>NC_141011.1:34518014-35743014 GCF_052327205.1 Somniosus microcephalus | reverse complement strand
ACACATACTCTCTCTCACACACACACTCACATCCACACACACGCACACCCAGACACACACACCCAGACACACCCACACAAACACACACACACCCACACACTCACACACACACACACAAACACACACACAAACACACACACAGACACGCTGACACACATACACACTCTCACGCACACATACCCACATACTGACACACACACTCTCACATACACACACCCACAGACACACATACACAGACACTCACACACACCCAACACTCACACACACACACTCACACACACTCGCGCTCACACCAACACACACACACCCACACACTCACACACACACACACACACACTCACACGCACGCACACTCACACCCACATGCACACACACACACACACACTCACACACACACACTCACCCACTCACACACACACACACACACACTCACACACCCACATACATACTCACACACACACACCCACACATACTCTCTCTCACACACACACTCACACACAGACACACACACACCCACACATACACCCCCCCACACACACATACACACCCACACACTCACCCACTCACACACCCACACACATTTTCACACACACACACACACTCTCACAGACACACACCCAGACACATACACTCACACACACACACTCTCACACACACACACACTCTCACAGACACACACCCAGACACACACACACACACACACACTCTCACACACACACACTCTCACAGACACACACCCAGACACACACACTCACACACACACACTCTCACACACACACACACACACACACACACACTCTCACACACACACACTCTCACAGACACACACCCAGACACACACACTCACACACACACACTCTCACACCCACACACACCCACACACTCCCACACACACTCCCACACACACTCCCACACCCACACACACTCTCACACACACACAGATAATTCTTCTTAGTTAGTTTTGGGGCTGCATTGATGGAGATGACAGAGCGGATTAGGCCGTGGTCTGTCCAGCAGTCATCAGCTCCTGTCATGGCACAGGTGATGCGGACGTCCTTGCGGTCCCTCGCTCGGATGATGACATAGTCCAGCAGATGCCAGTGCTTGGAGCGAGGGTGTTGCCATTAAGCCTTGTACTTGTCTCTCTGATGGACTCAGGGCAGGGATTGTTCGAGGCTGGAGTAGAATTCCTCTTTGGTCTCGTCTGTGGCTTCCAGTGTTGGGGCGTACACCGATGACCGTAGCGCACCGGTTCCGGGCTAGGGGGAGCCGTAGAGTCATGAGGTGTTCGATTATTCCACAAGGGACGTCTCTGAGACGTTCAACTAGCTCGTTGTTTATGGCGAAGCCGACCCCATGGAGGCGGCGTTCTTCTTCAGGTTTGCCTTTCCAGAAGAAGGTGTAACCATCGCCTTGCTCCTTGAGCTGGCCTTCCCCTGCCCGCTGGGTCTCGCTTAGGGCGGCGATGTCAATGTCGAAACATCTGAGCTCCCGGGCAACGATAGCAGTACGGCGTTCCAGTCTGTCGCTCCCGGGCCCCGACCTCGCTCCTGGGCCTCATCCTCGCTCCTGGGCCTCATCCTCGCTCCTGGGCCCCATCCTCGCTCCCGGGCCCCGTCCTCGCTCCTGGGCCCCGTCCTCGCTCCTGGGCCCCGTCCTCGCTCCTGGGTCCCGACCTCGCTCCTGGGCCCCGTCCTCGCTCCTGGGCCCCGTCCTCGCTCCTGGGCCTCGTCCTCGCCCCTGGGCCCCGACCTCGCTCCTGGACCCCGTCCTCGCCCCTGGGCCCCGACCTCGCTCCTGGACCCCGTCCTCGCTCCTGGGCCCCGTCCTCGCTCCTGGGCCCCGACCTCGCTCCTGGGCCCCGTCCTCGCTCCTGGGCCCCGTCCTCGCCCCTGGGCCCCATCCTCACTCCTGGGCCTCGTCCTCGCCCCTAGGCCCCATCCTCGCTCCTGGGCCTCGTCCTCGCCCCTGGGCCCCATCCTCGCTCCTGGGTCCCGTCCTCGCTCCTGGGCCCCGTCCTCGCTCCTGGGCCCCGTCCTCGCTCCTGGGCCCCGTCCTCGCTCCTGGGCCCCGTCCTCGCTCCTGGGCCCCGTCCTCGCCCCTGGGCCCCGTCCTCGCTCCTGGGCCTCGTCCTCGCCCCTGGGCCCCGTCCTCGCTCCTGGGCCCCGTCCTCGCTCCTGGGCCCCGTCCTCGCTCCTGGGCCCCGTCCTCGCTCCTGGGCCCCGTCCTCGCTCCTGGGCCCCGTCCTCGCTCCTGGGCCCCGACCTCGCTCCTGGGCCCCGACCTCGCTCCTGGGCCTCGATCTCGCTCCTGGGCCCCGACCTCGCCCCTGGACCCTGTCCTCGCTCCTGGGCCCCGACCTCGCTCCTGGGCCCCGTCCTCGCTCCTGTGCCTCGCCCTCGCCCCTGGACCCTGTCCTCGCTCCTGGGCCCCGACCTCGCTCCTGGGCCCCGTCCTCGCTCCTGGGCCCCGTCCTCGCTCCTGGGCCCCGTCCTCGCTCCTGGGCCCCGTCCTCGCTCCTGGGCCCCGTCCTCGCTCCTGGGCCTCGTCCTCGCCCCTGGGCCCCGTCCTCGCTCCTGGGCCCCGTCCTCGCTCCTGGGCCTCGTCCTCGCTCCTGGGCCCCGTCCTTGCTCCTGGGCCCCGACCTCGCCCCTGGGCCCCGTCCTCGCTCCTGGGCCCCGTCCTCGCTCCTGGGCCCCGTCCTCGCTCCTGGGCCCCGTCCTCACTCCCGGGCCCCGTCCTCGCCCCTGGGCCCCGACCTCGCTCCTGGACCCTGTCCTCGCTCCTGGGCCCTGACCTCGCTCCTGGGCCCCGTCCTCGCTCCTGGGCCCCGACCTCGCTCCTGGGCCCCGTCCTCGCTCCTGGGCCCCGTCCTCGCCCCTGGGCCCCGTCTTTGCTCCTGGGCCCCGACCTCGCCCCAGGGCCCTGTCCTCACTCCTGTCAACAGTCTACTTAATCATGGATCCTGTCACTGTTAAATGTCCAACAAATTGACTTTTCAGCAGTGGGTCTGGAGGGTCATTGTATGGTGGTCTGGAGGGTCATTGGACGGTGAACTGGAGAGGTCATTGGATGGTGAACTGGACACACAGACATCTCACACTCAAACTCACACACACACACCCACACACATACCCAGACACACCCACACATGCAAACACTCGCACACCCACACACACAGACACACACACACCCACACACACGCACTTACCCACACCCACACACCCACATAAACACACACACCCACACACACTCACACACACCCACACACACTCTCACACACACACACCCACACACACTCTCACACACCCACACACACTCTCACAGACACATACCCACACACTGACACACACACGCTCACACCCACACACACACTCTCTCACACAGACGCACACAGACAATCACACACACACTGACACACACACTCAGACACACACTCATCCACTCACACACCCACACACACACATGCACACACACCCACACCCGCACGCACACACACACACACACACACACCCACACACAGGGGGAGAAATTCGGTATCGCCCATTTTGAGGCGCGAATATCGGCTAAGCGCAAATTATCGCCGCCGACTGCAAAATTCGCCTCTCTCACCCCTGGAGGTGATTGGAGCGCTAAATCAGGTGCTACACAACTCTCTTAAGGCGCTAAGCCCGAGGAGCGAGGCGCTACATCAGAGGGTGGGCACAGCGCAGGTGCTGTCAGTTAGCGATTGAACACAGACACACTGGTGCCGGTCAGTTCTTAAAGGGGAGGGTCGACCTTGCTGTGCAGCCACGCCCTGCTCACTGGAGCCTTGAGTCTCGGCCTGGACAGACCTGTGGCGAAATCTTCCAGCCAAGGACCATGGAGAGGGCCAGGGAGCAAGCACAGCGCTTCAGCAAGCATGCCTTGGAGGCTCTGGTTGGCGTGGTGGAGCGCAGAAGACCTCTACTGTACCCAGAGAGTGGCAGGAGGCCTTTGCCAAGCGAATACAGGAAAGCGTGGAGGGACGTGGCTCACAGAGTGACCTCAAGCAGCATGGTGCCTAGGACCCCTGTGCAATGCAGGAAAAAGTTCAACGACCTCAGTCGGGTCGTCAGGGTGAGTGCCTTTTTTCAAAACCTCTTCATCCCTACATCTCCACCTCACTTTATGGCCAGAGGGTCTTGAAAGCCCCAATGCCCAGCACTTATCCAACACCTATGGCCCTTTCATGAAACACACACACGCACATTCCACACTTTGCATACAGTAAGGGCTATTCAACCATGGGAGGCATTTCAGGCAAGATCATGGCTGCATATAGTAAGGGCTATTCAACCATGGGAGGCATTTCAGGCAAGATCATGGCTGCATATAGTAAGGACTATTCAACCATGGGAGGCATTTCAGGCAAGATCATGGCTGCATATAGTAAGGGCTATTCAACCATGGGAGGCATTTCAGGCAAGATCATGGCTGCATATAGTAAGGGCTATTCACCCATGGGAGGCATTTCAGGCAAGATCATGGCGGCATATTTGCTCAGACGCCATCCTTTTTCTTGCAGGCCAAGCTGGCTCATAATAGGAGACAGCAGCAACAGACCGGTGGAGGGCGGCCTCACCTTCAAGCCCTCAGCGATCTTGAGCAGCGCGTCCACAGGATTGTGGCAAGCCGGGTGCTTGGTCCCGTCGCCACTGGAGTCGCCGACCCCGTTCTGGCCAGCAATGGTAAGGTCATCACCTTTATGTCCTCTCTCCTTCCACTTGTTCCTCACAACAGCAGCCTTTGACACTTTCAATCCAAATCAGTACATCGCTGCACTCATGTCTCCCTTGCTGCCACCCTGTCCTCACGCTAAAGCCACTTTTGTACCTCCCTGCTTTCAGATGGTGATTCACCAGGTGAGGAGACGGGCCCTCAAGCTGCCATTGGGAGTGAAGCTGAAGGCGAGGAGGAAGAGGAAGCCGGACCATCAGCGCAACCCTCTGCCGAGGCAGCCCATGCCCATACTGGGGACACGACTTCCCTGGAGGGGAGCGGGGGGGAATGGTTTGATGAGGGTGAAGCTCCAGGACCCAGCGGGCTGCAGCAACACGAGTGGGTTAGGGAAGCTCGGGGGCCTTCTCCCTGGACGGAGAGTATGGCCTCGAGTCCTGCTGCACTGAACGCAGACGAGGAGTGGGTCCTCACTGAAATGAGCGCCCAGGCGGAGCAAAGGCACACTGAGCTCGTGGCTGCAGTGGCAAGGATGCCCGAATCCATTGAATCACTGGCAAGAAGTGTGGAGCACTTCGCTGGAGCACAGGAGGCTGCCACGCAAATGCTAAGTGCTGCAATGCAGTCAGTGGCTGGTCTCATGCAAACACAGATTGAGGTCACGCAAGCACTGACTGCTGCCACCCTCGCTGGATCGGGCAGATTTCCCCGGGGCTCTCACCGCGCCGCAGCAGGCCAGCAATCTGTGCTCCAGTAGATTGCTCCGTATGCTGAGGTGCTGCCCCGTCAGAGTGCCAGTGTGTCAGTCGAGCAGGGAGTTGCTGTCCTCGCTCAAGATGACAGCATTCCTGCTGCCAACACTGTCACTCCTCCACTGCAGTTGCCACCACCCGTAGGACAGACTGCTGCCGCCCATGCAGAGTTGGAGCAGTCAGCAGCCGGGCCCTCCAGGCCCAGAGCTGGTCCAGGCCGTCCCTCAAGGGCATCTGCAGTCTCAGTTTCTGACACTCAGTAGCCTTCCCCCAGCCTTGCTGCAGCCACTGGGGTCCCATTATGGAGGAGCTGCAGGGTGGGAAGGGGGCAATTTCACAAGGGAGGCAGATCACCCTCGAAGGGCAAAAAGTAGGAGGTGTCGCAAAATGTATTTCATTGTTTTATTGAAGGCCGAGTGTTGTGGTCAATTTTTTGTTACTGTTTTGGACATTGTCTCCAGGTTGTGAGAGCCAGTTATGTGAATGACTGTTTTTTTTGGTGTTTCTTTCTATTACTTTGTCATGCAGAAATGAGACACAGTTTGTGAAATAAAGAAGTGTCTGTATTCAAAATGTGCATGTTTAGTCACACACCCACACACACACATACTCTCACACACACCCACACCCACAGACACACAAACACAATCACACACACACACATACACACACTCTCACACACTCACACATACGCGCACACACACTCAAGCACACACCCACACACTCACACAGACACACACACACATACCCACACACCCGCACACGCACTCACACACACTCACCCACACACACTCACACACAATCACACACACACTCACACACACATACTCACACACACTCACCCAAACACACACACACACTCACACACACTCACCTACACACTCACACACACACACACACACACTCACCCTCACACTCACACACACACAAACATACACACACACACTCACACGCACACACTCACACACGCACCCACACACCCACTCTCACACACACCCACTCACACACATACACACACACACACAAACACACACCACCACACTCACACACAGATACACACATCCACACTCACACACACCCAAACACACACTCTAACAGACACACACACACACAACCACACACACACATTCTCACCCACACCCACACACACACCATCACTCACAACCTCACACACCCACCCACAAACGCACACCCACACACACACACACTCTCTCACACACACCCACACACACACCCACACCCACACGCTCACACACACATACACTCACCCACTCTCACACACACACAAACCCACACACACTCTCTCTCACACACACACCCACACATGCACTTCTCACACACACACCCACACACATCCCACATGCACACATTCATGCGCACACACATTTACACACACACAAACACTCTCTCTCACACACGCACCCACACGCACACTCACACACACACATAAACTCTCACACACAGACACCCACACACACAGTCTCACACACACATACCCACACACTGACACGCACACACCCACACACAAACACACACACTCTCACATACACCCACAGACACACACACACTTTCACACACATACACACACATACCCACACACTCTCACACACACATACCCACACACTGACACCCCCACACACACCCCCACACACACACACACTCACCCACTCACACGCACATGCACACACACAGACCTTCACACACACACACACCCACAGACCCACAAATGCAATCACACACCCGCACACACACACACGCTCACACACGCACCCACATAGGCAATCACACACACACTTACACACACACTAAGACACACACTCATCCACACACACACACACACACACACACATACAAACACCCACACACCATCCCACACACACATACACTCACACCCACATCCACACCCACACTCACACACCCACACACACACTCTCACACACACACACACACATATTCACACACTCACACACAGACACACACATACACCCAGTCACATACACATACATGCACACACTAGCACGTGCACACACACAGCAACACTCAGAACCTCACACACCCACCCACAAACCCACACACAAACACAGACACACACACTCTCACACATGCACACACACACACACACTGACACACACACTCTCTCACGCACACACTCACACACACACACACAAACACACACACACACTCATGCACACTCACACACACACTCACACTCACACACACACACTCACACTCACATACACACTTTCACACTCACACACTCACAAACACACACACACATCCAAACACACACACACACTCATACACTCACAGACACACTGACACTCACACACCCCCTCACACACCCACACACACCCACACAATCAATCTCTCACACACAAACCCACATACAAACACACACACACTCACACACATACCCACCCACACACACACCACACACACACACACAAACACAGGCACACCCACTCATGCACACTCACACTCACACCCACACACTCTCACACACACACACACACACACACACATGCTCACACACAACCCACACACCCACACACACTCTCACACACCGACACAGCCACGCACACCCACACATACCCACACACACACACACCCACGTATGCACCTTCACACACACACACACACGCACACACACACACCCACATACACACAAACACACACACACACTCATGCACACTCACACACCCACACACACTCTCACACACCAACACAGCCACACACACTCACACACACACACTCTCTCACACACATACACACACACTCACACACTCACAAACACACACTCACACTCACACACCCACAACACACACCTACACACACACATTCTCTCTCACACACACTCACACACACACACTCTCTCACACACAAACCCACACACAAACACAGACACACACACTCTCACACACACACTCACACACGCTCACATACCCACCCACACACATGCACACACCCACCCACACACACTCACACACATACCCACCCACGCACACGCACACACCCACCCACACACACTCACACACATACCCACCCACACACACACACACAAACACACACACACACTCATGCACACTCACACGCACACTCACACACTCACACTCACACACACACACACTCACACCCACACACACACACACTCACACTCACACACACACACACTCACACCCACACACTCTCACACCCACACACTCTCACACCCACACACACAGACACACCCTCTCACACCCACACACTCTCACGCCCACACACTCTCACACACAGACACACCCTCTCACACCCACACACTCTCATGCCCACACACTCTCACACACAGACACACCCTCTCACACACACACACTCTCACACACACACTCACACACACACTCTCACACACACACTCACACTCACACTCTCACACACACACTCACACTCACACTCTCACACACACACACTCACACACACACCCTCTCACACACACTCTCACACATTCACACACACTCTCACACCCACACACTCTCACACACACTCACACACACAGACTCTCACACACCCACACACACTCTCACACACACTCTCACACACAGATTCTCACACACCCACACACATGCTCACACACACACACTCACACACACAGACACACACTCACACACACAGACACACACTCACACACACACACACACACTCTCACACACACGAAGCAGCATCTTTTTGTGAGAATCACCAAAAATGACTCACAAAAGTTTCTGATTCAATTTCCCCTCAGTGGCTGATCTCCCGAGTATGTCAATTGTTCTAACGTAATACAACACTGATCACTGGTGCCAGGAACCAATCGATGATCCCTTTATTAAATGTGTTCTGTTATGGCTATTTTACAAAATGTCACTGATGTTAATTATAATAATAATAATTTTAAAAAGTTGCGCTTTGCTTCACACACCCTCCCTTAATCTTCATTTAATTCGTATTCAGCTCGGCTAATAATTCGCCTGCCAAGTAATAACAGCGCGTGTATTCCACAAATAACTGTAAATGAACATTGGGAACAGCCTTGTGTGTCAGACTGCTACCCGGCCGGAGGTGAGACCCGGACAGCCCCTCAAATCCACACAACAATTCATTGCAATTCACTTCTCTTTTTATTAAAACTGTTACTAATATTTGGGCCATCCGTTGCGTTGGAACTGCATTAAAAAAAATCTCACCGCAGAAGTTGACTCACGAATTGATGGGGCTCCGTGACACTTCCGCAATTAGTTCTCTGGTCGTCTGTTGAGGGTTCCTGCTTCGAGCGGTGTGTTTAGAAACCGCGCAGGATTTGAAATATCGATGCTGCTATTCCTAGCCCCTAACTCTAACAGTAAAACCAATTCCCATCCCGACTTTCATCCCAATTCTAGCAGAATTCAACCCCGAATTGACCCCCAAACCTAATCCTGAATCCTGAATCCTGATTCTAACCCAGATGTACACCAGGACTAGCCCCAATCTCCAGTCTAATCCTAACCATATTGCGAGCACAGTTTTCCGTGTCTGCTAACCCAACTCAAATCCTACATCTCTGCCTCAGGCCTAAACCAAACAATTGCTCAGAGTTCCTGTCGGTCACATTTGAACGAATTGATAGAAAGCTTCACCACACGGACTGCAGCGGTTCAAGAAGGCGGCTCACCGCCACCTTCTCGAGGGCAACTAGGGATGGGCAATAAATGCTGGCCTTGCCAGCGACACCCACATCCCATAAACTATTTTTTTAAAGCGCAACATTTGGAACCGTTCGCCTAATACCGGGAGAGCGGCGAGCGACACGGGACACGGTTTGTACCGAACAAGGAGACTGTTCTTCCTGCAGCTGCATCCCGGCTTCCAGCTCCCTGTCCCTCCCGAACCGTAGTCCGAATTCCCTTTTATCCTAATCTCAACATTAATCGAGAGAAAGAGGCAGTCAGTTGAAAAAGACGGATGAGCAGGTAGGTTAAAAAGAGGAATATTAATCCCCATTATCAAATAATATTACCCTACATTGTCCAGTTACCTCTTTCAAAAAATATCCAGTTCTGCTAATCCCTAATATCAAGCTATGTCAGCCCCTAAGGATCAGTTATCAGTGTCACTATCCAGTTAAGTCGCTCCCCAATATCCAGTTATATTAGTCCCGAATATCCAATTATAGCAGTCCCAAAATATTCAGTTATCTCAGTCTTCAATATCTAATTATATCAGTCCCCAATATTCAGTTATATCAGTTCCTAATAACCAGTTATAGCAATTTCCATTTTCAGTTAGTTTAGTCCCCAATCTCCAGTTAATTCAGTCTCCAATGTCCAGTTATATTTGACCCCACCATCCAGATATAACAGTTTCTAACATCCAGTTACATCAGTTCATAAAATTCAGTTATATCAGTCCCCAATATCCAGTAATATTTGACCCCAATATTCAGTTGTGACAGTTCCCAATATCCAGTTATATCAGTCTCCAATATCCAGTTATATCAGTCTCCAATATTCAGTTATATCAGTTCCCAAAATCCACGTATTAGTTCCCAATATTCAGTTATATCAGTCTCCAATATTCAGTTATATCAGTCTCCAATATCCAGTTATATCAGTTCCCAAAATCCACGTATTCGTTCCCAATATCCAATTATATCAGTCCCTTGTATCCAGCTATATCAGCCCCAATATCAAGTTATAACAGTCCCCAATATTCAGTATATTAGTCATCAATAACCAGTTATATCAACTCCCAATAATGAGATATATTCATTACCAATATCCAGTTGCCAGCCCCAATATCTAGTTACATAATTCCAATATTGAGTTATATTTGTTCCTAAAATGCAGTTTTATCAGTCCTCAATATCAGTTATATTAGTCCCAACAGTCACTCATTATCCGTCTTCAATATCCAGTTAAATCACTTCCTAATATTTACTTATACCAGTGTCCAAAATCCAGTTATACCAGTTCAGGTATATTAATCCCCAATAACTTGTCCACTTATCTCAGTCCCCAATGTCTAGTTATATGCATATCAATTGTAGTTATATTTATACCCATTATTCAGTATATCTGCCCCAATAACCAGTTACATCATTCCTCAGTATCCAGTCATATTATCCCTAATAACTAGTCATTATTAGTCTCCAATATTGTGTTCAATTGCATTTTATGCACTTGCAACAATTGCCCAAAATCCAGATATATTAGTATCAATATCCAATCTATCAAACTTCAATATCCAGTTATATCAGCCCCCAATATCCAGCTATATCAGCCCCCAATATCCAGTTATATCAGCCCCCAATATCCAGTTATATAAGTCCCCAATAACCAGTTATATCAGCCCCAATATCCAGTTATATCAGCCCCCAATATCCAGTTATATCAGCCCTCAAAATCCAGTTATATCAGCCGCCAATATCCAGTTATATCAGCCCCCAATATCCAGTTATATCAGTCCCCAATATCCAGTTATATCAGCCCCAATATCCAGTTATATCAGCCCCCAATATCCAGTTATATCAGCCCTCAAAATCCAGTTATATCAGCCCCCAATATCCAGTTATATCAGCGCCCAATATCCAGTTATATCAGCCCCCAATATCCAGTTATATCAGCCCCCAATATCCAATTATCAGCCACCAATATCCAGTTATGTCAGCCCCAATATCCAGTTATATCAGCCGCCAATATCCAGTTATATCAGCCCCCAATATCCAGTTATATCAGACCCCAATATCCAGTTATATCAGACCCCAATATCCAGTTATATCAGCCCCAATATACAGATATATCAGCCCTCAAAATCCAGTTATATCAGCCCCCAATATCCAGTTATATCAGCCCCAATATCGTTATATTAGCCCCCAATATCCTTTTATATCAGCCGCCAGTATCCTTTTATATCAGCCCCCAATATCCAGTTACATCAGCCCCTAATATCCAGTTATATCAGCCCCAATAACCAGTTATATCAGCCCCAATATCCAGTTATATCAGCCCCCAGCATCCAGTTATATCAGCCCCCAATATCCAGTTATATAAGCCCCCAATATCCAGTTATATCAGCCCCCAATATCCAATTATCAGCCACCAATATCCAGTTATATCAGCCCCAATATCCAGTTATATCAGCCGCCAATATCCAGTTATATCAGCCGCCAATATCCAGTTATATCAGCCCCCAATATCCAGTTATATCAGACCCCAATATCCAGTTATATCAGCCCCCAATATCCAGTTATATCAGCCCCCAATATCCAGTTATATCAGCCCCAATATCGTTATATTAGCCCCCAATATCCTTTTATATCAGCCGCCAGTATCCTTTTATATCAGCCCCCAATATCCAGTTACATCAGCCCCTAATATCCAGTTATATCAGCCCCAATAACCAGTTATATCAGCCCCAATATCCAGTTATATCAGCCCCCAGCATCCAGTTATATCAGCCCCCAATATCCAGTTATATAAGCCCCCAATATCCAGTTATATCAGCCCCCAATATCCAATTATCAGCCCCCAATATCCAGTTATATCAGCCGCAATATCCAGTTATAACAGCCACCAATATCCAGTTATATCAGCCCCCAATATCCAGTTATATATGCCCCCAATATCCAGTTATACCAACTCCAATATCCAGTTATATCAGTCCCCAATACCCAGTTATATCAGCCCCCAATATCCCATTATATCAGCCCCCAATATCCAGTTATATCAGCCCCAATATCCAGTTATATCAGCCCCCAATATCCAGTTATATCAGCCCCCAATATCCAGTTATATCAGCCCCCAATACCCAGTTATATCAGTCCTCAATATCCAGTTATATCAGCCCCCAATATCCAGTTATATCAGCCCCCAATATCCAGTTATATCAGCCCTCAAAATCCAGTTATCTCAGCCCCAATATCCCATTATATCAGCCCACAATATCCAGTTACATCAGCCCCAATATCCAGTTATATCAGCCCCCAATATCCAATTATATCAGCCCCCAATATCCCATTATATCAGCCCCCAATATCCAGTTATATCAGCCCCAATATCCAGTTATATCAGCCCCCAATATCCAGTTAAATTAGCCCCCAATATCCTTTTATATCAGCCCCTATTATCCTTTTATATCAGCCCCCAATATCCAGTTATATCAGCCCCCAATATCCAGTTATATCAGCCCCCAATATCCAGTTATATCAGCCCCCAATATCCAGTTATATCAGCCCCCAATATCCTTTTATATCAGCCCCTATTATCCTTTTATATCAACCCCCAATATCCAGTTATATCAGCCCCCAATATCCAGTTATATCAGCCCCAATATCGTTATATTAGCCCCAATATCCTTTTATATCAGCCCCCAGTATCCTTTTATATCAGCCCCCAATATCCAGTTACATCAGCCCCTAATATCCAGTTATATCAGCCCCAATAACCAGTTATATCAGCCCCAATATCCAGTTATATCAGCCCCCAGTATCCAGTTATATCAGCCCCCAATATCCAGTTATATAAGCCCCCAATATCCAGTTATATCAGCCCCCAATATCCAATTATCAGCCACCAATATCCAGTTATATCAGCCCCAATATCCAGTTATATCAGCCGCCAATATCCAGTTATATCAGCCCCAAATATCCAGTTATATCAGCCGCAATATCCAGTTATAACAGCCACCAATATCCAGTTATATCAGCCCCCAATATCCAGTTATATATGCCCCCAATATCCAGTTATACCAACTCCAATATCCAGTTATATCAGTCCCCAATATCCAGTTATATCAGCCCCAAATATCCAGTTATATCAGCCCCCAATATCCAGTTATATCGGCCCCCAATATCCAGTTATATCAGCCCCCAATATCCAGTTATATCAGTCCTCAATATCCAGTTATATCAGCCCCCAATATCCAGTTATATCAGCCCCCAATATCCAGTTATATCAGCCCCCAATATCCAGTTATATCAGCCCCCAATATCCAGTTATATCAGCCCCCAATATCCAGTTATATCAGGCCCCAATATCCAGTTATACCTACTCCAATATCCAGTTATATCAGTCCTCACTATCCTCTCATATTATCCCTAATATCCAGTTTTTTCACCCTCCATTATCCAGTTGTATCAGTCCCCATTATCCAACAATCTGAAGCCTGCTGAGAGATGCTGGAACCCCCTGAATTCCAAGTGTTGCACCCAGTATAATTTACCAGGTGCGGGCCTGATCCCCCAGCCCCAGGGCTAACATTACTGGCCATGTTTACTGACACTGTCTGTCATTGGTTGCAGGGAGAGTGCAAGAAAATCCCTGGCTGTTTCCTCAGGTGATTTGTGTGGGCCCCACACAGTCTCCTGTTGTCTGTAATCTCGGTTTTACATCAACAACAGGTGAGAGGCAGAGTGTGGGCAAGCCACAAATCTAAAGCTGCTACTGTTTCACTAAACAGCAAAATCCAGACTCTGCTTTCATTGCGGTTAATAAAGCAAAGATCAAAGAGGATCTTGTCACCGTGACCAAACAAATGTAAATGTATTTAAACACATTAAAACTTCAATCAGGCTGCACAGGTGCAGGTTTGGAGCCGAGATTGTGTCTCGGAGGCGTGCGCTCTGCATTGGGTTCATTGGGAGGGGGCGAGTGGGGTGGGGCACTGGGCATCACCAGGCACAGTGGGTGAGCAGGCAAATCTCCCAAATTATTTCTCGATCAGGGATGAAATGGCAATTTTACATGGGAAAGGGAGAGAGAGAAAGTGGTAAAGGGGAGAGAAAGTGTGAAAGGGAGAGAGAGAAATTGGTAAAGGGGAGAGAAAGTGGGAAAGGGAGAGAGAAAACGTGGGAACATAAGAAAGAAATAGGAGCAGGAGTTGGCCTTACGGCCCCTCAAGCCTGCTCCGCCATTCAATAAGATCATGGCTGATCATCGACCTCAACTCCACTTTCCCGCCCGATCTCCATATCCCTTGATTCCCCTCGAGTCCAAAAATCTATCGATCTCAGCCTGGAGTATACTCAAAGACTCAGCATTCACAGCACTATGGGGCAGAGAATTCCAAAGATTCACAACCCTCTGGGTGAAGAAATTCCTCCTCATCTCAGTCTTAAATGGCCTACCCCTTATCCTGAGACTCTGCCCCCTAGGTCTAGACTCTCCAGCCAGGGGAAACAACCTCTCAGCATCTACTCTGTCAATATGATGGGAAAGTGAGAGATAATATGGTAAAGGGAGTGTTTGATGGGGCAGTGCAGAGGGAGCTTTACTCTGTATCTAACCCGTGCTGTACCTGCCCTGGGGGTGTTTGATGGGACAGTGTAGAGGGAGCTTTACTCTATATCTAACCCGTGCTGTACCTGCCCTGGGGGTGTTTGATGGGAGAGTGTAGAGGGAGCTTTACTCTGTATCTAACCCGTGCTGTACCTGCCCTGGGAGTGTTTGATGGGGCAGTGTAGAGGAAGCTTTACTCTGTATCTAACACATGCTATACCTGCCCTAGGGGCGTTTGATGGGACAGTGCAGAGGGAGCTTTACTCTGTATCTAACCCGTGCTGTACCTGCCCTGGGGGTGTTTGATGGGACAGTGTAGAGGGAGCTTTACTCTGTATCAAACTCGTACTGTACCTGCCCTGGGAGTGTTTGATGGGACAGTGCAGAGGGAGCTTTGCTCTGTATCTAACCCGTACTGTACCTGCCCTGGGAGTGTTTGATGGGACAGTGTAGAGGGAGCTTTACACTGTATCTAACCCGTACTGTACCTGCCCTGGGAGTGTTTGATGGGACAGTGTAGAGGGAGATTTACTCTGTATCTAACCCCTGCTGTATTGCCCTGGGGGTGTTTGATAGTACAGTGTAGAGGGAGCTTTACTCTGTATCTAACCCATGCTGTACATGCCCTGGGAGTGTTTGATGGGACAGTGTAGAGGGAGCTTTACTCTGTATCTAACCCGTGCTCTACCTGCCCTGGGAGTGTTTGATGGGACAGTGTAGAGGGAGCTTTACAATGTATCTAACCCATGCTGTACCTGCCCTGGGAGTGTTTGATGGGATAGTGTAGAGGGAGATTTACTCTGTATCTAACCCGTGCTGTACCTGCCCTGGAGGTGTTTGATGGGACAGTGTAGAGGGAGCTTTACTCTGTATCTAACCCGTGCTGTACCTGCCCTGGGAGTGTTTGATGGGACAGTGTAGAGGGAGCTTCACTCTGTATCTAACCCGTGCTGTACCTGCCCTGGGGGTGTTTGATGGGACAGTGTAGAGGGAGCTTTACTCTGTATCTAACCCGTGCTGTACCTGCCCTGGGAGTGTTTGATGGGACAGTGTAGAGGGAGCTTTACTTTGTATCTAACCCGTGCTGTACCTGCCCTGGGGGTGTTTGACGGGACAGTGTAGAGGGAGCTTTACTCTGTATCTACCGCGTGCTGTACCTGCCCTGGGAGTGTTTGATGGGATAGTGTAGAGGGAGATTTACTCTGTATCTAACCCGTGCTGTACCTGCCCTGGGGGTGTTTGATGGGACAGTGTAGAGGGAGCTTTACTCTGTATCTAACCCGTGCTGTACCTGCCCTGGGAGTGTTTGATGGGACAGTGTAGAGGGAGCTTCACTCTGTATCTAACCCGTGCTGTACCTGCCCTGGGGGTGTTTGATGGGACAGTGTAGAGGGAGCTTTACTCTGTATCTAACCCGTGCTGTACCTGCCCTGGGAGTGTTTGATGGGACAGTGTAGAGGGAGCTTTACTTTGTATCTAACCCGTGCTGTACCTGCCCTGGGGGTGTTTGACGGGACAGTGTAGAGGGAGCTTTACTCTGTATCTACCGTGTGCTGTACCTGCCCTGGGAGTGTTTGATGGGACAGTGTAGAGGGAGCTTCACTCTGTATCTAACCCGTGCTGTACCTGCCCTGGGGGTGTTTGATGGGACAGTGTAGAGGGAGCTTTACTCTGTATCTAACCCATGCTGTACCTGTCCTGGGAGTGTTTGATGGGACAGTGTAGAGGGAGCTTTACTCTGTATCTAACCCGTGCTGTACCTGCCCTGGGGGTGTTTGACGGGACAGTATAGAGGGAGCTTTACTCTGTATCTAACCCATACTGTACCTGCCCTGGGGGTGTTTGATGGGACAGTGTAGAGGGAGCTTTACTCTGTATCTAACCCGTGCTGTACCTGCCCTGGGGGTGTTTGACGGGACAGTGTAGAGGGAGCTTTGCTCTGTATCTAACCCATACTGTACCTGCCCTGGGAGTGTTTGATGGGACAGTGTAGAGGGAGCTTTACTCTGTATCTAACGCATGCTGTACCTGCCCTGGGGGTGTTTGACGGGACAGTGTAGAGGGAGCTTTACTCTGTATCTAACCCATACTGTACCTGCCCTGGGAGTGTTTGATGGGACAGTGTAGAGGAAGCTTTACTCTGTATCTAACCCGTGCTGTACCTGCCCTGGGGGTGTTTGATGGGACAGTGTAGAGGGAGCTTTTCTCTGTATCTAACTCGTGCTGTACCTGCCCTGGGGGTGTTTGATGGGACAGTGTAGAGGGAGTTTTCTCTGTATCTAACCCGTGCTATACCTGCCCTGGGGGTGTTTGACGGGACAGTGTAGAGGAAGTTTTACTCTGTATCTAACCCGTGCTGTACCTGCCCTGGGGGTGTTTGACGGGACAGTGTAGAGGGAGCTTTACTCTGTATTTAACCCATACTGTAACTGCCCTGGGAGTGTTTGATGGGACAGTGTAGAGGGAGCTTTACTCTGTATCTAACGCGTGCTGTACCTGCCCTGGGGGTGTTTGACGGGACAGTGTAGAGGGAGCTTTACTCTGTATCTAACCCATACTGTACCTGCCCTGGGAGTGTTTGATGGGACAGTGTAGAGGGAGCTTTACTCTGTATCTAACCCGTGCTGTACCTGCCCTGGGGGTGTTTGATGGGACAGTGTAGAGGGAGCTTTTCTCTGTATCTAATCCGTGCTGTACCTGCCCTGGGAGTGTTTGATGGGACAGTGTAGAGGGAGCTTTACTCTGTATCTAACCCGTGCTGTACCTGCCCTGGGAGTGTTTAATGGGACAGTGTAGAGGGAGCTGTACTCTGTATCTAACGCGTGCTGTACCTGCCCTGGGGGTGTTTGACGGGACATTGTAGAGGGAGCTTTACTCTGTATCTAACCCATACTGTACCTGCCCTGGGAGTGTTTGATGGGACAGTGTAGAGGGAGCTTTACTCTGTACCTAACCCGTGCTGTACCTGCCCTGGGGGTGTTTGATGGGACAGTGTAGAGGGAGCTTTTCTCTGTATCTAATCCGTGCTGTACCTGCCCTGGGAGTGTTTGATGGGACAGTGTAGAGGGAGCTTTACTCTGTATCTAACCCGTGCTGTACCTGCCCTGGGAGTGTTTAATGGGACAGTGTAGAGGGAGCTGTACTCTGTATCTAACCCGTGCTGTACCTGCCCTGGAAGTGTTTGACGGGACACTGCAGGGTTTAATTCTGTAGCTCTGACATGCTGATGAGCACATAATTCATAAAGAAAGTAGAAACTTTGCTGAAATTTCTGTATCTCTGATGGCAGATTCTTGTGGTGCAGAGCAAATTATTCAGGAAAGTCAAATAGAATTCTTTAACCGTCAAAATGCATGTTCCAGATAAAGCCAACTGTATTTGAATCAATGGAGGTTCCCTGTAGCAGCACAGACTGCAGTAAGAGCAGGTATTGAACTTCTCTTAAGGGACACAGCTTCTCTTAAGGGGTCTATAAAACGGTGTGTTTCATGTTCAATGAGCCACGACTGTTAAAGGGACATCACCTTGAAGGAAAGAAAAATTCTCTGTCAAATCTTTTTTGTTTCCATATACATAGCCCAATGAATTGTTACATGAATCGCGACGGATGAAATTGATCCAAGTCTCTTCCAGTTGTTGTTAGCCAATGAAAAAAAAGTTTGCCAAATGCCTTAATGGTTAAAGCCTGCTCCTTTAAGGAGCAGTGAGTCTAATATTTCTTGCGCAGTCTGGGCTTCAGTCCATTTGGTGAATAATTATGAGATTAGCAGTGGTGAGAATCATATTGTAAACTGTCAAACTGTCCACTGGATGCACCGATAACCTCCGCATTATCTCTTTAAAAGAACAGCCGTCAAACTAAATGAGTCAGGGCTTGGCTGTCAACCACTTGGCCCTCACGTAGGGCACTGGGTAAATCACCGCTCAGCGTGGGTCGGGAGCTGAGAGCAGGTGAGGGAATCACTGCGGGGGGGGGGGTGCAAAGGGCTCATACTCCTACCCATTGACACCGAAGGGTTAAATTTGACACGGTCCCTCGCCCAGGGTGAACCTTGAACTAGAGCCAGTGCCCATCGGAATACTGTGGGAGCATCCCGTGATTGTCTGGTGTTCACCGGCACCAAACCTAGGGGATGCCCACCCTCCAGCATTGCCCTGGTGTCTCCAGGAATTGAAGATTAATCTCCGGGACACTGCCGCCAGCAAAAAACCCGGGACAAAAATCACAGGGTGTTCAAAAAATTCTGTTTTTCATTTTCTGTGAACACTTTTGCTTATTATTTTAGAAAGTATTGGAGATGGGAATTAAGGGCTGTTTGGCCAGACGGGGCGGTTGGCGACGGGAGGTCCTGTGACTGAAACCTCGAGGAATGCATCCAACCAGAGTTGGCAACGCTAACAGAGCCTCAGGCTATTTACCCTGCAATGGCAGCATGAAGCCAGCCCTGGGCAGGGACACACCCCAGGTCTCATATAGAAAGAAAGACTTGCATTTATATAGCGCCTTTCACGACCACCGAACATTCAAAAGCACTTTACAGCCAATGAAGCACTTTTGAAGTGTAGTCACTGTTGTAATGTAGGAAACGCGGCAGCCAGTTTGTGCACAGCAAGCTCCCACAAACAGCAATATGACAATGACCGGATAATCTGTTTTAGTGATGCTGATTGAGGGATAAATATTGGTCAGGACACCGGGGTTGACTCCCCTGCTCTACTTCGAAATAGTGAGTGGGATCTTTTATGTCCACCTGAGGGGGCAGACAGAGCCTCGGTTTAACGCCTCATCTGAAAGACGACACCTCCGACAGTGCAGCGCTCCCTCAGCACTGCACTGGAGTGTCAGCCTGGATTATGTGCCCAAGTCTCTGGAGTGGGACTTGAACCCGTGACCTTCTGACTCAGGGGCGAGAGTGCTACCCACTGAGTCAGGGCATAGAAGTGTAGGATTTTGTTCTCGTTGCACCGGTTTCTGTGTGGATTCAGCAGGGCTCTGTCCTGAAATACGTCGGATGCCATTTTGCTTATGCTAGTGAGGGACCAAATGCCTTTTGAAGGAATCCTCAGTAACATTGTTCAGTGCCAGGCCTGCTCCACTCTGCTCAGGGTTTGGTCCTAAGTTTTTGTTATCGTGGAACCGAGTGGAATATTCCTGCTCCGCCCCCTCACGTTGCTCCAGCCATCATGATTTGGGGCAGGATTGATGGACCAGCTGGACACGAGGGAAATTATAGGACCCGTCCCATTCGCTGGCTCAGATCGGCTTACTCAGCACAGAACAGGACTGAGAAATCTGTGCATGTGGACATCAGGTGACGACAGATTGGGCTTGACTGTGCTGCCCTGACAATTGAATATCATCAAGGTCTGGCCTCTCACATGGGGAATGGCCATTTGCTGCCGCAATCAAGTGACCACGAGTGAGCCCAGACACTGAGTGGCGTCCGGCTATTCGACTGTGGAGGGCATCACAGAAACACATGTTTTTTGCCCTCATGCCACATCTTCACGCGGACATTCTAGCAGATGGTGATGGCCAATGGTTCTCTGGCCCAGGGGCACTGAGGTAAATTGTAGTGCTCTCTACTGCTCCAGCTGAGATCTGCTAACGCAGCACAGGCTGGTTATACAGCAGACGCTGCTCTTACCCACTGAACCCTTTCTGTTTACACGGGTACAAAACATTCTGTCTGGGGCCGTGTGTGTAGAGCAATGGGTATGGGGAGCAATGAGAACGTTACTGAGAAACAGCAGAAAACAGAGTGTGAAAAACAGGTTTGGACAATGAGGTAATTATACAGGAATTAATCTTTCATTCTTCCTTGTATTGCAGCTCAGCCTGTTATATAATTTACATAGGTTTTTAATAACTGGCTTGGATTACACCAGCTCAATCATTTGTGAAGCAGCGATGATACCAGAACTGAGAGGATAAACCTATCAGGAAAGACTGAACAGGCTGGGGCTCTTTTCTCTGGAGAAGAGAAGGCTGAGGGGTGACCTGATAGAGATCTTTAAGATTATGAAAAGGGTTTGATAGGGTAGACGTAAAGTGTGGGGGAGTCCAAAACTAGGGGGCATAAATATAAGATAGTCACTAATAAATCCAATAAGGAATTCAGAAGGAACTTCTTTACCCAGAGAGTGGTGAGAATGTGGAACTCGCTACCACAGGGAGTGGTTGAGGTGAATAGTATTCCAGCATTTAAGGAGATGCTGGATAAACACATGAGGGAGAAAGGAATAGAAGGTTATGCTCATAGGGTGAGATGTAGGGTGGGAGGAGGCTCGTGTGGAGCATACACACCAGCAGAGACCAGTAGGACCATATGGCCTGTTTCTGTGCTGTAAAATCTATGTCATTCTGTGTATGGTTGCACAGCCCAGGCAGCCCTTGCACTCAGACCTGTGTATGCTGCCCCAGCAGTCCACAAGCCAGTACAGGTGAGGAAGGCCATTCAACCCATCTTGGCTCATCTGTTTGGAAGGAAAAATGGATAGTCCTCATCAGACCATCCAACGGGTCATTGAGTGAGTCAAGGATTTCACCCCACTCATTAACCTGGAATCAATTCCAAGTATTGATTAATATCAGTCTCAAGTAGATCTTGCACCAGTTTGAACCTATTCTTTGTATTTCTCATGATGAATTAGTGCTCTGGATTTGCCCCTTTCTATACCAGTTGATATCTTATATCCTTCTTTCAAGGCTAAAAAAATGACATTGTTTCCAGGCTTTCCTCAAATCTCAAACCCCTAATGCTGAGATTTATTCGCACAGCTACTTCGCTAGCCAACTCCAGTTTGGTAAATTCACTGCCTTCTGGGCAACTGGGTCTTACAGTCAGAGTTCTTTTGTAATTCATTCTCGGGACGTGGGTGCCAGCATTTATTGCCTATCCCTAATTGCCCTTGAGAAGGTGATGGTGAGCCGCCTTCTTGAACCGCTGCAGTCCGTGTGGTGAAGTCTGTTAGGGAGGGAGTTCCAGGATTTTGACCCAGCAACGATGAAGGAACAGCAATATATTTCCAAGTCAGGATGGTGTGTGACTTGGAGGGGAACTTGGAGGTGGCGGTGTTCCCATGCACCTGCTGCCCTTGTCCTTCTAGGTGGAAGAGGTCGCGGGTTTGGGAAGTGCTGTCAAAAAAGCCTTGGTGAGTTGCTGCAGTGCATCTTGTAGATGGTACACTCTGCAGCCATGGTACGCTGGTGTGAATGTTTAAGGTGGTGGATGAGGTGCCGATCAAGTGGACTGCTTTGTCTTGGATGTTGTTGGGCACTTTGAGTGTTATTGCAGCTGCACCCATCCAGGCAAGTGGAGAGTATTCTATCACACTCCGTCCTGACTTATGCTTTGTAGCTGGTGGAGAGGCTTTGGGAAGTAAGGAGGTGAGAGACTCGCCACAGAATACCCAGCCTTTGACCTGCTCTTGTAGCCACAGTATTTATGTGGCTGGTCCAGTTGAGCTTCTGGTCAATGGCAACCCCCAGGATGTTGATGGTGGGAGATTTGGTGATGGTAATGCTGATGAATGTCACGGGACTGGAAACTAACCAACCTACAGGAAAGGAGGGGAGAACATTGAGAAATAAAAGGCCTAGAAAATCCTGGAGTACTGCGCTAAGTTTTTGGCACCTTTCACTGTATCATTGACTTGGATGAAGGAATAGAGCATTGTATATCCAAGTTTGCAGGTGACACTCAATTAGAAGGCATAGTAATATGATAGCAAAATACTGCAGATGCTGGAAATCTGAAATAACAAGAGAAAATGCTGGAAAAACTCAGCAGGCCAGGGCAGCATCTGTGGAGAGAGAAACAGTCAACGTTTCAGGTCGAAGACCGTTTGTCAGACGAAAGGTCATTGACCTGAAACGTTGACTCTGTTTCTCTCTCCACAGATGCTGTCCTGGCCTGCTGAGTTTTTCCAGTGTTTTCTGTTGTTAAGAAGGCATAGTAAGCTGTGTGGAAGGGAGAAGCAAGTTACAAAGGGACATTGACAGTCTAAGTGAGTGGGCAAAACTATGACAGATGGAGTTTAATGTTGGGATGTGTGAGGTTATCCACTTTGGGTCTCAGAAAGACAAATAGGAATATTTTCTTAATGATGAGACATCAGAAACTGTGGCTGAGCAAAGGGATTTGGGTGTCCATGTACACAAATCACTAAAGGCTAGTGCACAGGTACATAAAGTAATAAACGAGACTAATGGGATGTTGGCCTTTATTTCAAGCGGGTTGGAATACAAAAATGAGGATATTATGCTTCAGTTGTACAGAGCCTTGGTCAGACCCCATCTGGACACTGCGTTCAGTTCTGGGCACCGTGCCTCAGGAAGGGTATATTTGCCTTGGAGGTGGGTGCAGCACAGATTCACCAGAATGATACCGGGGCTTAAAGGGTTAAATTATGAGGTCAGGTTGCATAAATCTGGATTATATTTCCTTGAGTTTAGAAGGTTATGGGATAATCTAATCGAGGTGTTTGAAATGATAGGGTAGATACAGGGAAACCATTTCCTCTGGTGGGGGAATCCAGAACAAGAGGGCGTAATCTTATGATTAGAGCCAGGCCGTTCAGGGGTGAAGTCAAGAAACACTTTTTCACACAAAGGGTTGTGGAAACCTGGAACTCTCTCCCCCAAAAGGCTGTGGGTCAATTGAATCTTTCAAGGCTGAGATGAATCGATTTTTGTTGGTTAACGATATCAAGGGATATGGAGCTAAGGCGGGGAAATGGTTTTGAGGTACGGATCAGCCCTGATCTGATTGAATAGCGGAACAGGCTCGAGGGGCTGAATGGCCTGCTCCAGTTCTTACCTTCCTATAAACTAAAATAAACCAAGGTTTGATCTGACTACATTTCAATCTACAATAGCGACCACACTTCAAAAATATTTCATTGACTGTAAAGCACTTTGGGATGTCTCGAGGCCATGAAAGGTGCTATATAAAGGCAAGTCCTTTCTGGGACTGAATCTTTCATGGACCAGGAGAATGTGGCAGAATTTCTGTATAAGTTTATGAAATGAATAAATGGTGTCTCTGGATATGAAGTACAAATGCTTAAAAAACAGTTCCTAATGTTAGTTGTGATCACGGTAAGTAACACAGTGGAGCAGCGAGTGAGTGAGGGTTATGAGTGGAGTTGGTTGGGATTGGATAGCACTGGCTGCAGGTTGCAGGTGTGATTGGCAGATGGCGCTGTTGGACCCAGTGTGATGCTGTGTACAGTAATCCGACAGGGAAAAGGGTCCCGGGACGCTCCCTGAAGGAACTGATTGGGCTCCTTTGAGCTCCCTCTCTCCAGAAATCCTAGATGTGTGTCAGGAGAACTCTTGCCCCATAACCTGCCTCTATTTTCACTCCCCTTCGCTCTGCATTCCTTTGAAAAATTATTTTCCTGGTCCCTCTTGTGTCTAAGAAACTGTAGTCTCCCCCTTACAAAAAGTAAATTCTGAAGGGCATGGGAATCTGGAGATTTGATAAAATCATATGGATGGACGAGGGTGTAGCTGAGCAAATGAAAAGATTACAATTGAAATATGTAAAATCTTCACCCAGCTAATAAACAAAAAAATAGGATTTCAACACAGCAGTGTTCCATGTCGATGCCTGTAAGAGGGAAAGAGTGTACACAAGTTAGTGCCAAAGGGCTTCTTTGTGTGTGTGTCTGTGTGAATATGTAACCATAGAAGTTTACAGCAAAGAAGGAGGCCATTCAGCCCATCGTATCTGTGCCGACTCTTTGATAAAGCAATCCAAAACTAACCCCACTGCCCCACTCTCTCCCCAAAGCCATGTACCTTTCTCTCTTTCAAATATTTATCTAATTTTCCTTGAAAAGATGCAATAGTCTTTCTCAGCCACTCCCTGTGGCAATGCATTCCATACTCCAACAACCCACTGTGTAAAGAAACTTCTAAACTCTCTTTCTCATTCTATCGCTGACTCCTCAACCACATGAAATAATTTTTCCTTATTCACTCTACCAAAACTCTTCATAATTTTAAACACCTCTATTAAATCTCCTCTTAGCCTTCTCTGCTAAGTTATAGTTTCCCACCCCTGACATCATCCTGGAATCTACACTGTGCGCTCTCTGAGGCTTTGATATCTTTCTATAACGGGGAGCCCAAAACTGCACAGTCTCTAGTTGTGGCCTAAGCAATGTTGTGTATAAATTTATCAATATTTCTTTACTCTTGTAATCTGTGTCCCTATTTATAAATCCCCAAATTCTATTGACCTTTTTATGGTTTTATCTACCTACTCTCGTACTTTCATAGAATTCTGTATTTGATCCCCTGGTCTCTCAGTTTATCCACACCTTTCAGTGTTTTTCCACTGAGTATCCACGCCCACTTCTTGGTTTTATCCCAAAATATATCAACTCACACTTATCCACATTAAACTGTATCTGCACATTGTAGGATATAACACGATAGAGTATGACACTACAGGCTATAACAGGATAGGGTATAACACTATGGGTATAACACTATGGGGTATAACACTATGGGGTATAACACTATGGGGTATAACTCTTGGGTAAGGTATAACACTATGGGATGTAACACTCTGGTGTATAACACTATAAGGTATCACACTATGGCTATAACTCTATGGGGTATAATACTATAAGGTATAACACTGTAGGGTATAACACTATACGGTATAACACTATAGGATATAATAAGGTCCAGCATCTCGTGAAGTGGTGCGCCGATAACAACCTGGCCCTTAACATCAAGAAAACCAAAGAAATCATTGTGGAAGTCTAAAGGCGGAAGTCACACCCCCATCCACATCAATGGGGCTGTGGTGGAAAGGGTGGACAGCTTTAAGTTCCTCGGAGTCCACATCATGGAAGACCTCTCCTGGTCCCTCAATACCTCCTCTCTGGTGAAGAAGGCCCAGCAGCGCCTATATTTCCTAAGGAGGCTGAAGGGATGTAATCTGTCACCCCTGATCCTCTCTAACTTTTACCGCTGCACAATAGAGAGCATCCTGACAAACTGTATCACAGTATGGTAAGGCAGCTGTAGCTACTATGACCGGAAAGCCCTGCAGCGGGTAGTCAAAACTGCCCATGCATTACCGGCACCCGGCTACCGACCATAGAGCACATATACCAGAAACACTGTTTACGGAGGTCACGGTCCATCATCAAAGACCCTACCCACCCCAGCCACAGTCTGTTCACCCTCCTGCCATCTGGGAGATGCTACAGATGCATTCGCACCCGTACGACCAGATTTAGGAACAGCTTCTTTCCCAGGGCTGTCATCCTACTGAACTCCACAAATAAACTCTAAAGCCTGCACATCTGCCAATGCACTTTATTATGGTTATGTTTATGTTAATGTATTACAAGGCAAATGTATGTTGAATGTTTAAATGTCTTAATCTAAATGTACACTCTCGGGAGCCGCAAGCCTACATTTCGTTGTACTGCACTTGTGCACTAACAATGACAATAAAAGTTGATTTGATTTGATTTGATTTGATTTGACTATAGGGTATAACACTGTAGGGTATAACACTATAAGGTATAACACTATAGGGCATAACACTGTAGGGTATAACACTATAAGGTATAACACTATAGGATACTTTAGGGTACAACACTATAAGGTATAACACTATAGGGCATAACACTGTAGGGTATAACACTATAGGGTATAACACTATAGGGTATAACACTGTAGGGTATAACACTATAAGGTATAACACTATAAGGTATAACACTATAGGGTATAATACTATAAGGTATAACACTATGGGGTATAACACTATAAGGTATAACACTATAGGGTATAAAACTATGGGGTATAATACTATAAGGTATAACACTATGGGGTATAACACTATAGGATATAATACTTTAGGGTATAACACTATAGGGTATACACTATGGGGTATAACACTATAGGGCATAACACTATGGGGTATAACACTATGGGGTATAACACTATGGGGTATAAAACTATAAGGTATCACACTATGGGGTATAATACTATGGGGTATAACTATAAGGTATAACAATATGGGGTATAACACTATAAGGTAGAACACTATGGGGTATAACACTATAAGGTATAACACTATGGGGTATAACACTATAAGGTATAACACTATGGGATATAACACTATGGGGTATAACACTATAAGGTATAACACTATAGAAACATAGAAACATAGAAAATAGGAGCAGGAGTAAGCCATTCAGCCCCTCGAGCCTGCTCCGCCATTCAATGAGATCATGGCTGATCATCCAAATTCAGTACCCTGTCCCTGCCTTCTCCCCATATCTCTTGATCCCTTTAGCCTTAAGAAAGATATCTAACTCCTTCTTGAATATTTTTAATTAATTGGCCTCAACTGCCTTCTGTGGTAAAGAATTCCACAGATTCACACTCACTGGGTGAAGAAATTCCTCCTCATCTCTGTCCTAAATGGCTTACCCCTTATCCTTAGACTGTGACCCCTCGTTCTGGACTCCCCTGCCATCGGGAACATCCTTGCTGCATCTAGTCTGTCTAGTCCTGTTAGAATTTTATAAGTTTCAATGAGATCCCCTCTTATTCTTCTAAACTCCAGTGAGTATAAGCCCAATCGACCCAATCTCTCCTCATACGTCATTCCTGCCATCCCAGGTACCAGTCTGGTGAATCTTCGCTGCACTCGCTCCATGGCAAGAACATATTTCCTCATAGGGTATAACACTATAGGATATAACACTGTGGAGTATAACACTATGGGGTATAACACTATGGGGTATAACACTATGGGGTATAACACTATAGGGTATAACACTATAGGGTATAACAAAATGGGGTGTAACACTATTGGGTATAACACTGTGGGGTATAACACTACAGGGTATAAAACTATGAGGTATAACACTATAAGGTATCACATTATGGGTATAACACTATAGGTATAACACTGTGGGGTATAACACTATGGGGTATAGCACTATTGGGTATAACACTATGGGGTATATCACTATAGGGTATAAAACTATGAGGTATAACACTGTGGGGTATAACACTATAGGTATAACACTGTGGGGTATAACACTATGGGGTATAACACTATTGGGTATAACACTATGGGGTATATCACTATAGGGTATAAAACTATGAGGTATAACACTGTGGGGTATAACACTATAGGTATAACACTGTGGGGTATAACACTATGGGGTATAACACTATTGGGTATAACACTATGGGGTATATCACTCTAGGGTATAAAACAATGAGGTATAACACTGTGGGGTATAACACTGTAAGATATAACACTGTGGGGTATAACACTATTGAGTATAACACTATAAGGTATAACACTATAGGGTATAACACTATTGGGTATAACACTATAAGGTATAACACTATAGGGTATACCACTATAGGTATAACACTATGGGGTATAACACTATGGGGTATAACACTATAAGGTATAACACTATGGGGTATAACACTATAGGTATAACACTATAAGGTATAACACTATAGGGTATAACACTATAGGGTATAACACTGTGGGGTATAACACTATAGTGCATAACACTATTGGGTATAACACTATAAGGTATAACACTGTGGGGTATAACACTATTGGGTATAACACTATAAGGTATAACACTGTGGGGTATAACACTATTGAGTATAACAATATAAGATATAACACTATAGGGTATAACACTATTGGGTATAACACTATAAGGTATAACACTATAGGGTATACCACTATAGGTATAACACTGTGGGGTATAACACTATAGGGTATAACACTGAGGGGTATAACACTATTGGGTATAACACTATAAGGTATAACACTATGGGGTATAACACTATAGGTATAACACTATAAGGTATAACACTATAGGGTATAACACTATAGGGTATAACACTGTGGGGTATAACACTATAGTGCATAACACTATTGGGTATAACACTATAAGGTATAACACTGTGGGGTATAACACTATTGGGTATAACACTATAAGGTATAACACTGTGGGGTATAACACTATTGAGTATAACAATATAAGATATAACACTATAGGGTATAACACTATTGGGTATAACACTATAAGGTATAACACTATAGGGTATACCACTATAGGTATAACACTGTGGGGTATAACACTATAGGGTATAACACTGAGGGGTATAACACTATTGGGTATAACACTATAAGGTATAACACTATGGGGTATAACACTATAGGGTATAACACTATGGGGTATAACACTGTGGGGTATAACACTATAGGGTATAACACTATTGGGTATAACACTATAAGGTATAACACTATAGGGTATAACACTATAGGGTATAACGCTATGGGGTATAACATTATTGGGTATAACACTATGGGGTATAACACTGTGGGGTATAACACTATAAGGTATAACACTATAGGGTATAACACTATAGGTATAACACTATGGGTATAACACTATAAGGTATAACACTATGGGTATAACACTATGGGGTATAACACTATAGGTTATAACACTGTGGGGTATAACACTATAGGATATACATTATTGGGTATAACACTATGGGGTATAACACTGTGGGGTATAACACTATTGGGTATAAAACTATACGGTATAACACTATGGGGTATAACACTGTGGGGTATAACACTATAGGGTATAACACTGAGGGGTATAACACTATTGGGTATAACACTATAAGGTATAGCACTATGGGGTATAACACTATAGGGTATAACACTATGGGGTATAACACTGTGGGGTATAACACTATAAGGTATAACACTATAGGGTATAACACTATAAGGTATAGCACTATGGGGTATAACACTATAGGGTATAACACTATAGGGTATAACACTGTGGGGTATAACACTATAAGGTATAACACTATAGGGTATAACACTATAGGTATAACACTATGGGTATAACACTATAATGTATAACACTATCGGTATAACACTATGGGGTATAACACAATAGGTTATAACACTGTGGGGTATAACACTATAGGGTATAACATTATTGGGTATAACACTATGGGGTATAACACTGTGGGGTATAACACTATAGGGTATAACACTGTGGGGTATAACACTATGGGGTATAACACTATGGGGTATAACACTATGGGGTATAACACTATAGGGTATAACACTATGGGGTATAGCACTATTGGGTATAACACTATGGGGTATAACACTATGGGTTATAACACTATGGGGTATAACACTATGGGTTATAACACTATGGGGTATAACACTATTGGGTATAACACTATAGGGTATAACACTATTGGGTATAACACTATTGGGTATAACACTATGGGGTATAACACTATTGGGTATAACACTATGGGGTATAACACTATAGGATATAATGCTATAGGGTATAACTCTATGGGGTATAACACTATAGGGTATAACACTATTGGGTATAATGCTATGGGGTATAACACTATCGAGTATAACACTATTGGGTATAAGACTATGGGGTATAACACTATTGGGTATAAAACTATGGGGTATAACATATGGGGTATAACACTATTGGGTATAACACTGTGGGATATAACACTATAGGATATAACATTATGGGGTATAACACTATGGGGTATAACACTATAGGATATAACACTATGGGGTATAACACTATGGGGTATAACACTATTGGGTATAACACTATAGGATATAACACTATGGGGTATAACACTATGGGGTATAACACTATTGGGTATAACACTATAGGATATAACACTATGGGGTATAACACTATGGGGTATAACACTATTGGGTATAACACTATAGGATATAACACTATGGGGTATAACATTATGGGGTATAACACTATAGGATATAACACTATGGGGTATAACACTATGGGGTATAACACTATAGGATATAACACTATGGGGTATAACACTATGGGGTATAACACTATTGGGTATAACACTATAGGATATAACACTATGGGGTATAACACTATGGGGTATAACACTGTGGGGTATAACACTATAGGATATAACACTATTGGGTATAACACTATAGGATATAACACTGTGGGGTATAACACTATAGGGTATAACACTATGGGGTATAACAATGTGGGGTATAACACTAGTACGATAGCAAAATACTGCGGATGTTGGAAATCCGAAATAACAACAGAAAATGCTGGAAAAACTCAGCAGATCAGGCAACATCCATGGAGAGAAATTTGAGTTGACGTTTTGGGTCGAACCCTTCTTCAAAACTGGAAAGAAAAGAAGATAGATCGGAGGCAGGGCTGCGATCGGACAAAAGAATAAAAGAAACAAAAGAAGTAAAAGAGACAATAAAAGGTATTAGAAGCTAGACGAGATGGTAATAGGCTGAGATTAGGTGTAAAGTGCACTGGCAGGGCAAGAGATAGCTGCCAGGTGTGAGAGAGAAACAAAAGGAAAGGGGAGGGGGGGAAAGGAGTGGAAAAATTACAAGAAAAAATGTGTAATAGGGGCCGAGGTTATGATCTGAAATTGTTGAACTCGATATTGAGTCCGAAAGGCTGCAAAGTGCCTAATCGGAAGATGAGGTGCTGTTCCTCGAGTTTACGTTGAGCTTCCGTGGAACAATACAAGAGGCCAAGGATGGTGAGGTCCGAGTGGGAATGGAGTGGTGAATTAAAATGACAGGCGACCGGAAGCTCGGGGTCACCCTTACGGACTGAACGGAGGTGTTCCGCAAAGCGGTCACCCAATCTGCGTTTGGTCTCCCCAATGTAGAGGAGACCGCATCGTGTAACTCTATAGGCTATAACACTATGCGGTATAACACTATGGGGTATAACACTGTGAGGCATAACTCTATAAGAATGATTAAATGACGTGTTCCCATCTAGCCCCTCTTTGACACAGCAGAACCTCACAATAATCGGAAACGTCCCCGTAGAATTTGCGCACTGGGCTTGGCTCTCAAAGTGACCTTTCAAACACGGTTGGCTCTCTGAGGGTGGACTTTGCGCTTGTATTCGCCGCTGTGTCCTTGTTAACTGTCAATCATGGGCTGCTGACACCGCCCTCTCAGCCCTGGAGACCAATGGCAGGTGTCAGATACCTGTGCACGTGATACCTGTGCCGGTAACCCCAGGTTTTACAGGTGAGCCTCCCGGCAGCTGACGGTCCTTTTCCATTGCCCCCCACCCCAGCAGCCTGACAGCTCTTGCTCTTGACATGCCCGGTTTGCTGAGTAAACTCCGGGGGCCGGAACTGGTGGCTCAGTTTCAAAGTCTTTGCGGACTCAGCCTGCTTTCAGAGGACAAATCAGCACCTCGACCCTTCCCTGAAGCGGACAGACAGGCACAGCCAGTTTCCACACCCCGATCACACACTGCATGGAGGGGAGAGCATGTCAACTCTGAAACCAACGGCACGGTCTCGGGGACTCCGGTGAGTGTATTGCCTCAATGTTGTGACTTTACTCAGATCCTGGGAGGCAGGGCTAGCCCTGGACTTTGGAATCCATCAAGTTTGTTATACAATATCCTCCTTGTACTAAACTGTACAGGTGGAGGAGGGCCCAGGTTCCAACAGCCAGGCTGCCCTGGGTTAGCTCAACTCACACAGGTGTGCCTCACATTGGCCTCAGTGCCCAGCACTAGGGAGGAGGGAAATCGGCCAGGGTTCTTGCTCCTGACCACTGTCTGCTGTGGGCGGAAACTGCAACGCCCTCTGTGTTTGAATAGCAGAGCTGGTGTGTCACCCAGCCCCACGGAGCCAGGTTTCAATATCACAAGTCGTGCAGCACCCGCACAGGATGATTATTTTTCTCTATTTCCTTCTTGCTGTTTCTTCCTGTGCTGGGTTCCCCCTGGCTCAGATCACCAAACTCCACACCGACCAGGGACTCGGCCTGAGAGCTGTGTGATTCAGTATCACTCCAGACAATGCTTTACTCATTGGAGGAGTTGAGTCACATTCGATCAAAAAGTTGACTCAGTGGGGGTCTGATCTATGGGGGTCTGATCTGCAGGGGCCTGATCTGATCATGGGGGTCTGATCTATGGGGGTCTGATCTATGGGGGTCTGATATAGAATCTCTGTTCCTATTCCGCACTGTCTCTAGTTACAAGCTGCTTACCATAGAGAAATTTAGCAAAACCTTTTCATAATTCCCTGATACGTTTATATAGCTCAGGAAATTTATGAACCATGATTAAGGGATGATTTTATATCAAGCATCTGCATAGGAATAGGCCATTCGGTCCCTCGATCATGGCTGACCTGTACCCCAACTCCATTTACCCACCTTTGATCCACATCCCTTGATGTCTTTCCCTTTCTGGAGTAAAAGTGTCCTGTAAAACCCTCCATTCTATGATGACACGACTGGTACCTCACCCAAGTAGCTATTCTTCATTGCAAATTTAGATACTGAGTGTCAACAGTCTATTCAACAGTGAAAGGCATCACCATACTGTTAAAATGTAGTCACTGTTGTAATGTAGGAAATGTGGCAGCCAATTTATGCACAGCAAGCTCCCACGAACCACAACGTGATAATGACCAGATAATCTGCTCTAGTGATGTTGGTTGGGGAATAAATATTGTCCAGAACACCGGGGAGAACTCCCCAGCTCTTTTTCAAAATAGTGCCATGGGATCTTTTACGTTCACTTGAGAGGGCAGATGGGGTCTCAGTTTAACATTTCATCCAAAAGACGGCACAGCCGACAGGGCAGCACTCCCTCAGCACTGGAACTGGAGTGCCGGCCTGGATTTTGTGCTCAAGTCTCTGGAGTGGGACTTGAACCCACAACCTTCTGACTCTGAGGCGAGGGTGTGACCCACTGAATCACAGGGCTGTTATAGTCAGATGCTTTCAGATTCCTGCTCACTGTGCTGACATAACCTGCTCACTGTGCTGACATAACCTGCTCACTGTGCTGACATAACCTATCAGGCTCGGAATCTGATTTAATCTGCCGCACAGACAAGGTTGGGGTGGCAGACAGGAGTCTAAGCACAGAGGAACCTCAGTCACTTCAGATCTCATTAAACTCTGCTGAAGGTGCACATGGACTCTTGATGTTGATGAGGCTTGAAGTGTGGGATTCCTCCACCACTGCCTGGCCGAGTCGGGCAGAGGAGCGCAGCGCAACGAGCAGCAGCAGCAGACTCACGACATGCTGCAGCACATCGGCCGGCAGCTCCATTTCGGGTAACTCGCAGTCCGGATGGGAGGAGGGGAGCCGGGCATGGTGGCCAGAGCGGGAGAAGCAGGCCACCACACGTGGAGCCGGCAACAGTGAGGAGGAGGCCACAGTGAAGAGGAGGACGGCGCGGCTGAGGGACATCGTGCTCCCACTGCCACTGGAAGCCATTGTATTGACTCTGAACACGGCGCTGTATGTATAGCTGATGCGTCCCTACGGGGAACAAGCATTCCATTGTACTTGTTACATATGGCAAATAAATCTGAATCTGAATCTGGTGGGGTGAAGTACCAGCCTATATACAGCATCAGATCTCCTCTCACACCTTCTGTAAATGTTCTATAAACACAGAGACTCTTTTAAGAGTGGAAGAGTCTACATGTGTTACTAACTCCCGCTGACATATATTCAAAATCTTTGACACTGCCTTATTGGTTTATGAAGTGATACTGCTTTCCTGGAGTCAATACTCTTTTATATTCTGTCTCCCCTTAAAGCCTTGTTGTCCACACAAAGCTTTGCCAAGAATCTAAATGTTTTGAAGACACTGCATTAATATACATAATATTAGCTGTGGCTCAGTGGGGAGCACTCTTGCCTTTGAGTCAGAAGGTCGTTGGTCCTCCAGAGACTTGAGCACAAACTCCAGGCTGACACTCCCAGTGCAGTACTGAGGGAGTGCTGCACTGTCAGAGAAGCCATCTTTTGGATAAGATGGTAAACCGAGGCCCCATCTGACCTCTCAGGTAGATGTAAAAAAAATTCCATGGCACTATTGGAAGAAGAGCAGGGGAGTTCTCCCCAGTGTCCTAGACAATATTTATCCCTCAACCAGCATTACTAAAAACAGAGGATCTGGTCATTATCACATTGCTGTATGTGGGAGCTTGCTATGCAGCAATTGGCTGCCACGTTTCCCACATTACAACAGTGACTACACTTCAAAAGTGCAAGCGGAGGAGATGTAACACCTGCCCCGATACCTCCCCCCCTTCCCACTGTCCAGGGCCCCAAACACCCCTTCCAGGTGAAACAGCGATTTACTTGTACTTCTCGCAATCTAGTATACTGTATTCGCTGCTCACGATGCGGTCTCCTCTACATTGGGGAGACCAAATGCAGATTGGGTGACCGCTTTGCGGAACACCTCCGTTCAGTCCGTAAGGGTGACCCCAAGCTTCCGGTCGCCTGTCATTTTAATTCACCGCTCCATTCCCACTTGGACCTCACCATCCTTGGCCTCTTGCATTGTTCCACGGAAGCTCAACGTAAACTCAAGGAACAGCACCTCATCTTCTGATTAGGCACTCTGCAGCCTTCCGGACTCAATATCGAGTTCAACAATTTCAGATCATAACCTCGGCCCCCATTACACATTTTTTTTTGTAATTTTTCCACTCCTTCCCCCCCCCCCTTTCCTTTAGTTTCTCTCTCACACCTGGCAGCTATCTCTTGCCCTGCCAGTACACTTTACACCTCATCTCAGCCTATTACCATCTCGTCTAGCTCTTTTACTTCTTTTGTTTCTTTCACTTCTTTTGTCCGATCGCAGCCCTGCCTTCGATCTATTTTCTTTTCTTTCCAGTTTTGAAGAAGGGTTCGACCCGAAACGTCAACTGAAATTTCTCTCCACGGATGTTGCCTGACCTGCTGAGTTTTTCCAGCATTTTCTGTTGTTATTTCAAAAGTATTTAATTACTTTGGGACGCCCTGAGGTCGTGAAAAGCGGTAAATCAATGGAAGTCTGCTTTTTAAAGTGTCAGTCAAGGTGTCATGGGGCGAAAGCACAGCCTGGCTGTGGCATTGAGCCATGCGGACCGGTCCCACTACCCGTCCGTGTTGAGAGCTGGTCTAAGCTGGGACTCTGAGTTATGGAGAGGAAAAAATCCACCAGAGACATCCTGGTTCCAATGTCAGTGAGCCCTGCTGGAAAGTGCACGTGTGGATGTCAAGTGAGGGTAGTGTTGGGTTTCTCATGATTGAATGTTCTGCCAACACTCGCAGATTCACACATGAAGAATGATAACTTAGCAAGGAACTGGGGGTTGGTCAGCACCTGTGGAACTGGACCCCAGGGAGGGCAGCACCTTTGGGGAGGGGCGGGAAGAAACCAGGTTGATGGCAATTACCTCAACATAGTGATTGGAGGAGGAGATGTTTGGATGGAGTGGGTGATTGGGGAGGAGTGATGGGGAGAGTTATTCCTCTATTATTGGGGTGGTATATTACTCTATTATCATATTACTAACATGGTGCTTCTCGTGGTAACTCGGAGGATGTAATATTTAAAAGAATAGGAACATTAAAGTAGACGTGTGTGACCCTTTAAGACCCTTAAAGTCTAATTATGTTAATTAGGTACATTGGGTGAGTTCTTAGAGGCCAATTAACAGGCTGGAGACATCCTGGCTCTGATATTTGGTATTCCTGGAGAGTTCCTTTGTGCTATGCTTTGAAGTATGACCCAGAATGTTGGGTATGTCTCTTGCAGTGTAATAGCCAGGAAATGCACACTAGGTAACCATTCTTACAACATGATGGGTGGATAGACATGTATATTTCTATATGTTTACGTTGTGTTTTACAAAGTCCGGCAGTCCCTTTCGGTCTCTGCTCCTGCATGCTGCAGCACCTGAGGGAGCGCTCCTCAAACCCCGCTAACAATATTGTGTGTGCGATTCCTCTAGGTTCCGCGGAAGAAGTACAAGGTTGAGAATCGTTTCCTCTACTACCTCTTCCTGTTTGCTGCCACCTTGGGCCAGGAGGTTTTTTACATCACCTTCCTTCCTTTTTGCTACTGGAATATTGACCCATACGTAGCTCGGAGAGTGATCAATATCTGGGCAGTGAGTGACTTAATTTGTATATTTTGGTGGGGGGGAGGGTGACACTGAAATGACAAAGATCTGGGCTGAAAAGACCCTTCATGGGGGGGGGGGGGGTTGGGACAATGAGGACAATGTGCTAAAACGTTTTATTCATTTATTTTTCTTCTCCCCTTTTCGTGTCCAATTCACTCTAACTGGGGTCCCTCTGTGGCCCGGTCTCAAATTTTGTCGGACATAGCCTTTTGGGACATAGAAACAGAAAATGCTGGAAATACTCAGCAGGTCTGGCAGCATCAGTGGAGAGAGAAACAGTGAACGTTTCAGGTCGATAACCCTTTGTCCAACGAAGGGTCATCGACCTGAAACGTTAACTCTGTTTCTCTCTCCACAGATGCTGCCTGACCTGCTGAGCCTTTCTAGCATTTTCTGTTTTCATTTCAGATTTCCAGCACCCGCAGTATTTTGCTTTTGTATAAGCCTTTTGAGACGTTTTACTGTGTTAAAGGCGCTATTTAAATGTTGATGTTGCATAGGTACTGGTATCCATCCATTGCCTCATTCAAGTGGCTATCCTTCATGTGTGCCAGGAGGCTATTGGACTGTGCATCAGTGGTTGATAGCTGGCAATAAGCAGCCAGAACCCGGATTGATTGCCCCCCCACCTCAGACCCAGGACTCTGGAGCTCCGCTTCTTGCTGTTGTGGCTGAGATCAGCTGCCTGGGCACAGAGCAGGGATTGAACGTGGGCACCTCCCTTGGTACCACATCAGGTGGTGCATTTATCAACTGGGCCCCAGAGGCGTCCTTATTTCTCATTAATCTCTTAAAAGCAGTTTATTTGGGCCTTGAAGATTGGACGTGGTCGTCTGATGTCAGAACACGGCAGACGTGTCTGGATTGAGGAGCCTGTGGTGCGTGAACTTGTCTCCCAGATGCTTCAATTGCCCGAGCCCAGCACACACCAGCCAATGGGTGCCCTATCAACGAGGGTATTGACTTGAAGAGAATCTCCCGTACCAGTGACTCATTGGCAAATGGGTTTCTGGCGTTATTTCAGATTTCCAGCATCCGCAGTATTTTGCTGTTGTGCCACAGCAGCTGATCGATAGCAATGATTAGGTGAAGAGAATGTTTGGCTGTCTGCCAGGCTTAAGGCGATTGCACAATTGGAACAGGAGGGTGCGGTGTTGCAGGAGACCAGAACCTTATGCTTTGGGTCTCCACCCAATTATTTAAGCCTCCTGAAATGGTGCTTTCTGGTAGTATATGTTTACACTTGCCTCACTTAATTACGGAGATCTGCACCTTCACCACACAATAATCCCTGCTGGTGCAGAACTAGTTTACCAAGATATTTCATGAATGGGTCACGATCACTATCAGCTGCAGAAGAAAAATAGTTTATCTCCAGACTCGGCACATTGAGTCAGTCTAAACCAAAGATACAAGTTGTGATGCTGCACATATCCAAATCAATGCAAAGCTGCAATCAACAAAGTCAATATAGTGTTGAGCTACACACAGCTCAAATAATCAGAGGAGGTAATGGTCACATAAGAACATAAGAAATAGGAGCAGGAGTAGGCCATTCAGCCCTTCGAGCCTGCTCTGCCATTCAATGAGATCATGGCTGATCTTCTGCCTCAACTCCATTCACCAGCCCTATCGCCATATCCCTTGATGCCCTTACTAGTCAGCAATCTATCAACTTCTGTTTTGAATATACCCAATGACTGAGCCTCCACAGCCCCTCTGGGGTAGAGAATTCCAAAGATTCACCACCCTCTGTGTGAAGACATTTCTTCTCATCTCAGTCCTGAATGGCCTACCCTTTATCCTGAGGATGTGGCCCCTGGTTCTAGACTCCCCAGTCAAGGGAAACATTCTCCCAGCATCCACCCTATCAAGCCCTGTAATAATTTTGTATGCTTCAATGAGATCCCCTCTCATTCTTCCGAATTCAAGAGAATACAGGCCTAGTTTACTCAATCTCTTCTCATACGACAGTCCCACCATCCCAAGAATCAATCTCGTGAACCTTCGTTGCACTCCCTCTATGGCAAGTATATCCTTCCTTGGGTAAGGAGACCAAAATTGTACACAGTACTCCAGGTGTGGTCTCACCAAGGCCCTATATAATTGGAGTAAGACTTCTTTACTCCTGTACTTAAATCCCCTTGTAATGAAGGCCAGCATACCATTTACCTTCCTAATGGCTTGCTGCACCTGCACATTCACTTTCAGTGACTCATGTACAAGAACACCCAGGTCCCTTTGAGCATCTGCATTCCCTAATCTTTCACCATTTAAGAAATACTCTGCCTTTCTGTTTTTTCTACCAAAGTGGATAACTTCACATTTATCCACATTATATTCCATCTGCCATGTTCTCGCCCACTCACTGAGCCTGTCGAGATCCCCTTGAAGCCTCTTCACAACTGACACTGCCACCTAGCTTTGTATCATCAGCAAATTTGGAAATGTTACATTTAGTCCCCTCATCCAAATCATTGATATAGATTGTGAATAGCTGGGGCCCAAGCACCGATCCTTGCGGTACCCCACTAGTCACAGCCTGCCATCCTAAAAAAGACCTGTTTATCCCTACTCTTTGTTATCTGTCTGTTAACCAATTCTCAATCTATGCTAATGTATTACCCCCAATTCCATGTGTCCTAATTTTGTTCACCAACCTCTTGTGTTGGACCTTATTGAAGGCCTTCTGAAAATCCAAATACACCACATCTACCGGTTCCCTTTTGTCTACTCCACTAGTTACATCCTCAAAGAACTCCAATAGGTTTGTTAAACAGGATTTCCCTTTCATAAATCCATGTTGACTCTGCCCAATCTTACTATTAGTTTCTAAGTGCCCAGTTATTGCATCCTTTGTAATAGATTCCAGCATTTTCCCAACTACTGATGTGAGGCTAACAGGTCTGTAGTTCCCCGTTTTCTCTCTCCCTCCTTTCTTAAATAGCAGGGTTACATTTGCCATCCTCCAATCTGCAGGAACTGTTCCAGAATCTATAGAATTTTGGAAGATGACAACTAATGCGTCCACTATCCCAATGGCCACCTCTTTCAAAACCCTAGGATGTAGGTCATCTGGTCCTTGGGATTTATCGAGTTTTAGTCCCATTAATCTTGCTAGTACTGTTTTTTTTTACTAATAGTAATTTCTTTAAGTTCCTCATTCTCGCCACACCCTTGGTTTTCTCGTATTTCTGGGAGGTTTTTTGTGTCTTCCTCCGTGAAGACAGAAACAAAGTATTTATTTAATTTCTCTGCCATTTCTTCATTCCCCATTATAAATCCTCCTGTCTCTGACTGTAAAGGACCTACATTTACCTTCGCCAGTCTTTTCCTTTTTACATACCTATAGAAGCTTTTACAATCCGTTTTTATATTTTTCGCTAGTTTGTGCTCATATTCCAAATTGCCTTTCGTTATCAATTTCTTGGTCCCCCTTTGCTGATTTCTGAAAAGATCTCAATCCTCAGGCTGACTGCTTTTTCTGGCTACTGTATAAGCTTCCTCCTTTGACTTAATACTAGCTTTAATTTCTTTTGTTAGCCATGGTTGGATCACTTTTTCTTTTGGGTTTTTAGGCCCTAGAGGAATATATGTTTGTTGCAAATTCTGCATTATTTCCTTGAATGTTAGCCATTGTATGACCACCATCATACCTTTTAGTGTAGTCTCCCAATCTACCATGGCCAACTTGACCCTCATACCCTTGTAGTTTCCTCTGTTTAGATGAAGACCTTAGTTTCAGATTGGACTACATCACTCTCAAACTTAATGTAAAATTCAATCATATTATGATCACTTGTCCCTAAAGGTCCCTTTACCACAAGATTAGTGATAAGCCCTTTTTCATTACACAGTACCAGATCCAAAATAACCTGTTCCCTGGTTGGTTCCTCCACATACTGATCCAGGAAACCATCTCGCATGCATTCCAAGAATTTGTCCTCCACACCATTAGTGGTAATTTGATTTGCCCAGTCAATATGTAGATTAAAGTCCCCCATAATTACCGTATTGCCCTTGTTACATGCACTTCTAATTTCTTGATACTGTGCCCTACATTACCATTACTGTTTGGTGGCCTATACACAACTCCCACCAATGTTTTCCACCCTTTGCTGTTTCTTAGCTCCACCCAAACTGATTCCAGTTCTACATCACGATCTGCCGAGCCAAGATCTTTTATCTCTACCATACCGATCTCATCCCTTATTAACAGTGCTACTTTCCAGCTTGTACAGGTCACACTGTATAGTGATCTGGTCAGACCACATCTTGGAGTATAGGAACAGGAAGAGGCCATTCAGCCCTTCGAGTCTGTTCCACTATTTAATTAGATCATGGCTGATCTGTAGCTTAACTCCACCCACCCTAGGTATCCCTTAATACCCATGCCTAACAAAAATGTATCACACCAAAGCAAAATACTGCGGGTGCTGTATATCTGAAATAAAAATAGAAAATGCTGGAAATACTCAGCAGATCAGGCAGCATCTATCAATCTCAGTTTTGATTTTTTCCAATTGACCCCTAGCCCCAACAGCTTTCTGGGGAGAGAGAGCATCTAGTTCTGGTGACTGAAAAACAAGGGAGCCCTTTGAGTGCTGGAGGCAGAGCAGAGAGGAGCCACAAGGCTGATTGCTTGTGTCAGGGGTCTGAGATTTGGGGAAAGATTGGGGCTGTTCAGCTTGAGGAGGAGGTAATCTTAGAAAGGTGCATAAGATAGTTAAAGGATTGGAGAAGGTAATTCCAGCATATTACTTTAAATTACATTGCGGGAGTAGAACTCGGGGACACAGGTTCAAACTAGTAAAAGGTCATTTTTAGACTAATATCAAGAAATTCCCCTTCACACAGAGGGGTTGATCAACACATGGAATAAACTTCCAGATATGTCATGGAGGAACCATTTAAGAAATAATTGGATGTTACAGTGGCGGAGGCTTGCGATCTCTCGGGATGCGGGGCTTGAGATGGGCTGAATGGTCTTCCCTGTCCGCAGTTACCTTATGATCTTGTGTGATTAAATGAACATCTTGTATTGAAGACGTGGGTGGTTACAACTTTTTTTTTCTGGTCACCAGTAAAATGCCCACATTGTACTCTGGGGATGTGCGTTCTGCACCGTACAAATTTCCGCATCGAGGAAGGAAGGCTCGGATTGGCTGATGATGCCTCCAATTCCTTTTGTTGTGATGGGGGCTCCATACTGGACCGTTCCATTCCTTTGTCTGGGGGGTGGGGTGGGGGCGAGCCGGCGATTTATTTGCCCCGTTGGGTGTGAGACAGGTGCAGCTCCTCTGTGATCCTCCTCGGAGACTGGCGTGGTATGGTCGAGTTTAAGAGTTGAATATGAAATGCAACTCGCACATGGATGGGTGCAGAATAATCTGTGCCCCCCCCCTCCTTCAAATCCCCCTGGTTAATGCCTGGTTAAGTTTCAAAGTGAGGCAGTGGAGAATAGACAGCGGCAGGGAACATAAACATAATCCATTCTTGGCTGTCAGTCAAACATCTCCCACCTTCAATATTTTTATAACTAATATACAAAGAAAATGGAAAAAAACCACACTTTTTTAAAATTGCCCCAATGATTTTTCTCCCTCTTTTAGCTGGCGGCAGTGTCCTGGATATTAATCTTCAATTTCTGGAGACTCCAGGCCAATCCCGGAATGTTGGCGGTCCCCACCCGAGTAAAAAGGGTCTTTGTTACAGACACAAGGCAGAGTGAATCTGCTGGATGCGAGAGTGGTGTGTCATAGAATCATGGACATTTATGGCACAGAAGGAGAACATTCAACCCATCGGCCCCGATTTTCTGCCAGCCGTCGGGCGGGGGCCGAAAAGCGCCGAAATAGGGGGTCGCGACCCCACCCGCCTGATTCCCCGCCCCGTCCGACTTTCGGACCGCCGTTTCTCCGCGACCCGAATCAGTACCGCCCGCCGGGACCCTGATCACCAATTATTGGCATGTTTAATGCCATTTTAGGGTGCCCTTGCTATTTTCAGGGGTTCCCCACGCTAAACACGCCTGCGGGGAACCCCGCTGATGAAAGCTGGCGTGAAACTTGCCGGCTTCCTTGCTCTCAGCTGCAGGTCATTCGGGAAAGCTGCGATTTAAAGGGACAGCATTTGTATGTTGAAGGACCTTGTTGTTGCAGGCTTGGGGCTACTTCTTCAAGGCTTAGGCACATCTGTGGAAGGTTGGAGCCTCACACACTTCTCCAATGTGATCTCCTGGGAAGCACCGCTCGGCACCATCACGGAGGCATCTACCAGAAGCATGGGACGCCTTTTTTTCCTTCCCTTCTTGCCATTAGAGGATCTCCAGCAGCAGAGGCGGCAGTAGCAGAACCAGGAACAGCATGATGAGCACCAGGCTGCTGCTCACTCACCTGACGTTGCACAGGCCAGAAGAGGCCAGCGCTTGGAAGTGGCTTGAGACCACCTTGCTGCGCTTTAGGGGGCCATGGGGACCCGTATCTGCACTGGTAGTCCTACTCAGAAGGACTTCCATGAAGGTCTGGTTTCTCTGTTCAATAGATGGCCATTGCTCCTCAAGAGATGTCATTCTCTTATGAGCACTCACCATGTTTTCCATACCCTGGCGAGTTATCTCCTGCATGGAGGTTGCCAACCTTTCCATGGTGATGCATTCATGCGCCAATGACTCCACAAAGGCTCTGCTCATGGTCACTATGGACTCCTCCATTCGCTCCACACTCGCAGTGACCCTGGAGATAAAACCTGCCAGAGACTCCTGCATCTGTGCATGGAGATCCATCACCTCTTCTCTTGCGGATGGACCCAGAGGCAGAGGGTCGACATGCAGTGCAGCTGAGCTGAGCTGGCAGAGTCCTGCGTCCTCCGACGAGGACTCTCCACTGCTGTCCCTGTCTCCAGAATCTGCTGAGGCTCACTTGTGAGCTGTGAAACACCAGGTGACAACACTACTCTATGTCCCGAAGGTCCCCCCGAGGTGTGAGTGTCTGCGCTGGTGCTGGGTGCGCTTACTTCTGCTGATGCTGTGCCCTCAGAGGTTGCAGCTTCCCCTGAGGAGTCTGGCTGCACAGCCTCTTCCTCCTCCACAGTGGTGACGGGGGCTCTGGATGGTCCTGTGGGGGAGTAGAGGAAGGAGTTAGAGATGTGATGCCACGGTTACATGCACATTCGAGTTGACATCTGCTGACACCTGCATCCATGCAGTCTTGGTCTCAGTGGGAGGCCTCTTCCTGCCTGACCTAGGGAAGAGGACCTCCCTGTGGGCTCTAACCCCATCCAATAATGCCTGCAGTGAAGCCTCGTCGAATTTGGAGGCAGCTCGGGGTCTGGCACTGGCCACAGCTGCTACAGGCTCCTCTGCCATCCTGTATGGTTCGTTTGGAAGCCTTCAGAGGAAGCAATGCTTGCTGTGGACCTTGAAAGCACCACGAATGATGACATCATACTGTGGGGCTTCCTGACTGGAAATGGACAATTAGCAAGGCTGCCCACACGCTGGGAATTAATTGGCCACTTGAGGGAAAATTGCGTGCAGCTGGCTGACCCATTTTTTTGTGTGTCAGAACCCCACATTCCGGGGATTCCGACCATTTCCCACACAATCCACAAAATTGGGCCCATCGTGTCCGTGCCGGCCGACAAAGAGCTCTCCAGCCTAATCCCACTTTCCAGCTCTTGGTCTGTAGCCTTATCGGCTATGACACTTCAAGTGCATATCCAAGTACTTTTTAAATGTGATGAGGGTTTCTGCCTCTACCACCCTTTCAGGCAGTGAGTTCCAGACCCCCCACCACTCTCTGGGTGAAAAATGTCCTCCTCAACTCCCCTCTAATCCTTCTACCAATTACTTTAAATCTATCCCCCCTGGTTGTTGACCTTTCTGCTAAGGGAAATAGGTCCTTCCTATCCACTCTATCTAGGCCCCTCATAATTTTATACACCTCAATTAAGTCTCCCCTCAGCCTCCTCTGTTCCAAAGAAAACAACCCCAGCCTATCCAATCTTTCCTCATAGTTAAACCTCTCCAGTCCTGGCAACATCCTCGTAAATCTCCTCTGTACCCTCTCTAGTGCAATCACATCTCTCCTGTAATGTGTCACTCGGCACAGAAGGCGAAGGAGAAGGAGAGGTACACACAACGCTGACGCTACAGCTTAAATTGGACTTTAAAACCAGAACACGCAAATTTAAAATTAACCAGGCCTGGAGTGAAATTAAGGGTTTGACAACGATTTTCAGCAAGAGTCTTATAGCCTTGAGTTAATGCTGAGTCAAGCCATTCCTCTTAAAAGAACCGGGTAAATATCTGGTTCAGAGCAGAACCTAAGGTTATAAGGATAAGTAGGGATAAGTAATAAATGGCTCAAAGGCACACTGGTTCCTGCTGTACTGAGCCCTGAAATCTGGAGAATGTGGCAGGTCAGGGTTGAATGGTGCTAGTTGTAAGGTGAGAAGGATAGGCAGAGTTTACAGTAGATTGACCCTTCTCTCCTTGTCTTCTCTCTTCCTTTAGATTGTGATGTACATTGGACAGGCTTCCAAAGATGTCTTAAAGTGGCCGAGGCCTCCGTCACCGCCGGTGGTCAAGCTTGAAGTGCGGGTGGATGCAGAGTATGGGATGCCCTCCACTCACGCCATGGCTGCCACTGCTATCCCCTTCACCTTCCTCCTGGCCACGATGAACAGGTACGAGGTGAGGTGGAGTTCATTTCTTCCTTGGTCTTTGAGTGTTGGGATGGCTGTCATGGAACTTCAACTCTCTCTGTCTTGGTTCTTGTGGCAGCTTCAAGTTTTTTTTACCCTGTTCCCCGGCAATGTCACATCAGATATTCTATTGGGGGGTTGCGGCGCGAAACAGACAATAGTGAATCCAGTATACAGGAGCTGTAAAAGTCGTTCTCTCTTAAAGGTACATACACTACAGCCCCGTTGAGCTAATCTCAGCCTGGGCAGCAGTTGGAGCATCATAATTGGGCCTCAGTACCCCTGGGTCAGAGAGGGGAAAACTGGGGGGGTAGAAATTCGTTAAGGCTCGGTTTCGGGCACATAACCGCTGGTGCGTGTCCAGCGCGTGCCTGAACAGGGAGGCACAAGTCTCCTCAGAAATTGGGTCTCAGGCCACACCTACCCACACCCACCCACACACACACACACCCCTACCCACACCCACACCCCTACCCACACCCACACACACACACCCACCCACACACACACACACACCCCTGCCCACACCTACACACACACACACCTACACACACACACACCTACACACACCCACACACACACACCCACCCACCCACACACACACACCCCTACCCACACCCACACACACACACCCACCCACACACACACACACACCCCTGCCCACACCTACACACACACACACCTACACACACACACACCTACACACACACACACCTACACACACACACACACCTACACACACACACACACACACACACACACACACACACACACACACACACCTACACACACACACACCTACACACACACACACACCTACACACACACACACCTACACACACCTACACACCTACACACACACATATCTACACACACACACCCCTACCCACACACACCCCTACCCACACACACCCCTACACACACACCCCTACACACACACCCCTACACACACACCCCTACACACACACCCCTACACACACACCCCTACACACACACCCCTACACACACACCCCTACACACACACCCCTACACACACACACCTACACACACACACACACCTACACACACACACACCTACACACACACACACCTACACACACACACACCTACACACACACACACCTACACACACACACACCTACACACACACACACACCTACACACACACACCTACACACCTACACACACACACACCTACACACACACACACACCTACACACACACACACCTACACACACACACACACCTACACACACACACACCTACACACACACACCCCTACCCACACACACACACACACACACCCCTACCCACACACACACACCCCTACCCACACACACACACACACACACACACACCTACCCACACACACACACACACACACCCCTACCCACACACACACACACACACCCCTACCCACACACACACACACACACCCCTACCCACACACACACACACACACACCCCTACCCACACACACACACACACACACCCCTACCCACACACACACACCCCTACACACACACACACACACACACACACACACACACACACCCCTACCCCTACCCACACACACACACACACACCTACACGCACGCACACCTACCCCCACACCCCTACCCACACATACACCCACAAATAAACACACACACCCCTACCCACACCTACCCACACCTACACACCCCTACCTACACCTACACACACACGCACCCCTACCCACACCTACACCCCCCCTTACCCACAGACACACCCCCCCTTACCCACAGACACACACACACCCCTACCCAAACACACACACCTACCCACACACTCACCCCTACCCACACCTACCCACACACCCCTACCCACACCTACACACCCCCCCTTACCCACAGACACACCCCCCCTTACCCACAGACACACACACACCCCTACCCAAACACACACACCTACCCACACACGCACCCCTACCCACACCTACCCACACACCCCTACCCACACCTACACACACACGCACCCCTACCCACACCTACACACACACACACACTTACCCACACACACCTACCCACACAAGCACACAATATAAGCACAGAGTGTGAGAGGGATAGAGGGGGCCTGTACACTGTCTGCGATCCGGACTCACATTGCCTGCTCACCCTGGCTGTTGCACCAGAATGGAGGAACCTAAAGAAGGAAGAACATCTTTTAAAAAGACAGTAACTGGAACCAGGTGTTTCCTGATCAGAGCTGCCAAGAAGCTTTTAAAAAAACTGGCAAGGTCATCTCCAAGCTCGATAAAATCTAATTACTGTGTAAGTGACTCCCTATCTGGTTAATCAGTTACTACTATGAGTATCATAAAAGGAATTTTGACAACCAGGATCACTGAGCTCTGGAGCCCAGGCATTCCACTGTGTCAGTCCGCTCCACTTCTGACTACAGTTCGGACAGAAAAAGGCAGATGAACAATTATCCAAACAATCAACCTATAAATAACAAAGCAGGTCCTTTCTGCTCACAGTTTCTCTCCAGCGATAACGGTTTTACTGGACACTCTCTCCCTGCTTGGAGTTCTATACATTATTGTAATGTAGGAAACATGGCAGCCAATTTGTACACAGCAAGCTCCCACAAACAGCAATATGATAAATGACCAGATAATCCATTTTAATATTGGTTGAGGGATAAATATTGGCCAGGACACCGGGGAGAACTCCCCCGCTCTTCTTTGAAATTGTGCCATGGGATCTTTTACATCCACCTGAGAGAGTAGACAGGGCCTCGGTTTAATGTCTCAACTGAAAGACGGCACCTCCGACAGTGCAGCACTCCCTCAGTACTGCACCGGGAGTGTCGGCCTAGTTTTTGTGCTAAAGTCCCTGGAGTGGGACTTGAACCCACAACCTTCTGACTCAGAGGCAAGGGTGCTACCAACTGAGCCACAATGAGACGCGAAACAGACTCATGGCAAATTGAGGATGTGCCTGTGGGTGATCCTCGAGTGCTTTTACTGAGTTGTGACTGGGGCGAGACCTGCGGACCTGTACACTCAATACTATCAGAGTAAGTTGGTTCTTGTGTGGCCCTCCGATTCAGTGAAAACTCCAAGCGCTAAATCAGCAGCTTGAACCACAAATCATCACCACAGCTTTGATTTTATACCAAGCTCCATTTGGAAAACGGAGTTATAATTCATCAAAGCCCAGCCCCACCCTCGCCTACTCTGTGATATTGCCTTGGGTTTTATCGGAAGTGTTTTTGCTCTTGTAGTGTTAGAGTCGGTCTCACTGCAGTATGCTCCTCTCGTTCAAAGGTCACAGGTGCAGTTCCTCGTGAAGAACTGTGTGCTTAGGTTATAAAAATTATTTGATAGCCTTGGGGCATTGCAGAGCAGGGAGCTGTGTCTGTACTGAGATCTTTATTTCACACAAGAAGATACAAGGAATGGGATTAGGCTGTGACATTGACTGGGGACTACTGGAGTCGTACTGAACAGCCAGAGTTGGAACACACATTGCTGAGCCTCTCAGGATCAATTGCAGAGTTTGCAGTTAAACGTGGTTTCATTGTTTTAGATTCCGAGGATTACATTCATACTTCCCCAAACAACCCACTCTCATTACAGTTACTTAGGGCCAAAGTGTATTCTGAAACCACTTCATTAGCACAGACCTCTGAGGAAAATGGAATCCGAGAAGTATTAAACATGCTCTGAATCCAACCCGTGCTGTACCTGCCCTGGGAGTGTTTGATGGGACAGTGTAGAGGGAGCTTTACTCTGTATCTAACCCATGCTGTACCTGCCCTGGGAGTGTTTGATGGGACAGTGTAGAGGGAGCTTTACTTTGTATTGAACCCATGCTATACAAGTCCTGGGAGTGTTTGATGGGACAGTGTAGAGGGAGCTTTACTCTGTATCTAACCCATGCTGTACCTGCCCTGGGAGTGTTTGATGGGACAGTGTAGAGGGAGCTTTACTCTGTATCTAACCCGTGCTGTACCTGCCCTGGGAGTGTTTGATGGGACAGTGTAGAGGGAGCTTTACTCTGTATCTAACATGTTGCTCAGTTAAGTTACTCTGCATCTCTTTTTTCAGTACCCCTGTGAGCTGGGACTGCTGCTAGCTGTGGCTATTTGTACCTTGGTCTCCCTCAGCCGTATTTACACAGGGATGCATACGGTTTTGGTAAGTCAGGAACAGGCAGTGTGCTGCACGACACTAGGGTCAATGACAAAGGTTTTAGTAAATGGGGTTTTGCTTTAAAGGGAAATGATCTTGATTATTCAACAGATAAACAGGAAATAAAAACAAATCCCAGAAATCTGAAATAACAAAAGAAAATGCCAGAAATACACAACTGGTGCATCAGCACCTGTGAAGAGTAATGGGAGGTTAACATTCCAGGCCCATACCTTTCAGCACAGGTCCGAGGAACGGTCACAACCAAAATATCGGAAAAGTCCCGTAAACTCAACAAACCCCTTGTTTTGATTGATTAAAGCTACTAACCCACCTTCTCCCCATATCCCTCAACCCCACCTACCCACCTTCTCCCCATATCCCTCAACCCCACCTACCCACCTTCTCCCCATATCCCTCAACCCCACCTACCCACCTTCTCCCCATATCCCTCAACCCCACCTACCCACCTTCTCCCCACAGTAGCCTAATGGTTCTGGTACTGGATTAGGAACCCATAGGTCATAAGTTCAAATCGCACCATGGCAAACTGTGAAATTGAGTTCAATCAATCTGGCAATTTGTGCTGCCAGATTGTTGTAAAGTCTGTCAGGGAAGGGAACCTGCTACTGTTACCCAGTCTGGCCTCCACGTTACTCCCACACACTACATGGTTGATTCTTAACCCCCTCGGGGCAACTAGGGATCGACAGTAAATACTGACTTGCCAGCCTTGCCCACATCCCAAGAACAAATGATAAAAAGCAACAAGTGGCCAATGTACTGAAGTGCCAAAGAGCAGGTGGCATGCTTTTTAAAGTCAATCTTAATTCTAATAAAATGATTGTGGTTTGTGGGTTGCAAACAGTGAATCTCGGCACCACCCTAGGGGTTGCAGGAGTGACTGAGAGCCTCAAACAGTTCACCCTCTCCAACATTTCAGTCACCCTCGGGTTTGTTGACTTACTCCGGTCAATACTGGCACACAGTGCCTATCTCCAAGTGTTTATTACTGCTGGGTGTTTAACAGCTTAAAGCAGCAATGTTATAAAAGACGTCTATTCATTAAATGCATCTGCTGTTATCTCGATCCAAGACCATGCACTTCTTTAGCTGCAGGACAAGCTACGACATTGAAAACTGGATCTCTATACAGAGACTGGATTGTTAATGAATGGTTAGGAATTGTAGGGCTTTCCACCAGAACCAACGGTGAGCCAGCAGTGGTGACACTACCTCTATAGCCCAGCTGTTAACTCGGAACTGAGCCACACAGACCAGGAGGGTGACTGGTTCGATGCCCGATCTATGCTGAGTGAGATGCTGCTACATTTGCACTTGAGCCTGAACTGGGAGGGCAGAAATCTGCCAGGGTTCCTGCACCACATTGCCATCCAGTAGCCTGCCCTGGAAAGTGTAAGTGTGTGTGAACGTGGGGTGAGGGCAAAGATCAGGCTCGGTTGTGATTCCCTCCCAGGTCAAATACCCTGCCGACACCATTCGGGAGGGGGGGGTCACACATGGAGGATGGCCACTCGGGTGAGGTGCCGCAGGGTGTCATGGAACCTGTACCCAAACTAGAGCCTCATATCCTCAGGAGAGACGGGGAGAAAATGAGGTCTAGAGAAGAATGGAAATACTGAACAGGTCAGGCAGCATCTGTGGAGAGAGAAACAGAGTTAACGTTCCAGGTTGTGACCCTTCGTCAGAGTGTCTGGCGAAAGGTCATCGACCTGAAACGTTAACTCTGTTTCTCTCTCCACAGATGCTGCCTGACCTGCTGAGTATTTCCAGCATTTTCTGTTTTTATTTCAGATTTCCAGCATCTGCAGTATTTTGCTTTTGTATCTGGAGAAGAATGTTGTGCATTCAGGACTGATCTCCATGACTTGAATCAAAGTTCCCAACTTCTAGTTTAAGTCTGAATCCTCCTGGTTTTTTTTTACTATTTATTCCTTATTAGATGATATTTTCTTTCTCCATTCCAGGTATGGAATGTAAGGTTGGTGAGGAATTGATGTTTTAAAGGTTGTACCCAGGCCCCTCTGGAACTAACCGCCCTTTCTCTTCCTCAGGATGTGCTATGTGGAGTTGCAATCACTGCTGTGCTGGTGGCTGCATCCTACCCTTTCTGGGATGCCATTGAAGCCTTTCAGATGAAGAACTGCTTTGCTCCTATATTAGCATTGTTGCTGTCTTTCCTGGTGTCTATATACTACCCTGAGCTGGATCACTGGAGTACAGCACGGGGAGACACCACCAATATAGTCAGCGCTGGCGGTGGGGCTGCTGTGGCCACCTGGATCAATCATCGGTGGGACCTCGTCCCAGAACCTTTGTCAGCCCCACCCTACAAGATCCCTTCGCTCTCGACTGGATTATTCTGCAGGATGGGTGCCCGATTCGCCATCGGGATCGTGATTGTGTTTTTCGCTCGGCAGGCTATAAAGTCTGTAGCCTTGGCTCTCGTCTGCAGATTGGCTGGAGTTTCCTCTGGAGACCAGGAGGCTCGGAAACTCCTGAGGGTGGAAGTCCCCTACAAGTACATTACGTATAGTTGCCTCGGAGTTGTTGGACTTGCAGTGTGCCCGGCAGTGCATAGATATTTATCACTTTGACCTTGTTACTGATAGATGTATATTGATGATTGAGGCAGTAAGGGTTACTGGAGAGCGTAGCACACTGAAGGTTGCATCAATTCGGCCAACTTGGCCTTTGGCTTCAGCCTGGATTTAGTCATCGATCTGAGGGATGGTAGGACAATGCTCAATTGTGACGTTCCTCAACCAGCTAAGCTGCAACTTCTCTGGCAGGGGATCGACATTCCCCTCTTACTGTTGTCCAATTGTTGGTTTTGTATAGTGTGTAGGAACAATTGAGCTAACTCCAACTTCTCGCTGTTCAGCTCTCTTGGAGATGGCTCATTCCTACTTGAGTCTACTGTGAATCGGTTTGATGGCTCCCTGCCTGGATTGCTTGTAGTGTCCTCTTTAAATATTATCAGTGGAAGTTCCAACAAAGACCATTCGATGGAGAATGGGGCTGTAATTCCTTGGGATGACGAGCACGGGGCTGGTTGCCACTATGCGGGGGCCCATCTTTGGCTCCTATCTAGCCAGAGACTGTGGAACTTGTCTGTCACTTGAGGAGGGGAGGGTGCCCAGGCCCTTCTCCATCGTTGGCCATGTCCTAATGTTTAGGGGGGGAGGGGGGGGGTGTCAGCAAAATTAGAAATAAATATACTTCTCTTCAGGGTTCTAGGCTGCTTCGCTTCCCTGGACCCAACCAGTTGCGACTAGACCCACTCAGCAGGAGGCCAGTAGACCTCACCTGACTGTGTGTACAGGTCTTCACAGATACACCAGAACTTTCCACCATCTACAAGGCACAAGTCAGGAGTGTGATTGAATACTCTCCACTTGCCTGGATGAGTGCAGCTCCAACAACACTCAAGAAGCTGGACACCATCCAGGACAAAGCAGCCTGCTTGATTGGCACCCCATCCACCAACTTAAACATTCACTCCCTCCACCACCGGAGTACCGTGGCTGCAGTGTGTACCATCTACAAGATGCACTGCATCAACTCGCCAAGGCTTCTTCGGCAGCACCTCTCAAACCCGCGACCTGTTCCACCTAAAAGGACAAGGGCAGCAGGCGCACAGGAACACCACCACCTGCAAGTTCCCCTCCAAGTCACACACCATTCTGACTTGGAAGTATATCGCCGATCCTTCATCGTCGCTGGGTCAAAATCCTGGAACTCCCTCCCTAACAGCACTGTGGGAGTACCTTCACCACACGGACTGCAGCGGTTCAAGAAGGTGGCTCACCACCACCTTCTCAAGGGCAATTAGGGATGGGCAATAAATGCTGGCCTTGCCAGCGACGCCCACATCCCATGAAAAGATTTTTTAAAAACTTGACTGAGCCAGAAATGTGGGAACTCCTGGTGTAGAAAGTCCCTGCTCCCAGTGCCATTTGCCTTGTATGGGTCAGGTGGAGGTTAAACATGGGGCACCATGACAGAGGGGTATTGCTTGGAGGTGATAGGGGTTACAAAGAGGGCTCAGTGATCAGCCTCTGCAACCCAGAGCCCAAGAAAATACGGACATGCCCTATCACAGTTACAATGCACAATGAAGTAAACAAGGATGAAGATTACACAAATCTGAAAGATCCCCACATTCTATGCATGTGTCCTGATGTTAGGATGTGCTCTTGTAACCTTGGACAATCTCATGAATTAGCCCAGGTAGGCTGAGTGTAATTATGGGAAGCGCACCTAGTCTGGTATAACCCAAGTGAGACCATTAAATAGATTTGCGTTACACTTTAAGACTACAGTGACTGCCATGAATCCTATTCAATCCAGGTCCAGTGTGATTACTCGGGTTCCCTTACATTACCCCAGCATTAGGGAATGTCCCCTCACACAGTGAACTTTCAATAAAAAAAACCAAATTCAAATATGGAATTCAAGCCCCTTCCCATTAATTCCCAATTAACCCCAAACACCTTCCATTCGATCCCATTGTACAGAATCCCCACGGACTGAACCCGTTCCCATCAGCTCCGCTTACATGGAATCCCAATGGACTGAACCCCTTCCCATTCACTCCCATTGTATGGAATCCCAATGGACTGAACCCCTTCCCATTCACTCCCATTGTATGGCATCCCAGTGGACTAAACCCCTTCCCATTCACTCCCATTGTATGGCATCCCAGTGGACCAAACCCCTTCCCATTCACTCCCATTGTATGGAATCCCAATGGACTGAACCCCTTCCCATTCACTCCCATTGTATGGCATCCCAGTGGACCAAACCCCTTCCCATTCACTCCCATTGTATGGCATCCCAGTGGACCAAACCCCTTCCCATTCACTCCCATTGTATGGCATCCCAGTGGACCAAGCCCCTTCCCATTCACTCCCATTGTATGGAATCCCAATGGACTGAACCCCTTCCCATTCACTCCCATTGTATGGCATCCCAATGGACTGAACCCCTTCCCATTCACTCCCATTGTATGGAATCCCAGTGGACCAAGCCCCTTCCCATTCACTCCCATTTTACAGAATTCTAAAAGGGTTTTTCTTGGCTCCGTTAAATCAGTCACTCCATTGACAAATTACAGTGAGGAACAGCTCGCAGGCAGGAATTTAGTTGCTTTCATGTGAGTTTTGCTGTCTTTGTGTTTATGTTGCTGCTGAATCATCGATTTAAAAAAAATATGCAAAGAAAATTGTGGATTGTGTGTGTTTTTTTTAAATCTAGAGTTGACATCAATGAAGCATATGCTGGTCCTGTTGTGCCTTCAGTCTGTCTGCACCGGGTCCAGTATAGCTGCCTTCTTGCGCAGGGGCCCGACACTCAGAGTCAGTGCATGTGGTGTGTAGGGGCAAGCGGAAGGGAGGGGAAAGAATCGCAACTTCTGTCTGAATGACTGGGATTTTGGGCCTCGACACTCAAACAAGCTCCCCCAATGTACATGGTGCAATATCACAACCCGTCACGCAGAATGCGAGTTAACCTGCTCCGCCCCCCCCCCCCCCTTCTCGCTGTACCGCACGGCTTCTGGGCCGCTTCAGTGAAAGAAATCGAAGTGTGTGTCAGTACAGATTGGCACTGACTGTGAGCCAGGTGTTCCTTGCTGAGAGCAGTCACTGTCAGTGGGACAGCTCCCCTTAATCCACCTGGGTACATTTTTGAATGAATAAATCCAGATTGGAGCGCTCACTCTAAACTGTCCCATCCAACACTCCCAGGGCAGGTACAGCACGGGTTAGATACAAAGTAAAGCTCCCTCTGCACTGTCTCATCAAACACTCCCAGGGCAGGTACACCATGGGTTAGATACAGAGGAAAGCTCCCTCTACATTGTCCCATCAAACACTCCCAGGGCAGGTACAGCACGGGTTAGATACAGAGTAAAGCTCCCTCTGCACTGTCTCATCAAACACTCCCAGGGCAGGTACACCATGGGTTAGATACAGAGGAAAGCTCCCTCTACACTGTCCCATCAAACACTCCCAGGGCAGGTACAGCATAGGTTAGATACAAAGTAAAGCTCCCTCTACACTGTCTCATCAAACACTCCCAGGGCAGGTACAGCACGGGTTAGATACAGAGTGAAGCTCCCTCTACACTGTCCCATCAAACACTCCCAGGGCAGGTACAGCACGGGTTAGATACAGAGTGAAGCTCCCTCTACACTGTCCCATCAAACACTCCCAGGGCAGGTACAGCACGGGTTAGATACAGAGTAAAGCTCCCTCTGCACTGTCCCATCAAACGCTCCCAGGGCAGGTACAGCACGGGTTAGATACAGAGTAAAGCTCCCTCTACACTGTCTCATCAAACACTCCCAGGGCAGGTACAGCACGGGTTAGATACAGAGTGAAGCTCCCTCTACACTGTCCCATCAAACACTCCCAGGGCAGGTACAGCACGGGTTAGATACAGAGTGAAGCTCCCTCTACACTGTCCCATCAAACACTCCCAGGGCAGGTACAGCACGGGTTAGATACAGAGTAAAGCTCCCTCTGCACTGTCCCATCAAACGCTCCCAGGGCAGGTACAGCACGGGTTAGATACAGAGTAAAGCTCCCTCTGCACTGTCCCATCAAACGCTCCCAGGGCAGGTACAGCACGGGTTAGATACAGAGTAAAGCTCCCTCTACACTGTCCCATCAAACGCTCCCAGGGCCGGTACAGCACGGGTTAGATACAGAGTAAAGCTCCCTCTACACTGTCCCATCAAACACTCCCAGGGCAGGTACAGCACGGGTTAGATACAGAGTAAAGCTCCCTCTACACTGTCCCATCAAACACTCCCAGGGCAGGTACAGCACGGGTTAGATACAGAGTAAAGCTCCCTCTACACTGTCCCATCAAACACTCCCAGGGCAGGTACAGCACGGGTTAGATACAGAGTAAAGCTCCCTCTACACTCTCCCATCAAACACTCCCAGGGCAGGTACAGCACGGGTTAGATACAGAGTAAAGCTCCCTCTACACTGTCCCATGAAACACTCCCAGGGCAGGTACAGCACGGGTTAGATACAGAGTAAAGCTCCCTCTACACTGTCCCATCAAACACTCCCAGGGCAGGTACAGCACGGGTTAGATACAGAGTAAAGCTTCCTCTACACTGTCCCATCAAACACTCCCAGGGCAGGTACAGCATGGGTTAGATACAGAGTAAAGCTCCCTCTACACTGTCCCATGAAACACGCCCAGGGCAGGTACAGCAGGGGTTAGATACAGAGTAAAGCTCCCTCTACACTGTCCCATCAAACACTCCCAGGGCAGGTACAGCACGGGTTAGATACAGAGTAAAGCTCCCTCTACACTGTCCCATCAAACACTCCCAGGGCAGGTACAGCACGGGTTAGATACAGAGTAAAGCTCCCTCTACACTCTCCCATCAAACACTCCCAGGGCAGGTACAGCACGGGTTAGATACAGAGTAAAGCTCCCTCTACACTGTCCCATCAAACACTCCCAGGGCAGGTACAGCACGGGTTAGATACAGAGTAAAGCTTCCTCTACACTGTCCCATCAAACACTCCCAGGGCAGGTACAGCATGGGTTAGATACAGAGTAAAGCTCCCTCTACACTGTCCCATGAAACACGCCCAGGGCAGGTACAGCAGGGGTTAGACACAGAGTAAAGCTCCCTCTACACTGTCCCATCAAACACTCCCAGGGCAGGTACAGCACGGGTTAGATACAGAGTAAAGCTCCCTCTACACTGTCCCACAAAGCACTCCATGTCTTCAGTTTTATTTTATGTTTAAGTCTCTCTAACTGACTTGCCCTGCAGGCTGAGTGAATAGGTTCACGGTCTGGGGTCATACTGAGCCATACTGACCGCAAGATGCCCAGTATCCTTCTCGCTCTGTGTTGACCTCAGCCGAGGCTTTGTTAGGGGAACTATGATTGGCTTCAGTGCCCTAAATTGGGGAGGAGAAAATCATCCCTATTGGCCAGTGACTATTGCTAGAAATTCATCCCTATATCCTGCTCTTGACCATTGGCCAGTGACTATTGCTAGGAATTCATCCCTATATCCTGCTCTTGATCATTGGCCAGTGACTATTGCTAGAAAATTATCCCTATATCCTGCTCTTGATCATTGACCAGTGACTATTGCTAGAAATTCATCCCTATATCCTGCTCTTGATCATTGGCCAGTGACTATTGCTAGGAATTCATCCCTATATCCTGCTCTTGATCATTGGCCAGTGACTATTGCTAGGAATTCATCCCTATATCCTGCTCTTGATCATTGGCCAGTGACTATTGCTAGGAATTCTAACAGGAAAGACTGAACAGGCTGGGGCTCTTTTCTCTAGAAAAGAGAACGCTGAGGGGTGACCTGATAGAGGTCTTTAAAATTATGAAGGGGTTCGATAGGGTAGATGGGGAGAAGATGTTTCCACTTGTGGGTGAGACCAGAAATAAGAGCCATCAATATAAGATAGTCACTAATAAATCCAATCGGGAATTCAGGAGAAACTTCTTTACCCAGAGAGTGGTGAGAATGTGGAACTCTACCACGTGGAGTGGTTGAGGTGAATAGCGTAGATGCATTCAAGGGGAAGCTAGAAAAACACATGAGGGAGAAAGGAATAGAAGGATATGCTGATAGGATGAGATGAAGTAGGGTGGGAGGAGGCTGATGTGGAGCATAAACGCTGGCATCGACCTGTTGGGCCGAATGGCCTGTTTCTGTGCTGTAGGTACTATGTCATTCTATGTCATTGTGTTTGTTTGGACGTCGAGCATAGGCAACACAGGCTGTAATGGCCCCCATGATGGAATGCCCTGACAACACTCACCGCCCAGGCTGACGTGCAGAATGGCGGCCGGGGCCATTGGGATTGTGTCAGCACCGAGCCAGTCAGAAAGGGGAAGGAGGTGGAGAAAATCTTCCCTCCGATCAAGGGACGCTGTCCTTGATTACCAGAGACTCAAAATAAGGCAACCAGTCACCAGAGACTGCACCAAACCAGAGAATCTAATCATCTGTCGGTATCCACATGAACAAATCGACCCTAACCAAAGCCCGCATGAGGGGTCTATTTGTAGCGTGTTCGTTTAGCAGCTGTGTGCATGTGTAGGTGCAGAAAATTGAATTGAAACTTTGTAAAAACAGAGCAGCTACTTGTTGGCATAGCAACGAGCTTTCAAATGACATCATGTTATGAAGGCCGTATAGGAAGAAGTAGCGCAGTGAAATGCTTGTAACTCGCACAGCTTGTTCCCCGGGGAATCAGACATTGAGGCACAGACACAGTGTGTACAGGTGCCACAGAGATGTTAATGATGACACGGTCAGGCAGGAAGTAAAAACAGGCTCAATTTAGAAATATAATGATGTAACATTATTACTGCCTTTTTTTTTCAATCCTTGTGCTGCTCCAGGTGAGGGATATTAGAGCTGGGGAATGGAACTCTTTCCATTCTCGGCACCCACTCAAACACTCCCAGGTCAGGATTCGGGTATAACCCAGGTAAGATGCAGTTTAAAGCTCCCCTAACAATGCACCTCAGCTCCAGCCTCACCAACACCGCCATCTACTGCACCAGTGTGGCATTTCCCCATTCCCCACACCAGCAAATCCTGAGGTCTCTGAGGTGGATTGATTGGCTCATTTGCGCCAGTTTCCTGTTGGAGACCCATGCTCCCTGGGATAAGATTGAGAGTCTGCCCAATCTCGATTTACAGCCAGCAGACAGGAGAGACTTTCATCCCATTCTCTGGGCTTGATTTGAACCAAGGTCCCAGAGGTTTAAAGGCCACTGTCTAACCCACTGCACCACCCAGTACTATAGTATTGATTTTAGCTAATTAAAACCTGCCCCTACCTCATCCTTGCCCTTGCCCCTACCCATGCCCCTTCCCTTGCCCCTGTCCATGCCCCTACACCTGCCTGTGCCCCTGCCCCTACCACTGTCCCTGCCCCTACCCTGTCACAAACTCCATTCCCAAGCCACCAACTCCATCCCTCTCCCTGGCAACTGTCTGAGGCTGAACCAGACTGTTCACAACCTTGGTGTCATATTTGAACCCGAGATGAGCTTCCGACTATATATCCGCGCCATCGCTAAGACCGCCTATTTCCACCTCTGCAACATCGCCCGTCTCCACCCTGCCTCAGCTCATCTGCTGCTGAAACCCTCATCCATGCCTTTATTATCTGTAGACTTGACTATTCCAACTCCTGGCTGGCCTCCCATGTTCTACCCTCCTTAACATAGAAACATAGAAGACAGGAGCAGGAGTAGGCCATTCGGCCCCTCAAGCCTGTTCCGCCATTTAATGAGATCATGGCTGATCATCCAAATTCAGTACCCTGTCCCTGCTTTCTCCCCATATCCCTTGATCCCTTTAGCCTTAAGAAATATATCTAACTCCTTCTTGAATATATTTAATGAATTGGCCTCAACTACCTTGTGTGGTAGAGAATTCCACAGGTTCACCACACTCTGGGTGAAGAAATTCCTCCTCATCTCAGTCCTAAATGGCTTACCCCTTATCCTTAGACTGTGACCCCTGGTTCTGGACTCCCCCGCCATCGGGAACATCCTTCCTGCATCTAGTCTGTCTAGTCCTGTTAGAATTTTATAAGTTTCAATGAGATCCCCTCTCATTCTTCTAAACTCCAGTGAATATAAGCCTAATCGACCCAATCTCTCCTCATACATCATTCCTGCCATCCCAGGTATCAGTCTGGTGAATCTTCGCTGCACTCTCTCCATGGCAAGAACATTCTTCCTCAGATAAGGCGACCAAAACTGCACACAATACTCAAGGTGTGGTCTCACCAAGGCCCTGTACAACTGCAGCAAGACATCCTTGCTCCTGTACTCGAATCCTCTTGCTATGAAGGCCAACATACCATTTGCCTTCTTAACCGCCTGCTGCACCTGCATGCTTACCTTCAGCGACTGGTGCATAAGGACACCCAGGTCTCGTTACACTTCCCCTTTTCCCAATCTATTGCCGTTCAGATAACAATCTGTCTTCCTGTTTTTGCCACCGAAGTGGATAGCCCCACATTTATCCACATTATACTGCACTTGCCATGCATCTGCCCAATCAGCCAACCTGTCCAAATCATACTGGAGTTTCTCAGCATCCTCCTCACAGCACACACGCCCACCCAGCTTTGTGTCGTCTGCAAACTTGGAGATATTACATCTAGTTCCCTCGTCTAGATCATTTATATATATTGTGAATAGCTGGGGACCTAGCACCGATCCCTGCGGTACCCCACTAGTCACTAACTGCCACTCAGAAAAAGACCCGTTTGTTCCAACTCTTTGCTTCCTGTCTGCCAACCAGTTCTCTATCCAAGACAGTACCTTACCCCCAATCCTATATGCTTTAACTTTGCACGCTAATCTCTTATGCGGGACCTTATCGAAAGCCTTCTGAAAATCCAAATACACCACATCCACTGGTTCTCCCTTATTTATTCTATCAGTTACATCCTCAAAAAATTCCAATAGATTAGTCAAGCATGATTTACCTTTTGTAAATCCACGTTGACTTTGTCTGATCCTGTCACTGTTTTCCAAGTGCCCTGCTATTACATCTTTTATAATGGACTCTAGCATTTTCCCCACTACCGATGTCAGACTTACCGGTCTACAATTCCTTGTTTTCTCTCTACCACCTTTTTTAAATAGTGGGGTTACATTGGCTATCCTCCAATCCATGGGAACTGTTTCAGAGTCTATAGAATTTTGGAAGATGACCAGCAATGCATCTACTATTTCTAGGGCCACTTCCTTAAGTACCCTAGGATGTAGATTATCAGGCCCTGGGGATTTATCAGCCTTCAATCCTGTCAATTTCCCTAACACCATTTCCCTACAAATATTGATTTCATTCAATTCCTCCCTCTCATTAGACCCTATGTTCCCTGACATCTCTGGGAGGTTATTTGTGTCCTTTTTGAAGACAGAACCAAAGTATGTATTTCATTGGTCTGCCATTTCTTTGTTCCCCATTATAAATTCCCCTGATTCTGACTGCAAGGGGCCTACGCTTGACTTCACCAATCTTTTTCTCTTCACTTATCTATAGAAGCTTTTACAGTCAGTTTTTATGTTCCCTGAAAGCTTACTCTCATACTCTATTTTCCCCCTCTTAATTAATCCTTTTGTCCTCCTTGCTGAATCCTAAACTGCTCCCAATCCTCAGGTTTGCTGCTTTTTCTGGCCAAATTATATGTCCTCTCCTTGGATCTTATGCTATCCCTAATTTCCCTTGTTAGCCATGGTTGAGTCACCTTTTTTGTTTTATTTTTATGCCAAACAGGGATGAACAAATTCTGTCGTTCATCCATGCGATCTTTAAATATTTGCCATTGCCTATCCACCATCAACCCTTTAAGTAACGTTCCCCAATCCATCCTAGCCAACTTGTGCCTCATACCACCGTAGTTTCCTTTATTTAAATTCAGGACCCTAGTCTCTGAGTCAACTACTTCACTCTCCATTTTAATGAAGAATTCTATCATATTATGATCGCTCCTCCCCAAGAGGCCTCACACAAGATTGCTAATTAATTCTTTCTCATTACATAATACCCAGTCTAAGATGGCCTGATCTCTAAACTTGAGGTCATCCAAAACTCTGCTGCCAGTGTCCTAACTCGCACCAAGTCCCGTTCACCCATCACCCCTGTGCTCGCTGACCTACATTGGCTCCCGGTTAAGGCAACGCCTCAATTTTAAAATTCTCAGCCTTGTTTTCAAATCTCCCCATGGCTTTGGCCCTCCCTACCTCTGTAATCTCCTCCAGCCCCACAACCCTCCAAGCTAATTCTGGCCTCTTGAGCATCCCTGATTGTAATCGCTCCACCATTGGTGGCCGTGCCTTCAGCTGCCTAGGCCCTAAGTTCTGGAATTCCCTTCCTAAACTTCTCCGCCTCTCTACCTCTCTCTCCTCCTTTAAGATGCTCCTTAAAACCTCCCTGTTTGACCAAGCTTTTGCTAATCTGCCCCAATATCTCCTTATCATAGAATCATGGAATGGTTACAGCCCAGAAGGAGGCCGTTTGGCCCGTCGAGCCCGTGCTGGCTCTCTGCAAGAGCATTTCAGCTAGTCCCATTCCCCGGCCCTTTCCCTGTATCCCTGCAAACGTTTTCCTTCAGGTAGTCATCTAATTCCATTTTGAAAGCCATGATTGAATCTGCCTCCACCGCCCTTTCAGGCAGTGCATTCCAGATCATAACAACTCGCTGCATAAAAAAGCTTTTCCTCATGTCGCCTTTGGTTCTTCTGCCAATCACCTTAAATCTGTGTCCTCTGGTTCTCGACCCTTTTGCCAATGGGAACAATTTCTCTCTATCTACTCTGTCTAGACCCCTCGATGGCTGTGTCAAATTTTGTTTTATAACGCTTCTGTGAAGCGCCTTGGGATGTTTTACTACATTAAATGAGCTATATAAGTACAAGCTGTTGTTGTCGTTGTTTTTGTCCCTACCCCGACCCCTACCCCTGCCCCTGTCCCCGTCCCCGTCCCCGTCCCTACCCCTGTCCCTGTCCCCGTCCCTGTCCCCGTCCCTGTCCCCGTCCATGCCCCCGTCCATGCCCCCGTCCATGCCCCCGTCCATACCCCTACCTATGCCCTGCCCCTGCCTGTGTCCCTACTCTTACCCTTGCCCTACCCCAGCTCCTTCTGCTGGCGAGGGAGTCTAGGACAAGGGGACATAACCTTAAAATCAGAGCCAGGCCATTCAGGAGAGAAGTTGGAAACACTTCTTCAAACAAAGGGTAGTAGAAATGTGGAACTCTCTCCCACTAAAAGCAGTAGATGATAGCTCAATTAATAATAATAAATCTGAGATCAATAGATTTTTGCTCGCCTGATCTCATTAAATGGCAAAACAGGCTCGAAGGGCTGAATGGCCTCCTCCTGTTCTTACGCACCCTTACCCCAACCTCTACTCCTTCCCCTGCTCCAGCCTGCAAAACTATACCTGTGTCTACTCAACATTGAGAGTCTTGTGATTTTAGAATCAATGCCAATCCTTCCTGGGATTGGTTGAAGAATTTCTCCAATTGTGGTATTTTGGACAACAATATAGACATGTTAAAGACGGTTCGTATTGTCCTTGTGTATTTGATTCCCACCAGTTTTCTCCTCCCTCTCCTGAAGGTGCTGACTCTTGCAAGGGTCAGTTCCACAAATGCCAAGTTCATGCCAGTACCTACCCAGGTGGATGTTCTCCATGTGTAAATCTAGACAGGGAATATCAACAGGGTACTGGTGGAGTATCAGATCCAAACCTGACCTGTGCTCATCGATGTCCACATACACTCTCACACACACTCATACCCACTCTCACAATCACGCACACACACACACACACACACACACACACACATCCTCAAACACACACACACACTCACATTCTTACACACACACTCACAGACTCTCACACACACACTCATACCCACTCTCACAATCATGCACACACACACACACACACATCCTCAAACACACACATACACTCACACTCTTACACACACACTCACTACACTCTCACACACACACTCATACCCACTCACACACGTATACACACTCGCACACATTCACATACTCACACACTTGCACACACACTTACATCCTCAAACACACATTCAGACACACACACACTTACACACACTCGCACACACATCCTCATACACACACATTCAGACACACACTCATACACACTCACACACTTGCACACACACACATCCTCATACACACACACTCAGACACACACTCAGACACTTGCACACACACACATCCTCATACACACACACTCAGACACACACTCACACACTTGCACACACACACATCCTCATACACACACACTCAGACACACACACACACACACTCATGCACACACACACACACACATTCGTATACACACACTCAGACACACACTCACACTCATGCACACACACACACATCCTCATACACACACACTCAGACACACACTCACACACTCACACTCATGCACACACACACATCCTCATACACGCACTCAGACACACACTCTCACACTCATGCACACACACACACACATCCTCATACACACTCTCACACACACTCTCACACTCATGCACACACACACACACATCCTCATACACACACACACACTCAGACACACACTCAGACACATTCAGAAGTGGCAACCCTCGCTGATTTTTCCCTTTCCCACTGCAGAGAGGCCAATTGTAACTCGGCTACCATCATCCCATGGGAGGAAACGATCAGAGACGGCAGACTGTGGCGATCCACATGTAGAGAGTTAACCAGTTTGAACAAGTTAGGATTGCCAAAGAAGAAGAGAAACGTAGATGAGGAAAGAGGGTCCGTCTGCTGCGATTAAACCATTAACCGGGTTGTCCCTCATATATCAGGTTTGTGGTGAAATACGTCTCTCTAGGATTGATTTACGAAGCCAATCTAAATGCTCACCAAAGACCCAGCCAATCTTAAAACTCAAAAAAACATTTTATGCTGAGAAAGAATCTTACTTGATTTTGAGGGATTGCCCACACCATCATCCCAGGTGAGATCGGCTAATTTAGCACAGCCCAGGGATTGAACCTGGGGTCAATACCAGGCTGAGCCCCTGGAGAAAGCAAAGGCTGGTATTATCCACTGTTAACATGATGTACCCACTTCTAATCTCTTCACTGTTTGTATCTGAGGGCTTTCAATGAAGCTAGTGATTGTTATCAGGTGCCTGTAATACAGACAAGATGACACACTTTCCATAAGTGACCTTGCGAGAGTATGGGCCAACACAGCTTCCTAACTGTTAACTGGGATGTTGCCTGCTACACACAGCTGCAGGAGCTACCTAGGCTGACACTCCAGGGCAGTACTGAGGGGGTGCTGCACTGTCGGAGGTGCCGTCTTTCGAATGAAATGTTAAACCGAGGCCCTGTCTGCTCTCTCAGGTGGATGTAAAAGATCCCATGGCATCATTCAAGGAAGAGCAGGGGAGTTCTCCCTGGCATCCTAGCCAGTATTTATACCTCAACCAACATCACTAAAAGCCGATTAACTGATCATTCATGTCGCTGTTTGTGGGATCTTGCTGTGTGCAAATTGGCTGCTGCGTTTCCTACATTACAAGCGCCTACACTTCAAAAAGTGCTTCATGCGCTGTAAAGCACTTTGGGATGTCCTGAAGTTGTGAAAGGCACTATAGAAATGCAAGTTCTTTCTTCACGTAGACAACAGGTCGAAACCCTTACAAGAAAACCACAACCGCGGGAACTCGATGTGCTGCTCCCATCCCTTCACCTGCTTCTGGTGCTTTCGGCTATCCTGATGAGCAACAGATCAAACTTCTGAAACATTTGATAGCATAACCCAGGATGTGCAAAGCTCCTGACAAGATTAATCTTCAACAAGTTTGATGATTTGTTCCAATTGGCTAAGAAAGAATAATAAATAATAATAATAATTCAACTTTATTGTCATTGTGATGCACTATCAATTACTCATAAAAGACTGAGAGTTAAGAGAGTAACTAAAGGCTTTTATTAACAAAAGAATGAAGGTCTGCCTCGAGTGGTCGACCGGTCCAGAAATACAAAGGGCTGGGGAGCAGTCACCTTTATACTAGGACTTGTGGGAGGAGTCAGCCGAGGCATGTCCAGGCATGTACACAGTGGAATACAAACAGTGGTTTACCACATTCACCCCTTGTTTAAAATTGAGTCCGGCGGGGTGAAGTGTATTAAAAGTTAGTGTATTGGAGTCTCTCCGGAGGTCTTGTCTGCCGCTGTGATCGGCGTGGCGACGGCAGGGGTAGTGGAGCTTCCAGCGTCGAGTCCTGCGTGGGCTGTGGCACAGGCGTGTCGTCCTCGTAGATGTCGAGCGGGTCGCGGGGCCCAGGCCTGCCGTCTGCTGGGGCTGGATATCGGATCGTGGGGGGGGGTGGTAGTGAGTAGTGGGTTACTGCGGCCCCCGAGGGTGCAAGGTCTCTTATGGAGACTGTGTCCTCCCGCCCGTCCGGGTATGCAATGTAAGCATACTGGGGGTTGGCGTGGAGGAGGTCGACCCTCTCGACCAGGGGGTCTGTTTTATGGGTCCTCACGTGCCTTCTCAGTAGGACCAGCCCTGGGGACGTCAGCCATGGCGGTAGCGATGTCCCCGATGTGGACTTCCTTGGGAAGACAAACATTTTCTCATGAGGGGTGGCGTTAGTGGCAGTGCAGAGCAGTGACCGAATAGAGTGGAGCGCATCGGGGAGCACATCCTGCCAGCGGGAGGTTGGAAGGCCCCTAGACTTTAAGGCTAGCAGGGCGGCCTTCCAAACTGTCGCATTCTCTCTTTCCACCTGTCCGTTCCCCCGGGGGTTGTAACTGGTGGTCCTGCTTGTGGCAATACCCCTAGTTAGCAGGTACTGACGGAGTTCGTCGCTCATAAACGATGAGCCCCGGTCGCTATGGATATAGCTGGGGAAACCGAACAGGGTGAAGAGGTCGTTCAGACATTTAATGACCGTGGCACTGGTCATGTCCGGGCAGGGGATGGCGAACGGGAAACGGGAGTACTCATCAATAATATTGAGGAAGTACACATTGCGGTCGGAGGAGGGGAGAGGCCCTTTAAAATCAACGCTCAGGCGCTCGAAGGGGCGAGTGGCTTTTATCAGGTGGGCCCTGTCTGGTCTATAAAAGTGCGGTTTGCACTCAGCGCAGACTTGGCAGTTCCTGGTCATGGTCCTGACCTCCTCAATAGAGTAAGGCAGGTTGCGGGCCTTGATGAAGTGGAAGAACCTGGTGACCCCCGGGTGGCAGAGGTCATTGTGGAGGGCCCGCAGTCTATCGATCTGCGCGCGGGCGCAGGTGCCACGCAATAGCGCATCCGGGGGTTCATAGAGCTTCCCGGGCCGGTACAAGATCTCGTAATTGTAGGTGGAAAGTTCGATTCTCCACCTCAAGATCTTGTCATTTTTGATTTTGCCCCTCTGCTTGTTGTTAAACATGAAAGCAACTGAACGTTGGTCAGTGAGCAGGGTAAATCGTTTTCCGGCCAGGTAGTGCCTCCAATGACGCACAGCCTCCACAATCGCCTGGGCCTCCTTCTCAACAGCGGAGTGTCTGGTCTCCGGGCCTTGGAGGGTTCGTGAAAAGAAGGCCACGGGTCTCCCCGCCTGATTGAGGGTAGCGGCCAGGGCAAAGTCGGACGCGTCGCTTTCCACCTGGAAGGGGATGGATTCGTCCACTGCGTGCATGGTGGCTTTGGCAATGTCTTCCTTGATACGGTGGAAGGCTAAGCGGGCCTCTGCCTTTAAGGGAAAAGAGGTGGACTTGATCAGCGGATGGGCCTTGTCCGCATAGTAGGGGACCCACTGGGCATAATAGGAGAAAAACCCTAGGCACCTCTTCAGGGCCTTGAGGCAGTGGGGCAGTGGGAGTTCCATAAGGGGACGCATCCGGTCGGGGTCGGGGCCGATGACTCCGTGTTCCACAACACAGCCAAGGATGGCGAGGCGGTTTGTGCGGAATATGCACTTCTCCTTGTTATATGTCAGGTTCAGGAGTTGGGCGGTGCGGAGGAATTTTTCGAGGTTTGCGTCATGGTCCTGCAAGTCACGGCCGCAGATGGTCACATTGTCCAGATATGGGAAAGTGGCCTGCAACGCATTTTGATCTACCATCCGGTCCATCTCCCTTTGGAAGACGGAGACCCCGTTGGTGACGCCAAAGGGAACCCTAAGGAAGTGGTAGAGGTGGCCGTTTGCCTCAAAGGCAGTATACTGGCGGTCCTCAGGGCGGATAGGGAGCTGGTGGTACGCTGATTTCAGGTCAATGGTCGAGAAGACGCGGTACTGCGCGATCTGGTTGACCATATCAGCTATGCGGGGGAGTGGGTAGGCGTCCAGCAGGGTGTAGCGATTTATTGTCTGGCTGTAGTCGATGACCAGGCGCTGCTTCTCGCCGGTCTTAACGACCACAACCTGGGCTTGCCAGGGGCTGGTGCTGCCCTCAATAATCCCTTCCTTCAGGAGCCGCTCCACTTCGGTTTTAATGAAAACCCTGTCCCCGGCACTGTATCGCCTGCTCTTTGTGGCGATGGGCTTACAGTCGGGGGTGAGGTTAGCAAACAGTGGGGGGGGGGGGTGACTCTGAGTGTGGAGAGGTTGCACCTGGTGCGCGGCGGGCTATTTGGGAGCTGCTGGCTGCGGACTGTGAGTGGGGGTAGGGGTCCACCGTACGCCATCGTAACACTTTTAAGGTGGCACTGAAAATCTAACCCCAGCAGGACGGCAGCGCAGAGGTCGGGCAGGACCAGAAGTTTAAAATGATCATACACGGTCCCGTCTACTACGAGTGTCACTACGCAGTAGCCACCGATGTCCGCCGACTGGGACTCGGAGGCCATAGAAATCCGCTGGTGCGCAGGCAGGACTGGGAGAGAGCAACGCCGCACCGTGTCAGGGTGGATGAAGCTCTCCGTGCCCCCAGAGTCAAAAAGGCAGATTGTATCATGGCCATTTACCTTAATGTCCATTGTGGAACTGGCCAGCTGGTGCGGTTTCGCTTGGTCCAGTGTAACGGATGCCAGCGTAGGGGTCGGTGTGTCGCTGCGGGTATCAGATGAGGCGGTGTAGGGGGCCTGCTGCGTTCCGGCTGTCGTCCAAGATGGCGGCGTCCATGATCCCCATGTGGCTGGAGGCATCCAAAATGGCTGCTGTACCGGTGGTTCGCACATGGCCGGGGAGGCCCAAGATGGCGGCCCGCATGGCCCACACGCGGCGCTGCTGGGGTTCAGGGTGGCTTTGGCCCTGCAGACGTTAGCGTAGTGTCCCTTCTTCCCGCAGCCCGAGCAGATCGCGTTTTTCGCCGGGCAGCGCGCTCTGGGGTGTTTTGCCTGGCCACAGAAGTAGCATTTCTGGCCTTGGGGCACTGCTGTCTGGCCTTGGGACACTGCTGCGGTAGTTGGGCCATTGCTGGGGTGTGGCTGGGGTGGCACGGCGCTATGAGGCGGTCCTACCGTGTCCCAGGCTGTCATTCCCCGCGGCGTCCACGGTGCAGAGGAGTAGGCATCCATGCCCCGGTAGGCTGCATCCAATGATAGTGCGAGTTCAGAGGCCTTGTTGAGGTCGAGGTCACTCTGCTCCAACAGTCGCTGTCGGGTGTAATTGGATCTGTGGCCCGCTACAAAAGCGTCCCGGATAAGTTCCTCTGTGTACACGGCGACCTTTACATCCTTACAACCACAGGCCTGGCCAAGCACAGACAGTGCCTGAAGGTATTCCACGGTCGATTCCCCAGGTTGTTGTTTACGACTCCCCAGAAGGTGCCTGGCGTACACTTCGTTCACTGGGCGCGTGTACTGGTCCTTGAGGAGCTTGATAGCGTCCGCATACGAGGTCGCGTCTTGGATGACCGAGTACACTCGGTGGTTCACTTTGGAGGTCAGGACATCCAGTTTGTCCTCGTCCGATTTGATTGCTGCGGAGGCGGTCAGGAATTTTTCGAAACACTTAAGCCAGTGAGTAAACTTGGTGGATGAGTCCGCCTCCCGATGATCTAAGTCCAGGCATGCTGGTGTGAGGATCTTCTCCATTATAAAAATTTTGTTAATAAAATTGATGCGCTATCAATTACTCATAAAAGACTGAGAGTTAAGAGAGTAACTAAAGGCTTTTATTAACAAAAGAACGAAGGTCTGCTTCGAGTGGTCGACCGGTCCAGGGAGCAGTCACCTTTATACTAGGACTTGTGGGAGGAGTCAGCCGAGGCATGTCCACAGTGGAATACAAACAGTGGTTTACCACACATTGCACAAGTACATGAACAACGAAATGTGATCTTGCAAGCTCCCATGACTGGGAGAAGCAAAGCCGCTGCGTCGGTGCACGCCGCCATTCCATTTCCACCATTCCTCCTGTCCGACAATCTTCAGCCCACCGCCCGGGCCTGCTCACCGGCTGCTCCTCCCGTGGCTCCTTCCGTGACCTTCTCACCAACCACCCCTCCTCGGGGCTCCTTCGAGTGACCTTCTGCATCTGGTCTTCCCTGATAGTCACCCCTCCAGGGTACTAACCAGGCCTGGCTCTGCTTAGCTTCCAAGCCTTGCCAGTGACCCTGTCCCTAGTCCCAGGAACAGGGCTTTTGGAGCTAGTCTTTAGCCAATCAGAGATATATTTTATGTGACACTGGTCTCAGCTCCAAAATAGTCAATAGGTTATTGTGATGAAGGCACACAGCAAGATCCCACAAACAGCAGTGTGGTCATTAACCAGGTTTGGTGGTATTGATTGAAGGAAGAGTGTTGGCCAGGACACCAGGACAACTTCCTGCTCTTCATCATCATCAGCAGTTTCTATTGCACAATATCCTTTCGGATAGTGTGATGGGATCCTTAACATCCACCTGACAGGCCCTCAGTTTAACATCTCACTTGAAGGACGGCATCTCCGACAGTTCAGCACTCCTTTAGTACTGCACTGAGGTGCTCAAATCCTGGAATGAAAGAAAGGAAAAAATAAATTGGCTTTATATTGCACCTTTCACAGCCTGAGAATGTCCCAAAGTGCTTTATGACCAATGAAGTACTATTGAAGCGTGGTCACTATTGTAATGCAGGGAAACGCAGCAGCCAATTTGCACACAGCAAGGTTCCACAAACAGCAATGAGATATTGGCCAGATAATCTGTTTTAGTGATGTTGGTTGAGGGATAAATATTGGCCACAACACTGGGGAGAACAACCTTGCTCTTCTTCAAATAGTGCCGTGGGATCTTTTACATCCACCTGAAAGGGCAGACGGGGCCTCTGTTTAAAGTCTCATCCAAAAGACAGCACCTCCGACAGGACAGCATTCCCTCAGTACTGCACTGGAGTGTCAGCCTGGATTATGGGCTCAAGTCCCTGGAGTGGGGCTATGAACCCACGACCTTCTGACTCAGGGGCAAGAGAGTGCTACCCACTGAGCCACGACTGAAACACAGGAGTTTCTAAGTTGAAGAGAAAATGAGAAATCAATGATAGCTCAGTGTGCAAGAGCCATACAACAACAACAACTTGCATTTCTATAGCACCGTTAGTAAAATGACCCAAGGTGCTTCACAGGATCGTTATCAAACAAGATTTGACACTGAGCCACATGAGAAGACAGTAGATCAGGTGACCAAAAGCTTGGTCACAGAGAGACTATACAGACAAAGTCGGTTCAATTCTGTACAAAGTTTTGGGCAGCGAATTCCTGCTCCAGCCCACGATTCAAACTATTACCAAATATTACAAAATAGTTGCAGCACAGAAACAGGCCATTCAGCCCAACAGGTCCATGCCGGTGTTTATGCTCCACACGAGCCTCCTCCCACCCCTCTTCATCTAACCTCATCAACACATCCTTCTAGTCCAACACATGATCTCTCTCATGTGTTTAACTAGCTTCCCCTTAAATGCATCTACACTATTCGTCTCAATCACTCCCTGTGGTAGCGAGTTCCACATTCTAACCACTCTCTGGGTAAAGAAGTTTCTCCTGAATTCCCGATTGGATTTATTAGTGACAACTAACTTTATTCGTTAGATTCAGTGATCATCCTGGTCTTATGGCTGAGTGCCGCACTGGGCAACGTATCAGCTTAACCGAGGCCAGCAAGAGGCCAAGAATTGTTTTGAAATCCGTTGTTTAAAATAATAGATACGTACAACTTATTCTTCGATCAAACGATATGGAAAGTCTTCATTTATTGAAAACTTGCAAATTGTTTCATTTATAAATGAAACATTGTCTGTTCTAATCACAGACTCCAGCACTCACCTTAGGAGGGTCCCTAATAGGTATGTTAGGATAGAGTGCAGCAGGGGATGTCTACATATCTGATCAGCTCCAAGTCCGATTACTTTTTGAGCCTGGGGGAAGCTTGCCAAAGATGACCTGGAAATCCTGTTGAGTGGTGATGATTCGGGAAGAGAGCCAGTGTCACACGATGGGAGATTTGGAAGTGATTAAGCACATTTAAAAATTTTACACAGATACTGCTTCACCCCCTCCGGGCTTTCTTCCAAGCTGTCAGACAATGACACCTGCTGGACTGGCCAAGATTTCACTGCTGTTCTGCCGCAAGATGGTGTGGCCTTTTAGAGAGATGTGACACTGTTGGAGGCAGGAGCAGGTCACGGTGAGAAACATGCAGGGCACTGGGTTGCCAGGCAGGTTCTGGGAGTCACTTTCCCTCCAGCTACACAGCAGTGCGGGCTTTAACTTACTTAAGAGGATATTAATATGGCCTCAGAATGCCTGGCACGACTGCACAGGAAAGACCCTCCTCTTCATTCATTCATTTAACACATGTGGCCATGTGCTTAGGCCTTCAGCGTTTGGATGAAGAGACTTAACTGCAAGTTAGAGCTTTGGAGACTGTAATCTGCATTCCTGCTTTCATGCTGTACTGGATGTCCCCTGTTGTTCTAGATTTCTGGTACCGCACTCCCTCAGTACTGCTCAAGGCTCTGGAGTGGGAATTGAACCCACGACCCTCTGACTCAGGGGTGAGAGTGCTACCCACTGAGCCACGACGGATTCCTGAGCTCCAAATTCCATGTTGTATGTGCTCCTCCTCCCTGCACTCTCACTATAGTGACAGGAAGAGTCATCGCACCATCTACTACGCAAACTCAATCTTTCCCAGGTCTTCACATGGTGGCACTGCTTACCACCCTTTTTTTTTATATTCCTCCTACATTCTACAGGCTTTTAAAACTCTTAAATTGGCATCACCACGTCTTGAGCTCCTACCTCCTCATCTATTCTTTTTAGCCTCCCTGTGGCCCATCACCTCAGCTCCTCCTTGGGGAAAGAAAACACTTTGGCCGGGAATTTCCTCCAAGCTGCTCCTGCTCGCTGGTGTTACTTTGCTGGAAGTGCAGCAGAATTTCCCGTCCTCTCCATCTCCAGGTGACAGTTCGAATGTGACTGATGTCAGTACTTGTCATAGTCCTCTTGCCCTCCCAGGTCAGTGAGATTGCTTGATGCTAATCGATATTCCATTCTGTCATTGCACAGCTTTCCAAAAAATATCAGAAATCCAAATAAAAGATTTGTACTGAAATCAAGAATAATTTAGAGTGGAAAATGAGAGCAGGTCCTCTGTGGAACTCTCTTTAAAAAAAACTGGAGTTTCCTTATTGAAGATTGATCTACATTTTCATTTCTCCAACTCTTCCATAGCCTTTCTTCCTCTACAGTTGAGATCTGAGCAGATGATCTGCTCTCCCAGGGCTCTCGTGCTGATACAAGAACAGTATGGGAAGGGGAAGGGAAGTATGACTCCTCCGATCATTTGCATTTCCATGGTGAAGTGCCTATCCTGCAACCTGCCCCACCAATCAATGTCAGGGCCGAGGCTGGGGAATCTGTGTGGAATATTATGGCACAAGCCCACACCGATACCTCAGTGTGCCAGGTGTTCATTTCTTCCCCCTCGCCAAATTCTATCTGAAGCCTTGAGTCCTCGCTAGGAGAGAGGTTCCACAAGTACCTGTTACCTCACCCAAGTGACCAATCTTCATGTGTGAGCCCAGACAGTAAGTGTCAACAGTCTACTCGATCATGGATCCTGACACTATTTAATGTCCAACAAATGGACTTTTCAGCAGGGGTCATTGTACGGTGAACTGAAGGGGTCATTGGATGGTGATCTAGAGAGGTCATTGGATGGTGATCTGGAGAGGTCATCGGACAGTGATCTGGAGGGGTCATTGGAAGGTGATCTGGAGGGGTCATTGGACAGTGATCTGGAGGGGTCATTGGACGGTGATCTGGAGGGGTCATTGGATGGTGATCTGGAGGGGTCATTGGATGGTGATCTGGAGGGATCATTGGATGGTGATCTGGAGGGATCATTGGATGGTGATCTGGAGAGGTCATTGGATGGAGATCTGGAGGGGTCATTGGATGGTGATCTGGAGAGGTCATTGGATGGTGATCTGGAGGGGTCATTGGATGGTGATCTGGAGAGGTCATTGGACGGTGATCTGGAGGGGTCATTGGACAGTGATCTGGAGGAGTCATTGGATGGTGATCTGGAGGGGTCATTGGACAGTGATCTGGAGGGGTCATTGGATGGAGATCTGGAGGGGTCATTGGATGGTGATCTGGAGAGGTCATTGAATGGTGATCTGGAGGGGTCATTGGACGGTGATCTGGAGAGGCCATTGGACAGTGATCTGGAGGGGTCATTGGATGGTGATCTGGAGGGGTCATTGGACGGTGACCTGGAGGGGTCATTGGATGGTGATCTGGAGGGGTCATTGGACGGTGATCTGGAGGGGTCATTGGATGGTGATCTGGAGAGGTCATTGGATGGTGATCTGGAGGGGTCGTTGGATGGTGATCTGGAGGGGTCATTGGACAGTGATCTGGAGGGGTCATTGGATGGTGATATGGAGAGTTCATTGGATGGTGATCTGGAGGGGTCATTGGATGGTGATCTGGAGGGGTCATTGGACAGTGATCTGGAGGGGTCATTGGACGGTGATATGGAGAGTTCATTGGATGGTGATCTGGAGGGGTCATTGGATGGTGATCTGGAGGGGTCATTGGACAGTGATCTGGAGGGGTCATTGGACGGTGATCTGGAGGGGTCATTGGACGGTGATCTGGAGGGGTCATTGGACGGTGATCTGGAGGGGAAGACCTGGCTGATTTCCTCTCCCTAAGTCAGGGCACTAAAGCCAGTTTTAATGGCCCAACAGGGACCACATTGACATCAGCTAACACAGCACAGTTCGGGGATGGATTCAGGGACCTTTCTGGTCGATATGCCTCGGTACCTGACTCGGGGGTTCATTTACATTTACCTACTACAGCCTCTTGGGGAAGCTGTGTTTGTTTTTTTTTACTAATTTGACACTTGCTTTGATTAGCTTTGATTAGCCCAGAACCTTTTCTAAATATGTAACGTCATTGAACTATCAGTGAATAGGCTTTGGTTAAAAAACAAGTAACTGTTCTTTGTATTATTTTGCGTAAGTTAAACTGCATCACTTTCTCTCTCAATGGTAGTCCTAGTTCGAGAGTGTTTGATCCCATCCAGAGAGCCCAGAACTGAATCCCAGCAATCTGTGACATTCGGACTGAAACCCCTCACTCGGTTATGAGATTGCCCAGGATTGAAACCCCCTCAAACAGCAGAGTGTTCCACTGAGGCAGAGGGTTGGGGAAGGAGAACATTGGTGAGGGAGAATTCTCTGTGATGCAAAGCGAGGCACATCAGTTTACATGGAAGAACACGGTGACAGCTTGAAATATTGAGGACTCAGGAAAAATGTGTTTGGGGAAATTTCCCAACCTTCAGGATGATCCTGGCACAAAATGTTTCCATAGAAAGATTTCACTATATCAGGAGTTTCACTGCATCAGGAGTGCTTACTGACTGATGAAGAAGTAGAGAACTCCTGATCTAAAACCGACCACATGCTAGCTCTCCACACACCCAAATTCATGTGATCCTGAGACACAACTGTGACTCAATCTGAGCTCACCTGTGTTTTCCTGATTACTATCGAACGGCCCTTGCTCGAAAGAGCCATGTGCGGACATCGGGTAAGGACAGAATTGGACTGGGATATGATGCCCCCACTGCCAAACACCCCGCCGGCACTCATTATACAGGTTCACGCATGAGCAATTGCCACATAAGTGGGGTCTGCCGATGACCTTGGATCAAAACCCCAGTGAGAGTCAACACCTTCAGGAGAGGAGGGGAGCTGAACCCCAGTGAGAGTCAGCACCTTCAGGAGAGGAGGGGAGCTGAACCCCAGTGAGAGTCAGCACCATCAGGAGAGGAGGGGACCTGAACCCCAGTGAGAGTCAGCACCTTCAGGAGAGGAGGGGGACTGAACCCCAGTGAGAGTCAGCACCTTCAGGAGAGGAGGGGACCTGAACCCCAGTGAGAGGCAGCACCTTCAGGAGAGGAGGGTAGCTGAACCCCAGTGAGAGTCAGCACCTTCAGGAGAGGAGAGGACCTGAACCCCAGTGAGAGTCGGCACCTTCAGGAGAGGAGGGGAGCTGAACCCCAGTGAGAGTCAGCACCTTCGGGAGAGGAGGGGACCTGAATCCCAGTGAGAGTCAGCACCTTCAGGAGAGGAGGGGACCTGAACCCCAGTGAGAGTCAGCACCTTCAGCAGAGGAGGGGACCTGAACCCCAGTGAGAGTCAGCACCTTCAGGAGAGGAGGGGACCTGAACCCCAGTGAGAGTCAGCACCTTCAGGAGAGGAGGGGAGCTGAACCCCAGTGAGAGTCAGCACCTTCAGGAGAGGAGAGGACCTGAACCCCAGTGAGAGTCGGCACCTTCAGGAGAGGAGGGGACCTGAACCCCAGTGAGAGTCAGCACCTTCAGGAGAGGAGGGGACCTGAACCCCAGTGAGAGTCAACACCTTCAGGAGGGGAGGGGGGGTGGAATTTGGAGAGTGGGTACACAATGGGGTAGAAAATAGTCTGGGTCTGCTTTTGGCTAGCATCTGCCCATTAACAGAGAGGCCTGAGGTAGGCCTGAAATTGGGCCTCATCTACATCTTCAGGGAGAGCTGCTGGCATCTGTTGCGCCTCCGCAGGCAGCTTGCCCCAAGAGGGAAATCAATTCCGGGCCACCTGCCTGACCGGCAGTGGCCCTTAGGTAAGTTCTAGGAGGGAGGTTGTAGCAGGCAGCAGGTGGTGGCGATGGGCGGGACTGTGGAGTCCAGGGAGTGGGGGGGGGGGGGGTGGCGGGGGGCATGGAAGCATTCCTGCTGTTCCTGGCTTCACAGAAGGTGTTCCATTAAACCAAAATGAAATGAACTTTTACCTTTATTTCAGGGCAGTAGAACCCTGAGCGGGAAAGGCCACACACCTGCCTCGCTCTTCGATAACTAATTTTGTAGAGGGGCCCTTCAACAGGTGGGAGGCTCTTCATTAACATATTCAGGGGATCTAAGGCTTGTTTTAGACATCTGCCGGGGAGGCTTAAAAAATTGGCCTCACGAATTCAGCAGTGGGACCAGTGCCTGCGCAGATTGGGCACAGACCGTCCCACTGCTAAATTGGTACACTATACACCCGTTTTATGCCCGAAAAATCCCGGGGGCGAGGGCAACATATACCAACTTCTACCCCACTATCTCTTATGGTTTTTCAGCCTAGGACTGGGCTAGGAGGTCTGCCAGCCCATAAACACAATGGCGAGAACTCTCCAACCAGACACTTATTCAACAGTCAGTCATCGAATGGACTGGCAGAATATAAAAAGGGAATTTCAGAGCCTCTGACCTTCCACTTTGGAAAATAAAACTTGACATACAAGCTTATCGAGTCTCCGGGGACAGATCTGAAGTGTGAGAAAATCCAAAACCTGTCCTGCAATGAGTTGTGGGCCGTGCAAATTCCGAAAATCCCACAAGGACTATCGGCTGGGAGATGACATCATCACCTGGACTTGCCAACTTGCAAATCATATTCCAAACATGGACCTGCTGTCTGATTAATTCTTTGTTAAATTATATTTCCAGGATCACACACACAAAAACTTAATTCTTTTCAGGATTTTAATGAGGTCTGTACCAGCGCTTATATTTGCAGCACTTTGAAGTTGAGTCTCCGGATTAATGTACCATCTTTTTAAAAGCCTCTCTTAAAGAATGAAGCAAATCTTTTCTTTTAAGACCTTGCAAAAAGATCAAGGCAGCAATGTGCAGCTCCCCCGTCAAACCAACACCAGGCAATCTGGTAACGGTTAAAGCAAATTCATCCACTGCGCCCCCCCACCCCCACCACCCACATCCGCCCCACCAATGGCCAGTCGGGTAGAGGTGAGAGACCAGATCAACCAGGTCAGTAACACGCAGGGTCACTCTCCTGTCTCCACTGTGTTAGCTGATCACAGCCGGACCAGTGATCCTGGTTCTACCAATTCCTCCACCTGCTTTGTGCTGGCAAAGATATGGAACAGCAGGGTTCCCACTCCATAGATTGTTGTCAAGGGGACACCAGGTGAGCAGTGAATACATCTCAGCTATGATGCCCCCACTGCCCCCCTACACCCCACCGGCCATGTGCAGCAACCTTCTGACGTTCGCAGCCCAGGGTCACACATGAAAAAAGGCCACTTGGGTGAGATATGCAGCCGTTGTCATGGAACCCTATCTCAGTGAGAGTCAGCGCCTTCAGGAGAGGACGGGACCTGAACCCCAGTGAGAGTCAGCACCTTCAGGAGAGGACGGGACCTGAACCCCAGTGAGAGTCAGCACCTTCAGGAGAGGAGGGGAGCTGAACCCCAGTGAGAGTCAGCACCTTCAGGAGAGGACGGGACCTGAACCCCAGTGAGTGTCAGCACCTTCGGGAGAGGTGGGGACCTGAACCCCAGTGAGAGTCAGCACCTTCAGGAGAGGAGGGGACCTGAACCCCAGTGAGAGTCAGCACCTTCAGGAGAGGACGGGACCTGAACCCCATTGAGAGTCAGCACCTTCAGGAGAGGAGGGGACCTGAACCCCAGTGAGAGTCAGCACCTTCAGGAGAGGACGGGACCTGAACCCCATTGAGAGTCAGCACCTTCAGGAGAGGAGGGGAGCTGAACCCCAGTGAGAGTCAGCACCTTCAGGAGAGGAGGGGACCTTAACCCCAGTGAGAGTCAGCACCTTCCGGAGAGGAGGGGAGCTGAACCCCAGTGAGAGTCAGCACCTTCAGGAGAGGAGGGGACCTGAACCCCAGTGAGTGTCAGCACCTTCGGGAGAGGAGGGGACCTGAACCCCAGTGAGAGTCGGCACCTTCAGGAGAGGAGGGAACAAAAAAAAATAATAATAATAATTACAGAAAACAAGCGTTTTTTGCTGAAACTTGTGCTTATTAGGATGAGGGATGTCAGTGCTGATGAATAGAACAATGTGTCCACCATTGCTATCCTGCCCTCACAGAGGTAGAGTGCGGGTTAGATACTGAGTACAGCTCTGTAAAGAGGGATATTTGCTCTCTATCTAACCTGTGCTGTACCTACCCTGGGAGTTGCACATAATTGCAACAGAATTTGGCGTCGCTACCTCCAGAGATTTACCCCATAACACTGAAGTACCATGAGAGTGGATATTATATTTTGGGGTTTTTGCACTAGATGTTAGCTTGTGTCCAGGGTCACTGAATAGATCGATGAGTGGACCTCGCGTCCCCTATGAACCAGAGTGTGCCTTTTCCATGAACTAACCAGTGATAAGTATCAAAAGTCAAACAGAAAACCCACACGACTGCATCTTGGCTATTGGACTATATCACATGCCGCCCTGTGACCTTATGTTTGGGGGACAGATCATGTTCCCTTTATCAGGCTGAGGGTCAGACTACAAACCAACTAACAAATTTATTGCACATTAAACAGGTAAATGAACAAGACTCAGTACAAACAGGGTATTTACCGGAATTACTAACTTTACAACTCTAATTGAAATATCAAAAACAGCAAAGACCCTTCTCTGCTCGGACTCTCACCATAAAACAGACCCTGCCAACATCGGTGTTACTGCCGAGATGGCTGGTCACTATTAACAAACCTTTGTACCGCTGACCACCTCAGCCTGACCATTCGATCCAAATATAGTTCCCGAAGATACCCCAGAACAAAGAGCATTAACTGGTACCCCTCATAATTTAAAAAAAAATTCTCCAGATGTGAGCAAGGCCAGCATTTATTGCCCATCCCTAGTTGCCCTGAGAAGGTGGTGCTGGGCCTTCTTCTTGAACCGCTGCAGTCCGTATGTTTCTTGTTATTCTTTGTTTGATACAATGGAGTGGTTTGCTAGGCCACTTCAGAGGGCAGTTAAAAATCAACCACATTGGTGTGCGGCTAGAGTGGTGGGAAATGGCCTTTGCTTACACGGCTGTAATATAAACAGCGTCTCCGGCATGCTTAGAATTGATCGGAATGGCTTGACCCCTAAATCTGTCGCAAATATATTGAATGATCTGCAAGACTGGTCCCCAGTGTGTGAGGGGTCAGACCGGGTAAAAGACTCGGGCTCTTCAACCCGGAGAGAGGTCTCTGAGAGGAAGTTCTCAAAGAGATAATATTCCTTCAATTTCATTTGTTAGATAGCAAGGAGACCTAAGTTTAAACTGGTAAAAGGTCACTTTAGGACAGATATCAGGACATTCCCCTCCACACCGAGCACGTGATCAACACTTGGAATGGAGCGGGGGAGGCGAGACCTCCGGAATCATTTCAGGAACAATTGGATTGTGCAATGGGGGGAGTGCAAGGTCGTTCTGGGTGGGTGAACTAACATGAGATGAATGGTCTTCCTCGTCTCAAATTATCTTGCGATCTTGTGCAGGCTGCGCAACAATGACTAGCAACTAATTTTAACCCCGCGCGTGCTGTAACTAGCAGGAAAGAATCCAATAAATAATTCATCTAAGTCAAAAAAAAGTGCTTCCTTTTCTTTGCCCTGGTGGGGCTGGTGAGATTTGGTGGTGAGAGATGAGATTAGAAGGGGCACCTGTTGGAATTGGGCAGGTTGCACCAGTCACTCACGTCGCGAGACGGAGCGCGGTGAAGCAAGAGCAAACGGTTTCGCGGGAAAGTGAGGGAACCAGTGAGAACCACGCCTGCCAGGCAGCATATGCTGCTTATCAGCCAATCACAAAGGAACGTTGACAGCGGGATTGCAGGAGAGGATCATAGTCGGGCTGATACGTTTATACCTAGCCCTTTTTCTCCCATTTCCCTCCTTCCTGTTCTGAATGCGCTGACTTCTCACTGGGGTAATGGTCACCCTCCAACCCCTCATCCATGTGGCCATTCTTCATGTATGATCCTGAACATGAGTGTCAGTCGGCTGTTCAAGCATAGAGGGCATCACAACCAAGCCCAAGTGTGTCCTCACCCCACATTCACAGATAGGCAGATTCCAGCCAGTGGGAAGGACAAGGTTACTGCACACAGATTAGGACACTGATTTTTCCCCCTCTTCCCTAACCACTGGATACGGTAGTGTAGTGGTTATGTCACTGAACTAGTAATCCAGAGGCCTGGATGAACAATCCAGTAGAATGTGACTTCTAAATCCCACCACGACAGTTTTGAGAATTTGAATTCAGTTTTAAAAATCTGTTAATAAAAAGCTGGTGTCAGTAAAAGGGACCATGAAGCTGTTGGATTGTTGTAGAAACCCAACTGGTTCACTGGTGTCCTTTAGGGAAGGAAACCTGCCGTCCTTACCCGGTCTGGGCCCACACGTGACTCCAGTCCCACACCAACAAGGTTGACTCTTAACTGCCCTCTGAAATAGCCTAACGAATCACTCAGTTATATCAAAACCGCTACAAATAAAAATAAGAACCACATGGACTGCAGCAGCTCAAGAAGAAGGCCCACCATCATCTTCTCAGGGCAACTAGGGATGGGCAATAAATGCCGGCCTTACCTGTTGCGTCCACATCCCAAAAATGAATTTTAAAAACCCAGGGACACTGAGGCTAAATGTAGGGCCCCCTACCACTTTCCTAGCTGGGGTGGGTGTCCTACTTCTACAGCATACAACCCTAACCCCCAACAACTATTATTCATTTACAGCGTATATAATCAGGCAAATTTGGAGTAACTGGTACAATTTTAAGATGCTCCCTTACTGACACAAGGGGCAAAAGGTTTATTGCAGAAAGGGATGGGTTCCTGGGGATCTGAGGTCACAGATTACGGGTATTTTATAGTTATTAGTTAAAGCTCTAGTTTGGACTGTGAGAAAAATAATACATAATTTCCATGTCTGTCCAAACAGATGAACAAAAGCCAAATGTAAAATCTGGAATCATCTGAAGATGGTTTTCATCTCCCACCTAAACTTGGCAGCTCTGGTACTCAGCTGAATGTGATTAGTGGTGTAAAATCAAAGATGGTGGTAAGTGGGTCTTGGTACCATCCATCACACTCACTCAAGGTGAAGGGGTTCACATGATATACAAACAGGTCTGACAGCAATGTCTGCCCGATAACTATTACAAATAGCTGAATAATTTAAAACAGGTCTCCCCTGCTCGCTCCCAGAAAGCCGGGGTATTATTGTATTACTGTCAACCGGCAATATACTGTCAGGCAAATTACTGGACACCTCGGCAATTAAAATGGGGACACCTTTTTTTTGTGGTAATCTTTTTCTTTCTGGGGAGACAGAAGAATCGCGTGTCATCTTAACCACAACTCAGGCAGTGATGCGTTCCTATTTTTAAAGGTAGATGCATTTAAGGGGAAGCTAGATAAGCACATGAGGGAGAAAGGAATGGAAGGATATGCTGATAGGGTGAGAAGAAAAGGGGTGAGAGGAAGCCGAGTGGCCTGTTTCTGTGCTGTAGACTCGATGTAATTCTATGTATGCCATTTTATGTATTCTCGGGATGTGGGCGTTGCTAGCAAGGCTGGTATTTATTGACCATCCCAAGTTGCCTTGAGAAGGTGATGATGTAGCCAACTGAGGGGCTTGCTAGGCCACTTCAGAGGGCAGTTAAGAGTCAATCACATAAGGACACAGGTTTCCTTCCCTAAAGGACATTAGTGAACCAGTTGTTTTTTTACGACAATCTGACAGCTTCATGGTCAGATGAGTGATATCACTTCGACCTGCCAAGTAAAGGTCCAGTAAAGGTTACTAGGTTACGATCAGCAGCTCACTGACAGGTTAACGCATTTGCGTCAGACTCCCGTGGGCGCTAACTTACACAGTTGTTAACCAGTTTAAAATAAGCAGGTTAATCACAGAATCACAGAATCTACAGTGCAGATAGAGGCCATTTCGGCCCATCGAGCCTGCACCGACACATATCCCACCCTATCCCCGTAACCCCACATATTTAATCCCCTAACACTAAGGGTCAATTTATCATAGCCAAATCAACCTAACCTGCACATCTTTGGACTGTGGGAGGAAACCGGAGCACCTGGAGGAAACCCACGCAGACACAGGGAGAATGTGCAAACTCCACACAGACAGTCGCCCGAGGCCAGATTTGAACTCGGCTCCCTGGCGCTGTGAGGCAACAGTGCTAACCACTATGCCACTGTGCCCCCCATGACTTTGTTCAAAGTGCGCTAAAGCCCACAGGAGCAGCCTGGGAATGCCTTGATTTTAAAGTTCTCATCCTTGTTTTCAAATCTCTCCATGGCCTCGCCCCTCCCTATCTCTGTAACCTCCTCCAGCCCTACAACCCTCCGGGGTATCTGAGTTCCTCCAATTCTGCATACCTGATTATAATCGCTCCACCATTGGCGGCCATGCCTTCAGCTGCTTAGGACTTAAGCTCTGGACTTCATTAAACCTTTCATCCTCTCCACCTCTCTCTCCTCCTTTAAGACCCTCCTTCAAGCCTACCTCTTTGACCAAGCTTTTGGTCACCTGTCCTAATATCTCCTTATGTGTCTCGGTGTCAAATTTTGTTTGATAATCGCTCCTGTGAAGCGCCTTGGGGTGTTTTACTATGTTAAAGGTGCTATATACATGCAAGTTGTTATTGTTGTTGTTCTTGACTGATTTTCCCACTTAGCCCCCAACTGTTGCAGCAACACTGGGATCATTGGCCTTTTTGTTTATTTCTGCATAGAATTTCTCCTGTTAGTTTGCGACACACGACTCCCTCCCTGGACAGATAGTTCCAGCTGACGGCTGTAGCCACGGTTACTGGATGCATGTTGGGTTATTGCTCTCGATGGTTTCTGCATGATTCTCCGCCATGCAATTGCCTCGTCCAATCGCCTTCTTCTACGGTGCTGGAACGTTGGTTGCCAGTGCCCAGAGTCACCAGCAGGGGGCGGCACCAACACCAAGGGTCTCCCACGGCAACCAGCCCCGGCCTAGTCTGGCCAGTGTTACATGGCACAGCCCCAGGAGTTCTCGTGTAAAGTTCGGATGTAATCAAACGGCTTGATCAAAATTGGAGGATTTGTCATGAAAAGAGAAAATAACGTTCATCCAAATTGCTGCATAATCCCAACAGTTATGAAGAGCAGATATTTCGGTGTCCCTCAGAGAGACATGTCACTGCGGTTTTAGCTCTAACTCCGCTGGTCGGACTGGGTGGTGCAGTGGGTCAGATGCTGGCCTATTCATCTCCTGGGCCTGGGGTCCAATCTAGCTCAGGCTCTCTGCTGGCTGTAAGGGGCCAATATGGAATGAGCTTCTCACAGTTTCAAGGCATTTCCCAGTGGGCACAACAAATCCACGCAAAATTGGCAATCTCCCTCAGAGAGGCCACAGTGTGAGCGGCTCTGGGAACTGGATGAGTGTCACACAGGAGCAGCAAGGGCTCTTCTGAGGTTGGGCCAGAGGCACATTCTTGGGGCAGTCCCTGTATCCTTTAATATTTTTCTTCGGCAAGTATTTATCTAATTCTCCTTACATATTGGGATATTCTTAGCTTCAGCAGTGGTTGGTCAGCAGACGCTTGCAATAACTCTCAGTTCACTTCCTCAAGCAGATGCATACAAACCAGCATTGGTACAGACGTCCCGTCACACCAGCTAGAACGAGCAGACCAGGGAAACTCTCCTTCTGATTCTCTCTTTTTCAGGGAAAGTGTCAGCTGTGGCTCAGTGGGTAGCACTTTTGCGGTCTGAGTTAGGAGGTTGTGGGTTCAAGTCCCACTCCAGAAACTTGAGCACAAAATCTAGGCTGACACTCCAGTGTAGTACTGAGGGAGAGCTGCACTGTCGGAACCATTTCCTGACTTATGCAGAGATGAGGTCAGACAAGAGGTAAGTACTCTATGATATAAGTCAGGGTCAATGTGGTCTTCTGGACTAAATTTTATCGCGGGGTTGGAGAGGAATTTTCCAGCTTTCGTGTCAATCCCAGGAGATCACATTACCCCTGGTGTGGCGGGAGTGTCTGAATCACGATGCATCAGACATCACGACTGTATGGGATGGGCTGGGTGGGCCAGCTGGTCTTTTTCTGTCCGACATTTTAGTTTCTTTGTGTGTTGTGATGCCTCGTGTGGTGGAATAACTGCCCCCGCACTCGCTGTCTGAGCTCACCTGTGAAGAATGGTACCCGCGGAATTGTACCCCAGCAAGCTTTCAGCGCCGTGAAGAGGGGGCGTGGTAACATTTCGGGTGGGGAGGGCCTGTGTTGAACATTGTATCGCAATACACCTGTTCCGTGTTTTAATTCCAAGGAATAATTTAACACTCGTCACAAAGTCGGCAGTTTTCCCTTTGCGGCGTTAAATAAAATCCTTATCCGACCGCAGCAGTTTCTTGGCAGATGCGCCGCGGGTTTTTTGCAAAGGGAAGGAGCTGTCTGGAGGAAACACGGCTTGTGAGAAAAGGTGTGAGCTGCCAGAACAGCTAGTGACGGAGCAGGGCTGTCGACAGCCCCGATGACAGCAGCAACAGCTGAGCCCCCCCCTGTGCCTGACCGCCCCCCTCCCCCCCCGTGTCAGAGGAATCAACAGTTCCTCTTAGCCAGGGCCAAGGAACTGTCAGGCACTGCAGCCAAGAACTATTACGACAGGACGAAGTAGGCCTCACCTGTTTCAGCCTGTTATTGTAAACCAGCGGAAAATCTTCACTCCCGTTTTTTTTTATGGGAAAAAAATGTATTAATATATTATGGATCCCTTGGGGGCTGGTTGACCCTGAGCGCTTCGCAAGTAAGGGTCTGAGTGCAGGGATAGACACGCACAGCTAACTGTGGTCTCCCTCCACCGAACAGCACTAGGCCCCGTTGTAAGGAGAGTAATGGGTGGCGCTATTGTTGTTTTCATATCTTCCAAATCTTCCCTTGGAGAATATTGTCGGGCTCCTCGCCTGGGGAACAGTGTGAAGTAGCGCAAGGATTCATGGGCTGATTAACAGTCTGACAGGCCGCGATGTGAACGCTCCTTCCATGGCTGTAACCATCTTTATTCCAGTCGATAGGGGGGTTAATCCGATATGGCGGGAGGGGCTTTATGGGCTCCCACAACCCATACGAGGGGGTCACCCACACTCACCGGACGCGAGTATCCTGCTGGATGTTACCCCAGAATTCAGAGCCGGAGCTCCTGTCTCCCCGGGACTGTCTGGAGCTCCCGTCTCCCCTCCCCGAGACTGCCTGGAGCTCCAGTCTCCCCTCCTCGGGACTGTCTGGAGCGCCAGTCTCCCCTCCTCGGGACTGTCTGGAACTCCAGTCTCCCCTCCCGGGACTGTCTGGAGCTCCGGTCTCCCCTCCTCGGGACTGTCTGGAGCTCCCGTCTCCCCTCCCCGAGACGGCCTGGAGCTCCAGTCTCCCCTCCTCGGGACTGTCTGGAGCGCCAGTCTCCCCTCCTCGGGACTGTCTGGAACTCCAGTCTCCCCTCCCGGGACTGTCTGGAGCTCCGGTCTCCCCTCCTCGGGACTGCCTGGAGCTCCGGTCTCCCCTCCCCGGGACTGTCTGGAGCTCCGGTCTCCCCTCCTCGGGACTGTCTGGAGCTCCGGTCTCCCCTCCCCGGGACTGTCTGGAGCTCCGGTCTCCCCTCCTCGGGACTGTCTGGAGCTCCGGTCTCCCCTCCTCGGGACTGTCTGGAGCTCCGGTCTCCCCTCCTCGGGACTGTCTGGAGCTCCGGTCTCCCCTCCTCGGGACTGTCTGGAGCTCCTGTCTCCCCTCCCCGGGACTGTCTGGAGCTCCGGTCTCCCCTCCTCGGGACTGTCTGGAGCTCCGGCCTCCCCTCCCCGGGACTGTCTGGAGCTCCGGTCTCCCCTCCTCGGGACTGTCTGGAGCTCCGGCCTCCCCTCCCCGGGACTGTCTGGAGCTCCGGTCTCCCCTCCTCGGGACTGTCTGGAGCTCCGGCCTCCCCTCCCCGGGACTGTCTGGAGCTCCGGTCTCCCCTCCTCGGGACTGTCTGGAGCTCCGGTCTCCCCTCCTCGGGACTGTCTGGAGCTCCGGTCTCCCCTCCTCGGGACTGTCTGGAGCTCCGGTCTCCCCTCCTCGGGACTGTCTGGAGCTCCGGTCTCCCCTCCTCGGGACTGTCTGGAGCTCCGGTCTCCCCTCCTCGGGACTGTCTGGAGCTCCGGTCTCCCCTCCTCGGGACTGTCTGGAGCTCCGGTCTCCCCTCCTCGGGACTGTCTGGAGCTCCGGTCTCCCCTCCTCGGGACTGTCTGGAGCTCCGGCCTCCCCTCCTCGGGACTGTCTGGAGCTCCGGCCTCCCCTCCTCGGGACTGTCTGGAGCTCCGGCCTCCCCTCCTCGGGACTGTCTGGAGCTCCGGCCTCCCCTCCTCGGGACTGTCTGGAGCTCCGGCCTCCCCTCCTCGGGACTGTCTGGAGCTCCGGCCTCCCCTCCTCGGGACTGTCTGGAGCTCCGGCCTCCCCTCCTCGGGACTGTCTGGAGCTCCGGTCTCCCCTCCTCGGGACTGTCTGGAGCTCCGGTCTCCCCTCCTCGGGACTGTCTGGAGCTCCGGTCTCCCCTCCTCGGGACTGTCTGGAGCTCCGGCCTCCCCTCCTTGGGAGACAGGAGCTCCAGACAGTCCCGGGGAGACAGGAGCTCCGGCTCTGAATTCTGGGGTAACATCCAGCAGGATACTCGTGGATAAATGTGAGGTTGTCCACTTTGGTGGCAAAAACAGGAAGACAGATTATTATCTGAATGGCAATAGACTGGGAAAAGGGGAAGTGCAACGAGACCTGGGTGTTCTTGTGCACCAGTCGCTGAAGGTAAGCATGCAGGTGCAGCAGGCGGTTAAGAAGGCAAATGGTATGTTGGCCTTCGTAGCGAGAGGGTTTGAGTACAGGAACAAGGATGTCTTGCTGCAGTTGTACAGGGCCTTGGTGAGACCACATCTTGAGTATTGTGTGCAGTTTTGGTCGCCTTATCTGAGGAAGGATGTTCTTGCCATGGAAGGAGTTCAGCAAAGATTCACCAGACTGATACCTGGGATGGCAGGAATGACGTATGAGGAGAGCTTGGGTCGATTGGGCTTGTACTCGCTGGAATTTAGAAGAATGAGAGGTGATCTCATTGAAACTTATAAAATTCTTACAGGACTGGACAGACTAGATGCAGGAAGGATGTTCCTGATGGTCGGGGAGTCCAGAACCAGGGGTCACAGTCTAAGGATAAGGGGTAGGCAATTTAGGACAGAAATGAAGAGGAATTTCTTCACCCAGAGAGTGGTGAACCTGTGGAATTCTCTGCCACAGAGGGTGGTGGAGGCCAGTTCATTAAATAAATTCAAGAAGGAGTTGGATATATTTCTTAAGGCTAAAGGGATCAAGGGATATGGGGAGAAGGCAGGGACCAGGTACTGAATTTGGATGATCAGCCATGATCTCATTGAATGGCGGAGCAAGCTCGAGGGGCCGAATGGCCTACTCCTGCTCCTATCTTCTATGTTTCTATGACTGTCTGGAGCTCCAGTCTCCCCCCCCCCCCCTCGGGACTGTCTGGAGTAGGGTTCGAACCCAGCACCCTGCCTCAGAGGCGGTAACGTTACCACTGGGCCAAACGCTCTTTCTGATAGGTGGGCGAGTGTGTATCATTTTGCCACACGCGCACCCTGGTGGCTCATTTAGCCAATGCACCGCCCAGTGTAGTACTGAGCCACACAGACCAGCATGGTCCCAGATTTCATCCCTGGCCTGTGCGGAGTCAGTTGATTTCAGAAGGAGAGTGCTGCAATCAGGCTCAGTGCCCCTGCGTTAGGGAGAGTAACATCAACAGAGCATACATTGCCCGCCGTTCCTTCATTGTCGCTGGGTCAATATCCTGGAACTCCCGACCTAACAGCACTGTGGGTGCACCTTCACCACACGGACTGCAGCGGTTCAAGTAGGCCGCTCACCACCACCTTCTCAAGGGCAATTAGGGATGGGCAATAAATGCTGGCCTTGCCAGCGACGCCACAAATCTGTGTTCCTGGTTACCACATAGTGACTCCTGCTGGAAGGCGGGGTCAACTGCGATGCTCTTCATGGTCAAATAGCCTGCCAACACTCACATGAAGAATAGCTGCTTGGGCGAGGTAGCAGAAGTCCACCAGCCCTGTGAGACCGTGTCCCAGCATAGAGCCACACAGCGCTGGCTCCTGCGCACTTGTGCCCGGTGAGTCACCGCGTGAAGACCCCTCCTCCAACCTAGCATCTAAAGTCCACGTGGCGCCAGTATCTGAGCTGGTCTTTGCGAGGCTGAGATCGAGTGAGGGTGGATCTTCAGGAAGGATGGCCTCCTCGTCCTCGAATGGTGAGGGGCTTTCCCATTATCAGCAGCCGAGAGGGACAAGGGTTAGCTTGTGGTGTGAAGGAGGAGAGCAGAGAGAGAGATGTGGGTGGTGAAATCTGCAGTTTGTCAGGCAGAGTGTGTGGGGTGAGATAGAAGTCAGAAGGTACAAAGAGGAGACGGTGTGAAGCAGCCCTGCGTGACGTCTCCTCCAGCGTGGCCAGTGGCCATGGCTGTGACTCTGCCCCCTCCGCCCGCCCACGCTGGCCCGCACGCGCTCTGGGTGTGCAGGTGGCCTCTTCCTCCTCGGGTGCCACCCTCCTGTCTAGAGCTGTGTGCAACCTTCTCCTGCATGAAAGAAGGGAGCGTGTTAGTGAGAGTCCTGTGAGTTGTTTGGAGAATGTGGATCAGCTGATAGACAATGTGTAAGATGTGAGGTGAGGGTTGCAATAGTGGTGAGAGTGAGGAGAAGGCGGTGTAGTGAAGTGTGATGCACTGATTGTAGGAGTGTGGAAGGGAAGCTGGGGAGGGGAGTATTGTGAGTATTGAGGCTGGAGGTGTGAGCAGAGAGTAATAGAACTTTACTCTGTATCTAACCCGTGCTGTACCTGCCCTGGGAGTGTTTGATGGGGCAGTGTAGAGGGAGCTTTACTCTGTATCTAACCCTTGCTGTACCTGCCTTGGGAGTGTTTGATGGGACAGTGTAGAGGGAGCTTTACTCTGTATCTAACCCGTGCTGTACCTGCCCTGGGAGTGTTTGATGGGACAGTGTAGAGGGAGCTTTACTCTGTATCTAACCCATGCTGTACCTGCCCTGGGAGTGTTTGATGGGATAGTGTAGAGGGAGCTTTACTCTGTATCTAACCCGTGCTGTACCTGCCCTGGGAGTGTTTGATGGGATAGTGTAGAGGGAGCTTTACTCTGTATCTAACCCGTGCTGTACCTGCCCTGGGAGTGTTTGATGGGACAGTGTAGAGGGATCTTTACTCTGTATCTAACCTGCGCTGTACCTGCCCTGGGAGTGTTTGATGGGGCAGTGTAGAGGGAGCTTTACTCTATCTAACCCATGCTGTACCTGCCCTGGAAGTGTTTGATGGGACAGAGTAGAGCGAGCTTTACTCTGTATCTAACCTGTGCTGTACCTGTCCTGGGAGTGTTTGATGGGACAGTGTAGAGCTAGTGTTTGATGGGACAGTGTAGAGCAAGTGTTTGATGGGACAGTGTAGAGGGATCTTTATTCTGTATCTAACCCGTGCTGTACCTGCCCTGGGAGTGTTTGATGGGGCAGTGTAGAGGGATCTTTACTCTGTATCTAACCTGCGCTGTACCTGCCCTGGGAGTGTTTGATGGGACAGTGTAGAGGGAGCTTTACTCTGTATCTAACCCGTGCTGTACCTGCCCTGGGAGTGTTTGATGGGGCAGTGTAGAGGGATCTTTACTCTGTATCTAACCCGTGCTGTACCTGCCCTGGGAGTGTTTGATGGGACAGTGTAGAGGGATCTTTACTCTGTATCTAACCTGCGCTGTACCTGCCCTGGGAGTGTTTGATGGGGCAGTGTAGAGGGAGCTTTACTCTGTATCTAACCTGCGCTGTACCTGCCCTGGGAGTGTTTGATGGGGCAGTGTAGAGGGAGCTTTACTCTATCTAACCCATGCTGTACCTGCCCTGGAAGTGTTTGATGGGACAGAGTAGAGCGAGCTTTACTCTGTATCTAACCTATGCTGTACCTGTCCTGGGAGTGTTTGATGGGACAGTGTAGAGCTAGTGTTTGATGGGACAGTGTAGAGGGAGTGTTTGATGGGGCTGTGCATCTTATTCTGAGAATGCTTGATGCTGACACTTGTGTCTGAAATAGGAAATTGCTTAGGTTCCGGAAGTAGCATCTTAACTAAAGAAGAGCACAACAATTTACCAAAAGTTTGTATTTGCTGCTAATTTTGCTCATCTTTAAATGCTGGCCCTCTGTTATTGGGCTCTCTGACGATATGAACAGTTCAGTGTGAGTCCGGTTATCATTCGAGGAATGACATTAGACAGGACTGTACTGAGTTAGCTGATCTTAGCATGGGGCAGAAGTAGGGTCTGCAATTGACCCGAGTACCCCAGGGTGAGGGAAGGTCGAATCTGCCAGGGTACCTGCTCCTGATTGCTATCCAGTCGGCATGCTAGATAATCGTTGGCTATGGGCTGGATCATTCTCGGCTGGGATTGTGCAGCCACCCTTTGTTGAATAGCCTACTCGCTATCCAGCCTCACAGCTGAAGAATGACCACTTGGCTGAGATACCAAGAGGGCCACTTGCATTCATGGAACTGCCCCCCAGTGACAGTCATTGGGGATAAAATTCAACTTTGAGGGGCCGCAAAACAGGCGATCGAGGATCGTGCGCCCGTCTCACGCCCCAATGTTGCACTGCAGCCAATGGAACGCAACATTGGTGTTTAACTTTCCACCAATCTGCTACCGCCCGTTTCACACCTCCACTGAAGTGGAAAGTTACCCCCATCGTCTTTGGGAACTTTGTAGAACAGAAGGAGGCCATTCGGCCCATCGTGCCTGTGCCGGCTCTTTGAAAGAGCTCCCCATTGTGGTGAAATGAAGAACAAATGGAACATTTAACAAACATCAACTGTTGTTGAAGGGAGTCAGTTCCAACATGAGATCAGGAGAATTGGTACAGACACCATTAGGATACCAGAATTTAGCAAGAGATATATATAATATGAAAAGGAGTTTTATTTAATTTTCAATGTTGTCGGACTGATGTCAGTATGACCTTTAAAAGTTGATAACTGGGGGAGTTCACAGGACGTCATGTGCAGAGTCTGGAGATTCGGGATAAGTAAAACCATGTGATGGACAATTATATCCCCCCACCCCCCTTCCCGTCTCCCCCTAGGATCTTTAACTGAAACCAACTAACCCAGCTGCCTGTTGCAGTGAAGGACATTCTTGTCTCCTCTGTTTAACACTCTTGTGTCCTATTTTAAACAGTCTGACTTTTGTTTGATATTTAATAAGCAGTGCCGATCAAATGACTGGCATTACGTACAGCCCCGCAGTCATGCGTGCAGTTATTTTATCAATGGCTGTATTTAGTTTTTAGCGATAAACAAGTGGTTAGAAGACTTTGTTGCTTGTGAGGGTCTGACAAGGTGCTGCAGGGTAGGGACTTTGAAGTCGTAAAAGACGGAAAGCGTCGTAACCGCAGTATCCTCTCTTCTCCACTTGGAGTGACTACTGTAGCTGTGAGGCCTTTTTATTGACACATAAGTTACAATTTTGTGAGCTCATCATTTCAAAATGAGGAATTTAAAAAAATAAAAATTAGATTTATCGAAGTTTGAATTTAGCCTCAGATTCCCATTTTGTTGAATTAGAGCTTTATCCCTTTACTTAGGAAGTTTCTTTCTCGTTCTGTCCTGGTTAGGTTTTATCCCCACTCAGTTCTATTCGTAATTAATATTAAGAATTTTCCGCATGCCGCCAATTTGCCTCCTTCTCCCCTGAATATGCTGACACTGCCTGCCCCTCTACGCTCTCTCCCAAGCAGATAGAAACCGAGAGAGGAAGGGTCAGCAGGGTATTTGACGGTGGGGTCATCATCGTCTGCGAGCTTGACCAGCAGAGGTCACTGGGCAGTGATCAGGAGCAGGAACCCTGGCTGATTTCCCCTCTCTCTAACCCAGGGCTCACTGGGCTGTGATCAGGAGCAGGAACCCTGGCTGATTTCCCCTCTCTCTAACCCAGGGGTCACTGGGCAGTGATCAGGAGCAGGAACCCTGGCTGATTTCCCCTCTCTCTAACCCAGGGTTCACTGGGCAGTGATCAGGAGCAGGAACCCTGGCTGATTTCCCCTCTCTCTAACCCAGGGGTCACTGGGCAGTGATCAGGAGCAGGAACCCTGGCTGATTTCCCCTCTCTCTAACCCAGGGGTCACTGGGCAGTGATCAGGAGCACGAACCCTGGCTGATTTCCCCTCTCTCTAACCCAGGGGTCACTGGGCAGTGATCAGGAGCAGGAACCCTGGCTGATTTCCCCTCTCTCTAACCCAGGGGTCACTGGGCAGTGATCAGGAGCAGGAACCCTGGCTGATTTCCCCTCTCTCTAACCCAGGGGTCACTGGGCAGTGATCAGGAGCAGGAACCCTGGCTGATTTCCCCTCTCTCTAACCCAGGGGTCACTGGGCAGTGATCAGGAGCAGGAACCCTGGCTGATTTCCCCTCTCTCTAACCCAGGGTTCACTGGGCAGTGATCAGGAGCAGGAACCCTGGCTGATTTCCCCTCTCTCTAACCAAGGGGTCACTGGGCTGTGATCAGGAGAAGGAACCCTAGCTGATTTCCCCTCTCTCTAACCAGGGCTCACTGGGCTGTGATCAGGAGCAGGAACCCTGGCTGATTTCCCCTCTCTCTAACCCAGGGCTCACTGGGCTGTGATCAGGAGCAGGAACCCTAGCTGATTTCCCCTCTCTCTAACCAGGGCTCACTGGGCTGTGATCAGGACCAGGAACCCTGGCTCATTTCCCCTCTCTCTAACCCAGGGCTCACTGGGCAGTGATCAGGAGCAGGAGCCCTGGCTGATTTCCGCTCTCTCTATCCCAGGGGTCACTGGACAGTGATCAGGAGCAGGAACCCTGGCTGATTTCCCCTCTCTCTAACCCAGGGCTCACTGGGCAGTGATCAGGAGTAGGAACCCTGGCTGATTTCCCCTCTCTCTAACCCAGGGGTCATGGGGCAGTGATCAGGAGCAGGAGCCCTGGCTCATTTCCCCTCTCTCTAACCCAGGGCTCACTGAACAGTGATCAGGAGCAGGAACCCTGGCTGATTTCCCCTCTCTCTCTAACCCAGGGCTCACTGGGCTGCGATCAGGAGCAGGAGCCCTGGCTGATTTTCCCCTCTCTCTATCCCAGGGGTCACTGAACAGTGATCAGGAGCAGGAGCCCTGGCTGATTTCCCCTCTCTCCAACCCAGGGGTCACTGGACGGTGATCAAGAGCAGGAACCCTGGCTGATTTCCGCTCTCTCTAACCCAGGGGTCACTGGGCAGTGATCAGGTGCAGGAACCCTGGCTGATTTCCCCTCTCTCTAACCCAGGGCTCACTGGGCTGTGATCAGGAGCAGGAACCCTGGCTGATTTCCGCTCTCTCTATCCCAGAGGTCACTGGACAGTGATTAGGAGCAGGAACCCTGGCTGATTTCCCCTCTCTCTAACCCAGGGCTCACTGGGCAGTGATCAGGAGCAGGAGCCCTGGCTCATTTCCCCTCTCTCTAACCCAGGGCTCACTGGGCTGTGATCAGGAGCAGGAACCCTGGCTGATTTCCCCTCTCTCTAACCCAGGGCTCACTGGGCAGTGATCAGGAGCCGGAACCCTGGCTGATTTCCCCTCTCTCTAACCCAGGGCTCACTGGGAAGTGATCAGGAGCAGGAGCCCTGGCTCATTTCCCCTCTCTCTAACCCAGGACTCACTGGGCAGTGATCAGGAGCAGGAACCCTGGCTGATTTCCCCTCTCTCTAACCCAGGACTCACTGGGCAGTGATCAGGAGCAGGAGCCCAGGCTCATTTCCCCTCTCTCTAACCCAGGACTCACTGGGCAGTGATCAGGAGCAGGAACCCTGGCTGATTTCCCCTCTCTCTAACCCAGGGCTCACTGGACAGTGATCAGGAGCAGGAACCCTATGAACTAATAAACTAATAAACTGTAACTAATAAAACTTGAAATGAAACTTAACAAATTAAATTAAAATTTTGTTTGCTGGGGCGATGATGCACTCCAGTCCCCGCGGCGCACACCGGTCGCGGAAGGAGGGACCCTGTGTTAATTGTATTCAAGTGGTGGGTAATTGTATTCGGTGGTGGTGGTGCAAAATATGGACTGTGTGTGGCTCTGTGAGGAAAGGCTTCTAAAGACTAGGCTTTAGTATTCCTACTGGACAGGAGGGAGAAGGGGAGCAATTTGCTTGCTTTCCATATAGGGAGAGTGAAGGAGAACCACAACTACAACAACTGGAAGAAAATAACATCTACTTGGAAGGAGGGAGACTACTACCAACTAAAGAGTTACATAAGGTGGGTGTTGGTGCACTTTCTCTTCAAGACTATTACCTGTAGGTGGGGAGAGAAAAGAAGATAAAGGCTGAAAGATGGTGAGGTGTGTGTGTGTCCATCGTCATGGTGACTGGGCAAGCAAGGACCTACGTGGGCATGGCAGCTATAGCCACTCCTGCTTCACAAATTCATGGAATGTATGCAAGATACGTTTTCTAGATCAGTATGTTGAGGATCCAACAAGGGAACAGGCTATTTTAGATCTAGTACTGTGCAACGAGAAAGGGTTAATTAATAACCTTGTAGTAAAGGGGTCTTTAGGGAAAGTGACCATAATATGATAGAATTTTATATTCAGTTTGAAAGTGATTTAGTTAAATCCGAAACTAGGGTCTTAAATCTAAATAAAGCAAACTACGGAGGTATGAGGGGCGAGTTGGCTGAGGTAGATTGGGAAACTACATTAAAAGGTATGACGGTAGAGAAGCAATGGCTAGCATTCAAAGAATTAATACATAATATACATTCCTTTAAGGCACAAAAAACCCACAGGAAAAGTAGTCCAACTGTGGTTAACAAGAGAAGTTAAAGATAGTATTAGATCAAAGGCAGAGGCTTATAATGTTGCCAAAAAAAAGTAGTAAGCCTGAGGATTGGGATGATTTTAGAATTCAGCAAAGGAGGACCAACAAATTGATAAAAAAAGGGAAAATAGAATATGAGAGTAAACTAGCGAGTAAAAACAGACTGTAAAAGCTTCTATAGGTATGTAAAAAGGAAAAGATTAACGAAAATAAATGTGGGTCCCTTACAGGCTGAGACAGGAGAAATTATAATGGGGAATAAGAAAATGGTAGAGAAATTAAACAAATACTTTGTGTCTGTCTTCACGGAAGAAGACGCAAGAAACTTCCCGGAAATAGTGGAGAACCAAGGGTCTAGCGAGAATGAAAGAAATTAGTATTAGTAAAAAAATAGTACTGAAGAAATTAATGGAACTGAAAGCCAATAATTCACCTGGACCTGATGGCCTACATCCTAGGGTTTTGAAAGAGGTGGCTATAGAGATAGTGGATGCATTGGATTACCAAAATTCCACAGATTCTAGAATGGTTCCCGCAGATTGGAAGGTAGCAAATGTAACCCCACTATTTAAGAAAGGAGGGAGAGAGAAAACTACAGACAAGTTAGCCTGACATCAGTAGTAGGGAAAATGCTAGAATCTATTATTAAGGACGTGGTAACAGGGCACTTAGAAAATAATAATAGGATTGGGCAGAGTCAACATAGATTTATGAAAGGGAAATCGTGTTTGACGAATCTGTTAGAGTTTTTTGAGATTGTAACTAGCAGAATAGATAAGGGGGAACCAGGGGATATAGACAGGCTAAGTGAGTGGGCCAGAACATGGCAAATGGAATATAATGCGAAGTTATCCACTTTGGTAGAAAAAATAGAAAAGCAGTGTATTTTTTTAAATGGTGAGAGATTGGGAAATATTGGTGTTCAGAGGGACCTGGGTGTTCTTCTATACGAATTGCTGAAAGTTAACATGCAGGTACAGCAAACAATTAGGAAAGCAAATGGTATGTTGGCCTTTATTACAAGAGGATTTGAGTATAAGAGTCTTACTGCAATTATATAGGGCCCTGGTGAGACCACACCTGGAGTATTGTGTACAGTTTTGGTCTCCTTACCTAAAGAAGGATATACTTGCCATAGAGGGAGTGCAACGAAGGTTCACTAGACTGATTCCTGGGATAGGGGGATTGTCCTATGAAGAGAGATTGAGTAGACTAGGCCTATATTCTCGGGAGTTTAAAAGAATGAGAGGTGATCTCACTGAAACATACAAAATTCTTACAGGGCTTGACAGGGTAGATGCAGGGAGGATGTTTCCCCTGGCTGGGGAGTCTAGAACCAGGGGTCACAGTCTCAGAATAAGGGGTCAGCCATTTAGGACTGAGATGAGGAGAAATTTCTTCACTCAGAGGGTGGTGAATCTTTAGAATTCTCTACCCCTGGAGGCTCAGCTGTTGAGTATATTCAAGACAGAGACCGATAGATTTTTGGATATTAAGGGAATCAAGGGATATGGAGATCGGGCAGGTAGGTGGAGTTGAGGTAGAAGATCAGCCATGATCTTATTGAATTGCGGAGCAGGCTCGAAGGGCCGATTGGTCTACTCCTGCTCCTATTTCTTATGTTCTGATGTTCTGCTGCCCTGTCACCTTTCACCCTTATCACCAAAAAACATGATGTTAAGAGCTACACTCACCCCAACATAACCAATGAGGCGTGCGTCAAAGCCACGGCTGGGGTTGTCGGACCTCCAGCTATCGTTGCTGCCTCGAAGGCTGTGTTCTTCCTGAGGTCTGAGCGGGCGGTGTTCCTGGCCATTAATAAGGGGCTCATGGTGGGTGGGACCGTCCTGCCGGTGGATCCTCTTGAGGCCACCGCATTGCGATAAAATATCCTGCCCTTTATCCCCAGTGAGCTCCTCCTCCCCCCAGCTACGTCAACTGAGGGAGGTGAGGTTGGGGATAGTGCCGATCCCGCTCGGCTTCAGGGAGGCCAGCCTCCATCATGGCTTCTCCTTCCGGTGCCAGCTTTACGTTCAGCTGGTGAGGGAGGAGGACACAGAGGGTGGATTCATAGTTAACCACCAGGGGACTTCCTACCGCGTCTTCTGGATTTCGGACAATATGCGATGCCGCGCCTGCAAGGAGGTGGGCATGTATGCAAAGGCTATACTGCCTCCATGGCCACCAAAACAACTAAACCGGCCAAGGCTGACACCGCCACTGCCCCCTGCCCGCCCCCCCCACTGCCAGTAACACCAAATACGCAGTCAACGTCGGAGGCCAATGTCATCATGACCTCCAGAGGGGGCTGGGTGGATGGAAGGGGAAGAGCATCCAGAAGGCGCTCATTCAGGATCCTGATCCTGTGCCCGAGCTCACAATTGTGCCCGCTTCTTCAGAAAACTTGCATCCCGCGGTCGGGATCGGGAGCCAGAAACAGAAGGAGGATGTGGAAGCCTCTGCTGACATGGGAGGTCTCCCTCCCTCTGCACCCCTCCGGGAGGAAGAGATGAAGGAGTCACCCCTTGGAAGCGGAGGAGGACACATGTCCCTCTGTGGAAGAGGAGACTGGGCCCGTCGCGACCAACCACCACCACACGCAGTTGGCGGGAGTCGCCCATCCCTCGGGAGGGTCAGACAGAGCCATCTATCCAGCCTGTGTTTCCCGAGGGTGGGAAGGAAGCCTGCGAGGATCACCTGGGAGAAATGTTCTGGACTCCTGGTGGGTCAGTGGCGGGTGGACTCCCTGTCGGAGGAGCTCCGGCCTTTTGCCTGGAGCACCATTCATCTCCTCTACCTGTGAGTCTACTTTAGCCCTGCCGAGGAAGCCTGGCCGGCGAACTGCAAGAGCTGGAGGCCAAAGTCACCACTCGCCTAGAGCGCTGGACAGGACAGGACTGCTCAGAGTGCTGTCCTACAGGGGTCGAGCACTGGTCATAAATCACCTGGTGGCCGCTACCCTGTGGTACTGGTTGGTCACCTTGATCCCTGCACCTGAGTTTGTCGCCAAGGTGCAGAAGACGCTTGTTGACTTTTTCTGGGACGAAAGGAAGCATTGGGTCTCTGTCGCGGTTCTGAGTCTCCCGCTCAGAGAGGGCGGTCGGGCGCTGGTGTGTGTGCGTACTCAGGCTGCAACTTTTAGTCTTCAGGCGTCTACCTGTACGTTGAGGATCCTCCCAGATGGGGTGCACTGGCGACACATTTCTTCCGCCAGCTGCACGGCCTCAATTATGACACGCAGATCCCGTTTATAAAACTATGGTGTAGCCATGCCTCCTTGCAGGAGCTGTCTGTCTTTTACCAAGAACTGATCAGGATCTGGAGCATGGTCCCCTCCAGCCGGAGTTCTCCCCCATCAGGGGTGGCAGCTATCTCCGGGAGCCGCTGCTCAGGAATCTGCACCTCCACGATCGCGGTTCAGATGGCTGGCGGCAAGGTGACCAGAGTAAGGGACGTACTGGATGTCGCCAGAGGAGCTGGCACACCGCATGTCCTGGCACGGCATCCGGTCCGCGGCCAAAGCCAGCGAGATGCTACAAGAGGCACTTGGCCCTGAGTCCTCGAGGGGTGTGTGGAGCGATTCCCATCAGAACTGACCCCCATTCGGATGGAATTACTCATCGGTGTCTGGCCCCTAAACCTCCCTCGGGAGCTGACGCCTCACAGCTTGAGCCGTCTCTTGGAGATCCCTTCCGTGCCTTTCCACTCTGCACTCTGCACTGGGCTGTGATCAGGAGCAGGAATCCTGGCTGATTTCCGCTCTCTCTAACCCAGGGCTCACTGGGCAGTGATCAGGAGCAGGAACCCTGGCTGATTTCCCCTCTCTCTAACCCAGGGGTCACTGGGCAGTGATCAGGAGCAGGAACCCTGGCTGATTTCCCCTCTCTCTAACCCAGGGGTCACTGCTCTGTGAACAGGAGCAGGAACCCTGGCTGATTTCCCCTCTCTCTAACCCAGGGCTCACTGGGCTGTGATCAGGAGCAGGAACTCTGGCTAATTTCCCCTCTCTCTAACCCAGGGCTCACTGGGCAGTGATCAGGAGCAGGAGCCCTGGCTGATTTCCCCTCTCTCTAACCCAGGGGTCACTGCTCTGTGATCAGGAGCAGGAGCCCTGGCTGATTTCCCCTCTCTCTAACCCAGGGGTCACTGCTCTGTGATCAGGAGCAGGAACCCTGGCTGATTTCCCCTCTCTCTAACCCAGGGCTCACTGGGCTGTGATCAGGAGCAGGAGCCCTGGCTGATTTCCCCTCTCCCTGTCCCAGCGACACAGGGGCTATATATCCTGCCCCAGCTAAGATCAGCTGATGCAGCCCGGGCTGGTGATCGAATCTGGTCTGCCCTTTGAATTTATTCGATGACTTGTTTTAAAGATGGTGGGGTTGTAACGAGTTGGAATTGCCTGGTTTTGACTGAACTTAGTTGTAAATATTATTATAAATGGCAACCAGATCATTCATTGACTACAGTCAATTACAGTCATGTACATCATTGATAAGTGTATCATTGAGTTAAATGTATGAAACTTTATTTTGGAAATGAAAGCTGTCTGTCTCTGTCTCTGTCTGTTTAAATATAATTAATTCAGTATATCCATGCTCAATAAACCATATAAATACATGAATCACGATTTCCAAAATAATGTTTTTCTGAGAAATTGTATTCATTCAAATTAAATGTTAGTTCCTCTTTGTTAAGTAGAATAATCTGCATTAAGATTTGGTCAGGGTTCTAACAAAGAGCTTGGAAGTTTCCCCAACACCATATCGCACTGCCTTGATCAAGCGAGGCAAATATATGTAACACTAGGACAGAGGCCATGGCAATCTTGGTCTGCAATCAATCCTGGCTTCGAGTTAGGTCATAGAGCTGTCCCACTCTCCACCTCACTCCCAGGTAACTGAATAGCCTCCTCCTGTTGCTATTTCCTTAAGCCACATGGACAAGTAGACGCCAGGTTCAATCCCCCAGTCTGTGCTGAGGTAGCAGATCTCAGCCAGCGTGGCAGTCGAGGCTCTGGGCACCAGGTTTAGGGAGGGGAAACAATCAAAGTGGGGTGGGGGGAGGGGGGAATTCTCACTTTTGATTCCTATCAGTGACCCCATGCAAAGCATGATGTTTAGACATCAGGTGAAGGAACGGTGAAGTGGCTGAGGTTCTGGAGAATGGTCAGTGCCTGTGGAACTGAACCCCAGCAAAAGTCAGGGACTTCAGGAGAGGAGGCGGGAACACCAGGGAAAGTAGCAATCAATGGAGCTTCCTTTACACGATCTGCATTGAACCTGCAGAGTTCCTCATCGGATTCACAAATCCGCTCACCATCACTTCAGAAAACTTCCCGTATAAATCAATTAATGGTACTTTCAACATCAAAAGACAACAGCTACTAAGGGATTTGTACACTCCCAGGGCAGGTACAGCACAGGTTAGGTACAGAGTAAAGCTCCCTCTACACTGTCCCATCAAACACTCCCAGGGCAGGTACAGCATGGGTTAGATACAGAGTAAAGCTCCCTCTACACTGTCCCATCAAACACTCCCAGGGCAGGTACAGCACGGGTTAGATACACAATAAAGCTCCCTCTGCACTGTCCCATCAAACACTCCCAGGGCAGGTACAGCACGCGTTAGATACAGAGTAAAGCCCCCTCTACACTGTCCCATCAAACACTCCCAGGGCAGGTACAGCACGGGTTAGATACAGAGTAAAGCTCCCGCTACACGGTCCCATCAAACACTCCCAGGGCAGGTACAGCATGGGTTAGATACACAGTAAAGCTCCCTCTACACTGTCCCATCAAACACTGTTAGGTCAAATGCATTGCTTGTTAGATTTCTTAAATTTATTTATTATCACAGTGTTGTCAATACCGGCAAGGCTGTGTTTATTCCCCATCCTAAGTTGCCCTGAGAAGGTTGTGGTGGGCCATCTCCTTGAACCAGAGCAGTCCGTGTATGACGGTGCTCCCACACAATCTTGTTGGATAGGGAATTCCAGGACATTGACTCGGCGATTGATGAAGGAACGGTGATATTTGTCCAATTGTCAGGATGGTGTGTGTCTTAGAGGGGAGCACGAAGGTGATGGTGTTCCCATGAATCTGCTGCTTTTGTCCTCAACAACAACATGTATTTATATAGCGTCTTCAACGTAGCAAAATGTCCCACGTCCTCGGTGCTCGAGGTTGCAGGGCTGAGACGTGCTGTCGAAGTAAGCTTGGTGAGTTGCTGCAGTGCATCCTGTAATGATGTGTAGAGGAACAGAGGGATCATGGAGTGCATGTCCACAGATCCCTGAAGGTAGCAGGACAGGTAGATAAGGTGGTTAAGAAGGCATACGGGATACTTGCCTTTATTAGTCAAGGCATAGAATATAAGAGCAGGGAGGTTATGCTTGAATTGTACAAAACACTAGTTAGGCCACAGCTAGAATACTGCGTGCAGTTCTGGTCGCCACATTACAGGAAAGATGTGATTGCTCTAGAGAGGGTACAGAGGAGATTTACGAGGATGTTGCCTGGGCTGTGGAATTTTAGCTATGAGGAAAGATTGGATAGACTGGGGTTGTTTTCTTTGGAACAAAGGAGGCTGAGGAGGCTGGATTTTATCAATGGGGGCGCGTTGGGGGCGGGACTGTTGGTTGTCGGGTTTCAGTCCCGCCCCCAATGACGTCTGGCCAACCCACGCTATTTTCCCTTTATTGACCTTGTTAAGCCCGCCCTGCGGGCTTAGCCGGCCAATTAAGGGAAAGCCGGTGACAGAGGATGTTAGCGTATGACGTTTCATCTGTCGAAACTTTTTGACAGATGAAATGTCAGCATTTGACAGCTTTGAGAAGCTGTGAAACACTGACAATCTCTGTTCTAAGGTGAGTCCTTGTACTCAAGACTCACCAAACCTCTTTCTTTATCAGAAATCAGATGGCTGTTGATCGGAAAATGCAGCAGCCATTCTGTTACCTCTGCCGTGGAGCTGCCGGAGCCTTCGGATCCCCAAGGGTTGAAGCCTGCAGGAAGAAGCAAAGGTAAATAAACTTTTTCTAACACTTTTCACTCACCCCTCATACTTACCTCTCCACACTTGCACCCATCACTCACCTCCACTGCGCACTTTTCGACCCCTCTCACCCCCGCAGACCCACTGCTCGCCTCGCTGACCCTGGCGAGGTTCGCAGCCGTCGGGAAGCCTGCACTTGTGTGGGTAAAATGGGGATAATCCTCTTAACTGCCTGTTAACAGGCATTTAATTGGCTGTAATCCCCTTCCCGCCTCGAGGAGCCAGGTCCCTGCGCGAGTCGGGGACCCGCCTCTCGGGAAGATGGCACGGAGGCAGGTTGGGAGCGGGTTCAGTACCCGCCCCCAGTTTCTGCCATTTTCCCGGCAGTCCCGCCTCCATACCCACCTCCCCAGGGCTGGCAAAACTCCCCCCAAGGTTTCAGGTAGATGACCTTTCATCAGAACTGGGACTGGACACTTATAGGCAACAAAGTGAGGAGACAATCATTCCACCAGCCTGGGCTGGATTCAAACCCGGACACATGGTTTGATTAGAAAGAAAGAAAGACTTGCATTTATATAGCACCTTTCATGACCTCAGGGCCAGTGTTCCCTCTAAGCTGCGCAGCCGCGCAGTGATGGGAAAGGTCTCGCGCAGGCCGCTCACCGGCTTTTATATTGCGAACACCGCGCATGCGCAGAAATTTAAAGGGACCGCGCATTTAAAGAAACAGGCCGCCCAGAACGAAGTGCAGCTTACAGGGGACATTGCTCCCAAACGCATCACAGCCAATGAAGTACTTTTGAAGTGTAATCACTGTTGTACTGTAGGAATCACAGCAGCCAAGTTGCTCACAGCAAGCTCCCACAAACAGCAATGTGATATTGATCAGATAATCTGTTTTAGCGATGTTGGTTGAGGGATAAATATTGTCCAGGACACAGGGGAGATCTCCCCTGGTCCTCTTCGAAATAGTGCCGTGGCATCTTTTAGGTCCACTGCAGAGGGTAGGCGGCGCCTCGGTTTAATGTCACATCCAAAAGACGGCGCTTCCGACATCATGTGTGACCACTTAAATAGCGTCACCCGTTCAAAAAACTGGAAGTGGGGCTGGGTGGAAGGATTGAGTTGATGCTCTTTGGTGCAGGGAGGTGGATCAATGGTTGGATGCAAGTCTGCAGGTGCAGCAGTAGACTCTAGCTTTGTCAGTCTGCTATTGCAGTATACAAACCAGCACTCTCCACTTTAATTTCTTCACCTGGAGGGCTTGACTTTCTGATCAACAATGGGCAATATTCTTTGCTTTTGTCCACAAGGAAGCACATGATTGTACAGGGAGAAGAAACACAACCCTGCGTGAACGATTTCTTTGTGGAGCCTGCCAGACCCAGGACACTGACACCATTGTGCCGGCCCCACACAACTCGCTGTGCCTCACATCATCTCCACGCTGCCTCAGGATCAGGGTCACTGTGAGCATGTGACTGACGTTCAAGGCAGAAGCTGTGTTCTGACAACAAATGCCAACAACTGAGCGATGGATCGGTGACAGCGAGTTCTCTGACTCAATGTACCACTCACTGTGGTCCTTGCAGAACAGGCGGGTCCCAGGTCCTATCCCCAATTTGTGCTGAATTAGTGCATCAAAGGCTGACAGTGGAATCGCTACAGTTAGCCACAGTATCCCTGGGATAGTGAAAGGGGAACGTCCCGATCCCGATCCCGATCCCGATCCAGCGACTCCTGTTGGAAAGTGCGCAGCTGTGCATGTCAGGTGAGGACATACATGGGATCAGCTGCCAAGCCTTCCATGGTCAAATAGCCTGCTAACACTCACTGTCTCAGCTCACACGTGTTGGATACAGTATTGCAGGTGATGCAAGTCAGTGGAACTACGTCCCAGCACGGGTCCATATCTTATGGAGAGGGGAGAAAAAATGGGACCAGAACGAGAAAATGAGCTTAATTTTCTCTTATAGTTTATCCCAACATCAGTGATTTATGCAGAGAATAATGGATGCACAGAAGTGATTATTCAGAGAATAATGGATATGTAGGCATAATTACAGAGAATAATAGATGCATTGGAGTGATTACATAGAGAATAATGGATATACAGATTCTTGGCAAGGAGAAATTATTTTATATGCTTTGAATCTGAATCTGTAATCTATCCAGAGGGCTGTGCAGTCCATAAATTTTCTGCATGATGATATCAGCACTGAAGATTTACTGATTCACTAACTGTATGTTAATTGAATGATCATCCTCTGTAACTATTAGAAATAGCACAGCCCCTAATTTTAGTTTTCTCCCAAATTTACCCCTCATCTCCTGAAGGCACTGGGGATTGTTTTGAGTAGTTTCAAGGTGCCCCCTGATACTTCACCGAGTAGCCATTCTTCAATGGTTAGCCTAGACCATAAGTGCTGTGGGTCACGACTAAGCATGACCCTCACCTCACCCAACATCAACCCAGCGTGAGACAGTGCTCAGGAGCAGGAACTTGGGCGGGGTTTTCCCCTTTTTAAAATCAGGGACACTGAAGCCAATTGATGAAGCGATTGTCTTCAGGCAGAGGCCAACTAACTTTGCACAGATCAAGAATCAAAAATAAACATATCCTGTAAGCAAGACACGAGAGATCGGTGTATATTCAAATAAATTAGAAAGCTTAACTTTATTTTTTTTTAACAAGCACATTCTTTACAGATCTCCCATTTTCCTCAGTGTCCCCTTGATTGAAAACACCTTATAATTTCACACCTGGGGACTGTGTCCACTCTTGGACTTGACAGTAAACAAATCAAAATCGCTTCCTGCCGTGGAACAGCAGAAATGCCATATGACAAAGTGTGACAAAAGGACCATCAATCCCGTCACACCGTTCAAATGCAGTTAAAGATAAAATGGCAGTTCACTCCCAATGTTGTAAACATCTTAAATGCCACAGAATCAGTCTCACTTGAGTTAGATATTTACTGAGACACCACAGCCGTTGAAGTTCTAAATGCTCCAGTCTCAATCTTAATTTTCCCTTTCAGCTGATCCCATAATGACAATCCTGTGCCTGGCATCTGCTTCCAGTGACTTCCGAACAAGATGGACAGTTCCTCCGTCCCCACGAAGGTTCCGACTCCTCTCCCCATGAGCATTCTGGCCCGTTTGCTTGGGCACGACTCCATGGTCACTGGCTCCCTCTCCCAAGGGGCTATTCCTCATGCGTCAGCTTAGACACGGGGCATTGGCAGGCTACTCAACCATGGGCTTATCACACCAAGCACACACACCATTCGGCCGAACTCGTCTCTGCTGGTGTTTTTACTCCAGACGATTCTCCTCCCATTCCATCTACCTCATCTCCGCCTTTCAACATATCTTTCAATTACCTTTTCTCTCATGTACTCATCCAGTTTCCTTTTGAAAGCATCAAAGCTATTTGCCTCAACCACTTCCTCTGGTAGTGTGTTCCACATTCAAACCATTCTGAGTAAAGATATTTCTCCATATTTCCCTATTGGATTTATTAGTAACTATCTTGTTTTTATGGCCCCTAGTATTAGATTCTCCCACAAGTGGAAACATCTCCACATCTACCCTGTCCAACCCATTCCTCATGTCAAAGACCTCTATCAGGTCTCCTCTAAGTCTCCTCTCTTCTAAAGAAAAAAGGCCCAACCTGTTGAATCTTTTCCGATGGCTGTAATCTCTCAGTTTTGGTACCATCTTTGTACATCTCTTTTGTACTTTCTCCAATGCCTCTATTTCATTTTTTTATAGTATGGTGGCATAGTGGTTAGCACTGTTGCCTCACAGCGCCAGGGACCCGGGTTCAAATCCGGCCTCGGGCGACTGTGCAAACTCCACACAGACATTCTCCCCGTGTTTGCATGGGTTTCCTCCGGGTGCTCCGGTTTCCTCCCACAGTCCAAAGATGTGCGGGTTAGGTTGATTGGCCATGATAAAAATTGGCCCTTCGTGTTAGGGGGGATTAAATACGTGGGGTTACAGAGTTACGGGGATAGGGCTTGGGTGGGATGGCTGTCGGTGTAGGGACCGGGTGCTAGGGTTTGGATGATCAGCCATGATCTCGTTGAATGGCGGAGCAGGCTCGAAGGGCCGAATGGCCTACTCCTGCTCCTATCTTCTATGTTTCTAGAACTGTGCACAGCACTCTCGTGCAGCCTGACCAGGGTCCTATACAAGTTTAACATAATTTCACTACGTTTGAATTCTATACCCCTAGAAATTAGTCCTAGTGCTTTGCTAGAATTTTTAATTGCTTTGCTGACCTGCGTTGCTGCTTTTAATGATTTGTTCATCTGTATCCCTGGATCACTTTGTTCTTCTAGCCCAATAATTTTCTTAAAGGTGTAGGTGATATTTCTGTTTTTCTTACCAAAGTGCATCACCTCACATCTATCGATATTAAAGTTCATTTGCCACTTAACTGCCCAATCTGCAAGTTTTCTAATGTCTTGTATTATGTTGCAATCAACAACAACAACTTGCATTTATATAGCACCTTTAACATAGTAAAATGTCTCGAGGTGCTTCACAGGAACGTTCTAAAACAAAATTGGACAGCAAGCCACATAAGGAAATTTTAGGACAGGTGATGGTCAAAGAGGTAGCTTTTAAGGAGCCTCTTGTGGGAAGAGAGGGAGGTCGAGAGGCGGAGGGGTTTAGGGAGGGATTTCCAGAGTTTAGGACCTAGGCAACTAAAAGCACGGCTGCCAGCGATGGAGCGATGGAAATCAGGGATGCGCAAGAGGCCAAAATTGGAGGAGCACAGAGATCTCGGCGGGCTGGAGGAGATTACAGAGATAGGGAGGGGCGAGGCCATGAAGGGATTTGAAAACAAGGATGAGAATTTTAAAATTGAGCCGTTGCTTAACCGGGAGCCTTTGTAGGTCAGCGAGCACAGGGGTGATGGATGAACGGGACTTGGTGTGGGTTGGGATACGGGCAGCAGAGTTTTGGATGAGCTTCAGTTTATGGAGGGTGGAAGATGGGATGCCAGCCCGGAGAGTGTGGATTAGTCGAGTCTCGAGGTAACAAAGGCATGGATGAGGGTTTCAGGAACAGATGAGCTGAGGCAGGGGCGGAGTCGGTCGATGTTAGAGATGGAAGAGTGTTAGCTATACCCCCTCCACCCCCTCCCCACCCCACCCCCTCCACCCCCACCCCCTCCACACCCACCCCCTCCACCCCCACCCCAGCCCATCCTCTCCACCCCCACCCCACCCCCTCCACCCCCACCCCACGCCCTCCACCCCCTCCACCCCCACCCCAGCCCATCCACCCCCACCCCAGCCCGTCCACCCCCACCCCAGCCCGTCCACCCCCACCCCACCCCCTCCACCCCCACCCCACCCCCTCCACCCCCACCCCTCCACCCCCACCCTACCCCCTCCACCCCCACCCCCTCCACCCCCACCCTACCCCCTCCACCCCCACCCTACGCCCTCCACCCCCACCCCACCCCCTCCACCCCACCCCCTCCACCCCACCGCCTCCACCCCCACCCCCACCACACCCCACCCCCTCCACCCCCACCCCACCCCCTCCACCCCCACCCCACCCCCTCCACCCCCACCCCTCCACCTTCTCCACCCCCACCCCACCCCCACCCCCTCCACCCCCACCCCACCCCCTCCACCCCCACCCCACCCCCTCCACCCCCACTGTAGTGTATGTACCCGTCTACCTTTAAGAGAACTATTGTATGTAACCGTTCACCTTTAAGAGAACTATTTTAGGTGTGGCACTACTTTGTTTGGCTTCTGTATACGGTAATACCGACGGTGACCACACCAGTATATAAGTGTTGTGCCAGGAGTTATTGGGCAGATTCGCCCTGACCTTCGAATAGTAAAGTCCTGTTTTAAGTTACTCTTGGAGTCTGTGCATTAATTAACTAAACAACCCACAGACTTTACAGTGGCGACGAGTCTGATCGTACCCTGCGGCAACAATACGTCCGAAGCAGTTAACGAGCGTCGAGAAGAGGCAACCACCCTCGTTGTTCTGCTGGGAAAAAACTCGAGGCTGCAGAACTAGAAAGGAGGAAGAATTTAGAGACAAAGACTTCCATCAGCAACAGGCACTGACTGTCCCTTCTGCCACGGTGAGGGGTGAGCCGATCAGCACGAGAAGCAAGGCGGCCACGGTGACTGTGAGTAAGGGAAAGTAAAAAGAATAACCGGAGGATAAGGGCGGTGCACTCGACCACGGTCGAGGGGGAAAGGAGCCGGACAGAAGTCGGGCCCAGAGGTGCTGAGACTGGGGCAGCGTGGAGCAAGGAAGCCACGGTACAGACAGGCTGGGGGACGCAACGGCATCATGAGACAGCTAGACCGCGACCAGCGGAAAAAGGCCGGGCAGCTACCGAAGCCACGAAGCGCTGCGACCGGGAACGTAGGCGTGGGAAGAGATAAACTCAGCCGCAGCCGGGGAGGGAAGCACCGGACTGCGAGAGGGCTGGGAGGCGCGATTGGGAGCCGAGCGAGCGGGAGAGGCAGAGCCGACCAAGGGAGACTGAGCGAGAGCCAGTCCAGCGGCTGAAACTGTTCTCCGTCAACGGGGTGTACCCAGCGCCGGTAGAGCCGAGCGAGCGGGAGAGAGACAGAGCCCGAGCAAGGGGAACTGAGCGAGAGCCAGCCCAGCGGCTGAAACTGTTCGCCGTCAACGGGGTGTACCCAGCGCCGGTTGCCCTGCCGAGAAAAGGGAAAGCACTGAAGCCGACGCGCAGGCTGTGAACCTGAAAGCCAGCGGCCGTCGCCCGTGGGGAAAGTGTACCCCTCCCGCCAGGGAAGAAACGCGGGAAGCCGCCATTAGGCGGGGAAGAAGACAGAAGCGGGAAACCGCCATTGAAGTGGGCGGGGAGAGAAGATAAGCGCGGGAAACCGCCATTTTCGCGGGAAAACCGCCATCTTAGAAAAAAAAAAAAAAATAAGTTAAAGAAATAATTCGGGGTGTTATCAGAAAGAGAGGAAGATGCCTAAGCGTGGTAACATCAACGATTTTAATGCCGAGGTAGAAGACTGGGCCACGTACGTGGAACGCAGCGAGATCTATTGTGAGGCCAATAAAATAGAAGAAGATGACAAAGCTATAACCTTGCTAAACTCGATGGGCGCGAAGACATACGGGCTCTTGAAGCATCTACTATCACCAGCTAAACCGGCGGATCAGACTTTCGATGGTATTGTGGCTGTTCTGAAGGATCACTTGAACCCCACACCGTTGATGTTGGCGGAACGATTCAAATTCTATGCGAGAACGCAACGGAAAGATGAAAGCAACGCAGAATACTTGGTCGAACTGCGTAGACTAGCGAAATACTGCCAGTTTGGAGGGAATCTGACAGAGGCATTGCGAGACAAGTTCGTGTGCGGGTTGGCAAAGGAAGGAACGCAAAAGCGACTACTCGAAGAAAACGACCTTACACTTGACAGGGCTGTCCTTATTGCAGCATCGCACGAAGCCGCAGCGAAGGGAACTGCGGAAATGCAGCTAAAGACAGCAGCACTAAGTGTGGATCAAATTACCTCAACAACAACAAAATGCTATCGTTGTGGGAAGACAACACACGACCAGAACCAATGCTGGTTTAAGAACCAGGAATGTAGGAAATGTGGCAAACTGGGTCACATAGCTAAGGTATGCCGGTCAGGGAAGAAGACCAACAACCAAAGGACCAACAACCAAAGGAAGCCATCACAGGAAAAGTACAACAAGGTACACAAGGTGGCTGAGAAGAGTTCAGACGAACAGAATTCAGACACAGACCCAAACGGCCAGGAGCTGGGTAGTCTGAGAATTCACAATGTGAGTAAGGAAGCTGACCTACAAACTATCTGGGTCATGCTAAAAATAGCTGGAATCCAAGTGAAAATGGAGTTGGACACTGGATCAGCTCTATCAGTCATAAATCGAAGGGATTACCACCGGCTATTCTCACATATACCCTTAAGAGATACCAAGTTCGTATTGCAGACATACACGGGGCATAAAGTATACCCCATGGGAAAGATAAGAGTCAAAGTGAGAGATAGGGGTAAAGAACACCCAAGAATGAACTTATACGTACTACATGAGGGAGGACCACCACTTCTAGGACGGGAGTGGATCAAGAAAATAGACATGGAATGGCACTATCTAAAAGCCATAACGAGTGAGGACTCGGTGCAGACAATCAGCTCAGATTCTGAAACGGATGACGATAAGACCAACCCAAATATGAAAGACAAGGCTGAAATGGACTTGCCGACGAAGGTTGGAAAAACGAAGGCATGCATAAAGGCTTATGCTCCAGAGAAGAACAAAGTTTCAGAGCAGAACTCCACCGAACAACGACAACCTAGTTTGACAGAAAATTCTGAGCCTGTTCAAGTTACGGACATATCCATGACGGAAGAACACCGAGCTCGGACTCAAACTTATTTCAAATTACGACAACAATTAGAACAATTGAGTTACCGTCTCGTACGAGAGATGAAAACAATGAAAAAGTTCTATGACACCGAATGGGAGAATCTGGAAAGACAACAGAAGCAGCTAGCTCAAGCAGAGAGCGACCATAGAGCCATCGTGACCAATTACCGATCACATCTCCCTTATGCTGTTCAGGAGTTAGAATATTTGCAGGAAGAAGCAAATGAAGAGGAATCTTCAGGAAGCCAGGATTTTATTCCAGTTCTTCTCTACGACTCCTTACAAGCAGAGTGTGAGAAGTTGAAAGAACAGTATGAACAGGCCCAGGCTACAATTCTGGAAGGGGTTAACTCGGCAACCTCCGAAAAGCTAGTTTCAGTGGAAGCATATGAGCAACTGAAGGTTGAACATGAGCAAGAAGTCCAAAGGCTGCAGGAAATTCTTGATGAGCTCAAGGCCAAGACAGACTCATCGGTAGAAGTTCCATCCATAGATGAGAAATTAGAGGTGAAAGACATGGCAGAACATGAAAGACAAGATGTACAAGAACTCATAAAAATATTAAAGGAAACCCAAGACAAATATGGGGCGGCAATGACCGAGATTCAACAACTTGAAGAACAGATTCAACTGGGAATCCGTTCAGTGGAAGAAAAGGGAACTGTAAGAAACACAGAGACTGTAAGAATGGCCTCTGAACATGAGCTAGAGAGCATCAAGGCGCAACTTCTCCGAGCGCTGGAAACCAAAGTACAAGAGGAAAAGAAGGTGAAAGCATTGGAGGAAAAGGTGGATGAAATGGAGAAGACTCTGACCCACAGTGTTCCCGTGGAAGAGTTAACGGTCAGCCAACTCCTTCATATGCTGAAGGACAAGACTCTACAATGGGAACAATCTGAACACGAGCTTCAATCTTCAAAGGGAAGGAGTCCGGAGCTCTCAAAAGTTATGGAAATAGCTGAGGTTGCAACACAGATTTTACAGGGATGCCAAAAGTACGCTGAATCACGTCAATGTGAACAGCAGAATGTTGAAACAGCTGCTCCAGTAGAAGGATTGAATAGCCTGATCAATCAATCCCCGAGGGAAGGGGAAGTATTGAAATCACAAACGAGGTCATTAGTGAAGGATTTGCAGGAAACCCAGGAAGAGCGGGATGAATATGAACTCATGAAGAAGTCTCTTCAGGAAAGATGTCTAGGGAGGGAACAACAGTCGGCTAACGTCCAGTTGGGTACGGAAGAAGTAGCAGGCCCTCTCGCTAGACTAGCTCAGGATGACACCGAATATTACCATGACCTGTGGAGTGACACGGAATATTACGATGACTTGGTCTGCCCAGCTTGTGATGAAAACTCCCAAAGTGCAGAAATCAGGATGAAGCACTTAAAGTCTAAGGAACATAGGGAGATGGTGGCGCTACAGCTGGCAGCGGATAAGGGAGCCCCGAGAGTCTCCAAGAAGCAGAAAAGAAAAAGACGAAGCAGAAGACGATAACCATCTAAATCATTATCACTTCTATCAGATCATGCACGTGGGCCCCACGAAGGGGGCCAAATCAGTTGGAAAGTAGGAAAAATTACCAAGGCAGTCCAGCTGTTTGTAAAAGTCAGCACTGCTGGTTCAGCAGGACGGAAGTTCAAGCTGTTAAGCCAAGGGAAAGACTATTGGATGAGTCACGCTAGAAATGTGAACCGGCTACACCACAGAGATGTTGTTCGGACCGAGTCAAGACCAGAGACTGAATCTGTGAACTGTTCCCGCAGAGACTGAATCTGTGAACTGTTTCCCGCAGAGACTATATCTGTGAATTGTTTAACATGAAGTTGATTATATGTTATGTTTAATGGGGAATAAGTATGTTGTACGCTAAAAAGGGAGGATTGTAGTGTACGTACCCGTCTACCTTTAAGAGAACTATTGTATGTAACCGTTCACCTTTAAGAGAACTATTTTAGGTGTGGCACTACTTTGTTTGGCTTCTGTATACGGTAATACCGACGGTGACCACACCAGTATATAAGTGTTGTGCCAGGAGTTATTGGGCAGATTCGCCCTGACCTTCGAATAGTAAAGTCCTGTTTTAAGTTACTCTTGGAGTCTGTGCATTAATTAACTAAACAACCCACAGACTTTACACCCACCCCACCCGCTCCACCCCCACCCCACCCCCTCCACCCCCACCCCACCCCCTCCACCTCACCCCAGCCTCTCCACCCCACCCCACCCCCTCCACCCCCACCCCACCCCCTCCACCCCACCCCCACCCCACCCCCTCCACCACACCCCACCCCCTCCACCCCCACCCCAACCCCACCCCCTCCACCCCACCCCACCCCCTCCACCCCACCCCACCCCCTCCACCCCCACCCCACCCCCTCCACCCCCACCCCACCCCCTCCACCTCACCCCCTCCACCTCACTCCACCCCCTCCCCACCCACCCCACCCCCTCCACCTCCACCCCCACCCCATCCCCTCCACCCCCACCCCACCCCCTCCACCCCCACCCCACCCCCCCATCCAGTTTGGTATCACTGCAAATTTTGATATTGAGTTACTTATTCCTTAATCCAAATTATTCCTGTAAATGATGAATAACAGTGGTCCCAGTGATCCTTGTAGAACACCGCTTCCTACCTTGCTCCAATCTGAATAACTACCCTTTGCCCCTATTCTCTGCTTTCTATTTTTAAGCCAATTTGCTATCCATTCAGCGCGGAGTCCGCTGACTCCACATGCCCAAACCTTTGTCATGAGCCAACCATGTGGTACCTTATCAAAGGCCTTTTGAAAATCCAAGTATCTGGTATCTGCTGCATTACCATTGAATTCTATCAGGTTAGATAAGCATGACTTAGCCTTTCAGAATCCATGCTGACTATTTTTTATTATTTTCTGTCTCTAGATACTCTTCTGTCACATTTTTTAGTATAGATTCCAGTATCTTTCCTATCAGTGACATTAAGCTGACTGGTCTATAGTTCCCAGGTTTTGTTCTATCTCCCTTTTTGTAAATAGGAACAACATTAACTATCTGCCAGTCCTCTGGCACTACCCTCTCTTCTGTGGGACTTCTGTATTTATAAACTAGTGCCTCTGCTATCTCTTCCCTGGTTTCCTTGAGTATGCGTGGGAACCCCTCACCACAATTCCACCCTTGTGCCTTCCTCATTACACACACCAAGAATGCAGCCTGCCCAGCCAGTGGTTGACCAAGAAGAGGGAGAGGAGAGAGAAGAAGAAACACCGTCACTCGATATCACACTCCCAGCCACCAGCTCCTCAAGATCGACCAGTAAGGCCATTTGCAGTGCCCCCACTGAAAGTCAGCAGCCTCCCACCAGCCATGCTGCAACCACTGGGGTAGCACTGTGTGACATCAGTAGGATCGGCAAAGGCACACACAAGATAGTCACTAAGGGAATGCATATGGATGATGAGTTGATTTCTTCATGTTATATTGGATGGATAGATGTATAAAGTTGGATTGGAAAGTTTGCTTTTATTTTGGCATCATGGCCAAGAGGACGCTGTGATGGTCAGTAACAGAGGGAAGGTAAGGCGTGGGACTAATGTGGAAAGGGGAATTGGGGTTGTGACCATTGGTGGATGATTCCATCCCAGATATCCCAACCAGAAAGGGGCAGTCTGGATTGCGTCCTCCTCTTCTGCGTCCTCCTTCTTCCCCCTGCGAGCGGGTCTGAGGCCTTGCAAGCGTCCAGCAGCACTCCCTACACACTTAACTTTTAACATGTATTGCGCCAAGCCACTACTTCAAGAAAATATAAAAAATGCAGCCCAAAAGCTTAAATGCAAACTTACCTGAAAGATGTGTGTGTCTCTTTAAGAACAGCGTCTCAGTCTGCAGCATGCTCACTTTTCAGAGCGAGCTTAGGACTTGGCACTAAGGACCAAGTTCACAGAACGTGACGTTAATTCGGCATTGCACGCCGACTGACATCACGCTCTCCATATTTGCATTTCCAGGGCCAGCACTGCTATCGGCCCTCACCAAAATGGCGGCTGCCAGAGAAGGGTGTTAGAGTGGCAGCCGCCATTTTTTCCCAGCGTGGTGGTGGTAAGAAGCCTAATTTCTGGGCCTGTATGTCTTATTCTTTAGATTCAATTTTTCCTTTTAGTTCTTTATTCATCCACTGTGCCCCATAATTAGCTTGCTTGTTTTTGGCTTTCAGTGGGGTACATTTCTCTTGAACTCTATTGATTACCCTTTTAAAGATTTCCCATTGTTTTTCAGTCTCTTTGCTTTTCAAGATTTTCTCCCAGTTTGCCTTCTTTAGTTCCACCCTTATTTTCCTCATAATTTGCTCTTTTCCAATCTATCACCTTGTACACGGAATCATATACTGGCACTGGCTGACACGGGCTATCACTGAATGTCATGGGCTGGCTCTAGCAGACTCTAACACTGGCTGGCACTGGCTATCATACATACACACAGTCACGCACACATCACTGGGTTTGTAGAATTAGGCAGTGCCACCTCATGCCATTCAGTGATAGCCCGGGTCAATGTCATTCAGTGCCAGTCACTGTCAGCCAGTTTTGGGAATCTGGTTTAATCCTCAGGAGGAATCCGCCAGTACTCAGCGAAGCGGGCGGTGGTCTGCGGCAACCTCCATGGCTTGGCCATCATGAGGGCGTAGCACTTGCCCCCATGGATTCCGCGACCACCTCAGGAAGAAGAAGAGGAGCAGGAGGAAGGGAGGAGGCGGCCTGTACATCCACATTCCGGACGGGCTGTCCGTGAGCGCATTATCAGACTCTGGTTTCTCTGAATGATCCCCGTTGCTCAACACTTCCCCACCTTACCATCCATTTGTCATGGAACATCACAGCATCTTCTTGGCCACAATGCTGAAATGAAAGCCACCACAAAACAAACATTCCAAACTAAATTTATAAATCAATCAATCCATTATTACATAACAAAGTCAACTAATCACCCTTGTGCATTCCCCTAGGGCCTGTCTTCCATGTGCCTTTGCCTGTCCTAGTGCTCCTATGCAGTGCTACCCCAGTGGCTGCAGCATGGCTGGTGGAAGGCTGCTGACTGTCAGTGGGTGAGACTGCAGATGGCTTTGCAGGACAAACTCGAGCAGCTCTGCACCACCTCAGCATGGGCGGCAGCAGTCTGGACTGGCTGCCTGACTGGCAACAGCAAGGGCACTGGCAGAATGGCAGTGGTGGGAGGATGAATGCTGTCATCGTGAGAGAGGACAGCAGGCTCGTGCTACACGGAGCCACTGCTACAAGTCAGGTCAGCGCCTCGACAATCCTAGTAATCTGTTGGAGGACAGATTGCTGGACTGCTCTGACACCCGGCAGCCCGTTTCAACACTGATAAACAGCCACAATGGCAGCAAGCTGAGCCTGCATGAGACCAGTCTCAGCTTGCATGACAGTCTGAGCTTCCACTGCAGCATGCAGACATTGAGTTGCTTCTGCTTGTGCTGCAATGGAAGCTGAAACATCGGCCATCAGTCACTACATCATGGTTGGGGCCACACGTGCACTAATGCAGTTGGCCATCACTACCATCCTGGAAATCATGGGCTCCAAGCTCTGTGCAAAGTTGGTGCCAGACTCCTCCATGCTCCTTGACTGTGACAACAGGCTCTCTGGCAGGTCTGCCAATGCACCAGGCATTTCTGTGTAGATGCCCATCACCCTTCTTCTGTAGACCGCTCCATCAAAGTCCTCATCTGAGTCCTATGCAGCAGAACTCGTATGCGACCTCGCCCTCCGGGGAGCTAGCGCCTGCACTACCCTTTCCCCCTGGCCTGGCTGCAGGCCACTCATGCCCGGTGACTCGCCACATGCAGATCCCGCCTCTCTACTACCCTCTAAAGTACCGCAGTGCCAGTATCTGAGCTGCTGCCTGCGAATGTGAGATCGAGTGATGGTGTCTTCTCTTCTCCATCATTCTGCTCTTGCTCTTCCTGCACTGGCTGGCCAGATTGGAGATCTTTGGTAGCTGAAAGGCGAAAGATACAAAGGTAGGGTTGCAGTGAGGGAATTGAGGGGAAAGCAAGATGTGCATGCTTACACCATCAGCAGCTTGTAAGTGAGAAGAAAATGTGGGATGGGGGGGGGTGGGATATGATAAGGAGGATTGGGTATGAACATACCGTCATCTGCTCGCCATGGCCTCTGACAGCCGCTCCAATGATGTCGAGCACCGTCTCTTTCAGCTGGGTCACGATATGCAGGCTTGCTCGTCCTCCTCTGGTTAGCTGCTGCTGCCTGCGGTTATGAGCCACCTTGCCCTGCAAGAGAGAGGGAACTGTCAGTGAGTGTGGTTCACAGTGTTTGGGTGAAGGGTGTCAGTGAGTGTGGTGCAATGTGTTTGGGTGAAGTGTGTCAGTGAGTGTGGTGCAGTGTGTTTGGGTGAAGTGTGTCAGTGAGTGTGGTGCAATGTGTTTGGGTGAAGTGTGTCAGTGAGTGTGGTGCAATGTGTTTAGGTGAAGTGTGTCAGTGAGTGTGGTTCACTGTGTTTAGGTGAAGTGTGTCAGTGAGTGTGGCGCAATGTGTTTGGGTGAAGTGTGTCAGTGAGTGTGGTGCAATGTGTTTGGGTGAAGTGTGTCAGTGAGTGTGGTGCAATGTGTTTGGGTGCAGTGTGTCAGTGAGTGTGGTGCAATGTGTTTAGGTGAAGTGTGTCAGTGAGTGTGGTGCAATGTGTTTGTGTGAAGTGTGTGAGTGTGATGCAATGTGTTTGGGTGAAGTGTGTCAGTGAGTGTGGTGCAGTGTGTTTGGGTGATGTGCCTGTCATGATTGAATAGCTGACAGTATGTGCATGGTGTGAGAAGTGGGTGTGAGGCTTGCAGCAGTGTTAAATGTGTGAGGATGAGGTGAAGCTATGAATGTGCGGTTTGTGTCGTGTTTGATCGAGATTGATGGTGAGTGAGTGATGGGCGTGTGGTGCATTGAGCAGTCTGGGAGGCTCGTGGTGCTGTTGGATGGGAGACGGCATTTGAAGATGCATTTACTGACCTTGACCACTCGTGTGAAGTCATTGAAATTCTTCCGGCGCTGCATCCATGTCCTTGGGGCAAGACTGCTGGCATTGACCTAGTCAGTTATCTACTCTCACTGCCTTGGCAGTGTGTGTCTGGAGGGCCATTGAACCCCTATGGGTAGAGGACCTATCTCCTCCTTTCCACCCCCTGCACTAAGACCTCTAGTGCTGCGTCCGAGAACCTTGGAGCCCTTTTTCTGGCCTGTCGAGCCATTATTCAGTTACCCTTGCCTCCACAACTTGTTGCGTGAGCTGCTGCCGGCAGAATGCACCTCTCCTTTAAGAGGTGCAGACTGCCTTTAAGAAGTGGAGGCTAGCTTTAATTGGGGCTAGCCTCGCTTGAACCTGGGCCCCCTGCTGAGCATTCAACCACTCAGCAGCGTGTTCACTGCTGGGCTGACGTTGCTCTCAGTGTAATGAGCGGGCAGCATGAAGGTCGCATGCTGCCTGCATTCCTTTCAACGGGCAGTGGCCGATTGCACATCGTGATCCCCACGCCCGTGTTTGGGGGCTATCGAATTTAGCCCCACAAGGTTATCAGACTGTGAAAGGAAACCCTCATCTCACTCACAGCGTCTTTGACCTCATATTAATACAGCATGGGACCTCCTGTAACTGGGGCTAGGGTGCACTGTTCGGGGGGGGGGTGGGGGGGGAACGCTCTCGATCCCTGCATCGTGCCCCTCTGTCCCGCCCCCCCATTCACTCCTTCATCAGATGAGAGCTGCAACTCTGGCAATTTTCTTTTTCAATCAAAAATTTGACTGAAATTGCAAATATGATTATAATGACATCCCGATCTGTTTTCTCATTCGAAAACTCTTGAGGCGAGAATGATTTAATCATTTGATAATGGTCTGGTAGTGTGGGATTAAGGACGGATCACCGAGAAAGAATATCGATAGCACTGGATTTAGTTATTATCGGAGCCTCGCTGGGATGTTGGTGACAATCAGCATCGGAAGTGAGAACAGCCCCAACACAGCAGACGGGTTGTTAAACAGGTTCCTGTTTAGCTGCGGAGGAGAACGAGAAAATTCCCAATGGTATCCCAATCACTCGGTTACCGTGTAGTTTTAAAATTCATTCTCACCGGCAAGGCCTACGTTTATTGCCCATCCCTAATTGGTGTGGGACTAGAGTCACATTTCGGCCAGACCGGGTAAGGACGGCAGGTTTCCTTCCCTAAAGGACACAAGTTTAATTAGCGTCAACTGTGGCTCAGATGGTAGCACGCTCACCTTTGGGTCAGAAGGTTGTGGGTTCAAGTCCCACACCAGGCACTTGAACATGTCCTCTTCTTAGGCAGTCCCTCGGAACCGAGGATGACTTGCTTCCACATAAAAAATGAGTTCTCAGGTGACTGATGAGTCCAATGCGGGACCTACAGTCTCTGTCACAGGTGGGGCAGACGGTGGTTGAAGGGGCGGGTGGGTGGGGTGCTTGGGTTGACGTGCGCTCCTTCCGCTGCCTGTGCTTGGCTTCCGCTTGCTCCTGGCGAAGAGACTCGAGGTGTTCGGCACCTTCCCAGATGCTTCTCCTCCACTTTGTGTGGTCTTGGGCCAGGGATTCCCAGGTGTCAGTGGGGATGTTACACTTTTTCAAGGAGGCTTTGAGGGTGTCCTTGAAGCGTTTCCTCTGCCCACCTGGGGCTCTCTTGCTGTGTCGGAGCTCCGAGTAGAGCACTTGTTTTGGGAGTCTCGTATCGGGTATGTGGACAATGTGACCCGTCCAGCGGAGCTCCAGTGCTTTGAGGTGCCTGCTGTACATGGTCCATGTCTCTGAGGCATACAGTAGGGTGGGTATCACTGCTGCTCTGTAGACCATGAGCTTAGTGCTGGGCTTGAGGTCCTCCCTCCCTCCCTTCCTCCCTCCCTCCCTCCCTCCCTTCCCTCCCTCCCTCCCTTCCTCCCTCCCTCCCTTCATTCCTCCCTCCCTCCCTTCATCCCTCCCTCCCTCCCTCCCTCCCTTCCTTCCTTCCTTCCCTAGAGATGGGTAATAAATGCTGGCCTTGCCAGTGACCCCCACAGCCCTGAGAATAAATGGAAAAAAAGCAAACTGAAAAGAAAAAGGACCTGCATTTATATAGTGCCTTTTGTGACCTCCGGACCTCCCAAAGAGTTTCACAGCCAATGAAGTACTCTTGAAGTGTAGCCACTGTTGTAAAGTGGGAATCGTGGCAACCAAATTGTGCACAGCAAACTCCCACGAACAGTAATGAGATAAATGACTAGATAATCTGTTTTAGGTGTTGGTTTTGGGTTAAATATAACTCCCCTGCTCTTATTCCAATAGTGCTGTGGGATCTTTTACGTCCACCTGAGAGGGCAGACGGGGCTTCGGTTTAACGTCTCATCCAAAAGACAACACCTCTGACAGTGCAGCACTCCCTCAGTATTGCACGGGAGTGGGACTTGAACCACAACCTTCTGACTCAGAGGCTGGGAGGTGTAGTTAATACAGAAGAAGACTGTGACAAAATATAGGAAGACATTAATAAACTTGCAGAATGGGTGGTTAATTGGCAAATTAATTTCAATATCGATAAGTGTGAGGTGGTGCATTTAGGTAGGAAGAATAAGGAGGCCACATACACCTTGGAAAATCAGTGTCTAAATGGGGTAGAGGAACAGAGCGATCTGGGGGTACAGATAGACAAATCACTACGCGACGCAGGTTAATAAGGCCATTAAAAAAAGCAAACCAAGCACTGGCATTCATTTCTAGAGAGACAGAATTGAAAAGCAGAGAAGTGATGTTAAACTTGTATCGAACCTTGGTTAGACCAGACTTGGAGTACTGTGAACAGTTCTGGTCTCCGTATTATAAAAAGGATATAGAGGCACTGGTGAAGGTGAAAAAACAAGATTTACTAGAATTATACCAGAACTGCGAGGTTATGCCTATCAGGAAAGGCTGGGGCTCTTTTCTCTGGAAAAGAGAAGACTGAGAGGTGACCTGATAGAGGTCTTTAAGATAATTAAAGGGTTTGATAGGATAGACGTAGAGAAGATTGTGTGGGAGTCCAAAACTAGGGGCCATAAATATAAGATAGTCACTAATAAACCCAATAGGGAATTCAGGAGAGGCTTCTTTACCCAGAGAGCGGTTCGAATGTGGAGCTCGCTACCACAGGGAGGAGTTGAGGCGAATATCATAGATGCGCATAAGGGGTGTTGTGTCTCCTTGTGTTCTTTTACTATAAATAATACAGACACTTTTAGCTCATTTTAGTTACTGCTTTTACTAGCTGTATTTCTGCTTTGTCTCTGTGCTGCCGCATGGTGCGGAGTGATACAAGATGTTGGACGCTGCACTGTGCACTGTCCGTGCACAGTGTGCCACATAGCAATATAACTACACCATACCAAAGTAGTTCCATACCAAAGTAGTTCCATTTAACGATGTGATACTATAACAATGTAACATCCCTCTTTCTCAAAAAACTAAAACATGAAATTTAACAATTTAAATTAACAAATATTATATCTAAACTATTATTATCAACTACAAAGAATCGTGAGTTTTTTTTTTATTCGCGATATCGCTCAGGTGGTTGGATGTTGTCCCTCCATCTTGTGGATTTGGTGGTGACCATTCCTCTCTGCGGTGTTTTGGTGTGTTCCGCTCTCGTTGTTGTTGTTGCTGTTGCCTTTGGAGTTGGAGTGTGCATGCTCGTGGTTGTTTGATTTGTAGCGCTTGTTTCTTGTGTTGTGCTGCTTGTGGTAGCTGGTGCTGTCAATGTTGCTGATGTTGTCTGCTGCTTATCCAGTTCAGGTGAAGGTCTGATGTGGAGTCTGTTCTGTCTGTATTGGTTACCAGGTTCAGTCTCTACGAAGTAGGATCTTGAATATCAGCTTTTCCAATGACCTTGGCTGGATTCCAGGTTTGAATGTGAGCTCACATTTCTGTTTGAATTTGCGGAATGCTTTGACTATATCGTCGGCTTCCCAGTTCATGAGGGGTTGCATTTGCACAGCCGTCATTTTAGTTTCCCGTATGATTCACTCTCAAATCACCGCAGACATCGGCACTCACAATCAGCTCATAAAATCACTTTTCGTCTTATTCGTAGTTCGTATAGCACAATTTTTTACTCACTTATACCGCTGCCACCATGTTGTGTCTCCTTGTGTTCTTTTACTATAAATAATAGATACTTTTAGCTCATTTTAGTTACTGCTTTTACTAGCTGTATTTCTGCTTTGTCTCTGTGCTGCCGCATGGTGCGGAGTGATACAAGATGTCCGACGCTGCACTGTGCACTGCCCGTGCACAGTGTGCCACATAGCAATATAACTACACCAAACCAAAGTAGTTCCATTTAACGATGTGATACTATAACAATGTAACAAGGGGAAACTAGATAATCACAAGAGGGAGAAAGGAATGGAAGGATATGCTGATAGGGTGGGAGGAGGCTCGTGTGGAGCATAAACACCGGCATAGACTAGTTGGGCCGAATGGCCTGTTTTTGTGCTGTAGATTCGAAGTAACTTGATGTAAGAGTTCTACCCACTGAGTCACGGCTGACATGACTGCTGCACTTTGTGGGTGTTGTTTGAACCCTGGCTGTAAATTAACATCCATCCGTATCAGCTGAGGCAATGTGTGGGAAAGGTGATTTATTTGCTGCAGTAAATGACAGTGAGTTACTGCACTGGTCACACTGTGACAGACCAGCCTCTGAGATGGTGAGAGAATTACTATTAAGGAAGCAGTAACAGGACATTTGGATAAGCATAATTTAATCGGACAGAGTCAGCATGGTTTTATGAAGGGGAAGTCATGTTTGACAAATTTGCTCGAATTCTTTGAGGATATAACAAACAGGGTGGATAAAGGGGAACCAGTGGATGTGGTGTATTTGGACTTCCAAAAGGCATTTGACAAGGTGCCACACAAAAGATTACTGCACAAGATAAAAAATCACGGGATTGGGGGTAATATACTGGCATGGGTGGAAGATTGGCTATCTAACAGAAAACAGAGAGTTGGGATAAATGGTTCATTCTCGGGTTGGCAATCAGTGACTAGTGGTGTTCCGCAGGGGTCAGTGCTGGGACCCCAACTCTTTACAATCTATATTAACGATTTGGAGGAGGGAACCAGGTGCAACATATCCAAGTTTGTCAACGATACAAAGATGGGAGGGAAAGCAGTGAGTGAGGAGGACATTAAAAACCTGCAAAAGGACATAGACAGGCTAAGTGAGTGGGCAGAAATTTGGCAGATGGAATATAATGTTGGAAAGTGTGAGGTTATGCACTTTGGCAGAAAAAATCAAAGAACAAGTTATTATTTAAATGGATAGAAACAGCAAAGTGCTACAGTACAAAGGGATCTGGGGGTCCTGGTGCATGAAACACAGAAGGTTAGTATGCAGGTACAGCAGGTGATCAGGAAGGCCAATGGAATCTTGGCTTTTATTGCAAGGGGGATGGAGTATAAAAGCAGGGAAGTCTTGCTTCAGTTATACAGGATACTGGTGAGGCCACACCTGGAATATTGCGTACAGTTTTGGTTTCCATATTTAAGAAAAGATATACTTGCTCTCGAGGCAGTTCAGAGAAGGTTCACTCGGTTGATTCCGGAGATGAGGGGGTTGACTTATGAGGAAAGGTTGAGTAGGTTGGGCCTCTACTCATTGGAATTCAGAAGAATGAGAGGCGATCTTATCGAAACATATAAGATTGTGAGGGGGCTTGATCGGGTGGATGCGGGGAGGATGTTTCCACTGATGGGTGAGACTAGAACTAGGGGGCATAATCTAAGAATAAGGGGCTGCCGTTTCAAAACTGAGATGAGGAGAAACTTCTTCACTCAGAGGGAAGTAAATCTATGGAATTTGCTACCTCAGAGAGCTGAGGAAGCTGCGACATTAAATAAATTTAAAATGGAGATAGAGGCCCCGATTTTCTGGCAGCCGTCGGGTGGCTTTTTGTGCGGCCGGGGGCCGAAAATCGGTGAAAAAGCGGGTTGGGACCCCCCCCCCGCCTGATTCCCCGCCCCGTCCGACTTTCGGACCGCCATTTCCCCACGACCCGCTTCAGTCCCGGCCGCCACTGGCGGGACTGCTCGTCGGAGCACTAATCAGCAATTATCAGCTTGTTGAGGCAGATTTTCCGGGGCCGTTGCGACTTTGGGGCTTTCCCCACGTGAAACCCGCCTGCGGGGAACCCCACTGCTGAGACCTGGCGTGAAGCTTGCCTGCGTGCTTGCTGTCAGCTGCAGGTAAGGAGAAGCTGCGATTTAAAGGGCCAGCACTTGTATGTTGAAGGACCTTGTTGTTGCAGGTTTGGGGCTACTTCTTCAAGGCTTAGGCACAGCTGTGGAAGGTTGGAGCCTCACACACTTCTCCAATGCGATCTCCTGGGAAGCCCCTCTCGCCACCCTCACTCAGCGCTTCCTCAGCGGAGGCATCTACGAGAAACATGGGACGCCTTTTTTTCCTTCCCTTCTTGCCATTAGAGGATCTCCAGCAGCAGAGGCAGCAGCAGCAGAACCAGGAACAGCAGGATGAGCACCAGGAGCACCAGGCTGCTGCTCACTCACCTGAAGCTACACAGGCCAGAAGGGGCCAGCGCTTGGGAGTGGCTTGAGAGCACCTTGCTGCGCTTTAGGGGGCCATGGGGACCCGTTTCTGCACTGGCAGTCCTACTCAGAAGGATGTCCATGAGGATCTGGTTTCTCTGTTCAATAGATGGCCAACGCTCCTCAAGAGATGTCATTCTCTTATGTGCACTCACCATGTTTTCCGTACCCTGGCGAGTTATCTCCTCCATGGAGGTTGCCAACCTTTCCATGGTGATGCGTTCATGCGCCAATGACTCCACAAAGGCTCTGCTCATGGTCGCTATGGACTCCTCCATTCGCTCCACACTCGCAGCGACCCTGGAGACAAAACCTGCCAGAGACTCCTGCATCTGTGCATGGAGATCCATCACCTCTTCTCTTGCGGATGGACCCAGAGGCAGAGGGTCAACATGCAGCGCAGCTGAGCTGAGCTGGCAGAGTCCTGCGCCCTCCGACGAGGACACTCCACTGCTGTCCCTGTCTCCAGAATCTGCTGAGGCTCACTTGTAAGCTGTGAAACACCAGGTGACAACACTATTCTATGTCCCGAAGGTCCCCCCGAGGTGTGAGTGTCTGCGGTGGTGCTGGGTGCGCTTACTTCTGCTGACGCTGCGCCCTCAGAGGTTGGAGCTTCCTCTAAGGAGTCTGGCTGCACAGCCTCTTCCTCCTCTACAGTGAGGACGGGGGCTCTGGATGGTATTGTGGGGGAGTAAAGGAAGGAGTTAGAGATGTAATGCCAAGGTTCTTCTGGTGACTCCCAGCGAGTTGGCATCTGCTGACACCTGCATCCATGCAGCATTGGTCTCAGTGGGAGGCCTTTTCCTCCCTGACCTAGGGAAGAGGACCTCCCTGTGGGCCCTAACCCCATCCAATAATGCCTGCAGTGAAGCCTCGTCGAATTTGAAGGCAGCTCGGGGTCTGGCACTGGCCACAACTGCTGCAGGATTCTCTGCCATCCTGTATGGTTCGTTTGGAAGCCTTCAGAGGATGCAGTGCTTGCTATGGACCTTGAAAGCACCACGAATGATGACATCATACTGTGGGGATTTCTGACACGAATTGGACAATTAGCAAGGCTTCCCACATGCTGGGAATTAATTGGCCAATTGAGGGAAAATTGCGTGGAGCTGGCTGACACTTTTTTATGTGTGTCAGAAACCCCACATTCAGGGAACCCCGACCATTTCCCACACAAGCCGAAAATCGGGGCCAAACAGTTTCCTAGCTGATAAGGGAATTAGGGGTTACGGGGAGCGGGCAGGGAAGTGGACGTGAGTCTAGGTTCGGATCAGCCATGATCCTATTGAATGGCGGAGCAGGCCCGAGGGGCCATATGGCCTACTCCTGCTCCTACTTCTTATATGTTCTTATGTAGGACAATATCAATCCTCAGTAGCTGCATCAAGTCACTCTCTGGCACCACAGTTAGGAAATTATTGTGTAGCTTCAATGTAAACTTAAGAGCCTTGTTTTTTTTATATCACTTCCCAAGCGTAGACAGAGAGAGTTTAGTTTTTACAGCTGTTTTTAAAGCTTTGCCCTTTGAGAGGCCATTTTACTGTAAAACATGCAACAGTCTGTGTCTCACATCGTAAAGCAGATGTGTGAAGAATATTAGCAGGTGTATGAGGGAATCTGATTTACGTACTTACATTTACTGCACAATGGTCCAATGCTGCTAAAGACTCCGACAGTCCAGGCAACAAATTAAATGATTCCTGAAAGTTATTGTTTTAATTTTTGGTGAATTTTCTGCTTATGTAGGTGAAGGATGTTCGTGCCAGGGATTGGCAACCACTTCCAGCACTAAATCAGATTCCCTAATACACCTGCTAATATTTTTCACACATCTGTTTTAGCTGCCTGTGCTGTACCTGTCCTGGGAGTGTCTGATGGGGTAGTGTAGAGGGAGGTTTACTCTGTATCTAACCCGTGCTGTACCTGCCCTGGGAGTGTTTGATGGGATAGTGTAGAGGGAGGTTTACTCTGTATCTAACCCGTGCTGTACCTGCCCTGGGAGTGTTTGATGGGACAGTGTAGAGGGAGCTTTACTCTGTATCTAACCTGTGCTGTACCTGCCTTGGGAGTGTTTGATGGGACAGTGTAGAGGGAGCTTTACTCTGTATCTAACCTGTGCTGTACCTGCCCTGAGAGTGTTTGATGGGAGAGTGTAGAGGGAGCTTTACTCTGTATCTAACCCGTGCTGTACCTGTCCTGGGAGTGTTTGATGGGACAGTGTAGAGGGAGCTTTACTCTGTATCTAACCCGCGCTGTACCTGCCCTGGGAGTGTTTGATGGGACAGTGTAGAGGGAGCTTTACTCTGTATCTAACCCGTGCTGTACCTGCCCTGGGAGTGTTTGATGGGACAGTGTAGAGGGAGCTTTACTCTGTATCTAACCCGTGCTGTACCTGTCCTGGGAGTGTTTGATGGGACAGTGTAGAGGGAGCTTTACTCTGTATCTAACCTGTGCTGTACCTGCCCTGGGAGTGTTTGATGGGAGAGTGTCGAGGGAGCTTTACTCTGTATCTAACCTGTGCTGTACCTGCCCTGGGAGTGTTTGATGGGGTAGTGTCGAGGGAGCTTTACGCTGTATTCAAACCCGATCTTCCAAACTGGTCTCTGTGTAGAATAAAACCCAACTGGAAACTCAGACTCTGCGCTGTTGGCTTTTATATGGGGCCATCTTGTGGTCATTGTCACAACAACATAACCCGTTCCAATATTTCATCTCATGGAAACATACTGGGATTTCTGCCTATTTTTTTGTTGTTGTTTATAAATGCCACCTGAACCCCAAAATGATATTGAAGCACCACGTGTTCATGATTTTTGGGGATGGATGCCGAGTCTCTCAAGGATGCACAGAAAGATCTAAATGTAATACGGGAAAGAGCAGGGAACTGAAATTAAGAAAGCCCTGTGACATTGCTCGAGAAGTCCCAAGGCACCTTGCATGCAATGAATGACTTTGAAGTGAGTTCATTGATATTCCATAGGTAAATGCTACAAAGATTTTGTACACAGCAAGATCCAAGAAGCAGCAGTGAGATGAACGAGTGGGAATCGGGAGGGGTGGGGATCTCTCCACTGGCTGGAGTCATACCGAGCACAAAGGGAGATGGCAGTGGTTGTTGGAGGTCAATCATCTCAGCCCCAGGACATTGCTGCAGGAGTTTCTCAGGGCAGTGTTCTAGGGCCAACCATCTTCAGCTGCTTCATCAATGACCTTCCCTCTAACATAAGGTCAGAAATGGGGATGTTCGCTGATGACTGCACAGTGTTCAGCGTCATTCACAACTCCTCAGATAATGAAGCAGTCCATGCTCGCATGCAACAAGACCTGGATGGCATTCAGGCTTGGGCTGATAAGTGGCAGGCAACATTCACGCCACAGAAGTGCCAGGCAATGACTATCTCCAACAAGCGAGAGTCTAACCACTGCCCCTTGACATTCAATAGCATTACCATCGCCGAATCTCCCTCCATCAATATCCTGGGGGTCACCATTGACCAGAAACTTAACTGGACCAGCCACATAAATACTGTGGCAACAAGAGCAGGTCAGAGGCTAGGTATTCTGCGGTGAGTGTCTCACCTCCTGACTCCCCAAAGCCTTTCCACCATCTACAAGGCACAAGTAAGGAGTGTGATGGAATACTCTCCACTTGTCTGGATGAGTGCAGCTCCAACAACACTCAAGAAGTTTGACACCATCCAAGACAAAGCAGCCCGCTTGATTGGCACCCCATCCACCTCCTTAAACATTCACTCCCTCCACCACCGGCGTACCGTGGCTGCAGTGTGTACCATCTCCAAGATGCACTGCAGCAACTCACCAAGGCTTCTTCAGCAGCACCTCCCAAACCCGCGACCTCTGCCACCTAGAAGGACAAGGGCAGCAGGCGCATGGGAACACCATCACCTCCAAGTTCCCCTCCAAGTCACACACCATCCTGACTTGGAAGTATATCGCCGATCCTTCATCATCACTGGGTCAAAATCCTGGAACTCCCTCCCTAACAGCACTGTGGGAGTACCTTCACCACACGGACTGCAGCGGTTCAAGAAGGCGGCTCACCACCACCTTCTCAAGGGCAATTAGGGATGGGCAATAAATGCTGGCCTTGCCAGCGACACCCACATCTCATGAACGAATATTTTTTTAAAATCTATTTTTGGTGTTAGTGTTAAATGTTGGCCAGGGAATCAGGACATCTCCCCACGCTTCATGTAGCGCAATGGGATCTTTTACATCTTCTTCAACAGACGGGGCCTTAGTTTAATATCTCCATCCAAAGAACAGCACCTCCGACAGTGCAGCACTCCCTCAGTACTGCACTGGGAGTGTCGGTCAGGATTTTTGTGCTCAAGTCTCTGACATGGGGCTTGTATCCACAACCTTCTCTCTCACAAGTAAGTGGTGCTACTCACTGGGCCAGCTGATCAGAATAAATAATTCCAGGAGGAAGGTTTGGGGACAAAGGATTGAATGGCCTCCTTCTGCACCAGAATTTCTGATTCTCTGAAAGTATGTTGTGTACTTTGTGACATATTGGGCTGGATTGCCCTGCACTATCCTGCCCAGCACCAAAAAATGGGGTGTAATTGGGCAGCAAGGCCTACAAAGAACTTGCATGTATATAGTGCCTTTTGCCACCTCAGGACGTCCCAAAGTGCTTCATAGAATCATAGAAACATAGAAGATAGGAGCAGAAGTAGGCCATTCAGCCCCTCGAGCCTGCTCCGCCGTTCGATGAGATCATGGCTGATCATCCAAATTCAGTACCCTGTCCCTGCCTTCTCCCCATATCCCTTGAGCCTCAAGAAATATATCTAACTCCTTCTTGAATATATTTAATGAATTAGCCTCCACTGCCTTCTGTGGTAGAGAATTCCACAGGTTCACCACTCTCTGGGTGAAGAAATTCCTCCTCATCTCTGTCCTAAATGGCTTACCCCTTATCCTTAGACTGTGACCCCTGGTTCTGGACTCCCCGGCCATCGGGAACATCCTACCTGCATCTAGTCTGTCTAGTCCTGTTAGAATTTTATAAGTTTCAATGAGATCCCCTCTCATTCTTCTAAACTCCAGCGAATATAAGCCCATTTGACCCAATCGCTCCTCATACGTCATTCCTGCCATCCCAGGTATCAGTCTGGTGAACCTTCGCTGCACTCCCTCCATGGCAAGAACATCCTTCCTCAGATAAGGCGACCAAAACTGCACACAATACTCAAGGTGTGGTCTCACCAAGGCCCTGTACAACTGCAGCAAGACATCCTTGTTCTTGTACTCAAACCCTCTTGCTACGAAGGCCAACATACCATTTGCCTTCTTAACCGCCTGCTGCACCTGCATGCTTACCTTCAGCGACTGGTGCACAAGGACACCCAGGTCTCATTGCACTTCCCCTTCACCCAATCTATTGCCGTTCAGATAATAATCTGCCTTCCTGTTTTTGCCACCAAAGTGGATAACCTCGCATTTATCCATATTATACTGCATCTGCCATGCTTCTGCCCAATCACCCAACCTGTCCAAATCATACTGGAGTTTCTCGGCATCCTCCTCACAGCACACACGCCCACCCAGCTTTGTGTCGTCTGCAAACTTGGGAGATATTACATCTAGTTCCCTCGTCTAGACCCGGCACTAAGCTCATGGTCTACAGGGCAGCAGTGATACCTGCCCTGCTGTATGCCTCAGAGACATGGACCATGTACAGCAGGCACCTTAAAGCACTGGAGAGGTACCACCAACGCTGCCTCCGCAAGATCCTGCAAATCCATTGGCAGGATAGGCGCACCAATGTCAGTGTTCTCGCTCAGGCCAACATCCCCAGCATCGAAGCTCTGACCACGCTCAATCAGCTCCGATGGACGGGTCACATTGTCCGCATGCCCGATACAAGACTCCCAAAACAAGCGCTCTACTCGGAGCTCCGGCATGGCAAGAGAGCCCCAGGTGGGCAGAGGAAACACTTCAAGGACACCCTCAAAGCCTCCTTGAAAAACTGCAACATCCCCACCGACACCTGGGAATCCCTGGCCCAAGACCGCACAAAGTGGAGGAGAAGCATCCGGGAAGGCGCCGAACACCTCCAGTCTCTTCGCCGGGAGCAAACGGAAGCCAAGCGCAAGCAGCGCAAGGAGCGCACGTCAACCCAAGCACCCCACTCACCCGCCCCTTCAACCACCATCTGCCCCACCTGTGACAGAGACTGTAGGTCCTGCATCAGACTGATCAGCCACCTGCGAGCTCATTTTTAATGTGGAAGCAAGTCATCCTCAGTTCCGAGGGACTGCCTAAGTAGTAAGCATTAATAGTATTACATCTAGTTCTCTCGTCTAGATCATTTATATATATTGTGAATAGCTGGGGTCCTAGGACCGATCCCTGTGGTACCCCACTAGTCACTGCCTGCCACTCAGAAAAAGAGCCGTTTATTCAAACTCTTTGCTTCCTGTCTGCCAACCAGTTCTTTATCCAAGTCAGTGCCTTGCCCCCAATCCCATGTGCCTTAACTTTACACGCTAATCTCTTATGCGGGACCTTATTGAAAGCCTTCTGAAAGTCCAAATACACCACATCTACTGGTTCTCCCTTATCTATTCTACCAGTTACATCCTCAAAAAATTCCAGTAATTAGTCAAGCGTGATTTACCTTTTGTAAATCCATGTTGACTTTGTCCGATCCTGTCACTGTTTTCCAAGTGCTCTGCTATTACATCTTTTATAATGGACTCTAGCATTTTCCCCACTACCGATGTCAGGCTTACCGGTCTATAATTCCCCGTTTTCACTCTACCACAGCCAATGAAATACTTTTGGTGTGTAGTCACTGCTGTAATGTAGGAAACATGGCGGCCAATTTGTGCACAGCAAGCTCCCACAAACAGCTATGTGATAATGACGAGTAAATCTGATTTAGGCGTGGGTTGAGTGTTAAATATTGACCAGGACACAGGGGAGAACTCCCCTGCTCTTCTTTGAATAGTGCCATGTGATCTTTTACATCCACCTGAGGCAGCCTCAGTTTATTGTCTCATTCGAAAAACAGGATCTCCAACAGTGCAGCACTCCCTCAGTACAGCAGTGACGTGCACACAGTGCATATAAACTGCATTATAACCCAGTCTGTGGAAGCTGATTGCAGCCCTGGTTTTGCAGGAATTGCAGTCACTCGGGGGCGGGGGTAAGGGCAATGGTCTGTGGTCACGTATCCCTTGTGATTGACAGTCTCGCTCCAGGGTTCCACTTCCGGGTCAGAGTGCGGCAAGATGGCGGCACCCACTACGCGGTACTGAGAGCAGCAAAGGCAGCGGCGAGGAGAAGGTGAGGCGGCGGCCGGAGGAGAGCGCGGGCCCCGGGCCAGAAACACCCTTAATGGCTGCTCCAAGGCCCCATTCCCCGGGGCCGTGAAATCCGGACCTGAGTAACCGCCCCGGGGGTGGGAGAGTAACAGCCCCTGCCGCAGACTGTGGGTGTGGGCAGGATATTCGACTGTGGGCGGCGTCGGGGCCGAGGAAGGGTGGCCAGGGTCAGAGGGCAGCGATCAGGTTCCGGAGGTGGGTGACCAGAGTCAGAGGGCAGTGATCAGGGGGCAGAGGCGAGTGACCAGGGTCAGAGGGCAGCAGTCAGGGGCTGGAGGCAGGTGACGACAGTCAGAGAGCAGTGGTCAGGGCTGAGGCGGGTGACCAGCATCAGAAGGTAGCAGTCAAGGGCCAGAGGCGGGTGACCAGGGTCAGAAGGCAGCAGTCAGGTGCCGGAGGCGGGTGACCAGGGTCAGAGGGCAGTGATCAGTGGGCGGAGGTGGGGGACCAGGGTCAGAGGGCAGCAGTCAGGGGCCGGAGGCAGGTGACCACAGTCAGAAAGCAGTGGTCAGGGCTGAGGCGGGTGACCAGCATCAGAAGGTAGCAGTCAGGGGCCAGAGGCGGGTGACCAGAGTCAGAAGGCAGCAGTCAGGTGCCGGAGGCGGGTGACCACGGTCAGAGAGCAGTGGTCAGGGCTGAGGCAGGTGACCAGGGTCAGAAGGCAGCAGTCGGGCTGAGGCGGGTGACCACGGTCAGAGAGCAGTGGTCAGGGCTGAGGCGGGTGACCAGCATCAGAAGGTAGCAGTCAGGGGCCAGAGGCGGGTGACCAGAGTCAGAAGGCAGCAGTCAGGGGCTGAGGCGGGTGACCACGGTCAGAGAGCAGTGGTCAGGGCTGAGGCAGGTGACCAGGGTCAGAAGGCAGCAGTCAGGGGCTGAGGCGGGTGACCACGGTCAGAGAGCAGTGGTCAGGGCTGAGGCGGGTGACCAGGGTCAGAAGGCAGCAGTCAGGGGGAAGCAGTCAGGGGCTGAGGCGGGTGACCAGCATCAGAGGGAAGCAGTCAGGGGCTGAGGCGGGTGACCAGGGTCAGAAGGCAGCAGTCAGGGGCCGAGGTAGGTGACCTGGGTCAGAGGGCAGTGGTGAGGGCCGAGGCGGGTGACCAGGGCTAGAAGGCAATGGTCAAGGGCCGGAGGCCTCTTCTCTTCCTGAGATTTTGTGTCCCTGTCCCTGGTGCTGAAGCATCACCTGTGGCAGGAGTTTACATAGCCAGTTTCCATTATAAATAGGGACATAAGTTATAAGGGGAATACAAAAAGGGCAGGATTAATGAAGGAAAAGAGTTGCATTTATATAGCACCTTTCTCGACCTCAGGATGCCCCAAAGCACTTTACAGCCAATGAAGTACTTTTGAAATGTAGTCACTGTTCTAATGTAGGAACCGCGGCAACCAAATTGCGCACAGCAAGATCCCACAAACAGCAATGCAATAATGACCAGATAATCTGTGTTGGTGATGTTGGGTGAGTGATAAGTATTGAGAAGGAGGGGACAGTGATCCAGCAGCTGTTTTAATTTTGTGCGCTGTGCTGTGTTCATGGTAAACTGTACAGAAAAATTCCCCTTGTTGCTGATTCTGTCTGATCTATTTTGAGGTGTATTTTTTTTTAATGGGCAGAAATGTGAAATTAGCAAGTTATCCACAGTCTACCGAGTGGCATTGCCTGGTGTGGTACTGAGTCAGGACACCTGACTGGCCTGGGCTGAGTTAACTGACCTCTGCCGGGGATGGCAGTTGGAGCTAGAGTAGATAACAGTGACCTGGGTTAAGAAGTGGGTGGGGGGCGGACATCAGCCAGGGTTTTGGCTACTCGTGTGTGTGCCCAGTGACGCCTGCTGGAAAGAGCTTGTGTGTGGGTATTGGGAGAGGATGGGATCAGGATGGGGCTCAGCTCTGATTTCCTGTGCTGCCACTTGCGTCTAGGTCGCACCTGAAGACCAGCCACTTGAGTGAAGTACTGTATCAGGAGTGTCGCTTACACCTGTGGAATATTTCAGTAACCGTATCGGGGGCAATCAGGAGAGAAAATTAGCTTAAAAATAAAAAGAAAGGAACCTCCAGATGTGTAGGAAGGACCGAACACTGGAATACACAATGTAGATTTAATTTATTCATCTCCTTTCTCCCCAGGTGTAAAATTGGAAGAGAAAAATCATGGTGCATCTCTGTAAGTACGGCACAGCAAACTCTGAGAGAAACTTTTACAAGTTTAGTGTCCCATGGTAGCCCATGGATTATGATGCTAGCTCTGAGCTCAGTAATAGTTGTTCCTCTGTTGCGTTTGCAGTGTCGGACCACTTGACACTGGTTGTCCGGAGTATCATTGCCCTTGCTGGGTATCCCGGAGGGAATTCAGGGGCCCATGGTGCTCTGCCCTTCTCGATCTCTTTCCCGTTCCCTTTCCCAGCATGTCCATGACATGTTCACTCTCTCCTGGTTCCAATCCTGCCTGTCCCAGTGCAGCCACCGTTCCTCATCAAACTACTTCTGGGCTCTGACACAAACGTCCGGTCCGGCTGACACCCCCCGGATGTACCGTGGTGCTGCCATTCTGTGTGCAGTTTTGGTCTCCTTACCTAAAAAAGGATATACTTGCCATAGAGGGAGTGCAGCGAAGGTTCACCAGACTGATTCCTGGGATGGCAGGACTGTCGTATGAGGAGAGATTGGGTCGACTAGGTCTGTATTCACTAGAGTTTAGAAGAATGAGAGAGGATGTCATTGAAACATATAAAATTCTGACAGGGCTGGACAGACTGGATGCAGGGAGGATGTTTCCCTTGGCTGAGGGGTTCTAGAATGAGGGGTCACAGTCTCAGGATACGGGGTAGGACATTTAGGACTGAGATGAGGAGAAATTTCTTCACTCAGAGGGTGGTGAACCTGTGGAATTCTCTACCACAGAAGGCTGTGGAGGCCAAGTCACTGAATATATTTAAGAAGGAGATAGATAGATTTCTAGACACAAAAGGCATCAAGGGGTATGGGGAGAGAGGGGGAATATGGTATTGAGATAGAGGATCAGCCATGATCATATTGAATGGCAGATTAGGCTCGAATGGCCGACTCCTGCTCCTATTTTTCTATGTTCTATCCGACTCTCTGCCCCACATCCAGTCCTGGTTGAGGCCAAATCTCTTACAGCCTGACACTGACAAATACCTTTCAGTTCACACCAGTAGCCCTGAGCCTCTGGCTGTCTGCTTGGGTTAAACCAGCTGGTTTACAGTCGCGGTACTTGGCTCAACCCTGAGTTGAATTTGTTGCCCCACATCTGGTCATTCACCAAGAGTGCAGTTTTTCATTTGTGGATTGTTGCTCGCTTGTGCCCCTCTGCTGCTAAAACTTCACTCCAAGAATCCATTTCCTCCCAACCGACTTCTCGAATGCTTTCCTCACCAGCCCTCTCCCAACCCTATCCCCACCACTCCCTTCAAGACTCCAGTTAAATCAAAACTCAGCAGTCTGTGTGCTCCCTCACATCGTCCCCATGCTCCCAGCACCCCATCTCTGCTCAGCACCATGATCTTCTCCAGTTGTATGAACCAAGCAGGCCCTTCACTTCTCCAACCCCACACTGCTCCACTGTCAGAGAGTTCCCTGTATCTGAAAAGACTTGCATTATATAGCAGCTTATCATATCTCTCAATCACCTCCAAGTGCTTCGCAGGCAGTGAATCACTTTGAAATGCCCTTATTGATGTTATGCAGGCAAACACGGTGGCTGTTTTGCATACAGCAAGATCCCATGAAAAAAGCAGCAAGTTGAATTGACCAGTTTATCTGTTTTTGGTGGTGTTGGTTGAAGGGGTGAATGTTGGCCCAGGACACCGGGAGAACTCCCTGCTCTTCCAATAGTGCGGTGGGATCTTTAACATCCACCTGAACCATTGAGCTGGGACCTCAGTTTAACATTTGTCCTGAAGGAGGGTATCTCCACCAACCCACTCCCCCAGTGCAACTCTCGAGCATCAGCCTGGAGTACGTGCTCGGGTCCTGCAGCGTAGCCTCTGAGCCAGAGTGCTACTAACTGAGCCAAGCTGCCAAGGAGACTGGAACATCCTCCCATAACCGCCCGACTCTCCCTCTTCCTTCAAAAGCCTCCTTGAAACTTCTGCCTTTGGGCCTCCCCATCCAGTCATCCCTTTCCTTCTCTTGGTTGCCCCCCCCCCCCCCCACCCCACTCCCACTCTTAAGGTGCCGTGCGGAGCACAGTATAATCTCAGAGTGGCTGACCCCGGTGCCGTTGTAGATCAAGTATTTGCGTTGTCTCTTTTTCAGCGTCGATTCTGCTGAAACATTATCACCGGGGACATGTGTCCATCCGCCTGGCTCTGGGTGGCTGCACCAATCGCCCCTTCTACCGGATTGTCGCCGCGCACAACAAGCGGGCCAGGGATGGCAAGTACCTGGAGCAGCTGGGCTCGTATGATCCCATGCCCAACATCGTCAGCGAGAAGTTGGTCAGTTTGAACTTCGAGAGGATCAAGTATTGGCTGGGCTGTGGGGCGCACGTGACGAAGCCAGTCGCCAAGCTGCTAGGTAAAAGGGGTCCTTAAGCTCTTTTCCTCCCTAAGTTTTTGTCCCCCCCCCCCCCCCCCCCCACCTTTTCCAGAAGGTGCTGGACTTCGGAGACGGACCACTCGCCCTGGCAGTGAGTGGCGACAGGGTATTCGAGGAGGGTATCACAGCCGAACCTGGTCCTGCCCTCACACACTTTCCAACAGTCAGGTGTAGATAGCCGTAGCCCCTTCCCTTCCCCCGCCCTGCCCTCCCAGCCAAGCCAACATGGACTGAGACTTGTTGGTGTGTTTGGCTCTGAGCTGCACCAGGTGGTGCCATCCCCTGCCATGCCACTAGGGGGAGCTGATGCCCATTTTTAATCTTGTGTTGTAAACATTGACATCTTTTTGTCCCTCTCTTTTTCCCCCCCCCTGAACCAACCCTACTGCCGCTCCCACCTGACAACACACGGGCCGCCAGGTCTGTGGCCTCTGACCGTGACACTGGCTGGGAGCTGCTTGTCGGGGTAGTGCATGAGCAAGGCCTGGGTGGACAGGCAGGTAGGGAAGGGTCCGTTCCACAGACTAAAGGTCGAACTCCTCACGTGGCCAAACCCCAGCAGCAAAGCAGGTGCCAGCCGCTTTTTGAGCTCTGTAGCCCAGTGGCTGCTGGCCTAATGAGAAGGATTGGAGATCTGTTAAAGCGGAAACTGGCAATAGAGCTTCTCTCCAGCGCTTCTTGTAAAATGTTTTTGTCTCTTTGATTGCTAGGTTTGTCTGGGTTTTTCCCTCTCCACCCAATGACCGTGACCGGGGCAGAGAGATTCCACAAGAAGCAGGCACTAATGGCCCAAGCTGCATCGGAAGAGGAGCCTGTGGAAGCTGCAGGGGATGAGCAGCCGAGGGCCTAGACCCCGGGGTTAGCAGCGTGGCCCCTGGAGATGGACATTAACAGTCAGCAATGCTTCATTGAGTGTCATCTGTAACAAGCTGAGGAGATACTCACAGCATGATTCATGCCTGTGTCTACAAGGCAGCAAACAGTGTTGTCATGGGAATTATTTACTGTCTTACCAACGGACTATAGGAAAAAGCACATTTAAACCAGTGTCCTTTTAATGTTGTGTACCTCCCAGTACTTCACCCCAGTGTTACACAGCTCCGAATGCTCTCTCCAGACACAGCCCAAGTTAGGAAGGGCAGGGTTTATAATGGTACAGCTGGGTATTTGTCTCAGTTCAGGTGAGTACTGTGAAAGTCTCTCACACCCAGCGTTACAGGTTACTGAAACCCAGTGAGAGCAGTCACTCCGTGGGACACCAAGCATATCATTCAGTTGCTACTGCTTTTAGTCCCCTGAAGTATTTCAAGTGTTTCTGCTCATCCTCCGCTCCTTCCCCCTGTCCCTGGACCTCAATCCCAGCCTCCTTCCTCAGCTGCTGGTGTCAGCAGACCATTTTGCTGTTTCAGGGCAATATATAGAATTACACCATCTTTACAGCACAGAATCAGGCTATTCGGCCCAACTGGTCCATGCCAGCATTTATGCTCCACACGAACCTCCTCCCACTCTTCTTCATCTAATCCCTATCGGCATATATTCTATTCCTTTCTCCCTCATGTTTATCTGGCTTCCCCTTAAATGCATCCCAACATAATTAGAAAACATGAAATCCCAGCCTTCTCGGCCCAGCCGCTCTCTGAGTGGGAATGTGCAGTGACCAGTTTGACCAGTAGCTGCTGCTCAGCTTGTCTCCCTTGTGTGGCAAGGTGGGGCTGTTGCTAATCCTTCCTGAGCTGAATATGGCCCCTGTTTCTGGGGAAGGGTCAGGGTGTCCCAATCTCAGTTATCTTGAACGATTGTGTCATCCAGTGAAGCTTCACGGCCCTGCGGCTGTAACTGAGGCCAGACGGTTCGACTGAAGGTCACGGCGGCCTGGTTTCAGTTACCCACTCTGTGTCTGACCCTTGCTCCCACTTCTCCCTTAGGCTCGAGCTGTGAGATGGTGCACCCACTCCAAAAAAAACACTTGTGATTTCGACCCAATGTGACACCACATAATCATCAGCTTCTTCCAGGAACCTAAGGATTTCCAGTGAGTTGCTGGGTTACATGACTGAGGTGCAATTGGGCTGCCTAATAACTTGTAACCAAACTGCAGAATAAGCCCACTCTCCACCCTCTCCTGCAAAGGAGAAGCGCCGGCTTGTGAAGGAAATGGAACCCTTGCCTCTGAGTCAGAAAACCGTGGGTTCAAGCCAGAGACTTGAGCACATAATGCAGGCTGACACTGCCGTGCTATTTGACTGGGGGGGGCATCATAGCGCACCCAATCCTATCCTCACTTGCCGTTCACACACACATTTTTCAGCAGGGGGCTACGGAGACACCGATGGGAGTGGGAACCTGGGCTGTATAATTTTCTCCCTAGCCCAGAAGCGCTCAACTCTCTTTTTCCCCCCTCACTTTTTTTAATCAGTTGGTAGACTTGATATAAATGATTCAATTCTGACCTTTTGAGCCATTTGAACAGTTCTCCTGCAGTACTGGATTGCTGCCATTAGGTGGCAGTTAAGAGGCAGACGTCCAGCAGCTGGGGTACAGGAATCCCCGCTCGAGTCGGGGTTCTGTTCTGAGGGTGAAGTCCTATACACATCCTCTGAAAGAGTTGGTTTTGGACATGGGTTCTACTTTGCCCTTTTGCTCAACAATATTGAGCGATCATTTTTAAAGGTTTCTGATGTTCAGTGGATAATAAATCCTGAACTTTTTTTTTTTTAAATGCGGTCCTTGGTTTGCTCCTTTATCCTTTTCAGAAATGATGCATGAAAAATGATAGATGTTGAGGGCAGCTGTGTGGAGTGGGAGGGAGGGAGGGAGGGGCTCCTGGCTCAGAAGGATTGGCAGTGTGTGCGGGGTAGAGGAGAGGGGCTGTGGCGAATTGCACTATCTCATGTGAATGTCTGTCCAGTTTTGTTTGCCGAACATTGTTTACTGAAGCCAGTGCCACTTTAACAACCCTTCCCTTATTGCCAATTCCTGACTCACCCGCTTTAGCTGTGCCACGAACCACAACACCTGGTGAAGTCTCTCTGTCCTCCCGTCCCTCCCCACTACCACCCACCCCCCACACACAGGAAGGAAAGGGAGAGCTTTTAACATAAGTAGGAGCAGGAGTAGGCCATACGGCCCCTCGGGCCTGCTCCGCCATTCAATAGGATCATGGCTGATCCGAACTAGACTCGCGTCCACTTCCCTGCCCTCTCCCCGTAACCCCTTATTCCCTTATCAGCTAGGAAACTGTCTATCTCCGTTTTAAATTTATTTAATGTCGCAGCTTCCACAGCTCTCTGAGGTAGCAAATTCCATAGATTTACTACCCTCTGAGTGAAGAAGTTTCTCCTCATCTCAGTTTTGAAAGGGCAGCCCCTTTATTCTAAGATTATGCCCCCTAGTTCTAGTCTCACCGATCAGTGGAAACATCCTCACCGCATCCACCCGATCAAGCCCCCTCACAATCTTATATGTTTCGATAAGATCGCCTCTCATTCTTCTGAATTCCAATGAGTAGAGGCCCAACCTACTCAACCTCTCCTCATAAGTCAGTCTTTGCTGTATAGATAGAGATTGTAAAGCAGATTTGGTACCAGGTACAGAGCCCCTGAGGATTGTCCTGTGAACAGCACACACGTTGTATGAATCTCTCAGAAGCAAAATACTGCGGATGCTGGAAATCTGAAATAAAACCAGAAAATGCTGGAAATACTCAGCAGGTCAGGCAGCATCTGTGGAGCGAGAAACAGAGTTAACGTTTCAGGTCGACCTTACATCTCTACCATCTTCCAGTTCTGATGTAACAGGTTTTAAGCAAGTGTAGGGGCACGGAAATGGCCGCGATGGGCTGAATGGCTCCTTATGTGCTGTATCATTCTACGATTATAGTGACCGGCAAATAAATAAAAGGGAAAGTTTGTGCTAGGGTGGAGGGCAGGTGTGATTAAATGATGTATGAATGAAGCATCAAATCGAGACAAAGAAACAAAAGATGGGTCTAGATGAGGTAAATGGTTATAGCAGAGGGGGAGGGAAGCAGGGAAAATCGAAGAGGAGTAGGCTCCCGTGGCCTGGGAATGTGGCGGAGAAAAGTGGGGAGACCAGGGGTGCGGACCATTGTATGAATCTCTAAAATCAGATTCAAATATCTCCACAGATGCTGCCTGACCTGCTGAGTATTTCCAGCATTTTCTGTTTTTATTTTAAATATTGAGTTATTCTACTGGTGTCTCCTCTTGGTTGGAAACCTGTGCGCACTTGTGGATTGCATTCGGAAGTTTCTGCTTTAGCTTATAGTCAAACGATTCATTCTCTGTGGATGTAGTTTGGAAGCGGAGAATCTTGTTCTGTATCCAGACTCTTTTCCTCCGCCTCCTGTTTTTCTCCCCTCCTCTCTTGAAGATGTTGCCGCCTCTTGGTGTAAGTTTCACATGCACTGACAACCCTCCTGGCCCTCGTACTAGTGGCCGTTCTTCATGTGTGAACCCAGGCAGTGAGCAGTTGCAGGCTGTGCAATCATGGGGTGCATCATAGCTGAGCCTGATCCTGCCTTCACCCAATGTACCCTTCCCAGCAAGGGCGATCAGGAGCAGGAGCCCTGGCTGATATCTCCCCTTCCTAACCCAGGGCAGTGAGGCCAATTGTAGCACCCCTATTTGTGCCAGGCCAAAATCCGCTAACATTTTATTTATTCATTCCCGGGATGTGAGCATTGCTGGCTAGGCCGGCATTTATTGCCCATCCCTAATTGCCGTCGAGAAGGTGGTGGTGAGCTGCTGCCTTAAACAGCTGTAGTCCATGTGGTGAAGGTGCTCCCACAGTGCTGTTAGGTGGCGAGTTCCAGGATTTTGACCCAGCGATGAAGAATGGCTGATACATGTCCAAGTCAGGATGGTGTGTGGTGCCCTGGTTCCCAGTACAGGCCTGAGATGCCTCAGTATCATGGCAGGAGGGGCCTTTATTCACTCGGTTTTAATATGTTAATCTCCCTGCAGTTTATAGGTTAGAATATACCCAGGGTGTACCAGTGAAGGTTAGAAAGGAGCGTTCCTTCATAAGTGCGGTTCCACAGAGCTTCCTCAAAGGTTCAGTGAGTAAACGTATTGCCAGGTGTGGTACTAGGTTGGAGAATCCTAGGTTGGAGAATCCCAGCTTTGGCCCCTTGCCTGTGCAGAGTAAATTGATTGGGCAGCAGCAGGGGCTGCAGTTAGCCTCCGGGTCCCTGTTTGGAGAGGGAGGAAAGCAACCTGGGCACCCTCTCCGGCTCACTGTGCAGTGCCTCCTGCTTGACACTACCCGTGCACAATGAGCGAGACTTGGCTGCGATGACTCCTACAGTAAGATAGCCTACTGACCTGAAGAATGATCACCTGGCCAACAGAGGGGGGAGGGCCATTAGGGGACAATTAGCCGGTACAAAAAGTGTTGCTCTGTAATCTCACTGGAACAGAATGGACGAAACCAGATTCAAACAGGAAAAAAATCAGAGGAAAGTGGCGTTTGAGGTGTGTTGCAGCGGTGACTTATTACCTATTGTACCAGGCACTGCCCAGAAGAAAGGAAGAAAAATGATGTTTGGAGATTACTACCAGTGAGTTGTACAAGTGAGGGCATTGTGCGGCGGAAGAATTGCATTAGCATTGCTTTGAAGTGAGGAATTAATCACCTGCTCGATTAAAGGAAATCTGATCCATTAAAAATTTGCTTTAGCAAATGAAGCCTAATTTATGGAGCTGTCAGTTCCAGCAAATTCCAAGCAACCTGTAGCAAATGCCTCGGCACAGAGCTGGATGTGTGCAGATACCAATGTCTGGTTCTCCGTGTTTATCTGGTCCCATCGCTGCTGACGGCAGAGTGGGCCGTGATGCAGATTGGCGCTGAGATTAGGAGGCATCGGGCGGGGGCGCAGTGCCACAGGGGAGGGGCGTCCTGCTATCAGCTGTTGGGCGGGTTGGTATCGCTGACGAGGTCCATCACTCATCTGTCAGGGAGCAGAAAACGATTGTCAGCAGGGCCGGGGCCAAAGGATGTCCATTGGCTGAGGGAGTGGGTAGTTTGTGTCGGAGTTACCATCACAACTCAATAAATCCTGCAGCACAGAGAGTTACACGTTATAAAAGGAGAGGCGGAGCCGCTGACAGCCAGAACCAGTGCATATTAGAGGCTGTAATCTGTTTCTAATCCATGAGTCCTTTCTTCTTAGGCAGTCCCTCGGAACCGAGGATGACTTACTTCCACATTAAAAATGAGCTCGCAGGTGACTGATGAGTCCAATGCGAGACCTACAGTCTCTGTCACAGGTGGGACAGACGGTGGTTGAAGGGGCGGGTGGGTGGGGTGCTTGGGTTGACGTGCGCTCCTTGCGCTGCCTGTGCTTGGCTTCCGCTTGCACCCGGCAAAGAGACTCGAGGTGTTCGGCGCCTTCCCGGATGCTTCTCCTCCATGAGTCCCAGGTGAAAGGCCAAAGCCTCTCAACAGAGGGCACCAAGGTGGGGAAAGAGTAGGAGAGTAGATGCGGCAAATAATAGTTATGAGCCAACAAGCATGAGTTTTAAAAGCCTGTAGATTGGAGGAGGAAGAGAAGACCGAGAGAGATGAGAAGTTCCACAATAAAGACTTGCGTTTATATAGCGCCTTTCACCCCTTCAGACACCCCAAAGCACTTTACAGCCAATGAAGTACTTTCTGAAGTGTAGCCACTCTTGTAATGGAGGAAACCCACAGCAAATGAGTTAGAGCAGGAGATGAATTGATGAGTCCCAATATCAGCACTATTAATACGAATGTTTGTGGATTTAACCCTTGGTCGAGCTGGCGAGCTCCAAGAGACAAGACTTCTGGCAACTAGTATAATGTGAAGTAGTAAAGACAGGTCCCAGAAAGGAAAGGCTTGGTGAATTGAATTCTCACCTGCCTGTGAGACAAGTCCTGGGTTAAATTTCTTGGCATAGTGAGATGATGTGTTGGGGCATTGACAGGCGGTTAATGAAATCTGCAAACAGTAATGAGGAAGGCATTGAAGATGCGCCTGTTACCATAGAAACAGTGTTTGGGAGAGGAGCCTTGTAAACATCCTTGGTCCAACCTGCTGCCCAGGCCCCTCTGTCTGAAGATGTTCCCTTGAAAATAACAGCTTTGGTTAGAGAGGGAGAAAATGCAAAGGCTAAAGGTTACTAATGCTACAATAGCAAGAGAAATCAATAGCAGTATAACATTAGCAGACTTCAGGACGTTCTGAGGAACCCTTTCCTTACAGGTGCTCTGTCTGGGACGGAGAGCGGTAATTTGCCTCTGACCTGTGAATGGGGAAGTTCAGGGAGCTGCTGTTGGCTGTCAGATTTGAAGGGTGATGTTGGTTTTTGCGTTGTTGACATTGGATAAGACGGCGGGATAACTGTGTAAATAAATATTTCTTAAGCAAACCCACTGCTAATACTTCATACACAGTCAGAAGGAAAATGTCAGAACTGAAATTAGCCTCACAATCAGAATCAAATAAAAGCCATCATTTTAGTGGGGAAAGTTCCATTTTACTTATCAAGACAGTTCTTGATTTTTTTTAAAAAGCCATCGATAATAAAGATTGATTTGTTGTATTTGCTGTTGGGGTTATCTGGAGTTGGAATGATCCTGCACTAGGGGAGACTTGTGTGTTTGTTGTGGAGACCCAGTCAGCTCTGAGAAGCGTATTTACAACACTAAACAAATCACTGCTGTAGTACACAGAACAGCGTCATTGAGATTAGTATTACAGAGTACTGCTGACGTTCTAGATAAGGAGAGTCATTTATAACCCTGCAGGCAGACCCAGGCTCCCTTTCCACATCTTGCTTGCCCGCTCTCAGCACTGAATGGAACTACTTCAGCAATGCAAACCCTGATGTAGCAATTCTGCTCATCTGCAATAATTCTGTTTCAGCCTCAGCGGGCACCAGGAGCTGAACCTCCCCCCACCCCACCCCAAATCCCTCGGGGGAAGGGGTGCAGTTATACTACAGGCGCAGTTCAGACTGGTACCTGCTTACTGTGATGTGGGGCAGGTGGACCCAGTTATACTGCCGGCTCCATATTGCTCTCATGCCAGATACAATGGAGGCCTCACAAAATGATCACGGATAAACAAGGTCATTTGGCTAATCTTAGCGGATTCATCCATAAATAATCTTCAACCCTCACCCCCCACTGCATCCAACTATTTCAGAAATTATTCCACCTTTTTCCTCCACTCCCCTACCCAGTCCAATCCAATTGATCACTCTTTGTGTGAAGAAATACTTCTTTATATTGATATACTTCTTTATATCAGTCCTTAATTTGGGTAATTTGTCTTTTACCCATTTGAACCTGTGAGCTCTTCCACTATCAGTAAATTTCTGATTCTACCTGACCTGTTACTGTTTAACACCTTATATCGCTCTATATAGTCTTTCAGATGAGGCGTTAAACCGAGGCCCCACCTCCCTCTCAGGTGGACATAAAAGATTCCATGGCATTATTTGAAGAAGAGCAGGAGAGCTCTCTCCGGTGTCCTGGCCAATATTTATCCCTCAATCAACATCACTAAAACAGATGATCTGGTCATTATCACATTGCTGTTTGTGGGAGCTTGCTGTGCGCAAAATGGCTGCTGCGTTTCCTACATTACAACAGTGACTGCACTTCTAAACTACCTCATTGGCAGTAAAGTGCTTTGGGACATCCTGAGGTTGTGAAAGGCGCTATAGAAATGCAAGTTCATTCTTTCTAAGACATACATATACATGCTCAGACCCGTGCAGAGCTCCCCCCTCACTGGTATTCGATTTAGTTATGATGATAGTGCGCTCTTTGAGAACAAAAAGGTAAAAAGAGAAGTTGAAAAGTTCACATTTCCAGATGGGATTTTTTTTAAATTCATTTTGTCCTAGTTGGAGTCGATACTACTTTGCACAATCAGAAAGTGTGGAGTATAACTGGCCTGTGTAGCTGATCAGGAAACACTTGTTTAAAATGCAGGGCAGCACGGTGGCATAGTGGTTAGCACTGTTGCCTCACAGCGCCAGGGACCCGGGTTCGAATCCGGCCTCGGGTGACTGTCTGCGTGGAGTTTGCACATTCTCCCCGTGTTTGCGTGGGTTTCCTCCAGGTACTCCGGTTTCCTCCCACAGTCCAAAGATGTGAGGGTTAGGTTGATTGGCTATGATAAATTGACCCTTAGTGTTAGGGGGATTAAAAATGTGGGGTTACGTGGATAGGGTGGGATATGTGTTGGTGTAGGGGTTACGGGGATCGGGTGGGATATGTGTCGGTGCAGGCTCGATGGGCCGAAATGGCCTCTATCTGCACTGTGGGGTTTCTGTGATTCTGTGAGAATAGACATATTTGCATTTAACACAGACTCCAGTTAAATTCTCACAGAATAGAATATACTGAAGACCATGGATTGAGCCTGGACTCTTCCTGGCCTCTATGGCTCCGTACCACACTAGGTGGCACATTTATAAACACTGCACCAGCTAACATTGTTATTCTGACCAGTAGGTTGTATGAAAAGAACATGGACATCACCACCAACCTCTTCCTTTCTTCCACCCCTTTTTTTAACAGCACAGAATGAGGCCATTCGGTCCATCAAGCCTGTTTGAAGGAGATATTCCCTTAGTCCCATTCCCCTGCCCTTTCCCCATAGCCTTTAAAAAAAAATTATTTCAAATATTTATCCACTCCCCTTTTAAAAGCTGCTTTCCCGCACTGTTTCTGGTTGGACATCCCTCTGGATAAAAAACGTTCCCAACACACCAGTTGAGTATATTCAAGGCTGAGATCGATAGATTTTTGGACTCTAGGGGAATCAAGGGATATGGAGATCGGGCGGGAAAGTAGAGTTGAGGTTGAAGATCAGCCATGATCTTGTTGAATTGTGGAGCAGGCTCGAGGGGCCAAATGGTCTACACCTGCTCCTAATTCTTATGTTCTTAGATCAAAGCTGTGTCACTGGCACCACTTCTTCTCACCTACTTTAAAGGGACAAGGGTTTAGGGAGTCCTTTTGTATTTAGCTTCAAATTTCTTATAACTTGTCTCCAAAGGTTGGCCTTGGTTCCACAGATTGGGACGGGGAAGTGTTGACCACGGAATATCCACCATCTGGTTTGGCAGTGTGTCCAATTTGGCTTTGTTCCTGGGGCAGCTGAGAACTCTCTAGGCCAGGGGTTGTGTCGGTGTGTGGAAGGATCTTGAGAGAGTCTCTGAATAACACTGAAATACAGAGGAAGTGACGCACATTGTAGAGCTTACCAACTAAATTTGGAGCAGTGGCTAACACAGATCTGTAAGGGACATGTGCAAACAAGCCCCAAGAACCTTTCTACGTCCTAATCAGAACTCAGAAAGTTAATCAAATATAAAATCAGGTTCATTCGTCAATCAAATGTCTGCATGCTGTACTTAGGTTGGTTCGCGGCAGCACAATGAAAGCTTGAAACAAACATTTTAAGAAACCGGAAAAAAACACTGCTAAATATTGTTTTATCCCGCACATTAAATTCAAAACACTTTCTGTTATGATATTTAACTGAATGACCTGTCGGTTTGCTAATTACCAGAGTGATCCTGGATTATAAATGAAACAAAACACTGTTATATCCCATCTACACACTCCCTATATCCCATCTACACACTCCCTATATCCCATCTACATACTCCCTATATCCCATCTACATACTCCCTATATCCCATCTACATACTCCCTATATCCCATCTACACTCCCTATATCCCATCTACACTCCCTATATCCCATCTACATACTCCCTATATCCCATCTACACACTCCCTATATCCCATCTACACACTCCCTATATCCCATCTACACACTCCGTATATCCCATCTACACACTCCCTATATCCCATCTACATACTCCCTATATCCCATCTACACACTCGCTATATCCCATCTACATACTCCCTATATCCCATCTACACACTCCCTATATCCCATCTACATACTCCCTATATCCCATCTACACACTCTCTATATCCCATCTACACACTCTCTATATCCCATCTACATACTCCCTATATCCCATCTACACACTCCCTATATCCCATCTACACACTCCCGATATCCCATCTACACACTCCCTATATCCCATCTACACACTCCCTATATCCCATCTACACACTCCCTATATCCCATCTACACACTCCCTATATCCCATCTACACACTCCCTATATTCCATCGACACACTCCCTATATCCCATCTACACACTCCCTATATCCCATCTACATACTCCCTATATCCCATCTACATACTCCCTATATCCCATCTACATACTCCCTATATCCCATCTACATACTTCCTATATCCCATCTACACACTCCCTATATCCCATCTACATACTCCCTATATCCCATCTACACACTCCCTATATCCCATCTACACACTCCCTATATCCCATCTACACACTCCGTATATCCCATCTACACACTCCCTATATCCCATCTACATACTCCCTATATCCCATCTACACACTCGCTATATCCCATCTACATACTCCCTATATCCCATCTACACACTCCCTATATCCCATCTACATACTCCCTATATCCCATCTACACACTCTCTATATCCCATCTACACACTCTCTATATCCCATCTACATACTCCCTATATCCCATCTACACACTCCCTATATCCCATCTACACACTCCCGATATCCCATCTACACACTCCCTATATCCCATCTACACACTCCCTATATCCCATCTACACACTCCCTATATCCCATCTACACACTCCCTATATCCCATCTACACACTCCCTATATTCCATCGACACACTCCCTATATCCCATCTACACACTCCCTATATCCCATCTACATACTCCCTATATCCCATCTACATACTCCCTATATCCCATCTACATACTCCCTATATCCCATCTACATACTTCCTATATCCCATCTACACACTCTCTATATCCCATCTACATACTCCCTATATCCCATCTACATACTCCCTATATCCCATCTACATACTCCCTATATCCCATCTACACTCCCTATATCCCATCTACACACTCAATTCAATTCAATTCAAATCGCTTTATTGGCATGATAAGGTACATCTTATGTTGCCAAAGCATCAAAATACATTTATGGTTGAACACATAAACGCGGTTCTATTCATACAGTTTATAAATATACATTCGCCTTGTTTGTATATATTCTTGTCTTAGTTTACTGGTTGTCCCTCTGTTCATAGCAAGCTGTAACATAGTATGCCGCCAGTGTTACACAGCTTCTCTCCTCCCCCAGTAGGAAAGGGAGTTTTTGGTTGTCATTCAGATTTCTGAATTCAGGGCATATTTGGGAGAATTTTTGGTAGAAATTCTCCCTGATGTCCTGATATTTTCCACAGGCTGTGAGGAAGTGCATCTCTGTCTCAACTACTCCCAGACTGCAGTGAGAGCATATCCTGTCTTCTCTTGGCAGCCTGGTTTGCCTGTGTCTGCCTTTTTCGATCGCTAGGCTATGTTCGCTAAGTCTGTACCTTGTCAAGGTTCTTCTCAGTTTGTTATCCTTTACCATGGTCAGGTAATCAGCTATGTTGTATTGTCTGTTTAGGGCCAAGTAGCAATTGAGTTTGCTTTGGGTTTTTGTTGTTTCTGCCCAATATGTCAGATATTTTTCCTTTTGCTTAGCGACGATTGTGTTGGGTCGAATTCTTTGTGTTACCCTGTCACTGTCCTGGGACTGGTTATTGTTAGTGTTGTTAGTAGTTACTTCACTGAGTCCCAGGACTAGTTGACTGAGGGTATTTTTCTTTATGGTCAGCTCTTGGCATTTCAGGGCGTCGTAGTGATAGCATTGGGGGTTGCTCATTTGTAAGTGATTCCAAAATTTGGTGGCTCTTTTTTGGATAGTGATTATTAATGGATATTGGCCTAGTTCCGCCCTGCATGCATTGTTTACTGTTATCCTGAGAGTCCGGAGGATACTTTTACAGAATTCTGCATGTAGGATCTCAATTGGGTGTTTGTCCCATTCTACATACTCCCTATATCCCATCTACATACTCCCTATATCCCATCTACATACTCCCTATATCCCATCTACACACTCCCTATATCCCATCTACACACTCCCTATATCCCATCTACATACTCCCTATATCCCATCTACACACTCCCCATATCCCATCTACACACTCCCAATATCCCATCTACACACTCCCTATATCCCATCTACACACTCCCTATATCCCATCTACATACTCCCTATATCCCATCGACATACTCTCTATATCCCATCTACATACTCCCTATATCCCATCTACACACTCCCTATATCCCATCTGCACACTCTCTATATCCCATCTACATACTCCCTATATCCCATCTACACACTCTCTCTATATCCCATCTACACACTCTCTATATCCCATCTACACACTCTCTATATCCCATCTACATACTCCCTATATCCCATCTACACACTCCCTATATCCCATCTACACACTCCCTATATCCCATCTACACACTCCCTATATCCCATCCACACACTCCCTATATCCCATCTACATACTCCCTATATCCCATCTACACACTCCCTATATCCCATTTACATACTCCCGAAATCCCATCCACACACTCCCAATATCCCATCTACATACTCCCTATATCCCATCTACATACTCCCTATATCCCATCTACATACTCCCTATATCCCTTCTACACACTCCCTATATCCCATCTACATGCTCCCTATATTCCATCTACATACTCTCTATATCCCATCTACATACTCCCTATATCCCATCTTCACACTCCCTATATGCCATCTACACACTCTCTATATCCCATCTGCACACTCCCTATATGCCATCTACATACTCTCTATATCCCATCTACATACTCCCTATATCCCCATCTACACACTCCCTATATCCCATCTACATACTCTCTATATCCCATCTACATACTCCCTATATCCCATCTACATACTCCCTATATCCCATCTACACACTCCCTAGATCCCATCTACATACTCCCTATATCCCATCTACATACTCCCTATATCCCATCTACACACTCCCTATATCCCATCTACAGACTCCCTATATTCCATCTACACACTCCCTATATTCCATCTACACACTCCCTATATCCCATCTGCACACTCCCTATATCCCATCTACACACTCCCTATATCCCATCTACACACTCCCTATATCCCATCTACATACTCCCTATATCCCATCTACACACTCTCGATATCCCATCTACACACTCTCAATATCCCATCTACACACTCCCTATATCCCATCTACACACTCCCTATATCCCATCTACACACTCCCTATATCCCATCTACATACTCCCTATATCCCATCTACATACTCGTTATATCCCATCTACACACTCCCTATATCCCATCGACATACTCCCTATATCCCATCGACATACTCCCTATATCCCATCTACATACTCCCTATATCCCATCTACATACTCTCTATATCCCATCGACCTACTCTCTATATCCCATCGACATACTCCCTATATGCCATCTACACACTCCGTATATCCCATCTACATACTCCCTATATCCCCTCTACACACTCCCTATATCCCATCTACATACTCCGTATATCCCATCTACATACTCCCTATATCCCCTCTACACACTCCCTATATCCCATCGACATACTCCCTATATGCCATCTACACACTCCGTATATCCCATCTACACACTCCCTATATCCCATCTACATACTCCCGAAATCCCATCTACACACTCCCTATATCGCATCTACACACTCCCTATATCGCATCTACAAACTCCCTATATCCCATCTACACACTCCCTATATCCCATCTACAGACTCCCTATATCCCATCTACACACTCCCTATATCCCATCTACACTCTCCCTATATCCCATCTACACACTCCCCATATCCCATCTACACACTCCCTATATCCCATCTACACACTCCCTATATCCCATCTACACACTCCCTATATCCCATCTACACACTCCCTATATCCCATCTACACACTCCCTATATCCCATCTACACACTCCCTATATCGCATCTACACACTCCCTATATCCCATCTACACACTCCCTATATCCCAGCTACATACTCCCTATTTCCCATCTACATACTCCCTATATCCCATCTACACACTCCCTTTATCCCATCTACACACTCCCTATATCCCATCTACATACTCCCTATATCCCATCTACACACTCCCAATATCCCATCTACACACTCCCTACATCCCATCTACATACTCTCTATATCCCATCTACACACACCCTATATCCCATCTACATACTCCCTGTATCCCATCTACATACTCCCTATATCCCATCTACACACTCCCTATATCCCATCTACATACTCCCTATATCCCATCTACAAACTCCCTATATCCCATCTACACACTCCCTATATCCCAACTACATACTCCCTATATCCCATCTACACACTCCCTATATCCCATCTACATACTCTCTATATCCCATCTACATACTCCCTATATCCCATCTACATACTCCCTATATCCCATCTACATACTCCCTATATCCCATCTACATACTCCCTATATCCCATCTACACGCTCCCTATATCCGATCTACACACTCCCTATATCCCATCTACATACTCCCTATATCCCATCTACACACTCCCTATATCCCATCTACACACTCCCGATATCCCATCTACACACTCCCTACATCCCATCTACATACTCCCTATATCCCATCTACATACTCCCTATATCCCATCTACATACTCCCTATATCCCATCTACATACTCCCTATATCCCATCTACATACTTCCTATATCCCATCTACACACTCTCTATATCCCATCTACATACTCCCTATATCCCATCTACATACTCCCTATATCCCATCTACACTCCCTATATCCCATCTACACACTCAATTCAATTCAATTCAAATCGCTTTATTGGCATGATAAGGTACATCTTATGTTGCCAAAGCATCAAAATACATTTATGGTTGAACACATAAACGCGGTTCTATTCATACAGTTTATAAATATACATTCGCCTTGTTTGTATATATTCTTGTCTTAGTTTACTGGTTGTCCCTCTGTTCATGGCAAGCTGTAACATAGTGTGCCGCCAGTGTTACACAGCTTCTCTCCTCCCCCAGTAGGAAAGGGAGTTTTTGGTTGTAATTCAGATTTCTGAATTCAGGGCATATTTGGGAGAATTTTTGGTAGAAATTCTCCCTGATGTCCTGATATTTTCCACAGGCTGTGAGGAAGTGCATCTCTGTCTCAACTACTCCCAGACTGCAGTGAGAGCACATCCTGTCTTCTCTTGGCAGCCTGGTTTGCCTGTGTCTGCCTTTTTCGATCGCTAGGCTATGTTCGCTAAGTCTGTACCTTGTCAAGGTTCTTCTCAGTTTGTTATCCTTTACCATGGTCAGGTAATCAGCTATGTTGTATTGTCTGTTTAGGGCCAAGTAGCAATTGAGTTTGCTTTGGGTTTTTGTTGTTTCTGCCCAATATGTCAGATATTTTTCCTTTTGCTTAGCGACGATTGTGTTGGGTCGAATTCTTTGTGTTACCCTGTGACTGTCCTGGGACTGGTTATTGTTAGTGTTGTTAGTAGTTACTTCACTGAGTCCCAGGACTAGTTGACTGAGGGTATTTTTCTTTATGGTCAGCTCTTGGCATTTCAGGGCGTCGTAGTGATAGCATTGGGGGTTGCTCATTTGTAAGTGATTCCAAAATTTGGTGGCTCTTTTTTGGATAGTGATTATTAATGGATATTGGCCTAGTTCCGCCCTGCATGCATTGTTTACTGTTATCCTTAGAGTCCGGAGGATACTTTTACAGAATTCTGCATGTAGGATCTCAATTGGGTGTTTGTCCCATTCTACATACTCCCTATATCCCATCTACATACTCCCTATATCCCATCTACATACTCCCTATATCCCATCTACATACTCCCTATATCCCATCTACACACTCCCTATATCCCATCTACATACTCCCTATATCCCATCTACATACTCCCTATATCCCATCTACATACTCCCTATATCCCATCTACACTCCCTATATCCCATCTACACTCCCTATATCCCATCTACATACTCCCTATATCCCATCTACACACTCCCTATATCCCATCTACACACTCCCTATATCCCATCTACACACTCCGTATATCCCATCTACACACTCCCTATATCCCATCTACATACTCCCTATATCCCATCTACACACTCGCTATATCCCATCTACATACTCCCTATATCCCATCTACACACTCCCTATATCCCATCTACATACTCCCTATATCCCATCTACACACTCTCTATATCCCATCTACATACTCCCTATATCCCATCTACACACTCCCTATATCCCATCTACACACTCCCGATATCCCATCTACACACTCCCTATATCCCATCTACACACTCCCTATATCCCATCTACACACTCCCTATATCCCATCTACACACTCCCTATATCCCATCTACACACTCCCTATATTCCATCGATACACTCCCTATATCCCATCTACACACTCCCTATATCCCATCTACACACTCCCTATATCCCATCTACACGCTCCCTATATCCCATCTACACGCTCCCTATATCCCATCTACACGCTCCCTATATCCCATCTACACGCTCCCTATATCCCATCTACACGCTCCCTATATCCCATCTACACGCTCCCTATATCCCATCTACACACTCCCTATATCCCATCTACACACTCCCTATTTCCCATCTACATACTCCCTATATCCCATCTACACACTCCCTATATCCCATCTACATACTCCCTATATCCCATCTACACACTCCCTATATCCCATCTACACACTCCCTATATCCCATCTACACACTCTCTATATCCCATCTACACACTCCCTATATCCCATCTACATACTCCCTATATCCCATCTACATACTCCCTATATCCCATCTACATACTCCCTATATCCCATCTACATACTCCCTATATCCCATCTACATACTTCCTATATCCCATCTACACACTCTCTATATCCCATCTACATACTCCCTATATCCCATCTACATACTCCCTATATCCCATCTACACTCCCTATATCCCATCTACACACTCAATTCAATTCAATTCAAATCGCTTTATTGGCATGATAAGGTACATCTTATGTTGCCAAAGCATCAAAATACATTTATGGTTGAACACATAAACGCGGTTCTATTCATACAGTTTATAAATATACATTCGCCTTGTTTGTATATATTCTTGTCTTAGTTTACTGGTTGTCCCTCTGTTCATAGCAAGCTGTAACATAGTATGCCGCCAGTGTTACACAGCTTCTCTCCTCCCCCAGTAGGAAAGGGAGTTTTTGGTTGTCATTCAGATTTCTGAATTCAGGGCATATTTGGGAGAATTTTTGGTAGAAATTCTCCCTGATGTCCTGATATTTTCCACAGGCTGTGAGGAAGTGCATCTCTGTCTCAACTACTCCCAGACTGCAGTGAGAGCATATCCTGTCTTCTCTTGGCAGCCTGGTTTGCCTGTGTCTGCCTTTTTCGATCGCTAGGCTATGTTCGCTAAGTCTGTACCTTGTCAAGGTTCTTCTCAGTTTGTTATCCTTTACCATGGTCAGGTAATCAGCTATGTTGTATTGTCTGTTTAGGGCCAAGTAGCAATTGAGTTTGCTTTGGGTTTTTGTTGTTTCTGCCCAATATGTCAGATATTTTTCCTTTTGCTTAGCGACGATTGTGTTGGGTCGAATTCTTTGTGTTACCCTGTCACTGTCCTGGGACTGGTTATTGTTAGTGTTGTTAGTAGTTACTTCACTGAGTCCCAGGACTAGTTGACTGAGGGTATTTTTCTTTATGGTCAGCTCTTGGCATTTCAGTGCGTCGTAGTGATAGCATTGGGGGTTGCTCATTTGTAAGTGATTCCAAAATTTGGTGGCTCTTTTTTGGATAGTGATTATTAATGGATATTGGCCTAGTTCCGCCCTGCATGCATTGTTTACTGTTATCCTGAGAGTCCGGAGGATACTTTTACAGAATTCTGCATGTAGGATCTCAATTGGGTGTTTGTCCCATTCTACATACTCCCTATATCCCATCTACATACTCCCTATATCCCATCTACATACTCCCTATATCCCATCTACACACTCCCTATATCCCATCTACACACTCCCTATATCCCATCTACATACTCCCTATATCCCATCTACACACTCCCCATATCCCATCTACACACTCCCAATATCCCATCTACACACTCCCTATATCCCATCTACATACTCCCTATATCCCATCGACATACTCTCTATATCCCATCTACATACTCCCTATATCCCATCTACACACTCCCTATATCCCATCTGCACACTCTCTATATCCCATCTACATACTCCCTATATCCCATCTACACACTCTCTCTATATCCCATCTACACACTCTCTATATCCCATCTACACACTCTCTATATCCCATCTACATACTCCCTATATCCCATCTACACACTCCCTATATCCCATCTACACACTCCCTATATCCCATCTACACACTCCCTATATCCCATCCACACACTCCCTATATCCCATCTACATACTCCCTATATCCCATTTACATACTCCCGAAATCCCATCCACACACTCCCAATATCCCATCTACATACTCCCTATATCCCATCTACATACTCCCTATATCCCTTCTACACACTCCCTATATCCCATCTACATGCTCCCTATATCCCATCTACATACTCTCTATATCCCATCTACATACTCCCTATATCCCATCTTCACACTCCCTATATGCCATCTACATACTCTCTATATCCCATCTACACACTCCCTATATCCCCATCTACACACTCCCTATATCCCATCTACATACTCTCTATATCCCATCTACATACTCCCTATATCCCATCTACATACTCCCTATATCCCATCTACACACTCCCTAGATCCCATCTACATACTCCCTATATCCCATCTACATACTCCCTATATCCCATCTACACACTCCCTATATCCCATCTACAGACTCCCTATATTCCATCTACACACTCCCTATATTCCATCTACACACTCCCTATATCCCATCTGCACACTCCCTATATCCCATCTACACACTCCCTATATCCCATCTACACACTCCCTATATCCCATCTACATACTCCCTATATCCCATCTACACACTCTCGATATCCCATCTACACACTCTCAATATCCCATCTACACACTCCCTATATCCCATCTACACACTCCCTATATCCCATCTACACACTCCCTATATCCCATCTACATACTCCCTATATCCCATCTACATACTCGTTATATCCCATCTACACACTCTCAATATCCCATCTACACACTCCCTATATCCCATCTACACACTCCCTATATCCCATCTACACACTCCCTATATCCCATCTACATACTCCCTATATCCCATCTACATACTCCCTATATCCCATCTACATACTCTCTATATCCCATCGACCTACTCTCTATATCCCATCGACATACTCCCTATATGCCATCTACACACTCCGTATATCCCATCTACATACTCCCTATATCCCCTCTACACACTCCCTATATCCCATCTACATACTCCGTATATCCCATCTACATACTCCCTATATCCCCTCTACACACTCCCTATATCCCATCGACATACTCCCTATATGCCATCTACACACTCCGTATATCCCATCTACATACTCCCTATATCCCCTCTACACACTCCCTATATCCCATCTACACACTCCCTATATCCCATCTACATACTCCCGAAATCCCATCTACACACTCCCTATATCGCATCTACACACTCCCTATATCCCATCTACAAACTCCCTATATCCCATCTACACACTCCCTATATCCCATCTACAGACTCCCTATATCCCATCTACACACTCCCTATATCCCATCTACACTCTCCCTATATCCCATCTACACACTCCCCATATCCCATCTACACACTCCCTATATCCCATCTACATACTCCCTATATCCCATCTGCAAACTCCCTATATCCCATCTACACACTCCCTATATCCCAACTACATACTCCCTATATCCCATCTACATACTCCCTATATCCCATCTACACACTCCCTATATCCCATCTACACACTCCCTATATCCCATCTACATACTCTCTATATCCCATCGACATACTCCCTGTATGCCATCTACACACTCTCTATATCCCATCTACACACTCCCTATATCCCATCTACATACTCCCTATATCCCATCTACATACTCCCTATATCCCATTTACACACTCCCTATATCCCATCTACATACTCTCTATATCCCATCTACATACTCCCTATATCCCATCTACATACTCCCTATATCCCATCTACATACTCCCTATATCCCATCTACATACTCCCTATATCCCATCTACACGCTCCCTATATCCGATCTACACACTCCCTATATCCCATCTACATACTCCCTATATCCCATCTACACACTCCCTATATCCCATCTACACACTCCCGATATCCCATCTACACACTCCCTACATCCCATCTACATACTCCCTATATCCCATCTACATACTCCCTATATCCCATCTACATACTCCCTATATCCCATCTACATACTCCCTATATCCCATCTACATACTTCCTATATCCCATCTACACACTCTCTATATCCCATCTACATACTCCCTATATCCCATCTACATACTCCCTATATCCCATCTACATACTCCCTATATCCCATCTACACTCCCTATATCCCATCTACACACTCAATTCAATTCAATTCAAATCGCTTTATTGGCATGATAAGGTACATCTTATGTTGCCAAAGCATCAAAATACATTTATGGTTGAACACATAAACGCGGTTCTATTCATACAGTTTATAAATATACATTCGCCTTGTTTGTATATATTCTTGTCTTAGTTTACTGGTTGTCCCTCTGTTCATGGCAAGCTGTAACATAGTGTGCCGCCAGTGTTACACAGCTTCTCTCCTCCCCCAGTAGGAAAGGGAGTTTTTGGTTGTCATTCAGATTTCTGAATTCAGGGCATATTTGGGAGAATTTTTGGTAGAAATTCTCCCTGATGTCCTGATATTTTCCACAGGCTGTGAGGAAGTGCATCTCTGTCTCAACTACTCCCAGACTGCAGTGAGAGCACATCCTGTCTTCTCTTGGCAGCCTGGTTTGCCTGTGTCTGCCTTTTTCGATCGCTAGGCTATGTTCGCTAAGTCTGTACCTTGTCAAGGTTCTTCTCAGTTTGTTATCCTTTACCATGGTCAGGTAATCAGCTATGTTGTATTGTCTGTTTAGGGCCAAGTAGCAATTGAGTTTGCTTTGGGTTTTTGTTGTTTCTGCCCAATATATCAGATATTTTTCCTTTTGCTTAGCGACGATTGTGTTGGGTCGAATTCTTTGTGTTACCCTGTGACTGTCCTGGGACTGGTTATTGTTAGTGTTGTTAGTAGTTACTTCACTGAGTCCCAGGACTAGTTGACTGAGGGTATTTTTCTTTATGGTCAGCTCTTGGCATTTCAGGGCGTCGTAGTGATAGCATTGGGGGTTGCTCATTTGTAAGTGATTCCAAAATTTGGTGGCTCTTTTTTGGATAGTGATTATTAATGGATATTGGCCTAGTTCCGCCCTGCATGCATTGTTTACTGTTATCCTTAGAGTCCGGAGGATACTTTTACAGAATTCTGCATGTAGGATCTCAATTGGGTGTTTGTCCCATTCTACATACTCCCTATATCCCATCTACATACTCCCTATATCCCATCTACATACTCCCTATATCCCATCTACACACTCCCTATATCCCATCTACACACTCCCTATATCCCATCTACATACTCCCTATATCCCATCTACACACTCCCCATATCCCATCTACACACTCCCCATATCCCATCTACACACTCCCAATATCCCATCTACACACTCCCTATATCCCATCTACATACTCCCTATATCCCATCGACATACTCTCTATATCCCATCTACATACTCCCTATATCCCATCTACACACTCCCTATATCCCATCTGCACACTCCCTATATCCCATCTACATACTCCCTATATCCCATCTACATACTCCCTTTATCCCATCTACACACTCTCTCTATATCCCATCTACACACTCTCTATATCCCATCTACATACTCCCTATATCCCATCTACACACTCCCTATATCCCATCTACACACTCCCTATATCCCATCTACACACTCCCTATATCCCATCTACATACTCCCTATATCCCATCTACACACTCCCTATATCCCATCGACATACTCCCGAAATCCCATCCACACACTCCCTATATCCCATCTACATACTCCCTATATCCCATCTACATACTCCCTATATCCCATCTACATACTCCCTATATCCCTTCTACACACTCCCTATATCCCATCTACATGCTCCCTATATCCCATCTACATGCTCCCTATATCCCATCTACATACTCCCTATATCCCATCTACATACTCCCTATATCCCATCTACATACTCCCGATATCCCATCTACACACTCCCTATATCCCATCCAGACACTCCCTATATCCCATCGACATACTCCCTATATCCCATCTACATACTCCCTATATCCCATCTACATACTCCCTATATCCCATCTACACACTCCCTATATCCCATCTACACACTCCCTATATCCCATCTACATACTCTCTATATCCCATCTACATACTCCCTATATCCCATCTTCACACTCCCTATATGCCATCTACACACTCTCTATATCCCATCTGCACACTCCCTATATCCCATCTACATACTCCCTATATCCCATCTACACACTCCCTATATGCCATCTACATACTCTCTATATCCCATCTACATACTCCCTATATCCCATCTACATACTCCCTATATCCCATCTACACACTCCCTAGATCCCATCTACATACTCCCTATATCCCATCTACATACTCCCTATATCCCATCTACACACTCCCTATATCCCATCTACAGACTCCCTATATTCCATCTACACACTCCCTATATTCCATCTACACACTCCCTATATCCCATCTGCACACTCCCTATATCCCATCTACACACTCCCTATATCCCATCTACACACTCCCTAAATCCCATCTGCATACTCCCTATATCCCATCTACACACTCTCGATATCCCATCCACACACTCTCTATATCCCATCTACACACTCCCTATATCCCATCTACACACTCCCTATATCCCATCTACACACTCCCTATATCCCATCTACATACTCCCTATATCCCATCTACATACTCGTTATATCCCATCTACACACTCCCTATATCCCATCGACATACTCCCTATATCCCTTTTACATACTCCCTATATCCCATCTACATACTCTCTATATCCCATCGACCTACTCTCTATATCCCATCGACATACTCCCTATATGCCATCTACACACTCTCTATATCCCATCTACACACTCCGTATATCCCATCTACATACTCCCTATATCCCCTCTCCACACTCCCTATATCCCATCTACATACTCCCTATATCCCATCTACACACTCCCTATATCGCATCTACACACTCCCTATATCCCATCTACAAACTCCCTATATCCCATCTACACACTCCCTATATCCCATCTACAGACTCCCTATATCCCATCTACACACTCCCTATATCCCATCTACACTCTCCCTATATCCCATCTACACACTCCCCATATCCCATCTACACACTCCCTATATCCCATCTACACACTCCCTATATCCCATCTACACACTCCCTATATCCCATCTACACACTCCCTATATCCCATCTACACACTCCCTATATCGCATCTACACACTCCCTATATCCCATCTACACACTCCCTATATCCCATCTACATACTCCCTATTTCCCATCTACATACTCCCGATATCCCATCTACACACTCCCTTTATCCCATCTACACACTCCCTATATCCCATCTACATACTCCCTACATCCCAACTACATACTCCCTATATCCCATCTACATACTCCCTACATCCCAACTACATACTCCCTATATCCCATCTACATACTCCCTATATCCCATCTACACACTCCCTATATCCCATCTACACACTCCCTATATCCCATCTACATACTCTCTATATCCCATCGACATACTCCCTGTATGCCATCTACACACTCTCTATATCCCATCTACACACTCTCTATATCCCATCTACATACTCCCTATGTCCCATCTACATACTCCCTATATCCCATTTACACACTCCCTATATCCCATCTACATACTCTCTATATCCCAGCTACATACTCCCTATATCCCATCTACATACTCCCTATGTCCCATCTACATACTCCCTATATCCCATCTACATACTCCCTATATCCCATCTACACACTCCCTATATCCCATCTACAGACTCCCTATATCCCATCTACACACTCCCTCTATCCCATCTACACACTCCCGATATCCCATCTACACACTCCCGATATCCCATCTACACACTCCCGATATCCCATCTACACACTCCCGATATCCCATCTACACACTCCCTATATCCCATCTACATACTCCCTATATCCCATCTACACACTCCCTATATCCCATCTACACACTCCCGATATCCCATCTACACACTCCCGATATCCCATCTACACACTCCCGATATCCCATCTACACACTCCCTATATCCCATCTACATACTCCCTATATCCCATCTACATACTCCCCATATCCCATCTACACACTCCCTATATCCCATCTACATACTCCCTATATCCCATCTACACACTCCCTATATCCCATCTACATACTCCCTATATCCCATCTACATACTCCCTATATCCCATCTACTTACTCCCTATATCCCATCTACATACTCCCTATATCCCATCTACAGACTCCCTATATCCCACCTACACACTCCCTATATCGCATCTACACACTCCCTATATCCCATCTACACACTCCCTATATCCCATCTACATACACTCTATATCCCATTTACACACTCCCTATATCCCATCTACACACTCCCTATATCCCATCTACACACTCCCTATATCCCATCTACACACTCCCTATATCCCATCTACACACTCCCTATATCCCATCTACACACTCCCTATATCCCATCTACATACTCCCTATATCCCGTCTACATACTACCTATATCCCATCTACACACTCCCTATATCCCATCTACACACTCCCTATATCCCATCTACATACCCTCTATATCCCATCTACATACTGCCTATATCCGATCTACACACTCTCTATATCCCATCTATATACTCCCTATATCCCATCTACACACTCCCTATATCCCATCTACACACTCCCTATATCCCATCTACATACTCCCTATATCCCATTTACATACTCCCTATATCTCATCTACATACTCCCTATATCCCATCTACACACTCCCCATATCCCATCTACACACTCCCGATATCCCATCTACACACTCCCTATACCCCATCTACACACTCCCTATATCCCACCTACATACTCCCGATATCCCATCTACACACTCCCTATATCCCATCTACACACTCCCTATATCCCATCTACACACTCCCTATATCCCATCTACATACTCCCTATATCCCATCTACATACTCCCTATATCCCATCTACACACTCCCTATATCCCATCTACATACTCCCTATATCCTATCGACATACGCCCAATATCCCATCTACACACTCCCTATATCCCATCTACACACTCCCTAAATCCCATCTACACACTCCCTGTATCCCATCTACACACTCCCTATATCCCATCTACACACTCCCTATATCCCATTTACACACTCCCTATATCCCATCCACATACTCCCTATATCCCATCTACACACTCCCTATATCCCATCTACACACTCCCTACATCCCATCTACACACTCCCGACATCCCATCTACATACTACCTATATCCCATCTACATACTCCCTATATCCCATCTACATACTCCCTATATCCCATCTACATACTCGCTATTTCCCATCTACACACTCCCTATATCCCATCTACACACTCCCTAGATCCGATCTACACACTCCCTATATCCGATCTACACACTCCCTATATCCCATCTACACACTCCCTATATCCCATCTACACACTCCCTATATCCCATCTACACACTCTCTATATCCCATCTACATACTCCCTATATCCCATCTACATGCTCCCTATATCCCATCTACACACTCCCTATATCCCATCTACATACTCCCTATATCCCATCTACACACTCCCTATAACCCATCTACACACTCCCTATATCCCACCTACATACTCCCTATATCCCATCTACACACTCCCTATATCCCATCTACACACTCCCTGTATCCCATCTACACACTCCCTATATCCCATCTACATACTCCCTATATCCCATCTACATACTCCCTATATCCCATCTACAGACTCCCTATATCCCATCTACATACTCCCTATATCCCATCTACATACTCCCAATATCCCATCTACACACTCCCTATATCCCATCTACACACTCCCTATATCCCATCTACACACTCCCTATATCCCATCTACACACTCCCTATATCCCATCTACACACTCCCTATATCCCATCTACACACTCCCTATATCCCATCTACATACTCCCTATATCCCATCTACACACTCCCTGTATCCCATCTACACACTCCCTACATCCCATCTACACACTCCTTACATCCCATCTACATACTACCTATATCCCATCTACACACTCCCTATATCCCATCTACACACTCCCTATATCCCATCTACACACTCCCTATATCCCATCTACACACTCCCTATATCCCATCTACAGACTCCCTATATCCCATCTACACACTCCCTATATCCCATCTCCATACTCCCTGTATCCCATCTACACAATCTCCATATCCCATCTACACACTCTCTATATCCCATCTCCATACTCTGTATATCCCATCTACACACTGCCTATATCCCATCTACATACTCTCTATATCCCATCTACACACTCCCTATATCCCATCTACACACTCTCTATATCCCATCTACACAGTCTCTATATCCCATCTACATTCTCCCGATATCCCATCGACACACTCCCTATATCCCATCTACATACTCCCTATTTCCCATCTACATACTCCCTATATCCCATCTACACACTCCCTATATCCCATCTACACACTCTCTATATCCCATCGACATACTCCCTATATCCCATCTACATACTCCCTATATCCCCATCTACATACTCCCTATATCCCATCTACACACTCCCTATATCCCATCTACACACTCCCTATATCCCATCTACATACTCCCTATATCCCATCTACATACTCCCTATATCCAATCTACACACTCCCTTTTTCCCATCTACATACTCCCTATATCCCACCTACATACTCCCTATATCCCATCTACATACTCCCTATATCCCATCTACACACTCCCTATATCCCATCTACACACTCCCTATATCCCATCTACACTCCCTATATACCATCTACACACTCCCTATATCCCATCTACACACTCTCTATATCCCATCTACACACTCCCTATATCCCATCTACATACTCCCTATATCCCATCTACACACTCCCTATATCCCCATCTACATACTCCCTATATCCCATCTACATACTCCCTATATCCAATCTACACACTCCCTTTTTCCCATCTACATACTCCCTATATCCCACCTACATACTCCCTATATCCCATCTACATACTCCCTATATCCCATCTACACACTCCCTATATCCCATCTACATACTCCCTATATCCCATCTACACACTCCCTATATCCCATCTACACACTCCCTATATCCCATCTGCACACTCCCTATATCCCATCTACACACTCCCTATATCCCATCTACATACTCCCTATATCCCATCTACACACTCCCTATATCCCATCTACACACTCACTATATCCCATCCACACACTCCCTATATCCCATCTACATACTCCCTATATCCCACCTACACACTATCTATATCCCACCTACATACTCTCTATATCCCATCTACACACTCCCTATATCCCATCTACACACTCCCTATATCCCATCTACATACTCCCTATATCCCATCTACATACTCCCTATATCCCCTCTACACACTCCCTATATCCCATCTACACACTCCCTATATCCCATCTACACACTCCCTATATCCCATCTACACACTCCCTATATCCCATCTACATACACTCTATATCCCATCTACATACTCCCTATATCCCATCTACACACTCCCTATATCCCATCGACATACTCCCTATATCCCATCTACACAATCTCTATATCCCATCTACACACTCTCTATATCCCATCTACACACTCTCTATATCCCATATACACACTCCCTATATCCCATCTACACACTCTCTATATCCCATCTACATACTCCCTATATCCCATCTACACACTCTCTATACCCCATCTACACAGTCTCTATATCCCATCTACACACTCCCTATATCCCATCCACACTCCCTATATCCCATCTACATACTCCCTATATCCCATCTACACACTCCCTATATCCCATCTACATACTCCCTATATCCCATCTACATACTCCCTATATCCCATCTACACACTCCCTATATCCCATCTACATACTCCCTATATCCCATCTACATACTCCCTATATCCCATCTACATACTCCCTATATCCCATCTACATACTCTCTATATCCCATCTACATACTCCCTATATCCCATCTACATACTCCCTATATCCCATCTGCATACTCCCTGTATCCCACCAACATACTCCCTATATCCCATCTACATACTCCCTATATCCCATCTACATACTCGCTATATCCCAGCAACAGACTCCCTATATCACATCTACATACTCCCTATATCCCATCTACACACTCCCTATATCCCATCTACACACTCTCTATATCCCATCTATACACTCCCTATATCCCATCTACATACTCCCTATATCCCATCTACACACTCCCTATATCCCATCTACACACTCCCTATATCCCATCTACACACTCCCTATATCCCATCTACATACTCCCTATATCCCATCTGCACACTCCCTATATCCCATCTACACACTCCCTATATCCCATCTACATACTCTCTATATCCCATCTACACACTCCCTATATCCCATCTACACACTCCCTATATCCCATCCACACTCCCTATATCCCATCTACATACTCCCTATATCCCTTCTACACACTCCCTATATCCCATCTACATACTCCCTATATCCCATCTACATACTCCCTATATCCCATCTACACACTCCCTATATCCCATCTACATACTCCCTATATCCCATCTACATACTCCCTATATCCCATCTACATACTCTCTATATCCCATCTACATACTCCCTATATCCCATCTACATACTCCCTATATCCCATCTGCATACTCCCTGTATCCCACCTACATACTCCCTGTATCCCACCTACATACTCCCTGTATCCCACCTACATACTCCCTATATCCCATCTACATACTCCCTATATCCCATCTACATACTCGCTATATCCCAGCTACAGACTCCCTATATCACATCTACACACTCCCTATATCCCATCTACACACTCCCTATATCCCATCTACACACTCCCTATATCCCACCTACACACTCCCTATACCCCATCTACACACTCCCTATATCCCATCTACACACTCTCTATATCCCATCTACACACTCCCTATATCCCATCTTCATACTCCCTATATCCCATCTACACACGCCATATATCCCATCTACACACGCCATATATCCCATCTACATACTCCCTATATCCCATCTACACACTCCCTATATCCCATCTACACACTCCCTATATCCCATCTACATACTCTCTATAACCCATCTACACACTCCCTATATCCCATCTACACACTCCCTATATCCCATCTACACACTCCCTATATCCCATCTACACACTCCCTATATCCCATCTACACACTCCCTATATCCCATCTACACACTCCCTATATCCCATCTACAGACTCCCTATATCCCATCTACAGACTCCCTATATCCCATCTACAGACTCCCTATATCCCATCTACACACTCCCTATATCCCATCTACACACTCCCTATATCCCATCTACACGCTCACTATATCCCATCTACATACTCCCTATATCCCATCTACATGCTCTCTATAACCCATCTACACGCTCCCTATATCCCATCTACATACTCCCTATATCCCATCTACACACTCCCTATATCCCCATCTACATACTCCCTATATCCCATCTGCATATTCCCTATATCCCATCTAAATACTCCCAATATCCCATCTACATACTCCCTATATCCCATCTACATACTCCCTATATCCCATCTACACACTCCCTATATCCCATCTACACACTCCCTATATCCCATCTACACACTCCCTATATCCCATCTACATACTCCCTATATCCCATCTACACACTCCCTATATCCCATCTACACACTCCCTATATCCCATCTACACACTCCCTATATCCCATCTACACACTCCCTATATCCCATCTACACACTCCCTATATCCCATCTACATACTCCCTATATCCCATCGACATACTCCCTATATCCCATCTACACACTCCCTGTATCCCATCTACATACTCTCTATATCCCATCCACACACTCCCTATATCCAATCTACACACTCCCAATATCCCATCTACACACTCCCTATATCCCATCTACATACTCCCTATATCCCATCTACACACTCCCTATATCCCATCTACACACTCCCTATATCCCATCTACATACTCCCTATATCCCATCTACACACTCCCTATATCCCATCTATATACTCCCTTTATCCCATCTACACACTCCCTATATCCCATCTACATACTCCCTATATCCCATCTACATACTCCCTATATCCCATCTACACACAATCTATATCCCATCTACACACTCACTATATCCCATCTACACACTCCCTATATCCCATCTACATACTCCCTATATCCCATCTACATACTCCCTTTCTCCCATCTACACACTCCCTATATCCCATCTACATGCTCCCTATATCCCATCTACATACTCCCTATATCCCATCTACACACTCCCTATATCCCATGTACATACTCCCTATATCCCATCTACACATTCCCGATATCCCATCTACATACTCCCTATATCCCATCTACACACTCCCTATATCCCATCTACATACTCCCTATATCCCATCTACACACTCCCTATATCCCATCTACACACTCCCTATATCCCATCTACATACTGCCTATATCCCATCTACATACTCCCTATATCCCATCTACATACTCCCTATATCCCATCTACACACTCCCTGTATCCCATCTACATACTCCCTATATCCCATCTGCATACTCCCTATATCCCATCTACACACTCCCTATATCCCATCTACATACTCCCGATATCCCATCTACACACTCCCTATATCCCATCTACATACTCCCTATATCCCATCTACACACTCCCTATATCCCCTCTACACACTCCCTATATCCCATCTGCACACTCCCGGTATCCCATCTACACACTCCCTGTATCCCATCTACATACTCCCTGTATCCCATCTACAAACTCTCTATATCCCATCTACACACTCCCTATATCCCATCTACACACTCCCTATATCCCATCTACACACTCCCTATATCCCATCTACACAATCCCTGTATCCCATCTACACAATCTCTATATCCCATCTACACACTCTCTATATCCCATCGACATACTCTCTATATCCCATCTACACACTCCCTATATCCCATCTACATACTCACTATATCCCATCTACATACTCCCTATATCCCATCTACACACTCTCTATATCCCATCTACACAGTCTCTATATCCCATCTACATACTCCCGATATCCCATCTGCACACTCCCTGTATCCCATCTACACTCTCGCTATATCCCATCTACATACTCCCTATATCCCATCTACATACTCCCTATATCCCATCTACACACTCCCTTTTTCCCATCTACATACTCCCTATATCCCATCTACATGCTCCCTATATCCCATCTACATGCTCCCTATATCCCATCTACATACTCCCTATATCCCATCTACACACTCCCTATATCCCATCTACATACTCCCTATATCCCATCTACATACTCTCTGTATCCCATCTACAAACTCCCTATATCCCATCTGCATACTCCCTATATCCCATCTACACACTCTCTATATCCCATCTGCATACTCCCTATATCCCATCTACACACTCCCTATATCCCATCTACATACTCCCTATATCCCATCTAAATACGCCCTATATCCCATCCACATACTCCCTATATCCCATCCACACACTCCCTATATGCCATCTCCATACTCCCTATATCCTATCTACATACTCCCTGTATCTCCATCTACACACTCAATACAATACAATACAATACAAATCGCTTTATTGGCATGATAAGGTACATCTTATGTTGCCAAAGCATCAAAATACATTTATGGTTGAACACATAAACGCGGTTCCATTCATACAGTGTATAAACAGGTATATCCCTGAGTTTATAAATATATTTTCGCCTTGTTTATATATACTCTTGTCTTAGTTTACTGGTTGTCCCTCTGTTCATGGCAAGCTGTAACATAGTGTGCCGCCAGTGTTACACAGCTTCTCTCCTCCCCCAGTAGCAATGGGAGTTTTTGGTTGTCAGTCAGATTTCTGAATTCAGGGCATATTTGTGAGAATTTTTGATAGAAATTCTCTCTGATGCCCTGATATTTTCCACAGGCTGTGAGGAAGTGCATCTCTGTCTCAACTACTCCCTGACTGCAGTGAGAGCATATCCTGTCTTCTCTTGGCAGCCTGGTCTGCCTGTGTCTGCCTTTTTCGATCGCTAGGCTATGTTCGCTAAGTCTGTACCTTGTCAAGGTTCTTCTCAGTTTGTTATCCTTTACCATGGTCAGGTAATCAGCTATGTTGTATTGTCTGTTTAGGGCCAAGTAGCAATTGAGTTTGCTTTGGGTTTTTGTTGTTTCTGCCCAATATCCCACTCTCTATATCACATCTACACACTCCCTATATCCCATCTACATACTCCCTATATCCCATCTACACACTCCCTATATCCCATCTACACTCTATATCCCATCTACATACTCCCTATATCCCATCTACATACTCCCTATATCCCATCTGCATACTCCCTATATCCCATCTACACACTCCCTATATCCCATCTACATACTCTCTATATCCCATCTACACACTCCCTATATCCCATCTACACACTCCCTATATCCCATCTACACACTCCCTATATCCCATCTACATACTCCCTATATCCCATCTACAAACTCCCTATTTCCCATCTACACACTCCCTATATCCCATCTACATACTCCCTATATCCCATCTACATACTCTCTATATCCCATCTACACACTCCCTATATCCCATCTACACACTCCCTATATCCCATCCACACTCCCTATATCCCATCTACATACTCTCTATATCCCATCTACATACTCCCTATATCCCATCTACAGACTCCCTATATCCCATCTACACACTCTCTATATCCCAACTACATACTCTCTATATCCCATCCACACACTGCCTATATCCCATCTACACACTGCCTATATCCCATCTACACACTCCCTATATCCCATCTACATACTCCCTATATCCCATCTACACACTCCCTATATCCCATCTACATACTCCCTATATCCCATCTACATACTCCCTATATCCCATCTACACACTCCCTATATCCCATCTACACACTCCCTATATCCCATCTACACACTCCCTATATCCCATCTACATACTCCCTATATCCCATCTACATACTCGCTATATCCCAGCTACAGACTCCCTATATCACATCTACACACTCCCTATATCCCATCTACACGCTCCCTATATCCCATCAACATACTCCCTATATCCCATCTACACACTCCCTATATCCCATCTACACACTCCCTATATCCCATCTACACACTCCCTATATCCCATCTACACACTCCCTATATCCCATCTACACACTCCCTATATCCCATCTACATACTCCCTATATCCCATCTGCATACTCCCTATATCCCATCTACACACTCCCGATATCCTATCTACATACTCCCTATATCCCATCTACATACTCTCTATATCCCATCTACACACTCCTTATATCCCATCTACACACTCCCTATATCCCATCCACACTCCCTATATCCCATCTACATACTCCCTATATCCCATCTACATACTCCCTATATCCCATCTACATACTCCCTATATCCCATCTACACACTCCCTATATCCCATCTACATACTCCCTATATCCCATCTACATACTCTCTATATCCCATCTACATACTCCCTATATCCCATCTACATACTGCCTATATCCCATCTGCATACTCCCTATATCCCATCTACACACTCCCTATATCCCATCTACACACTCCCTATATCCCATCTGCATACTCCCTATATCCCATCTACACACTCCCGATATCCTATCTACATACTCCCTATATCCCATCTACATACTCTCTATATCCCATCTACACACTCCTTATATCCCATCTACACACTCCCTATATCCCATCCACACTCCCTATATCCCATCTACATACTCCCTATATCCCATCTACATACTCCCTATATCCCCTCTACACACTCCCTATATCCCATCTGCACACTCCCGATATCCCATCTACACACTCCCTGTATCCCATCTACATACTCCCTGTATCCCATCTACAAACTCTCTATATCCCATCTACACACTCCCTATATCCCATCTACACACTCCCTATATCCCATCTACACACTCCCTATATCCCATCTACACAATCCCTGTATCCCATCTACACAATCTCTATATCCCATCTACACACTCTCTATATCCCATCGACACGCTCTCTATATCCCATCTACACACTCCCTATATCCCATCTACATACTCACTATATCCCATCTACATACTCCCTATATCCCATCTACACACTCTCTATATCCCATCTACACAGTCTCTATATCCCATCTACATACTCCCGATATCCCATCTGCACACTCCCTGTATCCCATCTACACTCTCGCTATATCCCATCTACATACTCCCTATATCCCATCTACATACTCCCTATATCCCATCTACACACTCCCTTTTTCCCATCTACATACTCCCTATATCCCATCTACATGCTCCCTATATCCCATCTACATACTCCCTATATCCCATCTACATACTCCCTATATCCCATCTACATACTCCCTATATCCCATCTGCATACTCCCTGTATCCCACCTACATACTCCCTATATCCCATCTACATACTCCCTATATCCCATCTACATACTCGCTATATCCCAGCTACAGACTCCCTATATCCCATCTACACACTCCCTATATCCCATCTACACACTCCCTATATCCCATCTACATACTCCCTATATCCCATCTACATACTCCCTATATCCCACCTACACACTCCCTATACCCCATCTACACACTCCCTATATCCCATCTACACACTCTCTATATCCCATCTACACACTCCCTATATCCCAACTTCATACTCCCTATATCCCATCTACACACGCCATATATCCCATCTACACACGCCATATATCCCATCTACATACTCCCTATATCCCATCTACACACTCCCTATATCCCATCTACACACTCCCTATATCCCATCTACATACTCTCTATAACCCATCTACACACTCCCTATATCCCATCTACATACTCCCTATATCCCATCTACATACTCCCTATATCCCATCTACACACTCCCTATATCCCATCTACATACTCCCTATATCCCATCTACAGACTCCCTATATCCCATCTACAGACTCCCTATATCCCATCTACACACTCCCTATATCCCATCTACACACTCCCTATATCCCATCTACACACTCCCTATATCCCATCTACACACTCCCTATATCCCATCTACATACTCCCTATATCCCATCTACATACTCCCTATATCCCATCTACACACTCCCTATATCCCATCTACACACTCCCTATATCCCATCTACACACTCCCTATATCCCATCTACACACTCCCTATATCCCATCTACATACTCCCTATATCCCATCGACATACTCCCTGTATCCCATCTACACACTCCCTGTATCCCATCTACATACTCTCTATATCCCATCTACACACTCCCTATATCCAATCTACACACTCCCGATATCCCATCTACACACTCCCTATATCCCATCTACATACTCCCTATATCCCATCTACACACTCCCTATATCCCATCTACACACTCCCTATATCCCATCTACATACTCCCTATATCCCATCTACACACTCCCTATATCCCATCTATATACTCCCTTTATCCCATCTACACACTCCCTATATCCCATCTACATACTCCCTATATCCCATCTACATACTCCCTATATCCCATCTACACACAATCTATATCCCATCTACACACTCCCTATATCCCATCGACATACTCCCTATATCCCATCTACACACTCCCTATATCCCATCTACATACTCCCTATATCCCATCTACATACTCCCTTTCTCCCATCTACATACTCCCTATATCCCATCTACATGCTCCCTATATCCCATCTACATACTCCCTATATCCCATCTACACACTCCCTATATCCCATGTACATACTCCCTATATCCCATCTACACATTCCCGATATCCCATCTACATACTCCCTATATCCCATCTACACACTCCCTATATCCCATCTACATACTCCCTATATCCCATCTACACACTCCCTATATCCCATCTACACACTCCCTATATCCCATCTACATACTGCCTATATCCCATCTACATGCTCCCTATATCCCATCTACATACTCCCTATATCCCATCTACACACTCCCTGTATCCCATCTACTTACTCCCTGTATCCCATCTACATACTCCCTATATCCCATCTGCATACTCCCTATATCCCATCTACACACTCCCTATATCCCATCTACATACTCCCTATATCCCATCTACACACTCCCTATATCCCATCTGCATACTCCCTATATCCCATCTACACACTCCCTATATCCCATCTGCACACTCCCTATATCCCATCTACATACTCCCTATATCCGATCTACACACTATCTATATCCCATCTACATACTCTCTATATCCCATCTACACACTCCCTATATCCCATCTACACACTCCCTATATCCCATCTACATACTCCCTATATCCCATCTGCACACTCCCTATATCCCCTCTACACACTCCCTATATCCCATCTACACACTCCCGATATCCCATCTACACACTCCCTGTATCCCATCTACATACTCCCTGTATCCCATCCACATACTCTCTATATCCCATCTACATACTCCCTATATCCCATCTACACACTCCCTATATCCCATCTACACACTCCCTATATCCCATCTACACACTCCCTGTATCCCATCTACACAATCTCTATATCCCATCTACACACTCTCCATATCCCATCTACATACTCTCTATATCCCATCTACACACTCCCTATATCCCATCTACATACTCTCTATATCCCATCTACATACTCCCGATATCCCATCTACACACTCCCTGTATCCCATCTACACTCTCGCTATATCCCATCTACATACTCCCTATATCCCATCTACATACTCCCGATATCCCATTTACACACTCCCTTTTTCCCATCTACATACTCCCTATATCCCATCTACATGCTCCCTATATCCCATCTACATACTCCCTATATCCCATCTACACACTCCCTATATCCCATCTACATACTCCCTATATCCCATCTACATACTCTCTATATCCCATCTACAAACTCCCTATATCCCATCTGCATACTCCCTATATCCCATCTACACACTCTCTATATCCCATCTGCACACTCCCTATATCCCATCTAAATACTCCCTATATCCCATCTACCTACTCCCTATATCCCATCCACATACTCCCTATATCCCATCCACACACTCCCTATATGCCATCTACATACTCCCTATATCCCATCTACATACTCCCTATATCTCCATCGACACACTCTCTATATCCCATCTACACACTCCCTATATCCCATCTACATACTCCCTATATGCCATCTACACACTCCCTATATCCCATCTACACACTCTCTATATCCCATCTACATACTCCCTATATCCCATCTACACACTCCCTATATCCCATCTACATACTCCCTATATCCCATCTACACACTCCCTATATCCCATCTACACACTCTCTATATCCCAACTACATACTCTCTATATCCCATCTGCACACTGCCTATATCCCATCTACACACTGCCTATATCCCATCTACACACTCCCTATATCCCATCTACATACTCCCTATATCCCATCTACACACTCCCTATATCCCATCTACATACTCCCTATATCCCATCTACATACTCCCGATATCCCATCTACATACTCTCTATATCCCATCTACATACTCCCAATATCCCATCTACATACTCCCTATATCCCATCTACATACTCCCTATATCCCATCTACATACTCCCTATATCCCATCTACATACTCGCTATATCCCAGCTACAGACTCCCTATATCACATCTACACACTCCCTATATCCCATCTACACGCTCCCTATATCCCATCTACATACTCCCTATATCCCATCTACACACTCCCTATATCCCATCTACATACGCCATATATCCCATCTACATACTCCCTATATCCCATCTACACACTCCCTATATCCCATCTACACACTCCCTATATCCCATCTGCATACTCTCTATAACCCATCTACACACTCCCTATATCCCATCTACATACTCCCTATATCCCATCTACACACTCCCTATATCCCATCTACATACGCCATATATCCCATCTACATACTCCCTATATCCCATCTACACACTCCCTATATCCCATCTACACACTCCCTATATCCCATCTGCATACTCTCTATAACCCATCTACACACTCCCTATATCCCATCTACATACTGCCTATATCCCATCTACATGCTCCCTATATCCCATCTACATACTCCCTATATCCCATCTACACACTCCCTGTATCCCATCTACTTACTCCCTGTATCCCATCTACATACTCCCTATATCCCATCTGCATACTCCCTATATCCCATCTACACACTCCCTATATCCCATCTACATACTCCCTATATCCCATCTACACACTCCCTATATCCCATCTGCACACTCCCTATATCCCATCTACATACTCCCTATATCCGATCTACACACTATCTATATCCCATCTACATACTCTCTATATCCCATCTACACACTCCCTATATCCCATCTACACACTCCCTATATCCCATCTACATACTCCCTATATCCCATCTGCACACTCCCTATATCCCCTCTACACACTCCCTATATCCCATCTACACACTCCCGATATCCCATCTACACACTCCCTGTATCCCATCTACATACTCCCTGTATCCCATCCACATACTCTCTATATCCCATCTACATACTCCCTATATCCCATCTACACACTCCCTATATCCCATCTACACACTCCCTATATCCCATCTACACACTCCCTGTATCCCATCTACACAATCTCTATATCCCATCTACACACTCTCCATATCCCATCTACATACTCTCTATATCCCATCTACACACTCCCTATATCCCATCTACATACTCTCTATATCCCATCTACATACTCCCGATATCCCATCTACACACTCCCTGTATCCCATCTACACTCTCGCTATATCCCATCTACATACTCCCTATATCCCATCTACATACTCCCGATATCCCATTTACACACTCCCTTTTTCCCATCTACATACTCCCTATGTCCCATCTACATGCTCCCTATATCCCATCTACATACTCCCTATATCCCATCTACACACTCCCTATATCCCATCTACATACTCCCTATATCCCATCTACATACTCTCTATATCCCATCTACAAACTCCCTATATCCCATCTGCATACTCCCTATATCCCATCTACACACTCTCTATATCCCATCTGCACACTCCCTATATCCCATCTAAATACTCCCTATATCCCATCTACCTACTCCCTATATCCCATCCACATACTCCCTATATCCCATCCACACACTCCCTATATGCCATCTACATACTCCCTATATCCCATCTACATACTCCCTATATCTCCATCGACACACTCTCTATATCCCATCTACACACTCCCTATATCCCATCTACATACTCCCTATATGCCATCTACACACTCCCTATATCCCATCTACACACTCTCTATATCCCATCTACATACTCCCTATATCCCATCTACACACTCCCTATATCCCATCTACATACTCCCTATATCCCATCTACACACTCCCTATATCCCATCTACACACTCTCTATATCCCAACTACATACTCTCTATATCCCATCTGCACACTGCCTATATCCCATCTACACACTGCCTATATCCCATCTACACACTCCCTATATCCCATCTACATACTCCCTATATCCCATCTACACACTCCCTATATCCCATCTACATACTCCCTATATCCCATCTACATACTCCCGATATCCCATCTACATACTCTCTATATCCCATCTACATACTCCCAATATCCCATCTACATACTCCCTATATCCCATCTACATACTCCCTATATCCCATCTGCATACTCCCTATATCCCATCTACATACTCGCTATATCCCAGCTACAGACTCCCTATATCACATCTACACACTCCCTATATCCCATCTACACGCTCCCTATATCCCATCTACATACTCCCTATATCCCATCTACACACTCCCTATATCCCATCTACATACGCCATATATCCCATCTACATACTCCCTATATCCCATCTACACACTCCCTATATCCCATCTACACACTCCCTATATCCCATCTGCATACTCTCTATAACCCATCTACACACTCCCTGTATCCCATCTACACAATCTCTATATCCCATCTACACACTCTCCATATCCCATCTACATACTCTCTATATCCCATCTACACACTCCCTATATCCCATCTACATACTCTCTATATCCCATCTACATACTCCCGATATCCCATCTACACACTCCCTGTATCCCATCTACACTCTCGCTATATCCCATCTACATACTCCCTATATCCCATCTACATACTCCCGATATCCCATTTACACACTCCCTTTTTCCCATCTACATACTCCCTATATCCCATCTACATGCTCCCTATATCCCATCTACATACTCCCTATATCCCATCCACACACTCCCTATATCCCATCTACATACTCCCTATATCCCATCTACATACTCTCTATATCCCATCTACAAACTCCCTATATCCCATCTGCATACTCCCTATATCCCATCTACACACTCTCTATATCCCATCTGCACACTCCCTATATCCCATCTAAATACTCCCTATATCCCATCTACCTACTCCCTATATCCCATCCACATACTCCCTATATCCCAACCACACACTCCCTATATGCCATCTACATACTCCCTATATCCCATCTACATACTCCCTATATCTCCATCGACACACTCTCTATATCCCATCTACACACTCCCTATATCCCATCTACATACTCCCTATATGCCATCTACACACTCCCTATATCCCATCTACACACTCTCTATATCCCATCTACATACTCCCTATATCCCATCTACACACTCCCTATATCCCATCTACATACTCCCTATATCCCATCTACACACTCCCTATATCCCATCTACACACTCTCTATATCCCAACTACATACTCTCTATATCCCATCTGCACACTGCCTATATCCCATCTACACACTGCCTATATCCCATCTACACACTCCCTATATCCCATCTACATACTCCCTATATCCCATCTACACACTCCCTATATCCCATCTACATACTCCCTATATCCCATCTACATACTCCCGATATCCCATCTACATACTCTCTATATCCCATCTACATACTCCCAATATCCCATCTACATACTCCCTATATCCCATCTACATACTCCCTATATCCCATCTACATACTCCCTATATCCCATCTACATACTCGCTATATCCCAGCTACAGACTCCCTATATCACATCTACACACTCCCTATATCCCATCTACACGCTCCCTATATCCCATCTACATACTCCCTATATCCCATCTACACACTCCCTATATCCCATCTACATACGCCATATATCCCATCTACATACTCCCTATATCCCATCTACACACTCCCTATATCCCATCTACACACTCCCTATATCCCATCTGCATACTCTCTATAACCCATCTACACACTCCCTATATCCCATCTACATACTCCCTATATCCCATCTACACACTCCCTATATCCCATCTACATACTCCCTATATCCCATCTACACACTCCCTATATCCCATCTACATACTCCCTATATCCCATCTACATACTCCCTATATCCCATCTACAGACTCCCTATATCCCATCTACACACTCCCTATATCCCATCTACACACTCCCTATATCCCATCTACATACTCCCTATATCCCATCTACATACTCCCTATATCCCATCTACATACTCCCTATATCCCATCAACATGCTCCCTTTCTCCCATCTACATACTCCCTATATCCCATCTACACACTCCCTATATCCCATGTACATACTCCCTATATCCCATCTACACACTCCCTATATCCCATCTACATACTCCCTATATCCCATCTACATACTCCCTATCTCCCATCTACATACTCCCTATATCCCATCTACACACTCCCTATATCCCATCTACATACCCCCTATATCCCATCTACACACTCCCTATATCCCATCTACATACTCCCTATATCCCATCTACATACTCCCTATATCCCATCTACACACTCTCTATATCCCATCTACACACTCCCTACATCCCATCTACACACTCCCTATATCCCATCTACACACTCCCTATATCCCATCTACATACTCCCTATATCCCATCTACATACTCCCTATATTCCATCTACGCACTCCCTATATCCCATCTACACACTCCCTGTATCCCATCTGCACACTCCCTATATCCCATCTACATACTCCCTATATCCCATCTACATACTCCCTATATCCCATCTGCATACTCCCTATATCCCATCTACATACTCCCTATATCCCATCTACATACTCCCTATATCCCATCTACATACTCCCTATATCCCATCTGCATACTCCCTATATCCCATCTACATACTCCCTATATCCCATCTACATACTCCCTATATCCCATCTACATACTCCCTATATCCCATCCACATCCTCCCTATGTCCCATCTACATACTCCCTATATCCCATCTACATACTCTCTATAACCACAATATTATGCCAAGGTTAGTCAGGGAGGTACGAACCCACTCATTGTTGATGTGTTCCTTGTCTCTCAAAAAATCATAGCTTCAAAGAAGAGAAGTGAGGAGGAGTGTCTGACAGCTCGTGATCCAAGCACTCCAACAGTATGCAGCTTGAATTTGAAAATGTGGAGACATGAAGCAATTAGCTTTAATGATCTGATACTCCTATACAGGAAGCAATTAGCTTTAATGATCTGATACTCCTATGCAGGAAATGACTGTTACCAGCAACATGCTGAGCTTGGCTCAGAGTGAAAGGGTGTGGAATGGTGTGTGGTTTTCAAATAGAGAGTGTAGTGAAGACTCTTAGATCCCAGCGAAATTAGCACCACTTCAGACTGTGACAGCGACTTTCTTCTTTTCCGAGTTTCTCGCCTGCTCTCCTGGAGCACTGACTCCCGCTGGGGTATGATCCCACAGGTGCCAAGCAACCTCCAGACCTCATCATTTGTGAGCCTTGACAGTAAGTGACTGCAGGCTGTTTGGCCATGTGGGCATCGCATCTAAGCCCAGTCCTAAGCTCACTTGATAGCCACACATACATTCTGGCGCCAGTCACTGGCCAGCAATCAGGAGCATGAACCACTTTCTTCCTCCATAATCCTGGGGTCCTGAGGTTTTATTCATTCTCCGGATGTGGGCATCGCTGGCATAAGAGCATAAGAACATAAGAAATAGGAGCAGGAATAGGCCACTTGGTCCCTCGAGCCTGCTCCGCCATCCAACAAGATCATGGCTGATCTTGGGCTCAAAGCCACTTCCCTGCCCGCTCCCCATAACCCTTCACTCCCTTATCTTGCAAAAATCTGTCTATCTCCACCTTAAATGCATTTAATGACCCAGCCTCCACGGCTCTCTGGGGCAGAGAATTCCACAGATTTACGACCCTCTGAGAGAAGAAATTCCTCCTCATCTCAGTTCTAAAAGGGCCACCCTTTATTCTGAAACTAGGCCCCCGAGTTCTAGATTTCCCCACGAAGGCAAGGCCGGCATTTATTGCCCATCCCTAGAAGGTGGTGGTGGGTCTTCTAAAACCGGTTCTAATACGACTGAGTGGCATGCTCGACCACTTCAGAGGGCAGTTAAGAGTCAACCACGTTGGGCCAGGATTGGAGTCACATATAGGCCCAGTCTGGGTAAGAACGGCAGGTTTCCTTCCCTAAAGGACATTAGTGGACCAGTTGGGTTTTTACGGCAATCCGACAGCTTCATGGTCACTTTTACTGATACCGGCTTTTTATTTCCAGATTTTTTAAACTGAATTCAACTTCTCAAACTGCCACGATGAGATTTGAACTCATTCAGGATTATTAGTCCAGGCCTTCTGAATTACTAGTCAGTAACATAACCACTAGACTAACATACTAATAACTAGTATCGGGAGTGGTGCACCAGCAGAGATCAGTTTACTGATCAGGGACTGGGGCTCAAACCTAGTGTCTGCTTGGCTCAGCTGTTGACTAGTTGACCAACTAAACCAGTCAGACCAAGAGTGGGTGCCGATCTGTGTTCAGAGCCACTAACTACTCTGTCTTCACTGGACTGGTTTCCCCAGTGTTCTCTCTCCCGGAGTGGGAATCCTGGCTGATTTGCCTCCCTCCCTAGCCCAGGGACGTAGAGTCCGGATGTAGCACCCTTGTGGATATTGGCTCGTTCAGCACAGACTGAGATTGACCCAGGGACCTTCCTGGTTTGCATGTTTCAGTACTAGACTGAGTGATAGCTTTACTAAACAAGCCATGGGCAGTGTAATCAGCAGATATTTGAAGATATTCAGCAGATTGAGTGGTAAACCCTTCCAGTGATTCAGCTCACGTAAAATGAAAGTGCGGAAAAATAAATTTCCGGTAAGATAAACTCCATTATAACCAAACAAAAATTACTTAAGCAGCATATGATCTTATCTGAAATTAATACTATCAGCCTGGCGCATGTAAACACCAACCTTAACGCTTTCAGTCAACCAACGTGTTTTTTCCCCAATGTTCTCTCCTGATGGGTCCGATCCCTGCTGAGCTCCACAGTCCCCCAATGCCAAGTGCTCATTCTCCATGTCTGAGCCTCAATGGCGAGTGTCAGCAGGGTATTTAATGGTGAAGAGCAAGACAGCTGATCTGGTTTCCAATTCACTCACACACACACACACACACACACACACACACATTTTGCTACAGGCCCACTGAACAGTAATTGGGAGCAGGGATCCTGGCTGTTTTTTTTTGCCTTCCCTAGCCACTGAGACCAAATGTAGCCTCCCACCTGGTATCACGATGGAGATCAATTAACTTAGAACAGACTAGGGTGCAAACCAGGGACCTTCCTAGTCTTTAAAGTTAAGTATCGCAATGGGATGGTGCACCTACGCACTGGACCATCGAGGGAGCTTTAGACCACTCACTGGAGAATCCAACAGCATAGTGAACTTGTTTTAGTGTCAGCTGTGGCTCAGTGGGTAGCACCCTCGCCTTTGAGTCAGAAGGTTGTGGGTTCAAGTCCCACTCCGGAAGACTTCAGCACAAAAATCTAGGCTGACACTCCAGTGCAGTGCTGAGGGAGTGCTGCACTGTCGGAGGTGCCATCTTTCGGATGAGACATTAAACCGAGGCCCTGTCTGCTCTTTCAGGTGGATGTAAAAGATCCCATGGCACTATTTTGAAGAAGAGCAGGGGAGTTATCCCCGGTGCCCTGGCCAATATTTATCCCTCAATCAACATAACAAAAAACAGATTATCTGATCATTATCACATTGCTGTTTGTGGAAGCTTGCTGTGAGTAAATTGGCTGCTGCATTTCTTTCAACAGTGACTACACTTCAAAAAGTACTTCATTTGCTGTAAAGCGCTTTGAGACGTCCGGTGGTCGTGAAAGACACTATAGAAATGCAAGTCTTTATTTATATAGCGCTGTTCATAACATAGAAACATAGAAGATAGGAGCAGGAGTAGGCCATTCGGCCCTTCGAGCCTGCTCCGCCATTCAACGAGATCATGGCTGATCATCCAAACCCTAACACCCAGTCCCTACACCGACAGCCATCCCACCCAAGCCCTATCCCCGTAACCCCACGTATTTAATCCCCCCTAACACTAAGGGCCAATTTTTATCATGGCCAATCAACCTAACCCGCACATCTTTGGACTGTGGGAGGAAACCGGAGCACCCGGAGGAAACCCACGCAAACACGGGGAGAATGTGCAAACTCCTCAGGACCTCCCACTTCACAATCAAATCATTACTTTTGAAGTGAGATCATTGTTGTAATGCAGGAAACGCAGCAGACAAATTGCAAGACCCCACAAACTGAAATGCGATAAATTACCAGATAATCTGTTTTTGGTGGTGTTTATTGAGGGATAAATGTTGGCTGGGACACCAAGGGAACTCCCCATCTCTTTTAATATTGTCATTGGATATTTTACATCTGCCTGAAAGGGCAATTGGGGTCTTAGTTTAACGCCCCATCCAAGAGACAGCACCTCTGACAGTACAGCACACCCAGTATTGTGCTGGAGTGCCACGCTGGTTATGTGCTTAAGTCTCTCAATTGGGGCTTGAATCGTCAACCCCACAGGCAAGAATGCTACCACTGAGCCAAGGCTGGCACTAGTGATGAAGATTTAGACCTTGTGACTATATTTAGTAACTTAGTCCAAATATAGGCACACTAATATATGAAAATGGGAAAAACTTAGCAACAGGCGCCCAGAGTATAACGCCTCCAGTGTACAGCAGCTACTGGGAACTATAGATGAGAGCTGAATGCTGAATAAGGACCAATATGTGGATCCTTTTTTTAAATTAGTTTTACGGGATGTGGGCATCACTGACAAGGCCAGCATTTATTGCCCATCCCTAATTGCCCTTGAGAAGGTGGTGGTGGTGAGCCGCTGCCTTGAACCGCTGCAGTCCATGTGGTGAAGGTACTCCCACAGTGCTGTTAAGGAGGGAGTTCCAGGATTTTGACCCAGCGATGATGAAGGATCGACGATATATTTCCAAGTCAGGATGGTGTGTGACTTGGAAGGGAACTTGGAGGTGGTGGTGTTCCCATGTGCCTGCTGCCCTTGTCCTTCTAGGGGTAAGAGGTCGCGGGTTTGGGAGGTGCTGCCGAAGAAGCCTTTGCAAGTTGCTGCAGTGCATCTTGTAGATGGTACACACTGCAGCCACGGTGCGCCGGTGGTGGAGGGAGTGAATGTTTAAGGTGGTGGATGGGGTGCCAATCAAACGGGCTGCTTTGTCCAAAGAATGTGAGTGCATCCTGGACAGAGGTACTGCCACTACTTTAAGTGACCCATATAGCCCAATTTCATGCACCCCAACCCACACACCCTTAGGCATATACCTCAATCCATACAGCCCATCCCATACACTCCAACCCACACACCCTAACACATATACCTCAATCCAGACAGCCCATCCCATACACTCCAACCCACACACCCTAACGCATATACCTCAATCCAGACAGCCCATCCCATACACTCCAACCCACACACCCTAACACATATACCTCAATCCAGACAGCCCATCCCATACACTCCAACCCACACACCCTAACACATATACCTCAATCCAGACAGCCCATCCCATACACTCCAACCCACACACCCTAACGCATATACCTCAATCCAGACAGCCCATCCCATACACTCCAACCCACACACCCTAACACATATACCTCAATCCAGACAGCCCATCCCATACACTCCAACCCACACACCCTAACACATATACCTCAATCCATACAGCCCATCCCATACACTCCAACCCACACACCCTAACACATATACCTCAATCCAGACAGCCCATCCCATACACTCCAACCCACACACCCTAATGCATACATCCCAAACCCATACAGCCCAAACCCATACTCCCCAACATATACACCGCAGTGCATATACACCAACCCATATACCCTATCCCATATACCCCAACCTATACAGCCTAACCTATAAACCCCAACCTGATTACCCTTTGGATGAAAAGGTACCCCTGACGGTGTCAGCTGTGGCTCAGTTGGTAGCACCCTCGCCTCTGAGTCACAACATTGTGGGTTCAAGTCCCACTCCAGAGACTTGATACATAAAAATCTAGGCTGACATTCCAGTGCAGTACTGAGGGACTGCTGCAGTGTCGGAGGTGCCATCTTTCCGATGAGGCATTAAACCAAGGCCCCGTCTGCCCCCTCAGGTTGATGGAAAAGATCCCACGGCACTATTTCGAAGAAGGGCAGGAGAGTTCTCCCCCCGGTGTCCTGGCCAATATTTACCCCTCAATCAACACCACTAAAACAGATAATCTGGTCATCATCACATTGCTGCTTGTGGGAGATGGCTGTGTGCAAATTGGCTGCTGCATTTCCTACATTACAATAGTGACTATACTTAAAAACAATGTACTTCATTGGCTGTAAAGAGCTTTGGGATGTCCGGTGGTTGTGAAAGGTGCTATATAAATGCAAGTCTTTCTTTTTGACATCCCTCCTTGCTCATTGTCTAATGACCTCACCTTTAGCTTGTGCCCACTGATTGATTTACTTCCAGAAGAATTTTCTGAAAACAATAATTTGTGTGGTTAGCCTGCACTAGATCATGCAACTAGCACATTACTGTAATAAGTAGCATTCCTCAGTTTGCAATGTTGGGAAATCTGTTTTGTGCTCAGAGTGATTATTTTGCTAAGAGCAGTGCTGCACGTACCTGTGCACGACAACCCACCTTGCTGGTTAAAGGAAGGTTAGCTCTGTCGCAATATACTGAGGCACTGGGTGTGCCAGGGTTACATTGCTGAGTGCCAGCTGCCAGTGAAGTGCCGCCTGTTGTGTGCTCTGCATGCTCCCAGTATGGGAGAGAGGAGCACAGGGGAACTGGGCAAGGAGGCAGCGATTCTGGGGTCTGGGCGGGTAAAGGGAATTTGATTGGTGGCCTCCCCTTCGCTGTTTGTTTCAAGCATGCTCTGCATTGCTGTAGCCACATTGTAGGGCACTGCCCATTTGCAACGAGGGCAGAATCTGATGAGTTTTGTGCACAGATGTTGTGCGGAGGCTCCCAGCAGCCATTACACTGAACACCTCGATAGCATTTTAGGCCACAGGCCTCAGAACCCACATGTCAACCTGGTTCAGGTGGTAGCACGCTCACCTGAGTCATAAAGTTACTGGTTCGGAGTCCAATGGCACATAGTCTGGGGATGACATTACCGTGCAGTTCCAAGGGAGTGCTGCATTATTGGAGCCACATCCTTTGGATAAGACATTAAACTGAGGCTCAGTCTAGCTGCTCCTGTGACTGCTAAAGATTCCATGCACTATCGGAACACTCCTTAGGAATAGAGAAACCAGTTATTGATCTCATTGCTGTCTGTGGGTGGTTCCTGGTGCAGAATGGCTGCCAAATATTCCCGCATACCAGTCTCTGCATTTCATGATGGTATTTGAAGAGCTTGGAGATGTTTCAGTTGATATGAAAAGTATCATTTAAGTTATGAAGTACCCCGGAGTTTGTAATGAAATCGGCACTCGACATTTACAGAAACCCCGCTGGACATCACTCTTGTTAGAAGCCAATGAAAGCAAGAGGATATTAACAAACCTTGTTACTAATGCGCAGAGCTGCATTCTCAGAGAAACACTGGATGTAACAATAGTTGGCACTGCCTTCTTTGCCTTGTAGAGTGTCGACAGGAATTATCAATATTGTCTGTTTGCCCTGTTAATCTTATCAATAAATCCATTTTGTACAGTGCGTTTAACAATGCCCCCATTATTCATTAATACAAACAGTAAATACTGCAGATGCTGGCAATCTGAAATAAAACCAGAAAATGCTGGCGATACTCAGCAGGTCAGGCAGCATCTGTGAAGAGAGAAACAGAGTTAACGTTAGGTCATCGACCTGAAACGTTAACTCTGTTTCTCTCTTCACAGATGCTGCCTGACCTGCTGAGTATCTCCAGCATTTTCTGTTTTTATTCCCCCATTATTCATGGTTGTTTTAATTGTGTAGTGTTAGTGTTACAGGAATAACACAACATCGAAAGCACTGGTGGGCTCAGTCAGTAAGTACACCGTTTGGTGAGGTACAGAAAGGCCTCTGCTTCCATTCCCAGTCTGTGCTAAAGTAGTTGCTCTCCGATGGGCTGTACTTGGGCCATGCACTGGGCCTCAGTACACCTATATTAAAGAGGGGAAGTACATCAGCTGGGGCTCCCGCCCCTGATCATAATCCAATGACTCCGAAACCGCTACCGGAGACATGAAACTGGGAATCCTGCGAAACTGGGTGAGCCATCGGGTCTCCCCTCTCATCCAAGATGCCACCAGCTACGAGGAGGCCTGCACCATCCTGAAGGCCCACTACGCGCGGCCAATAAACGTGGTGTACGCCAGGCATCTTCTGACTACTCGCACGCAGCGGCATGGTGAGTCACTAGAGGACTTTATACTAAACCTAAAAGTACTGGGCAGAGACTGTAACTGTAAGGCCGTGTCTGCCATCGTGTACACGGAGGAGCTGATTCGAGACTCCCTTATTGCGGGCCTCAGTTCAAATTATATTCGGCAGAAACTGTTTGAAAAGGAGGGACTGGACTTAAAACAGGCTATAGATATAGCGCGATCGCTGGATATGGCCCAGAGGAACTCTGAATCCTGTTCCCCAGGCCACGTGGCCCACTCCGCCTCGTGCGCGCCGTGGGGGCCGCCATCTTGGAAGCCATCTTCACCTCCCAGGTCTCAGGCCAGCCCAGCACCATCGGAGCCCCAGCCTCCACCCAGGAGCCCCACTACTGCCGCGATGCATCGGGGCCCGAAATGCTACTTCTGCGGTCAGGACAAACACTCCAGGCATCTGTGCCCAGCTGTTTTAAATGCGGGAAGAAAGGACATTTCAGCAAAGTCTGCAGAGGGAACCCCGCCTCCAACTCCACCACTGCCACATGCGCGCCGTGGGAGCGGCCATATTGGAAGCCATCTTGTCCACCCTCATGGAGTCCACCATCTTGCCCCGACTACACGGACCTCCAGGACCCACTGGTGGCCTCGATCACAGTGGATCAATCCAGGCCACATCCGTTGTCTAAATCGATGATGGACATAGAGGTAAACGGGAACAAGGTTAAATGCTTGATTGACTGCGGGAGCACCGAAAGCTTTATTCATCCTAGCCTGGTAAAACGACTTTCTCTAACGATAGTCCCCACACAGGGCAAAATCGCCATGGCTGATAAGACTCGTACCTCAAAAATTACAGGTTTCTGCGCGGTTATGTTGTCGGTAAAAGGCAATGATTACAGAGATTTTAAACTACTGATAATGCCAGATCTCTGTGTGAGCGTGATCTTGGGTCTGGACTTCCAGTGCCACCACCAAAGTATCACGCTTACCTACGGTGGGTCCCAGCCGCCCCTCACAGTGTGCGGTCTGGCTACCCTGAAGGTCAAGCCGCCCTCTCTGTTCGCCAACCTCGCACCCAACTGTCGACCCATAGCAACCAAGAGTAGGCGGTACAGCTGGGAGGATAGACGGTTCATTGCGTCGGAAGTAGAAAGACTCAAGCGGGAGGGTATCATCGAATGCAGTACCAGCCCGTGGTGCGCCCAGGTAGTAGTAGTTAAGGGTAGCGAAAAGAAGCGGATGGTGATAGATTATAGCCAGACGGTTAATCTATACACCCAGCTAGACGCCTACCCTCTGCCCCGCATAGTGGATATGGTTAACCAAATCGCGCAATACCGGGTGTTTTCCACCATCGACCTAAAATCGGCATACCACCAGCTCCCCATTAGGCCGGAGGACCGTCCATACACCGCCTTCGAGGCGAACGGACGTCTCTACCACTTCCTCAGAGTCCCCTTTGGGGTAACGAACGGGGTCTCGGTCTTCCAGCGGGAGATGGACCGCATGATCGATGAGAACCGGTTAACAGCCACCTACCCATACCTAGACAACGTCACCATCTGCGGCCACGACCAGCAAGACCACGACTCGAACCTCGCGAGATTTCTGAAAACCGCCCTCAGACTCAATCTCACCTACAATGAGGATAAGTGTGTCTTTAGCACCACGCGCCTCTGTATCCTGGGCTGCGTGGTGGAAAATGGGGAAATCGGTCCAGACCCCGACCGATTGCGCCCCTACCGGCTTTTTATTTCCAGATTTTTTAAACTGAATTCAACTTCTCAAACTGCCACGATGAGATTTGAACTCATTCAGGATTATTAGTCCAGGCCTTCTGAATTACTAGTCAGTAACATAACCACTAGACTAACATACTAATAACTAGTATCGGCAGTGGTGCACCAGCAGAGATCAGTTTACTGATCAGGGACTGGGGCTCAAACCTAGTGTCTGCTTGGCTCAGCTGTTGACTAGTTGACCAACTAAACCAGTCAGACCAAGAGTGGGTGCCGATCTGTGTTCAGAGCCACTAACTACTCTGTCTTCACTGGACTGGTTTCCCCAGTGTTCTCTCTCCCGGAGTGGGAATCCTGGCTGATTTGCCTCCCTCCCTAGCCCAGGGTCGTAGAGTCCGGATGTAGCACCCTTGTGGATATTGGCTCGTTCAGCACAGACTGAGATTGACCCAGGGACCTTCCTGGTTTGCATGTTTCAGTACTAGACTGAGTGATAGCTTTACTAAACAAGCCATGGGCAGTGTAATCAGCAGATATTTGAAGATATTCAGCAGATTGAGTGGTAAACCCTTCCAGTGATTCAGCTCACGTAAAATGAAAGTGCGGAAAAATAAATTTCCGGTAAGATAAACTCCATTATAACCAAACAAAAATTACTTAAGCAGCATATGATCTTATCTGAAATTAATACTATCAGCCTGGCGCATGTAAACACCAACCTTAACGCTTTCAGTCAACCAACGTGTTTTTTCCCCAATGTTCTCTCCTGATGGGTCCGATCCCTGCTGAGCTCCACAGTCCCCCAATGCCAAGTGCTCATTCTCCATGTCTGAGCCTCAATGGCGAGTGTCAGCAGGGTATTTAATGGTGAAGAGCAAGACAGCTGATCTGGTTTCCAATTCACTCACACACACACACACACACACACACACACACACACACACACACACATTTTGCTACAGGCCCACTGAACAGTAATTGGGAGCAGGGATCCTGGCTGTTTTTTTTTGCCTTCCCTAGCCACTGAGACCAAATGTAGCCTCCCACCTGGTATCACGATGGAGATCAATTAACTTAGAACAGACTAGGGTGCAAACCAGGGACCTTCCTAGTCTTTAAAGTTAAGTATCGCAATGGGATGGTGCACCTACGCACTGGACCATCGAGGGAGCTTTAGACCACTCACTGGAGAATCCAACAGCATAGTGAACTTGTTTTAGTGTCAGCTGTGGCTCAGTGGGTAGCACCCTCGCCTTTGAGTCAGAAGGTTGTGGGTTCAAGTCCCACTCCGGAAGACTTCAGCACAAAAATCTAGGCTGACACTCCAGTGCAGTGCTGAGGGAGTGCTGCACTGTCGGAGGTGCCATCTTTCGGATGAGACATTAAACCGAGGCCCTGTCTGCTCTTTCAGGTGGATGTAAAAGATCCCATGGCACTATTTTGAAGAAGAGCAGGGGAGTTATCCCCGGTGCCCTGGCCAATATTTATCCCTCAATCAACATAACAAAAAACAGATTATCTGATCATTATCACATTGCTGTTTGTGGAAGCTTGCTGTGAGTAAATTGGCTGCTGCATTTCTTTCAACAGTGACTACACTTCAAAAAGTACTTCATTTGCTGTAAAGCGCTTTGAGACGTCCGGTGGTCGTGAAAGACACTATAGAAATGCAAGTCTTTATTTATATAGCGCTGTTCATAACATAGAAACATAGAAGATAGGAGCAGGAGTAGGCCATTCGGCCCTTCGAGCCTGCTCCGCCATTCAACGAGATCATGGCTGATCATCCAAACCCTAACACCCAGTCCCTACACCGACAGCCATCCCACCCAAGCCCTATCCCCGTAACCCCACGTATTTAATCCCCCCTAACACTAAGGGCCAATTTTTATCATGGCCAATCAACCTAACCCGCACATCTTTGGACTGTGGGAGGAAACCGGAGCACCCGGAGGAAACCCACGCAAACACGGGGAGAATGTGCAAACTCCTCAGGACCTCCCACTTCACAATCAAATCATTACTTTTGAAGTGAGATCATTGTTGTAATGCAGGAAACGCAGCAGACAAATTGCAAGACCCCACAAACTGAAATGCGATAAATTACCAGATAATCTGTTTTTGGTGGTGCTTATTGAGGGATAAATGTTGGCTGGGACACCAAGGGAACTCCCCATCTCTTTTAATATTGTCATTGGATATTTTACATCTGCCTGAAAGGGCAATTGGGGTCTTAGTTTAACGCCCCATCCAAGAGACAGCACCTCTGACAGTACAGCACACCCAGTATTGTGCTGGAGTGCCACGCTGGTTATGTGCTTAAGTCTCTCAATTGGGGCTTGAATCGTCAACCCCACAGGCAAGAATGCTACCACTGAGCCAAGGCTGGCACTAGTGATGAAGATTTAGACCTTGTGACTATATTTAGTAACTTAGTCCAAATATAGGCACACTAATATATGAAAATGGGAAAAACTTAGCAACAGGCGCCCAGAGTATAACGCCTCCAGTGTACAGCAGCTACTGGGAACTATAGATGAGAGCTGAATGCTGAATAAGGACCAATATGTGGATCCTTTTTTTAAATTAGTTTTACGGGATGTGGGCATCACTGACAAGGCCAGCATTTATTGCCCATCCCTAATTGCCCTTGAGAAGGTGGTGGTGGTGAGCCGCTGCCTTGAACCGCTGCAGTCCATGTGGTGAAGGTACTCCCACAGTGCTGTTAAGGAGGGAGTTCCAGGATTTTGACCCAGCGATGATGAAGGATCGACGATATATTTCCAAGTCAGGATGGTGTGTGACTTGGAAGGGAACTTGGAGGTGGTGGTGTTCCCATGTGCCTGCTGCCCTTGTCCTTCTAGGGGTAAGAGGTCGCGGGTTTGGGAGGTGCTGCCGAAGAAGCCTTTGCAAGTTGCTGCAGTGCATCTTGTAGATGGTACACACTGCAGCCACGGTGCGCCGGTGGTGGAGGGAGTGAATGTTTAAGGTGGTGGATGGGGTGCCAATCAAACGGGCTGCTTTGTCCAAAGAATGTGAGTGCATCCTGGACAGAGGTACTGCCACTACTTTAAGTGACCCATATAGCCCAATTTCATGCACCCCAACCCACACACCCTTAGGCATATACCTCAATCCATACAGCCCATCCCATACACTCCAACCCACACACCCTAACACATATACCTCAATCCAGACAGCCCATCCCATACACTCCAACCCACACACCCTAACGCATATACCTCAATCCAGACAGCCCATCCCATACACTCCAACCCACACACCCTAACACATATACCTCAATCCAGACAGCCCATCCCATACACTCCAACCCACACACCCTAACACATATACCTCAATCCAGACAGCCCATCCCATACACTCCAACCCACACACCCTAACGCATATACCTCAATCCAGACAGCCCATCCCATACACTCCAACCCACACACCCTAACACATATACCTCAATCCAGACAGCCCATCCCATACACTCCAACCCACACACCCTAACACATATACCTCAATCCATACAGCCCATCCCATACACTCCAACCCACACACCCTAACACATATACCTCAATCCAGACAGCCCATCCCATACACTCCAACCCACACACCCTAATGCATACATCCCAAACCCATACAGCCCAAACCCATACTCCCCAACATATACACCGCAGTGCATATACACCAACCCATATACCCTATCCCATATACCCCAACCTATACAGCCTAACCTATAAACCCCAACCTGATTACCCTTTGGATGAAAAGGTACCCCTGACGGTGTCAGCTGTGGCTCAGTTGGTAGCACCCTCGCCTCTGAGTCACAACATTGTGGGTTCAAGTCCCACTCCAGAGACTTGATACATAAAAATCTAGGCTGACATTCCAGTGCAGTACTGAGGGACTGCTGCAGTGTCGGAGGTGCCATCTTTCCGATGAGGCATTAAACCAAGGCCCCGTCTGCCCCCTCAGGTTGATGGAAAAGATCCCACGGCACTATTTCGAAGAAGGGCAGGAGAGTTCTCCCCCCGGTGTCCTGGCCAATATTTACCCCTCAATCAACACCACTAAAACAGATAATCTGGTCATCATCACATTGCTGCTTGTGGGAGATGGCTGTGTGCAAATTGGCTGCTGCATTTCCTACATTACAATAGTGACTATACTTAAAAACAATGTACTTCATTGGCTGTAAAGAGCTTTGGGATGTCCGGTGGTTGTGAAAGGTGCTATATAAATGCAAGTCTTTCTTTTTGACATCCCTCCTTGCTCATTGTCTAATGACCTCACCTTTAGCTTGTGCCCACTGATTGATTTACTTCCAGAAGAATTTTCTGAAAACAATAATTTGTGTGGTTAGCCTGCACTAGATCATGCAACTAGCACATTACTGTAATAAGTAGCATTCCTCAGTTTGCAATGTTGGGAAATCTGTTTTGTGCTCAGAGTGATTATTTTGCTAAGAGCAGTGCTGCACGTACCTGTGCACGACAACCCACCTTGCTGGTTAAAGGAAGGTTAGCTCTGTCGCAATATACTGAGGCACTGGGTGTGCCAGGGTTACATTGCTGAGTGCCAGCTGCCAGTGAAGTGCCGCCTGTTGTGTGCTCTGCATGCTCCCAGTATGGGAGAGAGGAGCACAGGGGAACTGGGCAAGGAGGCAGCGATTCTGGGGTCTGGGCGGGTAAAGGGAATTTGATTGGTGGCCTCCCCTTCGCTGTTTGTTTCAAGCATGCTCTGCATTGCTGTAGCCACATTGTAGGGCACTGCCCATTTGCAACGAGGGCAGAATCTGATGAGTTTTGTGCACAGATGTTGTGCGGAGGCTCCCAGCAGCCATTACACTGAACACCTCGATAGCATTTTAGGCCACAGGCCTCAGAACCCACATGTCAACCTGGTTCAGGTGGTAGCACGCTCACCTGAGTCATAAAGTTACTGGTTCGGAGTCCAATGGCACATAGTCTGGGGATGACATTACCGTGCAGTTCCAAGGGAGTGCTGCATTATTGGAGCCACATCCTTTGGATAAGACATTAAACTGAGGCTCAGTCTAGCTGCTCCTGTGACTGCTAAAGATTCCATGCACTATCGGAACACTCCTTAGGAATAGAGAAACCAGTTATTGATCTCATTGCTGTCTGTGGGTGGTTCCTGGTGCAGAATGGCTGCCAAATATTCCCGCATACCAGTCTCTGCATTTCATGATGGTATTTGAAGAGCTTGGAGATGTTTCAGTTGATATGAAAAGTATCATTTAAGTTATGAAGTACCCCGGAGTTTGTAATGAAATCGGCACTCGACATTTACAGAAACCCCGCTGGACATCACTCTTGTTAGAAGCCAATGAAAGCAAGAGGATATTAACAAACCTTGTTACTAATGCGCAGAGCTGCATTCTCAGAGAAACACTGGATGTAACAATAGTTGGCACTGCCTTCTTTGCCTTGTAGAGTGTCGACAGGAATTATCAATATTGTCTGTTTGCCCTGTTAATCTTATCAATAAATCCATTTTGTACAGTGCGTTTAACAATGCCCCCATTATTCATTAATACAAACAGTAAATACTGCAGATGCTGGCAATCTGAAATAAAACCAGAAAATGCTGGCGATACTCAGCAGGTCAGGCAGCATCTGTGAAGAGAGAAACAGAGTTAACGTTAGGTCATCGACCTGAAACGTTAACTCTGTTTCTCTCTTCACAGATGCTGCCTGACCTGCTGAGTATCTCCAGCATTTTCTGTTTTTATTCCCCCATTATTCATGGTTGTTTTAATTGTGTAGTGTTAGTGTTACAGGAATAACACAACATCGAAAGCACTGGTGGGCTCAGTCAGTAAGTACACCGTTTGGTGAGGTACAGAAAGGCCTCTGCTTCCATTCCCAGTCTGTGCTAAAGTAGTTGCTCTCCGATGGGCTGTACTTGGGCCATGCACTGGGCCTCAGTACACCTATATTAAAGAGGGGAAGTACATCAGCTGGGGCTCCCGCCCCTGATCATAATCCAATGACTCCGAAACCGCTACCGGAGACATGAAACTGGGAATCCTGCGAAACTGGGTGAGCCATCGGGTCTCCCCTCTCATCCAAGATGCCACCAGCTACGAGGAGGCCTGCACCATCCTGAAGGCCCACTACGCGCGGCCAATAAACGTGGTGTACGCCAGGCATCTTCTGACTACTCGCACGCAGCGGCATGGTGAGTCACTAGAGGACTTTATACTAAACCTAAAAGTACTGGGCAGAGACTGTAACTGTAAGGCCGTGTCTGCCATCGTGTACACGGAGGAGCTGATTCGAGACTCCCTTATTGCGGGCCTCAGTTCAAATTATATTCGGCAGAAACTGTTTGAAAAGGAGGGACTGGACTTAAAACAGGCTATAGATATAGCGCGATCGCTGGATATGGCCCAGAGGAACTCTGAATCCTGTTCCCCAGGCCACGTGGCCCACTCCGCCTCGTGCGCGCCGTGGGGGCCGCCATCTTGGAAGCCATCTTCACCTCCCAGGTCTCAGGCCAGCCCAGCACCATCGGAGCCCCAGCCTCCACCCAGGAGCCCCACTACTGCCGCGATGCATCGGGGCCCGAAATGCTACTTCTGCGGTCAGGACAAACACTCCAGGCATCTGTGCCCAGCTGTTTTAAATGCGGGAAGAAAGGACATTTCAGCAAAGTCTGCAGAGGGAACCCCGCCTCCAACTCCACCACTGCCACATGCGCGCCGTGGGAGCGGCCATATTGGAAGCCATCTTGTCCACCCTCATGGAGTCCACCATCTTGCCCCGACTACACGGACCTCCAGGACCCACTGGTGGCCTCGATCACAGTGGATCAATCCAGGCCACATCCGTTGTCTAAATCGATGATGGACATAGAGGTAAACGGGAACAAGGTTAAATGCTTGATTGACTGCGGGAGCACCGAAAGCTTTATTCATCCTAGCCTGGTAAAACGACTTTCTCTAACGATAGTCCCCACACAGGGCAAAATCGCCATGGCTGATAAGACTCGTACCTCAAAAATTACAGGTTTCTGCGCGGTTATGTTGTCGGTAAAAGGCAATGATTACAGAGATTTTAAACTACTGATAATGCCAGATCTCTGTGTGAGCGTGATCTTGGGTCTGGACTTCCAGTGCCACCACCAAAGTATCACGCTTACCTACGGTGGGTCCCAGCCGCCCCTCACAGTGTGCGGTCTGGCTACCCTGAAGGTCAAGCCGCCCTCTCTGTTCGCCAACCTCGCACCCAACTGTCGACCCATAGCAACCAAGAGTAGGCGGTACAGCTGGGAGGATAGACGGTTCATTGCGTCGGAAGTAGAAAGACTCAAGCGGGAGGGTATCATCGAATGCAGTACCAGCCCGTGGTGCGCCCAGGTAGTAGTAGTTAAGGGTAGCGAAAAGAAGCGGATGGTGATAGATTATAGCCAGACGGTTAATCTATACACCCAGCTAGACGCCTACCCTCTGCCCCGCATAGTGGATATGGTTAACCAAATCGCGCAATACCGGGTGTTTTCCACCATCGACCTAAAATCGGCATACCACCAGCTCCCCATTAGGCCGGAGGACCGTCCATACACCGCCTTCGAGGCGAACGGACGTCTCTACCACTTCCTCAGAGTCCCCTTTGGGGTAACGAACGGGGTCTCGGTCTTCCAGCGGGAGATGGACCGCATGATCGATGAGAACCGGTTAACAGCCACCTACCCATACCTAGACAACGTCACCATCTGCGGCCACGACCAGCAAGACCACGACTCGAACCTCGCGAGATTTCTGAAAACCGCCCTCAGACTCAATCTCACCTACAATGAGGATAAGTGTGTCTTTAGCACCACGCGCCTCTGTATCCTGGGCTGCGTGGTGGAAAATGGGGAAATCGGTCCAGACCCCGACCGATTGCGCCCCTACGGGAGCTACCCCTACCAAACACTCCCAAGGCCCTGAAAAGGTGCCTGGGGTTCTTCTCCTATTACGCCCAATGGGTCCCCAATTATTCCGACAAGGCCCGTCCCCTCCTGAAATCAACGTCCTTCCCGCTCACAGCCGAGGCCCACGCCGCCTTCAACAGCATTAAACATGACATTGAGAAGGCCGCGCTGCGGGCAGTGGACGAAAACATCCCTTTCCAGGTCGAAAGCGATGCGTCCGACTTCGCTTTAGCAGCCACCCTCAACCAGGATGGGCGGCCCGTAGCCTTTTTCTCAAGAACCCTCCAAGGGCCCGAGATCAGGCACTCCTCGGTAGAGAAGGAGGCCCAGGCCATAGTGGAGGCAGTGCGGCACTGGAGGCACTACCTAGCCGGCAAACGCTTCACCCTGCTTACCGACCAGCGGTCGGTAGCCTTCATGTTTAACAACAAACAGAGGGGGAAGATCAAGAACGACAAAATTCTCAGGTGGCGGATCGAACTCTCCACGTTTGAGTACGGCATAATATATAGGCCGGGGGCCCTCAACGAATCCCCCGACGCCCTATCACGAGGGATGTGTGCCAGCATCCAGGGGGACAGGCTACAGGGCCTCCACAATGGCCTCTGCCACCCGGGGGTCACCCGGCTATTCCACTTTATAAAATCCCGTAACCTGCCCTATTCCATTGAGGAGGTCCGGTCTATGACCAGGGACTGCCACACCTGTGCGGAATGCAAGCCCCATTTTTTCAGACCCGACCGAGCCCACCTGATCAAAGCTACACGGCCATTCGAGCGTCTGAGCTTAGATTTCAAGGGCCCACTCCCCTCCACCGACCGCAATGTGTACTTTCTCAACATTGTGGACGAGTACTCCCGCTTCCCATTCGCCTACCCCTGCCCAGATATGCCCAGTGCCACGGTCATCAAGTGCCTCGGCAACCTGTTTTGCACGTTCGGCATGCCTAACTACATCCACACTGACAGGGGGGGCATCGTTCATGAGCGATGAACTGCGCCAATACCTGCTGTCGAAGGGGATAGCCACGAGTCGGACCATTAGTTATAACCCCAGGGGTAATGGGCAAGTGGAGAGGGAGAACGCGACAGTGTGGAAGGCGGTCACCTTAGCACTAAGGTCTAAAGGCCTCCCCACCTCCCGCTGGCAGGAGGTCCTCCCAGACGTACTCCACTCGATAAGGTCGCTACTGTGTACTGCTACTAACGCCACTCCTCACGAGAAGATGTTCGTTTTTCCCCGCAAATCAACCTCAGGAGTATCCCTACCCTCGTGGCTCTCCACCCCAGGGACAGTCCTGTTACGGAAGCATGTGAGGGGCCACAAAACGGATCCCCTCGTGGAGGCAGTACACCTACTCCACGCAAACCCACAGTACGCGTACGTCAAGCACGCCGACGGGCGTGAAGACACCGTGTCCATAAAGGACCTCGCCTCGGCAGGAAGCGACGATGACGACCCATCACCACCACCCCCAGAAGAACCTCCACCATCCCCAGAGGTATCCTCACCACCCCCAGCAGTACCTGCAACAACCCCAGCACATGGGTATGCCCAGGAGGGCACCACGGACTCCCGGTCGGAACCCGAGGTACTGTTGCGACGTTCAGGAAGGACTATCACACCCCCGGACAGACTAAATCTGTAGAAGGGGTGAATGTGATGAAATATGCCTTCATCAGACCTGCTTGTATTTTACCTGCTTGTATTGTGTGAACCACACCCTTTTGTTCCTATTGTGTGTATTGGCTACGCCCCTGTCTTTTGCCATATAAAGGTCTCAGGAGCTGTATGAGTCACTCACTACCAGATGAGCCTTAGTTGAATCCTTTAAATTCCTTGTCTTTGAGTTATTGAAGGCACATCACAGGAATGTGTGTGTGTGTGAGTGTGTGCATGCGTGCGTGTGTGTGCATGCGTGCGTGCGTGGGTGTGTGGGTGCATGCATGCGTGGGTGCGTGTGTGTGTGCGTGTGTGGGTGTGGGTGTGTGCGTGTGTGTGTGGGTGGGTGTGTGTGGGTGTGTGCGTGTGTGTGTGGGTGGGTGTGTGTGGGTGTGTGTGTGTGTGTGTGTGTGCGAATAGGCATCAGGTGAAAATAGGCTTGAGCTTGGCTTTGATACTCCCCTCAATCATAGCCTGCCAATGCACACCGTCTAGTCCCACACTTGAACAATGACCGTCTGCGGAAGCATCATTACCCCAGCAAGGAGCCAGCTCCTTCTAGACATGAGAGGAGGGGGGATGGGAGAGGGGCAGGAGGGGGAGGGGTAGGAGAGGGGAGGGGACGGTGGTGGTGTGGGGGGGAGGTGGGGGAGGGAAGAAAGTGGCTGCTAAAGGAAGAAGAAAAGGAAAGAATTCAATCTGAAAGGGAGTGTAACTGTGAGTGAGTCACAAATAGAATGACACACTTTCCTCGAACTCAGTACAGGAAATAATTCTGTGATCTTCAAGCAAACCTAAATCAAAGTTGGCTTTGAGCTGAAAGGTTAGTTATTGTTCTCAAGCTGAGTCATGTTGCTGTTGGAAATATGTAATCACAGGCAACCCAATCCTGGTCATGTTGATCAATCCAGAGCCAAAAGGACAAACCTAGACTGTACTGATCAGGGTGGGCGGTGATCCAGTCAGCTCACAAGTCCTTGTCAAAAGGGATTTAGAATGTATAGGTTCCACCTACTTTTGAATCCCTGGAGCCCAGCTGGTCCCAGCTACTGACCATCAAGGGAAGGTTGGATCTAAACATGAGTTGTGTGGGGCCCAGAGTCTATCACAGCCCAAAGCAGGGAATAAAGTGTCTGCACTTGAGAGACAACCAGTTACTGTGTGCAATCTGTGCTGTGAACTCATGCCTTGTGAGGGGCAAGAGGAGACTATCCAAACACATTCCATGAGCACCCTGACAACCGGCCGAAAATAGATGGGAAATGGTTAGAGGTTGCTTGGTGAGCATAACTTTTTCAACTTAAATGAACTAAACAATATTTTTATTTAAATTGTATTACCCCTTCTCCATTTTCAATTTTGCGCCTTTCTTTTTAGCAGCACGGTGGCATAGTGGTTAGCACTGTTGCCTCACAGCGCCAGAGACCCGGGTTCGAATCCAGCCTCGGGTGACTGTCTGTGTGGAGTTTGCACATTCTCCCCGTGTTTGCGTGGGTTTCCTCCGGGTGCTCCGGTTTCCTCCCACAATCCAAAGATGTGCGGGTTAGGTTGATTGGCTATGATAAATTGACCCTTAGTGTTAGGGGGATTAAATACGTGGGGTTACGGGGATAGGGTGGGATATGTGTTGATGTAGGGGTTACGGGGATCGGGTGGGATATGTGTCGGTGCAGGCTCGATGGGCCGAAATGGCCTCTATCTGCACTGTGGGGTTTCTGTGATTCTGTGATCTCCTCAGGCCTGGTTCTGAGTAATGTGCTCCCAAAGCTTTGCTGTCTTCACCTTCCATCAGGGAGATGAAAAGCAACAGCCCAGAGAACTTTCCCGACTGTTTCTCAAGGAGGGAAAATTCCTGCCCTCCTCGGGGTAGCACTTGGCATGAAAAGAATCATGGGTAGAAGATGGCATCTCACCACCCTGTGTTGGACGCCAATGGTGTGCCACTGCCTCCAAACCAATACCTGTTACTACTAATTAAGAAATGGATCCTTAACAAGCAGTAAGATATAGATTGGGTGTGGGTGAGAAGTTAGTGGAGTAGGGAACAGATGCAAGGGTGAAAGATCAAAATAACTTTTATATAGCATCTTTCATGTCCTGAGGACGTCCCAAAGCCCTTGAATTAGTTTCAATTTAGTGTAGGCAAACGCAGCAGTCGATTTGCACAAATAGCAATGAAATAAATGATCAGGTGCTGTTGGCTGTGGGGGTAAATATTGGCCAGAGCTCCCCTGCTCTTCTTTAAATAGTTTCATAAAGTCTTTTACATCCACCTGAACAGGCAGCCAGGGTCTCATTTAACACCTCACCCGCAAAACAGCATCTCTAACAATGCATCACTACCAGCCGAGACTGTGCTGAAGTCCCCAGAATGGGGCTTGAACCTATGACCTGCTCACTCAGAGGTGAGAGTGCTACTACTGAGCCAAGCTGGCACTCGGCATTAGCCAAAGAAGATATCTGGCTGGAAGAATTTCGACCCATAGTCAACTGACTCTAAAACTTGGCCCTAGCTGCACTCTCATACTGCTATGCTGATAGGGGGTGATCTTACCTTGCCTATTATTTTAACCAAGAAACCTTATTGATAAAGACATTTTAAAACACAGTTAAAAGGCGCAACATAATCTCGTTTATTGGCTAATTCTACTACAGGAGGTAGCTACAAGATGAACTTCCTGTACACTGTGACATTAGAAAACAAAATGGTGACCGTGGTCTCAGCTAAACTTATGTCATTTTGATGGTTCCTCATTTAAAGGAAGACATAATTACTTTTCAGTGTTTTAGGTTTGGTTGCCCTTTAATTATTTAGAGCCCAGTGTTTAAACAAAAACTTTACACCTGTCGCAGGCCCAGACTTGTAGCTGTGTCCTTCAGGACTCGGCCAGCTGGGTCAGTAGTGGTGCTACCGAGCCACTCTTGGTGATGGACATTGAAGTCCCCACCCAGAGTACATTCCTGCCCTTGCTACTCTCAGTGCTTCTTCCAAGTGGTGTTCAACATGGCAGAGTACTGATTCATCAGCTGAGGGAGGGCAGTAATCAGCAGGAGGTTTCCTTGCCCATGCTTGACCTGAAGCCATGAGACTTCATGGGGTCCGGAGTCAATGTTGAGGACCCCCAGGGCCACTCTTTCCTGACTGTATACCACTGTGCCGCCACCCCTGGTGGGTCTGTCCTGCCGGTGGGACAGGACATACCCAGGGATGGTGATGGGGGAGTTTGGGACATTGGTTGAAAGGTATGATTCTGTGAGTATAACTATGTCAGGCTGTTGCTTGACTAGTCTGTGGGACAGCTCTCCCAATTTTGGCACAAGTTCCCCAGATGTTGGTGAGGAGGACTATTGCAGGGTTGACAAATGACCCCGTAGCCGAGGTCGATGCCGGGTGGTCCGTCTGGTTTCATTTTTGTTATTTTGTTTCATAGTGGTATGTTACAACTGAGTGACTTATTAGGCCATTTCAGAGCAGTTAAGAGTTAACCACATTGCAGTGGGTCTGGAGTCACACATAGGCCAGACCAGGTAAGGACAGCAGGTTTCCTTCCCTAAAGGACAGTAGTGAACCAGATGGGTTTTTACGACAATCCAATAGTTTCATGGTCACCATTCTGATACTAGCTCTTTATTCCGGATTTATTTAATTAATTGAATTTAAATACCCCAGCTGCCGTGGTGGGATTTGAACTCGCGTCTCTGGATCATTAGTCCAGGCCTACTGGATTACTAGCCCAGTAACTAATCCCACTGCACTGGAGTGTCAGCCTAGATTTTGTGTTCAAGTCTCTAGGGTGGGCCTTGTGGGCCATGTACAATCTATCCTATTAGGGACTCCACTCTACCTATCTTGTCGCATTGACAACGTTTCTGCATAAGTGAATAGTACAGTGGATTTTTCTCTCCACAGCATGGTGGAGCAGGAGGGTGACTGGGAAATCGAAAACCAACCAACTACCCAGTGAAGGGGGTCTACTGCAGCAGCTGCCGTGGTGGGATTTGAACTCAAGTCTCTGGATCATTAGTCCAGGTCTCTGGATTACTAGCCCAGTGACATTACCATTCCCACAGAATGACCCAACCTGGGCACTGACCCTGATCCTGTCCTCACCTGACCTGACGTCCACACACATGTCCTTTCTAGCAGGGATCGATAGTGATCGGGAGCAGGAACCCTGGCTGATTTCTCCCATGCTTAGCCCAGACCACGACAAACTGTTTCACCAGAGGACACAACCTGTGCTTGAAGGGGGGCAAATTCAAAACTAATCGGCGGAAACATTATTTCAGTCAGCGAGTGGTCAACCTATGGAACAGGCTCCTTAGGGAGTTAGTATTGATTAATCCAAATACAGATTAGAGAGATTTCTTTCAGAAAATAACATTTTGTGCTCCAGTATATGAGTAATTTGAAACATGACATGTGGTGAGTGTAGCGTGTTTGGGAGGAACAGGTGACTTTGGGCCTATTGTTCCCAAAGCTCTCCACCACTGGGGGTTTTCCTCACCTCATGTCTGGGTCTGTTGTAGACTAATTGATAGAGAGTGATTGCTATGATTAGTCAACAACTCCATTATTGTTAGATGATGTGACTGGTAGAAGGCGAACTTGTTGGACCTTGGTCTTTTTTGTCTAGCAATTGCTATGTTCCTAATTATAGCACTCTTCATGTCCCCCCAACTGAAATGAAGCAAGGCAGCAGAGAGTGAGGAGCTGAGCTGAGGCCGCCTGCCTTAGTCTCTATGGATCAGTGTCACACTGGGCAGTGCAGTTACCCGCTGTGCCATATGGGGCACCCTGCAATGTAATTTCTGAGCCATGACTGTGTTGATCTGGAAAACAAAACTCCCCTAAATCATCACCTAAATCTTTGTGTGGCCACAAACCTGTAGTGACTCTGGGCCAAGCCAAGTTAAATGAGGGGCACAGTCCAGTGACTGTAGTTCAAAGGTATTTGAGGGTGGGACCTAACTCAAAAGAACCATTACAGCAAGGCACAGCCTCAACACCGAGAAACCATGGCAGGACATTCCAGTAAACAGTTCTCATTCAATGCACAAATATAATGGAACTTTTTCATTTACAATATGCAGGCTATTAATTTTAACAGTCATTTACTCGCCAAGTGCAAACATAGGTCAATCTGTAAGCACCAATCATTTTGAAAGGTATGAATGATACAGATAGGATGTATATTGAACTAACACTGGGGCGTTTCCTGCAGCTGTTTATATAGTTTCATAAACAGAAGTTAAAGGGACTACAGTCTGTGTGTGTGTGTGTGTGTGTTTTGTATGCACAGTCACTGAGGAATTTACAAGAAATGTATATTGTCTCTTCTGCAGGGACAGGTACATGCAGAAACCATGCCTGCGTCACTCAAGGCATTTATTGATTATTATCAACCTCCTGCAGGCTCCAATCTCTCGCTTGTAGTGTATGTGCTTTAAGTCAGAACTACTTTTTACAGCTCCTGTATACTGTAGTACCGGCAGTAACCACACCGGTATATAAGCTGTGCGCATGCCTCTGTACCCCAGTCTAGAAATCACCCTCCTCCAGTAAAGACCTGTTATTTGTTTATGTACAGCATCCGTGTAATTATTTATCCACTGAACCACGGATCTAACAGTGGCGACGAGTGTTGATGCGAATCTACCTGCAACATAAAAAAAATAAAAAAATAAAATAGTCGAGTCCAGGAACACGGGCGTCGACCGCGAGCAACCGCCCAGCAGTCAGGCAGAGATCCAACTTCGCTGGGGAGGCTGTGGAGAGCCGGGCTTGGTTCCCCAGCCACAACGAACAGTAAGAGACCGGCGACAGGTCCAAAGCAGACCCTTCCCGAGCAGCGGCGGCTGGAGCTGACCGACGGCAGAGAGAGAGAGCCGGGCAGCGTCGACGGGGTAAGAAAGAGGGTGAAGAGAGCAGGGCGCAGCCAGGGGTTGATCACCGAGCGGCGTCGAGGAAAAATACTGCAAACCGGAGAGAGAGAGGGTAAGAAACAGCCGGGTTCTAGACTGAGCGGCGTCGACAAATATCAAGAGAAGAACGCGCAGAGCACAGCCAGGGATCACGGGCTGATCAGGGTCAGCAGGGAGAGCACGGGAGGCGCCATTGAGCCGCGGAGAAGCAGGGAGAGCGTGGGAAGGAAGGAAAGCGCGGGAGACACCATTTTGTGCCAGCGGAGAAGAAGGGGAAGCGCGGGAGGCGCCATTGGGGATAGTTAACGCACAACCAAGGATGCCGAAGAGTGGCAGTATCTCTACGTTCGACAATGAAGTCGAAGATTGGGCGACATATGTGGAACGTATTGAGGTGTACTGCAGGGCGAATGAAGTGCCAGATGCTAATAAAGCACTGGTTCTGTTAAATTCCATGGGTGCAAAAACTTATGGGTTACTGCGAAATCTAATAACCCCAGAGAAGCCGGTAAACAAGAATTTTGAAAGCATAGTAGAAATCCTACAGGACCACTTAAACCCCACACCGCTGCTGATAGCAGAACGATTTAAGTTCCATAAAAGGAACCAACACAAAGACGAAAGCAATGCTGAGTGCCTAACAGAACTGCGCAAGCTATCAAAATACTGCCAGTTTGGAGCGGGACTAGCAGATACGTTAAGGGACAAGTTTGTGTGTGGGCTACAAAGTGAAGGAACCCAGAAACGGCTTCTATCAGAAAAGGACCTTACGCTGGACAAAGCTTTCAATATGGCAGTATCACACGAAGCAGCCGCAAGGGGCGCTGCAGAGATACAACAGAGACTGCAAGAATACGGCACCAACGAAATGACCTATGGAACAGGGAAGTGCTATCGCTGCGGCAGAACAACACATGACCAGAAAAATTGTTGGTTCAAGGACCAAGTGTGCAGACAGTGTGGGAAAGCAGGACATATAGCAAGAGTCTGCAGGTCTGGGAAGAAAACCAACAGTAAGAAATCTCCACAGGAGAAGTACAAAAAGGTACACCAGGTGATGGACAGTGGTTCAGACGAACAGAAAAGTGACACAGACTCCGGAAGCAAGGAGCTGGGTTGTCTGAAACTACATAATGTAACTGAAATGGAGGATCACCAGACTATCTGGGTTACACTCAAGATAGACGGAGTCCAAGTGGAAATGGAATTGGACACAGGGTCAGCTCTAACAGTCATAAATCAAAGAGACTACAAGCGGCTATTTTCACACATACCCTTGAAAGCTACAGAGACTGTCTTGAAGACGTATACAGGGCAAAAAGTCTACCCCAAAGGAAAAATAAGGGTGAAAGTGACATATAAAGGTCAGGAAATACCTAAAATGGATATATATGTATTGCCAAATGGAGGACCACCACTGCTAGGACGTGAATGGATCCGGAAGATACATTTAGATTGGCATTCCATACAGGCACTGAAGGTGGAGGCCAAAAGGGATGACGACGTCACACCTGGACAACTGTCAAAAATGCTAACTGACGCAAAAGAAGTGTTCCAGGAGGGACTAGGAACACTAAAAGGAATAACAGCAACAATTAAAATAGAGGATAATGCAAGCCCAAAGTTTCTGAAGGCCAGACTAGTGCCTTATGCGATCAGACCAGCGGTTGAAGCAGAGCTGGAAGGGTTGGAACGTTCAGGAGTACTGTCCAAAGTGGACTGGAGCGAGTGGGCTACACCCATCGTTCCTGTAATGAAGAGATCATTGAGTAATACACCTGGGGAACCAAAGAAGGTCCGCATCTGTGGGGATTTTAAGGTGACAGTGAACCCAGTCCTTCACACGGTGCAATATCCGCTTCCACGAATTGAGGATATTTTTGCCTCGCTATCTGGTGGTAAACGCTTCACCAAAATTGATCTAGCCCAGGCGTACTTGCAAATGGAGGTAGAAGAAGCTTTGAAACATTACCTTACGATCAACACCCATAAAGGTCTCTATCAATACAACCGGCTGGTGTTTGGAGTAGCCTCGGCTCCGGCTATCTGGCAAAGGGCAATGGATCAGGTCCTGCAAGGGATTCCAGGGACCCAGTGTTATTTGGGCGACATCTTGGTCACGGGCGAAAATGACGGTGATCACCTCGCTAACTTGGAGAAGGTGCTCGCCAGATTAAAGGAATATGGGCTACGAGCTAATCGCCACAAGTGCGAGTTTTTCCAGAAACAGATCTCGTATTGCGGCCACGTCATCGATGAAGAGGGGTTACATAAGTCCCCTGACAAGATTGAGGCAGTAGTCAAGGCTCCAGCACCGGAAAATGTGTCACAACTGAGGTCGCTCCTCAGGCTGGTAAACTATTACCACAAGTTCTTACCAAATTTGTCTATGGTATTACACCCGCTGAACACCCTACTGCAAACAGGGGTACCATGGAAGTGGGATGACGAACGTAGACGAGCTTTCCAGAAGTGTAAAGAATTGATCACATCAAAAGAGGTGTTGGCCCATTTCAACCCAGCACTACCAATTCGTTTGGCATGTGATGCATCACCCTACGACATTGGAGCGGTGCTGTCGCACAAATTCCCAGACAGATTGGAGAGGCCAGTAGCCTTTGCGTCTCGGTCACTAACCTCAGCCGAGCGCAACTACGCCCAGATTGACAGGGAGGCCCTCAGCCTAGTATGGGGAGTAAAAAAATTCAACCATTATCTGCATGGGCAGAAGTTCACCTTGCTGACTGACCACCAACCACTTGTCTCCATCTTTAATCCTAAGAAGGGCGTGCCAGTAATGACTGCACAGCGGTTACAAAGATGGTCCCTGTTTCTAGGGGCGAATCAATATGAAATAGAATATAAAGGCACAAAACAGCATGGGAACGCTGATGGGCTATCGCGCCTGCCACTGCCTACAGTGGAGGAAGCACCAGCAGTGGACCCTATCGAGATATTTTATTCGGCGATAATTGAACGATTGCCAGTAACAAACGCGGATATAGAGAAGGAGACCCGCAATGATCCGACGCTGTCACGGGTATATGAATTGACGGTGAGGGGATGGCCAACACATGGCGACTCACTGTTGCCAGCATTCTCATCCAGAAGAGAACAGCTGTCAGTATGCCAGGGGACAGTGATGTGTGGATCCAGAGTGGTGATTCCACCCAAGTTAAGGGAGAGAGTGCTAAAGGAGCTACATGAAGGTCATCTGGGGGGAGTGAAAATGAAAAGCCTTGCTAGGGCTTATGTGTGGTGGCCGGGAATCGATCAACAAATCGAAGACCTAACTAAGAGCTGCTTAGGATGCCAGAAGGTCCAAAATGCACCACCACATGCCCCTCTACACCCATGGGAGTGGCCCTCCTCTCCATGGCAACGGGTGCACATTGATTTCGCTGGTCCATTCATGGACTCAATGTTCTTAATAGCAGTGGATGCTCATTCAAAGTGGCCTGAGGTGATAAAGATGTCTTCAACCACTACAGAGAAAACGATTGCAGTTCTACGAACCATATTTGCCAGAAACGGTTTGCCAGAGCAGATCTGCTCTGATAATGGACCACAGTTTGCGTCCGACGAGTTCCAAAAATTCATGAAAAGGAATGGGGTAAGGCATTACACATCCGCCCCGTATCATCCAGCCACCAATGGATTGGCTGAGAGGTTCGTACAAACCTTTAAGAAGGTGATAAAGGCCATGTGCGACGAGGAAATTCCACTACAGCATAAGATGGACAATTTCTTATTAGCCTACTGAAACGCGACACATGCAGTTACCAACCAGACCCCGGCCATGATGTTCTTTAACCGAAGGTTGAGATCTCATCTGGACTTGCTCAGACCAAATGTGCAAAGAAATGTTGAGGACAAACAATTCCAGCACATCAACGAGAAGCCGACAAGGAGCTTCAATGTAGGGCAACCAGTCTTGGCCCGTGACTATCGAACAGAGAAGTGGCAACCCGGAACGATATGTACAAGGCAGGGGCCATTAATGTACACAGTGGATGTCGGGGAGAACATTGTGAGACGCCACGTCGATCAGATCTTAGCATCACGGGAAGGCGTCAACCCCATGTCTCGAGTACCTGGGGATGAACCCGACATACCGGTAGCATCTACTTCAGACCCAGTAGCAGTGGAACCCGATGAACTACCCGATGAAAAGGGGTCAGAATCGCCTCTGCACCAAGAACAAGAACCTCCGGAAAGGCGCTATCCCAAAAAGGTCAGGAAGCCGCCCCAAAGACTGAATCTATAAATGGACTTTTGTTATTGAATGTACACGTAAAAATGTAATTGTTATTTGAATATTAAGGGGGTATTATTAAACTAAAAAGGGAGGAATTGTAGTGTATGTGCTTTAAGTCAGAACTACTTTTTACAGCTCCTGTATACTGTAGTACCGGCAGTAACCACACCGGTATATAAGCTGTGCGCATGCCACTGTACCCCAGTCTAGAAATTACCCTCCTCCAGTAAAGACCTGTTATTTGTTTATGTACAGCATCCGTGTAATTATTTATCCACTGAACCACGGATCTAACATCGCTCTCTCTGTTGCGGTTATGAAATTGATAGTTCAAGTGGTAGTCAGGGCTCTACTGAACTTTCCCCTCTGGTTCCTTTTTAGTTTCAAATAAATCATCCAACTCATTTCTTCACTCACACTATTGAAATCAAGTCACACTGAGATAGAAATTGGTGTACGTTGTGCCTGTTTTTTGGGCATAAAATGGGCATAAAGCATACCAATTTAATAGTGGGACAACCTGTGCCCAATCTACACAGATATTGGTCCCACTGCATTCCAGGTGGATGCCTAAAGCAGGCATGTATGTTAATGAGGGGCCTAGCAGCTGTTGAAGGCCCCCTCAATACGTTCCCGCTCTGGATTCTGCAGCGACCGGCAACGAGATGTGTGTTTCATTTTAATTTCTTTAAAAACAACCTTTGTGTGGAGCCAGGAGGAGCAGGAGTGCTCTCCCTCCTGTAATGTATATACCTTTAAGGGGGGAACTATCTTTTACAGCTCATGTATATTGCAGTACCGGCAGTGACCACACCTGTATATAACACTGAGTAGTAATCTGTACAGATCAGTTCCAGTGTGAGCCACGTTGAGTAAACACCTGTTGTACCATTCTCCTGCAGTCTGTGTCTTATTATACACAGACACAACATTGGCGACAAGGCAAGTACGAACCTACCTGCAACTCTGCATCACCTCCCGGGGATTCATTCCTGGAGATCAGTGGATTGGAGGTCAAGGCCAGAGACTCGGGCGTCGACCACGGGCAACCGCCCAGTCACCCAGCAGAGACTCGAGGATTGCAGGGGAGACTGTCGAGAGCCAGGCTTGGCTTTCCAGTCGAGGTGGTCCAGCGAAACGGTCTGGCAACAGGTAGTGCGCAGACCCTTCCCGGACAGCGGTGGGCTGGAGCCCGACCGAGTGGCACAGCAAAGGGCTGAGCAGCATCAACGGGGGAGAGAGAGAGGGGGCAGAGCGCACAGGGCGCAGCTGGTGTTCAGGGGCCGAGCAGCGTCGAAGAGAGGGAGAGAGAGACGCACAGAAACCCGCGAGGCGCCGCCATTGCCACGAGGACCGCCGAGAGCGGTGTTGGCAGCAGCGCAGGAGAAGCGCGCGAAACCTACAGGGTGCCGCCATTGCCACGAGAACCGCCGGGAACGGCGTTGGCAGCAGCGGGGGAGGAAGGAAAGCGCGGGAGATGCCATTTTAAGCCATTGGGAGACGCCATTTTAAACTACACCCAAAATGCCGAAGAGTGGCAGTATCACCGCACTTGACAATGAAGTCGAAGATTGGACTACATATGTCGAACGAATAGAGGTATACTGCAAGGCAAATGAGGTGTCAGATGACAAGAAAGCGTCAGTATTGTTAAATTTAATGGGTGCAAAGACGTATGGTTTATTACGAAATCTAGTAACCCCAACGAAGCCACTGGAAAAGAGTTTTGAAGACATAGTAACGATACTACAGGAACATTTAAACCCCACACCGCTGCTGATAGCAGAAAGATTCAAGTTTCACAAATGGAACCAGCATAAGGATGAAAGCAATGCTGATTATTTAACAGAACTGCGCAAACTATCGAAACACTGCCAGTTTGGAGCGGGACTGGCAGATACCTTAAGGGACAAGTTTGTGTGTGGGCTTCAAAGTGAAGGAACCCAGAAACGGCTTTTATCTGAAAAGGACCTTATGCTGAAAAAGGCTTTCAGCATTGCGGTATCATATGAACCAGCAGCACGGGGCGCTGCAGAGATACAACAGAGACCGCAAGAATATGGCACAAACGAAATGTCATATAGAACAGAGAAGTGCTATCGCTGCGGCAGAACAACACACGACCAGAATGATTGCTGGTTCAAAGACAAAGAGTGCAGACAGTGTGGAAAAGTAGGACACATAGCACGAGTCTGCAGGTCGGGAAAGAAAACCAGCAATAAGAAACCGACCAAAGAAAAGTACAAGAAGGTACATAAGATGATGGAGAATAGTTCAGACGAACAAAAGAGTGATAACGACTCCGAAAGCAGGGAACTGAGTTGTCTGAAACTACATAATGTGATCACAACGGAGGATCACCGAACCATTTGGGTCACTCTCAAGATAGCAGGAGTCCAGGTAAAGATGGAATTGGACACAGGATCAGCCCTAACAGTCATAAACCAACGGGACTACGAGCGGCTATTCTCACACATACCCTTGAGAGACACAAAAATTATTTTGAAGACGTACACGGGGCAAAAAGTCTACCCCAAAGGAAAAATAAGGGTGACCGTTATATATAACGGTAAGGAAACACCAAAACTAGACCTGTATGTATTGCAAGATGGAGGACCACCATTACTGGGACGTGAATGGATCTGGAAAATACAACTGGATTGGCATTCCATACAGGCACTGACTGTGGCTGACAAAAAGGATGACGACGTCACACCTGGGCGACTGTCAAAGATCCTAACTGACGCGAAAGAAGTGTTCCAGCAAGGACTCAGAACACTAAAAGGCATGACAGCGACAATTAAAATTGAAGAAAACGCAAGCCCAAAATTTTTTAAGCCCAGACCGGTACCTTATGCGATCCGCCCAGCCGTTGAAGCAGAGCTGGAGAGTCTGGAATGTTCAGGTGTACTGTCCAAGGTAGACTGGAGCGAGTGGGCTACACCCATCGTCCCTGTGATGAAAAAGTCATTGAGCAGCACGCCTGGGGAACCAAGGAAGGTTCACATCTGTGGGGACTTTAAGGTAACAGTGAACCCGGTCCTTCACACCGTACAATATCCACTTCCGCGGATTGAAGATATTTTCGCCTCGCTATCTGGAGGGAAACGCTTCACTAAGATTGATCTGGCCCAGGCGTACCTGCAAATGGAGGTAGAAGAAGCATCAAAAAAATACCTCACAATCAACACCCATAAAGGTCTCTACCAATACAACCGGCTGGTATTCGGGGTAGCATCAGCTCCGGCTATTTGGCAGAGGGCAATGGAACAAGTCCTGCAAGGGATCCCAGGGACCCAGTGTATTTGGACGACATCCTGGTCACGGGCGAAAATGACAGTGATCACCTTGCCAACCTGGAGCAGGTGCTCACTAGATTGCAGGAATATGGGCTCCGAGCTAACTGCCCCAAATGCGAGTTTTTTAGAAAACAGATCTCATATTGTGGCCACGTTATCGATAAAGGGGGGTTACATAAGTCCCCAGAGAAGATTGAGGCAGTAGTCAAGGCTCCAGCACCGGAAAATGTGTCACAACTGAGGTCGTTCCTCGGGCTGGTAAACTACTACCATAAGTTCTTGCCAAATTTGTCTACAATACTACACCCACTGAACACCCTACTGCAAACTGGGGTGCCATGGAAGTGGAGTGACGAATGTAGACGAGCTTTCCAGAAGAGCAAAACACTAATCACATCGAAAGAGGTATTGGCCCATTACAACCCGGCATTACCAATTCGGTTGGCATGTGATGCGTCACCCTACGGCATTGGAGCGGCGCTGTCGCACAAATTCTCGGACGGCTCAGAGAGGCCTGTAGCCTTTGCGTCACGATCACTAACCTCAGCCGAGCGTAACTACGCCCAGATTGACAGGGAGGCCCTCAGCCTAGTGTGGGGAGTGAAAAAGTTCAATCACTATCTGCACTGGCAGAAATTCACCTTGCTGACTGATCACCAGCCTCTTGTCTCCATTTTTAATCCGAAGAAGGGCGTTCCGGTGATGACTGCGCAACGACTACAAAGATGGTCACTTTTTCTAGGGGCGCACCACTATGAGATTGAATGTAAGGGCACGAAACAGCATGGAAATGCTGATGGGCTATCACACCTGCCACTGCCTACTGCGGAGGAAGCACCAGCAGTGGATCCTGTCAAAATATTCCATTCGACTATAGTTGAATACCTACCGGTAACTAACGCTTGTATCGAAAAGGAAACCCGAAATGACCTGACACTGTCTCGGGTATATGACTTGACGGTGAAGGGATGGCCAGCACATGGCGACTCACTGTTGCCAGCATTCTCGACAAGGAGAGAACAGCTGTCAGTGTGCCGGGGGACCTTGATGTGTGGATCCCGAGTGGTAATTCCACCCAAGTTAAGGGATAGAGTGCTCAATGAGCTTCATGAGGGTCATCTGGGAGGGGTAAAAATGAAAAGCCTAGCCAGGGCTTATGTGTGGTGGCCGGGAATCGATAAACAAATCGAGGACCTGACCAAGAGCTGCTCAGGATGCCAGAAAGTCCAAAATGCACCACCACAGGCCCCTCTACACCCATGGGAGTGGCCCTCGTCTCCATGGCAACGGGTGCATATTGATTTTGCTGGTCCATTCATGGACTCAATGTTTTTAATAGCCATGGATGCGCACTCGAAATGGCCTGAGGTCATCAAAATGTCCTCCACCACCACGGAGAAAACTATTGCAGTCCTACGGACCATTTTTGCTAGGAATGGCTTGCCAGAACAGATTTGCTCCGACAACGGACCACAGTTTGTGTCCGAAGAGTTCCGGAGGTTCTTGAAAAAGAATGGGGTATGGCATTACACATCCGCCCCGTATCATCCAGCCACTAATGGATTGGCTGAGAGGTTCGTACAAACCTTTAAGAAGGCAATAAAGGCTATGTACAATGACAACATTCCGCTGCAGCACAAGGGGGACAATTTCCTGTTCGCCTACCGGAATTCGACACATGCAGTCACCAACCAGGCCCCAGCCATGATGTTCTTTAACCAAAGGTTAAGATCTTGCCTGGATTTGCTCAGACCAAATGTACGAAGAGATGTTGAGAGTAAGCAATTCCAGCACATCCATGAGAAGCCAACAAGGAGCTTCAATGTAGGGCAACCAGTCTTGGTCCGCGACTACCAAACAGAAAAATGGCAGCCAGGAATGATATGCACACGGCAGGGCCCACTAATGTACACAGTGGACGTTGGGGAGAGCATCGTGAGACGCCATGCTGATCAGATCCTAGAGTCACAGGAACAAGTCAACCCCATGCCTCGCCCATACGTACCTGGTGATGAACCCGACGTACAGGTCGCATCTACCCCAGAAACAGTAGCATCGGAAGCTGATGAACCAACCGACGACAGGGGGCCAGAATAGCCTCCGCACCAAGAGCACGACACTCGGGAAAGGCGCTATCCAGAAAGGATCAGGAAGCCTCCCCAAAGACTGAATATATAAATAGACTATTTTCAGCTAATGTTGCATGTTAAAAGTGTTAATTGTAATTAGTTTGATATTTAATTGTTGAATGAGTGTTATGGTACTGTTAATCTAAAAGGAGAGGAATTGTAATGTATATACCTTTAAGGGGGGAACTATCTTTTACAGCTCATGTATACTGCAGTACCGGCAGTGACCACACCTGTATATAGCACTGAGTAGTAATCTGTACAGATCAGTTCCAGTGTGAGCCACATTGAGTAAACACCTGTTGTACCGTTCTCCTGCAGTCTGTCTTATTATACACAGACACAACACCTCCGACTCCACATTCCTGGTGATTGCAACCCCCCCCCCGCCTCAGAAGCCTTGCTCGATCCAACTCCCCAACCCGGAACTGACCTGAGGGCCACTGCCAGTGGCCCTAAATTGATTTCTCTCGCGGGGCGAGCTGCCCGTGGAGACACAACTAGGGCCGCCTGGACGTTTCATCACATGACCTCCCACCGCCAACCGCCCCACCCGGTCAAACAGCCTTTCCCTCCGCCCCCATCTCCAATATTAAAGTATTCAAAGAAAATGGAACACACCATTTTGTTTATGCCCGAATGATTTTATTTTCCTGAGTTTTCACTCGCAGCAAGATCCAGGAGATTAATCTTCAATTCCTGGAGACTCCAGGGCAATCCTGGAGTGTTGGTGATCCCGAGGCATGACAGGCGACAGGCTACTAGCCCCGAAGATGTAGGTGAGGCCCGAGGCCCAATATCAGGCCAGCCTCTCTGTCCGAGTGAATGCTGCTCACGCATCACCGAGTCTGGGCCCGAGAACGGGTCTGGACTAATTTCCACCTGTCGCATCGTCTCCTCCCTCAATTGTCCTTTCCTTCCTTCTTCAACCTACGGGCCTTCAAAACCCGAGCTTCGTGCCATCGAACCAGTTCTTCCTAATTTAGCTGGTTTCTCTCCCTTTTTTCAGACTTGATGTCCCAAACTATGGGCTGGGCTGTCACCTCCGCTTTGCAATAAAAAAATTGCCACTTTCCCTGGAAAATAAAATGCTGACATAAAGGGAACAGGAACAGCAATTCTTTAATTTCTAAGTTATGGAACTGTCACGGTGCTAGTACTCTCAGTGTAAATATTAAATATTCCTATTTATTAATAGAGGTTTCATTTTGAGTAATATTTACTATTTCGATGCAACTAGGGCTGGTGGTGTGATTGGAGATGCTGACTGTTCAAACAGCAGATTGTTTACAGTGAGTGAGCAGCATTGACTATGAAGAACACTCCAATAATAACATCTTTTCAATCTTGTTTTTTAATTTCTACTTTCTCCCCCAGCAGAAATATCGTACACATTGGGTGGTTTTGTTTGCGAATAGGATAGGATAAGTTCTCAAAAGCTAGCACTGCACTCAGTACAGTCCCTGTATACCACCGATATAGTTCTTCTATATTGCCTATATGGTCCCTCTATATTGCCAGTACAATCTCTTTATATTGCCTGTATGGTCCCTCTTTAGTCCCTATATTCCCAATATCATTCCTGTATATTTATCAGGTGTGTATACTCCCGGCATCACCTCTGGATCATCCCTGTGTATTTCCCTGTATAATCCCTTCGTACTACCTGTATGGTCCCTACATAGTAACCGCACTGTATCTATTACTATATCATAACTATATCCTCTCTGTACAGTTCCTATATCCTCTCTATACTAATCCTCTCTATACTAAGCCTTGTTTTTATATTAAATGCCCTGTATATAAAACCCAGAATCCTATTTGCTTTTTATGGCCTTTCCTACCTGCAATGAAAACCCAGGTTTAAAGCGGATGTATAATTTACTCTCTCTGCCAGTCTGCCCTAGTTGTCTCCACACAGAATACGCTGCAGGCTTTGGTTAAAACTGCCCAACTATTTCAGATCAGACTCTTGAAACTTCCAAAGACTTTCGTCCCATTTATCTGGGCTGGATTTGAACTCAGGGCTGACAACTAAATACCCAAGGCATATGCTCGGGCCTGGGACGGGGTGGGACGGTATCGGGCGAGACAGGGCTGGACGGAACGGCGTGAGACAGCGCAGGATGGGACGGGGCAGGATGGGACGGGGCAGGATGGGATGGGGTGGGATGGGGCAAAATGGGACAGGATGACTTATTGCGTGGAGTGTGCCCTTTCCCAACTTCACGATCGTTTTGGGCAGAAGTCGAATTTCCCCCCAAGTGTCTGACCCAGTGTCCGAGAGCGAAAATGGAGTGTCTGACCCACTGTCCCAGAGTGAGAAAGCACACTGTCTGACCCACTGTCCCAGAGTGAGAAAGGACAGTGTCTGACCCACTGTCCCAGAGAGAGAAAGCAGTGTCTGACCCACTGTCCCAGAGTGAGAAAGGACAGTGTCTGACCCACTGTCCCAGAGTGAGAAAGGACAGTGTCTGACCCACTGTCCCAGAGTGAGAAAGCAGTGTCTGACCCACTGTCCCAGAGTGAGAAAGGACAGTGTCTGACCCACTGTCCCAGAGTGAGAAAGGACAGTGTCTGACGAACTGTCCCAGAGTGAAAAAGGACAGTGTCTGACCCACTGTCCCAGAGTGAGAAAGGACAGTGTCTGACCCTCTGTCCCAGAGTGAGAAAGGACAGTGTCTGACCCACTGTCCCAGAGTGAGAAAGGACAGTGTCTGACCCGCTGTCCCAGAGTGAGAAAGGACAGTGTCTGACCCACTGTCCTAGAGTGAGAAAGGACAGTATCTGACCCACTGTCCCAGAGTGAGAAAGGACAGTGTCTGATCTACTGTCCCAGAATGAGAAAGGACAGTGTCTGACCCACTGTCCCAGAGTGAGAAAGGACAGTGTCTGACCCACTGTCCCAGAGTGAGAAAGGACAGTGTCTGACCCACTGTCCCAGAGTGAGAAAGGACAGTGTCTGACCCACTGTCCCAGAGTGAGAAAGGACAGTGTCTGACTCACTGTCCCAGAGTGAGAAAGGACAGTGTCTGACCCACTGTCCCAGAGTGAGAAAGGACAGTGTCTGATCGCTGTCCCAGAGTGAGAAAGGACAGTGTCTGACCCATTGTCCCAAAGTGTGAAAGGACAGTGTCTGACCCACTGTCCCAAAGTGTGAAAGGACAGTGTCTGACCCACTGTCCCAAAGTGTGAAAGGACAGTGTCTGACCCACTATCCCAGAGTGAGAAAGGACAGTGTCTGACCCACTGTCCCAGAGTGAGAAAGGACAGTGTCTGACCCACTGTCCCAAAGTGTGAAAGGACAGTGTCTGACCCACTGTCCCAGAGTGAGAAAGGACAGTGTCTGACCCACTGACCCAGAGTGAGAAAGGACAGTGTCTGACCCACTGTCCCAAAGTGTGAAAGGACAGTGTCTGACCCAGACTTTTAAAAGTCCATCCCATGCCTACTGACTGTACTGAGTATTGGCATGAACTTTCACTGGCAGCTGGAGATTTTATTTCATGCATTAATTTGATTCTGCAAATCCAGTTCTTGCCCACCCAGGCTGAAAAGTAGCTAGGTGAAGACCTTGTCTTATTTTGGTGGACAGTGAGGTCTGGTGTAGGGGTGTCACCCTTTCCCAAGTCCGAAAACAAAGAAGAGGTGGAATAGTGATGAGGCATGGACATGGTGGTACGGGATGAGGAGGATGTGATGTAGCGACAAGGCATGGGCATGGTACCAAGGGATTAGGAAGATGTGATGTAGGGAAGAGGCATGGGCATGGTACCAAGAGATGAGGAGGATGTGGAGTAGGGAAGAGACATGTGCATGGTACCAAGGGATGAGGAGGATGTGGAGTAGGGAAGAGACATGGGCATGGTACCAAGGGATGAGGAGGATGTGGAGTAGGGAAGAGGCATGTGCATGGTACCAAGGGATGAGGAGGATCTGGAGTAGGGAAGAGGCATGGACATGGTACCAAGGGATGAGGAGGATGTGGAGTAGGGAAGAGGCATGTGCATGGCACCAAGGGATGAGGAGGATCTGGAGTAGGAAAGAGGCATGGACATGGTACCAAGGGATGAGGAGGATGTGGAGTAGGGACGAGGAATGGGCTTGGCTTTGCTGATCATGAAAATTCATCAATAACGTTAAAAACCTCAATAAATAATACATCCAAGCCGTGCAACACAGAACTAAGTAGGGAAACCTGGACTTCTGTTTGATGTCTAATTTGGAAATTTCCAGACAGCCCACTCAACAAATAGCATGTCCAGTCTAAATCTGGTACTAACAGAGGCCCGACATTCTGAAGGTTTCTGGAGATAAGTAATATATATGGATCTGATTCTGTGGGGTGTTATCTGCCGGGGTTATTGCAAAGCTCTGCTCTAGTATTCCAAGTAAACATGCCAGGAGCTATTTACAGCAATAAACAGATTATTTATTGTTGATTTATGATTGTTAAAATGATTAGAAGCCGGATCAACACCATAATATAACTACCTTAGATAAACATACAAATGTAACGTGAGGTGGCAGGCCAGAACTTATCATCAGATTTAATCACATAGATTCTGTCACAAACAATGAATCACCATCCAGCCTCTTCAAAGTTGACAGAATTAAAAGTGTCGCTGAGGATTTAAATCACTTTCTAACCGACACCGGGTTTCTTTTAGTGCCAACAGACATTCTGTGTCCCTGCGGGAGATGCCTGTCATTTATACGGTAGCCGTTAGAAAATATACTCCCTGATCACCAAAACAGCCTATCCTAATTTCCAGTATCTGTGCCCCTTGCTGTAGGAACCACAAGCCTTTCCCAGTTTATAGGAGCTGACACTGAGACACACACCAGGTGTAGAGAATCAGCCCAGAACCAGCTGACAGCTTTTATTTCTGTAACTGGCTTATTTGTGCTGGTTTTATTCATCAAGGTGAAGAATGTCAGTCCTGGGGAATGGAACACTTCCCATTTCAGGCACCCAGTCTCATGACTCCCAGGTAAGTTGCAGAGTAATACTCCGTCTACTCTGTCCCAACCTCGGGATAGAACCACTTGCCATTTCCCACACACGCTTTCCTGTGGCCTCGCTCAGTCAGATAGCCGATTAACGTCCAATTAGAGGAGGTTTCTTCCTGTGACCCGAGCCCGCGAGGATCTGGGTAGAAACTGCCCCAGACTCATTTCGCGAAGGACTCTTAGATCCAGCAGATAGCAAAGACTTTCATCCCATCTGTCCCGGCTGGGTGTGAAACCAGGTCCAGAGGTGAAGGGGGTGAATTCCAGAGGGTGATTCTCCCAATAGTCCACAGAGTCACGGAAACTCTGGAAAACCGGCATCTTTACACCATTTCCCCGGAGTTTCTGCGGCCTCTTCTCCTGAAGTTAGGGTGGAAGATCGGGAGAAACCCCATGGGATTCATCCCCAAAGTGTCAATGTTTAACCCGCTGCACTACCCCAGTCCCTGTGTGACTCCGTGCAGAGGAGCTGAGAGTGAGGGATACACAAGGCGCACACACTGGACACCAGGAGCTTACACTCGCCTATCTGCTTCTTTATGATAGCACCAGAGATTAGTAATGCTTGAGTAATTCTCATGTTGTTAAAAGTTACATTTTTTAGTTCTTCGTTTTGCTTAGCAACCGAAAGGGCTTTTGCTGATGACTGGATCTAGACCAACTTTAAAACATATGCAGAGATATTTATGTCTAAACGCACTGGCTAATCAGCAATAACATTTCCACTGAGGATGTGCCAGACCTATCACACTGCCAGACCATGGGGAATGGCACGATGCTTTGTCTAGTGCTGCTGCTATTGAGATCTGCGGTGTCCCTGGCACTCCTGTTTGACAGATCGCGGGCACTCTGCACTCTTGCTGTGCTGTCCAAAGAGGCTGTCCGCTGTCTCTTGATAATGGCAGATGGTGGTCATCCAGCAGTAAACACCACCAACTACCCCCATTTCAAGCGTTTGCCACACCATGTTCTCTGCAGGTGCCCTTCAGTTCAATGATGGAACAGCCACTCTGGTGTATCACACCACCTTCTTAGGGTAACTCGGGATGGGCAATAAATGCCGGCCATGCCAGCCAAGGCCACATCCCGAGAATGAAAAAAACGAATAAGATGGTGGAATGAACAAAAAAGTGACGGATGAAATTCAATGCCGGTAAATGTGAGGTGGTACATTTTGGTTAAAAATGTAATAATAATTATACATTAAATGGGGGAAGGGTGATGTGGAAGAGCAGAGGGATTTGAGGGTTCAGGTTCACGAGACATTAAAAGCAGCACCTCAAGTGGATAAGGCCACTGGGTTTTATGGCAAGAGGTAGAGGATATAAAAATCGAGATGTAACGGTGAAGCCATATAAAACCTTAGTAAGACCACAGCTGGAGACTGTGTGCTGCTTTGGGCTCCACACTAGCTTAGGGCTACTCATGTGGAGGGTAAACAACATTTTTAAAACTAATTTTTGGGATGTGGCCGTCACTGGCAAGGCTGGCATTTATTGTCCAACCCTAGTTGCCAGCAGTTTGATGCAACTGACTGTCTTGCTAGCACATTTCACAGGGCAGTTAAGAGTCAACCACGCCGGTGTGGGACTGGAGTTACATATAGACCAGACCGGGTAAGGACGGCAGGTTTCCTTCCGAAAGGCCATTAGTGAACCAGTTGGGTGTTTACAACAATCTGACAGCTTCATGGTCACTTTTAGTGATATCAACTTTTCATTTCAGATATTTTTTAAACTCAAACTGCCATGGTGGGATTTGGACTCATGTTCCGGGATTATTAGTCCAGGCCTCTGGATTACTAACATAACTATTATATTACCCAGTGCGCTGCTTGAGCCAAACACCTGGATCCATATTGTCATTTCTACATATTTCTATGTAGAAACAAATGCTTCATCTTTGTCACTAGGCAATTCTACGCATTCTATCTCCTCCCTGCAACTTCACTGTGTTGACAAAAAAAAACTTACTCCACCTTCTCTTATTCTAACATGTTCTTTCCCAGAAGTTCAAAACTGTGCAATCAGCCTTCACTCAGATTTTCTCCCCTCCTAGTGTGCAGGCCACCTCCGAATGATTACTCTCACTTTATTTTATCTTCCATTGTTTTTAATCTCTGGCCAAAATGCAGAGCAATATCTAACTACATTCATAAAAATCATAAAGAAAAAGCATATAATTGCGCAAAGATGGGTGGCAGGTCAGAGGATTGGACAGAATATAAAAAACAGCAAAGAATGACTAAAAGATTAATAAGGAGAGAAAAATTAGAGTACGAGAGAAAGCTAGCTAGAAATATAAAAACAGATAGTAAGAGTTTCAATAGCTATTTTAAAAAGAAAAGAGTTAACAAAGTGAGCGTTGGTTGTATAAAAAGTGAGTCTGGAGAATTAATAATGGAAAATAAGGAGATGGCAGTTGAATTGAACAGGTATTTTGCATTGGTCTTCACTATAGAGGATACAAGTAACATCCCAGAAATAGTTGTAAATCAGGAAATGGAAGGGAGGGAGGAACTCAAGAAAATTATAATCACCAGGGAAGTGGTACTGAGCAAATTGTTGGAGCTGCGGGCTGACAAGTCCCCGGGTCCTGATGGACTTCATCCTAGGGTCTTAAAAGAAGTGGCTAGTGAGATAGTTGATGCGTTGGTTTTAATTTTCCAAAATTCCCTAAATTCGGGGAAGGTTCCATTAAATTGGAAAAGGGAGGGAGACAGAAAGCAGGAAACTACAGGCCAGTTAGCTTAACATCTGTCATAGGGAAAATGTTAGAAGCTATTATTAAAGACGTTATAGCAGGGCATTTAGAAAAGTTCAAAGTAATCAGGCAGAGTCAACATTGTTTTGTGCAAGGGAAATCATGTTTAACCTATTTATTGGAGTTCTTTGAGGAAGTAACATGTGCTGTGGATAAAGGGGAACCGGTGGATGTACTGTACTTAGATTTCCAGAAGGCATTTGATAATGTGCCACATCAAAGGTTATTGCAGAAAATAAAAGCTCATGGTGTAGGGGGTAACATATTGGCATGGATAGAAGGTTGGCTAGCTAACAGGAAACAGAGAGTAGGCATAAATGGGTCATTTTCTGATTGGCAAGATGTAACGAGTGGTATGCCTCAACTTTTTACAATTTATATAAATGACTTGGATGAAGGGACCGAAGGTATGGTTGCTAAATTTGCTGATGACACAAAGATAGGTAGCAAAGTAAATTGCGAAGGACATAAGGAGGCTACAAAGGGATATAGATAGGTTAAGTGAGTAGGCAAAGATCTGGCAAATGGAGTATAATGTGGGAAAATGTGAAGTTGTCCATTTTGGCAGGAAGAATAAAAAAGAAGCATATTATCTAAATGGTGAGAGATTGCAGAGCTCTGAGATGCAGAGGGATCTGGGTGTCCTAGTGCATGAATCGCAAAAGGGTACTATGAAGGTACAGCAAGTGATGTGCCTTCAATAACCACAAAACTAGAAGTTATAGACTTTAACAAGTTGGCTTTTAATCACTAAGATCAGAGCTAACATCTCAACACACTGACTGGCTCGCAGGAATGAGTCATACAGATCCTGGGATCTTTATGTAAGAGAAGTCAGGGGCGGAGCCAAGAGCCAAGACCTGGAACCTTCCAGGTTAGTCAGGAAAGAGGAAGTGAAACTATACACCGTGTGGGGGAGGGTAATATACATGAGTGCAAAACGAATACAGGCAAGACAAACAGATTTCATTACATTCACCCCTTCTTTAGATTTACTCCATCGGGGTGATGTTTCCTAAAAGTTGGTATAAGTGAGTCTGTCAGGAGGTTTTGCGGTTCTCAGTGATCGGCGCAAAGCCGGTTGGGGTGCCTCTAGGGGAGTGGATTCTGGTTCCTCCGCTGTCCGGGCCTCCGCAGTGTCTTCCAGGTTATCTGCAGTGTCCTCCAGGTTAAAGTTGGGTATTGATACCTCTAGGCGTCCTGTCTCTTTTTGGTGTAGGTCTTCCTCGGGTAGTCTCTCATCGTTCTCTCCGCTCCCTGAGGGAGCGAGGTCTTTTATGGAAACAGTGTCCTCTCGCCCGTCAGAGTATTCGATATAGGCGTACTGAGGGTTTGCATGGAGGAGCTGTACCTTTTCCACAAGGGGGTCCGTTTTATGGCCTCTCACGTGCTTCCGCAATAGTACTGTCCTCGGAGACGTCAGCCACGCGGGTAGAGATATGCCCGAGGTCGATTTCTGGGGGAAAACGAACATCTTTTCATGAGGGGTAGCATTAGTGGCTGTACATAACAGAGACCTTATGGAGTGGAGCACGTCTGGGAGGACTTCCTGCCAGCGGGAGGTCGGAAGGCCTTTTGACTTTAAGGCTAACGTGACAGCCTTCCAAACAGTAGCATTCTCCCTTTCCACTTGCCCATTACCCCGGGGGTTGTAGCTAGTGGTTCTGCTAGTGGCTATCCCCTTTGAGAGCAAGAACTGGCGCAGTTCGTCACTCATAAATGACGTCCCCCTATCGCTGTGTATGTAGTTCGGCATGCCAAACATGCAGAATAGATTACCGAGACACTTGATGACCGTGGCACTGGTCATGTCTGGGCAGGGAATGGCGAAGGGGAAGCGGGAATATTCATCGATGATATTGAGGAAGTATACGTTACGGTCGGCAGAGGGAAGGGGTCCCTTGAAGTCCAGACTTCGGCGCTCGAATGGCCATGTGGCTTTGATAAGGTGTGCATGGTCAGGCCTGTAGAAACGAGGCTTGCATTCCGCACAGATGTGGCAGGCTCTGGTCATTGCCCTGACCTCCTCGATGGAGTGGGGCAGATTGCGGGACTTTATAAAATGGTATAGTCGGGTGACCCCTGGGTGACAGAGGTCGTTGTGGAGACCCTGTAATTTGTCCGTATGAATGCTGGCACACATTCCCCGCGATAGGGCGTCTGGGGGTTCATTAAGGGCTCCCAGCCTGTACATAATATCATAGTCGAACGTGGATAGTTCGATCCTCCACCTGAGTATTTTGTCATTCTTGATTTTCCCCCTTTGTTTGTTATTAAACATGAAAGCCACCGACCGCTGGTCAGTGAGCAGGGTGAAACATTTGCCGGCTAGGTAGTGTCTCCAGTGCCGCACTGCCTCCACTATAGCCTGTGCCTCCTTCTCGACAGAAGAGTGCTTGATTTCAGGTCCCTGAAGGGTTCGGGAGAAGAAGGCCACAGGTCTCCCAGCCTGATTGAGGGTCGCAGCTAAGCAAAGTCTGACACATCGCTTTCGACTTGAAAGGGAATGCTTTCGTCCACTGCACACAGTGCAGCCCTTTCAATGTCCTGTTTGATACTGGTGAAAGCCTCCCGAGCTTCAGCTGATAGTGGGAAGGACGTCGATTTAATGAGGGGTCGGGCCTTATCAGAGTAATTGGGCACCCATTGGGCATAATACGAAAAAAATCCCAGGCACCTTTTTAAAGCTTTGGGATTGTGTGGCAGGGGCAGTTCCTTTAGGGGGCGTAATCGGTCAGGGTCCGGTCCAATTACCCCATCTTCCACCACACAGCCGAGGATACAGAGACGGGTTGTGTTGAAGACACATTTGTCTTCGTTGTAGGTTAGATTCAGCTTTAGGGCAGTTTTTAAAAATCTCGCAAGATTTAGATCGTGGTCTTGCTGGTTGTGCCCGCAGATAGTGACATTGTCCAGATAGGGGTAGGTAGCTTGTAGTTTATTCTCGGCAACCATGCGGTCCATCTCACGTTGGAAGACCGAGACCCAATTTGTTACCCCGAAGGGCACTCTGAGAAAATGGTAGAGGCGTCCGTTCGCCTCAAAGGCGGTGTATGGGTGGTCCTCCGTTCTAATGGGGAGCTGGTGATACACGGATTTGAGGTCGATAGTTGAGAAGACTCAGTATTGCGCGACCTGGTTGACCATTTCTGATATGCGGGGTAAAGGGTAGGCGTCCAGCTGGGTATAAATATTAACAGTCTGGCTGTAGTCAATTACCATCCGTTTCTTTTTGCTATTTTTAACTATGACTACTTGGGCACGCCACGGACTGGTACTGCATTCAATAATGCCTTCCCACAGGAGTCTGTCCACTTCCGCCTTGATAAAGTGTCTGTCTTCCAGACTGTACCGTCTACTTTTGGTCACTATGGGCCTACAGTTCGGAGCGAGATTAGCGAATATAGAGGGCGGGCTGATTTTTAAGGTTGATAGGCCACAGACTGTGAGTGGCGGCTGGGACCCGCCATATGCTAGCGTGACACTTTTGTGGTGGCACTGGAAGTCCAGGCCCAAGATTACATTAACACAGAGTTCTGGCATCACGAGGAGTTTAAAATCCTTGTAGTCCGTGCCTTTTACAGTCAGTGTTACCACACAGTAGCCCAAAATGTCCGAAGTGTGGGGCTTAGCAGCCATAGCAATTCTGCTCCGTGTAGGGGTTACCGTTAATGAGTGCTGCCGTACCAGGCTAGGGTGGATAAAACTCTCGGTACTCCCACAGTCAATTAAACATTTCGTTAAATTCCCGTTTACCTGTATGTCCATCATGGATTTTGTCAACGGGTGTGGCCTGGATTGATCCACCGTGATCGAAGCCACTGTTGGGCCCTGGGCGGCCGTTGAGTCGGGAAAAGATGGCGGATCCCAAGATGGCGGCACGCATGAGGGGGTGACGGAGTTGGAAATCGGATTCCCCCTGCAGACTTTGCTAAAATGCCCCTTTTTCTTACATTTGAAGCATGTAGCGTCTTTCGCTGGGCATCGTTGTCTGGGGTGCTTGGCCTGGCCGCAGAAGTAGCATTTCGGGCCTCGAGACATTGCCGCTGTAGTAGGACTCCTGGGTGAACTTCTGTGTGGGGACTCCGGCGGTGTAGAGCTGGTCTGAGACCTGGATGGGGAAGATGGCTGATTCCAAGATGGCAGCCTGCTCGGCGCGCACGAGGCGGTGAGGGCCGCATGGCCGGAAGAATAAGAGTCAGAGTTTCTCTGGGCCACGTCCAGCGATCGCGCAGTGGCCACTGCCTTTTTTAAGTCCAGGACCTCCTTCTCCAGCAGTCTCTGCCGGATATAATTCGATTTGAGGCCCGTGATGAAGGAATCGCGGACCAATTCGTCAGAGTACACATTGGCCGTCACGGCCTTGCAGTTACAGTCCCGGTCCAAGTCCTTTAGGCCCTGTAAGAAATCGTCCATTGATTCCTCAGGTCGCTGCCTGCGTGTAGCCAGCAGATGTCTGGCATACACTTCGTTTACTGGCCTCTGGTATTGGGCCTTCAGGATAGTGATGGCCTCCGTGTAAGAGGTGGCGTCCCGGATGAACGAATAAATCCGATGATTAACACGAGTAGTCAGTAGACTCAGTTTATCTACCTCGCTAGCGGATGAGGCCCTCGCGAAGAGTTCGAAGCATTTGAGCCAGTGTCCAAATTGATTTGATGCTTCAGCAGAATGTGGATCCAAGTCCAGACGCTCTGGTTTTAGGAGTCGATCCATCCTAGTATTCTTTAGTGATTAAAATTGATGTGCCTTCAATAACCACAAAACTAGAAGTTATAGACTTTAACAAGTTGGCTTTTAATCACTAAGATCAGAGCTAACATCTCAACACACTGACTGGCTCACAGGAATGAGTCATACAGATCCTGGGATCTTTATGTAAGAGAAGTCGGGGCGGAGCCAAGAGCCAAGACCTGGACCCTTCCAGGTTAGTCAGGAAAGAGGAAGTGAAACTATACACCGTGTGGGGGAGGGTAATATACATGAGTGCAAAACGAATACAGGCACGAACGAATACAGGCAAGACAAACAGATTTCATTACAGCAAGTAGTTAGGAAAGCTAATAGAATGTTATTGTTTATTGCGAGGGGAATTGAATACAAAAGTAGGGAGATTATGCTTCAGTTATACAGGGCATTGATGAGACCACATCTGGAGTACTGTGTACAGTATTGGTCTCCTTATTTAAGGAAGGATGTAAATGTGTGGGAAGGAGTTCAGAGAAGGTTTATTAGACTAATACCTGGAATGGGCGGGTTGTCTTATGAGGAAAGGGTGGACAGGCTAAGCTTGTATCCACTGGAGTTTAGAAGAGTAAGAGGTGATTTGATTGAAACATATAAGATCCTGAGGGGTCTGGACAGGGTGGGTGTGGAGAGGATGTTTCCTCTTGTGGGAGAATCTAGAACTAGGGGTCACTGTTTAAAAATAAGGGGTCGCCCATTTAAGACAGAGATGAGGAGAATTTTTTTCTCACAGAGGGTCGTGAGTTTTTGGAACTCTCTTCCTCAGAGGGCGGTGGAAGCAGACTCTTTGAATATTTTTAAGGCAGAGGTAGATAGATTCTTGGTAAGCAAGGGGGTGAAAAGTTATCGGGGGTAGGTGAGAATGTGGAGTAATTGGATCAGCCACGATCTTATTGAATGGCGGAGCAGGCGAGGGGCCAACTCCTGCTCCTATTTCGTATGTTTGTATAAATGTATTGATGGATATGTTCAGGCTATGGCTACACTGGTCTTGGGACTTAAAGTTGGTTTATGTTCACATAACAAAGCAACTAATAGTAACAGAGAAGATCTGCCCTTCTGCCCACTCGTTACTGTTGATGGAACTCAGTGCTGAGAATTCGGACATTTCTTCTATTTATTTGCTAGATTGAAGCTCCCTCTATGCTTCCAGGACAGGGACAGCACGGGTTCGATACAGAGCAAATCTCCCTCTACACTGTCCCATCAAACACTCCCAGGGCAGGTGCAGCACGGGTTAGATACAGAGTAAAGCTCCCAATACACTGTCCCATCAAACACTCCCAGGGCAGGTACAGCACGGGTTAGATACAGAGTAAAGCTCCCAATACACTGTCCCATCAAACACTCCCAGGGCAGGTACAGCACGGGTTATATACAGAGTAAAACTCCCTCTACACTGTCCCATCAAACACTCCCAGGGCAGGTACAACATGGGTTAGATACAGAGTAAAGTTCCCTCTACACTGTCCCATCAAACACTCCCAGGGCAGGTACAGTATGGGTTAGATACATAAGAAATAGGAGCAGGAGTAGGCCATATGGCCCACTGAGCCTGCTCCACCATTCATTAAGGTCTTGGCTGAACTTCTACATCAACTCCACTTTCCTGCCCTATCCCCATATCCCTTGATTCCCTTAGTGCCCAAAAATGGATCGATCTCAGTCTGGAATATATTCATCGACTGAGCATTCACATCTCTCTGGAGTAGAGAATTCCAAAGATTCACAACCTTCTGAGTGAAGAAATTTCTTCTCATCTCAGTCTTAACTGGCCGACCCCTTATCCTGAGACTATGAGCCCTAGTTCTAGAGTTCTCCAGCCAGGGGAAACAATCTCTCAGCATCTACCCTGTCATCTCGCTAAGAATGTTATATGTTTCAATGAGATTACCTCTCATTGTCCTAAACTCCAGAGAGTATAGGCCCATTCTACTCAATCTCTCCTCATAGGTCAGCCCTCTCATCACAGGAATCAATCTAATGAACCTTCGTTGCAACCCCTCTAAGGCAAGTATATCCTTCCTTAGGTAAGGAGACAGTACTCCAGGTGTGGTCTCAACAAAGCCCTATATAATTGCAGCAAGACTTCCTTACTCTTTTACACCAACCCACTTGCAATAAAGGCTAACATACCATTTGTCTTCCTAATTGCTTGCTGTACCTGCATGTTAACTTTCTGTGATTCGTGTACAAGGACCCCCAAATCCCTCTGAACACCAACATTTACTAATCTCACCTTTTGAAAAAGCTCCCTCTACACTGTCCCATCAAACACTCCCAGGGCAGGTACAGCACGGGTTAGATACAGAGTAAAGCTCCCTCTACACTCCCCCATCAACACTCCCAGGGCAGGTACAGCACGGGTTAGATACAGAGTAAAGCCCTCTCTACACTGTCCCATCAAACACTCCCAGGGCAGGTACAGCACGGGTTAGATACAGAGTAAAGCTCCCTCTACACTCCCCCATCAACACTCCCAGGGCAGGTACAGCACGGGTTAGATACAGAGCAAAGCCCCCTCTACACTGTCCCATCAAACACTCCCAGGGCAGGTACAGCATGGGTTAGATACAGAGTAAAGCTCCCACTACACTGTCCCATCAAACACTCCCAGGGCAGGTACAGCATGGGTTAGATACAGAGTAAAGCTCCCTCTACACTGTCCCATCAAACACTCCCAGGGCAGGTACAGCACGGGTTAGATACAGAGTAAAGCTCCCTCTACACTGTCCCATCAAACACTCCCAGGGCAGGTACAGCACGGGTTAGATACAGAGTAAAGCTCCCTCTACACTGTCCCATCAAACACTCCCAGGGCAGGTACAGCACGGGTTAGATACAGAGTAAAGCTCCCTCTACACTGTCCCATCAAACACTCCCAGGGCAGGTACAGCACGGGTTAGATACAAAGTAAAGCTCCCTCTACACTGTCCCATCAAACACTCCCAGGACAGGTACAGCACAGGTTAGATACAGAGTAAAGCTCCCTCTACACTGTCCCATCAAACACTCCCAGGGCAGGTACAACACGGGTTAGATACAGAGTAAAGCTCCCTCTACACTGTCCCATCAAACACTCCCAGGGCAGGTACAGCACGGGTTAGATACAGAGTAAAGCTCCCTCTACACTGTCCCATCCAACACTCCCAGGGCAGGTACAGCACGGGTTAGATACAGAGTAAAGCTCCCTCTATACTGTCCCATCAAACACTCCCAGGGCAGGTACAGCACGGGTTAGACACAGAGTAAAGCTCCCTCTACACTGTCCCATCAAACACTCCCAGGGCAGGTACAGCACGGGTTAGATACAGAGTAAAGCTCCCTCTACAATGTCCAATCAAACACTCTTAGCGTGAAAACAATGCCATTCGGCCCATTATTTCCACTCCATTGAGAGCCCATATCTGATTATTCTATCTCGGACTCCCACCCACCACCTGCTGATCCCCTACTTTATGAAAACATGAGGCTTTCTTCATAACTTAGTCCCCTAGGGTCTGGAACAATGACAGTATAACTTGCTCTGACTGTCATAGAGTCATAGAGTAATACAGCACGGATAGAGGCCCTTCGGCCCATCGTGTCCGCGCCGGCCATCAAGCCCTGTCTAATCTAATCCCATATTCCAGCATTTGGCCCGTAGCCTTGTATGCTATGGCATTTCAAGTGCACATCCAAATGCTTCTTAAATGTTGTGAGGGTTTCTGCCTCCACAACCTTTTCAGGCAGTGAGTTCCAGACTCCAACCACCCTCTGGGTGAAAAAGTTCTTTCTCAAATCCCCTCTAAACCTCCCGCCCTTTACCTTGAATCTATGCCCCCTAGTTATTGACCCCTCTACTAAGGGAAAAAGCTCCTCGGCATCCATCCTATCTATGCCCCTCATAATTTTGTACACCTCAATCATGTCCCCCCTCAGCCTCCTCAGCTCCAAGGAAAACAAACCCAATCTGCCCAGTCTCTCTTCATAGCTGAAGCACTCCAGCCCTGGTAACATCCTGGTGAACCTCCTCTGCACCCTCTCTAACGCGATCACATCCTTCCTGTAGTGTGGCGACCAGAACTGCACACAGTATTCCAGCTGTGGCCTAACCAGTGTTTTATACAGCTCCATCATAACCTCCTTGCTCTTATATTCAATGCCTCGGCTAATGAAGGCAAGTATCCCATATGCCTTTTTTACCACCTTATCCACCTGTTCCGCTGCCTTCAGGGATCTGTGTACTTGCACACCCAGATCCCTCTGACCCTCCGTCTTGCCTAGGGTCTTTCCATTCATTGTGTTCTCCAAATACCTCAGTACCCAATTTGTAACTGCCTCACACTGACCAATGCTTTCAGGGAATCACTCCCAAATATTTATCTTTTCAACCTTGTCAATTGAGACCCTTTCATGTTACAAACATTTACTCTTACCTATTCCCATATGCATTATTGTACCTTATAATCTATCTGTCATATCTTCACTGATCTACATAACTGGTCCAAGTTTCTCTAAAGATAATTAGTCTCCTTTCTACTCATTACCTCCCCACAGAACTTTGTGTCATCAGCAAGTTTAATACCACTCCTACAACAGATACCCACTTCCATAACAATCACAAATATTATAAACTAGCAGGGGGTGCCCGGCATTGCCAGGGCAATTTTGGGGCGCGTGGTCTCCCTGCCCCATCTGTCCCCTCTGTCAGGACCGGTGCCATTATGATACCGGCGATGCGGGGCCTAGCGCTTCAGGCCCGGCCGGGCTGTGGGGCCGAGACGGACCCCAGCTGAGCTCCCCCGCAGATCGCGCGGTTGACGGCCGGCCGCTGCCGATGACCCGCTCGCTGTGTGTAAACTCACCTGCCGCTCCCGGAGTCGCAATGTGGGGGTTTGTTTGGCTGGTGCTGTCCCTGTGGGGATGAAAAAAATGGCGGCGAAGTTTATGGAGACTGGAGGATTAGGTCCCGCCCATGATGCACTGATTGGTGAACCATCAGGTCACTGAACTGTAGGATTGGTCAAGCAGCATGTCACTCAACGCTAATGAGAGGTAGGATTGGTCAACCGCTAATGAGCGGAGTTTTGAGGATTTTTGAACGATTTTTGTATACTGTCTGAACAATTTTTGTGTGACCAAAAAGTAAATACGCCTATGAGAGTCCCCTAATGATAAGCTTTCTTTTGATATAAGATATGTGTAGGTACACTCTATAACTTTTGATTGTATAGCCGGAAAGACAGATGGAAAGAGGGAAAGAGAGACAGACTGTTTTATATATATAGATAACATGGGTCCAAGAACAGAGTGCTGTGGAACTCCATGGTTAGTTTTTCCCTGGCAGAGCATTTTCTATTTATCATCCCCTTCTATCTTCTGTTGCTGAATTAACTCACAATTCATCCAGAAAATATGTCATCTACTCCATGAATATTTACCTTTCTCACTAGTCTCACATAAGGAACTTTATCAAATGCCTTTTGAAAATCAAGTAAATGCCAAATGCTGGTTTACCCTCATCCAATAGCTTAGTTAGCTCCTCAAAGTATTCCAGTAGGACTGTACTTCTAAACAATGCCAACTGCTCTCTAAGACACTCATACTCTCTGGTTATTAATTTAAAGCATCCTGTAGATACCCTCAACTAGATGCGCTGTAGTTACCAAGTTTGTGTCTTACTCCTTTTTTGAATATTGGAATTACATTTGCCATTCTCCAGTCCTCAAGTACTTAAACACATAAAGAATTGAATGAACATTGTTGTAGAGTTCCTTAAATACTGGAAACCTCTATTTAAAAAAACTCTTTAAAAGAATCAACCAGAGCATCACTAGAATTGAAATGCAGAGAAGTGATGTTAAACCTGTATGGAACCTTGGTTCGAACACACTTAGAGTACCGTGCACAGTTCTGGTTTCTATATTATATAAAGGATATCGAGTCACTGGAGAAGGTGCAAAATGATTTACTAGAATGATACCAGTACTGAGAAGTTATAACTATCAGGAAAGATTCAACAGACTGGGGCTCTTTTCTCTAGAAAGGAGAAGACTGAGGGGTGACCTGATAGAGGTCTTTTTGAAGGGGTTTGATAGGGTAGACATAGAGAAGATGTTTCCACTTGTGTGGGTGTCCAAAACTATGGGTCATAAATATAAGATAGTCACTAATAAATCCACTAAGGAATTCAGGAGAAGCTTCTTTAACCAGAGAGTGATTAGAATGTGGAACTCGCTACCACAAGGTGTAGTTGAGGTGAATAGCATAGATGTTAGATAAGCACATGATGGAGAAAAGAATAGAAGGATATGCTGATAGGGTTAAATGAAGTAGGGTGGGAGGCGGCTCATATGGAGGATAAACACCGGCAGTTCTGGTGGACTGACTGCTAAACACCAAATCCAACATAGCCTCTTCCTTGAAACCTGCTACACATGTTGTGTGAGGAAACCATCTCTGACCATCTCAGTGTTTATATTTTTACCCTTACCTTCAGCTCCCCCCTGATCTGTCCATTTAACCTGTGGGATGTTGGAATCCCCCACGATTAGTGCGTTAGATGTTCTGTGCCCTGTGTATCTGCCCAGTCAGCTCACTCTACACTTGCTCACTTTGTGCCGGTGATCCATAGCAGGCATCAATTTATCATTGCCCCCTGTATCAGGAACATAGGAACATAGGAACAGGAGTAGGCCATTCAGCCCCTCGAGCCTGTTCCGCCATTCAATGAGATCATGGCTGATCTGCGATCTAACTCCATATTTTGGCCCATATCCCTTACTATCTTTGGTTAACAAAAAGCTAGCAATCTCTGATTTAAAATTAACAATTGATGTAGCATCAATTGCCATTTGTGGAAGAGAGTTCCAAACTTCTACCACCCTTTGTGTGTAGAAGTGTTTCCTAATTTCACTCCTGAAAGGTCTGGCTCTAATTTTTAGGCTATGCCCCCTAGTCCTAGACTCTCCAACCAGCGGAAATAGTTTCTCTCTGTTCCCCTTAATATCCTGAAAACTTCGATCAGATCACCCTTTAACCTTCTAAATTCTAGGGAATACAACCCTAATTTGTGTAATCTCTCTTCGTAACTTAACCCTTGAAGTCCGGGTATCATTCTGGTAAACCTACGCTGCACTCCCTCCAAGGCCAATGTGTCATTCCAAAGGTGTGGTGCCCAGAACTGCTCACAGGACTCCAGGTGTGGTCTAACCAGGCTTTTGTACAGCTGCAGCATAACTTCCAGCCCTTTGTACTCTAGTCCTCTAGCTATAAAGGCCAGCATTCCATTAGCCTTTTTGATTATTTTCTGTACCTGTTCATGTCATTTTAATGATCTATGTATCTGAACCCCCAAGTCTCTTTGGACATCCACTGTTTTTAGCCTTTCACCAATTAGAAAGTACCCTGTTCTATCCTGTTTAGGTCCAAAGTGGATGACCTCACATTTGCCTACATTGAAATCCATTTGCCACAGTTTTGCCCAGTCACTTAATCTGTCGATACCCCTTTGTAATTTTATGCTTCCATCTACGCTGCCTACAATGCCGCCTACCTTTGTGTCATTGGCAAATTTGGATATATGACTTTCGATGCCATCATCTAAGTCATTAATAAATACTGTGAATAGTTGAGGCCCCAACACAGATCCCTGCGGGACACCACTAGTCACCTCCTGCCAATTTGAGTACCTGCCCATTATCCCTACTGCCTGTCTCCTGTCACTCAGCCAATTTCCTAACCAGGTCAATAATTTGCCCTCAATTCTGTGGGTTTCTACCTTAGATAACAGTCCCTTATGTGGGACTTTATCAAATGCCTTCTGGAAGTCCATATAAATAACACCCATAGACATTCCCCTGTCCACTACTTTAGTCACCTCCTCAAAAAATTCAATCAGGTTTGTCAGGCATGACCTACCTTTCACAAATCCATGCTGGCTCTCTCTGATCAACTGAACATTTTTGAGGTGTTCAGTCATCCTGTCCTTAATTATAGACACTAGCAATTTCCCGACAACAGATGTTAAGCTAATTGGTCTATAATTCCCTGGTTTCCCCCCCCTCACCATTTTTAAATAGCAGAGTAACATGCACAATTTTCCAATCTAAAGGAGTGGTTCCTGAATCTAGAGAACTTTGGAAGATTATAGTTGGGGCATCTGCAATGTGCTCACCTCCTTCCTTTAAAATCCTGGGATGGAAACCATCTGGTCCTGGGGATTTGTCACTCTTTAGTGCCATTATTTTCTTCATTACTATTGTTTTTGCCTACGTTAATTTTATTGAGTCCCTGTCCCTGATTTAGTTTCTTTGGGATTTCTGGCATGCAATCCTTGTCCTCTACTGTAAATACTAACAAAGTAACTATTCAACATGTCCGTCATTTCCCCATTGTCATTGGCAATATCACCACTTTCAGTTTTTAAGGGGCCAACATTGCTCCTGACCACCCTTTTTCCTAATGTAACTATAAAAATCCTTCCTTTTGATTTTTACATCCCTTGCTAGTTTCTTTTCATATTCCCTTTTTGTAGCTCTTACTATCGGTTTTGTCGCCTTTTGCTGTTCGTTGTATCTTTCCCATTCGCCAGGATCTGTGCTATTTTTTGTATGCCCTTTCCTTTAGCTTTATGCTGTCCTTTGCCTCTTTAGTGGTCCATGGCTGTTTTTGGCAAGTAGAGCTCTTGCCCCTCAGTATAAACTGGCTCTGTATCACCTTAAAAAATGTAAACATCTCAGGACTCAGGTGGATCTATATTGTTCCCATCTAACCCGCTTCTGCCGTTGTTCCCACCCTTGCTTTAACCCGCTTCTGCCGTTGTTCCCACCCTTGCTTTAACCCGCTTCTGCCGTTGTTCCCACCCTTGCTTCCCACCATTCCCTGTGAGCGCAAAAATGTACAATGTTATAACAAGCCCAGAAGGTGATCTATTAAAATGTGTCAACTACACTGTGAACACGGGCATAAAGTCCACCTTTTTGTAAATTCTGTAGCAATATACCGATATTTGTATATAATTGGGCTGGAAGGTTTTAGGTAAGTGTTGCTTCTGCTGTTAAATTTAGCAATCTCGCCTGCGCTAAAACTGCAGCCATCCCATTATCGATGACTCTCGTAGCGGGGTATCCACTCCGCGTCACAGAAGAAACGTGGGACAGTGTTTGCAATTTATAACAGTGATAATTTAAAGTGTACATACAGGGTGACGAAAATCTGGTGGGGGGGAGGGGGCGATGTGGTGGTGAACGCACTCCTTCCAAATTCCTCTGTCCGCTATTTTAACGCATTGAACTAACCACATCGTTAAAATAGGGAGAGAATTTCGGTGGGAGCTTATGTTCACATTACAACCGCGAGAACCACCTCCCTAAACTCAATCTTTTGAGAACAGTTTCGGTCACAACAAATTCTCATTGAGAAACTGCATAAAACACACCGAGCATGGCAAAGATTACACCCAGTCCCAGTGAGTAATACAGTAAAAGCAATTTTACCTTGAAGACCGCCTCAGTCACTTGGCTTAAAATCAATAACCTCATTAATGATTGTGCATTCGTTTTTTCATATTGCGTCAACAGGCACAGATATTAATCCTTTAACAAAATGCATAGTTTTATTTGTTGGCACATTGCCTGTTATTGTGTTGAGAGTTGTGTATCCAGACTATTGCAGCGTTTCTTTGTCCAGGGTGGGACTGAGCGAAACCTCCCTAACTTCACTAACTCTGCCAAACTGGTGCCAAGTGCCACCGCCAGCCGGCCCTCACACCCACACTGGTACCAGAGTCGGAGCAAGGACCCGAAACCCGCGCTGCTTTCGAATCGGCCAAACCTACAGCAACGCTAACAAGGGACCGAGGAGGGGCGCGATTTTAGAAGATATATTTCATTTGCTATTGTATCGACCCAACTAGAATTGAGGCATTAAAGGGATCTATACAGAGACCGAGGGGCTCCTGCCCCTTTCTAACAGGAAGAGCCCCCCCATGGGCTGGGGGCAGATTGCTGAGAACAAATCGGCACCATGAAGCTCAAAATGGACAGACCGTCCCGGACAGTAATGGGACGGAGTTTTAGAACTTTAATCCTCCTTCTCATTCTGATTATTCCACCACTTCATTCAGCAGGTAAATAACAGTGAAGCGTTTCTGTTCATTTAAGTGTACATTTTATAACAAGTGAAGATTGTGTTACTTGAGGTGAAGGGTTCACTGGGCAACGGTTCCCCTGGAGACAGGGGTGCAGCTCACGGCTATAAATGTTCATTATATAGAAAGAAAAGAAAGACTTGCATTGAAATAGCGGCTTTCACGACCACCGGATGTCTCAAAGCGCTTTACAGTCCATGAAGTACTTTTTGAAGTGTAGTCACTGTTGCATTGTGGGAAATGTGGCAGCCAATTTGCACACAGCAAGATCCCACAAACAGCAATGTGACAATGACCAGATAATCTGTTTTTGTTGTTAGTTGAGGGATAAATATTGTCCAGGACACCGGAGAACTCCCCTCTTCTTTGAAATAGTGCCATGGGATCTTTTACGTCCACCTGAGAGCGCAGACAGGGCTTCGGTTTAACGTCTCATCCGAAAGACGGCACCTCTGACAGCACAGCACTCCCTCAGCACTGCACTGGAGTGTCAGCCTAGCTTTATGCGCTCAAGTCCCTGGGGATATATAATGTTTCTACAGGCAGTCTGCATTATACAAAAGCAAAATACTGCGGCTGCTGGAAATCTGAAATAAAAACAGAAAATGCTGCAAATACTCAGCAGGTCAGGCAGCCTCTGTAGAGAGAGAAACAGAGTTAACGTTTCAGGTCGATGACCCTTCCTCAGTCTGCATTATAGATGCGGGAAGAGGACTTTTAATGGGAAAAGTTGATAGGAAGTGTGCAGTTATTTACTATATTATGGATCTATAGAAAGAGATAGAGAATCAAAATATATATTGCAACCATTTGGGCTAATTTATCTAAATATACATATGTTATAGATATATTCTGTGTGTGTGTATTTCTTGACTATATTTTGGTATATGTTCTTTTGGATAGGGTGGGTTAGTTGGGAATCAGACCTTTGAACTGTCCCATTTCAGTGGGATGTTCTGATATTAAAGGCATTGCTGAGACTTACAGCAGTGATTTATAAGACTGCCATTCCAGAAATACCTGCCTCAAGTACCGACCCGAATCCCAGACGGGAGAGGGGTGAACAGGAGCCGAAAAAGACATGGCAATGTTTCTGTTGTGGTCTGTGAGGACCTCATACAATGGGGCCGATCTGAGGAAAATTGACCTTAACGGGGCACTAAGGACCTCCTAAAAATGGGGTTGGTAGCTTTACCATCCAACCCACCGCCTCTTTCATCGGGGTGTGTTGCTGGCCACCTGCCTGGCTCAAGTGGTGGCACCCTTTAATATACACATTGTGTTTCCATGATCTACAAAGTACGCTGGTTGCCATTATAAGACTGACCTGCTCGCTGCAAGCCCCAATGCAACAGGTGATTTTAAAATTCTCATCCTTATCATCAAATCCCTCCATGGCCTCGCCCCTCCCTATCTCTGTAACCTCTTCCAGCCCTACCACCCTCCGAGATCTCTACGTTCCTCCAATTCTGGCCTCTTGTGCATCCTTGATTTTCTTTGCTCCACCATTGGCGGCCGTGCCTTCAGCTGCCTCGGCCCCAAGCTCTGGAATTCCCTCCCTAAACCTCTCCACCCCTCTCTCCTACTTTAAGATGCTCCTTAAAACCAACCTCTTTGACCAAGCTTTTGGTCAACTGTGTGGCTCAATGACAAAACTTTTTTGATAACGCTCCCGTGAAGCCCCCTTGGGATGTTTTACTATGTTAAAGGTGCTATTTAAATGCAAGTTGTTGTTGTGATAGGGCCCAGGAATCTCTGAAAAGGTAAGTCTGAAATTATTTTTGTGGGTCACTGCCGGCCCCTCCCTCCCCCTCGCCCCACCCCTCCCCCAGAGCTAGTCGTTGGTGTCTGGGGCCAAGCGGGTGAGCTGCCTCAGGATGGCTGTGTGGGGATGGGGGATAGGCTGGCGCAATTCTCCAGCCCACCCACCAAAACTGAAAACTGACCCCGATAACATTTCCACGACAGGGAGATGGGGGTAATTTCCTGAATTCAGTCTCCCAGCCCTGGAAACACGTATCAGAAACGGTGAGAGAATCATTCACAACAGCATGCCTGAAATTCCGACATGTAGATTTCCATCTTCACCAGCTGGGTGGCAGAGCAGATCTCATGCCCTTTCTCCGCAGAGCAGAGAAGGTTAAGAGAATATTTGTCAGAGGTGTTCAAAATCATGAATAGTTTTGATAGAGTAAATAAGGAGAAACTGTTTCCAGTGGCAGAAGGGCCAGTAACCAGAGGACACAGATTTAAGGTGATTGGGAAAAGAACCAGAGGTTACATGAGGAAACATTTTTTTATACAGTGAGTTGAAAGGGTGGTGGAGGCAGATTCAACAGTAATTTTCAAAAAAGAATTGGATAAATACTTGAAGGGAAAAAATTTGCAGGGCTATGGGGAAAGAGCAGGGGAGTGGGACTAATTGGAGAGCTCTTTCAAAGTATCGTCACAGGCATGATGAGCCGAATGGCCTCCTTCTGTGCTGTATCATTCTATGAGTCTATGATACTATGATATATAAAACCTGCCTGGTTTTCATCTAATTAAAATCGATGGAATGAAAATCCAGCAGGTTTTATAGAAAGAAGGAAAGACTTGCCTTTCATGACCTCAGATCGTCCAAAAGCACTTTACAGCCAATGAAGTCATAGAGTCATAGAGTCATAGAGTTATACAGCACAGAAAGAGGCCCTTCGGCCCATCATGTCTGTGCCGTCCATCAAGCCCTGTCCAATCTAATCCCATTTTCCAGCATTTGGTCCATAGCCTTGTATGCAATGGCATTTCAAGTGCTCATCCAAATGCTTCTTGAATGTTGTGAGGGTTTCTGCCTCTACCACCCTTTCAGGCAGTGAGTTCCAGACTCCAACCACCCTCTGGGTGAAAAAGTTCCTCCTCAAATCCCCTCTAAACCTCCTGCCCCTTACCTTGAATCTATGCCCCCTTGTTATTGACCCCCCTACTAAGGGGAAAAGTTCCTCTTTATCTACCCTATCTATGCCCCTCATCATTTTGTACACCTCAATCAGGTCCCCCCTCAGCCTTCTTTGCTCCAAAGAAAACAACCCCAGCCTGTTTAGTCTTTCTTCATAGCTGAGGCGCTCCATCCCAGGTAACATCCTGGTGAATCTTCTCTGCACCCTCTCCAAAGCAATCACATCCTTCCTATAGTGAGGCGACCAGAACTGCACACAGTACTCCAGCTGTGGCCTTACCAGCGTTTTGTACAGCTCCATCATAACCTCCCTGCTCTTATACTCTATGCCTCGGCTAATGAAGGCAAGTATCCCATATGCCTTTTTAACCACCTTATCTACCTGATCTGCTGCCTTCAGGGATCTATGTACATGTATACCAAGGTCCCTCTGACCCTCTGTGCTTCCTAGGGCCCTACCACTCATTGTGTATTCCCTTGCCTTATTTGTCCGTCCAAAATGCATCACCTCGCACTTTTCAGGGTTAAATTCCATTTGCCACTTTTCCGCCCATCTGACCAACCCGTTTATATCGTCCTGTAGCCTGAGGCTTTCCTCCTCGCAATTTACCACCCCACCAATTTTCGTGTCATCTGCGAACTTACTGATCATACCTTTTACATTCTCATCCAAATCATTTATGTAGATCACAAACAGCAAGGGACCCAGCACCGATCCCTGAGGTACCCCACTGGACACAGGCTTCCAGTCACAAAAGCAACCTTCGACCATCACCCTCTGCCTCCTGCCACTCAGCCAGTTTAGGATCCAACGTGCCAAGGCACCCTGGATCCCATGGGCTCTTACCTTCTTGACCAGTCTCCTATGCGGGACTTTGTCAAAAGCCTTACTGAAGTCCATGTATACCACATCCACAGCATTTCCCTCATCCACACACCTTGTCACCCCCTCGAAAAATTCAATCAGATTGGTCAGACATGATTTATCCTTGACAAAGCCATGCTGACTATCCCCGATTAATCCTTGCCTCTCCAAGTGGAGACTAATTTTGTCCCTCAGAATTTTTTCCAATAATTTCCCTACCACAGATGTTAGGCTCACTGGCCTGTAATTCCCTGGTTTATCCCTGCTACCCTTCTTGAATAATGGTACTACGTTAGCTGTTCTCCAGTCTTCTGGTACATCCCCTGTGGCCAGAGAGGTTCTGAAAATTTGTGTCAGAGCCCCTGCAATCTCCTCCTTTGCCTCACACAGCAGCCTGGGATACATCTCGTCCGGGCCTGGGGATTTATCCACTTTTTGGCCTGCTAAAACCGCTAGTACCTCCTCTCTCTCGATGCTAATATGTTCACGTATATCACAGTCCCCTTGCCCGATTTCTATGTCTACATCGTCTTCCTCCATAGTGAACACAGATGCAAAAAATTCATTTAAAACCCCACCTACATCATCTGGCTCTACACACAGATTGCCACTTTGGTCCCTAATGGGCCCTACCCTTTCCCTGGTTATCCTCTTGCCCTTAATATACTTATAAAACATCTTAGGATTTTCCTTTATTTTGCTCGCCAGTGTTATTTCATGGCCCCTCCTCGCTCTCCTAATTTCTTTTTTAAGTATGCCCCTGCACTTTTTATACTCCTCTAGGGCTTCCTCCGTCTTTAGTCTTTTGTAACTGCCCCCCTTTTTTTCCTAATGCATTTTTGTATATCCCTTGTCATCCAAGGTTCCCTTTGCTTGTTGGTACCACCCTTGACCTTTACGGGAACATGTTGGCGTTGTACTCTCTCTATTTCCCTTCTGAAAGTCTCCCACTGCTTTGATGTGGATTTTCCTATAAGTAGCTGCTCCCAGTCCACTTTGGCCAGATCCTGCCTTATCATATTAAAATCGGCCTTCCCCCAATTTAGAACCCTTATTTCCGGGCCGTCTTTGTCTTTTTCCATGACCACCTTAAATCTCACCGAATTATGGTCACTGTCGCCAAAATGCTCTCCTACTGACACTTCCACCACTTGCCCGGCTACATTCCCTAGAATTAGGTCCAGTACCGCCCCCTCTCTTGTAGGACTTTCTACACACTGGCTCAAAAAGCTCTCCTGGATGCACTTTAAGAATTCTGCACCCTCTAAGCCTTTCACACTCTGACTATCCCAATTAATATTGGGGAAGTTGAAATCCCCCACTATTATTACCCTATTATTTTCGCACTTCTCTGAGATTTGCCTACATATCTGTTCCTCTATCTCCCCCTGACTGTTTGGGGGCCTATAGTACACTCCCAGCAAAGTGCTTGCCCCCTTTTTGTTTTTAAGTTCTACCCATATGGCCTCATTAGAGGAACCCGCTAATATATCATCCCTCCTTACAGCAGTAATTGACTCCTTAATTAATATTGCAACACCCCCTCCCCTTTTACACCCCCCTCTGTCTCGCCTGAAGATTCTATACCCCGGAATATTGAGCTGCCAGTCCTGACCCTCCCTCAACCATGTCTCCGTGATAGCAACAATATCGTACTCCCATGTGTTCAACAACAACTTCAGTTCATCCACCTTATTTGCAAGACTCCTTGCATTAAAATAAATGCCTTCCAGCCTTGCCATATTCCCTTTTGCCTTCACATATTTGCTCTGCCTTCCCAGCTGACTTGTTTTTTCCTCCGTATTTTTGAAGTGTAGTCACTGTTGAAATGTAGGAAACTAAGCAGCCAACTAGTGTACAGCAAGATCCCACAAACAGCAATGAGATAAATGATCAGATAATCTGTTTTAGTGAAGTTGGTTGAGGGATAAATATTGGCCAATATACCATGGAGAACACCCCTGCTCTTCGAAATAGTGCCATGGGATCCTTTACATCCACCTGAGAGAGCAGATGGAGCCTCGGTTAACATCTCATCCAAAAGATGACACAACACACAGTGCAGCACTCCCTCCGCACTGCACTGAAGTGTCACCCTGGATTATGTGCTCAAATCTCTGTATTGCCACTTGAACCCATGAACCCATGACCTTTTGACTCTGAGATGAGAGTGCTACCCACTGAGCCATAGCACTCACAGTCTAGCACTCACAGTCTAGCACTCAGTCTAACACTCACAGTCTAGCACTCACAGTCTAGCACTCACAGTCTAACACTCACAGTCTAGCACTCACAGTCTAGCACTCACAGTCTAGCACTCAGTCTAACACTCACAGTCTAGCACTCACAGTCTAGCACTCACAGTCTAACACTCACAGTCTAGCACTCACAGTCTAACACTCACAGTCTAACACTCACAGTCTAACACTCACAGTCTAACACTCACAGTCTAGCACTCACAGTCTAACACTCACAGTCTAGCACTCACAGTCTAGCACTCACAGTCTAACACTCACAGTCTAGCACTCACAGTCTAGCACTCACAGTCTAACACTCACAGTCTAGCACTCACAGTCTAACACTCACAGTCTAGCACTCACAGTCTAACACTCACAGTCTAACACTCACAGTCTAGCACTCACAGTCTAACACTCACAGTCTAGCACTCACAGTCTAGCACTCACAGTCTAACACTCACAGTCTAGCACTCAGTCTAGCACTCACAGTCTAGCACTCACAGTCTAACACTCACAGTCTAACACTCACAGTCTAGCACTCACAGTCTAACACTCAGTCTAAAACTCACAGTCTAACACTCACAGTCTAACACTCACAGTCTAGCACTCAGTCTAACACTCACAGTCTAACACTCACAGTCTAGCACTCACAGTCTAACACTCACAGTCTAGCACTCACAGTCTAACACTCACAGTCTAACACTCACAGTCTAGCACTCACAGTCTAACACTCAGTCTAACACTCAGTCTAATAGAAAAGCAAAATACTGCTGATGCTGGAAATCTGAAATAAAGACAGAAAATGCTGGAAATACTCAGCAGGTCAGGCAGCATCTGTGGAGAGAGAAACAGAGTTAATGTTTCAGGTCGATGACCTTTCGACTGTGTTGAAAACCTTCTAGCATTTGGAAAGGCTTGACATTGATATTGGAAGAAGATTGATCCATTTAACAAAAGGTGATCGGTATAATTCCAAACAACAAGAAAAGTCATTTTCATAGAATGATACAGCAGAGAAGGAGGCCATTCAGCCCATCATGCCTGTGCTGGCTCTTTGAAAGAGCTCTCCAATTAATCCCACTCCCTGCTCTTTCCCCATAGTGCTGCAAATATTTTCCTTTCAAGTATTTAAACAATTCTCTTTTGAATGTTACTATTGAATCTGCTTCCACCACCCTTTCAGGCAGTGCATTCCAGAACATAACAACTTTTTTTTCCTCATGTCACCTCTGGTTCTTTTGTCAATTATCTTAAATCTGTGCCCTCTGCCACTGGAAACAGTTTCTCCTTATTTACTCTATCAAAGCTATTCATGATTTTGAACACCTCTATCAAATCTCTTCTTAGCCTTCTCTGCTCTAAGGAGAATAACCCAAGCTTCTCCAGCCTCTCCACATAACTGAAGTCCCTCATCCCTGGTACCATTCTAGTAAATCTCCGCTACACTTTCTCTAAGGCCTTGACACCCTTCCTAAATTGTGGTGCCCAGAATTAAACACAGTACTCCAGCTGGGGCCGGAGGGAGAGTAATTCCTGCTGGGTAGAGAGACACTATTTTGAAGGAGTCTTGGCAATTGGACTCTCCCATTAATCCCTCCAATATTATTCCCCTTCTGTACCCTCTTCTCCTGAAGGTGCCGACTCTCACTGGGGTTCATGCCCCTCCTCTCCTGAAGGTGCCGACTCTCACTGGGGTTCATGCCCCTCCTTTCCTGAAGGTGCTGACTCTCGCTGGGGTTCAGATCCCCTCCTCTCCTGAAGGTGCTGACTCTCACTGGGGTTCAGGTCCTCTCCTCTCCTGAAGGTGCTGACTCTCACTGGAGTTCAGGTCCCCTCCTCTCCTGATGGTGCTGACTCTCACTGGGGTTCAGGTCCTCTCCTCTCCTGAAGGTGCTGACTCTCACTGGGGTTCAGGTCCTCTCCTCTCCTGAAGGTGCTGACTCTCACTGGGGTTCAGGTCCCCTCCTCTCCTGAAGGTGCTGACTCTCACTGGGGTTCAGGTCCCCTCCTCTCCTGAAGGTGCTGACTCTCACTGGGGTTCAGGTCCCCTCCTCTCCTGAACGTGTCGACTCTCACTGGGGTTCAGGTCCCCTCCTCTCCTGAAGGTGCCGACTCTCACTGGGGTTCAGGTCCCCTCCTCTCCTGAAGGTGCCGACTCTCACTGGGGTTCAGGTCCCCTCCTCTCCTGAAGGTGCCGACTCTCAATGGGGTTCAGGTCCCCTCCTCTCCTGAAGGTGCCGACTCTCACTGGGGTTCAGGTCCCCTCCTCTCCTGAAGGTGCCGACTCTCACTGGGGTTCAGGTCCCCTCCTCTCCTGAAGGTGCCGACTCTCACTGGGGTTCAGGTCCCCTCCTCTCCTGAAGGTGCCGACTCTCACTGGGGTTAAGGTCCCCTCCTCTCCTGAAGGTGCTGACTCTCACTGGGGTTCAGGTCCCCTCCTCTCCTGAAGGTGCCGACTCTCACTGGGGTTAAGGTCCCCTCCTCTCTTGAAAGTGCTGACTCTCACTGAAGTTCAGGTCCCCTCCTCTCCTGAAGTCCCATCTGAGTTCTGCTAATGTTAGCATAGGATGGGGATCAAACCTGCTCTGTGAGATTCTCTCTTTGAGCATGCGCATATTGCTTTGTGTAACTCTCTGCAATGGGAGCGGTGAGGTGATTGATTTGTTAATTGTTTTATTTCTAACATTTATGAGGTATCCTTGGTGAAATGAAGGCATGCGCTTGCATTCCTTCCAGGAAGTAGTGGCTTTAAAAGCTCAATTTCCATTTCTATAGTCACCTCCTACCGAGACTACATTGTTCGAGCTGGGATGACTGGTACCAAGCACAGTCTCCCAGGATCACACTGAGGTCTCCCCAGTTTACCTTCAGTCACCAGCTGGCTTTGCATTTAACATTCTGCATGTTTTGCTACGGTTTTTCATTGGGGAACCGAAGGGAAGGACCAAGACCTATGCTGCAGCCTACAGGGTGATACCAGGGTGGTAAAGAGTGGGAGAGAAGAAGGTGCAATCGAGAAGTATTGACTCGGTGATGACAGGATTGGGTTTTTAAAGTCTCTGGTTCCAGGAAGGAAGGAAGGAAGGAGAGACTGAGGGAGGTGAAGAGTTCCACAATTTTGAGGTGTGGGAAAGAAAGTGTTCAGAGCTGAAGGCGGTGTGGTGAACATTCATTTCCACACAGGGGTTGTAGAGAGGAGGAAGAGCGAGTGGGATGTTGTATTTGCAGCATTGCACTCCTCTCGCCAATTCTACTGGGGAAAGGGAAGGAGGTTCGCACCAAGTGTTTACATACTGATTGAATGTGAATCAGGAGGATAGAAATGGAGGGCTACAGACAGGGCAGAAAACCCGAGCTTTAATTCCCAGCTGTGATCTGAACAGAGACCTACAGCATGTGACTGAGTGAAAGTTAGTACAAAGGAAGCTTGAAGAAGGAGGTCGCCCAGTGGACTGAGGATGTACTTTCAATGTAAAGCATTTCTCTCTCCCTCCGTCCCCCGCTCCTCTGTGAAGAATGTTTCATTTAATAAAGGGTTCATATCATGCTCATGATGGCTTAGATGGTAGATGGTGTGGTATTGACTCATGCAGATCAGGGAGATCTCAGGTTCAATGTCTGGTCTGTATCGAATTTGCTGATCTCAGCTTGGGTAATGTTACAGTTGGCCTCAGCATCCGTGAGGTAGAAACTAGCCAAGGTTCCTGCTCCTGATCACCACCCAGTAACCCCTGCTGTAAAGTGCACTATGAGAACAGGAGCAAACCTGGTTTTGATGCCTCCAGCGATGAGGAGAGGAAGGGAGGAATGTGGAGGGGGCTCATTTAGATTAGAAACTCATTTTATAAAAATGCATATTACTGATTATTAATCCTGAAAGCCTGGCCAATGAATGCCCTCTATGTATTGCTCATCCATTGTCATCCCTGTAAGTAACATTTTAATTAAGATTGCCTGCAAGAACATGGAATAAACACAGATCATATATTTGCTGCTCAGACTCCATCATTGCTGTATTTGGAAACTGACACCAGAATCAAATTGTACGGCCCAGAAATGAACCCAAGATAAACTTTCTGGGCTAATCCTTAAAATTATCATTGCCTTGTGGTTATTGCTCAAGAGAAATAAAAAAAAGCAAAGACTTGCATTTATATAGCGCCTTTCACAACCTCAGGACATCCCAAAGCGCTTTACAGCCAATGAATATGTGGTTCGGTGTCAGATGTTATTTGATAATCGCTCCTGTGAAGCACCTTGGGATATTTTACTATGTTAAAGGCACTATATAAATGCAAGTTGTTGTTGCTGTTGTTGATGAAGTACTTTTGAAGTGTAGTCACTATTGTAATGTAGGAAACATTAAAAAGAGGTTATGCAGAAGCAGCAACACAATTATTAAAAGAAACACATAAAGGGGCAAGAAAATGAAAAGATAAAAGTGATAAAATTTGGCATTTCTTTGCTCCAAGTTGAACTGGTAAATGACTGCAATAGCTGTTGATTTCTGGCGGACTGTGATTGATGTTATCCAGGGAAAGGTTTAAGAGTTTTGTTCATTTGCAATCTATTGCGCCTGTTGTTTGTTTGCCAGGCCTGCTTCCTCTTCCTATTTATCTGCTTACCTCAGTAACATTACTCATTTCTGAAGCTGCTGCTGCTGCGAGGTTGGTTTTGGTCCTTTGTATTTGTTTACATTTTATATTCCTTTTATCATTTCTGTAGCTGCTGCTGTGAAACTTATTTTTTTTGATGCCTCTCCTGAACATCTTCTCTGGGCGCTGAAGTGAATCGTTTTGAGTCTGAGAGAGACGGGCAGCCAGTCTGAGCTGTTGAATTTAGTGGTGATTTAAGACTTGCCCTTCACTATACTGAATCATGAACCACGACCCATCGAGTCGATGCTACCCCTTCAACTGTTCAGTTGTCTCCCCTGAACCCTATTTCCCTGTTCTTTCTCCACACTGGGCCGACTCAATGAAGCTGTGCTCAGTTACAGGTATAAAGCTGAGAGGTGACCTGATAGAGGTCTTTAAAATAATGAAGGGGTTCGATAGTGTAGACATAGAGAAGATTGTGTGGGAGTCCAAAACTAGGGGCCATAAATATAAGATAGTCACTAATAAATCCAATAGGGAATTCAGGAGAAGCTTCTTTACCCAGAGAGTGGTAAGAATATGGATCTCGCTAGCACAAGGAGGAGTTGAGGTGAATAGCATTGATGCATTTAAGGGGAAGCTAGATAAGCATATGAGAAAGAAAGGAATAGAAGGAGATGCTGATAGGATTAATGAAGTAGGGTGAGAGGAGGCTCATGTGGAGCATAAAGGCTGGCACAGACCAGTTGGGCCGAATGGCCTGTTTCTGTGTTGTAAATACTATGTAATATTCTATCGTTCTCCAAGACGTGCCATCCCATTCATCATTTGCTTTAAACTAGTTTTGCAATTGGTCTGTCAGGTTTTGTTTCTCTGATCTTTTGCACTAATACAGGGCCAATCCAAAACTTGACAACAGCAAATAGACAGCTGGGGTATTTTTCTGCCCTACAAGCCTTGTTGTGAATGAAGATGACCTGGGTTTGAACTGTTGTCACCTGGTGCTGTGATCATGGTTTAATACCCGGCTTATGTTCCAGCGCTGCCCCGAGAGACACTACCACATTGGTGGTTTACAGCCAATTAAGTACTTTTTTTGAAGTGTCGTCACTGTTGTAATGTAGGAAACCAATTTGTGCACAACAAGATCCCACAAACAGCAATGAGATAAATGACCAGATAATTTGTTTTAGCGATGTTGGTTGAGAGATAAATATTTGCCAGGACACAGGGGAGAAATCCCCTGCTCTTCTTCAAAATTGTGCCATGGGATCTTTTATATCCACCCAAGAGAGCAGACGGGACCTCGGTTTAACATCTCATCCGAATAATGGCACCTCCGACAGTGCAGCTGTCCCTCAGCACTGCACTGGAGTGTCAGCCTAGATTATGTGCTCAAGTCTTTGGGGTGGGTACTTAAACTCATGACCTTCTGACTCAGAGGGAAAAGTGCTGCGACTGAGCCATGGCTGGCACCTAACCTGCTCTCAATATCGAAGGAGTTCCACAGGCACAATAACAAAGTCACCAATTCAACTTTATAGCAATTACATACGTGCAATTGCTGCCAAATCATCCTCACAGTGTAAACAATGTGCATGTTGAAACAAAACTGGATGGCACAGTGAGTTAGATATTGGCCTTGCAACAGCAGGGCCTGGGTTTGTCCGGCCCAGAGTGATAGGCTGAAAGTCTGCTGATTCATGTCTGCTTGCTATGTGGTAAGTGTTTGGGCCATCTCACTCTATTTCCTAGTGGCCTAGGGCCTAGAGTAAAAAACTAGCCTTAACTTTCCAGTTTGGGAGTGTTTGATGGGACAGTGTAGAGGGAGCTTTACTAAGAACATAAAATATAGGGGCAGGAGTAGGCCATACGGTCCCTCGAACCTGCTCTGCCATTCAAGAAGGTCATGACTGAACTTTTCCATCAATTCCACTTTCCCACCCTTGATTCTCTTAGTGTCCAACAATCTATCGATCTCAGCCTTGAATATACTCAACGACTGAGCCTCCACAGCCCTCTGGGGGAGAGAATCCCAAAGATTCACCACCCTCTGAGTGAAGAAATTCCTCCTCATCTCAGTCCTAAATGGCCGACCCCTTATCCTGAAACTATGCCCCTAGTTCTAGACTCCCCAGCCAGGGGAAACAGCCTCTCAGCATCTACCCTGTCAAGCCCTCTAAGACTCTATGTTTCAATGAGATCACCTCTCATTCTTCTAAACTCCAGAGAATATAGGCCTAGTCTACTCAATCTCTCTTCATAGGACAGCCCTCTCACCTCAGCAATCAATCGAGTGAACCTTCATTGCACCCCCTCTAAGGCAAGTATATCCTTCCTTAGGTAAGGAGACTAAAACAGTACACAATACTCCAGGTGTGATCTCAGAAAAACCCTATATAATTGCAGCAAGACTTCCTTAATCCTTTACTGCAATAAAGGCCAACATACCCAAACTAGTAAAAATTCTGAGGAGGAGGAATTCCTGGAATGTTTTCGGGACGGTTATCTGGACCAATATGTCGAGGAGCCGACTCGAGATCAGGCCATTTTAGACTGGGTATTGTGCAATGAGAAGGGACTTATCAGCAATCTTCTTGTACGAGGCCCCTTGGGTCAGAGCGATCATAATATGATCGAGCTCTCAGTCGAGATGGAGAGTGAGGAAATTGAATCAGAGACTAAGGTCCAGAACTTAAATAAAGGGAATTACGAGGGTATGAGACGGGAATTGGGTAAGATTGATTGGGTGGTGTTTCTGGGGGGATTGACAGTGGATAGACAATGGCAAGCATTCAAAGATAGAATGGAAGAATTCCAGAACATGTTTATACCAGTTTGGCACAAAAATAAACCTAAAAAGGTGACTCAACCGTGGATAACGAGGGAAATTAGGGACAGCATAAAATCAAAAAAAGGGCATATCAACTGGCAAAAAAAAGCACCAGACCGGAAGATTGGGGGCAGTACAAGATACAGCAAAAGAGGACAAAGGGATTAATCAGGAAGGGGAAAATAGAATACGAAAGTAAACTTGCAGCAAACATAAAGACAGACTGCAAAAGCTTTTATCGGTATATCAGGAGGAAAAGACTGGTAAAATCCCAAGTCGGTCCCTTGCAGTCCGATTCGGGAGAATATATAATGGAGAATAAGGAAATGGCAGACCAATTAAACTCATACTTTGGTTCTGTATTCACAAAGGAGGACACAAATAACCTCCCAGGAATATCGGCAAACATAGGGACTAATGAGAGGGAGGAGCTGACAGAAATTAGTATCTCTAGGGATATGGTGCTGGGTAAGTTGAGGGGACTGAAGGCCGACAAATCCCCGGGGCCTGATAAACTACATCCTAGGGTACTTAAGGAGGTGGCCCTGGAGATAGCAGATGCTCTAAGGATCATCTTCCGGAACTCCATTGACTCAGGAACAGTACCCGTGGATTGGAGGGTAGCTAATGTTACCCCAATATTTAAAAAGGGGGGTAGAGAGAAAGCAGGGAATTATAGACCAGTAAGCCTTACATCGGTTGTGGGCAGAATGCTAGAGTCCATTATTAAGGATAAAATAGCGGAGCACTTGACAAATGGGGAAAGGATCGGACAGAGTCAACATGGATTTACAAAGGGTAAATCGTGTTTGACTAATCTGCTGGAATTTTTTGAGGAAGTAACTGGTAAAATAGATGGGGGAGAGCCAGTGGATGTGGTGTACCTTGACTTCCAGAAAGCCTTCGATAAGGTTCCACACAAAAGATTATCATGCAAAATTAAGGCTCATGGGATTGGGGGCAAAGTATTAACGTGGATAGAGAACTGGCTGGCGGATAGAAAACAGAGAGTTGGAATAAACGGCTCGTTTTCGGAGTGGCAGGCAGTGACCAGCGGGGTGCCGCAAGGATCTGTCCTGGGACCCCAGCTGTTCACAATATATATAAATGATCTGGATCAGGGAATTGGATGCAATATTTCCAAATTCGCTGACGACACTAAACTAGGAGGAGGGGTGGGCTCTGATGAGGATGTCAGGAGGCTACAGTGCGATTTGGACAGGTTGGGGGAATGGGCGGATACGTGGCAGATGCACTATAATGTGGATAAATGCGAGGTTATCCACTTTGGGGGTAAAAACAGGAGGGTAGATTATTATCTAAACGGCAATAGATTGGGAGATGGGGAAGTGCAGAGGGACCTGGGTGTTCTTGTGCACCAGTCACTGAAGGAGAGCATGCAGGTGCAACAGGCGATTAAGAAGGCAAATGGTATGTTGGCCTTCATATCAAGGGGGTTCGAGTATAGGAATAGGGATACCTTACTACAGCTGTACAAGGTGCTGGTGAGACCGCATCTGGAGTATTGTGTACAGTTTTGGTCGCCCCATCTGCGGAAGGATGTTCTTGCCATGGAAAGAGTGCAACGGCGATTCACCAGGCTGATACCTGGAATGGCGGGAATGACCTACGAAGAGAGATTAAATAGTTTGGGCTTGTACTCACTGGAGTTTAGAAGATTGAGAGGTGATCTCATCGAAACATATAAAATTATGGCAGGCCTGGACAGGCTGAATTCAGAGAGAATGTTTCCAATGGCCGGGGAGCACAGAACCAGGGGCCACAGTCTAAAAATAGCGGGCAAATCATTTAAAACAGAGATGAGGAAGAATTTCTTCACTCAAAGAGTGGTGAGCCTGTGGAATTCCCTGCCACAGAGGGCTGCGAAGGCTAATTCAATAAATATTTTCAAGAGAGAATTGGATATATTTCTGAAGGCTAAGGGGATTAAGGGTTACGGAGAAAAGGCGGGGACGGGGTACTGAACTGGTAAGATCAGCTATGATCTCAGACGAAGATCAGCCATGATCTCATTGAATGGCGGAGCAGGCTCGAAGGGCCGAATGGCCTACTCCTGTTCCTATCTCTATGTTTCTATACCATTTGCCTTCCTAATTGCTTACTGTACCTGCACGTTAACTTTCTGTGATTTGTGTACAAGGGCACTCAAATCCCTCTTATTCTCAACATTTACTAGTCTCTCATCTTTTAAAAAATATTCTGCTTTTCCATTCTTCCTACCAAAGTGGATAATTTCACATTTCCCCACATTATACTCCATCTGCCACCTTTTTGCCCAATCACTTAACTGGTCTGTATCCCTTTGCAGCCTCTTTACGTCCTCCTCACAACTTACTTTCCCACTTAGCTTTGTATCATCAGCAAACTTGGATACATTACACTCAGTCCCCTCATCTAAGTCATTGATATAGATTGTAAATAGCTAAGGCCCAAGCACTGATCCTTGCGGCACTGCACTAGTTACACGCTGCCATCCTAAAAATGACCCGTTTATTCTTACTCTCTGTTTTCTGTCTGTTAACCAATTCTCAATTCATGCTAATATATTACCCCCAATCCCATGAGTCCTAATCTTGTGTAACAACCTCTTGTGTGGAACCTTATCGAATGCCTTCTGAAAATCCAAATACACCACATCCACTGGTTCCCCTTTATCTGTCCTGCTAGTTATACCCTCAAAAAACTCTAATAGATTTGTCAAACACGATTTCCCTTTCATAAAACGTGTTGACTCTGCCTAATTATAGTATGATTTTTCAAGTGCTGTTATTTTTTTTTAATTCAATTTTTTTTATTTGTCATATATGCAGCAGACGTGTGTACTGCACAATGAAATGTTGATTTTTACGTGTCCTCCCAACATTGGAATAAATATGGCATAACAATGATAAAATACTAACAGAAATACAGTAATAATAAATAAGACAACAGTAATAAATAATAATAAATTCTACATTCATGAGTCTTATGGCCTGGGGGTAGAAGCTGTTTTGAAACCTGCTGGTACGAGACCGTATGCTTCGGTATCTCTTACCGGACGGGAGCAGGGTGAAGAGGTTGTGGCTGGGGTGGCTCGCGTCTTTAATGATTCTCAGGGCCTTCCCCCGGCACCTCTCGGGGTAGATATCCTGGACAGCAGGTAGTTTAATTCCTATAGTATGGTGTGCAGCTTTCACCACCATCTGTAGAGCCTTGCGGTCTGTGGCGGTGCAGTTGCCATACCAGGTAGTGCTGCAGCCGGACAGGATACTCTCGATGGTGCACCGGTAGAAGTTGGTGAGAATCTGGGGGGCCATTCCAAATTTCTTCAGTCTCCTGAGGAAGAACAGGTGTTGGCATGCCTTCTTCGTTACAACGTCGATGTGATGTGACCACATTAAGTCCCCCGTAATGAATACACCCAGGAATTTGAAGCTGCTGACCCTCTCCACCTCAGCCCCTTCGATGCAGATTGGGGTGTGTCCCTCCCCCTGCCGCTTCCTGTAGTCCACGATCATCTCCTTTGTTTTGCTGATGTTGAGGGAGAGGTTGTTGTACTTGCACCATTCTGCTAGAGCGCTTACCTCCTCCCTGTAGCCTGTCTCGTCGCCATCTGTGATCAGGCCTACAACGGTAGTGTCATCAGCAAACTTGATGATGGAGTTGGAGTTGTGCGTGGCCATGCAATCGTGAGTAAACAGGGAGTACAGAAGGGGGCTGAGCACACAACCCTGGGGAGCTCCCGTGTTCAGGATCAGTGTGGAGGAGGTGTTACTGCCTATTTTCACCACCTGGGGTCTGCCCGTTAGGAAGTCCAGGATCCAGTTGCATAGGGAGGTGTTAAGTCCTAGCACACTGAGCTTGTTGACAAGCTTGGAGGGGATAATGGTATTGAATGCTGAACTATAATCAATGAACAACATTCTCACGTAGGTGTTCCTCTTATCCAGGTGTGATAAGGCAGTGTGCAGTACAGTGGCGATGGCATCATCCCTAGATCTTTTTGGGCGGTAAGCAAATTGGAGTGGGTCCAGTGTGTCAGTTAGTAAGGAGTTGATGTGGGTTTTGACCAGCCTCTCAAAGCACTTCATGATGACAGAAGTGAGTGCTTAAGTTACCACGCCCTTAACAATAGATTTAAGCATTTTCCCTAGCACTGATGTCAGGCTAACTGGCCTATAGTTCCCTGTTTTCTCTCTCTCTCCTTTCTTGAACAGCAGGGTTGCATTTGCTACCTTCCAATCCACGGGGACTGTTCTAGAATCTAGGGAATCCTGGAAGATCAAAACCAATGCATCCACTATCTCTGCAGCCACCACTTTTAAAACCCTAGCATGTATGTCATCAGGTCCAAGGGATCTGTTGGCTTTTAGTCCCATTAATTTCTCCAGTATTTTTTCTTTACTAATATTAGTTACTTTAAGCACCTCACTCTCATTAGACCCTTGGTTCCCCACAATTTCCTATATGTTCCTTGTGTCTTGTACTGTGAAAACCGGCACAAAATATTTGTTTAAACTTCTCTGCCATTTCCTTATTCCCCATTAAAGTTTCTCCTGTCTCTGCCTCTATGGGAACCATGCTTACTTTTGCTAATCTCTTCCTTTTTACAAACTTGTCAAAGCTCTTACAATCTGTTTTTTATATTTCTTGCTACTTTACTTTCATAGTCTACTTTCTCCCTCTTTATCACTTTCTTGGTCATCCTTTGCTGATTTTTGAAACCCTCCCGATCCTCAGGCTTACTACTCTTTTTGGCAACATCGTAAGCCTCTTTTTTAATCTAATACTATCCTTAACTTCTCTAGTTAACCGTGGTTGTACCACTTTTCCAGTGGAGTTTTTATTTCTCAAAGGAATGTATATTCGTTGAGAATTATGAAATATTTCTTTAAATGTTTGCCATTGCTTATCTACTGTCATATATTTTAATCTAATTTCCCAATCTACCTCCACCTCTCATACCTCCAAAATTGACTTTGGTTGAATTTAAGACCCTAGTTTTGGACTTAACCACATTACTCTTAAACTTAATATGAAATTCTATAATATTATGATCACTCTTCCTCAGAGGATCCTTTACTATAAGATTACTAATTAACCCTGTCTCATTACACAATACTAGATCTATAATAACCTGTTCCCTAGTTGGTTCCTTAACATATTGTTCTAGAAAACTGTCTTAAGTGCATTCCATGAACTCGTCCGCCAAACTGCCAATTTGGTTTGCCCAGCCTATATGAAGATTAAAGTCCCCCATGATTATTGCATTACCCTTGTTACATGCTCCTCTAATTTGCTGATTTATACTCTGTCCAATAATATGATTTCTGTTAGGGGGCCTAAACTACTCCCACCAGTGTTTCTGCCCTTTGTTATTTCTTAGCTCCACCCATACTGATTCTACATGCTGATTTTTCTGGGCTAAGACCCTTTCTCACTACTGCCTTTATTTCATATTTATTATCAGGGCTACCCCTCCTCCTTTTCCATTTTGACTATCTTTTCTAAAAGTCAAGTATTCTGGAATATTTAGTTCCTAACCTTGGTCACACTGCAACCACGTGTCAGTAATGGCTACTAGATCAAACTCATTTATCTCTATTTGTGCCATTAATTCATCTAGTTATGAATGCTTCATACATTCAGATATAGCACCTTTAATTTTAATTTTTAAATATTTATCCCTGATGTGGCCTTAGTCGATAATGTCCTATTACCATTGTTAAACCTTCTGTCCCTTCCTGACACAATCTGCTTGATTTCACCCAAATAGCTACTCTTCTCTACAGACTTGACTTTTCTCTTCAGACTTATAGATTTACTCTTACCTGAACCCTCCCTCCCGCTTATTAGTTTAAAGTCCTATCTACCACCCTAGTTATTCGATTCACCAGGACACTGGTCCCAGCCCGGTTTAAGTGGAGTCCGTCCCAGCGAAACAGCTCCCTCTTTCCCCAGTACTGGTGCCACTGCCCCATGAATTGAAACCCCTTCCTCCACATCACTCTTTCAGCCACACATTTAAACCTAAAATCTGTTTGTCCCTATGCCAATTTACGCGTGGCTCAGGTAGTAATTCAGAGATTATTACCTTTGAGGTTCTGCTTTTTAATTTGTACCCTAGCTCCTCGAACTCCCTCAGCAGAACCTCATTCCTAGTTCTACCTATGTCGTTGGTTCCTACATGGACCACAACAACTGGATCCTTCCCCTCCTTCTCCAAGTTCTTCTCCAGCCTCGAAGAGATGTCCTTAAGCCTGGCAACACAGCCTTCGGGACTCCCAGTCGCAGCTGCAGAGAACAGTATCTATCCCCCTGACCATACTATCCCCTACAACTAACACAAAACTGGCCAGGGTTGAATAATATCGATTGCAATGTGCGATTGAGATCCTGTAGTGTGACTCCATTGTATTTGTGGTCAGGGAGAGATTTGACAGAGCATTCTTCCTCTGGTAGCTCTCTCTGTGGTCACCCAGCTCTGTAAGGAAGTTAAATGAGTAAATGAGTAAATGTAAATTATGCAAGATCCACCAATAGACATGGGCTCCATGAATCAAGTGCCCTTTCTTCATTCCAGAGTTACCGAGTCATGTTAGCCACATTTCCCTGTCAGTATGGGTGGGTCAGTTTTTCAGATTATAAGGATATTGATAATGGACAAAATGAAATCCAGTCAGTATTACAAAATACCCCAGAATTGATCAAATGCCGTATAGGAGTCAGACTCCAGTACTGGTTGAGCAGAAATTTCCTTCAACTAAATATTGGGAAGACTGAAGCCATTGTTTTTGGTCCCCACCACAAACTCTGTTCCCTAGCCACTGGCTCCATCCCTCTCCCTGTCTGAAGCTGAACTGGACCATTCGCAACCTTGGTGTGGTATTTGACCCTGAGATGAGCTTCCGACCCCATATCCTCTCCATCACCAAAACCGCCTACTTCCACCTCCATAACATCGTCCGTCTCCGCCTCTGCCCCAGCTCATCTGCTGCTGAAACCCTCATCCATGCCTTTGTTACCTCCAGACTCGACTACTCCAACGCTCTTCTGGCTGGCCTCCCATCTTCCACCCTACATAAACTTGAGCTCATCCAAAACTGCCCATATCCTAACGAGTCCCGTACACCCATCAGCCCTGTGCTCGCTGCCCCATGTCCTAACTCGCACCCAGTCCCGTACACCCATCAGCCCTGTGCTCGCTGACCTACATTGGCTCCCTGTCCAGCAACACCTCCATTTCAAAATCCTCATTGTTGTTTTCAAATCCCTCCATCGCCTCACCCCCTCCCTATCTCTGTAACCTCATCCAGCCCCACAACCCCCCGAGATATCAGGAGTCAGACTATCTCAGGGGCTGAAGGTTAGCACAAGGAGGGCTGGGACTATGAAGATCTGGGCCTAGAAATTCAGTTGCGTTCGCCAGCCGCTAACGCCATAAGAGGGGTAGATTTGCAGCGCGAGGCACTTAGCGCCCGGGCGCAGAACGATCTGCGCCTACGCCCAACTTCAGTTGACATTTAGCGCCGGCGCAAAGTGTTTGCGCCCGCTCAGCTGCGCGCGCAGCTTATGATGTCATTTCGTCGTGCAACGCTGTTTGTGCGCCCCAAACCGGAAATTCAGTGGCGCCCGGCCAATGTGGGCGTGGCGCTGTTAAGAACTGTGAAGTGGAACGCAACAGACGCCCTGTGGGCCTCGGGGAGCGCTAATTAAAGGGCACTTACACTGACCTATAAAGCCCAGCCATTTTGCTGCAATGACTTCAGTGCTTTGGATTTCTGGACAGAGACCAAGGAACAGAGCTTACTGATTTGGGACAACATAGGAGAGGTATTTTTGGCTTCTGGCCAGAGCTTGGAAATTTGAATCATTGTGATTTAACTGTTTGCAAGTTTATTATGGGGGCTGTATGGGGTTCCAACCCTCAGTTCCAGCATTATGTGCGAAGGGCTCGCAGACGCTGTGTGAGAGGGCCAGCCATGCCTAGACGCAGAGGGGCCATCAGGCGTCGGCAACGTAGGCCTTACCCACTCAGGGAATACCGGCAGCAGGTGTCCTATCTCACCATGACTGCTGCGCATTGTGTTAAGAGGCTGCGCTTCAGAAGGGAGGTGGTTGCAGAGATCTGCCAGCTGCTTCACAGAGATCTGCGTCCACAGCTGATGTGCAGGACGTCTCTCTCGGTGGAAGTGAAGGTCACGGTGGCTCTGAACTTTTATGCAAGCGGCTCCTTCCAAGCCGCTGCTGGGGACATAGCGAACATCTCCCAGTTCGCCGCGCATCGCTGCATCCGGCAGGTCACCGATGCCCTTTTCGCGAGGAGACACCAATTCATCTCCTTCCCCATGACCCTAGAGAGGCAGGAGCAGCGTGCAGTCGGATTTGGCAGGATCGCGGACTTCCCCATGGTGCAGGGCGCCATTGACTGCACGCATGTGGCTATGCGGGCACCTATCGACAATGCCGAGAATTACCGCAACCGGAAGGGCTACCATTCCCTCAATGTACAGCTGGTGTGTGACCACAGGCAGCGCATCCTAGCTGTCAATGCCCACTTTCCAGGAAGCAGCCACGATGCATTTATCCTGCGCCAGACTACTGTGGCTGACATGTTCGAGGCACAGCCTCCACCAAGGGGATGGCTTATTGGGGACAAGGGCTACCCTTTGTGTACATGGCTCATGACCCCGCTCCGCGCGCCCAGGACCCCTGCGGAGGAGGCATACAACGAGGTGGCAATGAACGCACCTGAATGCAGCCGCTCCGCAAGCCCTCAGCCGCTTAACGCAACAACCACTGGAAACATGACACCTGGACAAGCTGAATAAATAAAAAGCTTTATTTAACAAACTCAGGGCCCTTCCCACATGAAACAGAAAAACAGACAAGACCCCCAAAAAACAGTCACAAAAATATCTCACTCCCACAACCTGGGGAGGAATAACAAAACTTGCCCATCCAATTGGCCTTCATCCTCGGCCTTACCAAAATAAGCCCCCCCACAACACAAACACCCCCATATAAAAAAAACCGTTGCCAACACACTCTACTGGGTGTGCCGAGAGGGCGAGTCCTTGTGCGGCCCCTGCCCAACCTGTTGCTCCGCCTCAACCTGGGCCCTGTGGGTGTTGCAAGGCTGGGGGAAGGCTCCTGAGGGGCAGAATGCGTGACGGCAGATGCCCTTGGGGGTCGGCCTAGACGAGGACCGGCCCTGGCGGGGCCGGCTGCTGACTGCTGCAGCTGTGGCTGGGCAGCATCAGTCTCTGCAGCAGCTCGTCGCACCTTGGCTGGGGGAGTTGCAGTGGCGGCTGCAGCAATGGGGGCAAGCTGGCTGATGCCAGGCGCTCGCTGGTCGCCAGAGACACTGGCACTTGGCCGGGCTGGCAGTGCAGCAAGCGCAGCAATCTGGTGGAGGCCAGACCGCTGTGCTGCAGCAGGGCGGCGGGTGCCCTGGCGATGCTTCCGCGACACAGCGAGTGTGGCAGAAGTGAGTGCCCGAACTGCCCTGGTCTGTGCCCACATCAGATCAGTGAGTGTCTGCATGGCACCACTCATGAACTCGCGACTCGCGTCCTGCGCTGCCGCGAGTTGCTGGACACCCCTGTCCTGTGCTGCCGCGAGTTGCTGGACACCCCTGTCCTGTGCTGCGCGAGTTGGTCGACACCCCTGGCCTGTGCTGCCGCGAGTTGTTCGACACCCCTGGCCTGTGAGTCCCCGAAAGCGGCCACACTATGAGCCAGGGACTCAATGGCCTGAGGCAACTGTCCCACAACCCCCATGAACTCCTTGTGGCGGCGCTCAGAATCCGTGGACATTTCATCTAGGAGGCGCACCTCCTGGGCGAGGACCGTCTCCGGACTGGAGGCCGGACTCTCCCTCTGGGGAGAAGGCCGCCGTTCTGCCCGACCCTTCCCACGTGCCTGGACGCCACTGGGCCCAGGAACTGGCCTCCCCTGCAACACTTGCCCCCTCTGGGGAGAAGGCCGCCGTTCTGCCCGACCCTTCCCACGTGCCTGGACGCCACTGGGCCCAGGAACTACACCCCCCTGCAGCACTTCCCCCTGGCTCTCCTCCAGGCAAGACGTCTCCCCTCCATTGCCATCCCCTGGCGCGGATGAGGCTTCGCCCGATGTGCCGCCTTCCTGTTGGTCCTCGTCGTCCTCCTCTTCCGAGGGACTGGCACTCTCAGCTTCAAGGACCTCCTCCTCACCAGCTGAAAGCAGGAAGGCACAAGAGTAGCTTTAGAGTGAGGACAGGGCGTCAGCGAGGGAGGCATGAGTGGTGGCATTCAGCGCATTGGTCGGACAGTGGCAAAGGATGTAGATCTGATGCGCTAGGGGAACGAGAGAGGTCCAAACGGTCATGTCCTTACCATTGGGTCGCAGCACAGGGTCGGCATCTCCAATGGCAACAGGGCCAGTCACCCGGCCACGCATGAGTCGAGCCACGCTCTCCTCCAGCTCACTGAGCTCCTGGAACTGGGCACGGCCTCCCCCGGTGACATTCTGGCTCTTCAAATTCCGGGCCATCTTGGCCTGCAAGAGAAAGGACGGCCTCTAAGTACATTGTGGTGGCCTGTTGTTGTGTGCACTGCCTCCCATGGTGGAATAGCTTGGCCAGTGTGGTGGCCTGTTGTTGTGTGCACTGCCTCCCATGGTCGAATAGCTTGGCCAGTGTGTTAAGTGCAGAAAGTGCTATTGAGGATCATGCCAGTGCCATAGCTGCGGGAGGAGGGCTGGCCATTAGGCCTTTGAGGCCCCTTTGCCCATAATGTGAGGTGCACATGCAAGGATGAGGAGGACACTGGAAAGGGTACTCACCTTGACCATCCGAGTGAGGTCGTTGTACTTCTTGCGGCATTGGTCACCAGTCCTGGGGACATCGCTGTTGACTGACACCCTGTGGGCGATTTTCCTCCATGCTCTCCTGTACTGCCTCCTGGGAGCCTTCTTGCCACTGTCCGGGCACAAGATCTCTTTGTACCTTTCCAACCCCCTAACCAGCACCCTCAAAGCATGCTGGGAGAAGCGCTGCGCTCGTTCACGGGCCTTCTCCATGGCTTCAGGCGCTATTTGGGTCCACCAGCAGTGTTCAGGCCTAGCTGCAGGGCTCCACTATCCAGGGCGTGGCTGCAGACCAAGTCGACCCTTCCCCCTTTAAGAGCTGGCCGGCGTCAGGGTGTCTGCTGTCAATCAAAACATGACCGCACCTGCGCTGCGCCCGGCCTCGGCGTTATCAGTCCGCACCGCCGGCTTAGCGCCTAAAGATAGGAGTGCAACGCCAGTTTCAGCGCTCGCCCAAACTCTTGGCCAAATCTACTGAATTTCGGCGAACTGACCTGCACTTTCCGGCGGGCGCTAACTTTAGCGACCGCCCGACTTTACCGCCCCAAAAGTGGCTATACTGAATTTCTAGGCCCTGTTGTGGAACCTTCCTTGACACAAGTGCAGGTTAAAGACAAGGGAATAAGCTTGAACCCCAATCACAGCTCACCTGGTTAGTTCCTACACCAACAACAACAACTTACAACCTTGGGCCGAGAATAGAGAACTGCAACAACGCTTACAGAAAGAAAGCAGAGTGACACAGAAACTAAATATTACAATACCCTTGACAAGCTTCGGCATTTCACACATTTTTAATTAAAAAAACAGGTTCTCGGCAGTGAGTGAATTCAAATGGCAGAAACAAACAGTTTAGGGGAGAAATTCATTATAACCCAGGAATGGGCGCTAACTTTAGAAAAGTTTGAGAATTAGCACCAGGCGCTAATGATTCAGACTGCATGCAAAATTCAGTCTCATTGCACAAAGAAAGGATTGGAGCGCTAAATTAAGCGTTAATGGCCTAGCTCAGTGGTGTTATACTCGAAGCGCTGACCAATATCAGGTGCAGTCTAATCACAAGTCATCATTGCCACAGGTTCTTTCCAGTTCTTAAAGGGGAGGTTCACTGATGCTGCAGAACCTCATTCTCAGCATTGCTGGCTGTGCAGCTGTCTCAGCAAGCACAAGCAGGCCAAGCAGAAGGAGCTAGACGACTCAAGAAGCTGCACTGATGGCACATCCACGTCCCAGGGAGAGAGTCTGCCGATTCAGTGATGAGGCATTGGAGGCGTTAGTCTTTGCTGTGGAGAGACGGAGGGCAGTGCTGTACCCAGCAAGTGGCAGGAGGCCCTCGCCGCAAGTCTTCCGCAACATGTGGAGGGAGGTAGGCCAGCACGTCTCGGGCAGCACTGCGGTCCCCAGGGCCTACACACAGTGCAGGAAGAAATTTAACGACCTTACTCAGGTGGTCAGGGTGAGTCAATCCTTCAACAAATGCTACATGCCACCATCTGTACCACAATCTTCACACAGTGCCCAAAGCACCACACCCCAGCACTCACCCATCAACAATCTCTACCTACCAGCACTCACACCCACATCTCACACAATGACAGCTATTCAACTATGGCAGGCACATCACCCAAACACATTGCTCCACACACACGCACACTCTTACCTTTCTCTTGCAGGCCAAGGTGGTGCACAACAGGAGGGAGCAGAAGCGCACAGGCAGGGGACAAGCCGACACCCAAGCACTGCCTGAGCTGGGGACTCGAGTGCTGCAGATCATTGGGCGCCAGGTGGTGGGCGCCGTGACCACCGACGAAGTTGACCCCCTTGGGGCCAACAACGATATGTTCATCCCTACTCCTTCTTCTCACATCCCACTTCCCCTTCACCCCACAAGCGTTTTGCGCTTTCCAGCTAATCATGCTGTCTCCACGCATTTCTTCCTTCTTGCACCCCTCCCCTCACCTTAACCCGACTCTTGTGCCTTTATGCTTTAAGATAAACAGCAAGCACCTGAGCAGCCTGTCCCTGAGGGCACCGTTGAGAGCAATGCGGGAGAAGAGGAGGAGGAAGAAGACATTGCTTCACTGCATGTCTCACCCGCAGGCACCAGCTCAGATACTGGCACTACGCGTTCTTTAGAGGCTAGTATAGTAGCGGGATCTGTACAGGGAGGGGCACCAGGGACAAGTGGGCTGTAGTAAGGCCAGGGGGAAAGGGTAGCTCAGGGGCCAGCTGCCCTGAGGGCGAGTTCGCGCGTGAGTTCAGCTGCACAGGACTCAGATGAGGACCTTGATGGGGAGGCGTTTAGAAGAAGGGTGCTGGCCATGCAATTGGAGATGATAGGTGCAATGGCAAGGGTGCCCGAGTGCCTCTCGGCAATGGTCGTGGAGGAGTCCATCTCCAACATTGCACAGACCTCTGCGCGCACCATGAAGCCTATCATTTCCAGTCTGCAAAGGATCGTAGACTCCCAGAGAAACCGCGGCGACCCAGACCTGATACCACGTGTGATGGGCAATCTGGCAACTTCCATTGCAGCACAGGCGGAAGCGACGCAACGTCTTAGTGCTGTAATGCAGTCTATGCTTGGTGGCATCCAATCCCAGACTGCTCTCATGCAGTCTCAGCTTGATGTCACGCAAGATCTGACTGCTGCCATCGTGGTTGGGTCCACCACCATCGACTGGGGCTTTCACAGTGTCGCAGCAGGCCAGCAATCTGTGCTCCAACAGATTGCTAGGGATGCTGAGGTGCTGCCCCGGGGGAGTGGCAGTGGGTCAGCAGAGCAGGAACCCGCTGTCCTCTCTCAGGATGACAGCATTCCTGCTCCCACCACTGCCACTCCACCATTGCCCTTGTCACTGCCTATCATCCAGCCTGCCCAGGCTGCTGCCGCCCATGCTGAGGTGGTGCAGTCTACATTTCTGGTGTAAGTATGTGTTCACTGATTATTGATAAATGTATTCATTCAGTTTGGATTATATTGTGTCTCTCTCATTTTAGCTTAGTATTGTGAAGTGGCCTGCGACTGGGATGGAATGATGGGGATGTGGTGAGCAACGGGGATCTGGGGTTTAATTTATTCAAACTGCAGTTTGATAAGACGGTCATGGACTGCCCTTCCGGAAGGCCGATTGAGTGGCTACCTCTTCCCTCGCTCCTGTTCCTCCTCCTCCTCCTCATCCTCCTTGTCTTCCTCTTCCACCTCCTCCTCCCCCTCTTCCTCCTCCTGAGGTGGTCCCGCAATCCCTGATGGCAAGGGCTGGGCCCTCATGATGGCCAAGTTGTGGAGCATGCAGCAGACCACGACGAAATGAGACACCCGCTCCGACGAGTACTGGAGGGCTCCTCCCGAGCGGTCAAGGCAGCGGAGCCGTTGCTTGAGCACGCCGATGGTCTGCTCGATGGTGTTCCTGGTGGCAGCATGGCTCTCATTATATGAGTGCTGGGCAGGAGTGTTGGGGTTGTGGAGGGGAGTCATGAGGCAGGTAGAGAGCGGATAGCCCTTGTCTCCAAGCAGCTAGCCGCGGCTTGATGTTGTGGCTGGAAGAGTTCTGGCACACCGGTCTGGCACAGGATGAAGGCATCATGGCTGCTGCCAGGATAGTGGGCATTGACGGTGAGGATTCACTGTGTGTGGTTGCACACCAACTGCACATTAAGTGAGTGGTAGCCTTTCCGGTTACGGAAGATCTCAGGATTGTTATGCAGTGCCCGCAAAGCCACGTGGGTGCAGTCAGTGGCGCCCTGCACCATGGAGAAGCCTGCTATCCTGGCAAAGCATGTGTGTTCGTCCTGCTTCTCTCTGGTGATGGGGAAGGAAATGTAGTCCCTTCACCTACTGTAGAGAGCCTCTGTGACCTCCCAGTTGCAGCAATGGATGGCAAACTGTGAGATGTTAGCTATACCTCCTGTTACAGAATGAAAGGATCCGCTGGCGAAGAAATTGAGGGTGACGGTGACCTTGACTGCCACTGAGTGAGCCGTGGTCGCCCTGATCTGAGACTCAAGGTCTGGTTGCAGGAGGTGGCAGAGTTCTGTGACCACCTCCTTGCTGAAGCGCAGCCTTCTAATACACTGCTCCTCACTTAATTAGAGGTAGAAGTGCTCTCGGAATACCCTTGGAGGGTAAGGCCTCCTGTTGAGAGCCCTCATGGCCCTTCTCCTCCCTCTGACCACATGTTCCAATCTTTCTCGTTCCCTCCGCTGTAGATCCTGGAGGGCGAGGTCAACTACCAGTACAGCCACCATTAATGTAACCAACTGTAGCACTTTGATATGTTGTGAGAATAAATGTAACTAGTTGTTAGTAGCCACAACACTCCTGATACTAAACAACCTTTAAATGACTGAATTAAGCTGTTGCACAATGTCAAACTGACAAGGAAGCAGTGAAACAGCACTAACCTGACAGCTGTGACTCATTACTCATGATCCCTTCAAGTAGCGCCCCTGGAACCGGCAACCGCCTGCTTGACGCCTCCTCTCCCTGTCGCTGTTGGGACGAGGCGCTGAGGCAGGGGCGAAAATGAATTTGGCAGATCAGGCACCCAGAGAGCGTTGCACGCTCACTGATGTCACGATCTGCCTGGTGGTGAGGTCCCCGGCGGTAACTGGTAGCGGCGGTGCAATGGGCGGGCCTGATTTGCTGTACGGTGCTGTAATCGCATCGCCCTGGCGCTACTGCATCAGTGCCCCATTAGCACCCCCGCCAGGCGCTAAGCAACTAAATTTTCCCCCCTTTGAGTTTTGCAGCCTCTGCTGCCACCTGAACTCCTCGATTAGGTTCCAGCCAGTAACTCACTCCCGGGTATCTGTTATTCTGCATATATACCACCTGAATTCCTCGATTAGATTCCAGCCTGTAGCTCACTCCCGAGTATTTGTTATATATATAAACCCCCCAACCAATTAGATTCCAGCCTGTAACTCCCGGGCATTGGTTATTTATATGGGGTAAGTGGAAAACATATCTTATCAGATTAACAAAGTTGTTGGTTGTGATCGGTGCGGAGGAGATTGCAGTGAGGAACCAGTGCTGCCGGCGCCACCCTCTGGCAGCAAGTAATCGGTGCAGGTGGTGCAGGAAAAGACTGCACGCATCCTGAGAGTGATATGGGGAACCAATCTCCGGCAAAGCCTAACTGTTGATAAATTCCAGGGACACTTTGTGTTAATCTACAGAATGTGAAATCTAACTCTGAGCAGCTGCACCATGTTTGGTCCTTGGAGTTTTCACATAAAAAGTGAGTGCTCTTTGTGCCGGGTTTAAGTGAAGTGTTTCTGTTGAGTTGTGTGTGCTGGACAAGGGGAATGCAGGTAAAGACTAGTTAGAGGACCGAGATCAGGAGATTATTCTTCACGCAGAGAATGTTCAACGCTTGGAATGAACTCCAGAGCAGAGCAGGAGAGGTGACACAGTCCTGGGTACATTTAAGGAGCAATTGTAGGGTTGTTCAGGGTGGATGAACTAACATGGGCAGAATGGCCTTCCTCATCTCTAATTATCTTGTAAAAACACTGTGCTTTCAACGTAAATACTCCCCCGCCCACCCAAACATTTGGATAAAAACAGTGTTTCAAGTCTCCCCTTGTGAGGGAGGATCTTCCAATTTGGAAATCGCCCACCGAGGGTCTCTGCTGGGAAAGACCCTCCTTGGCAAGATACTCAGTGGCACTTGCTGACTGGCTACGGGTCAGTGTACTTCCCAGTCCTGGGTCACCTGTTAGTCAGGCCGGGCGGGCACCATGTGCTCAAACAACTTAGGAACTGAGTTTGCCATGAAACTGAGACTAGTGACTAACTAGCTCTACATTAAAAGCAGAAAATGCTGGAAATACTCAGCCGGTCAGGCAGCATCTGTGGAGAGAGAAACAAAGTTAACGTTGGAAGCAGTTCAGAGAAGGTTTACTAGACTAATACCTGGAATGGGCGGGTTGTCTTATGAGGAAAGGTTGGACAGACTAGGCTTGTATCCGCTGGAGTTTAGAAGAGTAAGAGGTGACTTGATTGAAACATATAAGATCCTGAGGGGTCTGGACAGGGTGGATGTGGAGAGGATGTTTCCTCTTGTGGGAGAATCTAGAACTAGTGGTCACTGTTTAAAAATAAGGGGTCGCCCATTTAAGACAGAGATGAGGAGAAGTTTTTTCTCACAGAGTGGTGAGTCTTTGGAACTCTCTTCCTCAGAGGACGGTGGAAGTGGAGTCTTTGAATATTTTTAAGGCAGAGGTAGATAGATTCTTGGTAAGCAAGGGGGTGAAAGGTTATCGTGGGTAGGCAGGAATGTGGAGTAATTAGATTAGCCATGATCTTATTGAATGGCGAAGCAGGCTCGAGGGGCCGAGTAAACCTGAATTTAAATAAAATGTTGTTTGGGAGTGTTGCATTTTCTGTTCCATCTCATCTTTACGTAAATGTGAGTTTTGTGCAGAAAGTTGTGAGTATACAAATAGGTGGGTATGCAATGTATTTATGCAAATAGTTTAGTTGAGCAAATATCTTTATGCAAACATTGGTTCCATTAGTTGAGATTTTTTGTAAAGTTTTAAGATTATTTTATTTCTTAGGAAGCAACCGTTGGCAATGTCAATAATATCAAATCAGTCAAGATACTGATAGTGGCATGATGTTTTGGATTGCTTTATACAGTTACTGCATATAACAGTCCTGTACACTTCTCTATCTCTCTCTCTCTTTAGAGAGTATTGTATCTAGCATGTACCTACTACCCTTCAAAAAGCTATCACAGATGCAAAATAATTTTCTCCTGACCTGGAGTCGAGAATTTACAATTTACAAGCAGCTAGCAATCTACAAACTTCCATCACCAACAACAGCTGCCCTCTAACTGAGCTCAGGATGTGCTTATTTACAGCCCTTAGACTCTGTGGCCTTAAAGGGACAGGTCAGTTTAGCACCTCGGCAGCACAATTCTAAATTGTGCATTACATGGTATAACATTCCTATCTGTATAAAACAGTGAAGCTGTGAGGAATGGCACAAGATTTTACTAGTATAATAGGACAACACACTGTGGGTATAACTCTCATCTGAATATCACAATTCATGCACAGTGATCGTCTTATAGATCGATGTGGTAAGTACGCTACACTCCTTTAAGGAAGAAGTTGATGAATTCCTGAGTGAAGAGGTCACTGCGGGGAAATTAGCGGAAGGGGTTGGGTTAAATAAGATTGTCCGGTGATGCATCCTGGTCTTCTTGAGGTTGCTTGTTTCCCTCAAGGAGTCAGAGAGGAATGTTGCAGAATTCTCCTGAAATTAGCCGCAGGTTTTTCTCTCTCTGGCTCCTCTAGGAGTTTGCGTTACTCGGGAGGATGGGCACGAGGTGCATCATTTTGCTGCTCAGGAGGCTCATTCATGAGCAGGATGGTCATTCTTTGCCCTTTTTCGCGTATATTACTAAGCTACACTGCTTTCTGGTGAGGTGAAGCCCTCCCACTACACCGGCGTGACATTTCCCCACGTTTTCACCCTTCTGTGACCACTTTGAGTGAAAATTGATAATTTAATGCCAGTCTATGCTGAATTAGGGCAGAATTTAGAAGTCCATGCCCTCAGGGAAGGGGGAAATGGATGGTCATGAAGTAATAGAGCGTAGGTCACAGAAACTGAGAGTGGCACTTTTGGGGTAAATGAGTATGGAGAGTGGCAACATGAATTCTGGGGGTGGGAATATACCAGCTTGAACTAGGGGAGTAAAAGAAGCATTATTTTCTAGACAACTGTGTTCCTGAACCACTCTACAAATTCACCACTAATTTTCTGTTTTCAGCATTTCGATTTCCCCTTCAGCTTTTCACAGACTTTTCTTTATTTTCACTCCAATACAAGTGAAGGAATATTGTACTTACCAACTGCTTGATGTAGGAAGCCTGTGGAACTATTTTATTTGAAATGTCAGGGCCACTTTTGAGGTGTCGATTTTAAAATTCTCATCCTTATTTTCAAATCTCTCAGTGGCCTCGCCCCTCCCTATCTCTGTAACCTCCTCCAGCCCCACAACCCTCCGAGATCTCTGCATCATCAAGAACATCAAACGCAGCATTACTCTTGGGTAAGCTTCAAGCTTTTACAGTATCTCTTTATCGAATGTCTGAAGTGAAACTTTCCAAATGCCTGGGAGTCACACTGGGGTTACAAGTGATGTCAGGAGTGCCCTGTGAAGATTCCTTGTCAATCATTCTGATGGATCTGGATTGGGGCGGTCAACTCAACTGATCCTTCACCTCTGCTCACCCAGACACAAAACTATCTCTATTAAAAAAAGGGGAATAAGATGGGGATCTTCCTAAATAGTTCAGTTGGGAAATGCACTCACGAGGAGGGTGATCAGCTGTGCAGACCAGGAACATCCCAGGTTCCATTGCCGGTCTGTGTTGAGCTAGCTGAATTTGACCAAGTTGGTGGTAAGAGGCTAAAATTTGCCTCAGCAACCTGAACTAGGGACGGGTAAAATCAGCGGGGGCTCCTGCTCCTGCTCCTGATCCCTAACCAGTGTCTCCTGCAGACTGTATATGCGTGGCTGTTGGATGAGAATCAGGCTCAAGTGTGATGCTTTCTATGATCAGCAACCTGCTGACATTCAGGCTAGACATTCCCCATCGCCCCCCCAACCACTGAATTTTGGCAGATCTGCAGTGGGCACTGAAAAGTGCTCAGGGATATTCTGCACCACATCCCCGCCCCCTCCCTCCCCTCATTTCCCAGTGCTTGAGCCATTGCCTTGCCCATATGTGGATGGGTATATGTAAAAGTAATGCAAATCAGGGGAATATATCCTCCAAAACTATTTCTTGGCATTTGGGTTATTTGAACAAAGATTTTGAAGATTTGGATGACTTAATTATCATTCAGACCCATCTTGTATCCACTAGTTACTGCACTTGTCGCATCATTATTCTTATTTAATTAATGTGCAAAGATCTTGGCTTGACTTTTTATACATCACTTGAATCAAATAACAATCTTAAATCATAAAAACAAGCAGAATACAGGTGAACATCACTTTAAAAGAAACATATTTTAGCTCATTGTAGACGTCTTGACATATTCTGCACAATTAGTTTGAGAAACAGAAATGTACAGATTGCCATATGTCCCTGATAATAACCAGCATCAGGTTATTCTATTCCACAGGAGACAATCCAACAAATACATCTTCAGCAACTTCACTGAAGACAAGTGCTTCACTCACATCAACATCATAAGGATTGCAAACTTTTGCAACAACTCAATCATCTCTCATCCCTTTGAAGAAGACATTTTCAATCACCTTTCCTTCATCTACGGAGATATTCAGTACATCAGTATCAAGGAAAAGGAGTGTACAAATTGGTGGCATGCCAGCATCTTCATCTCACATCACTTCATTAGATCAGTCAGCTTCCTCTGTATCCTCAGTTCCACCAAAGTCATCTGGTACTGTGACAGTCCACCAAACAAAAAATGACTATGCTGTCTACAGCCTCTCTGCTTCCTTCTCTAAAAGCCTCACAAAAATCCATTAGCAACCCACCTTCATCTGAAGAATCAAAAACTGCGTCAATGTCTCCGTCTTCTCATGGTCCTGGGACCCTAAAGTCATCAATCACAGTCCTTCGATCTGTACACCCATTCACCACAACTCAGTCACGCGCAAACACACCAACAAAAATATCCTCGGTAACTGGTCTTGCATCTAATCAAAATGCCTCTGCTTCTCACAGCTCTTTGAGTCCCACCTCTTCTACAATGTGCTTGAAAACTGAGTCACCAAATCTCTCGAAGACTTTCTCACAAACACTTTCAGCTTTAGAAAAAACAGAAAATAGTAGATTTTCCAAAGTTTCCTCACACATTTCACCTTTCCCCATGATTGTCAGTAAACAGCATTCCATGGGGTACACATCAAAAGCCACATCAATTGAGCTCAATAACACAATAATTTTACCATTAACTACTCAAGAAACAATAACCACCTTGTGGCGGAGACCACATAGGGACAGTAACACAATTCACTATGTTTAGCCAATGTTGTTATCGCTCCACGTTATGTACGGAACTTGGTTGGGTTATCGGGGCAGGGTCCCTTTAAGAGTCATCGATTGTGTGATGACGTCATAGCCCTGCGACGAGGCCGAGTCCCTCAGTCCTTGCAGAGAGTTAATAAAGCTAACACGCGTTTTTCTTTGCTGCTACGAAAGTCTCACAGTCTGTTGATTTCCAGCGACTCCTACATTGGTGACCCCGTTTCTCTCTTGGACGTTTCTAAAGACTTTATCTGAGATGGCGACGAATGCCGTTTCTCTCAAATTACCGGAGTTTTGGGAACGACAGGCTGCCACTTGGTTCGCCCAGGCCGAGGCTCAGTTTGCACTCCGGGACATTACCGCGGACGACACGAAGTATTATTACGTCGTCTCTGCTCTCGGCAGCTCCACCGCGGCCAGTCGTGAGCCTGCTCGAGGACCCCCCGGAGCACCACAAATTTGCGACGCTAAGAACGCACCTCCTAGAGACTTTTGGACTAACTGAACCCGAGCGCGCACGCCAGCTTCTCTCTCTACCCGGGCTTGGCGACTCCAAGCCCTCAGAGCTGATGGACCACATGTTAACCCTCCTGGGCAAGCACAAGCCGTGCTTCCTCTTCAGAGAACTGTTCCTACAACAGCTGCCAGGGCAGGTACGATCGACTTTAGCCAACTCTCATATTAGTGATTTCCGCGACCTGGCCAAGGAGGCCGACAAATTTTTCTCCGCCGGGCAACAGTACTGCGCGGCCATGCGGGGCCCTGCCCCTACCACCACAGCCCAACGGCGGCAGCCCCCAAGCATGTGCTTCTACCACGCGCAGTTCGGCCCCAAAGCTAAGAAGTGCCGGCCCCCGTGCAGCTTTACCGCGTCGGGAAATGCGAAGGCCCACTCATTAGCTATCATGGCTGTCAGCCATTCAGGTAGTCTGTTATTCATTACGGACACTGACTCTGGACGTCGTTTCCTCTGCGACACGGGTGCCCAGGTGAGCGTCCTGCCCGTGTCAACCGTAGACATACAGGGGGGGAACCATGGCCCCGCCCTCGAAGCTGCCAACAGCAGTTCCATCCGTACCTTTGGGAAACGGAGCGTGGCGCTGTGTTTTGGCGGGCAGCGTTTCGCTTGGGACTTTGTTACAGTGAAAGTGTCCATCCCCCTTCTCAGCGCTGACTTCCTCTGCGCCAATGGCCTTTTGGTGGATGTCAAGAACTGACATCTCGTCAATGCTGAGACTTTCAGTTCGCTCCCGTGTTCGCTCAGTGGTTCCGGCACGACGAAGTTGTCCAGCGCACTCTCGGCCTCCGACGAGTTTTCCCGCCTCCTCGCCAGGTTCCCGGACCTCACGAAGCCCGCTTGCTCATCCGCCGCCACCAAGCATGGGGTAGAACACCACATCCCGACCACCGGTCCGCCTGTCTACGCCCGCGCTGAGCGCCTCGACCCGGGGAAACTCGCCATCGCTAAAGCCGAGTTCGACACGATGGAGCGCCTCGTCATCATTCGCCGGTCGAACAGTCCATGGGCCTTGCCCGTCCACATCGCACCAAAACCAGGCGGCGGTTGGCGCCCGTGCGGCGATTACCAGCGCCTCAACGACGCTACGACCCCCGACCGCTACCCGATTCCACACATCCAGGAGTTTTCCACCCGCCTGGCCGGGAAAGTTGTTTTCTCTAAAGTGGACCTCGTTCGGGGTTACCACCAGGTCCCCGTCCGGCCGCAGGACGTCCCGAAAACCGTGGTGATCACCCCGTTTGGGCTGTTCGAATTCCTCTGCATGCCATTCGGTCTCAAAAACGCCGCTCAGGCTTTTCAACGCCTAATGGACACTGTGTTACGGGACCTGCCATTCCTGTTCGTCTACCTGGACGACATTCTCATCGCCAGCGCCTCCAGGACGGAGCATGTGTCCCACCTCCGGACTCTCTTCGAACGCCTCAGCCAGCACGGCCTAATCATCAATCCGGCCAAGTGCCAGTTCGGGCTGTCCTCGATCGACTTTCTCGGGCACCGCATCACGAAGGATGGGGTGGTGCCACTGCCATCGAAAGTGGAGGCCGTGAAGGATTTTCCGCGACCCCTCACCGTGAAGGCCCTGCAGGAGTTTTTGGGCATGGTGAACTTTTATCATCGCTTCGTTCCCCGGGCAGCCCAGCTTATGTGGCCCCTTTACGAGGCCCTCAAAGGCAAGCCCGCCAAGCTCGCCGTCGACTGGTCCGAGGAGATGGCCAATTCTTTCACGGACACGAAAAGGGCCCTGGCTAACGCGACCATGCTGGCACATCCGTTGCCCGATGCGCCGATCGCTCTCACCACTGACGCTTCGGACTATGCTGTTGGCGCCGTCCACGAACAGTGGGTCAACGGCACCTGGCAGCCGCTCGCCTTCTTCAGCTGGCAGCTCCGCCCCAACGAGCGGAAGTACAGCATCTTCGATCGCGAGCTTCTCGGCCTCTACCTCGCCGTCTGACACTTCCGTTTCCTGCTGGAGGCCCGCCCGTTCACGGCGTTCGTGGACCACAAGCCGTTGACCTTCGCCATGGCCAAAGTTTCCGAGCCGTGGTCGGCCCGTCAGCAGCGCCAGCTTTCCTTCGTCTCCGAGTTCACGACGGACATCCAGCATGTGGCTGGGAAAAACAACCCTGTCGCCGACTGTCTCTCCCGGGCTGTCGCCAGCGCCGTACACCTCGGCATCGACTACACCCGCATGGCGGCCGACCAGGCCTCCGACCCGGACGTCCAGGCCTACAGGACGGCTGTCATGGGCCTTCAGTTAGCAGACGTCGCGTTTGACGATGCCGGCACCATGCTCCTGTGCGACGTCTCCGCTGGGCAGCCACGCCCCGTCGTGCCTGACGGGTGGAGACAGCAGGTTTTCGACGCCGTCCATAGCCTTTCCCACCCGGGCAGGAAGCCGTCACAGAAGCTGGTGGCGGCTAAGTTCGTCTGGCACGGGCTCAAGAAGGACGTTCGCGACTGGGCCAATACCTGCGTGGTATGCCAGCGCTCGAAAGTGCATTGCCATACTAAGGCCCCGTTGGCGCCTTTTGCGGTGCGCGAGAGGCGGTTTGACCATGTTAACGTGGACCTGGTGGGACCCTGCCGCCCTCCCGCAGGTTCACGCACCTCCTCACGATGGTCGACAGAACCACCCGATGGCCGGAAGCCATCCCGCTGTCGTCAACAACGTCCGCTGATGTGGCTCGGGTGTTCATCAACACTTGGGTCGCCCGGTTCGGCGCCCCATCTGACGTCTCCTCCAACCGGGGGCCCCAGTTCACGTCGGAGCTCTGGAACGCTGTCGCCCAAGGCCTCGGGTTGAGACTCCACCGCACCACCGCATATCACCCTCAGGCTAACGGGCTGTGCAAACGGTTTCATCGCTCCATGAAGGCCGCGCTCCGGGACGACAGTTGGATCGACAAACTCCCGTGGGTCATGCTGGGACTCCGGACCGCCCCCAAGGAGGACCTCCAGTCCTCGTCCGCCAAGCTCGTCTATGGGCAGCCGCTGTGGGTTCCCGGGGATTTCGTCCCCAACTCCACGGACCCTTGGTCCGCAGCCCGTCAGCGGTCCGCCCTCCTGAACAACGCCAAGGTTTTCGCGCCGGTGCCCACGTCGCAGCACGGTCTCCCTCAGTCCCACGTTCCGCCCGACCTTCGTGCGGCGGAGTACGTTTTCGTCCGCCACGATGCCCACTGGGCACCTCTTCACCCACCCTACGACGGACCATTCCACGTCCTGGAAGCTGGGGACAAGGCCTTCATGGTGGATGTCGGTGGTAAGCCGGGCTACATTTCCATGGACCGTCTTAAGCCGGCCCACCTGGATCTGGACCGACCCGTTGGGTTGGCTCAGCCCCCACAGCGGGGCTGACCTCCGGCTTCTGCACCCTCAGTCCACCACCGAGCGCCCGGGGACCCTCCGGCGACCCCCCCGGTCCCCGCCCTGGACTTAAGGAGCCGTTTCGGCCGTGTGATCCGGGCCCCTCAACGACTGACATTGCCAGTTCTAGTGAATTCTGGGGGGACGTATGTGTTGGAGACCACATAGGGACAGTAACACAATTCACTATGTTTAGCCAATGTTGTTATTGCTCCACGTTATGTACGGAACTTGGTTGGGTTATCGGGGCAGGGTCCCTTTAAGAGTCGTCGATTGTGTGATGACGTCATAGCCCTGCGACGAGGCCGAGTCCCTCAGTCCTTGCGGAGAGTTAATAAAGCTAACACGCGTTTTTCTTTGCTGCTACGAAAGTCTCGCAGTCTGTTGATTTCCAGCGGCTCCTACAATCTCAACATTCACACCCCAAGCAAATCCTTATTTCTGATGTTACAGTCTCTTTTACTGAGAGAAACAGCCCACCTCAATCAGATGTGACAGTTATTCCAAAGGAAAGCTCCTTTTTAACCACAACACCACCATTTGAAACAAGAATAATCACTCACAATGTTCCTATAACTCAAGAGTCCAGGATGTTCGCTTCTTCAGTGTTTCCTGCATCAGAGTCATCAAATATTCCCAATACTTCCTCTCAAGCCCTTTCAACTTCCATGCATACATCTTCCATTTCTGAGACCAGTACTTCATCCTCTGTTACATCAGAAAAATCTTCATCTCTCCCTTAGCAAACACAATTGACCAGCTCTTCTGTTCCACCTACTGACAGCAAAGAGTCTCCTACAGTGTCAGTTTCACAGTCCATCTTATCACACTCCGTAATGGCATCAGAAGATCAAACTACACTTTCACTGATTCAGTCTTCCAACAGCACAGAATTCCCAAATTCCACCACTGCATTCTCTTCTACTGAAAGAAAGATGGACTTTCACACACCCATTGAAACCCCATTTACCCAATCACCATCTTACAAAAAAAGCAAGCTCACTCAAAGTCTTCCCATATCTCGGGAATCCACGAGCTCTCAGTCTCCCTTCAGGTATTCCCCATTTGATTCAACAACTATGCCTGATACTTCTTCACAAATCCTTCAAATTCCACACTTAAATTTTCCAATCCATGGGCCACAGTGCCTCTTCCTACAATACATCAGAGACAACTCCTTCTTCCAAATCAAAGTTAACACAACAATCGACAATCCCCTCTGTTTTATCAAGAGTCAGTTAAGGAAATTCTACATCAAATTTACAATCTATCTCAGAAGTGTCAAATACCACTCAGAATTGAAATCGGAAGAAACAAGTTCTTTGCTGATCACTCACTTTCCTCACACCTCAGAATTCTTAAGTCCTGGTATTGCACACTCCTCTACTAAGAGAAAAAGTCCATCACACATAACAAAAATGTCAATGACGAGCTCTGCTAAGTCTCAACTGATATCAGAGGGAAAAAAACACAATTCCTCACATTATCCCTGTATCTCAAGAGTCTCAAATATCAACTTCATCTTGGAATTTTTTCACAGATAAGTCAACAACTGTCTCCAATACTTCCTCACAAACACTTTCAACCTCCACTTTTGTATCTTCTATTCCAGAGTCAAGTAGCTCATCCCGTGTTACATCTTCTATTTCTGAGTTAACAGAACAATTGGCCGTCTCCTCTATTTCATCCATTGTCAGTAAAGAACAATTTAGAATGTCAGTTTCAAAGTTCCCCATAGCAGCCTCAGATACACCACACTTAGCATTAACATCAGAAGGTGTTGAGATGTCATCTCTTAGCACACAAGTCCCAAGCTTCTCATCTACAGGAAGACAGACCCCATCACTATCAGTTATTACACCACTGGAAATAGAAGGCTTCCCTCTTAATCATGATACAAACAAAATTGCTCACAATATTCCTAGATTTCACCAGTCCATCAGCACTTCCGCTTTAATATATTCCACAATAGACTGTCCCTGATGCTTCCTCACAGAGTGTTTAAGTGTCAGCACGTGTATCTTCCACTACAGCAGCTAGTACTTCACCCCATGTTGCCTCAATGATATCTTCTATAGGACAATTGACCATTTTCCCTGCTTTGTCCATTACCAGAAAAATAGCTTCAACAGTGTCAATTTCAACTTCTACCTCTGAAAGCTCAAAGTCAGCACCACAGTCAGTTTTAATGTCAGATGCTCCAATAACCTCATCAATGACCCAGTCTTTTCATAACACAGACATTCCAACTTCAACTTTTACAGTATCACCTACTAACAAAAGTAGCCCACCTAAGACACACGTGCCAGTGAAACATTCTTCTTTGACTCAATCAATGTCATATGAAATAAGGCACAGTGTTCCTGTATCTGATGAGTTGAAGAGCTCACCCTCTTTCCTCAGATATTCTACAACAGAAACAACAATCGTCCCTAATACAACTGCACTTTCTACTTCCGCACAACTACCTTTCACAGTCCAAAGCAGTACATCATACTCTGTTACAATAAAGGCATCTTCTTCTCCAAATTCAGAGTCAAAATGGCAATCTTCCATCTTCTCTATTTTACCCACATTAACAAAAAACTCTCAACGGTGTCATTTTCAAATTCCATCGCATCAGACTCAGCACTCACATCAGAGGAAACAATAATGCTGTCGATTACTCAGTCTCAGCATAGCAAGGATATCACTAGTCCACTACTGCAGTCTCTTCTGTTGAGAGAACCAGTCTACCAGAGCCACATATATATAAAACCATCTATGGAAAGCTTCACTTTTACCTAATCACCACATACAAGCAGAACCACTCATCATATGCCGGTACCTCATCAATCCCAGAGCTCAACCTCTTCAATGTATTTCACCTCAAAGTCACCAATTATCTCTGACACTTCCACACAAATTCTTTTAACTTTAATGCTACTCCAGAAACATTTACTCCATCAGGTGTCACATCAGGTACAGCTTTCTATTTAAGCTCCGAGTCAGTAGAACAATTCCTTTCACATAAAGGACCTTCTACAGTATCATTTTTACAACCCACTTCAAAAGAAACAAACACCATAGCATACTCAGAATTAACATCAGAAGACGCATTGACATTGTCGATGACTCAAGCTTTTCTTGGCACACAAGTCCATAGTTCTGCCCTGAGCATCTCTTCCAGTGGGACAACCATCCCATTTGTCACATAAAGCAACTACATCAATGGAGATCTCTCCATTCAACCACATCATTATCATATGAAAAAGCCACAGCTACTCACAGTGTTCCAGTCTCCGAGAAATACCGAAACCTAACTGCCCCTTCGGCATATTCTACATTAGACAAGTCATCAACTATTCCTAAGACTCTGCCACTAACTCACATCGGCTTTCCACTCCAGAAACCAGCACCTCTGCCTATGTTACACCAGGGACATCCTTTTCCCCAAGTTCTGAAATGTCAGGAAAATCTCGAGCGCCCATTATCAGCCAGGAGCATTCTGCAATCTCAACTGCGCAATCTTCTCGTAGCACAGAAATACAAAGTTCTATTCCTACAGCCTCTTCTACTGAGACCACACATCAATCAAATGTGAGCAACATGGAAAATACCTCTTCAAACCATTTAACATGCAATGCTAGTGTACCCACTTACACTGTTTCTTTATCTCAAGAATCCATGAGGATTGCTTCCTCTTCAGTATATTCAAGATATATAATGGCCTACTCCTGCTCCTATCTTCTATGTTTCTATATTAATCATCTATCCCTGAGACTTATTTAGAAATTCTTTCAACATCTACACATATATCTTCAACCCCCAAAACCAACACCACATCTTATTTTGTACTCGATAAGTCTTCATCCCCCAGTTCTGTGATAAAACATTCATTCACTGCCAGTGGAGAACCTTCTACAAACTCAGTTTTACAGTCCACCTCACAAGTATCAACTATACAATCAACATTAAATTTAAAACTTCCTCTATCTTCTCATAGGGCAGAAATAACTTAATCTGCTCCAGTCTTTTCAACTGTGAGAATTAGTCCAAACTACAATAGCTGCGCGATCCTCTTTATTGTATGAAACTATTTCAGTAAGTCACACTGTGCTCGTTTCTCAGATGACCAAGAGCTCTGGTTCTTCAACATATTCCACATTCGACCCATCATCTCTTGCACAGAGTTCATTACAAACCCTCTTATCACCCAGTCCAGAAGTCAGTCCCTCAGCAAATGGCATACCAGAGACATTCCCTTCTCCAGAATTTGAGACAGTCGGACAATCTAACTCATCCACTGTTCCATCCATTATCAGATCAAAGCTTACCACAAGCACACTCTCAAATTTCACCAAAGATGTGTCAACCATTCGACCAAAGTTGACATTAACATCAACTTACAGGACACAACAGTCCCTTACAATACAGAACCGTCACCTAACAATACAGAACCGTCACCTAACAATACAGAACCTTCACCTAACAATACAGAACCTTCATCTAACAATACAGAACTGTCACCTAACAATACAGAACCTTCACCTAACAATACAGAACCTTCATCTAACAATACAGAACCTTCACCTAACAATACAGAACCTTCACCTAACAATACAGAACTGTCACCTAACAATACAGAACCTTCATCTAACAATACAGAACTGTCACCTATCAATACAGAACCTTCACCTAACAATACAGAACCTTCATCTAACAATACAGAACCTTCACCTAACAATACAGAAGCTTCACCTAACAATACAAAAACTTCACCTAACAATACAGAACCGTCACCTAACAATACAGAACCGTCACCTAACAATACAGAACCGTCACCTAACAACATACAACAGCCACCTAACACTACAGAACAGTCAACTACCAGTACTGAAAAGTCACCTACCAGTATAAAACCGTCTCCGAACAATATAGAACAGTCACCTACCAATAAAGAACAGTTACCTAACATAGAATAGAATCATAGAAAGTTACAGCATGGAAGGAGGCCATTTCGGCCCATCGTGTCTGCGCCGGCCAACAAAGAGCTATCCAGCCTAATCCCACCTCCCAGCTCTTGGTCCGTAGCCCTGCAGGTTACAGCATCCCAAGTGCACATCCAAGTACTTTTTAAATGTGGTTAGGGTTTCTGCCTCTACCACCCTTTCAGGCAGTGAGTTCCAGACCCCCACAACCCTCTGGGTGAAGAAATTTCCCCTCAAATCCCCTCTAAACCTTCCCCCAATTACTTTAAATCTGTGCCCTCTGGTTTCTGACCCCTCTGCTAAGGGAAATAGGTCCTTTCTATCCGCTTTATCTATGCCCCTCATAATTTTATACACCTCAATAAGGTCTCCCCTCAGCCTCCTCTGTTCCAAGGAAAACAGACCCAGCCTATCCAGTCTTTCCTCATAGCTAAGATTCTCTACTCCCGGCAACATCCTTGTAAATCTCCTCTGCACCCTCTCTAGTGCAATCACATCTTTCCTGTAATGTGGTGACCGCAACTGCACACATTACTCTAGCTGAGGCCTAACTAGTGTTTTATACAGTTGAAGCATAACCCCCCTGCTCTTGTATTCTGTGCCACGGCTAATAAAGGCAAGCATTCCATATGCCTTCTTAACCACCTTAGCTACCTTCAGGGATCTGTGGACATGCACTCCAAGGTCCCTTTGTTCCTCTACACTACTCAGTGTCCTACCATTTAATGTGTATTCCCTTTCCTTGTTAGCCCTCCCCAAATGCATTACCTCATACTTCTCCGGATTGAATTCCATTTGCCACTGTTCTGCCCACCTGACCAATTTATTGATATCTTCCTGCAGTCTACAGCTTCCTTCTTCAGTACCAACCACATAGCCAATTTTAGTATCATCTGCAAACTTCTTAATTATACCCCCTATATTCAAGTCAAGATCGTTGATATATACCACAAAAAGCAAGGGACCTAGTACTGAGCCCTGCAGAACCCCACTGGAAACAGCCTTCCAGTCACAAAAGCACCCATCAACCATTACCCTTTGCTTCCTGTCTCCGAGCCAGTCTTGAATCCAACTTAACACTTTGCCCTAGATCCCATGGGCTTTTAATTTCGTGACCAGTCTGCCATGTGGAACCTTATCAAAAACCTTGCTAAAGTCCATATAGACTACATCAAATGCACTACCCTCATCTACCCTCCTTGTTACCTCCGCAAAAAATTCAATCAAGTTTGTCAGACACAACCTTCCCTTAACAAATCCGTGCTGACTATCCTTGATTAATCCGTGTCTTTCTAAATGAAGAATTATCTTGTCCTTCAGAATTCTTTCCAATAATTTTCCCACCACCGAGGTTAGGCTGACTGGCCTGTAATTACTTGGTCTATCCTTTTCTCCCTTTTTAAACAAGGGTATCACATTAGCAGTCCTCCAGTCCTCCGGCACCACACCTGAAGCCAGAGAGGATTGGAAAATGATGGTCAGGGCCTCTGCTATTTCCTCTTTTGCTTCGCTTAACAGCCTGGGATACATTTCATCCGGGCCTGGGGATTTATCCACTTTTAAAGCAGCTAAACCCCTTAATACCTCATCAAAAGAGGAACCCCTTAATACCTCCTCTCTCACTATGTTTATTTCATCTAATATTTCACACTCTCCTCCCCGATAGCAATGTCTGCTTCGCCCCTCTCCTTTGTGAAAACAGATGCAAAGTATTCATTAAGAACCCTACCGACGTCTCCCGCCTCCACACACAGATTACCCTCATGATCTCTAATAGGCCCTACCCTTTCTTTAGTTATCCTCTTACTCTTAATATATTTATAAAACATCTTTGGGTTTTCCTTGATTTTACTTGCCAAGAATTTTTCGTGCTCTCTCTTTGCTTTCCTAATATCATTTTTAATTGCACCCCTGCACTTTCTGTACTCCTCTAAAGATTCTGGAGTATTTAGCTCTTGGTATCTGTCATACGCCTCCCTTTTTTTCTTTATCCTACCCTGTATGTCTCTAGACATCCAGGGGGCTCTAGATTTGTTAGTCCCACATTTTTTCTTTAAGGGCACATGTTTGGTCTGAACCCTCCGAATCTCCTCCTTGAATGCCTCCCACTGCTCTGACACTGATTTACCTTCAAGTAGTTATTTCCAGTCCAGTATGGCTAAATCCCCTCTGAGCTTAGCAAAATTTGCTTTTCCCCAATTTAGAATTTTTATTCCTGATCTATCCTTGTCGTTCTCCATAACTACCTTAAATCTAACAGTACAGAAGGGTCACCGAACACTGTAGCACAATCACCTAATAATACAGAACAGTAAACCAACACTAGAGAACAGTCAACTAACACTACAGAACAGTCATTTAATAATGCAGAACAGTCACCTACCACAGCAGACCAGTCATCTAACAGCAAAGAACAGCCACCGAACATTAATTAACAGCCACCTAACACTACAGAACAGTCAGCCAATACAACAGAACAATCACCTAACAATACAGTACAGTCAGCTAACACAACACAACAATCACCTAACATTAGAAAACAGTCACTAACACTATAGTACAGTCACCTAACAGTACAGTACCGTCAGCTTACAGTACAGTCAGCTAACAGTACAGAACTGTCAACTGACAGTACAGGACTGTCACCTGACAATGCAGAACATTCATCTAATGATGCAGCAGTCCTTAATTTTAGTTCAACACAGTCTTTTACTGAGATGTTTGATGTTGCTCAATCACATGCAACAAGTATTCCAACATCCACCCGTAAATCTTCCTCTTTGGAAAATTCCTCAGTCTATCTTCTCAGAGTTCAGAGAAAATAGCCTCATCCCCTGTTACTTTCATTCTCAAAGGAGAGCCTTCTACAAGATCTATTTCATATCCTTTCTCACAAATGTCAAATAACCTACCACAATCTGTATTTAGACCAGAAAAGACAACAACTACACCAAGCACTCAATCATCTGATAATACACAAGTCCAACCTTCAGCCGCAATTTCCTCTATGGAGACGGTCATTCCATCTGATTCACATCAGAAATACCAAAGGAAACCTCATCTTTAATGTAATCAACTTCAGACATTAGAAGTGCTGTAACTCACAATGTTCCTCTGTCCTCAAAAGGATCAATGACTACTTCATTTGTTCAATTGCCTCAGAGTATAGCAGTCCAATTAGAGTCCTCAGTTGTCCCAGAGAGCTCATCACAAACCCTTTCAACTTCCATGCGTATATCTTCCTTTCCAGAAAGTATCTCATGCTATACAGTTTCGAAGACATCTTCCCACAATTCTGACAGAACACACCAATTGACACTATCCACTATTTTACCTATTGTCAATAAAGAATCTTCTGTTATACCAATTTCACAATTTAACTCATCGGCGTCAAGTACTATATCACAGTCAGAATTAATATCAGAAGAAATGACCACATCAATTAATCTGTCAACTCACAGCACAGTAATCCCTAGCTCTAGTTCCACTTCAGAGTCGTAAACTATACCAGAAACTTTATCACAAAAGATTTCAACTTCTACACATATATCTTCATCTCCACAAAGTAGCTTATCCCAAATTATATCAGTGGCACATCCGTCACTGAGATCTGACATAATACAACAAACAATCTCATCCAGTTTTTCATCTATTGTAAATTCAGAACCTGCAACATAATCAGTTTCACATTCCACCTCTCAAGTCTCAACAATGAGCTCACAATTAACATTAACTTCAGATGAATCAATGACCCAGTCTATTACATCAAAGACATCTTTTTCTCCCACTTCTGAGGTAACACAAGAATCAGCCTCATCCACTTCTCCATCCAGTGCCAGTACAGAACCTTCCACAATGTCAGCTCCACAGTCTGCCTCTCAAGTGCCATTACCACCCGACCATCAGATCAAACAATCACTGCACAATTGCCGCATCATCTCCTGACACTGTAATTCAAACTTCCACTGTTTCAGTTTCTTTTACTGAGACAAGTGGTCTCCCTGTGAAGACTACACCAACGGAAACCTTGTCTCCAACATTACATGAAACCAATACAATAACTCACAGCGTTCCTGCAGCTCAGAGCAGTATCAGATCTGCTTCTTCCATTTATTCCATATTAAAGTCATCAACTATCCCAGGGACTTCAGCAAACAAAATTGCAACTTCCACACACATATTATCTGCTCCAGAAAAAAAGTCAGTCTATGTTACACCAGATATTTCTTCTCTAACTTTTGAGAAATTGCAAGGATTAACTTCAAATTTTCTTACTTCCATTGCCCCCTCACCAGTGCTAAACACTGACTTGCAGTCGGCATTTACAACAAAACAGACAACATCCAATTCAATTGCACATTCATCTGAGGGTTCAGAAATCCAGACCTCCTCTGTTGTAATCTCTGCCATGGGGACGGACTATCCATCTGAGGCTCACTTATCCACTACACCAACAGAAACCTCATCATTGACAGAAACAACATCATACAAAACAAGTACAGTAACTCACAATGTTTCTGAATCTCATTCATCTATGATCTCTGCTTCTTCAATCTCTTCCACATTAGGGTCATCAACTATCCCAGAGACTTCATCACAAATTCCTTCAACATCCACACAGTCATCTTCCTTTCCAGCAAGTAGCTCTTCCTACCTTTCATCAAATATATCTTCTCCTATTTCTGAGAAAACAACACAATCAACTTCATATCTCATTTTATTCACTGTCACTGAATAACCTTCTACAATGCCTCTTTCTGATTCGACCACACAGGAGCCCTATGCTACAGCAGAATCAGCATTAACAACTGAAGAAATTTCTTAATTACTCAGTCACCCTATAAAACAGAATTGAGTTCATCCTTTGTGTTCTCTTCAAACGAGATACGCAGCCCCCATCCGCCACACATAAAGTCCCCAGAAGAATCTACAACTGAATCAACCATTCATTCTTCTGACACAGAAATCCAGGCTTCCATTCCTACAGTCTCTTCTATAGAAACCAGCACTCCATTCAGTCACAGTTGTCCACAACACCAATAGATGCCTCATCTTCAGAGTCAACAGCATATGAAATGAGTATAATAACTCCGCTGTCTCAAGAAACTACAAGCTCTACTTCTTCTGTGATGAATTAAACATTTGAATCATCAACTATTCTTGGGAACTCATTACAACCACTTTCAACTTCCTCACACATATCATCCCATCCAGAAACCGGATCTTCCTCTTATTTTATAACATTGTTGTTCTGTACTCCCATTTCTGAGAGAACACAAGGAGGAGCTTTAACCACACATTCTGTTTCTCATTCCTCCTCAAACTTAACAGATACCACATTAGAATCCTTTAACCACAGAAAAAACGAGGTCAGTGAATCATTCTTCACAGTAAAATTCGCATTTAGTGCCATGGATTCTTCTATGGAGACAATCATTCCATCTCAGTCAGTTGTGGCCATTGCACCAGCAGATACCTCCTTTGTAATGCAATCCGCAATGTACAGAGCAGGTAGTATAGTGCGCACTGTTCATGTCTCACAGGAGTCTGTGACCTCTGATTTTTCAATCTCGCCCACATCAGAATCATTAACTATCCCAGAGATGTCATCACCAATTCCTTCTACTTTCACATGGGTATTGTCACCTCCAAGGAGTATCTCTTCCTATCTTACATCAAAGACATTTTCTCTCACTCCTGAGAAACACAATCAATCTTGCCTACAGGTTCACCTCCTGTCACTGAACAACCGTCTACAATATCTGTTTCTCATTCCAACACACAAATGTCCCAAACTACGACACATTCACCATCAACATTTGTAGAAGCATCAACCTTCTCAATCAGAAAGCTATCTCATAGGACAGAAGTAAGTTCACCTATTCCAATCTCATCAACTGAGAAACACAGCACACATCAGCTACACTTTGCAAGATCCTCCATGGATAGTGCATCCTCAGCCCAATCAGCATCACATAAAACAAGTACTCTTGCTCACGCTGTTTCCCTTTCTCAGGAGACCACAACTCTACTTCTTCTCCAGCGAATTCCACCTTCCAGTTGTCAACAATCCCGGAAACTTCATCACAAATACTTCCAACTTCCACACATGTATCATCTCCTCCAGAAACCAGCGCCTCATTCAATGTCATGGCAGAGTCATCTTTGCCTCCCATTTCACAGAGATCGCAAGAATCAAACTTGTCAACTATGCCACCCACTGTCAGTAAAGTACTTTCCACAAGTTCCGTTTCACATTCCATATCAAGAGCATCAAATTTTACATCACAATCAACATTCGCATTAGAAGAAATAAAAACTTCCACAACAGAAATCCACACTTCCACTCCTACAACCACATCTCTGGAGATCACCAACCCATCTCAACCATGTGTGTTGACCACACTGATGAAAACATTGCCATTAACAGAATCAACATTATATGAAACAAGTACAATAACTTACCCTGTTCCTTTATCTCAGGAGACCACGAGCCCTATTTTTTCTTCAACATATTCGATGCTAGAGTTGTCAACTATCCCTAAGACCTCACCACAACTTCTCTCCACTTACACAGAGATATCTTCCACTCCAGAAAGTATGTCTTCTTATGACACATAAAAACATCTCATACTTCTGAGACAGAAAAACAATTCACCTTGTCTACTGTTTCCTCTACTGTCACTGAGCAACCTTCTCTAAAAAATATTTCTCAGTCCACAACACAAGTGTCTGATACTGCAACACAATTCCCATTAACATCTGAAGGAGCATCACCCTACTCAATCATTCAGCTGTCTCATAGCTCAGAAGTGAATTCACCTATTGCAGTCTCCTCCCCTGAGGTAAGCAGCCCAGATCAGCCACTAATAACAACTTTCCAATTAGAAACCTTGTCTTTGGCACAATCAGCATTATATGAAACAAGTGCAGTTGCTCACACTGTTCCTTCTTCTCAGGAGATGACAAGTTCTACTTCTTCAAAGTATTCTACGTCTCTGTCATCAACTATCCTTGAGATGTCATCAAAAACTCTTACAAGTTCCCCACATGCCTCATCTCCTCCAGAAACTAGCACCTTATCCTATGTCATGGTAGAGTCATCTTCATCTCCCATTTCTCAGGAAACACAAATATCAAGCTTACACACTAGTCCATCCATTCTAAATAAAGTACATTCCACTAGCTCTGTTTCATATTCCACATCACAAATGCCAGATAACATACCAGATTCTGCATTTACATTGGAAGAAGCATGTTCAGTCACTCCGTTTTCTCCCAGCACAGTAACCTTCACTTCCAGTGTTACAGTTTCTGCTATGGAGACCAGCACTCCATCTCAGTCACATGTGTCCACAAGACCAATAAACTCATCCTCTGTGAGGCAATCAACGTTGCATGAAACAAGTACTCCAAGGCATACAGTTCCTGCGTATCAGGAGGGTATGAACCCTGTTTCCTCAATCTATTCCAGATTAGAAATGGCAACTATTCCAGAGGTGTCATCACAACCCCTACAAACCTCCATATCATTATCCTTTCCTCCAAAACCCAGTACCTCAGCCCATTTTGAAGCAGAGTCTTCTCTTCCCATTTCACAGAGAACACGAAAATCAACCTTATCCATTGTTTCATCCACTCTCAGCCAACAGTCTTCACATTCCACCATACAAAAATCAAATAACACACCAGTATTAGCACTTACAGCAGAAGAAACAACAAATGAGTCAGTCACTCATTCCATTCCGAGCAGAAAAAGCCATACTTCCACTGCTACAGTCTCTTCTTTGGAGAACATCAATCCATGTCAGCCACGTGTGTTGACAACACTATTGGAAACCCCCTCATCAACAGAATCTACATCTTATGAAATGAGTACCATAATTCAGGAGACCATGAAGCACCCTTCTCCTTTGACATATCCCACATTAGAGACATCCATAGTCATAGACACTTCATCACAAATTCCTTCAAATTCCACATATGTCTCAAGACGGTACCTCTTCCTATGTTACATTAAAGATCTCCACTTCTGAGATACCAAAACAAGTAACTTCATCCACCATTTCCTCTACGGTCACCGAACAACCTTCTACAAAACCTTTTACCCATTCTACAATTGGCATTAGCAACTGAAGAAACATCAACATGCACAAGTGGTCTATCATCTTATGGCTCAGACATAAGTTCAAATGCAGCAGTCTCCTCGGCTGAGATAAGCAGCACACACCAGCCCCATGTAACAACTTACCCAATCAGCATCATACAAAACAAGTACAATTACTCACACTGTTCCTCTGTCTACACATTTTACTTCTTCCACACGTTTCACATTGGAGTCATCAATTATCCCAGAGATGTTGGTTGAAACTATCACTGCATCTAAGTCACATGTGTCCACTATACCAATGGAAACCTCCTCTATGATGCAATCAACATCTTATGAACCAAGTACCACAGACAACACTGCCCCTGCATCTCAACCGAGTGTGGGCTCTGCTTCCATCTATGATCCATCAGAATAATCAGTCATGTCAGAGGAATCATCTTCCCACAGTACAACACAATCACCAATAATGTCAACAACGACAGCAGTAATGTCAGAAGAAATGTCAAACTTCTCAATCTCTCAGTCATTTCATAGGACAGAAGGAAGTTCACCTATTTCAGTCTTCTCAATTCAGATGAGCAGCCCCCATCGGCCAGGTGTAACCTCTTCTCCAACAGGAATCTCATCTTCAGCAAAATCAATATCATACCACATAAATACAATTCCTCACACTGTTCCTATGTCTCAGGAGCCTACAAGCTCTACTTCTTTGACACGTTCCACACTACAGTCAACAACTATCCTTGAGACTTCTTCACAAATCTTTCCAGCCACCACACATGCATCAGCCTCTCCAGAAGTCAGTGCCTTGTCCTATTTTACATCAGAATCATCTACTAGGCCCATTTCTGAGAAAATGTAAGGATCAACCTTATCCAGCGTTTCATCCACTCTCAGTAAACCACTTTCCACAAGGCCTCTTTCACATTCCATTGTACAAATATCAAATTCCACACCATTGGCGTTTACATTAGACAAAATAAGAACAGTCACTCATTCTTCTCCTAGCACAGAGTTACACATTTCAACTAGTGCAGTCTCTTCCCTGGAAACCATCAGTTTATCTGAACCATATGTGTTCTCTTCATTGACAGAATCAGTTCCATATTTAACAAATAGAATAACTCAGACTGCTCCCGAATCTCAGGAAACAACAATGTCTCCTTCTTCTTTGACAGATTCCATATCAGAATCAAAAGTTCCAGTGACTTCTTCAACTATTCGTTCCACAAAAGTTCCTTCAGCTTCAATATATCTGTCTTCCTCTAAAGAAAATACCTCTTCCTATACTACATCAAAGACATTTTCTCCTCCTTCTGAAATATCAATAAAATTAACTTTTCCTTTGACTTCATCTACTGTTGCTAAACAACCTTCTGCAACATCTGTTTCTCATTCTACCACACAAATGTCCCAAACAACACCACAAATGGCATCAACATCAGAAGAAACATCAAGTTTCCCATACAATACGTCACCTTATGGTACAGATAGAAGTTCAAATGTAGCAGTCTCCTTGGCTGAGACAAGCAACCCACATCAGCCCCATATACAAACCTACCCAACAGAAATATCTTCTTCTTCTTCCACACATTCCACATTAGAATTATCAACTATTCCAGAGATGTCCGTAGAGACCATTACTGTAGCTCAGTCGCATGTGTCAACTACACCAATGGAAAATTCCTCTGTGATTCAATCAATGTCACATGAAACAAGTACTACAGAGCACACTGCTGTTTTTCAGGGGAGATTCACCTCTGTTTCTTCAGTCTATTATCCATCAAGATCATCAACTATCCAAGAGGCTTTGTCACAATTAGTATCACATACAACATGTACAATAACTCACAGTGGTCCTGTAACTCAGGAAACTATAAGCTCTGCTTCTCCAGGGGCATCCCCAAAGATTCCTTCAACTTTCACACAGGTATCTTCCCCTTCAAAAAGTGCACCTTCCCATTTTATGCCAAACACTTTTGAGAGTACAAAACAATTAACAGTCTCTAGCATTTCATCCACTGCCACTTAACAACCTTTTACAATATCTGTATCTCCTAACACACAAGTGTCTTATAAGAACATAAGAAATAGGAGCAGGAATAGGCCACTTTGCCCCCTCGAGCCTGCTCCGCCATTCAATAAGATCATGGCTGATCTTGGGCTCAAAGCCACTTCCCTGCCCGCTCCCCATAACCCTTCACTCCCTTATCTTGCAAAAATCTGTCTACCTCCACCTTAAATGTATTTAATGACTCAGCCTCCACGGCTCTGTGGGGCAGAGAATTCCACAGATTTACAACCCTCAGAGAAGAAATTCCTCCTCATCCCAGTTCTAAAGGGGCGACCCTTTATTCTGAAACTATACTCCCGAGTTCTAGATTTCCCCACGAGGGGAAACATCCTCTCTGCATCTACCTTGTCGAGCCCCCTCAGTATCTTATATGTTTCAATAAGATCACCTCTCATTCTTCTAAATTACAATGAGTATAGGCCCAACCTGCTCAACCTTTCTTCATAAGTCAACCCCCTCATCTCAGGAATCAACCATGTGAGTCGTCTCTGAACTGCCTTCAATGCAAGTATATCCTTCCTTAAATAAGGAGACCAAAACTGTACACAGTACTCAAGGTGTGGTCTCACCAATACCCTGTACAGTTGTAGCAGGACTTCCCTACTTTTATACTCCAACCCCCTTGCAATAAAGACCAACATTCCATTTGCCTTTTTGATTACTTGCTGTACCTGCATGCTAACTTTGTGTTTCATGCACAAGGACCCCCAGGTCCCTCTGAACTGTAGCATTTTGTAATCTCTCTCCATTTAAATAATAATTTGCTTTTTTATTTTTCTTGCCAAAGTGGATAACCTCACACTTTCCCATATTATACTCCATCTGCCAAATGTTTGCCCACTCACTTAGCCTGTCTATATCCCTTTGCAGATTCTTTGAGTCCTCTGCACAACTTGCTTTCCCACCCATCTTTGTATCATCTGCAAACTTGGCTACATTACACTCGGTCCCTTCATCCAAGTCATTAATGTAGATTGTAAATAGTTGAGGCCCCAGCACCGATCCCTGTGGCACCCCACTAGTTACCATTTGCCAACCGGAAAATGACCCATTTATCCTGACTCTCTGCTTTCTGTTAGCCAATTCTCTATCAATTCTCTATATTACCCCCAACTCCGTGAGCTCTTATCTTATGCAGTAACCTTTTATGTGGCACCTTATCGAATGCCTTCTAGAAATCCAAATATACCACATCCACTGCCTCACCTTTGTCCACCCTGCTCGTTACAACCTCAAAGAACTCCAGCAAATTTGTTAAACATGATTTCCCTTTCATAAAACCATGCTGACTCTGCTTGACTGCATTATGATTTTCCAAATGCCCTGCTACTGCTTCCTTAATGAAGGACTCCAGCATTTTCTCAACAACAGATGTTAGGCTAACTGGTCTATAGTTTCCTGCTTTCTGTCTCCCTCCTTTCTTAAATAGGGATGTTACATTTGCGGTTTTCCAATCCACTGGGACCTCTCCAGAGTCCAGGGAATTTTGGTATATTGCAACCAATGCATCTACTATCTCTGCAGCCACTTCTTTTAAGACCCTGGGATGCAGGCTGTATGGTCCAGGGGACTTGTCGTCTTTTAGTCCCATTATTTTACCAAGTACTTTTTCCTTAGTGATAGTGATTGTCTTTAGTGATTGTCTTTAGTGACATTGTGAGCAATTGCACACTCACAATACCACACCACAAATGGCATTCACATCTGAAGAAACCTCAATGTTCTCAATCAGTGAGGCATCTTAGACAACAGAAATAGGTTCACCTGTTGTAGTCTCCTCAACTGAGATAAACAGCAACCTACAACCCACAACACCCTCAAGGGAAGGTTCATCTTCACAACAAACAACATATTCCAAAATAAGTGCAATTGCTCACAATGTCTCTCCATCTACAAGCTCCACTTCTTCAATGCATTCCACACTTGAGCCATCACCTACCCATAGGACTTCATCACTAACATCACTAAACTTCATCACTAAGCTTTGACACATTTACCATCTCCTCCCAAAACCAGTACCTCTTTATTCTTGACAGGGCATACATTTCCTTTTCTCATTCCTGATAGAACACAAGAATCAACTTCTTCCATTCTCAGCAAAGAACCTCATACAAGTTCAAATTTGGGCTCACAAGTAATAAACACCACAACATTGATAATTCCATCAGAAGAACCAACTCAGTCAGTCATTTATCTCCTAGCTCAGAAATCTACAGTTCAGCTTCTACAGCCTCTCCTATGCAGAGTGGCAGTTTATCTCAGTCACATCTGGCCACTATACCAATGGAAACCACCACATTGACAGAATCATTTTTATTTGAAACAAGTAATGCAATGCACAGGACTCCTGTAACTCAGGAGGCAAGCTCTGTCGCTTCAATCAATTCCACAGAGGAGTCATCAATTAACCCTGAATCCTCATTACCAACCCTTGCAACACACATAACTTCCATCTCAGAAAATAGCTTATCTCATCTTCCATCAAACACATCTTCGTCACCTTCAGAGATATCGCAATTAACCTTAACTACTGTTTCAGCCACTTTCATGATACAACCTTCTTCAAGATTTGTTTCTCATTCTACCATACAAGTGCCCCATACTGCACCACAATCTGTATTAACACCTGAAGAAACAGCAACCTTCTCGATCAATCATTCATCTTACAGAACAGAAGTAAGCTCATCTGTTGCACTCTCTTCAGTTCACAGAAGTAGCTCATATCAATCACAGAAATCTAAATCACCATTGCAAAGTTTCTCTCCTTCCCAATTAACATCATATGAAATCCATAAACTTGCTCACACTGTTCCTGTGTCTCACAAGATCAAAAGCACAATTATCCCAAGGATTTCACCAAAAATATTTTCAACTTTCTCACCTAAATCTACATTTCCAGAAGCTTCCTCCTTCTCAGAGACATGCTACTCACAAGCTTCTGACATAACAGAGCAAACAACCTTATCCACTATTTTATCCACTGTGGGCAAAAGGCCTTCAAAAACCTCTGTTTTAAATGACATCTCTCTGCTAGTGACAATCACATCATGGTCAAAATTAACATCTGGAGAAACAATGGCAGTCATTCGCTCAGACCTCTTATAGTGGCGAACTGCAAAATTACTCAGTTTCTCAAACTGATGCCTGTCACTCAGGTGTAGCAATGATGCCAATGGAAAGTTTCTCCTCAAACAGATCAATTGTTTATGAAACAAGAGTCACTCATACTCCACAAGTATCTGAGCGCTCTGTAAGTTCAAAATCATCTACATTTACCAAAGCTATGTCATCAACTGCTCGTAACACTTCATTACAGACACGTTCAACTTTACCAAATACAGTTCCAATCTTAGCATCTTCATCATCTACTAGTAACAACCAAACACAGCAATTGACCATAAATTCTGTTTCATCCACAGTCATTGAAGCCTCTTCAACAGAATATACTACAACTAATGCTTATGAAGAGTCAACTACAACACCTACTTCTACAAATGAAATGGCATCAAATATGTCAGCAAACGTAACATCGATAAACGATTCTTCATCAGACACCCATCCAACAACACAGGTGTCATCGATAACTGAGTCTTCATCAGAAGCCCATCCAACAACAACAGAGGAATCATTGATAACTGTGTCTTCCTCAGAAGCCCATCCAACGACCCCAAATGTATCATCGATAACTGTGTCATCACCAGAAACCCATCCAACAACAACACAAGTATCAACAATAACTGGGTCTTCCTCAGAAGCCCATCCAACGACAACACAATTATCAACTATTACTGCATCTTCATCAGAAACCAATCCAACAACAACAAAAGTATCTTCGATAACTGAGTCTTCACCAGAAACCCATCCAACCACAACACAATTATCAACTATTACTGCGTCTTCGTCAGAAACCCATCCAACCACAACACAAGTATCATCGATAACTGTGTCCTCAACAGAAACCCATCCAACAAAAACAAATGTATCTTCGATAACTGTGTCTTCAACAGAAACCCAACCAACGACTATACAAGTATCATCGATAACTGTGTCTTCAACAGAAACCCATCCAACAACAACAAAAGTATCTTCAATAAGCGCGACTTTATCAGAAACCCATCCAACAACAACCCAAGTATCATCGATAATTGTGTCTTCAACAGAAACCCATCCAACAGCACATGTACCAAATATAACTGCGTCTTCAACAGAAACCCAACCAACGACACCACAATTATCAACTATTACTGTGTCTTCATCAGAAACCCATCCAACAACAACACAAGTATCTTCGATAACTGCGTCTTCAACAGAAACCCATCCAATGACCCCACAAGTATCATCGATAAATGTGTCTTCAACAGAAACCTATCCAACAACACATGTATCAAATATAACTGAGACTTCACCAAAAACCCATCCAACAGCAACACCAGTATCATCAATAACTGTGTCTTCAACAGAAAACCATCCAACGACAAAAGTATCTTCAATAACTGAGTCTTCAGCAGAAACCCATCCAACTACATCACAAGCGTCATTGATAACTGTGTCTTCACCAGAAACCCATCAAACAACAACAGAGGAATCACTGATAACTGCGTCTTCATCAGAAACCCATCCAACAACAACAGAGGAATCACTGATAACTGCATCTTCACCAGAAACCCATCCAACAACAACACATGTACCAAATATAACTGCATCTTCAACAGAAACCCAACCAACGACACCACAATTATCCTCGATAACTGAGTCTTCAGCACAAACCCATCCAATGACAACACAAGTATCATCGATAACTGTGTCTTCAACAGAAACCCATCCAACAACACATGTACCAAATATAACGGCGTCTTCCTCAGAAACCCATCCAACCACAACACAAGTATCATCGATAACTGTGTCTCCATCAGAAACACATCCAACAGCAACAAAACTATCTTCGATAACTGAGTCTTTACCAGAAAGCCATCCAACGACAACACAAGTATCATCGATAACTGCGTCTTCATCAGAAACCCATCCAACCACAACACAAGTATCATCAATAACTGTGTCTTCACCAGAAACCCATCCAAGGACAAAAGTATCTTCGATAACGGCGTCTTCATCAGAAACCCATCCAACGACACCACAATTATCATCAATAACTGTGTCTTCACCAGAAACCCATCCAACGACAAAAGTATCTTCGATAACGGCGTCTTCATCAGAAACCCATCCAACGACACCACAATTATCATCAATAACTGTGTCTTCACCAGAAACCCATCCAATGACAAAAGTATCTTTGATAACGGCGTCTTCCTCAGAAACCCAACCAACGACACCACAATTATCATCGATAACTGTGTCTTCATCAGAAACCCATCCAACAACAGAGGAATCATTGATAACTGAGTCTTCCTCAGAAATCCATCCAACAACAACACATGTACCAAATATAACTGAATCTTCAGCAGAAACCAATCCAACAACACATGTACCAAATATAACTGAGTCTTCAACAGAAACCCAACCAACGACACCACAATTATCATCGATAACTGTGTCTTCATCAGAAACACGTCCAACAGCAACAAAACTATCTTCGGTAACTGAGTCTTTACCAGAACCCCATCCAACGACAACACAAGTATCATCAATAACTGTGTCTTCATCAGAAAACCATCCAACAACAACACATGTAGCAAATATAACGGAGTCTTCATCAGAAACACATCCAACAACAGAGGAATCATTGACAACAGAGTCTTCCTCAGAAGCCCATCCAAAGACAACACAATTATCAGCTATTACTGCGTCTTCATCAGAAACCCATCCAACAACGACAAAAGTATCTTCGATAACTGAGTCTTCCTCAGAAACCAATCCAACCACAACACAATTATCATCGATAACTGCGTCTTCAACAGAAACCCATCCAACAACACATGTACCAAATATAACTGAGTCTTCCTCAGAAACCCATTCAACAACAACAAAAGTATCATCGATAATTGTGTCTTCAACAGAAACCCATCCAACAACACATGTACCAAATATAACTGAGTCTTCATCAGAAATCCATCCAACAACAACACAAGTATCATCAATAACTGTGCCTACACCAGAAACCCATCCAACGACAAAAGTATCTTCGATAACGGCGTCTTCCTCAGAAACCCATCCAACAACAACACATGTAGCAAATATAACTGAGTCTTCATCAGAAACCCATCCAACAACAGAGGAATCATTGATAACTGAGTCTTCCTCAGAACCCCATCCAAAGACAACAGAATTATCAGCTATTACTGCGTCTTCCTCAGAAACCCATCCAACAACAACACATGTACCAAATATAACTGTGTCTTCAACAGAAACCCAACCAACGACACCACAATTATCATCAATAACTGTGTCTTCATCAGAAACCCATCCAACAACACATGTACCAAATATAACTGTGTCTTCAACAGAAGCCCATCCAACGACACCACAAGGATCATCAATAAGTGTGTCTTCAACAGAAACCCATCCAACAACACATGTACCAAATATAACTGAGTCTTCATCAGAAACCCATCCAACAACAGAGGAATCATTGATAACTGAGTCTTCCTCAGAAGCCCATCCAAAGACAACACAATTATCAGCTATTACTGCGTCTTCATCAGAAACCCATCCAACAACACATGTACCAAATATAATTGAGTCTTCATCAGAAATCCATCCAACGACAACACAAGTGTTAGCTATTACTGTGTCTTCAACAGAACGCCAACCAACAACAACACAAGTATCATCAATAACTGTGTCTTCAACAGAAACGCATCCAACGACAAAAAAATCTTTCATAACTGAGTCTTCAACAGAAACCCATCCAACAACACATGTACCAAATATAACTGAGTCATCAACAGATACCCATCCAACAACAGAGGAATCATTGATAACTGAGTCTTCCTCAGAAGCCCATCCAAAGACAACACAATTACCAGTTATTACTGCGTCTTCATCAGAAACCCATCCAACGACAACACAAGTGTTAACTATTACTGCGTCTTCAACAGAACCCCAACCAACAACAACACAAGTATTATCAATAACTGTGTCTTCAACAGAAACCCATCCAACGACAACAGTATCTTCGATAACTGAGTCTTCTTCAGAAACCCATTCAACAACAACAAAAGTATCATCGATAACTGCATCTTCAACAGAAACCCATCCAACAACACATGTACCAAATATAACTGAGTCTTCATCAGAAATCCATCCAACGACAACACAAGTATCATCGATAACTGTGTCTTCAACAGAAACCCATCCAACAACAGAGGAATCATTGATAACTGAGTCTTCCTCAGAAGCCCATCCAAAGACAACACAATTATCAGCTATCACTGCATCTTCATCAGAAACCCATCCAACAACACATGTACCAAATATAATTGAGTCTTCATCAGAAACCAATCCAACGACAACACAAGTGTTAACTATTACTGCGTCTTCAACAGAACGCCAACCAACAACACAAGTATCATCAATAACTGTGTCTCCAAAAGAAACGCATCCAACGACAAAAAAATCTTTGATAACTGAGTCTTCAACAGAAACCCATCCAACAACACATGTACCAAATATAATTGAGTCATCAACAGAAACCCATCCAACAACAGAGGAATCATTGATAACTGAGTCTTCCTCAGAAGCCCATCCAATGACCCCACAAGTATCCTTGTTAACTGTGTCTTCACCAGAAGCCCATCCAACGACAGCACAAGTATCTTCAATAACTGAGTCTTCAACAGAAACCCATCCAACAACACATGTACCAAATATAACTGAGTCTTCATCAGAAATCCATCCAACAACACATGCACCAAATATAACTGAGTCATCATCAGATACCCATCCAACAACAGAGGAATCATTGATAACTGAATCTTCCTCAGAAGCCCATCCAAAGACAACACAATTATCAGCTATTACTGCATCTTCAGCAGAAACCCATCCAACGACAACACAAGTGTTAACTATTACTGTGTCTTCAACAGAACCCCAACCAACAACAACACAAGTATCATCAATAACTGTGTCTTCAACAGAAACCCATCCAACGACAAAAGTATCTTCGATAACTGAGTCTTCCTCAGAAACCCATTCAACAACAACAAAAGTATCATCGATAACTGTGTCTTCAACAGAAACCCATCCAACAACACATGTACCAAATATAACTGAGTCTTCATCAGAAATCCATCCAACGACAACACAAGTATCATCGATAACTGTGTCTTCAACAGAAACCCATCCAACAACACATGTACCAAATATAACTGAGTCTTCATCAGAAATCCATCCAACAACACAAGTATCATCGATATCTGTGTCCTCAACAGAAACCCATCCAACAACACATGTACCAAATATAACTGAGTCTTCAACAGAAACCCAACCAACGACAACAAAAGTATCTTTGATAACTGCGTCTTCATCAGAAGCCCATCCAAGATCAACAGAGGAATCATTCATAACTGAGTCTTCATCAGAAACCCATCCAACAACACAATTATCATCGATAACTGCGTCTTCAACAGAAACCCATCCAACAACAACACATGTACCAAATATAACTGAGTCTTCATCAGAAATCCATCCAACAACAACACAAGTATCATCAATAACTGTGTCTTCACCAGAAACCCATCCAACAAAAAAAGTATCTTTGATTATGGCGTCTTCATCAGAAACCCATCCAACAATGACAAAAGTAACTTCGATAACGGCGCCTTCCTCAGAAACCCATTCAACAACAACAAAAGTATCTTCGATAACTGTGTCTTCACCAGAAACCCATCCAACAACAACAAAAGTATCTTCGATAACCGTGTCTTCATCAGAAACCCATCCAACAACACCACAAGTATCATCGATAATTGCGTCTTCAACAGAAAACCATCGAACAACAACACATGTACTAAATATAACTGAGTCTTCATCAGAAACCCATCCAACAACAGAGGAATCATTGATAACTGAGTCTTCCTCAGAAGCCCATCCAACGACCCCACAAGTATCATCGTTAACTGTGTCTTCACCAGAAGCCCATCCAACGACAGCACAAGTATCGTCGATAACTGAGTCTTCCTCAGAAACCCATCCAACCACAACACAATTATCATCGATAACTGCGTCTTCAACAGAAACCCATCCAACAACACATGTACCAAATATAACTGAGTCTTCATCAGAAACCCATCCAACGACAACACAAGTGTTAACTATTACTGCGTCTTCAACAGAACCGCAACCAACAACAACACACGTCTCATCAATAACTGTGTCTTCATCAGAAACTCATCCAACAACAACACAAGTATCATCAATATCTGTGTCCTCAACAGAAACCCATCCAACAACACAATTATCAACTATTACTGCGTCTTCATCAGAAATCCATCCAACAACAACAAAAGTATCATCGATAACTGCGTCTTCAACAGAAACCCATCCAACAACAACAACAGTATCATCGATAACTGTGTCCTCAACAGAAACCCATCCAACAACAACACATGTACCAAATATAACTGAGTCTTCATCAGAAACACATCCAACAACAGAGGAATCATTGATAACTGAGTCTTCCTCAGAAACCCAACCAACGATACCACAATTATCATTGATAACGGCGTCTTCCTCAGAAACCCATCCAACAACAACAAAAGTGCCAAATATAACTGCGTCTTCAACAGAAACCCAACCAACGACACCACAGTTATCATCGATAACTGTGTCTTCATCAGAAATCCATCCAACAACAAAAGTATCTTCGATAACTGTGTCTTCAACAGAAACCCAACCAACGACACCACAATTATCATCGATAACTGAGTCTTCAGCAGAAACCCATCCAATGACAACACAAGCATCATCGATAACTGTGTCTTCAACAGAAACACATCCAATAACACATGTACCAAATATAACTGAGTCTTCATCAGCAACCCATCCAACAACAACACATGTACCAAATATAACTGCGTCTTCAACAGAAACCCAACCAACGACAACAAAAGTATCTTTGATAACTGCGTCTTCATCAGAAGCCCATCCAAGATCAACAGAGGAATCATTGATAACTGAGTCTTCATCAGAAACCCATCCAACAACACAATTATCATCGATAACTGCGTCTTCAACAGAAACCCATCCAACAACAACACATGTACCAAATATAAATAAGTCTTCATCAGAAATCCATCCAACACAAGTATCATCAATAACTGTGTCTTCACCAGAAACCCATCCAACAAAAAAAGTATCTTCGATAACGGCGTCTTCATCAGAAACCCATCCAACAACAACAAAAGTATCTTCGATAACTGTGTCTTCACCAGAAACCCATCCAACAACAACAAAAGTATCTTCGATAACTGTGTCTTCACCAGAAACCCATCCAACAACAACAAAAGTATCTTCGATAACTGTGTCTTCATCAGAAACCCATCCAACAACACCACAAGTATCATTGATAATTGCGTCTTCAACAGAAAACCATCGAACAACAACACATGTACTAAATATAACTGAGTCTTCATCAGAAACCCATCCAACAACAGAGGAATCATTGATAACTGAGTCTTCCTCAGAAGCCCATCCAACGACCCCACAAGTATCATCGATAACTGTGTCTTCACCAGAAGCCCATCCAACGACAGCACAAGTATCATCAATAACTGTGTCTTCACCAGAAACCCATCCAACGACAAAAGTAACTTCGATAACGGTGTCTTCCTCAGAAACCCATCCAACAACAACACATGTACCAAATATAACTGCGTCTTCATCAGAAACCCAACCGACGACACCACAATTATCATCAATAACTGTGTCTTCATCAGAAACCCATCCAACAACAACACATGTACCAAATATAACTGAGTCATCATCAGATACCCATCCAACAACAGAGGAATCATTGATAACTGAGTCTTCCTCAGAAGCCCATCCAAAGACAACACAATTATCAGCTATTACTGCGTCTTCATCAGAAACCCATCCAACAACGACAAAAGTATCTTCGATAACTGAGTCTTCCTCAGAAACCCATCCAACCACAACACAATTATCATCGATAACTGCGTCTTCAACAGAAACCCATCCAACAACACATGTACCAAATATAACTGAGTCTTCATCAGAAACCCATCCAACGACAACACAAGTGCTAGCTATTACTGCGTCTTCAACAGAACTGCAACCAGCAACAACACACGTATCATCAATAACTGTGCCTTCAACAGAAACCCATCCAACGACAAAATTATCTTCGATAACTGAGTCTTCAACAGAAACCCATCCAACAACACATGTACCAAATATAACTGAGTCTTCATCAGAAATCCATCCAACAACAACACAAGTATCATCAATAACTGTGTCTTCAACAGAAACCCATCCAACAACACATGTACCAAATATAACTGAGTCTTCATCAGAAATTCATCCAACAACAACACAAGTATCATCGATAACTGTGTCTTCAACAGAAACCCATCCAACAACACATGTACCAAATATAACTGAGTCTTCATCAGAAATCCATGCAACGACAACACAAGTATCATCGATAACTGTGTCTTCAACAGAAACCCATCCAACAACACATGTACCAAATATAACTGAGTCTTCATCAGAAATCCATCCAACAACAACACAATTATCAACTATGACTGCGTCTTCATCAGAAATCCATCCAACAACAAAAAAAGTATCTTCGATAACGGCGTCTTCATCAGAAACCCATCCAACAACGACAAAAGTATCTTCGATGACGGCGTCTTCCTCAGAAACCCATTTAACAACAACAAAAGTATCTTCGATAACTGTGTCTTCACCAGAAACCCATCCAACAACACATGTACCAAATATAACTGAGTCTTCATCAGAAATCCATCCAACAACAACACAAGTATCATCGATAACTGTGTCTTCAACAGAAACCCATCCAACAACACATGTACCAAATATAACTGAGTCTTCATCAGAAATCCATCCAACAACAACACAATTATCAACTATTACTGCGTCTTCATCAGAAATCCATCCAACAACAAAAAAAGTATCTTCGATAACGGCGTCTTCATCAGAAACCCATCCAACAACGACAAAAGTATCTTTGATGACGGCGTCTTCCTCAGAAACCCATCCAACGACAAAATTATCTTCTATAACTGAGTCTTCAACAGAAACCCATCCAACAACACATGTACCAAATATAACTGAGTCTTCATCAGAAATCCATCCAACGACAACACAAGTATCATCAACAACTGTGTCTTCAACAGACACCCATCCAACAACACATGTACCAAATATAACTGAGTCTTCATCTGAAATCCATCCAACGACAAAAGTATCATCGATATCTGTGTCCTCAACAGAAACCCATCCAACAAAGCATGTACCAAATATAACTGAGTCTTCATCAGAAATCCATCCAACAACAACACAATTATCAACTATTACTGCATCTTCATCAGAAATCCATCCAACAACAAAAAAAGTATCTTCGATAACGGCGTCTTCATCAGAAACCCATCCAACAACGACAAAAGTATCTTCGATGACGGCGTCTTCCTCAGAAACCCATTCAACAACAACAAAAGTATCTTCGATAACTGTGTCGTCACCAGAAACCAATCCAACAACATCAAAAGTATCTTCGATAACTGTGTCTTCATCAGAAGCCCATCCAACAACACCGCAAGTATCATCGATAATTGCGTCTTCAACAGAAAACCATCGAACAACAAAACATGTACTAAATATAACAGAGTCTTCATCAGAAACCCATCCAACAACAGAGGAATCATTGATAACTGAGTCTTCCTCAGAAGCCCATCCAACGACAGCACAAGTATCATCAATAACTGTGTCTTCACCAGAAACCCATCCAACAACAAAGGTAACTTCGGTAACGGCGTCGTCCTCAGAAACCCATCCAACAACAACACATGTACCAAATATAACTGCGTCTTCAACAGAAACCCAACCGACGACACCACAATTATCATCAATAACTGTGGCTTCATCAGAAACCCATCCAACAACAACACATGTACCAAATATAACTGAGTCATCATCAGATACCCATCCAACAACAGAGGAATCATTGATAACTGAGTCTTCCTCAGAAGCCCATCCAAAGACAACACAATTATCAGCTATTACTGCGTCTTCATCAGAAACCCATCCAACGACAAAAGTATCTTCGATAACTGAGTCTTCCTCAGAAACCCATCCAACCACAACACAATTATCATCGATAACTGCGTCTTCAACAGAAACCCATCCAACAACACATGTAACAAATATAACTGAGTCTTCATCAGAAACCCATCCAAAGACAACACAAGTGCTAACTATTACTGCGGCTTCAACAGAACCACAACCAACAACAACACACGTATCATCAATAACTGTGTCTTCAACAGAAACCCATCCAACAACAACAAAAGTATCTTCGATAACTGTGTCTTCACCAGAAACCCATCCAACAACGACAAAAGTATCTTCGATAACTGTGTCTTCATCAGAAACCCATCCAACAACAGAGGAATCATTGATAACGGAGTCTTCCTCAGAAGCCCATCCAACGACCCCACAAGTATCATCAATAACTGTGTCTTCACCGGAAGCCCGTCCAACGACAGCACAAGTATCATCAATAACTGTGTCTTCACCGGAAGCCCATCCAACGACAGCACAAGTATCATTAATAACTGTGTCTTCACCAGAAACCCTTCCAGCGACAAAAGTATCTTCGATAACGGCGTTTTCATCAGAAACCCATCCAAAAACGACAAAAGTATCGTCGATAACTGAGTCTTTACCAGAAAGCCATCCAACGACCCCACAAGTATCATCGATAACTGTGTCTTCATCAGAAACCCAGCCAACAGCAACAAGAGCATCTTCGATAACTGAAACTTTACCAGAAAGCCATCCAACGACTACACAAGTATCATCGACAACTGTGTCTTCAACAGAAACCAATCCAACAACAACACATGTACCAAATATAACTGAGTCTTCATCAGAAACACATCCAACAACAGAGGAATCATTGATAACTGAGTCTTCCTCAGAAGCCCATCCAAAGACAATACAATTATCAGCTATTACTGCATCTTCATCAGAAACCCATCCAACAACGACAAAAGTATCTTCGATAACTGTGTCTTCACCAGAAACCCATCCAACGACAAAAGTATATTCGATAACGGTGTCTTCCTCAGAAACCCATTCAACAACAGCAAAAGTATCTTCGATAACTGTGTCTTCAACAGAAACACATCCAACAATACATGTACCAAATATAACTACGTCTTCAATAGAAACCCAACCAATGACACCACAAGTATCATCAATAACTGTGTCTTCATCAGAAACCCATCCAACAACAACACATGTACTAAATATAACTGAGTCTTCATCAGAAACCCATCCAACAACAGAGGAATCATTGATAACTGAGTCTTCCTCAGAAGCCCATCCAACGACAGCACAAGTATCCTCAATAACTCAGTCTTCCTCAGAAACCCAACCAACGACACCACAATTATCATCGATAACGGAGTCTTCCTCAGAAACCCATCCAACAACAACACATGTACCAAATATAACTGCATTTTCAACAGAAACTCAACCAAAGACACCACAATCATCATCGATAACTGTGTCTTCATCAGAAATCCATCCAACAACAACAAAAGCATCTTCGATAACTGTGCCTTCAACAGAAACCCAACCAACGACACCACTATTATCATCGATAACTGTGTCTTCAACAGAAACCCATCCAATAACACATGCACCAAATATAACTGAGTCTTCATCAGAAACCCATCCAACAACAACACAAGTATCATCGATAACTGTGTCCTCAACAGAAACCCAACCAACGACTACACAAGTATCATTGATAACTGAGTCTTCAGCAGAAACCCATCCAACAACAACACAATTATCAACTATTACTGCATCGTCATCAGAAACCCATCCAACAACAACACAATTATCATCGATAACTGAGTCTTCATCAGAATCCAATCAAATGACAACACAAGTCTCTGCTATTACGGCGTCTTCAACAGAAACCCATCCAACAACACATGTATCAAATATAACTGAGACTTCATCAGAAACCCATCCAGCGACAACACAAGTATCATCGATAAATGTGTCTTCAACAGAAACCCATCCAACAACAACACATGTATCAAATATAACTGAGACTTCATCAGAAACCCATCCAGCGACAACACAAGTATCATCGATAAATGTGTCTTCAACAGAAACCCATCTAACAACAACACATGTACCAAATATAACTGAGACTTCATCAGAAACCCATCCAACGACAACACAAGTATCATTGATAACTGCATCTTCACCAGAGACCCATCCAACAGCAACACCAGTATCATCAATAACTGTGTCTTCACCAGAAAACCATCCAACGACAAAAGTATCTTCAATAACTGAGTCTTCAGCAGAAACCCATCCAACTACATCACAAGTGTCATTGATAACTGTGTCTTCACCAGAAACCCATCCAACCACAACAGAGGAATCACTGATAACTGCGTCTTCATCAGAAACCCATCCAACAACAACACAAGTATCATCGATAACTGTGTCTTCAGCAGAAACTCATCCAAATACACCACAAGTGTCATCGATAACTGAGTCTTCATCTGAAACCCATCCAATGACAACACAAGTATCACCGATAACTGTGTCTTCAACAGAAACCCATCCAACGACAACACAAGTATCATCGATAACTGCTTCTTCACCAGAAAAACATCCAACAACGACAAAAGTATCTTCAGTAACTGAGTCTTCATCAGAAACCCATCCAACAACAACACAAGTATCATCGATAACTGCGTCTTCATCAGAAACCCATCCAACAACAACAGAGGAATCATTAACAACTGTGTCTTCATCAGAAACCCATCCAACAACAACACAAGTATCTTCAATAACTGAGTCTTCACCAGAAACCCATCCAACGACAAAAGTATCTTCGATAACGGCGTCTTCCTCAGAAACCCAGCCAACAACAAAAGTATCTTCGATAACGGCGTCTTCATCAGAAACCCATCCAAGAACAAAAAAAGTATCTTCGATAACGGCGTCTTCATCAGAAACCCATCCAACAACGACAAAAGTATCTTCGATAATGGCGTCTTCCTCAGAAACCCATTCAACAACAACAAAAGTATCTTCAATAACGGCATCTTCCTCAGAAACCCATTCAACAACAACAAAAGTATCTTCGATAACGGCATCTTCCTCAGAAACCCATTCAACAACGACAAAAGTATCTTCGATAATGGCGTCTTCCTCAGAAACCCATCCAACAACAACAAAAGTATCATCGATAACTGTGTCCTCAACAGAAACCCATCCAACAACAACACATGTACCAAATATAACTGAGTCTTCATCAGAAACACTTCCAACAACAGAGGAATCATTGATAACTGAGTCTTCCTCAGAAACCCAACCAACGACACCACAATTATCATCGATAATGGCGTCTTCCTCAAAAACCCATCCAACAACAACAAAAGTATCTTCAATAACTGTGTCCGCATCAGAAATCCATGCAACAACACATGTACCAAATATAACTGCATCTTCAACAGAAACTCAACCAAAGGCACGACAATTATCATCGATAACTGTGTCTTCATCAGAAATCCATCCAACAACAACAAAAGTATCTTCGATAACTGCGTCTTCAACAGAAACCCAACCAACGACAACAAAAGTTTCTTCGATAACTGCGTCTTCATCAGAAAGCCATCCAACAACAACACAAGTATCATCAATAACTGCGCCTTCAACAGAAACCCAACCAACGACAACAAAAGTATCTTCGATAACTGAGTCTTCATCAGAAACCCATCCAACAACAACACATGTATCAAATATAACTGAATCTTCAACAGAAACCCATCCAACAACAAATGTACGAAATATAACTGCATCTTCAACAGAAACTCAACCAAAGACACCACAATTATCATCGATAACTGTGTCTTCAGCAGAAATCCATCCAACAACAAAAGTATCTTTGATAACTGTGTCTTCAACAGAAACCCAACCAACAACAACACTTGTACCAAATATAACTGCGTCTTCAACAGAAACCCAACCAACGACAACACAACTATCATCGATAACTGAGTCAACATCAGATACCCATCCAACAACAACACATGTACCAAATATAACTGTGTCTTCAACAGAAACCCAACCAACGACCTCACAGGTATCATCGATAACTGTGTCTTCCTCAGAAACCCATCCAACGACAACACAAGTATCATCGATAACGGCATCTTCATCAGAAACCCATCCAACAACAACACAAGTATCATCGATAACGGCATCTTCATCAGAAACCCATCCAACGACAACACAAGTATCATCGATAACGGCATCTTCATCAGAAACCCATCCAACAACACAATTATCATTGATAAATCAGTCTTCTCCAGAAACCCATCCAACAACAACACATGTATCATCGATAACTGAGTCTTCCTCAGAATCCAATCAAATGACAACACATGTCTCTACTATTACTGCGTCTTCAACAGAAACCCACCCAACAACGACAAAAGTATCTTCGATAACTGTGTCTTCAACAGAAACCCATCCAACAACACATGTACCAAATATAACTGAGACTTCATCAGAAACCCATCCAGCGACAACACAAGTATCATCGATAAATGTGTCTTCAACAGAAACCCATCCAACAACTACACATGTATCAAATATAACTGAGACTTCACCAGAAACCCATCCAACAACAACAGAGGAATCACTGATAACTGCGTCTTCATCAGAAACCCATCCAACAACAACAGAGGAATCATTGATAACTGTGTCTTCAGCAGAAGCCCATCCAACAACAGAGGAATCACTGATAACTGAGTCTTCATCAGAAACCCATCCAACAACAACACAAGTATCATCGATACCTGTGTCTTCAAGAGAAACCCATCCAACCACAACACAAGTATCATCAATAACTGTGTCTTCATTAGAAGCCCATCCAATGACACCACAAGTGTCATTGATAACTGAGTCTTCATCAGAAACCCATCCAACAACACAAGTATCATCGATAACTGTGTCTTCAGCAGAAACCCATCCAGAGACACCACAAGTATCATCAATAACTGAGTCTTCATCAGAAACCCATCCAACAACAACTCATGTATCAAATATAACTGAGACTTCATCTGAAACCCATTCAACGACAACACAAGTATCACGGATAACTGTGTCTTCAACAGAAACCCATCCAACAACAGAGGAATCATTGACAACTGTGTCCTCACCAGAAACCCATCCAACGACCCCACAAGTATCATCAATAACTGTGTCTTCACCAGAAACCCATCCAACAACACAAGTATCATCGATAACAGTATCTTCTCCAGAAGCCCATCCAATGACCCCACAAGTATCATCAATAACTGTGTCTTCACCAGAAACCCATCCAACAACAACAGAGGAATCACTGATAACTGTCACTTCATCAGAATCCCATCCAATGACCCCAAAAGTATCAGCGATAACTGTGTCTTCAACAGAAACCCATCCAACAAGAACACAAGTGTCATTGATAACTGTGCCTTCATCAGAAACCCATCCAACGACAACACAAGTATCATCGATAACTGTGTCTCCATCAGAATCCCATCCAACGACACCACAACTGTCATCGATAATTGTGCCTTCATCAGAAACCCATCCAGCGACAACACAAGTATCATCGATAAATGTGTCTACAACAGAAACCCATCCAACAACAACACATGTACCAAATATAACTCAGACTTCATCAGAAACCCATACAACGACAACACAAGTATCATTGATAACTGCATCTTCACCAGAAACCCATCCAACAGCAACAGCAGTATCATCAATAACCGTGTCTTCACCAGAAAACCATTCAACAACAAAAGTATCTTCAATAACTGAGTCTTCAGCAGAAACCCATCCAACTACATCACAAGTGTCATTGATAACTGTGTCTTCAACAGAAACCCATCCAACCACAACACAGGTATCATCAATAACTGTGTCTTCCTCAGAAGCCCATCCAACGACACCACAGGTATCACCGATAACTGTGTCTTCACCAGAAAAACATTCAACCACAACACAAGTGTCATCGATAATTGTGCCTTCATCAGAAACCCATCCAACGACAACACAAGTATCATCGATAACTGTGTCTTCAAGAGAAACCCATCCAACGACACCACAAGTGTCATCGATAACTGTGTCTTCATCAGAAACCCATCCAACAACACATGTACCAAATATAACTGAGTCATCATCAGATACCCATCCAACAACAACACATGTACCAAATATAACTGCGTCTTCAACAGAAACCCAACCAACGACACCACAATTATCATCGATAACTAAGTCTTCATCAGAAACCCATCCAACAACAACAAAAGTATCTTCGATAATTGTGTCTTCATCAGAAACCCATCCAACAACACAAGTATCTTCGATAACTGCGTCTTCAACAGAAACCCATCCAAAGACAACACAAGTATCATCGATAACTGTGTCTCCAAGAGAAACCCATCCAACGACACCACAAGTGTCATCGATAACTGTGTCTTCATCAGAAACCCATCCAACAACACAAGTATCTTCGATAACTGCGTCTTCAACAGAAACCCATCCAACGACCCCACAAGTATCATCGATAACTGAGTCTTCCTCAGAAACCCATCCAACAACACAAGTATCATCACTAACTGTCTCTTCAACAGAAACCCATCCAACGACCCCACAACTATCATCGATAAAGGCATCTTCATCAGAAACCCATCCAACAACACACTTATCATCGATAAATCAGTCTTCTCCAGAAACCCATCCAACAACAACACATATATCATCGATAACTGAGTCTTCCTCAGAATCCAATCAAATGACAACACAAGTCTCTACTTTTACTGCGTCTTCAACAGAAACCCATCCAACAACGACAAAAGTATCTTCGATAACTGTGTCTTCAACAGAGACCCATCCAACAACATATGTACCAAATATAACTGAGACTTCATCAGAAACCCATCCAACAACAACACATGTACCAAATATAACTGAGTCATCATCAGATACCCATCCAACAACAGAGGAATCATTGATAACTGAGTCTTCCTCAGAAGCCCATCCAAAGACAACACAATTATCAGCTATTACTGCGTCTTCATCAGAAACCCATCCAACGACAAAAGTATCTTCGATAACTGAGTCTTCCTCAGAAACCCATCCAACCACAACACAATTATCATCGATAACTGCGTCTTCAACAGAAACCCATCCAACAACACATGTAACAAATATAACTGAGTCTTCATCAGAAACCCATCCAACGACAACACAAGTGCTAACTATTACTGCGGCTTCAACAGAACCACAACCAACAACAACACACGTATCATCAATAACTGTGTCTTCAACAGAAACCCATCCAACAACAACAAAAGTATCTTCGATAACTGTGTCTTCACCAGAAACCCATCCAACAACGACAAAAGTATCTTCGATAACTGTGTCTTCATCAGAAACCCATCCAACAACAGAGGAATCATTGATAACGGAGTCTTCCTCAGAAGCCCATCCAACGACCCCACAAGTATCATCAATAACTGTGTCTTCACCGGAAGCCCGTCCAACGACAGCACAAGTATCATCAATAACTGTGTCTTCACCGGAAGCCCATCCAACGACAGCACAAGTATCATTAATAACTGTGTCTTCACCAGAAACCCTTCCAGCGACAAAAGTATCTTCGATAACGGCGTTTTCATCAGAAACCCATCCAAAAACGACAAAAGTATCGTCGATAACTGAGTCTTTACCAGAAAGCCATCCAACGACCCCACAAGTATCATCGATAACTGTGTCTTCATCAGAAACCCAGCCAACAGCAACAAGAGCATCTTCGATAACTGAAACTTTACCAGAAAGCCATCCAACGACTACACAAGTATCATCGACAACTGTGTCTTCAACAGAAACCAATCCAACAACAACACATGTACCAAATATAACTGAGTCTTCATCAGAAACACATCCAACAACAGAGGAATCATTGATAACTGAGTCTTCCTCAGAAGCCCATCCAAAGACAATACAATTATCAGCTATTACTGCATCTTCATCAGAAACCCATCCAACAACGACAAAAGTATCTTCGATAACTGTGTCTTCACCAGAAACCCATCCAACGACAAAAGTATATTCGATAACGGTGTCTTCCTCAGAAACCCATTCAACAACAGCAAAAGTATCTTCGATAACTGTGTCTTCAACAGAAACACATCCAACAATACATGTACCAAATATAACTACGTCTTCAATAGAAACCCAACCAATGACACCACAAGTATCATCAATAACTGTGTCTTCATCAGAAACCCATCCAACAACAACACATGTACTAAATATAACTGAGTCTTCATCAGAAACCCATCCAACAACAGAGGAATCATTGATAACTGAGTCTTCCTCAGAAGCCCATCCAACGACAGCACAAGTATCCTCAATAACTCAGTCTTCCTCAGAAACCCAACCAACGACACCACAATTATCATCGATAACGGAGTCTTCCTCAGAAACCCATCCAACAACAACACATGTACCAAATATAACTGCATTTTCAACAGAAACTCAACCAAAGACACCACAATCATCATCGATAACTGTGTCTTCATCAGAAATCCATCCAACAACAACAAAAGCATCTTCGATAACTGTGCCTTCAACAGAAACCCAACCAACGACACCACTATTATCATCGATAACTGTGTCTTCAACAGAAACCCATCCAATAACACATGCACCAAATATAACTGAGTCTTCATCAGAAACCCATCCAACAACAACACAAGTATCATCGATAACTGTGTCCTCAACAGAAACCCAACCAACGACTACACAAGTATCATTGATAACTGAGTCTTCAGCAGAAACCCATCCAACAACAACACAATTATCATCGATAACTGAGTCTTCATCAGAATCCAATCAAATGACAACACAAGTCTCTGCTATTACGGCGTCTTCAACAGAAACCCATCCAACAACACATGTATCAAATATAACTGAGACTTCATCAGAAACCCATCCAGCGACAACACAAGTATCATCGATAAATGTGTCTTCAACAGAAACCCATCCAACAACAACACATGTATCAAATATAACTGAGACTTCATCAGAAACCCATCCAGCGACAACACAAGTATCATCGATAAATGTGTCTTCAACAGAAACCCATCTAACAACAACACATGTACCAAATATAACTGAGACTTCATCAGAAACCCATCCAACGACAACACAAGTATCATTGATAACTGCATCTTCACCAGAGGCCCATCCAACAGCAACACCAGTATCATCAATAACTGTGTCTTCACCAGAAAACCATCCAACGACAAAAGTATCTTCAATAACTGAGTCTTCAGCAGAAACCCATCCAACTACATCACAAGTGTCATTGATAACTGTGTCTTCACCAGAAACCCATCCAACCACAACAGAGGAATCACTGATAACTGCGTCTTCATCAGAAACCCATCCAACAACAACACAAGTATCATCGATAACTGTGTCTTCAGCAGAAACTCATCCAAATACACCACAAGTGTCATCGATAACTGAGTCTTCATCTGAAACCCATCCAATGACAACACAAGTATCACCGATAACTGTGTCTTCAACAGAAACCCATCCAACGACAACACAAGTATCATCGATAACTGCTTCTTCACCAGAAAAACATCCAACAACGACAAAAGTATCTTCAGTAACTGAGTCTTCATCAGAAACCCATCCAACAACAACACAAGTATCATCGATAACTGCGTCTTCATCAGAAACCCATCCAACAACAACAGAGGAATCATTAACAACTGTGTCTTCATCAGAAACCCATCCAACAACAACACAAGTATCTTCAATAACTGAGTCTTCACCAGAAACCCATCCAACGACAAAAGTATCTTCGATAACGGCGTCTTCCTCAGAAACCCAGCCAACAACAAAAGTATCTTCGATAACGGCGTCTTCATCAGAAACCCATCCAAGAACAAAAAAAGTATCTTCGATAACGGCGTCTTCATCAGAAACCCATCCAACAACGACAAAAGTATCTTCGATAATGGCGTCTTCCTCAGAAACCCATTCAACAACAACAAAAGTATCTTCAATAACGGCATCTTCCTCAGAAACCCATTCAACAACAACAAAAGTATCTTCGATAACGGCATCTTCCTCAGAAACCCATTCAACAACGACAAAAGTATCTTCGATAATGGCGTCTTCCTCAGAAACCCATCCAACAACAACAAAAGTATCATCGATAACTGTGTCCTCAACAGAAACCCATCCAACAACAACACATGTACCAAATATAACTGAGTCTTCATCAGAAACACTTCCAACAACAGAGGAATCATTGATAACTGAGTCTTCCTCAGAAACCCAACCAACGACACCACAATTATCATCGATAATGGCGTCTTCCTCAAAAACCCATCCAACAACAACAAAAGTATCTTCAATAACTGTGTCCGCATCAGAAATCCATGCAACAACACATGTACCAAATATAACTGCATCTTCAACAGAAACTCAACCAAAGGCACGACAATTATCATCGATAACTGTGTCTTCATCAGAAATCCATCCAACAACAACAAAAGTATCTTCGATAACTGCGTCTTCAACAGAAACCCAACCAACGACAACAAAAGTTTCTTCGATAACTGCGTCTTCATCAGAAAGCCATCCAACAACAACACAAGTATCATCAATAACTGCGCCTTCAACAGAAACCCAACCAACGACAACAAAAGTATCTTCGATAACTGAGTCTTCATCAGAAACCCATCCAACAACAACACATGTATCAAATATAACTGAATCTTCAACAGAAACCCATCCAACAACAACACATGTACGAAATATAACTGCATCTTCAACAGAAACTCAACCAAAGACACCACAATTATCATCGATAACTGTGTCTTCAGCAGAAATCCATCCAACAACAAAAGTATCTTTGATAACTGTGTCTTCAACAGAAACCCAACCAACAACAACACTTGTACCAAATATAACTGCGTCTTCAACAGAAACCCAACCAACGACAACACAACTATCATCGATAACTGAGTCAACATCAGATACCCATCCAACAACAACACATGTACCAAATATAACTGTGTCTTCAACAGAAACCCAACCAACGACCTCACAGGTATCATCGATAACTGTGTCTTCCTCAGAAACCCATCCAACGACAACACAAGTATCATCGATAACGGCATCTTCATCAGAAACCCATCCAACAACAACACAAGTATCATCGATAACGGCATCTTCATCAGAAACCCATCCAACGACAACACAAGTATCATCGATAACGGCATCTTCATCAGAAACCCATCCAACAACACAATTATCATTGATAAATCAGTCTTCTCCAGAAACCCATCCAACAACAACACATGTATCATCGATAACTGAGTCTTCCTCAGAATCCAATCAAATGACAACACATGTCTCTACTATTACTGCGTCTTCAACAGAAACCCACCCAACAACGACAAAAGTATCTTCGATAACTGTGTCTTCAACAGAAACCCATCCAACAACACATGTACCAAATATAACTGAGACTTCATCAGAAACCCATCCAGCGACAACACAAGTATCATCGATAAATGTGTCTTCAACAGAAACCCATCCAACAACTACACATGTATCAAATATAACTGAGACTTCACCAGAAACCCATCCAACAACAACAGAGGAATCACTGATAACTGCGTCTTCATCAGAAACCCATCCAACAACAACAGAGGAATCATTGATAACTGTGTCTTCAGCAGAAGCCCATCCAACAACAGAGGAATCACTGATAACTGAGTCTTCATCAGAAACCCATCCAACAACAACACAAGTATCATCGATACCTGTGTCTTCAAGAGAAACCCATCCAACCACAACACAAGTATCATCAATAACTGTGTCTTCATTAGAAGCCCATCCAATGACACCACAAGTGTCATTGATAACTGAGTCTTCATCAGAAACCCATCCAACAACACAAGTATCATCGATAACTGTGTCTTCAGCAGAAACCCATCCAAAGACACCACAAGTATCATCAATAACTGAGTCTTCATCAGAAACCCATCCAACAACAACTCATGTATCAAATATAACTGAGACTTCATCTGAAACCCATTCAACGACAACACAAGTATCACGGATAACTGTGTCTTCAACAGAAACCCATCCAACAACAGAGGAATCATTGACAACTGTGTCCTCACCAGAAACCCATCCAACGACCCCACAAGTATCATCAATAACTGTGTCTTCACCAGAAACCCATCCAACAACACAAGTATCATCGATAACAGTATCTTCTCCAGAAGCCCATCCAATGACCCCACAAGTATCATCAATAACTGTGTCTTCACCAGAAACCCATCCAACAACAACAGAGGAATCACTGATAACTGTCACTTCATCAGAATCCCATCCAATGACCCCAAAAGTATCAGCGATAACTGTGTCTTCAACAGAAACCCATCCAACAAGAACACAAGTGTCATTGATAACTGTGCCTTCATCAGAAACCCATCCAACGACAACACAAGTATCATCGATAACTGTGTCTCCATCAGAATCCCATCCAACGACACCACAACTGTCATCGATAATTGTGCCTTCATCAGAAACCCATCCAGCGACAACACAAGTATCATCGATAAATGTGTCTACAACAGAAACCCATCCAACAACAACACATGTACCAAATATAACTCAGACTTCATCAGAAACCCATACAACGACAACACAAGTATCATTGATAACTGCATCTTCACCAGAAACCCATCCAACAGCAACAGCAGTATCATCAATAACCGTGTCTTCACCAGAAAACCATTCAACAACAAAAGTATCTTCAATAACTGAGTCTTCAGCAGAAACCCATCCAACTACATCACAAGTGTCATTGATAACTGTGTCTTCAACAGAAACCCATCCAACCACAACACAGGTATCATCAATAACTGTGTCTTCCTCAGAAGCCCATCCAACGACACCACAGGTATCACCGATAACTGTGTCTTCACCAGAAAAACATTCAACCACAACACAAGTGTCATCGATAATTGTGCCTTCATCAGAAACCCATCCAACGACAACACAAGTATCATCGATAACTGTGTCTTCAAGAGAAACCCATCCAACGACACCACAAGTGTCATCGATAACTGTGTCTTCATCAGAAACCCATCCAACAACACATGTACCAAATATAACTGAGTCATCATCAGATACCCATCCAACAACAACACATGTACCAAATATAACTGCGTCTTCAACAGAAACCCAACCAACGACACCACAATTATCATCGATAACTAAGTCTTCATCAGAAACCCATCCAACAACAACAAAAGTATCTTCGATAATTGTGTCTTCATCAGAAACCCATCCAACAACACAAGTATCTTCGATAACTGCGTCTTCAACAGAAACCCATCCAAAGACAACACAAGTATCATCGATAACTGTGTCTCCAAGAGAAACCCATCCAACGACACCACAAGTGTCATCGATAACTGTGTCTTCATCAGAAACCCATCCAACAACACAAGTATCTTCGATAACTGCGTCTTCAACAGAAACCCATCCAACGACCCCACAAGTATCATCGATAACTGAGTCTTCCTCAGAAACCCATCCAACAACAACACAAGTATCATCACTAACTGTCTCTTCAACAGAAACCCATCCAACGACCCCACAACTATCATCGATAAAGGCATCTTCATCAGAAACCCATCCAACAACACACTTATCATCGATAAATCAGTCTTCTCCAGAAACCCATCCAACAACAACACATATATCATCGATAACTGAGTCTTCCTCAGAATCCAATCAAATGACAACACAAGTCTCTACTTTTACTGCGTCTTCAACAGAAACCCATCCAACAACGACAAAAGTATCTTCGATAACTGTGTCTTCAACAGAGACCCATCCAACAACATATGTACCAAATATAACTGAGACTTCATCAGAAACCCATCCAACAACAACACATGTACCAAATATAACTGAGTCATCATCAGATACCCATCCAACAACAGAGGAATCATTGATAACTGAGTCTTCCTCAGAAGCCCATCCAAAGACAACACAATTATCAGCTATTACTGCGTCTTCATCAGAAACCCATCCAACGACAAAAGTATCTTCGATAACTGAGTCTTCCTCAGAAACCCATCCAACCACAACACAATTATCATCGATAACTGCGTCTTCAACAGAAACCCATCCAACAACACATGTAACAAATATAACTGAGTCTTCATCAGAAACCCATCCAACGACAACACAAGTGCTAACTATTACTGCGGCTTCAACAGAACCACAACCAACAACAACACACGTATCATCAATAACTGTGTCTTCAACAGAAACCCATCCAACAACAACAAAAGTATCTTCGATAACTGTGTCTTCACCAGAAACCCATCCAACAACGACAAAAGTATCTTCGATAACTGTGTCTTCATCAGAAACCCATCCAACAACAGAGGAATCATTGATAACGGAGTCTTCCTCAGAAGCCCATCCAACGACCCCACAAGTATCATCAATAACTGTGTCTTCACCGGAAGCCCGTCCAACGACAGCACAAGTATCATCAATAACTGTGTCTTCACCGGAAGCCCATCCAACGACAGCACAAGTATCATTAATAACTGTGTCTTCACCAGAAACCCTTCCAGCGACAAAAGTATCTTCGATAACGGCGTTTTCATCAGAAACCCATCCAAAAACGACAAAAGTATCGTCGATAACTGAGTCTTTACCAGAAAGCCATCCAACGACCCCACAAGTATCATCGATAACTGTGTCTTCATCAGAAACCCAGCCAACAGCAACAAGAGCATCTTCGATAACTGAAACTTTACCAGAAAGCCATCCAACGACTACACAAGTATCATCGACAACTGTGTCTTCAACAGAAACCAATCCAACAACAACACATGTACCAAATATAACTGAGTCTTCATCAGAAACACATCCAACAACAGAGGAATCATTGATAACTGAGTCTTCCTCAGAAGCCCATCCAAAGACAATACAATTATCAGCTATTACTGCATCTTCATCAGAAACCCATCCAACAACGACAAAAGTATCTTCGATAACTGTGTCTTCACCAGAAACCCATCCAACGACAAAAGTATATTCGATAACGGTGTCTTCCTCAGAAACCCATTCAACAACAGCAAAAGTATCTTCGATAACTGTGTCTTCAACAGAAACACATCCAACAATACATGTACCAAATATAACTACGTCTTCAATAGAAACCCAACCAATGACACCACAAGTATCATCAATAACTGTGTCTTCATCAGAAACCCATCCAACAACAACACATGTACTAAATATAACTGAGTCTTCATCAGAAACCCATCCAACAACAGAGGAATCATTGATAACTGAGTCTTCCTCAGAAGCCCATCCAACAACAGCACAAGTATCCTCAATAACTCAGTCTTCCTCAGAAACCCAACCAACGACACCACAATTATCATCGATAACGGAGTCTTCCTCAGAAACCCATCCAACAACAACACATGTACCAAATATAACTGCATTTTCAACAGAAACTCAACCAAAGACACCACAATCATCATCGATAACTGTGTCTTCATCAGAAATCCATCCAACAACAACAAAAGTATCTTCGATAACTGTGCCTTCAACAGAAACCCAACCAACGACACCACTATTATCATCGATAACTGTGTCTTCAACAGAAACCCATCCAATAACACATGCACCAAATATAACTGAGTCTTCATCAGAAACCCATCCAACAACAACACAAGTATCATCGATAACTGTGTCCTCAACAGAAACCCAACCAACGACTACACAAGTATCATTGATAACTGAGTCTTCAGCAGAAACCCATCCAACAACAACACAATTATCAACTATTACTGCATCGTCATCAGAAACCCATCCAACAACAACACAATTATCATCGATAACTGAGTCTTCATCAGAATCCAATCAAATGACAACACAAGTCTCTGCTATTACGGCGTCTTCAACAGAAACCCATCCAACAACACATGTATCAAATATAACTGAGACTTCATCAGAAACCCATCCAGCGACAACACAAGTATCATCGATAAATGTGTCTTCAACAGAAACCCATCCAACAACAACACATGTATCAAATATAACTGAGACTTCATCAGAAACCCATCCAGCGACAACACAAGTATCATCGATAAATGTGTCTTCAACAGAAACCCATCCAACAACAACACATGTACCAAATATAACTGAGACTTCATCAGAAACCCATCCAACGACAACACAAGTATCATTGATAACTGCATCTTCACCAGAGACCCATCCAACAGCAACACCAGTATCATCAATAACTGTGTCTTCACCAGAAAACCATCCAACGACAAAAGTATCTTCAATAACTGAGTCTTCAGCAGAAACCCATCCAACTACATCACAAGTGTCATTGATAACTGTGTCTTCACCAGAAACCCATCCAACCACAACAGAGGAATCACTGATAACTGCGTCTTCATCAGAAACCCATCCAACAACAACACAAGTATCATCGATAACTGTGTCTTCAGCAGAAACTCATCCAAATACACCACAAGTGTCATCGATAACTGAGTCTTCATCTGAAACCCATCCAATGACAACACAAGTATCACCGATAACTGTGTCTTCAACAGAAACCCATCCAACGACAACACAAGTATCATCGATAACTGCTTCTTCACCAGAAAAACATCCAACAACGACAAAAGTATCTTCAGTAACTGAGTCTTCATCAGAAACCCATCCAACAACAACACAAGTATCATCGATAACTGTGTCCTCAACAGAAACCCAACCAACGACTACACAAGTATCATTGATAACTGAGTCTTCAGCAGAAACCCATCCAACAACAACACAATTATCAACTATTACTGCATCGTCACCAGAAACCCATCCAACAACAACACAATTATCATCGATAACTGAGTCTTCATCAGAATCCAATCAAATGACAACACAAGTCTCTGCTATTACGGCGTCTTCAACAGAAACCCATCCAACAACACATGTATCAAATATAACTGAGACTTCATCAGAAACCCATCCAGCGACAACACAAGTATCATCGATAAATGTGTCTTCAACAGAAACCCATCCAACAACAACACATGTATCAAATATAACTGAGACTTCATCAGAAACCCATCCAGCGACAACACAAGTATCATCGATAAATGTGTCTTCAACAGAAACCCATCCAACAACAACACATGTACCAAATATAACTGAGACTTCATCAGAAACCCATCCAACGACAACACAAGTATCATTGATAACTGCATCTTCACCAGAGACCCATCCAACAGCAACACCAGTATCATCAATAACTGTGTCTTCACCAGAAAACCATCCAACGACAAAAGTATCTTCAATAACTGAGTCTTCAGCAGAAACCCATCCAACTACATCACAAGTGTCATTGATAACTGTGTCTTCACCAGAAACCCATCCAACCACAACAGAGGAATCACTGATAACTGCGTCTTCATCAGAAACCCATCCAACAACAACACAAGTATCATCGATAACTGTGTCTTCAGCAGAAACTCATCCAAATACACCACAAGTGTCATCGATAACTGAGTCTTCATCTGAAACCCATCCAATGACAACACAAGTATCACCGATAACTGTGTCTTCAACAGAAACCCATCCAACGACAACACAAGTATCATCGATAACTGCTTCTTCACCAGAAAAACATCCAACAACGACAAAAGTATCTTCAGTAACTGAGTCTTCATCAGAAACCCATCCAACAACAACACAAGTATCATCGATAACTGCGTCTTCATCAGAAACCCATCCAACAACAACAGAGGAATCATTAACAACTGTGTCTTCATCAGAAACCCATCCAACAACAACACAAGTATCTTCAATAACTGAGTCTTCACCAGAAACCCATCCAACGACAAAAGTATCTTCGATAACGGCGTCTTCCTCAGAAACCCAGCCAACAACAAAAGTATCTTCGATAACGGCGTCTTCATCAGAAACCCATCCAACAACGACAAAAGTATCTTCGATAATGGCGTCTTCCTCAGAAACCCATTCAACAACAACAAAAGTATCTTCGATAACGGCATCTTCCTCAGAAACCCATTCAACAACAACAAAAGTATCTTCGATAACGGCGTCTTCCTCAGAAACCCATTCAACAACGACAAAAGTATCTTCGATAATGGCGTCTTCCTCAGAAACCCATCCAACAACAACAAAAGTATCATCGATAACTGTGTCCTCAACAGAAACCCATCCAACAACAACACATGTACCAAATATAACTGAGTCTTCATCAGAAACACTTCCAACAACAGAGGAATCATTGATAACTGAGTCTTCCTCAGAAACCCAACCAACGACACCACAATTATCATCGATAATGGCGTCTTCCTCAAAAACCCATCCAACAACAACAAAAGTATCTTCAATAACTGTGTCCGCATCAGAAATCCATGCAACAACACATGTACCAAATATAACTGCATCTTCAACAGAAACTCAACCAAAGGCACGACAATTATCATCGATAACTGTGTCTTCATCAGAAATCCATCCAACAACAACAAAAGTATCTTCGATAACTGCGTCTTCAACAGAAACCCAACCAACGACAACAAAAGTTTCTTCGATAACTGCGTCTTCATCAGAAAGCCATCCAACAACAACACAAGTATCATCAATAACTGCGCCTTCAACAGAAACCCAACCAACGACAACAAAAGTATCTTCGATAACTGAGTCTTCATCAGAAACCCATCCAACAACAACACATGTATCAAATATAACTGAATCTTCAACAGAAACCCATCCAACAACAAATGTACGAAATATAACTGCATCTTCAACAGAAACTCAACCAAAGACACCACAATTATCATCGATAACTGTGTCTTCAGCAGAAATCCATCCAACAACAAAAGTATCTTTGATAACTGTGTCTTCAACAGAAACCCAACCAACAACAACACTTGTACCAAATATAACTGCGTCTTCAACAGAAACCCAACCAACGACAACACAACTATCATCGATAACTGAGTCAACATCAGATACCCATCCAACAACAACACATGTACCAAATATAACTGTGTCTTCAACAGAAACCCAACCAACGACCTCACAGGTATCATCGATAACTGTGTCTTCCTCAGAAACCCATCCAACGACAACACAAGTATCATCGATAACGGCATCTTCATCAGAAACCCATCCAACAACAACACAAGTATCATCGATAACGGCATCTTCATCAGAAACCCATCCAACAACAACACAAGTATCATCACTAACTGTCTCTTCAACAGAAACCCATCCAACGACCCCACAACTATCATCGATAAAGGCATCTTCATCAGAAACCCATCCAACAACACACTTATCATCGATAAATCAGTCTTCTCCAGAAACCCATCCAACAACACATATATCATCGATAACTGAGTCTTCCTCAGAATCCAATCAAATGACAACACAAGTCTCTACTTTTACTGCGTCTTCAACAGAAACCCATCCAACAACGACAAAAGTATCTTCGATAACTGTGTCTTCAACAGAGACCCATCCAACAACATATGTACCAAATATAACTGAGACTTCATCAGAAACCCATCCAGCAACAACACAAGTATCATCGATAAATGTGTCTTCAACAGAAACCCATCCAACAACTACACATGTATCAAATATAACTGAGACTTCACCAGAAACCCATCCAACAACAACAGAGGAATCACTGATAACTGCGTCTTCATCAGAAACCCATCCAACAACAACAGAGGAATCATTGATAACTGTGTCTTCAGCAGAAGCCCATCCAACAACAGAGGAATCACTGATAACTGAGTCTTCATCAGAAACCCATCCAACAACAACACAAGTATCATCGATAACTGTGTCTTCAAGAGAAACCCATCCAACCACAACACAAGTATCATCAATAACTGTGTCTTCATCAGAAGCCCATCCAATGACACCACAAGTGTCATCGATAACTGAGTCTTCATCAGAAACCCATCCAACAACACAAGTATCATCGATAACTGTGTCTTCAGCAGAAACCCATCCAAAGACACCACAAGTATCATCAATAACTGAGTCTTCATCAGAAACCCATCCAACAACAACTCATGTATCAAATATAACTGAGACTTCATCTGAAACCCATTCAACGACAACACAAGTATCACGGATAACTGTGTCTTCAACAGAAACCCATCCAACAACAGAGGAATCATTGACAACTGTGTCCTCACCAGAAACCCATCCAACGACCCCACAAGTATCATCAATAACTGTGTCTTCACCAGAAACCCATCCAACAACACAAGTATCATCGATAACAGTATCTTCTCCAGAAGCCCATCCAATGACCCCACAAGTATCATCAATAACTGTGTCTTCACCAGAAACCCATCCAACAACAACAGAGGAATCACTGATAACTGTCACTTCATCAGAATCCCATCCAATGACCCCAAAAGTATCAGCGATAACTGTGTCTTCAACAGAAACCCATCCAACAAGAACACAAGTGTCACTGATAACTGTGCCTTCATCAGAAACCCATCCAACGACAACACAAGTATCATCGATAACTGTGTCTCCATCAGAATCCCATCCAACGACACCACAACTGTCATCGATAATTGTGCCTTCATCAGAAACCCATCCAACGACAACACAAGTATCATCGATAACTGTGTCTTCAAGAGAAACCCATCCAACGACACCACAAGTGTCATCGATAACTGTGTCTTCATCAGAAACCCATCCAACAACACATGTACCAAATATAACTGAGTCATCATCAGATACCCATCCAACAACAACACATGTACCAAATATAACTGCGTCTTCAACAGAAACCCAACCAACGACACCACAATTATCATCGATAACTAAGTCTTCATCAGAAACCCATCCAACAACAACAAAAGTATCTTCGATAATTGTGTCTTCATCAGAAACCCATCCAACAACACAAGTATCTTCGATAACTGCGTCTTCAACAGAAACCCATCCAAAGACAACACAAGTATCATCGATAACTGTGTCTCCAAGAGAAACCCATCCAACGACACCACAAGTGTCATCGATAACTGTGTCTTCATCAGAAACCCATCCAACAACACAAGTATCTTCGATAACTGCGTCTTCAACAGAAACCCATCCAACGACCCCACAAGTATCATCGATAACTGAGTCTTCCTCAGAAACCCATCCAACAACAACACAAGTATCATCACTAACTGTCTCTTCAACAGAAACCCATCCAACGACCCCACAACTATCATCGATAAAGGCATCTTCATCAGAAACCCATCCAACAACACACTTATCATCGATAAATCAGTCTTCTCCAGAAACCCATCCAACAACAACACATATATCATCGATAACTGAGTCTTCCTCAGAATCCAATCAAATGACAACACAAGTCTCTACTTTTACTGCGTCTTCAACAGAAACCCATCCAACAACGACAAAAGTATCTTCGATAACTGTGTCTTCAACAGAGACCCATCCAACAACATATGTACCAAATATAACTGAGACTTCATCAGAAACCCATCCAACAACAACACATGTACCAAATATAACTGAGTCATCATCAGATACCCATCCAACAACAGAGGAATCATTGATAACTGAGTCTTCCTCAGAAGCCCATCCAAAGACAACACAATTATCAGCTATTACTGCGTCTTCATCAGAAACCCATCCAACGACAAAAGTATCTTCGATAACTGAGTCTTCCTCAGAAACCCATCCAACCACAACACAATTATCATCGATAACTGCGTCTTCAACAGAAACCCATCCAACAACACATGTAACAAATATAACTGAGTCTTCATCAGAAACCCATCCAACGACAACACAAGTGCTAACTATTACTGCGGCTTCAACAGAACCACAACCAACAACAACACACGTATCATCAATAACTGTGTCTTCAACAGAAACCCATCCAACAACAACAAAAGTATCTTCGATAACTGTGTCTTCACCAGAAACCCATCCAACAACGACAAAAGTATCTTCGATAACTGTGTCTTCATCAGAAACCCATCCAACAACAGAGGAATCATTGATAACGGAGTCTTCCTCAGAAGCCCATCCAACGACCCCACAAGTATCATCAATAACTGTGTCTTCACCGGAAGCCCGTCCAACGACAGCACAAGTATCATCAATAACTGTGTCTTCACCGGAAGCCCATCCAACGACAGCACAAGTATCATTAATAACTGTGTCTTCACCAGAAACCCTTCCAGCGACAAAAGTATCTTCGATAACGGCGTTTTCATCAGAAACCCATCCAAAAACGACAAAAGTATCGTCGATAACTGAGTCTTTACCAGAAAGCCATCCAACGACCCCACAAGTATCATCGATAACTGTGTCTTCATCAGAAACCCAGCCAACAGCAACAAGAGCATCTTCGATAACTGAAACTTTACCAGAAAGCCATCCAACGACTACACAAGTATCATCGACAACTGTGTCTTCAACAGAAACCAATCCAACAACAACACATGTACCAAATATAACTGAGTCTTCATCAGAAACACATCCAACAACAGAGGAATCATTGATAACTGAGTCTTCCTCAGAAGCCCATCCAAAGACAATACAATTATCAGCTATTACTGCGTCTTCATCAGAAACCCATCCAACAACGACAAAAGTATCTTCGATAACTGTGTCTTCACCAGAAACCCATCCAACGACAAAAGTATATTCGATAACGGTGTCTTCCTCAGAAACCCATTCAACAACAGCAAAAGTATCTTCGATAACTGTGTCTTCAACAGAAACACATCCAACAATACATGTACCAAATATAACTACGTCTTCAATAGAAACCCAACCAATGACACCACAAGTATCATCAATAACTGTGTCTTCATCAGAAACCCATCCAACAACAACACATGTACTAAATATAACTGAGTCTTCATCAGAAACCCATCCAACAACAGAGGAATCATTGATAACTGAGTCTTCCTCAGAAGCCCATCCAACAACAGCACAAGTATCCTCAATAACTCAGTCTTCCTCAGAAACCCAACCAACGACACCACAATTATCATCGATAACGGAGTCTTCCTCAGAAACCCATCCAACAACAACACATGTACCAAATATAACTGCATTTTCAACAGAAACTCAACCAAAGACACCACAATCATCATCGATAACTGTGTCTTCATCAGAAATCCATCCAACAACAACAAAAGTATCTTCGATAACTGTGCCTTCAACAGAAACCCAACCAACGACACCACTATTATCATCGATAACTGTGTCTTCAACAGAAACCCATCCAATAACACATGCACCAAATATAACTGAGTCTTCATCAGAAACCCATCCAACAACAACACAAGTATCATCGATAACTGTGTCCTCAACAGAAACCCAACCAACGACTACACAAGTATCATTGATAACTGAGTCTTCAGCAGAAACCCATCCAACAACAACACAATTATCAACTATTACTGCATCGTCATCAGAAACCCATCCAACAACAACACAATTATCATCGATAACTGAGTCTTCATCAGAATCCAATCAAATGACAACACAAGTCTCTGCTATTACGGCGTCTTCAACAGAAACCCATCCAACAACACATGTATCAAATATAACTGAGACTTCATCAGAAACCCATCCAGCGACAACACAAGTATCATCGATAAATGTGTCTTCAACAGAAACCCATCCAACAACAACACATGTATCAAATATAACTGAGACTTCATCAGAAACCCATCCAGCGACAACACAAGTATCATCGATAAATGTGTCTTCAACAGAAACCCATCCAACAACAACACATGTACCAAATATAACTGAGACTTCATCAGAAACCCATCCAACGACAACACAAGTATCATTGATAACTGCATCTTCACCAGAGACCCATCCAACAGCAACACCAGTATCATCAATAACTGTGTCTTCACCAGAAAACCATCCAACGACAAAAGTATCTTCAATAACTGAGTCTTCAGCAGAAACCCATCCAACTACATCACAAGTGTCATTGATAACTGTGTCTTCACCAGAAACCCATCCAACCACAACAGAGGAATCACTGATAACTGCGTCTTCATCAGAAACCCATCCAACAACAACACAAGTATCATCGATAACTGTGTCTTCAGCAGAAACTCATCCAAATACACCACAAGTGTCATCGATAACTGAGTCTTCATCTGAAACCCATCCAATGACAACACAAGTATCACCGATAACTGTGTCTTCAACAGAAACCCATCCAACGACAACACAAGTATCATCGATAACTGCTTCTTCACCAGAAAAACATCCAACAACGACAAAAGTATCTTCAGTAACTGAGTCTTCATCAGAAACCCATCCAACAACAACACAAGTATCATCGATAACTGTGTCCTCAACAGAAACCCAACCAACGACTACACAAGTATCATTGATAACTGAGTCTTCAGCAGAAACCCATCCAACAACAACACAATTATCAACTATTACTGCATCGTCACCAGAAACCCATCCAACAACAACACAATTATCATCGATAACCGAGTCTTCATCAGAATCCAATCAAATGACAACACAAGTCTCTGCTATTACGGCGTCTTCAACAGAAACCCATCCAACAACACATGTATCAAATATAACTGAGACTTCATCAGAAACCCATCCAGCGACAACACAAGTATCATCGATAAATGTGTCTTCAACAGAAACCCATCCAACAACAACACATGTATCAAATATAACTGAGACTTCATCAGAAACCCATCCAGCGACAACACAAGTATCATCGATAAATGTGTCTTCAACAGAAACCCATCCAACAACAACACATGTACCAAATATAACTGAGACTTCATCAGAAACCCATCCAACGACAACACAAGTATCATTGATAACTGCATCTTCACCAGAGACCCATCCAACAGCAACACCAGTATCATCAATAACTGTGTCTTCACCAGAAAACCATCCAACGACAAAAGTATCTTCAATAACTGAGTCTTCAGCAGAAACCCATCCAACTACATCACAAGTGTCATTGATAACTGTGTCTTCACCAGAAACCCATCCAACCACAACAGAGGAATCACTGATAACTGCGTCTTCATCAGAAACCCATCCAACAACAACACAAGTATCATCGATAACTGTGTCTTCAGCAGAAACTCATCCAAATACACCACAAGTGTCATCGATAACTGAGTCTTCATCTGAAACCCATCCAATGACAACACAAGTATCACCGATAACTGTGTCTTCAACAGAAACCCATCCAACGACAACACAAGTATCATCGATAACTGCTTCTTCACCAGAAAAACATCCAACAACGACAAAAGTATCTTCAGTAACTGAGTCTTCATCAGAAACCCATCCAACAACAACACAAGTATCATCGATAACTGCGTCTTCATCAGAAACCCATCCAACAACAACAGAGGAATCATTAACAACTGTGTCTTCATCAGAAACCCATCCAACAACAACACAAGTATCTTCAATAACTGAGTCTTCACCAGAAACCCATCCAACGACAAAAGTATCTTCGATAACGGCGTCTTCCTCAGAAACCCAGCCAACAACAAAAGTATCTTCGATAACGGCGTCTTCATCAGAAACCCATCCAACAACGACAAAAGTATCTTCGATAATGGCGTCTTCCTCAGAAACCCATTCAACAACAACAAAAGTATCTTCGATAACGGCATCTTCCTCAGAAACCCATTCAACAACAACAAAAGTATCTTCGATAACGGCGTCTTCCTCAGAAACCCATTCAACAACGACAAAAGTATCTTCGATAATGGCGTCTTCCTCAGAAACCCATCCAACAACAACAAAAGTATCATCGATAACTGTGTCCTCAACAGAAACCCATCCAACAACAACACATGTACCAAATATAACTGAGTCTTCATCAGAAACACTTCCAACAACAGAGGAATCATTGATAACTGAGTCTTCCTCAGAAACCCAACCAACGACACCACAATTATCATCGATAATGGCGTCTTCCTCAAAAACCCATCCAACAACAACAAAAGTATCTTCAATAACTGTGTCCGCATCAGAAATCCATGCAACAACACATGTACCAAATATAACTGCATCTTCAACAGAAACTCAACCAAAGGCACGACAATTATCATCGATAACTGTGTCTTCATCAGAAATCCATCCAACAACAACAAAAGTATCTTCGATAACTGCGTCTTCAACAGAAACCCAACCAACGACAACAAAAGTTTCTTCGATAACTGCGTCTTCATCAGAAAGCCATCCAACAACAACACAAGTATCATCAATAACTGCGCCTTCAACAGAAACCCAACCAACGACAACAAAAGTATCTTCGATAACTGAGTCTTCATCAGAAACCCATCCAACAACAACACATGTATCAAATATAACTGAATCTTCAACAGAAACCCATCCAACAACAAATGTACGAAATATAACTGCATCTTCAACAGAAACTCAACCAAAGACACCACAATTATCATCGATAACTGTGTCTTCAGCAGAAATCCATCCAACAACAAAAGTATCTTTGATAACTGTGTCTTCAACAGAAACCCAACCAACAACAACACTTGTACCAAATATAACTGCGTCTTCAACAGAAACCCAACCAACGACAACACAACTATCATCGATAACTGAGTCAACATCAGATACCCATCCAACAACAACACATGTACCAAATATAACTGTGTCTTCAACAGAAACCCAACCAACGACCTCACAGGTATCATCGATAACTGTGTCTTCCTCAGAAACCCATCCAACGACAACACAAGTATCATCGATAACGGCATCTTCATCAGAAACCCATCCAACAACAACACAAGTATCATCGATAACGGCATCTTCATCAGAAACCCATCCAACAACAACACAAGTATCATCACTAACTGTCTCTTCAACAGAAACCCATCCAACGACCCCACAACTATCATCGATAAAGGCATCTTCATCAGAAACCCATCCAACAACACACTTATCATCGATAAATCAGTCTTCTCCAGAAACCCATCCAACAACACATATATCATCGATAACTGAGTCTTCCTCAGAATCCAATCAAATGACAACACAAGTCTCTACTTTTACTGCGTCTTCAACAGAAACCCATCCAACAACGACAAAAGTATCTTCGATAACTGTGTCTTCAACAGAGACCCATCCAACAACATATGTACCAAATATAACTGAGACTTCATCAGAAACCCATCCAGCAACAACACAAGTATCATCGATAAATGTGTCTTCAACAGAAACCCATCCAACAACTACACATGTATCAAATATAACTGAGACTTCACCAGAAACCCATCCAACAACAACAGAGGAATCACTGATAACTGCGTCTTCATCAGAAACCCATCCAACAACAACAGAGGAATCATTGATAACTGTGTCTTCAGCAGAAGCCCATCCAACAACAGAGGAATCACTGATAACTGAGTCTTCATCAGAAACCCATCCAACAACAACACAAGTATCATCGATAACTGTGTCTTCAAGAGAAACCCATCCAACCACAACACAAGTATCATCAATAACTGTGTCTTCATCAGAAGCCCATCCAATGACACCACAAGTGTCATCGATAACTGAGTCTTCATCAGAAACCCATCCAACAACACAAGTATCATCGATAACTGTGTCTTCAGCAGAAACCCATCCAAAGACACCACAAGTATCATCAATAACTGAGTCTTCATCAGAAACCCATCCAACAACAACTCATGTATCAAATATAACTGAGACTTCATCTGAAACCCATTCAACGACAACACAAGTATCACGGATAACTGTGTCTTCAACAGAAACCCATCCAACAACAGAGGAATCATTGACAACTGTGTCCTCACCAGAAACCCATCCAACGACCCCACAAGTATCATCAATAACTGTGTCTTCACCAGAAACCCATCCAACAACACAAGTATCATCGATAACAGTATCTTCTCCAGAAGCCCATCCAATGACCCCACAAGTATCATCAATAACTGTGTCTTCACCAGAAACCCATCCAACAACAACAGAGGAATCACTGATAACTGTCACTTCATCAGAATCCCATCCAATGACCCCAAAAGTATCAGCGATAACTGTGTCTTCAACAGAAACCCATCCAACAAGAACACAAGTGTCACTGATAACTGTGCCTTCATCAGAAACCCATCCAACGACAACACAAGTATCATCGATAACTGTGTCTCCATCAGAATCCCATCCAACGACACCACAACTGTCATCGATAATTGTGCCTTCATCAGAAACCCATCCAACGACAACACAAGTATCATCGATAACTGTGTCTTCAAGAGAAACCCATCCAACGACACCACAAGTGTCATCGATAACTGTGTCTTCATCAGAAACCCATCCAACAACACATGTACCAAATATAACTGAGTCATCATCAGATACCCATCCAACAACAACACATGTACCAAATATAACTGCGTCTTCAACAGAAACCCAACCAACGACACCACAATTATCATCGATAACTAAGTCTTCATCAGAAACCCATCCAACAACAACAAAAGTATCTTCGATAATTGTGTCTTCATCAGAAACCCATCCAACAACACAAGTATCTTCGATAACTGCGTCTTCAACAGAAACCCATCCAAAGACAACACAAGTATCATCGATAACTGTGTCTCCAAGAGAAACCCATCCAACGACACCACAAGTGTCATCGATAACTGTGTCTTCATCAGAAACCCATCCAACAACACAAGTATCTTCGATAACTGCGTCTTCAACAGAAACCCATCCAATGACCCCACAAGTATCATCGATAACTGAGTCTTCCTCAGAAACCCATCCAACAACAACACAAGTATCATCACTAACTGTCTCTTCAACAGAAACCCATCCAACGACCCCACAACTATCATCGATAAAGGCATCTTCATCAGAAACCCATCCAACAACACAATTATCATCGATAAATCAGTCTTCTCCAGAAACCCATCCAACAACAACACATATATCATCGATAACTGAGTCTTCCTCAGAATCCAATCAAATGACAACACAAGTCTCTACTTTTACTGCGTCTTCAACAGAAACCCATCCAACAACGACAAAAGTATCTTCGATAACTGTGTCTTCAACAGAGACCCATCCAACAACATATGTACCAAATATAACTGAGACTTCATCAGAAACCCATCCAGCGACAACACAAGTATCATCGATAAATGTGTCTTCAACAGAAACCCATCCAACAACTACACATGTATCAAATATAACTGAGACTTCACCAGAAACCCATCCAACAACAACAGAGGAATCACTGATAACTGCGTCTTCATCAGAAACCCATCCAACAACAACAGAGGAATCATTGATAACTGTGTCTTCAGCAGAAGCCCATCCAACAACAGAGGAATCACTGATAACTGAGTCTTCATCAGAAACCCATCCAACAACAACACAAGTATCATCGATAACTGTGTCTTCAAGAGAAACCCATCCAACCACAACACAAGTATCATCAATAACTGTGTCTTCATCAGAAGCCCATCCAATGACACCACAAGTGTCATCGATAACTGAGTCTTCATCAGAAACCCATCCAACAACACAAGTATCATCGATAACTGTGTCTTCAGCAGAAACCCATCCAAAGACACCACAAGTATCATCAATAACTGAGTCTTCATCAGAAACCCATCCAACAACAACTCATGTATCAAATATAACTGAGACTTCATCTGAAACCCATTCAACGACAACACAAGTATCACGGATAACTGTGTCTTCAACAGAAACCCATCCAACAACAGAGGAATCATTGACAACTGTGTCCTCACCAGAAACCCATCCAACGACCCCACAAGTATCATCAATAACTGTGTCTTCACCAGAAACCCATCCAACAACACAAGTATCATCGATAACAGTATCTTCTCCAGAAGCCCATCCAATGACCCCACAAGTATCATCAATAACTGTGTCTTCACCAGAAACCCATCCAACAACAACAGAGGAATCACTGATAACTGTCACTTCATCAGAATCCCATCCAATGACCCCAAAAGTATCAGCGATAACTGTGTCTTCAACAGAAACCCATCCAACAAGAACACAAGTGTCATTGATAACTGTGCCTTCATCAGAAACCCATCCAACGACAACACAAGTATCATCGATAACTGTGTCTCCATCAGAATCCCATCCAACGACACCACAACTGTCATCGATAATTGTGCCTTCATCAGAAACCCATCCAGCGACAACACAAGTATCATCGATAAATGTGTCTACAACAGAAACCCATCCAACAACAACACATGTACCAAATATAACTCAGACTTCATCAGAAACCCATACAACGACAACACAAGTATCATTGATAACTGCATCTTCACCAGAAACCCATCCAACAGCAACAGCAGTATCATCAATAACTGTGTCTTCACCAGAAAACCATTCAACAACAAAAGTATCTTCAATAACTGAGTCTTCAGCAGAAACCCATCCAACTACATCACAAGTGTCATTGATAACTGTGTCTTCAACAGAAACCCATCCAACCACAACACAGGTATCATCAATAACTGTGTCTTCCTCAGAAGCCCATCCAACGACACCACAGGTATCACCGATAACTGTGTCTTCACCAGAAAAACATTCAACCACAACACAAGTGTCATCGATAATTGTGCCTTCATCAGAAACCCATCCAACGACAACACAAGTATCATCGATAACTGTGTCTTCAAGAGAAACCCATCCAACGACACCACAAGTGTCATCGATAACTGTGTCTTCATCAGAAACCCATCCAACAACACATGTACCAAATATAACTGAGTCATCATCAGATACCCATCCAACAACAACACATGTACCAAATATAACTGCGTCTTCAACAGAAACCCAACCAACGACACCACAATTATCATCGATAACTAAGTCTTCATCAGAAACCCATCCAACAACAACAAAAGTATCTTCGATAATTGTGTCTTCATCAGAATCCCATCCAACAACACAAGTATCTTCGATAACTGCGTCTTCAACAGAAACCCATCCAAAGACAACACAAGTATCATCGATAACTGTGTCTCCAAGAGAAACCCATCCAACGACACCACAAGTGTCATCGATAACTGTGTCTTCATCAGAAACCCATCCAACAACACAAGTATCTTCGATAACTGCGTCTTCAACAGAAACCCATCCAACAACAACACAAGTATCATCACTAACTGTCTCTTCAACAGAAACCCATCCAACGACCCCACAACTATCATCGATAAAGGCATCTTCATCAGAAACCCATCCAACAACACACTTATCATCGATAAATCAGTCTTCTCCAGAAACCCATCCAACAACACATATATCATCGATAACTGAGTCTTCCTCAGAATCCAATCAAATGACAACACAAGTCTCTACTTTTACTGCGTCTTCAACAGAAACCCATCCAACAACGACAAAAGTATCTTCGATAACTGTGTCTTCAACAGAGACCCATCCAACAACATATGTACCAAATATAACTGAGACTTCATCAGAAACCCATCCAGCAACAACACAAGTATCATCGATAAATGTGTCTTCAACAGAAACCCATCCAACAACTACACATGTATCAAATATAACTGAGACTTCACCAGAAACCCATCCAACAACAACAGAGGAATCACTGATAACTGCGTCTTCATCAGAAACCCATCCAACAACAACAGAGGAATCATTGATAACTGTGTCTTCAGCAGAAGCCCATCCAACAACAGAGGAATCACTGATAACTGAGTCTTCATCAGAAACCCATCCAACAACAACACAAGTATCATCGATAACTGTGTCTTCAAGAGAAACCCATCCAACCACAACACAAGTATCATCAATAACTGTGTCTTCATCAGAAGCCCATCCAATGACACCACAAGTGTCATCGATAACTGAGTCTTCATCAGAAACCCATCCAACAACACAAGTATCATCGATAACTGTGTCTTCAGCAGAAACCCATCCAAAGACACCACAAGTATCATCAATAACTGAGTCTTCATCAGAAACCCATCCAACAACAACTCATGTATCAAATATAACTGAGACTTCATCTGAAACCCATTCAACGACAACACAAGTATCACGGATAACTGTGTCTTCAACAGAAACCCATCCAACAACAGAGGAATCATTGACAACTGTGTCCTCACCAGAAACCCATCCAACGACCCCACAAGTATCATCAATAACTGTGTCTTCACCAGAAACCCATCCAACAACACAAGTATCATCGATAACAGTATCTTCTCCAGAAGCCCATCCAATGACCCCACAAGTATCATCAATAACTGTGTCTTCACCAGAAACCCATCCAACAACAACAGAGGAATCACTGATAACTGTCACTTCATCAGAATCCCATCCAATGACCCCAAAAGTATCAGCGATAACTGTGTCTTCAACAGAAACCCATCCAACAAGAACACAAGTGTCATTGATAACTGTGCCTTCATCAGAAACCCATCCAACGACAACACAAGTATCATCGATAACTGTGTCTCCATCAGAATCCCATCCAACGACACCACAACTGTCATCGATAATTGTGCCTTCATCAGAAACCCATCCAGCGACAACACAAGTATCATCGATAAATGTGTCTACAACAGAAACCCATCCAACAACAACACATGTACCAAATATAACTCAGACTTCATCAGAAACCCATACAACGACAACACAAGTATCATTGATAACTGCATCTTCACCAGAAACCCATCCAACAGCAACAGCAGTATCATCAATAACTGTGTCTTCACCAGAAAACCATTCAACAACAAAAGTATCTTCAATAACTGAGTCTTCAGCAGAAACCCATCCAACTACATCACAAGTGTCATTGATAACTGTGTCTTCAACAGAAACCCATCCAACCACAACACAGGTATCATCAATAACTGTGTCTTCCTCAGAAGCCCATCCAACGACACCACAGGTATCACCGATAACTGTGTCTTCACCAGAAAAACATTCAACCACAACACAAGTGTCATCGATAATTGTGCCTTCATCAGAAACCCATCCAACGACAACACAAGTATCATCGATAACTGTGTCTTCAAGAGAAACCCATCCAACGACACCACAAGTGTCATCGATAACTGTGTCTTCATCAGAAACCCATGCAACAACACATGTACCAAATATAACTGAGTCATCATCAGATACCCATCCAACAACAACACATGTACAAAATATAACTGCGTCTTCAACAGAAACCCAACCAACGACACCACAATTATCATCGATAACTAAGTCTTCATCAGAAACCCATCCAACAACAACAAAAGTATCTTCGATAATTGTGTCTTCATCAGAATCCCATCCAACAACACAAGTATCTTCGATAACTGCGTCTTCAACAGAAACCCATCCAAAGACAACACAAGTATCATTGATAACTGTGTCTCCAAGAGAAACCCATCCAACGACACCACAAGTGTCATCGATAACTGTGTCTTCATCAGAAACCCATCCAACAACACAAGTATCTTCGATAACTGCGTCTTCAACAGAAACCCATCCAACGACCCCACAAGTATCATCGATAACTGAGTCTTCCTCAGAAACCCATCCAACAACAACACAAGTATCATCACTAACTGTCTCTTCAACAGAAACCCATCCAACGACCCCACAACTATCATCGATAAAGGCATCTTCATCAGAAACCCATCCAACAACACACTTATCATCGATAAATCAGTCTTCTCCAGAAACCCATCCAACAACACATATATCATCGATAACTGAGTCTTCCTCAGAATCCAATCAAATGACAACACAAGTCTCTACTTTTACTGCGTCTTCAACAGAAACCCATCCAACAACGACAAAAGTATCTTCGATAACTGTGTCTTCAACAGAGACCCATCCAACAACATATGTACCAAATATAACTGAGACTTCATCAGAAACCCATCCAGCAACAACACAAGTATCATCGATAAATGTGTCTTCAACAGAAACCCATCCAACAACTACACATGTATCAAATATAACTGAGACTTCACCAGAAACCCATCCAACAACAACAGAGGAATCAATGATAACTGCGTCTTCATCAGAAACCCATCCAACAACAACAGAGGAATCATTGATAACTGTGTCTTCAGCAGAAGCCCATCCAACAACAGAGGAATCACTGATAACTGAGTCTTCATCAGAAACCCATCCAACAACAACACAAGTATCATCGATAACTGTGTCTTCAAGAGAAACCCATCCAACCACAACACAAGTATCATCAATAACTGTGTCTTCATCAGAAGCCCATCCAATGACACCACAAGTGTCATCGATAACTGAGTCTTCATCAGAAACCCATCCAACAACACAAGTATCATCGATAACTGTGTCTTCAGCAGAAACCCATCCAAAGACACCACAAGTATCATCAATAACTGAGTCTTCATCAGAAACCCATCCAACAACAACTCATGTATCAAATATAACTGAGACTTCATCTGAAACCCATTCAATGACAACACAAGTATCACGGATAACTGTGTCTTCAACAGAAACCCATCCAACAACAGAGGAATCATTGACAACTGTGTCCTCACCAGAAACCCATCCAACGACCCCACAAGTATCATCAATAACTGTGTCTTCACCAGAAACCCATCCAACAACACAAGTATCATCGATAACAGTATCTTCTCCAGAAGCCCATCCAATGACCCCACAAGTATCATCAATAACTGTGTCTTCACCAGAAGCCCATCCAACAACAACAGAGGAATCACTGATAACTGTCACTTCATCAGAATCCCATCCAATGACCCCAAAAGTATCAGCGATAACTGTGTCTTCAACAGAAACCCATCCAACAAGAACACAAGTGTCATTGATAACTGTGCCTTCATCAGAAACCCATCCAACGACAACACAAGTATCATCGATAACTGTGTCTCCATCAGAATCCCATCCAACGACACCACAACTGTCATCGATAATTGTGCCTTCATCAGAAACCCATCCAGCGACAACACAAGTATCATCGATAAATGTGTCTACAACAGAAACCCATCCAACAACAACACATGTACCAAATATAACTCAGACTTCATCAGAAACCCATACAACGACAACACAAGTATCATTGATAACTGCATCTTCACCAGAAACCCATCCAACAGCAACAGCAGTATCATCAATAACCGTGTCTTCACCAGAAAACCATTCAACAACAAAAGTATCTTCAATAACTGAGTCTTCAGCAGAAACCCATCCAACTACATCACAAGTGTCATTGATAACTGTGTCTTCCTCAGAAGCCCATCCAACGACACCACAGGTATCACCGATAACTGTGTCTTCACCAGAAAAACATTCAACCACAACACAAGTGTCATCGATAATTGTGCCTTCATCAGAAACCCATCCAACGACAACACAAGTATCATCGATAACTGTGTCTTCAAGAGAAACCCATCCAACGACACCACAAGTGTCATCGATAACTGTGTCTTCATCAGAAACCCATCCAACAACACATGTACCAAATATAACTGAGTCATCATCAGATACCCATCCAACAACAACACATGTACCAAATATAACTGCGTCTTCAACAGAAACCCAACCAACGACACCACAATTATCATCGATAACTAAGTCTTCATCAGAAACCCATCCAACAACAACACAAGTATCATCGATAACTGTGTCTTCAAGAGAAACCCATCCAACCACAACACAAGTATCATCAATAACTGTGTCTTCATCAGAAGCCCATCCAATGACACCACAAGTGTCATCGATAACTGAGTCTTCATCAGAAACCCATCCAACAACACAAGTATCATCGATAACTGTGTCTTCAGCAGAAACCCATCCAAAGACACCACAAGTATCATCAATAACTGAGTCTTCATCAGAAACCCATCCAACAACAACTCATGTATCAAATATAACTGAGACTTCATCTGAAACCCATTCAACGACAACACAAGTATCACGGATAACTGTGTCTTCAACAGAAACCCATCCAACAACAGAGGAATCATTGACAACTGTGTCCTCACCAGAAACCCATCCAACGACCCCACAAGTATCATCAATAACTGTGTCTTCACCAGAAACCCATCCAACAACACAAGTATCATCGATAACAGTATCTTCTCCAGAAGCCCATCCAATGACCCCACAAGTATCATCAATAACTGTGTCTTCACCAGAAACCCATCCAACAACAACAGAGGAATCACTGATAACTGTCACTTCATCAGAATCCCATCCAATGACCCCAAAAGTATCAGCGATAACTGTGTCTTCAACAGAAACCCATCCAACAAGAACACAAGTATCATCGATAACTGTGTCTCCATCAGAATCCCATCCAACGACACCACAACTGTCATCGATAATTGTGCCTTCATCAGAAACCCATCCAGCGACAACACAAGTATCATCGATAAATGTGTCTACAACAGAAACCCATCCAACAACAACACATGTACCAAATATAACTCAGACTTCATCAGAAACCCATACAACGACAACACAAGTATCATTGATAACTGCATCTTCACCAGAAACCCATCCAACAGCAACAGCAGTATCATCAATAACTGTGTCTTCACCAGAAAACCATTCAACAACAAAAGTATCTTCAATAACTGAGTCTTCAGCAGAAACCCATCCAACTACATCACAAGTGTCATTGATAACTGTGTCTTCAACAGAAACCCATCCAACCACAACACAGGTATCATCAATAACTGTGTCTTCCTCAGAAGCCCATCCAACGACACCACAGGTATCACCGATAACTGTGTCTTCACCAGAAAAACATTCAACCACAACACAAGTGTCATCGATAATTGTGCCTTCATCAGAAACCCATCCAACGACAACACAAGTATCATCGATAACTGTGTCTTCAAGAGAAACCCATCCAACGACACAAGTGTCATCGATAACTGTGTCTTCATCAGAAACCCATCCAACAACACATGTACCAAATATAACTGAGTCATCATCAGATACCCATCCAACAACAACACATGTACCAAATATAACTGCGTCTTCAACAGAAACCCAACCAACGACACCACAATTATCATCGATAACTAAGTCTTCATCAGAAACCCATCCAACAACAACAAAAGTATCTTCGATAATTGTGTCTTCATCAGAAACCCATCCAACAACACAAGTATCTTCGATAACTGCGTCTTCAACAGAAACCCATCCAAAGACAACACAAGTATCATCGATAACTGTGTCTCCAAGAGAAACCCATCCAACGACACCACAAGTGTCATCGATAACTGTGTCTTCATCAGAAACCCATCCAACAACACAAGTATCTTCGATAACTGCGTCTTCAACAGAAACCCATCCAACGACCCCACAAGTATCATCGATAACTGAGTCTTCCTCAGAAACCCATCCAACAACAACACAAGTATCATCACTAACTGTCTCTTCAACAGAAACCCATCCAACGACCCCACAACTATCATCGATAAAGGCATCTTCATCAGAAACCCATCCAACAACACACTTATCATCGATAAATCAGTCTTCTCCAGAAACCCATCCAACAACACATATATCATCGATAACTGAGTCTTCCTCAGAATCCAATCAAATGACAACACAAGTCTCTACTTTTACTGCGTCTTCAACAGAAACCCATCCAACAACGACAAAAGTATCTTCGATAACTGTGTCTTCAACAGAGACCCATCCAACAACATATGTACCAAATATAACTGAGACTTCATCAGAAACCCATCCAGCAACAACACAAGTATCATCGATAAATGTGTCTTCAACAGAAACCCATCCAACAACTACACATGTATCAAATATAACTGAGACTTCACCAGAAACCCATCCAACAACAACAGAGGAATCACTGATAACTGCGTCTTCATCAGAAACCCATCCAACAACAACAGAGGAATCATTGATAACTGTGTCTTCAGCAGAAGCCCATCCAACAACAGAGGAATCACTGATAACTGAGTCTTCATCAGAAACCCATCCAACAACAACACAAGTATCATCGATAACTGTGTCTTCAAGAGAAACCCATCCAACCACAACACAAGTATCATCAATAACTGTGTCTTCATCAGAAGCCCATCCAATGACACCACAAGTGTCATCGATAACTGAGTCTTCATCAGAAACCCATCCAACAACACAAGTATCATCGATAACTGTGTCTTCAGCAGAAACCCATCCAAAGACACCACAAGTATCATCAATAACTGAGTCTTCATCAGAAACCCATCCAACAACAACTCATGTATCAAATATAACTGAGACTTCATCTGAAACCCATTCAACGACAACACAAGTATCACGGATAACTGTGTCTTCAACAGAAACCCATCCAACAACAGAGGAATCATTGACAACTGTGTCCTCACCAGAAACCCATCCAACGACCCCACAAGTATCATCAATAACTGTGTCTTCACCAGAAACCCATCCAACAACACAAGTATCATCGATAACAGTATCTTCTCCAGAAGCCCATCCAATGACCCCACAAGTATCATCAATAACTGTGTCTTCACCAGAAACCCATCCAACAACAACAGAGGAATCACTGATAACTGTCACTTCATCAGAATCCCATCCAATGACCCCAAAAGTATCAGCGATAACTGTGTCTTCAACAGAAACCCATCCAACAAGAACACAAGTGTCATTGATAACTGTGCCTTCATCAGAAACCCATCCAACGACAACACAAGTATCATCGATAACTGTGTCTCCATCAGAATCCCATCCAACGACACCACAACTGTCATCGATAATTGTGCCTTCATCAGAAACCCATCCAGCGACAACACAAGTATCATCGATAAATGTGTCTACAACAGAAACCCATCCAACAACAACACATGTACCAAATATAACTCAGACTTCATCAGAAACCCATACAACGACAACACAAGTATCATTGATAACTGCATCTTCACCAGAAACCCATCCAACAGCAACAGCAGTATCATCAATAACCGTGTCTTCACCAGAAAACCATTCAACAACAAAAGTATCTTCAATAACTGAGTCTTCAGCAGAAACCCATCCAACTACATCACAAGTGTCATTGATAACTGTGTCTTCAACAGAAACCCATCCAACCACAACACAGGTATCATCAATAACTGTGTCTTCCTCAGAAGCCCATCCAACGACACCACAGGTATCACCGATAACTGTGTCTTCACCAGAAAAACATTCAACCACAACACAAGTGTCATCGATAATTGTGCCTTCATCAGAAACCCATCCAACGACAACACAAGTATCATCGATAACTGTGTCTTCAAGAGAAACCCATCCAACGACACCACAAGTGTCATCGATAACTGTGTCTTCATCAGAAACCCATCCAACAACACATGTACCAAATATAACTGAGTCATCATCAGATACCCATCCAACAACAACACATGTACCAAATATAACTGCGTCTTCAACAGAAACCCAACCAACGACACCACAATTATCATCGATAACTAAGTCTTCATCAGAAACCCATCCAACAACAACACAAGTATCATCGATAACTGTGTCTTCAAGAGAAACCCATCCAACCACAACACAAGTATCATCAATAACTGTGTCTTCATCAGAAGCCCATCCAATGACACCACAAGTGTCATCGATAACTGAGTCTTCATCAGAAACCCATCCAACAACACAAGTATCATCGATAACTGTGTCTTCAGCAGAAACCCATCCAAAGACACCACAAGTATCATCAATAACTGAGTCTTCATCAGAAACCCATCCAACAACAACTCATGTATCAAATATAACTGAGACTTCATCTGAAACCCATTCAACGACAACACAAGTATCACGGATAACTGTGTCTTCAACAGAAACCCATCCAACAACAGAGGAATCATTGACAACTGTGTCCTCACCAGAAACCCATCCAACGACCCCACAAGTATCATCAATAACTGTGTCTTCACCAGAAACCCATCCAACAACACAAGTATCATCGATAACAGTATCTTCTCCAGAAGCCCATCCAATGACCCCACAAGTATCATCAATAACTGTGTCTTCACCAGAAACCCATCCAACAACAACAGAGGAATCACTGATGACTGTCACTTCATCAGAATCCCATCCAATGACCCCAAAAGTATCAGCGATAACTGTGTCTTCAACAGAAACCCATCCAACAAGAACACAAGTGTCATTGATAACTGTGCCTTCATCAGAAACCCATCCAACGACAACACAAGTATCATCGATAACTGTGTCTCCATCAGAATCCCATCCAACGACACCACAACTGTCATCGATAATTGTGCCTTCATCAGAAACCCATCCAGCGACAACACAAGTATCATCGATAAATGTGTCTACAACAGAAACCCATCCAACAACAACACATGTACCAAATATAACTCAGACTTCATCAGAAACCCATACAACGACAACACAAGTATCATTGATAACTGCATCTTCACCAGAAACCCATCCAACAGCAACAGCAGTATCATCAATAACTGTGTCTTCACCAGAAAACCATTCAACAACAAAAGTATCTTCAATAACTGAGTCTTCAGCAGAAACCCATCCAACTACATCACAAGTGTCATTGATAACTGTGTCTTCAACAGAAACCCATCCAACCACAACACAGGTATCATCAATAACTGTGTCTTCCTCAGAAGCCCATCCAACGACACCACAGGTATCACCGATAACTGTGTCTTCACCAGAAAAACATTCAACCACAACACAAGTGTCATCGATAATTGTGCCTTCATCAGAAACCCATCCAACGACAACACAAGTATCATCGATAACTGTGTCTTCAAGAGAAACCCATCCAACGACACCACAAGTGTCATCGATAACTGTGTCTTCATCAGAAACCCATCCAACAACACATGTACCAAATATAACTGAGTCATCATCAGATACCCATCCAACAACAACACATGTACCAAATATAACGGCGTCTTCAACAGAAACCCAACCAACGACACCACAATTATCATCGATAACTAAGTCTTCATCAGAAACCCATCCAACAACAACAAAAGTATCTTCGATAATTGTGTCTTCATCAGAAACCCATCCAACAACACAAGTATCTTCGATAACTGCGTCTTCAACAGAAACCCATCCAAAGACAACACAAGTATCATCGGTAGCTGTGTCTCCAAGAGAAACCCATCCAACGACACCACAAGTGTCATCGATAACTGTGTCTTCAACAGAAACCCATCCAACGACCCCACAACTATCATCGATAAAGGCATCTTCATCAGAAACCCATCCAACAACACAATTATCATCGATAAATCAGTCTTCTCCAGAAACGCATCCAACAACAACACATATATCATCGATAACTGAGTCTTCCTCAGAATCCAATCAAATGACAACACAAGTCTCTACTTTTACTGCGTCTTCAACAGAAACCCATCCAACAACGACAAAAGTATCTTCGATAACTGTGTCTTCAACAGAGACCCATCCAACAACATATGTACCAAATATAACTGAGACTTCATCAGAAACCCATCCAGCGACAACACAAGTATCATCGATAAATGTGTCTTCAACAGAAACCCATCCAACAACACATGTACCAAATATAACTGGGACTTCATCAGAAACACATCCAATGACAACACAAGTATCATTGATAAATGCATCTTCACCAGAAACCCATCCAACAGCAACACTAGTATCATCAATAACTGTGTCTTCACCAGAAAACCATCGAACGACAAAAGTATCTTCAATAACTGAGTCTTCAGCAGAAACCCATCCAACTACATCACAAGTGTCATTGATAACTGTGTCTTCACCAGAAACCCATCCAACAACAGAGGAATCACTGATAACTGCGTCTTCATCAGAAACCCATCCAACAACAGAGGAATCACTGATAACTGTGTCTTCATCAGAAGCCCATCCAACAACAGAGGGATCATTGATAACTGAGTCTTCATCAGAAATCCATCCAACAACAACACAAGTATCATCAATAACTGTGTCTTCATCAGAAGCCCATCCAACGACACCACAAGTGTCATCGATAACTGAGTCTTCATCAGAAACCCATCCAACAACACAAGTATCTTCGATAACAGTGTCTGCAACAGAAACCCATCCAACGACCCCACAAGTATCATCGATAACTGAGTCTTCCTCAGAAACCCATCCAACAACAACACAACTATCATCACTAACTGTCTCTTCAACAGAAACCCAACCAACGACATCACAACTATCATCGATAACGGCATCTTCATCAGAAACCCATCCAACAACACAATTATCATCGATAAATCAGTCTTCTGCAGAAACCCATCCAACAACAACGCATGTATCATCGATAACTGAGTCTTCCTCAGAATCCAATCAAATGACAACACAAGTCTCTACTATTACTGCGTCTTCAACAGAAACTCATCCAACAACGACAAAAGTATCTTCGATAACTGTGTCTTCAACAGAAACCCATCCAACAACACATGTACCAAATATAACTGAGACTTCATCAGAAACCCATCCAGCGACAACACAAGTATCATCGATAAATGTGTCTTCAACAGAAACCCATCCAACAACACATGTACCAAATATAACTGAGACTTCATCAGAAACCCATCCAGCGACAACAGAAGTATCATTGATAACTACATCTTCAGCAGAAACCCATCCAACAGCAACACTAGTATCATCAATAACTGTGTCTTCACCAGAAAACCATCCAACGACAAAGGTATCTTCAATAACTGAGTCTTCACCAGAAACCCATCCAACAACAGCAGAGGAATCACTGATAACGGCATCTTCATCAGAAACCCATCCAACAACAACAGAGGTATCATTGATAACTGTGTCTTCATCAGAAGCCCATCCAACAAAAGAGGAATCATTGATAACTGAGTCTTCATCAGAATCCCATCGAACAACACAAGTATCATCAATAACTGTGTCTTCATCAGAAGCCCATCCAACGACACCACAAGTATCATCAATAACTGAGTCTTCATCAGAAACCCATCCAACAACAAATGTTGTATCAAATATAACTGAGTCTTCAACAGAAACCCATCCAACAACAGAGGAATCATTGACAACTGTGTCTTCACCAGAAACCCATCCAACGACCCCACAAGTATCATCAATAACTGTGTCTTCACCAGAAACCCATCCAACAACACAAATATCATCGATAACAGTGTCTTCTCCAGAAGCCCATCCAATGACCCCACAAGTATCATCAATAACTGTGTCTTCACCACAAACCCATCCAACAACAACAGAGGAATCACTGAAAACTGTCACTTCATCAGAATCCCATCCAATGACCCCAAAAGTACCATCGATAACTGTGTCTTCAACAGAAACCCATCCAACAACACATGTACCAAATATAACTGAGACTTCATCAGAAACCCATCCAGCGACAACACAAGTATCATCGATAAATGTGTCTTCAACAGAAACCCATCCAACAACTACACATGTATCAAATATAACTGAGACATCATCAGAAACCCATCCAGCGACAACACAAGTATCATCGATACATGTGTCTTCAACAGAAACCCATCCAACAACACATGTACCAAATATAACTGAGACTTCATCAGAAACCCATCCAGCGACAACACAAGTATCATCGATAAATGTGTCTTCAACAGAAACCCATCCAACAACTACACATGTATCAAATATAACTGAGACTTCATCAGAAACCCATCCAACTACATCACAAGTGTCATTGATAACTGTGTCTTCACCAGAAACCCATCCAACAACAACAGAGGAATCACTGATAACTGCGTCTTCATCAGAAACCCATCGAACAACAACAGAGGAATCATTGATAACTGAGTCTTCATCAGAGACCCATCCAACAACAACACAAGTATCATCGATAACTGTGTCTTCAAGAGAAACTCATCCAACCACAACACAAGTATCATCAATAACTGTGTCTTCATCAGAAGCCCATCCAACAACACCACAAGTGTCATCGATAACTGAGTCTTCATCAGAAACCCATTCAACAACACAAGTATCATCGATAACTGTGTCTTCAGCAGAAACCCATCCAAAGACACCACAAGTATCATCAATAACTGAGTCTTCATCAGAAACCCATCCAACAACAACTCATGTATCAAATATAACTGAGATTTCATCTGAAACCCATTCAATGACAACACAAGTATCACCGATAACTGTGTCTTCAACAGAAACCCATCCAACAACAGAGGAATCATTGACAACTGTGTCTTCATCAGAAGCCCATCCAACAACAACAGAGGAATCATTGATAACTGAGTCTTCATCAGAAACCCATCCAACAACAACACAAGTATCATCGATAACTGTGTCTTCAAGAGAAACCCATTCAACCACAACACAAGTATCATCAAAAGCTGTGTCTTCATCAGAAGCCCATCCAACGACACCACAAGTGTCATCGATAACTGAGTCTTCATCAGAAACCCATCCAACAACACAAGTATCATCAATAACTGTGTCTTCATCAGAAACCCATCCAAAGACACCACAAGTATCATCAATAACTGAGTCTTCCTCAGAAATCCATCCAACAACAACACAAGTATCTTCGAAAACTGCGTCTTCATCAGAAACCCATCCAACAACACAAGTACCAAATATAACTGAGTCATCATCAGATACCCATCCAACAACAACACATGTACCAAACATAACTGCGTCTTCAACAGAAACCCAACCAACGACACCACAATTATCAACGATAACTAAGTCTTCATCAGGAACCCATCCAACAACAACACATGTACCAAATATAACTGCGTCTTCAAAAGAAACCCAACCAACGACCCCACAAGTATCATCGATAACGGCATCTTCATCAGAAACCCATCCAACAACAACACATGTATCAAATATAACTGAGACTTCATCTGAAACCCATCCAACGACAACACAAGTATCATCAATAACAGTGTCTTCACCAGAAAAACATCCAACAATGACAAAAGTATCTTCTATAACTGAGTCTTCCTTAGAAACCCATCCAACAACACAAGTATCTTCGATAGCTGTGTCTTCACCAGAAACCCATTCAAAAGCAACACAAGTATCATCGATAACTGTGTCTTCATCAGAAACCCATCCAACGACAACACAAGTATCATCGATAACTAAGTCTTCATCAGAAACCCATCCAACAACAACACATGTACCAAATATAACTGCGTCTTCAACAGAAACCCATCCAACAACGACAAAAGTATCTTCGATAACTGTGTCTTCAACAGAAACCCATCCAACAACACATGTACCAAATATAACTGAGACTTCATCAGAAACCCATCCAACGACAACACAAGTATCATCGATAACTGAGTCTTCCTCAGAAATCCATCCAACAACAACACAAGTATCTTCGATAACTGTGTCTTCATCAGAAACCCATCCAACAACACAAGTACCAAATATAACTGAGTCATCATCAGATACCCATCCAACAACAACACATGTACCAAATATAACTGCGTCTTCAACAGAAAGCCAACCAACGACACCACAATTATCATCGATAACTAAGTCATCATCAGAAACCCATCCAACAACAATACATGTACCAAATATAACTGCGTCTTCAACAGAAACCCAACCAATGACCCCACAAGTATCATCGATAACGGCATCTTCATCAGAAACCCATCCAACAACAACACATGTACCATATATAACTGAGACTTCATCAGAAACCCATCCAACGACAACACAAGTATCATCAATAACAGTGTCTTCACCAGAAAACCATCCAACGACAAAAGTATCTTCAATAACTGAATCTTCAGCAGAAACCCATCCAACATCAACACATGTATCAAATATAACTGAGACTTCATCTGAAACCCATCCAATGACAACACAAGTATCATCGATAACTACGTCTTCACCAGAAAAACATCCAACAACGACAAAAGTATCTTCTATAACTCAGTCTTCCTCAGAAACCCATCCAACAACACAAGTATCTTCGATAACTGTGTCTTCACCAGAAACCCATTCAACAGCAACACAAGTATCATCGATAACTGTGTCTTCATCAGAAACCCATCCAACGACAACACAAGTATCATCGATAACTAAGTCTTCATCAGAAACCTATCCAACAACAACACATGTACCAAATATAACTGCGTCTTCAACAGAAACCCATCCAACAACGACAAAAGTATCTTCGATAACTGTGTCTTCAACAGAAACCCATCCAACAACACATGTACCAAATATAACTGAGACTTCATCAGAAACCCATCCAGCGACAACACAAGTATCATCGATAAATGTGTCTTCAACAGAAACCCATCCAACAACAACACATGTATCAAATATAACTGAGACTTCATCAGAAACCCATCCAGCGACAACACAAGTATCATCGATAAATGTGTCTTCAACAGAAACCCATCCAACAACACATGTACCAAATATAACTGAGATTTCATCAGAAACCCATCCAACGACAACACAAGTATCATTGATAACTGCATCTTCACCAGAAACCCATCCAACAACAACACAAGTTTCATCGATAACAGTGTCTTCTCCAGAAGCCCATCCAACAACTCCACAATTATCATCAATAACTGTGTCTTCAACAGAAACCCATCCAACAAGAACACAAGTGTCATCGATAACTGTGTCTCCATCAGAATCCCATCCAATGACACCACAAGTGTCATCGATAATTCTGCCTTCATCAGAAACCCATCCAACGACAACAGAGGAATCACTGATAACTGTCACTTCATCAGAATCCCATCCAATGACCCCAAAAGTATCATCGATAACTGTGTCTTCAACAGAAACCCATCCAACAAGAACACAAGTGTCATCGATAACTGTGTCTCCATCAGAACCCCATCCAACGACCCCACAAGTGTCATCGATAATTGTGCCTTCATCAGAAACCCAACCAACGACAACACAAGTATCATCAATAACTGTGTCTTCAAGAGAAACCCATCCAAAGACACCACAAGTATCATCAATAACAGAGTCTTCATCAGAAACCCATCCCACAACACATGTATCAAATATAACTGAGACTTCATCTGAAACCCATCCAATGACAACACAAGTATCATCGATAAATGTGCCTTCATCAGAAACGCATCCAACAACACAAGTACCAAATATAACTCAGTCATCATCAGATACCCATCCAACAACACATGTACGAAATATAACTGTGTCTTCAACAGCAACCCAACCAACGACACCACAATTATCATCGATGACTAAGTCTTCATCAGAAACCCATCCAACAACAACACATGTACCAAATATAACTGCGTCTCCAACAGAAACCCAACCAACGACCCCACAAGTGTCATCAATAACTGTGTCTTCATCACAAACCCATCCAACAACACATGTACCAAATATAACTGAGTCATCATCAGATATCCATCCAGCGACAACACAAGTATCATCGATAAATGTGTCTTCAACAGAAACCCATCCAACAACTACACATGTATCAAATATAACTGAGACTTCATCAGAAAGCCATCCAGCGACAACACAAGTATCATCGATAAATGTGTCTTCAACAGAAACCCATCCAACAACAACACAAGTATCATCGATAACTGTGTCTTCAAGAGAAACCCATCAAACCACAACACAAGTATCATCAATACCTGTGTCTTCCTCAGAAGCCCATCCAACGACACCACAAGTGTCATCGATAACTGAGTCTTCATCAGAAACCCATCCAACGACCCAACAAGTATCGTCAATAACTGTGTCTTCATCAGAAACCCATCCAACGACCCCAAAAGTATCATCAATAACTGTGTCTTCATCAGAAACCCATCCAACAACAACATATGTATCAAATATAACTGAGACTTCATCAGAAACCCATCCAACGACAACACAAGTATCATGGATAACTGCATCTTCACCAGAAACCCATCCAACAGCAACACTAGTATCATCAATAACTGTGTCTTCACCAGAAAACCATCCAACGACAAAAGTATCTTCAATAACTGAGTCTTCAGCAGAAACCCATCCAACTACATCACAAGTGTCATTGATAACTGTGTCTTCACCAGAAACCCATCCAACAACAACAGAGGAATCACTGATAACTGCGTCTTCATCAGAAACCCATCCAACAATAACAGAGGAATCATTGATAACTGTGTCTTCATCAGAAGCCCATCCAACAACAGAGGAATCATTGATAACTGAGTCTTCATCAGAGACCCATCCAACAACAACACAAGTATCACTGATAACTGTGTCTTCAAGAGAAACCCATCCAACCACAACACAAGTATCATCAATAACAGTGTCTTCATCAGAAGCCCATCCAACGACACCACAAGTGTCATCGATAACTGAGTCTTCATCAGAAACCCATCCAACAACACAAGTATCATCGATAACTGTGTCTTCAGCAGAAACCCATCCAAAGACACCACAAGTATCATCAACGACTGAGTCTTCATCAGAAACCCATCCAACAACAACTCATGTATCAAATATAACTGAGACTTCATCTGAAACCCATTCAACAACAACACAAGTATCACCGATAACTGTATCTTCAACAAAAACCCATCCAACAACAGAGGAATCATTGACAGCTGTGTCTTCATCAGAAGCCCATCCAAAAACAACAGAGGAAGCATTGATAACTGAGTCATCAGAAACCCATCCAACAACAACACAAGTATCATCGATAACTGTGTCTTCAAGAGAAACCCATCCAACCACAACACAAGTATCATCAATAACTGTGTCTTCCTCAGAAGCCCATCCAAAGACACCACAAGTGTCATCGATAACTGAGTCTTCATCAGAAACCCATCCAACAACAACACAAGTATCATCGACAACTGAGTCTTCCTCAGAAATCCATCCAACAACAACACAAGTATCTTCGATAACTGCGTCTTCATCAGAAACCCATCCAACAACACAAGTACCAAATATAACTGAGTCATCATCAGATACCCATCCAACTACACATGTACCAAATATAATTGCGTCTTCAACAGCAACCCAACCAACGACACCACAATTATCATCGATAACGGCATCTTCATCAGAAACCCATCCAACAACAACACATGTACCAAATATAACTGAGATTTCATCAGAAACCCATCCAACGACAACACAAGTATCATCAATAGCAGTGTCTTCACCAGAAAACCATCCAACGACAAAAGTATCTTCAATAACTGAGTCTTCAGCAGAAACCCATCCAACAACAACACATGTATCAAATATAACTGAGACTTCATCTGAAACCCATCCAATGACAACACAAGTATCATCGATAACTACGTCTACACCAGAAAAACATCCAACAACGACAAAAGTATCTTCTATAACTGAGTCTTCCTCAGAAACCCTTCCAACAACACAAGTATCTTCGATAACATTGTCTTCACCAGAAACCCATTCAACAGCAACACAAGTATCATCGATAACTGTGTCTTCATCAGAAACCCATCCAATGACAACACAAGTATCATCGATAACTAAGTCTTCATCAGCAACCCATCCAACAACAACACATGTACCAAATCTAACTGCGTCTTCAACAGAAACACATCCAACAATGACAAAAGTATCTTCGATAACTGTGTCTTCAACAGAAACCCATCCAACAACTACACATGTATCAAATATAACTGAGACTTCATCAGAAACTCATCCAAGGACAACACAAGTATCATTGATAACTGCATCTTCACCAGAAACCCATCCAACAGCAACACCAGTATCATCAATAACTGTGTCTTCACCAGAAAACCATCCAACGACAAAAGTATCTTCAATAACTGAGTCTTCAACAGAAACCCATCCAACAACTACACATGTATCAAATATAACTGAGACTTCATCAGAAACCCATCCAGCGACAACACAAGTATCATCGATAAATGTGTCTTCAACAGAAACCCATCCAACAAAAACACATGTACCAAATATAACTGAGACTTCATCAGAAACCCATCCAAGGACAACACAAGTATCATTGATAACTGCATCTTCATCAGAAACCCATCCAACAGCAACACCAGTATCATCAATAACTGTGTCTTCACCAGAAAACCATCCAACGACAAAAGTATCTTCAATAACTGAGTCTTCAACAGAAACCCATCCAACTACATCACAGGTATCATCGATAACTGTGTCTTCATCAGAAGCCCATCCAACGACACAAGTATCATCGATAACTGTGTCTTCAGCAGAAACCCATCCAACAACACAAGTATCATCGATAACTGTGTCTTCAGCAGAAACCCATCCAAAGACACCACAAGTATCATCAACGACTGAGTCTTCATCAGAAACCCATCCAACAACAACTCATGTATCAAATATAACTGAGACTTCATCTGAAACCCATTCAACAACAACACAAGTATCACCGATAACTGTATCTTCAACAAAAACCCATCCAACAACAGAGGAATCATTGACAGCTGTGTCTTCATCAGAAGCCCATCCAAAAACAACAGAGGAAGCATTGATAACTGAGTCATCAGAAACCCATCCAACAACAACACAAGTATCATCGATAACTGTGTCTTCAAGAGAAACCCATCCAACCACAACACAAGTATCATCAATAACTGTGTCTTCCTCAGAAGCCCATCCAAAGACACCACAAGTGTCATCGATAACTGAGTCTTCATCAGAAACCCATCCAACGACAACACAAGTATCATCGACAACTGAGTCTTCCTCAGAAATCCATCCAACAACAACACAAGTATCTTCGATAACTGCGTCTTCATCAGAAACCCATCCAACAACACAAGTACCAAATATAACTGAGTCATCATCAGATACCCATCCAACTACACATGTACCAAATATAATTGCGTCTTCAACAGCAACCCAACCAACGACACCACAATTATCATCGATAACGGCATCTTCATCAGAAACCCATCCAACAACAACACATGTACCAAATATAACTGAGATTTCATCAGAAACCCATCCAACGACAACACAAGTATCATCAATAGCAGTGTCTTCACCAGAAAACCATCCAACGACAAAAGTATCTTCAATAACTGAGTCTTCAGCAGAAACCCATCCAACAACAACACATGTATCAAATATAACTGAGACTTCATCTGAAACCCATCCAATGACAACACAAGTATCATCGATAACTACGTCTACACCAGAAAAACATCCAACAACGACAAAAGTATCTTCTATAACTGAGTCTTCCTCAGAAACCCTTCCAACAACACAAGTATCTTCGATAACATTGTCTTCACCAGAAACCCATTCAACAGCAACACAAGTATCATCGATAACTGTGTCTTCATCAGAAACCCATCCAATGACAACACAAGTATCATCGATAACTAAGTCTTCATCAGCAACCCATCCAACAACAACACATGTACCAAATCTAACTGCGTCTTCAACAGAAACACATCCAACAATGACAAAAGTATCTTCGATAACTGTGTCTTCAACAGAAACCCATCCAACAACTACACATGTATCAAATATAACTGAGACTTCATCAGAAACTCATCCAAGGACAACACAAGTATCATTGATAACTGCATCTTCACCAGAAACCCATCCAACAGCAACACCAGTATCATCAATAACTGTGTCTTCACCAGAAAACCATCCAACGACAAAAGTATCTTCAATAACTGAGTCTTCAACAGAAACCCATCCAACAACTACACATGTATCAAATATAACTGAGACTTCATCAGAAACCCATCCAGCGACAACACAAGTATCATCGATAAATGTGTCTTCAACAGAAACCCATCCAACAAAAACACATGTACCAAATATAACTGAGACTTCATCAGAAACCCATCCAAGGACAACACAAGTATCATTGATAACTGCATCTTCATCAGAAACCCATCCAACAGCAACACCAGTATCATCAATAACTGTGTCTTCACCAGAAAACCATCCAACGACAAAAGTATCTTCAATAACTGAGTCTTCAACAGAAACCCATCCAACTACATCACAGGTATCATCGATAACTGTGTCTTCATCAGAAGCCCATCCAACGACACAAGTATCATCGATAACTGTGTCTTCAGCAGAAACCCATCCAACGACAAATGTTGTATCAAATATAACTGAAACTTCATCTGAAACCCATTCAATGACAACACAAGTATCACCGATAACAGTGTCTTCAACAGAAACCCATCCAACAACAGAGGAATCATTGACAACTGTGTCTTCACCAGAAACCCATCCAACGACCCCACAAGTATCATCAATAACTGTGTCTTCACCAGAAACCCATCCAACAACACAAGTATCATTGATAACAGTGTCTTCTCCAGAAGGCCATCCAACGACCCTACAAGTATCATCAATAACTGTGTCTTCACCAGAAACTCATCCAACAACAACAGAGGAATCACTGATAACTGTCACTTCATCAGAATCCCATCCAATGACCCCAAAAGTATCATCGATAACTGTGTCTTCAACAGAAACCCATCCAACAAGAACACAAGTGTCATCGATAACTGTGCCTTCATCAGAAACCCATCCAACGACAACACAAGTATCATCGATAACTGTGTCTCCATCAGAAACCCATCCAACGACACCACAAGTGTCATCAATAATTGTGCCTTCATCAGAAACCCATCCAATGACCCCAAAAGTATCATCGATAAATGTGTCTTCAACAGAAACCCATCCAACAACAACACATGTACCAAATATAATTGAGACTTCATCAGAAACCCATCCAACGACAACACAAGTATCATTGATAACTGCATCTTCACCAGAAACCCATCCAACAGCAACACCAGTATCATCAATAACTGTGTCTTCACCAGAAAACCATCCAATGACAAAAGTATCTTCAATAACTGTGTCTTCAACAGAAACCCATCCAACCACAACACAAGTATCATCGATAACAGTGTCTTCACCAGAAAACCATCCAATGACAAAAGTATCTTCAATAACTCTGTCTTCAACAGAAACCCATCCAACCACAACACAAGTGTCATCGATAACTGTGTCTGCATCAGAATCCCATCCAATGAAACCACAAGTGTCATCGATAATTGTGCCTTCATCAGAAACCCATCCAACGACAACAGAGGAATCACTGATAACTGTCACTTCATCAGAATCCCATCCAATGACCCCAAAAGTATCATCGATAACTGTGTCTTCAACAGAAACCCATCCAACAATAACACAAGTGTCATCGATAACTGTGTCTCCATCAGAAACCCATCCAACGACAACACAAGTATCATCGATAACTGTGTCTTCAAGAGAAACCCATCCAACGACACCACAAGTGTCATCGATAACTGTGTCTTCATCAGAAGCCCATCCAACAACACATGTACCAAATATAACTGAGTCATCATCAGATACACATCCAACAACAACACATGTACCAAATATAACTGCGTCTTCAACAGAAACCCAACCAACGACACCACAATTATCATCGATAACTAAGTCTTCATCAGAAACCCATCCAACAGCAACACAAGTATCATCGATAACTGTGTCTTCAAGAGAAACCCATCCAACCACAACACAAGTATCATCAATAACTGTGTCTTCCTCAGAAGCCCATCCAACGACACCACAAGTGTCGTCGATAACTGAGTCTTCATCAGGAACCCATCCAACGACCCCAAAAGGATCATCAATAACTGTGTCTTCATCAGAAACACATCCAACGACACCAAAAGTATCATCAATAACTGTGTCTTCATCAGAAACCCATCCAAAGACACCACAAGTATCATCAATAACTGAGTCTTCATCAGAAACCCATCCAACAACAACACATGTACCAAATATAACTGTGTCTTCAACAGAACCCCATCCAACAACGACAAAAGAATCTTTGATAACTGTGTCTTCAACAGAAACCCATCCAACAACACATGTACCAAATATAACTGAGACTTCATCAGACACCCATCCAGCGACAACACAAGTATCATCGATACATGTGTCTTCAACAGAAACCCATCCAACAACACATGTACCAAATATAACTGAGACTTCATCAGAAACCCATCCAACGACAACACAAGTATCATTGATAACTGCATCTTCACCAGAAACCCATCCAACAGCAACACTAGTATCATCAATAACTATGTCTTCACCAGAAAACCATCCAACGACAAAAGTATCTTCAATAACTGAGTCTTCAGCAGAAACCCAGCCAACTACATCACAAGTATCATCGATAACTGTGTCTTCATCAGAAGCCCATCCAACGACACAAGTATCATCAATAACTGTGTCTTCAGTGGAAACCCATCCAAAGACACCACAAGTATCATCAATAACTGAGTCTTCATCAGAAACCCATCCAACAACAAATGTTGTATCAAATATAACTGAGACTTCATCTGAAACCCATTCAACGACAACACAAGTATCACCGATAACTGCGTCTTCAACAGAAACCCAACCAACGACACCACAATTATCATCGATAACTAAGTCTTCATCAGAAACCCATCCAACAACAACACAAGTATCATCGATAACTGTGTCTTCAAGAGAAACCCATCCAACCACAACACAAGTATCAACAATAACTGTGTCTTCCTCAGAAGCCAATCCAATGACACCACAAGTGTCGTCGATAACTGAGTCTTCATCAGAAACCCATCCAACGACCCCAAAAGGATCATCAATAACTGTGTCTTCATCAGAAACCCATCCAACGACCCCAAAAGTATCATCAATAACTGTGTCTTCATCAGAAACCCATCCAAAGACACCACAAGTATCATCAATAACTGAGTCTTCATCAGAAACCCACACAACACATGTATCAAATATAACTGAGACTTCATCAGAAAGCCATCCAACGACAACACAAGTATCATTGATAACTGCATCTTCACCAGAAACCCATCCAATGACAAAAGTATCTTCAATAACTGAGTCTTCAGCAGAAAACCATCCAACGACAAAAGTATCTTCAATAACTGAGTCTTCAGCAGCAACCCATCCAACTACATCACAAGCATCATTGATAACTGTGTCTTCACCAGAAGCCCATCCAACAACAACAGAGGAATCATTGATAACTGAGTCTTCATCAGAAACCAATCCAACAACAACACAAGTATCATCGATAACTGTGTCTTCAAGAGAAACCCATCCAACCACAACACAAGTATCATCAATAACTGTGTCTTCCTCAGAAGCCCATCCAACGACACCACAAGTGTCATCGATAACTGAGTCTTCATCAGAAACCCATCCAACGACCACACAAGTATCATCAATAACTGTGCCTTCATCAGAAACCCACCCAACGACCCCAAAAGTATCATCAATAACTGTGACTTCATCTGAAACCCATCCAACGACAACACAAGTATCATCGATAACTGAGTCTTCCTCAGAAATCCATCCAACAACAACACAAGTATCTTCGATAACTGCGTCTTCATCAGAAACCCATTCAACAACACAAGTACCAAATATAACTGAGTCATCATCAGATGCCCATCCAACAACAACACATGTACCAAATATAACTGCGTCTTCAACAGAAACCCAACCAACGACACCACAATTATCTTCGATAACTAAGTCTTTATCAGAAACCCATCCAACAACAACACATGTACCAAATATAACTGCGTCTTCAACAGAAACCCAACCAACGACCCCACAAGTATCATCGATAATGGCATCTTCATCAGAAACCCATCCAACAACACATGTATCAAATATAACTGAGACTTCATCTGAAACCAATCCAACGACAACACAAGTATCATCAATAATAGTGTCTTCACCAGAAAAACATCCAACAATGACAAAAGTATCTTCTATAACTGAGTCTTCACCAGAAACCCATTCAACAGAAACACAAGTATCATCGATAACTGTGTCTTCATCAGAAACCCATCCAATGACAACACAAGTATCATTGATAACTAAGTCTTCATCAGAAACCCATCCGACAACAGATGTACCAAATATAACTGCGTCTTCAACAGAAACCCATCCAACAACGACAAAAGTATCTTCGATAACTGTGTCTTCAACAGAAACCCATCCAACAATACATGTACCAAATATAACTGAGACTTCATCAGAAACCCATCCAGCGACAACACAAGTATCATCGATAAATGTGTCTTCAACAGAAACCCATCCAACAACACATGTACCAAATATAACTGAGACTTCATCAGAAACCCATCCAGCGACAACACAAGTATCATCGATAAATGTGTCTTCAACAGAAACCCATCCAACAACTACACATGTATCAAATATAACTGAGACTTCATCAGAAACCCATCCAGCGACAACACAAGTATCATCGATAAATGTGTCTTCAACAGAAACCCATCCAACAACAACACATGTACCAAATATAACTGAGACTTCATCAGAAACCCATCCAATGACAACACAAGTATCATTGATAACTGCATCTTCACCAGAAACCCATCCAACAGCAACACTAGTATCATCAATAACTGTGTCTTCACCAGAAAACCATCCAACGACAAAAGTATCTTCAATAACTGAGTCTTCAGCAGAAACCCATCCAACTACATCACAAGTATCATCGATAACTGTGTCTTCATCAGAAGCCCATCCAACGACACAAGTATCATCTCTAACTGTGTCTTCAGCGGAAACCCATCCAAAGACACCACAAGTATCATCAATAACTGAGTCTTCAGCAGAAACCCATCCAACAACAAATGTTGTATCAAATATAACTGAGACGTCATCTGAAACCCATTCAACAACAACACAAGTATCACCAATAACTGTGTCTTCAACAGAAACCCATCCAACAACAGAGGAATCATTGACAACTGTGTCTTCACCAGAAACCCATCCAACGACCCCACAAGTATCATCAATAACTGTGTCTTCAGCAGAAACCCATCCAACAACACAAGTATCATCGATAACAGTGTCTTCTCCAGAAGCCCATCCAACGACCCCACAAGTATCATCAATAACTGTGTCTTCACCAGAAACCCATCCAACAAGAACACAAGTGTCATCGATAACTGTGTCTCCATCAGAATCCCATCCAACGACACCACAAGTGTCCTCAATAATTGTGCCTTCATCAGAAACCCATCCAGCGACAACACAAGTATCATCGATAAATGTGTCTTCAACAGAAACCCATCCAACAACAACACATGTACTAAATATAACTGAGACTTCATCAGAAACCCATCCAACAGCAACACCAGTATCATCAATAACAGTGTCTTCACCAGAAAACCATACAATGACAAAAGTATCTTCAATAACTGAGTCTTCATCAGAAACCCATCCAACAACAACACAAGTATCATCAATAACTGTGTCTTCAACAGAAACCCATCCAACAAGAACACAAGTGTCATCGATAACTGTGTCTCCATCAGAATCCCATCCAATGACACCACAAGTGTCATCGATAATTGTGCCTTCATCAGAAACCCATCCAACGACAACAGAGGAATCACTGAAAACTGTCACTTCATCAGAATCCCATCCAATGACTCCAAAAGTATCATTGATAACTGTGTCTTCAACAGAAACCCATCCAACAAGAACACAAGTCTCATCGATAACTGTGTCTCCATCAGAATCCCATCCAATGACACCACAAGTGTCATCGATAATTGTGCCTTCATCAGAAACCCATCCAACGACAACACAAGTATCATCGATAACTGTGTCTTCAAGAGAAACCCATCCAACGACACGACAAGTGTCATCGATAACTGTGTCTTCATCAGAAACCCATCCAACAACACATGTACCAAATATAACTGCATCTTCAACAGAAACCCAACCAACAACACCACAATTATCATCGATAACTGTGTCTTCAAGAGAAACCCATCCAACGACACCACAAGTGTCATCGATAACTGTGTCTTCATCAGAAACCCATCCAACACAAGTATCTTCGATAACTGCGTCTTCAACAGAAACCCATCCAACAACCCCACAAGTATCATTGATAACTGAATCTCCCTCAGAACCCCATCCAACAACAACACAAGTATCATCACTAACTGTCTCTTCAACAGAAACCCATCAAGCGACCCCACAAGTATCATCGATAATGGCATCTTCATCAGAAACCCATCCAACAACACAATTATCATCGATAAATCAGTCTTCTGCAGAAACCCATCCAACAACAACACTTGTATCATCGATAACTGAATCTTCCTCAGAATCCAATCAAATGACAACACAAGTCTCGACTATTACTGCGTCTTCAACAGAAACCCATCCAACAACGACAAAAGTATCTTCGATAACTGTGTCTTCAACAGAAACCCATCCAACAACACATGTACCAAATATAACTGAGACTTCATCAGAAACCCATCCAGCGACAACACAAGTATCATCGATAAATGTGTCTTCAACAGAAACCCATCCAACAACACATGTACCAAATATAACTGAGACTTCATCAGAAACCCATCCAGTGACAACACAAGTATCATCGATAAATGTGTCTTCAACAGAAACCCATCCAACAAATACACATGTATCAAATATAACTGAGACTTCATCAGAAAGCCATCCAGTGACAACACAAGTATCATCGATAAATGTGTCTTCAACAAAAACCCATCCAACAATAACACATGTACCAAATATAATTGAGACCTCATCAGAAACCCATCCAACAGCAACACCAGTATCATCAATAACTGTGTCTTCGCCAGAAAATGATCCAACGACAAAAGTATCTTCAATAACTGAGTCTTCAGCAGAAACCCATCCAACTACATCACAAGCGTCATTGATAACTGTGTCTTCACCAGAAACACATCCAACAACAACAGAGGAATCATTGATAACTGTGTCTTCATCAGAAACCCATCCAACAACAACAGAGGAATCATTGATAACTGTGTCTTCATCAGAAGTCAATCCAACAACAACAGAGGAATCATTGATAACTGAGTCTTCATCAGAAACCCATCCAACAACAACACAAGTATCATCAATAACTGTGTCTTCAAGAGAAACCCATCCAACCACAACACAAGTATCATCAATAACTGTGTCTTCCTCAGAAGCCCATCCAACGACCCCAAAAGTATCATCAATAACTGTGTCTTCATCAGAAACCCATCCAAAGACAACACAAGTATCATCAATAACTGAGTCTTCATCAGAAACCCATCCAACAACAACACATGTATCAAATATAACTGAGACTTCATCAGAAACCCATCCAACGACAACACAAGTATCATTGAGAACTGCATCTTCACCAGAAACCCATCCAACGACAAAAGTATCTTCAATAACTGAGTCTTCAGCAGAAACCCATCCAACTACATCACAAGTGTCATTGATAACTGTGTCTTCACCAGAAACCCATCCAACAACAACAGAGGAATCACTGATAACTGCGTCTTCATCAGAAACCCATCCAACAACAACAGAGGAATCATTGATAACTGTGTCTTCATCAGAGACCCATCCAACAACAAAAGTATCATCGATAACTGTGTCTTCAAGAGAAACCCATCCAACCACAATACAAGTATCATCAATAACTGTGTCTTCATCAGAAGCCCATCCAACGACACCACAAGTGTCATCGATAACTGAGTCTTCATCAGAAACCCATCCAACAACACAAGTATCATCGATAACTGTGTCTTCAGCAGAAACCCATCCAAAGACACCACAAGTATCATCAATAACTGAGTCTTCATCAGAAACCCATCCAACAACAACTCATGTATCAAATATAACTGAGACTTCATCTGAAACCCATTCAACGACAACACAAGTATCACCGATAACTGTGTCTTCAACAGAAACCCATCCAACAACAGAGGAATCATTGACAACTGTGTCTTCATCAGAAGCCCATCCAACAACAACAGAGGAGTCATTGATAACTGAGTCTTCATCAGAAACCCATCCAACAACAACACAAGTATCATCGATAACTGTGGCTTCAAGAGAAACACATCCAACCACAACACAAGTATCATCAATAACGGTGTCTTCCTCAGAAGCCCATCCAACAAAACCACAAGTGTCATCGATAACTGAGTCTTCATCAGAAACCCATCCAACGACCCCACAAGTATCATCAATAACTGTGTCTTCATCAGAAACCCACCCAACGACCCCAAAAGTATCATCAATAACTGTGTCTTCATCAGAAACTCATCCAAAGACACCACAAGTATCATCAATAACTGAGTCTTCATCAGAAACCCATCCAACAACAACACATGTATCAAATATAACTGAGACTTCATCTGAAACACATCCAATGACAACACAAGTATCATCGATAACTGAGTCTTCCTCAGAAACCCATCCAACAACAACACAAGTATCTTCGAAAACTGCGTCTTCATCAGAAACCCATCCAACAACACAAGTACCAAATATAACTGAGTCATCATCAGATACCCATCCAACAACACATGTACCAAATATAACTGCGTCTTCAACAGAAACCCAACCAACTACACCACAATTATCAACGATAACTAAGTCATCATCAGAAACCCATCCAACAACAACACATGTACCAAATATAACTGCGTCTTCAACAGAAACCCAACCAATGACCCCACAAGTATCATCGATAACAGCATCTTCATCAGAAACCCATCCAACAACAACACATGTATCAAATATAACTGAGACTTCATCTGAAACCCATCCAACGACAACACAAGTATCATCAATAACAGTGTCTTCACCAGAAAAATATCCAACAACGACAGAAGTATCTTCTATAACTGAGTCTTCCTTAGAAAGCCATCCAACAACACAAGTATCTTCGATAACTGTGTCTTCACCAGAAACCCATTCAACAGCAACACAAGTATCATCGATAACTGTGTCTTCATCAGAAACCCATCCAATGACAACACAAGTATCATCGATAACTAAGTCTTCATCAGAAACCCATCCAACAACAACACATGTACCAAATATAACTGCGTCTTCAACAGAAACCCATCCAACAACGACAAAAGTATCTTCGATAACTGTGTCTTCAACAGAAACCCATCCAACAACACATGTACCAAATATAACTGAGACTTCATCAGAAACCCATCCAGCGACAACACAAGTATCATCGATAAATGTGTCTTCAACAGAAACCCATCCAACAACTACACATGTATCAAATATAACTGAGACATCATCAGAAACCCATCCAGTGACAACACAAGTATCATCGATACATGTGTCTTCAACAGAAACCCATCCAACAACACATGTACCAAATATAACTGAGACTTCATCAGAAACCCATCCAGCGACAACACAAGTATCATCGATAAATGTGTCTTCAACAGAAACCCATCCAACAACTACACATGTATCAAATATAACTGAGACATCATCAGAAATCCATCCAGCGACAACACAAGTATCATCGATAAATGTGTCTTCAACAGAAACCCATCCAACAACTACACATGTATCAAATATAACTGAGACATCATCAGAAACCCATCCAACTACATCACAAGTGTCATTGATAACTGTGTCTTCACCAGAAACCCATCCAACAACAACAGAGGAATCACTGATAACTGCGTCTTCATCAGAAACCCATCGAACAACAACAGAGGAATCATTGATAACTGTGTCTTCATCAGAAGCCCATCCAACAACAGAGGAATCATTGATAACTGAGTCTTCATCAGAGACCCATCCAACAACAACACAAGTATCATCGATAACTGTGTCTTCAAGAGAAACTCATCCAACCACAACACAAGTATCATCAATAACTGTGTCTTCATCAGAAGCCCATCCAACAACACCACAAGTGTCATCGATAACTGAGTCTTCATCAGAAACCCATCCAACAACACAAGTGTCATCGATAACTGAGTCTTCATCAGAAACCTATCCAACAACACAAGTATCATCGATAACTGTGTCTTCAGCAGAAACCCATCCAAAGACACCACAAGTATCATCAATAACTGAGTCTTCATCAGAAACCCATCCAACAACAACTCATGTATCAAATATAACTGAGACTTCATCTGAAACCCATTCAATGACAACACAAGTATCACCGATAACTGTGTCTTCAACAGAAACCCATCCAACAACAGAGGAATCATTGACAACTGTGTCTTCATCAGAAGCCCATCCAACAACAACAGAGGAATCGTTGATAACTGAGTCTTCATCAGAAACCCATCCAACAACAACACAAGTATCATCGATAACTGTGTCTTCAAGAGAAACCCATTCAACCACAACACAAGTATCATCAATAACTGTGTCTTCATCAGAAGCCCATCCAACGACACCACAAGTGTCATCGATAACTGAGTCTTCATCAGAAACCCATCCAACAACACAAGTATCATCAATAACTGTGTCTTCAGCAGAAACCCATCCAAAGACACCACAAGTATCATCAATAACTGAGTCTTCATCAGAAACCCATCCAACAACAACTCATGTATCATCGATAACTGAGACTTCATCTGAAACCCATTCAACAACAACACAAGTATCACCGATAACTGTGTCTTCAACAGAAACCCATCCAACAACAGAGGAATCATTGACAACTGTGTCTTCATCAGAAGCCCATCCAACAACAACAGAGGAATCATTGATAACTGAGTCTTCATCAGAAACCCATCCAACAACAACACAAGTATCATCGATAACTGTGTCTTCAAGAGAAACACATCCAACCACAAAAGTATCATCAATAACTGTGTCTTCCTCAGAAGCCCATCCAACAACACCACAAGTGTCATCGATAACTGAGTCTTCATCAGAAACCCATCCAACGACCCCACAAGTATCATCAATAACTGTGTCTTCATCAGAAACCCACCCAACGACACCAAATGTATCATCAATAACTGTGTCTTCCTCAGAAACCCATCCAAAGACACCACAAGTATCATCAATAACTGAGTCTTCATCAGAAACCCATCCAACAACAACACATGTATCAAATATAACTGAGACTTCATCTGAAACCCATCCAACGACAACACAAGTATCATCGATAACTGAGTCTTCCTCAGAAATCCATCCAACAACAACACAAGTATCTTCGAAAACTGCGTCTTCATCAGAAACCCATCCAACAACACAAGTACCAAATATAACTGAGTCATCATCAGATACCCATCCAACAACAACACATGTACCAAACATAACTGCGTCTTCAACAGAAACCCAACCAACGACACCACAATTATCAACGATAACTAAGTCTTCATCAGAAACCCATCCAACAACAACACATGTACCAAATATAACTGTGTCTTCAAAAGAAACCCAACCAACGACCCCACAAGTATCATCGATAACGGCATCTTCATCAGAAACCCATCCAACAACAACACATGTATCAAATATAACTGAGACTTCATCTGAAACCCATCCAACGACAACACAAGTATCATCAATAACAGTGTCTTCACCAGAAAAACATCCAACAATGACAAAAGTATCTTCTATAACTGAGTCTTCCTTAGAAACCCATCCAACAACACAAGTATCTTCGATAGCTGTGTCTTCACCAGAAACCCATTCAAAAGCAACACAAGTATCATCGATAACTGTGTCTTCATCAGAAACCCATCCAACGACAACACAAGTATCATCGATAACTAAGTCTTCATCTGAAACCCATCCAACAACAACACATGTACCAAATATAACTGCGTCTTCAACAGAAACCCATCCAACAGCGACAAAAGTATCTTCGATAACTGTGTCTTCAACAGAAACCCATCCAACAACACATGTACCAAATATAACTGAGACTTCATCAGAAACCCATCCAACGACAACACAAGTATCATCGATAACTGAGTCTTCCTCAGAAATCCATCCAACAACAACACAAGTATCTTCGATAACTGTGTCTTCATCAGAAACCCATCCAACAACACAAGTACCAAATATAACTGAGTCATCATCAGATACCCATCCAACAACAACACATGTACCAAATATAACTGCGTCTTCAACAGAAAGCCAACCAACGACACCACAATTATCATCGATAACTAAGTCATCATCAGAAACCCATCCAACAACAATACATGTACCAAATATAACTGCATCTTCAACAGAAACCCAACCAATGACCCCACAAGTATCATCGATAACGGCATCTTCATCAGAAACCCATCCAACAACAACACATGTACCATATATAACTGAGACTTCATCAGAAACCCATCCAACGACAACACAAGTATCATCAATAACAGTGTCTTCACCAGAAAACCATCCAACGACAAAAGTATCTTCAATAACTGAATCTTCAGCAGAAACCCATCCAACATCAACACATGTATCAAATATAACTGAGACTTCATCTGAAACCCATCCAATGACAACACAAGTATCATCGATAACTACGTCTTCACCAGAAAAACATCCAACAACGACAAAAGTATCTTCTATAACTCAGTCTTCCTCAGAAACCCATCCAACAACACAAGTATCTTCGATAACTGTGTCTTCACCAGAAACCCATTCAACAGCAACACAAGTATCATCGATAACTGTGTCTTCATCAGAAACCCATCCAACGACAACACAAGTATCATCGATAACTAAGTCTTCATCAGAAACCTATCCAACAACAACACATGTACCAAATATAACTGCGTCTTCAACAGAAACCCATCCAACAACGACAAAAGTATCTTCGATAACTGTGTCTTCAACAGAAACCCATCCAACAACACATGTACCAAATATAACTGAGACTTCATCAGAAACCCATCCAGCGACAACACAAGTATCATCGATAAATGTGTCTTCAACAGAAACCCATCCAACAACTACACATGTATCAAATCTAACTGAGACATCATCAGAAACCCATCCAGCGACAACACAAGTCTCATCGATATATGTGTCTTCAACAGAAACCCATCCAACAACACATGTACCAAATATAACTGAGACGTCATCAGAAACCCATCCAGCGACAACACAAGTATCATCGATAAATGTGTCTTCAACAGAAACCCATCCAACAACTACACATGTATCAAATATAACTGAGACTTCATCAGAAACCCATCCAGCGACAACACAAGTATCATCGATAAATGTGTCTTCAACAGAAACCCATCCAACAACAACACCTGTACCAAATATAACTGAGACTTCATCAGAAAGCCATCCAACTACATCACAAGTGTCATTGATAACTGTGTCTTCACCAGAAACCCATCCAACAACAACAGAGGAATCACTGATAACTGTGTCTTCATCAGAAACCCATCCAACAACAACAGAGGAATCATTGATAACTGTGTCTTCATCAGAAGCCCATCCAACAACAGAGGAATCATTGATAACTGAGTCTTCATCAGAGACCCTTCCAACAGCAACACAACTATCATCGATAACTGTGTCTTCAAGAGAAACTCATCCAACCACAACACAAGTATCATCAATAACTGTGTCTTCATCAGAAGCCCATCCAACAACACAAGTGTCATCGATAACTGAGTCTTCATCAGAAACCTATCCAACAACACAAGTATCATCGATAACTGTGTCTTCAGCAGAAACCCATCCAAAGACACCACAAGTATCATCAATAACTGAGTCTTCATCAGAAACCCATCCAACAACAACTCATGTATCAAATATAACTGAGACTTCATCTGAAACCCATTCAATGACAACACAAGTATCACCGATAACTGTGTCTTCAACAGAAACCCATCCAACAACAGAGGTATCATTGACAACTGTGTCTTCATCAGAAGCCCATCCAACAACAACTGAGGAATCATTGATAACTGAGTCTTCATCAGAAACCCATCCAACAACAACACAAGTATCATCGATAACTGTGTCTTCCTCAGAAGCCCATCCAATGACACCACAAGTGTCATCGACAACGGAGTCTTCATCAGAAACCCATCCAACGACCCCACAAGTATCATCAATAACTGTGTCTTCATCAGAAACCCATCCAACGACCCCAAAAGTATCATCAATAACTGTGTCTTCATCAGAAACCCATCCAAAGACACCACAAGTATCATCAATAACTGAGTCATCATCAGATACCCATCCAACAACAACACAGGTACCAAATATAACTGCGTCTTCAACAGAAAGCCAACCAACGACACCACAATTATCATCGATAACTAAGTCATCATCAGAAACCCATCCAACAACAACACATGTACCAAATATAACTGCGTCTTCAACAGAAACCCATCCAGCGACAACACAAGTATCATCGATAAATGTGTCTTCAACAGAAACCCGTCCAACAACACATGTACCAAATATAATTGAGACTTCATCAGAAACCCATCCAGCGACAACACAAGTATCATCGATAAATGTGTCTTCAACAGAAACCCATCCAACAACAACACATGTACTAAATATAACTGAGACTTCATCAGAAACCCATCCAACGACAACACAAGTATCATTGATAACTGCATCTTCACCAGAAACCCATCCAACAGCAACACTAGTATCATCAATACCTGTGTCTTCACCAGAAAACCATCCAATGACAAAAGTATCTTCAATAACTGAGTCTTCAGCAGAAACCCATCCAACTACATCACAAGTGTCATTGATAACTGTGTCTTCACCAGAAACCCATCCAACAACAACAGAGGAATCACTGATAACTGCGTCTTCATCAGAAACCCATCCAACAACAACAGAGGAATCATTGATAACTGTGTCTTCATCAGAAGCCCATCCAACAACAGAGGAATCATTGATAACTGATACTTCATCAGAGACCCATCCAACAACAACACAAGTATCATCGATAACTGTGTCTTCAAGGGAAACCCATCCAACCACAACACAAGTATCATCAATAACTGTGTCTTCATCAGAAGCCCATCCAACGACACCACAAGTGTCATCGATAACTGAGTCTTCATCAGAAACCCATCCAACAACACAAGTATCATCGATAACTGTGTCTTCAGCAGAAACCCATCCAAAGACACCACAAGTATCATCAATAACTGAGTCTTCATCAGAAACCCATCCAACAACAGCTCATGTATCAAATATAACTGAGACTTCATCTGAAACCCATTCAATGACAACACAAGTATCACCGATAACTGTGTCTTCAACAGAAACCCATCCAACAACAGAGGAATCATTGACAACTGTGTCTTCACCAGAAACCCATCCAACGACCCCCCAAGTATCATCAAAAACTGCGTCTTCACCAGAAACCCATACAACAACACAAGTATCATCGATAACAGTGTCTTCTCCAGAAGCCCATCCAATGACCCCACAAGTATCATCAATAACTGTGTCTTCACCAGAAACCCATCCAACAACAACAGAGGAATCACTGATAACTGTCACTTCATCAGAATCCCATCCAATGACCCGAAAAGTATCATCGATAACTGCGTCTTCAACAGAAACCCATCCAACAAGAACACAAGTGTCATCGATAACTGTGCCGTTATCAGTAACCCATCCAGCGACAACAGAAGTATCATCGATAAATGTGTCTTCAACAGAAACCCATCCAACAACAACACATGTACCAAATATAACTGAGACTTCATCAGAAACCCATCCAACGACAACACAAGTATCATTGATAACTGCATCTTCACCAGAAACCCATCCAACAGCAACACCAGTATCATCAATAACTGTGTCTTCACCAGAAAACCATCCAACGACAAAAGTATCTTCAATAACTGAGTCTTCAGCAGAAACCCATCCAACTACATCACAAGTGTCATTGATAACAGTGTCTTCAACAGAAACCCATCCAACCACAACACAAGTATCATCAATAACAATGTCTTCCTCAGAAGCCCATCCAACGACACCACAGGTATCACCGATAACTGTGTCTTCACCAGAAAAACATCCAACAACGACAAAAGTATCTTCAATAACTGAGTCTTCGTCAGAAACCCATCCAACAACAACACAAGTATCATCGATAACAGTGTCTTCTCCAGAAGCCCATCCAACAACTCCACAAGTATCATCAATAACAGTGTCTTCTCCAGAAGCCCATCCAACAACTCCACAAGTATCATCAATAACTGTGTCTTCAACAGAAACCCATCCAACAAGAACACAAGTGTCATCGATAACTGTGTCTCCATCAGAATCCCATCCAATGACACCACAAGTGTCATCGATAATTGTGCCTTCATCAGAAACCCATCCAACGACAACAGAGGAATCACTGATAACTGACACTTCATCAGAATCCCATCCAATGACCCCAAAAGTATCATCGATAACTGTGTCCTCAACAGAAACCCATCCAACAAGAACACAAGTGTCATCGATAACTGTGTCTCCATCAGAATCCCATCCAATGACACCACAAGTGTCATCGATAATTGTGCCTTCATCAGAAACCCATCCAACGACAACACAAGTATCATCGATAACTGTGTCTTCAAGAGAAACCCATCCAATGACACCACAAGTGTCATCGACAACAGTGTCTTCATCAGAAACCCATGCAACAACACATGTACCAAATATAACTGAGTCATCATCAGATACCCATCCAACAACAACACATGTACCAAATATAACTGCGTCTTCAACAGAAACCCAACCAACGACACCACAATTATCATCGATAACTAAGTCTTCATCGGAAACCCATCCAACAACAACAAAACTATCTTCGATAAATGTGTCTTCATCAGAAACCCATCCAACAACACAAGTATCTTCGATAACTGCGTCTTCAACAGAAACCCATCCAACGACAGCACAAGTATCATCGATAACTGTGTCTTCAAGAGAAACCCATCCAACGACAGCACAAGTGTCATCGATAACTGTGTCTTCATCAGAAACCCATCCAACAACACAAGTATCTTCGATAACTGCGTCTTCAACAGAAACCCATCCAACGACCCCACAAGTATCATCGATAACTGAGTCTTCCTCAGAAGCCCATCCAACAACAACACAAGTATCATCACTAACTGTCTCTTCAACAGAAACCCATCCAACGACCCCACAAGTATCATCGATAACGGCATCTTCATCAGAAACCCATCCAACAACACAATTATCATTGATAAATCAGTCTTCTGCAGAAACCCATCCAACAACACATGTATCATCGATAACTGAATCTTCCTCAGAATCCAATCAAATGACAACACAAGTCTCTACTATTACTGCGTCTTCAACAGAAACCCATCCAACAATGACAAAAGTATCTTCAATAACTGTGTCTTCAACAGAAACCCATCCAACAACACATGTACCAAATATAACTGAGACTTCATCAGAAACCCATCCAGCGACAACACAAGTATCATCGATAAATGTGTCTTCAACAGAAACCCATCCAACAACACATGTACCAAATATAACTGAGACTTCATCAGAAACCCATCCAACAGCAACACCAGTATCATCAATAACTGTGTCTTCACCAGAAAACCATCCAACGACAAAAGTATCTTCAATAACTGAGTCTTCAGCAGAAACCCATCCAACTACATCACAAGCATCATTGATAACTGTGTCTTCACCAGAAACCCATCCAACAACAACAGAGGAATCACTGATAACTGCGTCTTCATCACAAACCCATCCAACCACAGCACAAGTATCATCGATAACTGTGTCTTCAAGAGAAACCCATCCAACCACAACACAAGTATCATCAATAACTGTGTCTTCCTCAGAAGCCCATCCAACGACACCACAAGTGTCATCGATAACTGAGTCTTCATCAGAAACCCATCCAACGACCCCACAAGTATCATCAATAACTGTGTCTTCATCAGAAACCCATCCAACGACCCCAAAAGTATCATCAATAACTGTGTCATCATCAGAAGCCCATCCAAAGACACCACAAGTATCATCAATAACTGAGTCTTCATCAGAAACCCATCCAACAACACATGTATCAAATATAACTGAGACTTCATCTGAAACCCATCCAACGACAACACAAGTATCATCGATAACTGAGTCTTCCTCAGAAATCCATCCAACAACAACACAAGTATCTTCGATAACTGCGTCTTCATCAGAAACCCATCCAACAACACAAGTACCAAATGTAACTGAGTCATCATCAGATACCCATCCAACAACAACACATGTACCAAATATAACTGCGTCTTCAACAGAAACCCAACCAACGACCCCACAAGTATCATTGATAACGGCATCTTCATCAGAAACCCATCCAACAACAACACATGTACCAAATATAACTGAGACTTCATCAGAAACCCATCCAACGACAACACAAGTATCATCAATAACAGTGTCTTCACCAGAAAACCATCCAACGACAAAAGTATCTTCAACAACTGAGTCTTCAGCAGAAACCCATCGAACAACAACACATGTATCAAATATAACTGAGACTTCATCTGAAACCCATCCAACGACAACACAAGTATCATCGATAACGGCATCTTCATCAGAAACCCATCCAACAACAACACATGTACCAAATATAACTGCGTCTTCAACAGAAACCCAACCAACGACACCACAATTATCATCGATAACTAAGTCTTCATCAGAAACCCATCCAACAACAACACATGTACCAAATATAACTGCGTCTTCAACAGAAACCCAACCAACGACCCCACAAGTATCATCGATAACGGCATCTTCATCAGAAACCCATCCAACAACAACATATGTACCAAATATAACTGAGACTTCATCTGAAACCCATCCAACGACAACACAAGTATCATCGATAACTACGTCTTCACCAGAAAAACATCCAACAATGACAAAAGTATCTTCTGTAACTGAGTCTTCCTCAGAAACCCATCCAACAACACAAGTATCTTCGATAACTGTGTCTTCACCAGAAACCCATTCAACAGCAACACAAGTATCGTCGATAACTGTGTCTTCATCAGAAACCCATCCAACGACAACACAAGTATCATTGATAACTAAGTCTTCATCAGAAACCCATCCAACAACAACACATGTACCAAATATAACTGCGTCTTCAACAGAAACCCAACCAACGACACCACAATTATCATCGATAACTGAGTCTTCATCAGAAACCCATCCAACAACAACACATGTACCAAATATAATGGCGTCTTCAACAGCAACCCAACCAACGACACCACAATTATCATCGATAACTAAGTCTTCATCAGAAACCCATCCAACCACAACACATGTATCATCAATAACGGTGTCTTCATCAGAAACCCATCCAACCACAACACATGTAACAAATATAACTGAGTCTTCATCAGAAACTCATCCAACAACAACAGAGGAATCATTGATAACTGAGTCTTCCTCAGAAGCCCATCCAATGACACCAGACGTATCTTCGATAACTGAGTCTTCAGCAGAAAGCCATCCTACCACACAAGTGTCTTCAATAACTGTGTCTTCATTAGAAACCAATCCAGCCACATCACAAGAATCACTGATAACTGAGTCTTCAACAGAAAACCATCCAACAACACAAGTATCATTGATTACTGAGTCTTCAACAGAATCCCATCCAACAACACAAGTGTCATCAATAACTGAGTCTTCCTCAGAAGCCCATTCAACAACAACACAAGTGTCATTGATAACTGAGACTTCATCTGTAACCCATGAAATGCCAACACAAGTATCATCTACCATTCGGAATTCATCACAAACCACACCAACAGCCACACAATCATTCATGACTATATCAGCAGCCCATGTAAAATCTACGCAAGTGTCATCCATTACAGCAGCTAGAACTTCATTCTTTGTTTCATCATCAAAGTCATTTTCTTCTAGTTCTATGTCAACACAACTGCCAATTGTCACTGAGGAATTTTCTACCTCTGTTTCTCATTCCGCTACAGGCGTGTCCAATACATTATCAGAATCAGCATTATCCTCCAGGGAACCTCCTACAGCAGAGACCAGCACCTCATCTTATGTCACTTCAAAAATGATTACTTATAGTTCTGAAGAATCAACCTTCCCCTTTGATTCATCCCCTGGCAGCAAAGAACCTTCTTCCATGTCAGCTTCAGTTTTCCCAACTCAGAGAGCCAGCCCATCTCAATCACATTTGACAACTATCCCAATGGAAGTCTCTTCTTTAGCTCAGTCAACAGCATATAAAACAAACACACACAGTGTTTCTGTTCCTCAAAGGCCCACCAGTTCAACACCCAATGAAGAAACCACACTTTTGAATTTTACTCAAACCCAGCCTGTTACAGCTGCTACCAAACCACTTATTTCATCTTCCACATTCAAGACAGAAAGACCAACAACTTCATATTCACCTGTTGAAACTACTACAACTAAAATTACTCCCATTAGTTCTGCTAATTCTACATTGCCAATATCTTCTCATCCAAAGCCCACAACATCTACCTTGGCCACAACAATGGACTACTGTAGCAAATGCACATGCCTAAATGGAGGAACATGTAATTCAAATGCTACATCAGAAGATCACTGTGTGTGCCATTGTCTAAACTTTACTTATGGATCTCAGTGTCAAAATGGAAACAACAACACAAAAGCTGTGCAAAGTACGTTACCTTTACTGTTACTATTTGTTTGTGGGATTTCAATGTTGTTTTTTATATTCTGGCAGTCTATCTTTTTATAATACTATAACATGTAACATGCAGTTAATCTGATGGCTGAGTTGGTAAATGTACTGCTGATCTCAGATACGATGACACTGGGGCATTACAACTGATCTCAATGCCTCTGCAGTAGGAAAGGTCAGTCAACTTTCTTGCTCCTGATTGCTGTCTGGTGATCCATGCTTAAATCTGAATTTGGGGATGTCAGGAATGGAAAGGGTCACGTTTATGATATTGTCCATGGTCAAATTTCAGTATTTGGGCTGACATATGAAGAACTGGTCTTTCGGTAAGCAATGATGGAAGCATAATCCATCACAAGGCAAGGGGTGTGGCAGAGAGGACACTGAGGAAAAAATTGAAGTCAGCTGAATTGTTCATTAATGAATGTTCCCGTTTGTATCTTGGTCTGTGACATTAATACAATGCTTTCTGTGCCTTGCTTGTTCCTCTCCTGCTACAGGTCCAAACTCACCACAGAGGGAAGTCACTTTGACACTCCGGATAAACAGGACCTGGGGTGAAATGCTGGAGAACACCTCATCTGTGGAATATATAACTTTCACTGAGACTCTGTCTAGAATAGTGAGTACAAACGTCTTGACAGATGCTGCACATAGATTCACTAATATTTCAAATATATATATATTTTTTAAAGAAATACAAAGATATTGTTGCAGCCCAGTGACCTATTTCAACTTGAATAGCATTATCGTGTTGCACTGTTAGACAAACAAAGCTTGGCAGATTCTTCTCTCCAAAAACACTGCCTTTTTGAATTCTTCATGTTGAGTGAGAATAAACAACTGAAATAATAACCCTCATCACTAAACTTTACATCAAAATGTAAACAACTGAAGGTCAAGATTCTCCAAGTCTTACCAATCTTAACCAGTTAGTAAACCTGTCATTCATGTCTAGGTTTAGATAGTAGTCTGTCATTCCATTAACCTGATTAGTCATTACAGCGCCAGTGCAGTGACTCATTCCATAGTATCCGTTATTATATATATAGATATAAACCTCCAGAACCCCTTGATTAGATTCCAGCCTATAACTCAGTCCCGGGTATCCACTTTCTATTTATCTTTGTTTTGTAATTGAATCGCAAATTATATTCCTTACAGCATCAGTAATTTTGTGCACCATTCATAGCTTTAGTTTGAATTAATTCTTTTCTTTGTTTCTTACAGATGTCCCCACTGTACAGAATGGCTTCACCGAAACACTTTGACAAAGTGCTAATAACTGGACTCCGGTATGTATTGGAAAAAAAAACCTGTGAGATACAAAATCCCTTCAGTTTTTCAGCCAATGAGTTTCTAAATGAAGTGGTCCCCGGGGCCTAACAAAATCCCAAATGCATAAACGAAACCATCCACCAACTTTTATAAGTTTATCAGCACAGCCCCAATCATTTGTTTCGTGTTGTCAGAGGCCTGATTTAGAGATGTTTATCTAGGCTCCTGTCTCAATTGGTAAAGAAAATGAGTAGCTCACTTCACATGCCAGAAGGTGCAGGTTTGATCATGTACGTGCTACATTCATTGATCTCGGTCTTGCTGCAGTAATGTGAGACAATTGGCCTCAGTGCTTTGGACTGTGTAGGGAGGAAATCAGCCAGGCTTCCTGATCAGTACCTGGTGACCCCTGCTGCAACCTTGTATATACATTGGGAAGGCCGGATCGGGCTCAGTGTCAACAGTACTCCCATTGAAGTCTTCCGCATAAATAGCACAAGTCAATATATAAGGAGTCTAGGGGTGGTAGAAATAAGAGAGAGAAGAAATCGGAGGAAGAGATGTAAGAAGGAAAGAAAGATTTGCATTTATATAGCGCCTTTCACGACCTCAGGATGTCCCAAAGCACTTTACAGCCAATGAAGTACTTTTGAAATATACTCATTGTTGTAATGTAAGAAACACGGCAGCCAATTTGTGCACAGCAAGCTCCCACAAACAGCAATGTGATAATGACCAGATAATCTGTTTTAGTGATGTCGGTTGAGGGATAAACATTGGACAGGACACCGGGGAGAACTCCCCTGCTCTTCTTCAAAATAGTGGCATGGAATCTTTTACACCCGCCTGAGAGTGCGGATAGGGTCTCGGTTGAATGTCTCATCTGAAAGATGGCACCTCCGGCAGTGCAGCACTGCACTGAAGTGTCAGCCTGGATTATATGCTCATGTCTCTGGAGTGGGATTTGAACCCAAAATCTTCTGAGAGTGCTCCCACTGAGCCAAGGCTGACAATGTATTACACAAAGATCAGTACAGATGAGAGAGGCCATTTGGCCCATCTGGCTCACACTTCCATTGAAACAATTGATCTCTCACTACAGCCTCTTGAATGACCGGAGCTGCTTCCTCCTCTGCCCTCCTGGGAGACCATTCCAGATATTGATCACTTTGTGTAGAGACCTGCTTCCTGACACCTATCCTGACCTTACTCTTTACCAGTTGGCTTCTATGTCCCCTTGTCCTACAATTGTGTTTTAACTTGAAATACTGACTCAGGATTAACCTTTTCTATTCCACTTGGTATCTTATATACGTCTCTAAGGTCTCCTTTCATTATTGTGTCTTAGGATGTTATGGTGTTCACTGATGCAGTTTGCCTGTGTCTTGTACATATCATGAAGGTGTGGAGATCTTGTAATCTAACCCTGGATTGTGTTCCTCCATAGGAAAGGAAGCATTGTAGCAAACACCAGTGGGTTCTATAATTACAGCAACAATCAGACAGAAATCAACTATTTAAACAATGACCTAGCAACAACACTGCTTGGTATTGTTAACACCACGGAGGTACAGAATAAACTCACAGACTCTCTGGGTGGTGACATGGTGACTCTCATTCATGTTTATGCTCCAGTTCCACCGATCAACAGTAAGTATTACACTGACAGGTATGGACCGTGCAGTAACTCACTTGCTGAATTTCTTTTGCCCTTTTTTTCCACATTTCTCTCCTGAAGATGCTGACCCATGCTAGAGTGCAGCTCCACAGGTTCCCACGGCCCTCCACACTTGAATGGCCTGCTGATGGTCACTGCCTAGGCTCGCGCATGGAGAATGGCCACCTGGGCAAGGTATTGCCCTTGGAACCACCTCCTAGCAAGGAGACAATACCTCCAGGAGAAGGAGGAAGAAAGCAAGCTGACTTGGCTTCACCTAACCATTGCCCTTTGATCTACCTCGTCTTTCTTCCTACTCTTTCCAACTTAGGTGGTGCCCTGCTCCATGGGTCTCTGCTCTCACTTGGGTCTCTCAGTAAAGTTAGGACATTGACTGTTGCTTCTAAACAGAAAACTGCATGTTGTCCATGTGTCAAATACTCCCAGTGAAATGTTCAACTTCCTGACACTTTTTTAAAATATCTATTAACTCTTTTAGATATCAAAGATTTGAATATTACATGTGAGATTAGCTTTGCTAATTACACAGTAAACTGCAGCCATGGGAATCATTGTATCTGTGAAGGACCCTGCAAAAGAATGCCTGCATTCTGTCACGGGAATGGAAATTGTTTCAATCGTGCTGTTGGTGCTGTCTGTGAGTAAGTAACCATTGGACTTTGTTTTGCAATGAGCTCCCCTGCTCTCCTGAAGGTGCTGTCTCTTGCTGGGGTACAGTTCCACCAGCACCAACTGCCCTCCACTACCTGGTGCAAGTGCCCATTCTTCATGTATGAACCTAGACACTCAATATGTATTTTTATGAGTCTATGCAGCCAACGGTGGCCTCAGCCATGGGCTGTGCATATCAGGAGATCACATCTGCTCTTCCTGAGATTTTCCATCCAAACACACCTACTTTCCAGCAGGGGTCACCAGAGAGTGACCAGAATTGGGAATCCTGGCTGATAAGAGCATGCATTTATATAGCGCCTTTCACATCCTCAGGACAGCCCAAAGTGCTTCACAGCTAATAGAGTACATATGAACTGTAGTCCCTGTTGTAATGTAGGGAAGCGTTGGCAACCAACTCGTGCACAGCATGGTCCCACAAACAGCAAATTAGATAAATAACCAATTCATCTATTTTAGTGATGCTGATTGAGGGATAAATGTTGGCCAGGCGACTGGCAGAATTCCCCTTCTCTTCTACAATTAGTGCCATGGAACGTTTTACATCGACTTCAAAGGTCAGATGGGTCTTTGGTTTTAACATCTCATTTAGTAGACAACACCTTGAACAGCACAACACTCTCAGTGCTGACCCTCCGACAGTGCAGCGCTCCCTCAATACTGCCCCTCCGACAGTGCAGCACTCCCTCAGTATTGCCCCTCCGACAGAGCAGTGCTCCCTCAGTATTGCCCCTCTTACAGTGCAGCTCTCCCTCAGTACTGACACTCCGACAGTGTAGCGCTCCCTCAGTACTGCCCCTCTTACAGTGCAGCTCTCCCTCAGTACTGCCCCTCTTACAGTGCAGCACTCCCTTAGTACTGACACTCCGACAGTGTAGCGCTCCCTCAGTACTGCCCCTCTTACAGTGCAGCTCTCCCTCAGTACTGCCCCTCTTACAGTGCAGCTCTCCCTCAGTACAGGTAGACTACCCTTTATCCGGACTTCCGAAAACCGAAACCCTCTAAAAACCGAAGGTTTTTTCGTTCAGCGTAAGTCGTGCGTACGAACAGGGTTCCGGTTTCGGAAGTTCGGATAAAGGGTAAGTCGTGCGCACGACCCCCCGCCGACCCCCCCCCCCCACGGACCCCGCCGGCCCCGACAACCGCCGACCCCGCCAGCCCCGACAACCGCCGACCCCCCCGCGGACCCCGCCAGCCCCGACAACCGCCGACCCCGCCAGCCCCGACAACCGCCGACCCCCCCGCGGACCCCGACGGCCCCGACAACCGCCGACCCCCCCGCGGACCCCGCCGGCCCCGACAACCGCCGACCCCGCCAGCCCCGACAACCGCCGACCCCCCCGCGGACCCCGCCGGCCCCGACAACCGCCGACCCCCCCGCGGACCCCGCCGGCCCCGACAACCGCCGACCCCCCCGCGGACCCCGCCGGCCCCGACAACCGCCGATCCCGACCCCCGCCGACCCCGACTGACTTACGCTGAGCGTCAGCGTAAGTTGTGCGCACGACCCCCCGCCGAACCCCCCGCGGACCCCTGCCGACCCACCTTCCGAAATCCGAAATTCTCCTTTATCCGAAACTCGGCTGGTCCCGAGGTTTTCGGATAAAGGATAGTCTACCTGTACTGCCCCTCTTACAGTGCAGCACTCCCTCAGTACTGACACTCCGACAGTGTAGCGCTCCCTCAGTACTGCCCCTCTTACAGTGCAGCTCTCCCTCAGTACTGCCCCTCTTACAGTGCAGCACTCCCTCAGTACTGCTCCTCCGACAGTGCAGCGCTCCCTCAGTACTGCACTGAAGTGTCAGCCTGGATTATGATTTAAGTCTCAGGAGAGGATTTTGAAACCACGACCTTCAGACTCAGACATAAGAATGCTACCACTTGCTCCTATGTCTAGTGAGGCTAACTGTGACACCCTAACCACCACACTGCCTGGGTTTAGCACAGAAAACAAAATTCGAAGAGGAGATCTTCTTGATCTATATAACACACCAAGTGAGGCCTTTTATCCGCTGAACTATTGGTGGAGTTCGACCTCTGACTATTATTTGTTACTTTATTCAATCACTGGTCATGGATGTCACAGGCTTGTTGTTCGGATGATCTTCTGTCTATTGGACATCCACATCTATTACTAATTTCATCAATTTCCATTCTGATTTCTTCTGGCAGGTGTTATCAGGAAACCTTTTACAAATATACAGGGAAATACTGTGAAACGTCCATAAGGACCTCGGCATTCTATGGTGTGCTGTTTGGTGTGTTGGCAGGTGCTCTGCTCCTCTTAATTGTCATCATCATTGCAATTATATACTGCTATCGGAGAAAGAGATCCAGGTATGTATCAACCTTGCACATTTTTTTGTGTTAAATTTTATGCTCATCGAGATGAGAGATATCAATGTTGGGGAATGTAAAAGGTTCCATTTCATGCATCCATCAAACACTCCCAGCTCAGGTACAGCACGGGTTAGATACAGGGTAAAGCTCCCTCTACACTGTCCCATCAAACACTCCCAAGACAGGTACAGCACGGGTCAGACACAGAGTAAAGCTCCTTCTACATCGTCCCATCAAACACTGCCAGGGCTCATACAGTATGGGTTAGATTCAGAGTAAATCTTCCTCTACACTGTCCCATCAAACACTCATAGGGCAGGTACAGCACGGGTTAGATTCAGAGTAAATCTTCCTCTACACTGTCCCATCAAACACTCACAGAGCAGGTACAGCACGGGTTGCATGCAGAGTAAATCAACCTCTACACTGTTCCATCAAACACTCCCAGAGACTGCCCAACTCATTTCACTTGGGACCCTTACAGCCAGCTGTCACAAGACTTTCATCCCATTAATCTAAGCTGGATTTGCACCCAAGTCTAACAGTCTTGGTTAACCAAATGTGCTGCCCAATCCCCCCAAGCTGGATCAGCCTCATATATCCTAATATTACTATTGACATCACAACCTGGGAAACATCTGAGGTTTTAGCCAAACTAACCTTTCCCATGAATTTGTTGCTAGTGAGGTGACTGTAAAGAATCTGTGCTGACCTGGGCTCAAGAAACTCCTCGTGACTCTAATGCTATAGACAGAACTAAGCGATCTCTTAACCAATGGATTAGGTCAAAGCTCTGCGGTTCTGCCACATCCATTCGTAAATGGTGGTGGATAATTAAGCAATTAATGGGAGAAGGAGGCTCCATGAACATCTCCATCCTCACAGCATCCAGCACGTGAGTGCAAAAGACAAGGCTGAAGTGTTTGCAACCACCTTCAGCCAGAAGTGCCGAGTGGATGATCCTTCTCAGACTCCTCCTGAGGTCCCCACCGAGTCTTCAGCCAATTCAATTCACTCCACATGATATCAAGAAACGGCTGAGCGTACTGGACACAGCAAAGGCTATGGGTCCCAACAACATCACAGCTGTGGTGCTGAAGACCTATGCTCCAGAACTAGCTGCGCCTCGAGCCAAGTTGTTCCAGTACAGCTACAACACTGGCATCTACCCGACAATGAGCAAAATTGCCCAGGTATGTCCTGTTCACAAAAAGCAGGCAAATCCAACCTGGCCAATTACTGCCCCATCAGTCTACTCTCAATCATTAGCAAAGTGACAGAAGGTTTAGTCAACAGTGCTATCAAGTGACATTTACTAACCAATAACCTGCTCACTGATGCCCAGTTTGGGTTCTGCCAGGAGCACTCAGCTCCAGACTTCATTACAGCCTTGGTCCAAAAAAAGAGCTGAATTCCAGAGGTGAGTTGAGAGCAACTGCCCTTGACATCAAGGCAGCATTTGACCAAGTGTGGCACTAAGGAGCCCTAGTAAAACTGAAGTCAATGGGGATCAGGGGAAAACTCTCCAGTGGCTAGAGTCATACCTGGCACAAAGGAAGATGGTTGTGGTTGTTGGAGAACAATCATCTCAGCCCCAGGACAATGCTGCGGGAGTTCCTCAGGGCAGTGTCCTAAGCCCAACTATTTTCAGCTGCCTCATCAATGACCTTCCCTCCATCATAAGGTCAGAAGTGGGGATGTCCGTTGATGATTGCACAGTGTTCAGTTCCATTCGCAACTCCTCAGGTAATGAAGCAGTCCATGCCCGCTTGCAGCAAACCCTGGACAATATTCAGGCTTGGGCTGATAAGTGGCAGGTAACATTTGCGCCACACAAGTGCCAGGAAATGACTATCTCCAATAAGAGAGAATCAAAACATTTCCCTTGTCATTCAACGGCATTACCATCACCGAAACCTCCACCAGCAACATCCTGGGGGTCACCATGGACCAGAAACTTAACTGGACCAGCCACATAAATTCTGCGGCTACTGGGGCAGGTCAGAGGCTGGATGTTCTGCGGCAAGAGACTCATCTCCTGACACCTCAAAGCCTCTTAACAACTTACAAGACACAAGTAAGGAGTGTGATGGAATACCCTCCGCTTGCCTGGATGAGTGCAGCTCCAACAACACTCAAGAAGCTGGACACCATCCAGGACAAAGCAGCCGGCTTGATTGGCACCCCATCCACCACCATAAACATTCACTCCCCCCACCACCAGCACACCGTGGCTGCAGTGTGTACCATCTACAAGATGCACTGCAGCAACTCGCCAAGGCTTCTTCGGCAGCACCGCCCAAACCCGTGACCGTCTCCACCTAGAAGTACAAGGGCAGCAGGCCCAAGAGAACACCACCACCTCCAAGTCACACGCCATTCAGGCTTGGAAATATATCGCCGTTCCTTCATCGTCGCTGGGTCAAAATCCTGGAATTCCCGACCTAACAGCACTGTGGGAGTACCTTCACCACACATAGCAACATAGAAACATAGAAGATAGGAGCAGGAGTAGGCCATTCGGCCCCTCGAGCCTGCTCCGCCATTCAATGCGATCATGGCTGATCATCCAAATTCAGTACTCTGTCCTTGCTTTTTCCCCATATCCCTTGATCCCTTTAGCCTTAAGAAATATATATCTAACTCCTTCTTGAATATATTTAATGAATTGGCCTCAACTGTCTTCTGTGGTATAGAATTCCACAGGTTCACCACTCTCTGGGTGAAGAAATTGTGATGAAATATTCCATTCATCACTGCCTGTGACTGTGGTTGGTTTCAGGTTCCCCCTTACCATTGTATTGCCTGTGACTGTGGTTGGTTTCAGGTTTCTCCTCACCATTGTATTGTGTATTGGAATGTATGGAATGTGTTGTGTGTAGGGCTCCGCCCATACCTGGCCTCTATGTAAGCCAGCTCAGTCTGGCCTCACAGCCAGTACTGCAGACCTCCAGGGAAGATACCTCTCTCCACTGCGTGTTATCTTCTAAGTTAATAAAAGCCTTGTTTTGTTTCGCTAACATCGAGTCTCGGGATTATTGAGGCACATCAATTTTATTAACTTATTTTTCAACACAATGGATCAACTCCTGAAACCCGAACGTTTGGATTTGGATCAGCATGCTCCGGACGCATCAGCATGCTTCGGACACTGGTTTATGTGTATGGAATTCTTCCTGGACAATTCCGCAGCCGTCAAAGACGCTACGGACGCTGCGAGTATGAAACTCGGAATTCTGCGGAATTGGGTAAGCCACTGGGTTTACCCCCTCATCCAAGACGCCGACACGTACCTGGCCGCCTGCGACATCTTAAAGGCGCATTACCAGCAGCCTACGAATGAGGTGTATGCTAGGCATCTGCTCGCCACTCGCGCACAGCGACCTGGGGAATCGGTGGAGGAGTTCCTAGGCACCCTGAAAATGCTTGGCAAAGACTGCAAGTGCCGAGATGTAAAAGCCGCAGTGTACACCGACGAGCTTGTTCGCGATGCCTTTATCACAGGCCTCAGCTCCACTTACATCCGGCAAAGACTGCTGGAAAAAACGGGATTGGACCTGAAACAGGCTGCGGACACCGTGCGATCCCTGGATGTGGCCCAGAGAAACTCGGACGCCTACTCTTCAGCCCACGCCGCCACGTGTGCACCAAGGGCGCCGCCATCTTGGAAGGCATCTTCCCCGCCCGGCAGCCCGACACCGTCGGGGCCCCGCTCTCCCCCCAGAAGCCCTACGACAGCCGCGACGCGTCGGGGACCCAACTGCTACTTCTGCGGGCAGCCAAAGCACACCAGAAACCTGTGCCCGGCGAAAGGCACCACCTGCTTTAAGTGCGGTAAGAAGGGGCACTTTGGGAAGGTGTGCAGAGGGAACCCCGCTGGAAAACCAAAACCCGCCACCGCCACGTGTGCACCGTGGGAGCGGCCATCTTGGACGCCATCTTGCCCGACCTCGTGGGGGCCGCCATCTTGTGAGCAGACAGCGCGGACGCCATCTTGTCTCGATCAGGGCCCTACAGTGGTATCGGTCACAGTGGACCAGACCAGGGCCCACCCGCTATCCAAATCAATGGTGGACATCGAGGTAAACGGGTGCGGGGTTAAATGTTTAATTGACAGTGGAAGCACGGAGAGTTTTATCCACCCGGAACTGGCACGACAACTCTCCCTAAAGGTGGTCCCTACTCGGGGTACCATCTCTATGGCTAATAAAACCCAGACATCGACCATTCTGGGTTACTGCACGGTACAATTGTCCGTTAACGGGACTGTATACGATAATTTTAAAGTATTAATCATGAAGAATCTATGCGCGAGCGTGATCCTGGGCCTGGATTTCCAGTGCAACCACCAAAGCATCACGCTCAAGTACGGTGGGTCCCAGCCGCCCCTCACAGTGTGCGGCCTGGCTACCCTGAAGGTAAAGCCGCCTTCGCTATTCGCGAACCTTACCCCTAACTGCCGGCCAATAGCGACCAAAAGCAGGAGGTACAGCTGGGAGGACAGGCGGTTTATCGCGACCGAGGTAGACAGGCTCCTGAAAGAGCGCATTATTGAATGCAGCAATAGCCCGTGGCGCGCCCAAGTGGTGGTGGTAAGGGGTAGCGAGAAGAAATGGATGGTGATCGACTATAGCCAAACGATCAACAGGTACACCCAACTAGACGCCTACCCGCTACCCCGCATATCAGAAATGGTGAACCAAATCGCCCAATACCGGGTGTTCTCCACCATCGACCTCAAGTCAGCGTACCACCAGCTCCCTATCAGACCAGAGGACCGCCCGTACACCGCCTTCGAGGCGAACGGACGCCTCTACCAATTCCTCAGAGTCCCCTTTGGGGTGACGAATGGGGTCTCGGTCTTCCAGAGGGAGATGGATCGCATGGTCGATGACCACCACTTGCAGGCAACCTTCCCCTACCTCGACAATGTCACCATCTGCGGTCACAACCAGCAGGATCACGACTCGAACCTCGAGAGGTTCCTGAAAACCGCACAAAAACTCAACCTCACCTACAACGAGGACAAGTGCGTTTTCAACACCACGCGCCTCTGCATACTAGGCAGCGTGGTGGAGAATGGGGAAATCGGACCAGACCCCGACCGATTGCGCCCCCTACGGGAGCTGCCCCTGCCCAACACTCCCAAAGCCCTGAAAAGGTGCCTGGGGTTATTTTCTTATTATTCCCAATGGGTCCCCAACTACTCCGACAAAGCCCGCCCCCTCTTGAAAGCATCCTCTTTTCCGCTCTCTGCTGAGGCCCACGCCGCCTTCAAAAGCATTAAGCAGGATATTGAGCGGGCCACGCTACAGGCAGTGGACGAGAACACTCCATTTCAAGTGGAAAGTGATGCGTCTGACTTTGCCTTGGCGGCCACCCTCAACCAGGCGGGGCAGCCCGTAGCTTTCTTCTCGAGGACCCTCCAAGGGCCCGAGATCAGACACTCCTCTGTGGAAAAGGAGGCCCAAGCCATCGTGGAGGCAGTGCGCCACTGGCGCCACTACCTAGCCGGCAAACGCTTCACCCTACTTACCGACCAGCGGTCGGTAGCGTTTATGTTCAATAATAAACAGAGGGGGAAGATCAAAAATGATAAGATTCTTAGGTGGCGGATCGAGCTCTCCACCTTCGAGTATGACATCATTTACCGGCCAGGGGCCCTTAACGAATCCCCAGATGCCCTCTCACGAGGGATGTGTGCCAGCGCCACCGGGGATCGGCTACAGACCCTCCACAACGACCTCTGCCACCCAGGGGTCACGCGGCTGTTCCACTTCATAAAGTCCCGCAACTTACCCTACTCGATTGAGGAAGTTCGGTCTCTGACCAGGAACTGCCGCACTTGCGCTGAGTGCAAGCCTCGGTTCTACCACCCTGATAGAGCCCACTTAATCAAAGCTACACGGCCCTTTGAGCGGCTCAGCTTAGATTTCAAGGGCCCCCTCCCGTCCGTCGACCGCAATGTTTACTTCCTGAACATTGTGGACGAATACTCCCGGTTCCCATTCGCCTTCCCCTGCCCAGACATGACCAGCGCCACGGTCATTAAATGCCTCAACAGCCTGTTCTGCCTGTTCGGTATGCCGAGCTACATCCACACGGATAGGGGGGCGTCCTTCATGAGTGAAGAGCTACGCCAGTACATGCTGTCCAGGGGTATCGCCACGAGCCGTACCACCAGCTACAACCCCCGGGGTAACGGTCAAGTGGAGCGAGAGAACGGGACAGTATGGAAAGCAGTCACTCTAGCTCTAAGGACCAAGGGCCTCCCTATCTCCCGCTGGCAGGAAGTCCTCTCAGATGTGCTCCATTCGATACGGTCGCTATTGTGTACTGCCACTAATGCCACGCCTCATGAACGAATGTTTAGCTTCCCCCGGAAATCCACCTCAGGCGTATCCATGCCGTCATGGCTCTCCACCCCGGGTCCGGTATTCGTGCGAAGGCATGTGAGGGGCCATAAGACGGACCCTCTCGTGGAGCCAGTGCACCTACTCCACGCCAACCCCCAATACGCGTATGTCCGGCACGCCGACAGAAGGGAGGACACCGTGTCAATAAAAGACGTCGCCCCAGCCGGTAATGACAACAACCACGGCAATAGCAGCAACAATGACCACAGCAACTCTTACCCACCCACTACTCTTTCATCACCCCCGGAAGAACATCGACCAACGGCACCCCCACCAACTACCCCTTCAACAACCCTGGCGGCACCCCCGGCAGAGGCCCAGGAGGCCACCGGGGACACCCAGCCGACACCCGCGACACCACAACAGCCACGTCGGTCGCAGAGGACTACCAAACCCCCGAACAGACTAAATCTATAGAAGGGGTGAATGTGATGAAATATTCCATTCATCACTGCCTGTGACTGTGGTTGGTTTCAGGTTCCCCCTTACCATTGTATTGCCTGTGACTGTGGTTGGTTTCAGGTTTCTCCTCACCATTGTATTGTGTATTGGAATGTATGGAATGTGTTGTGTGTAGGGCTCCGCCCATACCTGGCCTCTATGTAAGCCAGCTCAGTCTGGCCTCACAGCCAGTACTGCAGACCTCCAGGGAAGATACCTCTCTCCACTGCGTGTTATCTTCTAAGTTAATAAAAAGCCTTGTTTTGTTTCGCTAACATCGAGTCTCGGGATTATTGAGGCACATCAGAAATTCCTCCTCATCTCAGTCCTAAATGGCTTACCCCTTATCCTTAGACTGTAACCCCTGGTTCTGGACTCCCCCACCATCGGGAACAGCCTTCCTGCATCTAGTCTGTCTAGTCCTGTTAGAATTTTATAAGTTTCAATGAGATCCCCTCTCATTCTTCTAAACTCTAGCGAATATAAGCCTAATCGACCCAATCTCTCTTCATACGTCATTCCTGCCATCCCAGGTATCAGTCTGGTGAATCTTCGCTGCACTCCCTCCATGGCAAGAACATCCTTCCTCAGATAAGGTGACCAAAACTGCACACAATATTCAAGGTGTGGCCTCACCAAGGCCCTGTACAACTGCAGCAAAACATCCTTGCTCCTGTACTCGAATCCTCTCGCTATGAAGGCCAGCATACCATTTGCCTTCTTAACTGCCTGCTGCACCTGCATGCTTACCTTCAGCGACTGGTGCACAAGGACACCCAGGTCTCGTTGCACTTACCCTTTTCCCAATCTATTGCCATTCAGATAATAATCTGCCTTCCTGTTTTTGCCACCAAAGTGGATAACCTTGCATTTATCCACATTATACTGCATCTGCCATGCATCTGCCCAATCGCCCAACCTGTACTGGAGTTTCTCTGCATCCTCCTTACAGCACACACGCCCACCCAGCTTTGTGTCGTCTGCAAACTTGGAGATATTACATCTAGTTCCCTCATCTAGATCATTAATATATATTGTGAATAACTGGGGTCCTAGCACCGATCCCTGCGGTACCGCACTAGTCACTGCCTTCCATTCGGAAAAAGACCCGTTTATTCCAACTCTTTGCTTCCTGTCTGCCAACCAGTTTTCTATCCAAGTCAGACCTTACCCCCAATCCCATGTGCTTTAACTTTACACGCTAGTCTCTTATGCGGGACCTTATCGAAAGTCTTCTGAAAGTCCAAATACACCACATCCACTGGTTCTCCCTTATCTATTCTACCAGTTACATCCTCAAAAAATTCCAGTAGATTAGTCAAGCATGATTTACCTTTTGTAAATCCATGTTGACTTTGTCCGATCCTGTCACTGTTTTCCAAGTGCTCTGTTATTACATCTTTTATAATGGACTCTAGCATTTTCCCCACTACCGATGTCAGGCTTACCGGTCTATAATTCCCCATTTTTTCTCTACCACCTTTTTTAAATAGTGGGGTTACATTAGCTACCCTCCAATCTATGGGAACTGTTCCAGAGTGTATAGAATTTTGGAAGATGACTAGCAATGCATCTACTATTTCTAGGGCCACTTCCTTAAGTACCCTAGGATGTAGATTATCAGGCCCTGGGGATTTATCGGCCTTCAATCCCATCAATTTCCCTAACACCATTTCCCTACAAATACTTATTTAATTCAGTTCCTCCCTCTCATTAGACCCTATGTTCCCCGATATCTCTGGGAGTTTATTTGTGTCCTCCTTTGTGAAGACAGAACCAAAGTATGTATTTAATTGGTCTGCCATTTCTTTGTTCCCCATTATAAATTCCCCTGATTCTGACTGCAAGGGACCTACACTTGTCTTTCCTAATTTTTTTCTTTTCACACATCTATAGAAGCTTTTACAGTCAGTTTTTATGTTCCCTGCTAGCTTACTCTCACACTCTGTTTTCCCCCTCTTAATTAATCCCTTTGTCCTCCTTTGCTAAATCCTAAACTGCTCCCAATCCTCAGGTTTGCTGCTTTTTCTGGCCAATTTATATGTCCTCTCCTTGGATCTTATGCTATCCCTAATTTCCCTTGTTAGCCAATGTTCAGTCATCTTTTTTGTTTTATTTTTATGCCAAACAAGGATGAACAAATTCTGTAGTTCATCCATGTGAACTTTAAATGTTTGCCATTGCCTATTCACCGTCAACCCTTTAAGTAACACTCCCCAATTTATCCTAGCCAACTCACGCCTCATACCATCATAGTATCCTTTATTTAAATTCAGTACCCAAGTCTCTGAATCAACTACTTCACTCTCCATCTTAATGAAGAATTCTATCATATTATGATCGCTCCTCCCCAAGGGGCTGCACACAACAAGATTGCTAATTAATCCTTTCTCATTACATAATACCCAGTCATAGATGGCCTGATCTCTAGTTAGTTCCTCGACATATTGGTCCAGGAAACCATCCCGTATACACTCTAGGAATTCCTCTTCCATAGTATTGTTAATAATTTGGTTCGACCAATATATATGTAGATTCAAGTCACCCATGATATCTGCTGTGCTCTTATTGCACGCATCTCTAATTTCCCATTTAATGCCATCCCCAACCTCAGCATTACTGTTTGGGGGTCTGTATACAACTCCCACTAACATTTTCTGCCCCTTGGTATTTCTCAGCTCTACCCATACAGATTCCACATCATCAGAGCTAATATCCTTCCTTACTATTGTGTTAATCTCCTCTTTAACCAGCAATGCTACCCCACCTCCTTTTCCTTTTTTCCTGTCCTTCCTGAATATTGAATACCCCTGGATGTTGAATTCCCAGCCTTGGTCACCCTGGAGCCATGTCTCCGTAATCCCAATTATATCATATCTGTTTACATCTATTTGTGCAGCTAATTCATCCACCTTATTACGAATGCTCCGTGCATTAAGACACAAAGCCTTCAGGCTTGTTTTTTTTAACACTCAGACCTTTTAGAATTATTGTTTACTGCAGCCATGTTTGATTTACACCCTTGATTTCTCTGACTTCCACTTTTGCTTTTCTCCTTCCTGTCTTTTGCTTCTATCTTTGCTTCCCTTTCCTCTGTCTCCCTGCACAGGTTCCCAACCCCCTGCCATTTTAGTTTAAACCCTCTAACACCCTCCCCAACAGCACTAGCAAACACTCCCCCTGGGACATCGGTCCCGGTCCTGCCCAGGTGCAAACTGTCCAGTTTGTACTGGTCCCACCTCCCCCAGAACCAGTTCCAATGTCCCAGGAATTTGAATCCCTCCCCCTTGCACCATTCTTCTAGCCACGTATTCATCCGAAATATCCTTCTATTTCTACTCTGACTAGCACGTGGCACTGGTAGCAATCCTGAGATTACTATTTTTGAGGTACTATTTTTTAATTTACCTCCTAACTCCCTATATTCAGCTTTTAGGGCCTCGTCCCGTTGTTTACCTATATCATTGGTACCTATATGCACCACGACAACTGGCTGTTCACCCTTCCCCTCCAGAATGCCCTGTAGCCACTCCGAGATATCCTTGACCCTTGCACCAGGGAGGCAACATACCATCCTGGAGTCTCGTTTGTGGCTGCAGAAACGCCTATCTATTCCACTTACAATAGAATCCCCTATCACTATAGCTCTCCTGCTCTTTTTCCTCCCGTCCCGTGCAGCAGAACCACCCATGGTGCCAGGAAGTTGGTTGCTGCTGCCTTCCCCCGATAAGCCATCCTCCCCAACAATATCCAAAGCAGTATATCTGTTTGAGAAGGGGATGGCCACAGGGAACCCCTGCACTACCTGCCTGCGCCTACTACTCTGCCTGGCGGTCACCCATTCCCTTCCTGCCTGTGCAGCCTTTACGTGCGGTGTGACCAACTGATTAAATGTGATATCCACGATGTCCTCAGCATTGCGAATGCTCCAGTATGTATCCATTCGCAGCTCCAGCACCGCAATGCAGTCTGCTAGTAGCTGCAGCTGGATACACTTCCCACACACATGGTCGTCAGGGACACAGGAAGTGTCTCTGATTTCCCACATAGTGCAGGAGGAGCATGTCACGGGGCCGAGCTTTGCTGCCATGACTTACCCTTTAATTAATTTAAATTAAATCAATACCACCAATTATACTACAATCAAATGATATACTCAAGGGCCCTTGTTTCCTAGCACTCCCCGCTACACAACAGAGACCTTAGAAACTATAACCACAAAATTAAGACCTTCTAAACTTTATAAACTATGAACCTTAACTGTCAAACTATAGAGTGGGTGAGTACTTATACTAATCAGCTGCTTCCTCCTGCCCGCGTCACGTTTTGAATCGTGACGTGGCTCTAGAACGCTGCCGCCGGTCTGCGAGATTGGTAAGCCTGTGAAAAAAAGCCCGCGAAAGTGAGTTTAAATACTCACTGAACCTCCGCTCTCACCGCTCCCGACACTGGCCTGTGAAAAAAAGCCCGCGAAAGTGAGTTTAAATACTCACTGAACCTCCGCTCTCACCGCTCCCGACACTGGCCTGTGAAAAAATGCCCGCGAAAGTGAGTTTAAATACTCACTGAACCTCCGCTCTCACCGCTCCTGACACTGGACACGGACCGCAGCGGTTCAAGGAGAAGCCCCACCACCAACTTCTCAAGGGCAACTAGGGATGGTCAATAAGTGTTGGCCTTGCCAGCGACACCCACATCCCGAGAATGAATAAAAGAAATGAATTTTAAAAACTGTTCTTCTCCTTCTCCTCAGGCACTCAGACCGCCGCACCTCACACAAGTGGTACTCGATAGATGAAGAATATTTCAGATTTCCACAAACAGGTATGTGTCTACTTGAATTTTTCATGTAGAAAATGATTTAATGCTTTTCCTTTCATCCAGGTGGTTTGATGGCGTTCGAATTTTTATGTATGTGTTTTATTATCTACAAATTTCTTTTCCTTCTCCCAAATGCTCTGATTCTTGTTGGAATCTGCGGTTTTGTAATTATTGTTTGCCCTCTGCTACTTTACCCAAGTGACTGTTCTTCCTATGTGTGCCTGAACAGTGAGTGTAAGGAGGCGATTCAATTGTGAGAGGTATCACAGGCTTGGGACGTAGAGGCTCCCTACTGCCGGCCCGACTGTGATTAGTCAAATCAGTACAAAGTAGGGACTGAGCCTGGGACCTTTGTGTTCTGTATAGCTGAATACTCAGTGGGTGATGCGGACACTAACCGAGCCATCAGGACACTCTGTCTGTTGATACAGCTGGTCGTGGCTGCAGTATGTGAATGAGGAGCTCTAACCTGGAACAGCTCAGGCTAATTGAAGTATTTGGGTACACTCTACACACTCTACAATAGTGGCAGGTGTCTTCTGAGTTTGAGCAACTTTGGATTGTCTCTGGGGTTGGTCAGGAGTTGGCGGCCCCATGCAATGGATGGAGCCTCAGTGGGGCACGTGGAGGTCCTCCTCAGTCCTTTATGTCACCAGTGCTGCCTGCAAGCAAGGAGATGGTGGACTATGATGGGTCATTACCTCGATTAAAATAAATGGGGTTTTGCGGAGGGGGCTCCAATCTTAGCTAATTGTAGCAGGAGTCAATGCAAATTCCACCCACTGATCATTTTTATCAGTATACGGCTTTTTTGGAAGCAAAACGCCCCCTCACTGGACTCACCTTGCCATTTATGTATGTTATGCTAAAGCTATTATCATTTCTGCCCACCGCCCCCCCCCCCCCCCACCCATCCCCACCTCCAGATATGACTACAGCGACCCCGGCACCAAACACTGGGAAACCTCCGGGAAAGAGAAGAGGAAAATACAGCCTGGAAGAGCATCCTACATTCGAAGATGATTTGGGGCCTGGTGTCTGGAGACCAAACTTGGACCAAGTGGACACAGAGGCTGATGTAAATTGAAGGATGAACGCAATATGATAATAACCAGACAATTTGTTTTGGTGATGTTGGTTGAGGGATAAATATTGGCCAGGACACCGGGGAGACTGCACTAGAAGGGTGGGGGGGGGGGAAATTGATTATTGATATTAATAATTTGATGATGTGTTTCCTCCCTACCAAATACGAGCCAAGCGCCCAGAAATGGTTATGCCGCTACCAGATGAACAATGACAATCGGCAGGGCTGCTTTTAGGATGTGTTAGTCCATCATAGTTTACACCATTTTGTTCAACATGTTTTAGTTACAGAGCATTTAAACATCTACAAAGCATAGATACAAATCTAATTGTTCAGAAATGCTTTTGTTTGTTCCAAGAACATTACTGATGAAATTCTGCAACTTTCCATAATTTAGTTTTTTTTCATATATTTCAAGGTTCTGTAGCAACAGAAAGCTGTGATTATTTGATATGACTGATACAAGGCCCCTGCTTTTGAAAGTTACAACAGTCTCTCAGTTCCAAATAGCACAAAAGAGCCTGCTAGCTTTACATAAAGCAGTTATATATTTAGTCAGATGAGGGTGTTTGAGCAGAGGTTCAGTGTATGTTGGGGTCCAACATAAGCATTAGTTCATAAATATCAGAAAACAGGAATGTAGCTCGCTGAAGGCTCAGTGGGTAAGGGCGCCACCCCATGCAGTACTGAGTTGTATAAGGATATCCTGGATTCCATCTACAGTCTGTGCTTGCTTACCTGATTTCAGCTGGGCAGCAGTTGCCACATGACAGTCAGCTTCCATGACCTTGGCAAGGTAAAAACCAGCCAGGCTTTTCACTCTAGGATCGGACCGCTGCTGGAAGGTATGGGCAAGGACAGGATCGGGTTCCGCTGCGATGCACCCATCAGTCAAATAGCCTGTGGACACTGGAATCAATAATGTGGGAATACGATGCCCTCGTTTTTGGAAAAAGGACAGAAAGAGAAAAGGAAACAATTTGGCCTTAAGGCTCATACAAGAAGAATGGCCCCATCGATGAGGTACCAGAGGTACATGTGGAACTGAACCCTAATAACAGGCAGCGCCTTCAGGAGAGGAGCGGAGAAAACAGTGGCTGCATAAATAGCGGGTGTGATTTGAACCCTTGGTTTTACAGTAATATCTTTAAAGTCTATTCAATTTTCACAATCAATTTTCACAATCAATTTTCACAATCAATTTTCACAATCAATTTTTACAGAATGTTTGAGGGAAAAGGACGTGAATTGTCTATTGTAGGCAGAGATACATTTTAGCTTTAGAATTTAAGTGTTAGAGCAGAATATGCATGTTTAAATTATATACATTTAGGTGCAGTAGGGTATATTTAATACTGAAACTTTTTACTATCTTAATTACCTTATATTTGATATAAATGAAATATTATTAAGTACTCATTTGCACTGTTTACAGATAAATAAAATATTTATATATAATTGTATCTGTTTCTTCTTTCACAAGCACATTTGACTGCCTCAGTTTTCTCACTTTTGGTAATAAGGAATGCAGAGGGCGGATCCATAAAGTGGGAATACATTGTCCTGGTGCTCTTGGCTTTAGGAATGTAAGTGTTGAATGAGGAAAGATAAAAATTTGGTCTCAATATCTTGGATCAAGGGGAGTTAAGAATCAGCCAGGAATCCCACTACTCCTCACTATCCAGGGAAGAATCGCTTCACACAAAGGGTTGCAAGAATATGGCCAGGGGGCTACCAAAGTTAAACCATTGAGATGTTGGGCGAGAGATACTTACCTGGCTGCCATGGCAAACAACATACAGAGGTGGCTCCAATATCCTGTTCCTGCGTATTGGATGAAGACCAGATTGGGGCTCGGCTGTCTTGTCAGCGAAACATAAACTGGGCTCACTGTCTCGTTCCACACATGAGGAATGGCCACTCAGTCAAGATACCAGAGCTGTGGAAACATACCCAGCAAGAGTCAGTGCCTTCGGGAGAGGAGAGAACACTGGGGAGGCGAGAAATACGACAATAGGCCTCTTAGCCCATTGTTGATCCCTCTTACAGTGGATCAGGTATAAACTGCACCATCATATACTCTCCCCAATTTTTCAAATTCTTTCTCGGGATGTGGGCATCACTGGCAAGACCGGCATTTATTACCCATCCCTAGTTGCCCTGAGAAGGTGGTGATGGGCCTTCTTCTTGAATTGCTTGTGGTTTGATACAATTGAGTGATTTACTTGACCATTTCAGAGTCAACCACGTGGGTGTGGGACTGGAGTCACATATAGGGCCAGACTGGGTAAGGATGGCAAGTTTCTTTCCCTAAAAGGACATTAGTGAACCAGTTGGGTTTATACAGCAATCCAACAGCTTCATAGTCACTTTTACTGATACCAGTTTTTTAATTCCAATTTATTTCATCACCTGAGATTGCTCGTTAACCACAGGGTAAACTGCCAAGAACAGAGAATTCTGAATCTGCCAGTTCCCAAAACTCCCCAAAAAGCACAACGATCGATACCATTCATCCCCCTCCCTTTGCCGTGCCTTCAGCTGCCTAGGCCCTAAGCTCTGGAATTCCCTCTCTCTCCTCCTTTAGGATGCTCCTTAAAACCTACCTCTTTGACCAAGCATTTGGTCACCTGTCCTAATGTTTCTTTCTGTGGCTCATGTGAAGTGCCTGGGGATGTTTTCCTATGTTAAAAGGCGCTATATAAATGCAAGTTGTTCCTATTTAATCCTAATCACAGGTGAGCACCATCTAGTGCACCAGTGTGACATTTCTATTTCCCAACATCACCCGTGCATTTCTGAGATTGTCCAATTAGTACTGGATTATGATCTTGTTGTTCAGTAAGAAGGGTAAACCTCCTTCAATGGCGCGGTGGATTAATGCACCATGTAACGTGGCACTAAAACCAATACTAGCCAACTAGGTGCTAGGTTCGATTCCCTGGTAAGTGTCAACTAATGTAGCCTGCGCACACAAGAGATGGCATTCGCAGGAGAGAAGGGGAATCAGAAAACACGGGGAGGTACAGTTTTCAAACACTCTGCATGTGGGTGTTCCAAGCCGCATCCTGCTCAATGCCCAGGATGCTCCTTGCAGTAAATGTGTGCTGATAATCACACTGATGAATGAATAATTCTGATATAATTGTGTAATAGTCAAGAGTAAATTACCAGCAAGTAGCACAGCCAGTATGTGTCACATTGACCTTGAATTTATGCAGTGATATTAGTGTAAGAATGTTCAATACATTTGGATCAAATTCCTTTACCTGCTATTTTAACTGAGGTGTTAACTTGTTGTGGAGTTGTACCCCAGCGAGGGGTGAGTGCAGTTAGCAGGGGAGGGAAAATTGTAAAACTATAAATGAAACCTCTACTTCCCAGAAGATATATTTTATGCATGCAGATAATCTGATGCTGTATGGAAAATTTGCCATCTAGTGGTGATAACAATAAAATTGCAAATAAAAGAAAGAACTTGCATTTATATAGCACCTGTCACAACCTCTAGACATCCCAAAGCATTTCACAGTCAATGTTATAACGCAGGCAAATGCAGAAGCCAACTTGCACACTCCGCATGTCCCAGACACAGCAACAGAACAATTACCAGATAATCTGTTTTTAACGATGTTGGTTGAGGGATAAATATTGTCCAGGACATCCGAGAGAACACCCCCTGCTCTTCTTCCAATAATATCATGGGATCTTTAACATCCATCTGAGAGGGCAGACAGAGCCTCCATTTAACGTCTCATCTGAAAGAGGGCACTTCTGACAATGCAGCACTCCCTCAGCACTGCACTGGAATGCCTGCTGAGATTATGTGCTCAAGTCTCTGGAGTGGGGCTCGAACCCATGACTCCAGGACAATCCAATTCTCAAAAATACAGCAGCAGACACTGATGGTGAAAGCCACATCCATAATGGAAGAGCGGGGAGAGCAGAGCAGGAATCGGGGATAACAACAGAAAATGCTGGAAAAACTCAGCAGGTCAGGCAACATCCGTGGAGAGAAATTTGAGTTGACGTTTCGGGTCGAACCCTTCTTCAAAACGGGGCACGTGCTCTGAGATTTGCTTCTGTTGATGGAAATTCATGGGAAATATTCATAATGAATGAATGTCTCTACATCATGAGACACCAGCACCCCAAGCGGAAATAAAAGTTTAGAAGTTTTACTCAAAAATCAAACGGTGCAGACTGAAACCAATCCGGTTGCAACAGGCACAGTGCCCCTTCCAGCCGCTAGGGCCACTTCAAGTGAAGTGAAGCGTGAAGCTCGGCTCAGCTCTCCCTGCACAGCCCAGAATTGACACATCCAAGCCTCATTCCTGGGACGGTAGCCATCGCAACAACTTGTATCCAATTCCACGCTGGCAAGTGTAGCCGCTCCGGATTGGCCGGCGCCCCCGGCCCTGGAGACTGTTGCTAACAACGTTTCCTGCTGAAATTAACAGCGGGTCCCGGGGCGGGAGTTGGTTCCAGTTCTCACCGAACCCGCGAGCCAGGTAGGAAGCGGTACTTTGTTATAAGTTTACACCCAACCTTCTCGTTGCTGATTTGCAAACTTGCTACAATGTTGTTTAATCTAAACCTGGGAGACGTTTGTTACAAATAATTAGTTAGCAATGTGTCCGTTGACCCGACGGGGTCACATTACTGGGTTTTGCTGCTTTGATTTAATTGCATTACAGTTTAATATAATTCAGACACATTTCAACCGGAATGGTTGCAAATAGGACAGAAATTCCCATTTCCTGTCAGTCCCTGCTTACTGAGACTTTTGATAAACAGAAAAATTTCCTGAGTAACTAGAAAAATCCAATAAACCTTCAGCGAGAATCAGTACCAATTCCTGCTGCGATCTAATTTGATCTTAATCTTTCCTAAAGAAGCTGCCTCTATAGCTCAGTTGGTCAATGGTTCTGAGGCAAAGGACCAGGACGGTTCGAAGTTCCATTCCGGGTTTTTGCCGAGTTAACTGGTATCAGCCAGACAGCGGGCGGAGTGCTGGAATTGGCCTCTGGTTGCCCCTGGGTTAGCGATGGGGAAAGTCGCCCAGGGTTCCTGTTCCTGGTCACTATCCAGTGATTCCTGTGGGCATCAAGTAACAGCAGAACTGAAATTGGCAGTGAAGCCCGCAGCAGTTAAATAACTTGCTGAACTAGAGCTCCCCCATGAAGAATGGCCATTTAAGGGTTTGTGTGCTGATTGGAGTTCCTCACACTGTCCTGCCCACATTGGAACTTCAAACTCCACTGATTGTTTTTGGATTTTAGTTGGGAGTGATTCTCATCTGGTGATGTGCTTACAAAATCCAAACCAGCCAAAGTAAATCTACTCCAACTCTTTAACCATCTCGACGGTGCCTGATGTTAAAGGTTTGGGGAATAGATTGAACAGGGATAGCAACGGGCAACTAACAGACTTTCCACAGCCAAATACTTAATCTGGCAAGAGATAGTTGACTAACTGAGTTTGAACCTTTGTATGAAATTGCGTGGTTTCTGTAAAGGATCATCCGTGAAACTTCCACAGGCTGGAGGGGCTCTAAGCATATTCCATGAGGATACTCTGCCTTGATCCAGAATGTTGCAAGTTCCTGCATTAAACACAGTGCCTGAGTATGGTGCTCGTAATTCTTTCTGCGCTGAGCTCTGAGATGCAGAGGGATCTGGGTGTCCTAGTGCATGAATCGCAAAAGGTTACTATGCAGGTACAGCAAGTAATTAGGAAAGCTAATAGAATGTTATCATTTATTGCGAGGGGAATTGAATACAAAAGTAGGGAGGTTATGCTTCAGTTATACAGCCATGATGTGGAGATGCCGGTGTTGGACTGGGGTGGACAAATGTAGGAAGTCACACAACACCAGGTTATAGTCCAACAGCTGTTGGACTATAACCTGGTGTTGTGTGACGTCCTACATCAGTTATACAGGGCATTGGTGAGACCACATCTGGAGTACTGTGTACAGTATTGGTCTCCTTATTTAAGGAAGGATGTAAATGCGTTGGAAGCAGTTCAGAGAAGGTTTACTAGACTAATACCTGGAATGGGCGGGTTGTCTTATGAGGAAAGGTTGGACAGGCTAGGCTTGTACCTGCTGGAGTTTAGAAGAGTAAGAGGTGACTTGATTGAAACATATAAGATCCTGAGGGGTCTGGACAGGGTGGGTGTGGAGAGGATGTTTCCTCTTGTGGGAGAATCTAGAACTAAGGGTCACTGTTTAAAAATAAGGGGTCACCCATTTAAGACAGAAATGAGATTTTTTTTCTCACAGAGGTTGTGAGTCTTTGGAACGCTCTTTCTCAGAGGGCGGTGGAAGCAGAGTCTTTGAATATTTTTAAGGCAGAGGTAGATAGATTCTTGGTAAGCAAGGGGGTGAAAAGTTATCGGGGTAGGCAGGAATGTGGAGTAATCGGATCAGCCATGATTTTATTGAATGGCGGAGCAGGCTCGAGGGGCCGAGTGGCCTGCTCCTGCTCCTAATTCGTATGTTCGTATCACTGTGTGACTATGGAGTGCAGACTGATCAGATACATCACAAAACTACTGGACATTGGCTGTCCCTCACAGCTCTCTGCATCCACTAACACGGTCACAGGATAAAATCCAGGTGGCAAGTAAGCAAGCCATTATTGTACTAAACATCATTCCAAAACATTTTTGTGTTTCATAGAGAATCTAGAAGATAGCAATGCCTCGTGGGAGTGCCTCGAGCAACCGCTCCAATGGTAGTGACGGGGACATGGAGGGACTTGGTAGGAAATTTATTTGGTATCTTAAATTCTGATCAGTGTGTGTTTTTGGGGTACTTGATGCAAATAATACTGCAGACACCGTGATTTTAAAAATACAACAATTCATGCTGCAATTCGTTCACCTTACCTGTAATAACCAATCTCCACCAACACTGACCCTTTGGGCTGGATTTTGTCAATGGGATGCTTTTGGAGGGGGGACTCCCACTTGTTGGGTTTTAGTCCCGCCTCCATCGACTTGTGGCCAACCCACGCTATTTTCCCTTGATTGACCTTGTTAAGCCCGCCCAGTGGGCTTAGCAGGCCAATTAAGGGAAAGCCAGTTACAGGTGACGTCAGCGAGTGCCATTTCATCTGTCAAGAGCTTTTGACAGATGAAATGTCATCGTTTGACAGCTCTGTGAAGCTGTCAAACACTAACAATCTGTCTTCGAAGTTGTGTCTTCACTCAAGACTCAATTAGAAAGCCTTCCTGAGCAGAAAGCAGAAGGCTGCAGCTTTTGACACTTCAGCGGCCATTCTGCTTTCTGTGCCGGTGAGCTGAGGGACTCCCGAGACCTGAAGGGTGGAAGCCTGCAGGAAGAAGTAAAGGTAAGTAAAACTTATTAAAACACTTTACACATGCCTCACACACTTACCTCTGCACACATGCACCCATTACTCACCTGCACACCGGACATCTCAGCCCCTCCGACCCCCGCAGACCGACGGCCCGCCTCGCTGACCCTGGCGAGGTTCGGAGCCGTCGGGAAGCCCACACTTCAGGGCTCAAAATAGGGATTAGCCAAAAAACTGCCTGTTAACAGGCAGTTAATTGGCATTAATCCCCTTCCCGCCTCGAGGAGGCGGGACCCGGCGCGGGTCGGCTACCCGCCTCCTGGCAAGATGGCATGGAGGCAGGTTGGGCACCCGCCCCTAAATTCTGCCATTTTCCCGGCAGTCCCGCCTCCAAACCCGCCTCCCCAGGGCTGGCAAAATCCAGCCCTTTGAGTTTCAGGATAAGGGGTTGCCCATTTAAAACGGAGATGAGGAGAAATTTCTTCTCTCAGAGGGTCGTGAATCTTTGGAATTCTCTACCCCAGAAAGCTGTGGAGGCAGAGTCATTGAATATATTCAAGGCGGAGACTGACAGACATTTAAGCTACAGGGGAGTCAAGGGTTATGGGGAGCGGGCGGGAAAGTGGCGTTGAGGCCAAGATCAGATCAACCATGATCTTATTGAATGGCGGGGCAGGCTCGAGGGGCCGAAGGGCCTACTCCTGCTCCTATTCCTTATGTTCTTATTAAGTGCTTTGGGATGTCCTGAGGACGTGAAAGGTATCAGATAACTGCAAATTCTTTAAAACTGCCCTTCCTGCTCTCTGAGATCTCAGTTGTCTTCTTACAGCTGAAACAGAGTTGGCAAAGCTGCAGCATCAGTTTCGAATCATGGAGGGAGACCGCCAGGCCTACACTCTCGAATCACAGGAGCTGCTCAGGAAGCAGTTGTAAGTATTGCCACGATACAGCTCTGTAGGATGTAAATGAAAACACAGTCAGCCAGCTGGGAACTGGAGGTGGTTGTGTTAACCTTTCACCTCTGTGACTGTGTATACCATGCACAGTAGACCGATGTGATGAAGGGATCTTTCTGATGGATTTAGGGCTCCGGGGGAAATGATGTTTGGACAGAATCTGCCCCATTCCAAGAGGGTGCTGTTAACAGTGAAAAACTCCCAATTATTCAATCTCCTTCAAAAATACCAGAGCAATCAGAATTGGGGGTCTCTTTTGAAGCTGGGATAAAGGTGGGGGGGCGGTGGGTAGTTTTAACCAATATTAACCCATGCTGTTCCTGCCCTGGGAGTGTTTGATGGGATAATGTAGAGGGAGCTTTACTCTGTATCTAACCCATGCTGTACCTGCCCTGGGAGTGTTTGATGGATCAGTGTAGAGGAAGCTTTACTCTGTATCTAAACTGTACTGTATGAGCCCTGGGAGTGTTTGATGGGACGATATAGAAGGAGTTTTACTCTGTGTCTGACCCGTGCTATTCCTGTCCTGGGAGTGTTTGATGGGACAGTGTAGAGAGAGCTTTACTCTGTAACTAACCTGTGCTATTCCTGTCCTGGGAGTGTTTGATGGGCCAGTGTAGAGGGAGCTTTACACTGTATCTAACCCATGCTATTCCTGCTCTGGGAGTGTTTGAAGGAACAGTGTAGAGGGAGCTTTACTCTGTGTCTAACCCGTGCTGTACCTGCCCTGGGAGTATTTGATGGGACAGTGCAGAGGGAGCTTTACGCTGTACCTAACCCGTGCTGTACCTGCCCTGGGAGTATTTGATGGGACAGTGCAGAGGGAGCTTTACTCTGTGTCTAACCCGTGCTGTACCTGCCCTGGGAGTATTTGATGGGACAGTGCAGAGGGAGCTTTACTCTGTATCTAACCTGTGCTGTACCTGCCCTGGGAGTATTGGATGGTGATAGTTCATTTTTAAATAAGTCCGGAGCACTGTCAACAGGTTTAGAAGCCGCTAATCAGTCTAATTTCTGAGTCACAATTTACAAAAGTCTAATGATTCCTGACCTTTCTGGTTCTACCAGGGCGGAAATTGAGAATCTGGAGAAGGAGCGTGAGGAGCTGACATTGAACCTACGGCTTTTAGACAGTAAACGCAACCAGCTGCAGGACCAGGAGAACTTGGAAAGTGTTCAGAGAATGCTGAGCTACCAGGACAAGCTGGAGGAACAGATTGCCAGTGAGAAACAAATGATCACGGTCCTGGAACTGGAGGTAGAGATGAGGGTCACTCAGGACTTGCTGGGGGGATTTGGAATTCCTGGATGGGAAAACGGCCTAGTGAGCGGCCAGAACATCCAGGAGTGGCAGTGGGAGGTTCAGACGATTGTAACGGCTGGGCCTCATTAGCTACTGCTGGCTGATTTACCACCCAAAGCACGAGGGAAGTTGGTGGGAAGCGGCAGAAAGTCGGGCAGCCCAGAGGCCACGCTCCAGGCCCAAGAGAACAGCAATCCTGGGGCAGTCAGTGATTTGCCGGAGCAGGGAAGAGTCCAGGCTAGGGGGGTGGGGATAGTGTTCAGGCCATGGGGGGTGGGGGGATAAGAGTTCAGGCTGGGGGGATGGGGATAGAGTTCAGGCCATGGGGGGTGGGGATAGCGTTCATGCTGGGGATAGAGTTCAGGCCATGGGGGGTGGGAATAGAGTTCAGGCTGGGGGGGTGGGGATAGAGTTCAGGCCATGGGGGGTGGGGATAGAGTTCAGGCCATGGGGGGGGATAGAGTTCAGGCCATGGGGGGTGGGGATAGAGTTCAGGCCATGGGGGGGGGATAGAGTTCAGGCCATGGGGGGTGGGAATAGAGTTCAGGCTAGGGGGGATGGGGATAGAGTTCAGGCCATGGGGGATGGGGATAGAGTTCAGGCTGGGGGGGGATAGAGTTCAGGCCATGGGGGATGGGGATAGAGTTCAGGCCATGGGGGATGGGGATAGAGTTCAGGCCATGGGGGGTGGGGATAGAGTTCAGGCCATGGGGGTGGGGATAGAGTTCAGGCTGGGGGGGGATAGAGTTCAGACTGGGGGGGTGGGGATAGAGTTCAGGCTGGGGGGTGGGGATAGAGTTCAGGCTGGGGGGGTGGGGATAGAGTTCAGGTTGGGGGGGATAGAGTTCAGGCTGCGGGGGTGGGGATAGAGTTCAGGTTGGGGGGGATAGAGTCCAGGCTGGGGGGGTGGGGATAGAGTTCAGGCTGGGGTGGGGATAGAGTTCAGGCTGGGGGGTGGGGATAGAGTTCAGGTTGGGGGGGTGGGGATAGAGTTCAGGCTGGGGGGGGATAGAGTTCAGGTTGGGGGGGTGGGGATTGAGTTCAGGCTGGGGGGGGTGGGGATTGAGTTCAGGCTGGGGGCGGTGGGGATAGAGTTCAGGTTGGGGGGGTGGGGATTGAGTTCAGGCTGGGGGGGGTGGGGATTGAGTTCAGGCTGGGGGGGGTGGGGATAGAGTTCAGGTTGGGGGGGTGGGGATTGAGTTCAGGTTGGGGGGGGATAGAGTTCAGGCTGGGGGGGTGGGGATTGAGTTCAGGTTGGGGGGGATAGAGTTCAGGCTGGGGGGGGATAGAGTTCAGGCTGGGGGGGTGGGGATAGAGTTCAGGTTGGGGGGGTGGGGATAGAGTTCAGGTTGGGGGGGGATAGAGTTCAGGCTGGGGGGGGGGGGGGATAGAGTCCAGGCTGGGGGGTGTGGGGATAGAGTTCAGGCTGGGGGGGTGGGGATAGAGTTCAGGTTGGGGGTGGGATAGAGTTCAGGCTTGGGGGGGGGGGATAGAGTTCAGGCTGGGGGGGTGGGGATAGAGTCCAGGCTGGGGGGGGTGGGGATAGAGTTCAGGCTGGGGGAAGAGGAGAGTTGAACCATACTGGGGGTGGGGGGTGAAGGCAAGGAGGGGGGGCTCCAGGCCACGAGAGGCCTACACTCCTGCTCTTCCTGACCCAACAAAGGAGGGTTTAATGCCTCTTTGGCGTCGGGACCGGGATGTATCTGCCGGGGCAGCCTCTGTGGGGGGCTCCGTTCTCCCGGCTAAGCTGGGGTTGGGCCCCATTGACGTAACAGGTCCTTTGTTTACCATCTGACTCAGGCGGGTGCTACAGATGCCTGGATAGCCAGGCTTGAAAACATGGGAAGGTGCGGGAATAGAGTGTGTATTTCACCCAGTCCATTTTAATAGCCGCCCTGTATCCGTGAGTGTCTGTATATGTGAGTGTGCGTGTGTGTCTGTATATGCGGGTGTGTATCAGTGTGTGTGTCTGTATATGCGAGTGTATGTGTGTCTGTATATGCGAGTGTTGGCCTTTATTACAAGAGGATTTGAGTATAAGAGTAAGGACGTCTTACTGCAATTATATAGGGCCCTGGTGAGACCACACCTGGAGTATTGTGTACAGTTTTGGTCTCCTTACCCAAGGAAGGATATACTTGGCATAGAGGGAGAGCAACGAAGGTTCACCAGACTGATTCCTGGGATGGGGATTGTCCTATGAGGAGAGATTGAGTAGACTAGGCCTATATTCTCTAGAGATTAGAAGAATGAGAGGTGATCTCATTGAAACATACAAAATTCCTACAGAGCTTGACAGGGTAGATGCAGGGAGGATGTTTCCCTGGCTGGGGAGTCTAGAACCAGGGGTCACAGTCTCAGAATAAGGGGTCGGCCATTTAGGACTGAGCTGAGGAGAAATTTCTTCACTTAGAGGGTGGTGAATCTTTGGAATTTTCTACCCCAGAGGGCTGTGGAGGCTCAGTCGTTGAGTATATTCAAGACAGAGATCGATAGATTTTTTGATATTAAGGGAATCAAGGGATATGGGGATAGTGCAGGAAAGTGGAGATGAGGTAGAAGATCAGCCATGATCTTATTGAATGGCGGAGCAGGCTCGAGGGGCCGAATGACCTAATCCTGCTCCTATTCCTTATGTTCTTATATGCGGGTGTTTGTGTGTCTGTATATGTGGGTATGTTTGTGTGTCTGTATATGCGGGTGTGTATCAGTGTGTGTCTGTATATGCGGGTGTGTATCAGTGTGTGTCTCTATATGCGGGTGTGTATCAGTGTGTGTGTCTCTATATGCGGGTGTATATCAGTGTGTGTGTGTCTCTATATGCGGTTGTGTCTCAGTGTGTGTGTGTCTATATGCAGGTGTGTATCAGTGTGTGTGTCTCTATATGCGGGTGTGTGTTTGTGGTATCTATGGTTATTTCTTATTCTGTAAACTAATGTTTGTTACAGATATCTTTTTGTTGAAACCCTTTTAATACAGATAAAGAAGTTGGAGCAGAAAATCTTTGAGCAGAAGAAGGGGTTGAAAAAAGGAGTTAATGTTCAAGTGATGAATGAACAGGTGGAGAAGAACTCTGGGATCATGGAGGACAGGCTTGGCAGGGTAAGGAATCTCAGAACATGACCAGGGAGTAGGAAAAGGTCAGTAATTAGTGGAGGTAAAATGCTGTCGACATGATGTTGTGAAATACTGATGTGAATTTAGAATAAGGAGTTGGTGAGACCAAAAATATCCGAAACGACAAGCTCAGATACAGTTAGAGAGGGACTGCTTTTAAATTCCCAAATTGACTCTCTCTCTGTCTACGCGGCTCTTATTGGGGTTCAGTTCCATTGGGATTGGCCATCTTCATGTGTGACCCCAGACACTGTGCGTCGACAGGACCTTTGAGCATAGTGGGTATCGCAGCTGGGCACTTTCCAGCAGGGATCACTGGATAGGAATTCAAGATTAATTTCCCGGACACTGCTGTGAGCAATCCGGGAGAAAAATCATAGGAAATTCTCAAGACGAATATTGAACGGTAAATCAGATTTATCTTATCTCATTAGTTTCGTACATTCCTGGAGACTGTTTGAAATGTCACGGCAACACACGCCTGCCCTCTCCCAACCATCTTATTGGTATCCCAGTGCTGCGACGTACAATACTACCGTAAAGTCAATGCTGTCTCATTTTCCGATAGCAACCAAATGTAACTCTGGCTCACGATGAAACATCCCGGAATACATCCAACCGAGGTTGGCGAACCCACTGGATCCTGATGACGAGTGGGAACCCTGGCTGGGTATTGTTTTTTGGTCCCAGGGTCATTGATGCCAGTTGTAGTGTCTCAATTGCTGCCCAGCTAACAACACGGACCAGGGATCCCCTGCTTTTAATGCTCAGAACTTTGCTGGACAGTCATGATGGAACCAGGGGTCCCTTTTACCTGGTTGTGAATTTTTATGCTTGCAGTAAGAAGTGTTGCTACTAAAGTGTACAACACTTTTCCACTTTCCACGAGGGGAATTATTCCGATTCCTTCCACCAGCTGGTCATAGCCTGAGGTAGCTTTCAGCATTAAAAGGTTCATCTATAGTTTAATTCATATTATTTCATTTTGCTTTCATTTTCTTTGAGCACTTTTATTTATTAGTTGTTAAAATATTGGAGATGGGGAAAGTTGGCTGTTTGACTCATGGTCAAGAATCATCCAAACAGGTAACAAAGGTCGTGATTTTGCCGACTGAGTCGGGTCCGAGGCAGCCGGACTCAGTGTCGCGGTCCCAGCCTGCTGCCTACTGCAGCCCGCACTCTCCAAATGATTTTACGTTAATAGGGCTTGTTAAACTCGCCCGCTGGGTGGACTTAACAAGGTCAATCAAGGGAAAATAGCGTGGGTTGGCCAGAAGTCGATGGAGGCGGGACTAAATCATAATCATAATAATCAACTTTATTGTCATTGTTAGTGCACAAGTGCAGTACAACGAAATGTAGGCTTGCGGCTCCCGAGAGTGTACATTTAGATTAAGACATTTAAACATTCAACATTCATTTGGCTTGTAATACATTAACATAAACATAATAAAGTGCATTGGCAGATGTGCAGGCTTTAGAGTTTATTTGTGGAGTTCAGTAGGATGACAGCCCTGGGAAAGAAGCTGTTCCTAAATCTGGTCGTTCGGGTGCGAATGCATCTGTAGCGTCTCCCAGATGGCAGGGGGGCGAACAGACTGTGGCTGGGGTGGGTAGGGTCTTTGATGATGGTCAGTGACCTCCGTAAACAGCGTTTCTGGTAGATGTTCTCTATGGTCGGTAGCCGGGTGCCGGTAATGCGTTGGGCAGTTTTGACTACCCGCTGCAGGGCTTTCCGGTCATAGTAGCTACAGCTGCCATACCATACTGTGATACAGTTTGTCAGGATGCTCTCTATTGTGCAGCGGTAAAAGTTAGAGAGGATCAGGGGTGACAGGTTACATCCCTTCAGCCTCCTTAGGAAATATAGGCGCTGCTGGGCCTTCTTCACCAAAGAGGAGGTATTGAGGGACCAGGAGAGGTCTTCCGTGATGTGGACTCCGAGGAACTTAAAGCTGTCCACCCTTTCCACCACAGCCCCATGGATGTGGATGGGGGTGTGACTTCCGCCTTTAGACTTCCTGAAGTCCACAATGATTTCCTTGGTTTTCTTGATGTTAAGGGCCAGGTTGTTATCGGCGCACCACTTCACGAGATGCTGGACCTCCTCCCTGTAGGCTGACTCATCGTTGTTGGTGATCTGGCCTACCAGCGTGGTATCATCCGCAAAATTGATGATGGTGTTGGAACCATGAACAGCCACACAGTCGTGGGTGAAGAGGGAGTAGAGGAGGGGGCTCAGCACACATCCTTGTGGGGCCCCCGTGTTCAGGGTCAGGCAGGGGGAGGTGTGGTTACCTAATTTGACAGACTGGGGTCTGTTTGTTAGGAAGTCCAGGGTCCAGTTGCAAAGGGAAGTGTTCAGGCCAAGAGTGTGGAGTTTGGTGGCCAGCTTGTTGGGGACGATAGTGTTGAATGCTGAGCTGTAGTTTATGAACAGCATTCTGATGTAGGTCTCTTTACCGTCTAAGTGATTCAATGCAGAGTGTAGAGCAGTTGTGATTGCATCCTCCGTTGATCTGTTTGCACGATAGGCAAACTGGTGTTGGTCAAGAGAGGCAGGAACACTGGCTTTGATGTGAGCCAGGACCAGTCTCTCGAAACACTTCATTATGATGGGTGTGAGTGCGACAGGTCGATAGTCGTTCAGACACGTCACAGCCGTTTGCTTTGGCACAGGAATAATGGTAGCGGTCTTGAAGCATGTAGGGACTACTGCCTGGGCCAATGACAGATTGAAGATGGCGGTGAAGACATCAGCCAGCTGATCAGCACATTCCTTGAGTACCCGTCCAGGGATGCTATCAGGTCTAGCAGCCTTACGTGTGTTCACTCCGCGTAGAACACCCCTTACGTCGGAGGTCGACAGAGTGAGCACCTGGTCTTCTGGGGGTGGCAAGGCTTTGGTAGCCGGCTCTCTGTTGTCCCTGTCAAAGCGAGCGTAGAAGTTGTTAAGCTCCTCCGGAAGGGAGGCATCGCTAACCGGGGGGCTGGTGTTTTTACTCTTGTAGTCAGTGATGGACTGGATGCCTTGCCACATGCGCCGGGGGTCCGAGTTGTTGTGGAAATGATCCTCAATCTGCAGTGTCTGTTTCCTTTTGGCAGTCCTGATACCCTTTTTTAGGCTGGTCCTAGCTGCACTGCCGCGTCGCCAGATTTAAATGCTACGTCGCGTGCTTTCAACAGCGAGCGGACCTCCCCGTTCATCCAGGGTTTCTGGTTGGGGTATGTCCTGATATTTTTATGGGTCGTGACGACCTCGATGCAACTGTTGATGTAGAATAGCACTGTGGATGCGTATTCCTCGATGTCATTATGGGCAAACATGCTCCAATCAGTGCGTTTGAAGCAATCCTGAAGCTCCGAGACTGCCCCCTCTGGCCATACTTTCACTGATCTCACTGATGTTTTCACTCTTTTGATGAGCGGTTTGTATGCCGGGGCTAGAAACAGGGAGAGGTGGTCAGACTTCCCAAGGTGGGGGCAGGGAATGGCCTTATAAGCATCTACAATGCTCGTGTAAACTTGATCCAGTGTGTTCTCCCCTCTTGTGGGGCAGGAAACATTCTGGTGGAATTTCGGGAGTACAGATTTTAGGTTTATGTGATTGAAGTCCCCCGCGACGATAAAAGCTCCGTCTGGGTGCGCAGTTTGTTGTTCGCTGATGGCCCTGTAGAGGTCCTTCAGTGCTAGTTTGGCATTAGCGTGTGGTGGGATGTAGACCGCAGTGATGATAACAGCCATGAATTCCCGAGGCAGGTAGAAGGGTCTGCACCTTACCATGAGGAATTCCAAATCAGCCGAACAGGATCTATCGATTATGTCCGTGTTAGTGCACCAGGCATTGTTAGTGTAGATGCACAAACCGCCTCCCTTGCTCTTACCGGAGTCTGCAGTTCTGTCGGCGCGGAAGACCATGCGTCCTTCTAGCTGGATGGTGGTGTCAGGGATGCCGTTGTTCAACCAGGTCTCTGTGAAGATCATGGCACAGCATTCCTTTGTCCTTTTCTGTGAGGAGAGATCAAGTTTGATCTCATCCATTTTATTTTCCAGTGACCTGACGTTGGCCAGGAAAATACTTGGGAGGGAGGGTTTGTGTGGGGCCCTCTTCAGCCTATTTTGGATTCCGGCCCTCTTGCCCCGCTTCTGCTTGCGCTCTCTGCGCGGTCTGCGCCGACTTCCGGATGGGGAAGGACGCCACGCTGGTCCCGGGGATCGGGCGATGTCGGGAGGCAGATCGACGGCGCCGAGTGGGAGTTCCACCTCCAAAAGCTCCCCATTGGCAAAATCCAGCCCTATATTTTCAACACTTTACCTTATTGGACAGATCTGTGCTCACCTTTGGAAGTGTCTTCGTGAGTTTCAGTGAATGTTGAGACATAACTTCCACCCATCCCCCCCCCCCCCAAATTTTGATGAGTGTGAAAGGAATGGCTTGGGCATTGTAGGGATGCTTTATGGTGCTGGTATGGGGTGGTGTCAACCTGGCACATCATGTGGCAGCCAGGGTGTACAGCGTCAAGTGAAGTAAATCTGGCCATGGTGATGCCATCACTGGCCTCCCGGGCAGCAATGTTGTCGGGTGCTGATGCCCTGTGTCCAGTGCAGCATCAGGTGATTGCGGAGACGGTTGAAATTGTTGTTGGTGATGTTGGTGTGCCTGGTGCTGCTGGTGTTGGGGCTGATCATGGAGGGATTCAGAGGACTAAGGTGAGATTTTTGTCAAGGGCACCGACGTTGCTGGAATAGATGGCAGCTGAAGTTGAGATGACAGCAGCAATCTGTCAATGGGGAGAGAGCTTGCTCCAAGGAGGTGACAGTGGATAGAGAGTTTACTCCAAACACTTCCAAACTGCATACAGCTCAAAAGTGTCTTCCAAGACCTGAAGGCTCAAACTTCTGACATTGGAAAGTGACCAGCTGCGAAATGGTAGCTTTCATACCACTTCTGCAGCTGTCCCCTATTCACAGCAATGGAGAGATATAGAGAACCCGACCTACTTACCTAACATGATCTCCGAACGATGGGAACCTCGTTAAACAAGAAAAAGGCTGGCAAAATAGTAGTTAACAAGTGTTTAACAAGCATTTAATTATCTTAAATGTCTCACCCGCCGCCTGGTGTCGGGTCTGTTATGAAATCACAGGGGGGGCGGCATGAGGATGGATGTGTTGAGCAACCAATGGCGGGAGTGTGGGGGCGGGGCGATTGGAGGCAGGAGGTCATGTGACGAAACCTCCTGGAATATGTCCAACCAGAGTTGGCAACCCGACTGTCCTATCACATAAAATAATTTACGGTCATTACTATCCCCCATCTATAGGCCCTGAGGAAATTCAATATACAGCTTACGAGGAACGGGCAGCTGAGGGAGCAGATCGACACGCTACGTGTTGAGCGCTCGAGGTTTGAGCAGCTCCACAGGAAGCTGGAAAAAGTAAGGACTTAAAATCACACTTGTTTCTCTCTTTTCGTTATTTTTCTCCCCTGCATGCCTGCTCCCCACTTTGCTCAGAGGGTGAGGTGGTCAGGGACCGCTGCCCAGGGTGAGTGGCGCAAGGGCCTCAATCCCACCCCTCAGGAGGGGACCTTTGATGCCAGTCTGCACCCTGAGTGTCTAATCAAAGCTGTCACTCAGCCTTGCACAGCAAGCTGCATTGATGATGCTTTGTTTTTCAATTTATTCTTGGGTAACAATGACGAGGTCAGTATTTATTGCCCATCCTTAGTTGCCCCGAGAGCATCAAGAGTTACCTACATACTGGTGGGAGAGGAATCGCGTGTAGACAATCCGGCAGCTTTCTTGGCCATTTGTTTCCCTGTGCCAGCCCACAAATTATCAGACTTGTTGAATTCAGTTTCACAACTTGCTGGGGTGGGGTTTGAACCCACGACCTCTGGTTTGCTGGTCTAGAGCCACAGGGGGAGATCCCAACGTCAGCCATGCTGCTGTGGGGGAAGTGGAGAGCAGAGAGCAGACACTTCTCCATGCACAGAGAGACGGCAAGTCCAGCTGGGCCGCTCGGACACACTTCTGAGCAACCAATGCAAGAGCGACTGTGCACAGACCACCAAGGAGGGGACAGGATTTGGAACGAGGAACCGGGGTCTGCAGAAAGGAACTAAATAAACTGTGCTCTGCACTGAGTTGCAAATTCAGATACAAGATAGACGGCCCTCCTTTAGACATGATCTAATTGAATGGCAGCACAGGCTCGAGGGGCTGAATGGCCTCCTCCTGTTCCTATGTTCCTTCCTTTGGTTGTTGGTCGATCACTTACTGAAGGGGCAGAGAAGCTGTTGTAATTGTGTAGAAGCAGTCTGGCGTTCCTCTTTCCCCATCGCGTGGTCTAACCACAGACATTCTGTGTGCCTCTCTCACTTTGATTAGGAACTTCTCGAGACTAGGAGGGAAATTGGTTCTGTGATTGACACGTCGACGGCGGCGTACGATGCCAGGTGAGGATACTGCATGCAAGGGTCACCCCCTCTCAGCCCGGCTCCCCTCTCTCGAAAGTTGACGGGTCAAAACATTCTTCTGAAATATTCCACCACACCGGGGGCTCGGGGCGATTTTTGAAGTACGGAATGCCGGGAACTAGTTCATTTATGTGAATTCCTGATGTTGCTCCAGTCAGGAGTAAAGCCGTGTGTGTTGTGGAGACTGGAGTCGATGCAGCCTGTAAAAATGGCTTATAGGTTATCCCGTCCCAAACAGCCCATTAACCCCTCCTCCAACTTGCTCTCTTTTTTTATATACAGTTGTGACCAAGTTGGAAAACATGGGACAAACGGAATTCTGCAGCACCGGAATTTATTTGTGCTTCAGTGTTCCAACCTGATATCAAGGAAACTAAAACACAAAGAGGGAAACTGTCTGCACTTAATCCTCTGCAGGCTCGGTCAGTTAAACCAATGAGTAGCTGCGGCATATAGAGCAGCAAAGATCATAGGTCATAGTCTGTGTTGAGTTAACTGATCACGGGCAATTCAAGCACTTTAATTGGCCTCAGCACCCCGAGGCTGGGATCAGGAAAAATCAGCCAGAGACCCCGGTCCTGATCGCTATCTAGTGATTCCTGATGGACACTGGAAAGCGACAGGATCTGGCCTAGCTGTGATGCCCCCCCAGGTCCAATAGCCTACGGACACTCACTGTCTAGACTAACGCATGTGGTTGACACTGAAGTGGTCTAGCGAGCCACTCGGTTGTATCAAAAACCACTACAAAGCATCGGACTGGAGCGGTTCAAGAAGAGGGCCCACCACCACCTTCTCAAGGGCAACTAGAACATAGGTAATAAATGCCGATCTTGCAAGCGATGCCCACATCCCAAGAATGATGTGGTGAGGGGTGACCTGTATCCATGGAAACAAGCTTTAGGAAGGAGTCAGCATCTTCCAGAGAGAGAGAGAATATTTCTTTTTATGTGTAAGGTGGTGACAGCTAACCTCTGGCTGACCAGTTTGCAATTACCTAATGCAGGGATGAGGCACAGACGAAGATGCTTCAACTGAAGGAGAAGGCGGAGAAGGACCTGGCACTGCATGCGGCCGAGATGAAGGAACTTCAGCGAGTCATTGACCATGACCGGAAGCTGAAGGAGTTCATGGCTATTAAAACACAGGAACGGTCTAGTGAAGATGAGGCTTTACACAGCACCTACATGCGAGGTAAAAATAATAAAAATCATCTCACCAACAGAGACATCAGATTAATAATAGACACAGCCCTCCTAAGGGGCAAATGTTTTTATTTATTCATTCTCCGAATGTGGGCATCTCTGGCAAGGCCAGCATTTATTGCCCATCCATAGGCCCAATAGTGGTTTGATACAAAAGCAAAATACTGCGGATGCTGGAAATCTGAAATAAAAACAGAAAATGCTGGAAATACTCAGCTATCCCTAATTTCCCTTGTTAGCCACGGTTGAGTCACCTTTTTTGTTTTATTTTTATGTCAAACAGGGATGAACAAATTCTGTCGTTCATCCATGCGATCTTTAAATGTTTGCCATTGCCTATCCACCGTCAACCCTTTAAGTAATGTTCCCCAATCTATCCTAGCCAACTCGCGCCTCATACCATCGTAGTTTCCTTTATTTAAATTCAGGACACTAGTCTCTGAGTCAACTACTTCACTCTCCATCTTAATGAAGAATTCTATCGTATTATGATCGCTCCTCCCCAAGGGGCCTCGCACAACAAGATTGCTAATTAATCCTTTCTCATTACATAATACCCAGTCTAAGATGGCCTGATGTCTAGTTGGTTCCTCAACATATTGGTCCAGGAAACCATCCCATATACACTCTAGGAATTCCTCCTCCACAGTATTGTTACTAATTTGGTTAGCCCAATCTATATGTAGATTAAAGTCACCCATGATAACCCTTATTGTACGCGTCTCTAATTTCCCGTTTAATGCCATCCCCAACCTCAGCATTACTGTTTGGGGGTCTGTATACAACTCCCACTAACGTTTTCTGCCCCTTGGTATTTCTCAGCTCTGTCCATACAGATTCCACATCATCAGAGCTAATATCCTTCCTTACTATTGTGTTAATCTCCTCTTTAAGAAGCAATGCTACCACACCTCCTTTTCCTTTTTTCCTGTCCTTCCTGAATATTGAATACCCCTGGATGTTGAATTCCCAGTCTTGGTCACCTTGGAGCCATGTCTCCATAATCCCAATTATATCAAATCCGTTTACATCTATTTGCGCAGCTAATTCATCCACCTTATTATGAATGCTCCTCGCATTAAGACACAAAGCCTTCAGGCTTGATTTTTTAACACTCTTAGTCCTTTTAGAATTATTATTTACTGTGGCCCTGTTTGATTTACACACTTGATTTCTCTGCCTTCCACTTTTGCTTTTCTCCTTCCTGTCTATCCTTGCTTCCCTTTCCTCTGTCTCCCTCAACAGGTTCCTAACCCCCTGCCATTTTAGTTCAAACCCTCCCCAACAGCACTAGCAAACACGCCCCCTAGGACATCGGTTCCGGTCACGCCCAGGTGCAAACCGTCCAGTTTGTAATGGTCCCACCTCCCCCAGAACCGATTCCAATGTCCCAGGAATTTGAAACCCTCCCCCTTGCACCATTCCTCTAGCCACATATTCATCTGAAATATCCTTCTATTTCTACTCTGATTAGCACGTGGCACTGGTAGCAAGCCTGAGATTACTATCTTTTGAGGTCCTATTTTTTAATTTACCTCCTAACTCCCTATATTCAGCTTTTAGAACCTCATCCCGTTTTTTACCTATATCGTTGGTACCTATATGCACCACGACAACTGGCTGTTCACCCTCCCCCACCAGAATGCCCTGCAGCCGCCCCAAGACATCCTTGACCCTTGCACCAGGGAGGCAACATACCATCCTGGAGTCTCGTTTGCAGCCGCAGAAATGCCTATCTATTCCCCTTACAATAGAATCCCCTATCACTATAGCTCTCCTGCTCTTTTTCCTCCCGTCCTGTGCAGCAGGACCACCCATGGTGCCAGGAAGTTGGCTGCTGTTGCCTTCCCCCGATAAGTCATCTCCCTCAACAATATCCAAAGTGGTATATCTGTTTGAAAGGGGGATGGCCACAGAGGTCCCCTGCACTACCTGCCTGCGCCTACTACTCTGCCTGGTAGTCACCCATTCCCTTCCTGCCTGTGCGGGCTTTACCTGTCGTGTGACCAACTCTCTAAATGTGCTATCCATGATGTCCTCAGCATCGCGAATGCTCCAGTATGTATCCATTCGCAGCTCCAGCACCATAATGCGGTCTGTCAGTAGCTGCAGCTGGATACACTTCCCGCACACATGGTTGTCAGGGACACAGGAAGTGTCCCTGATTTCCCACATAGTGCAGGAGGAGCATGCCATGGGGCCAAGCTGTGCTGCCATGACTTACCCTTTAATTAATTCAAATTAAATTAAATCAAATCAATACCACTAATTACACTACAATTAAATGATATACTCAAGGGTCCTTGTTTACTAGCACTCCCCACTACACAACAGCGACCCTAGAAACTATAAACCACAAAAATTAAGTTTGGAAAAAAGCGAGAAAGAGAGAAATACTTACCAACCAATCACCTACCTGCTTTCTGGTGACGTCACACTTCGATTACTTTTTACTTCTGTCTGCTGCCGCCGGTGAGTCTGGGCCGCTCTCTCTCTCCCCGCTCTTTAACTCCTCGGTCTCCGCGCTCAGTCTCCATCCAGGGCCGCTCTCGCTGTTGCTTTATTATCTCTTTTATTATCTTTTATCTCTATCCATATGGATTCTATTTTTGTCTTGCTGATATCTGCGTCACTTTTTTCTACTGCCATTATGTTATCCCTAATAAGTATAGCTACTCCAACTCCCCTTTTTCCTCCCTATCTTTTCTAAATATATTATACCCTGCAATGTTTAATTCCCAGTCCTGATTTTTCTGTAGCCATGTCTCAGTCATCCCTACTATGTCTGATTCCTCACAATGCATGATTGCCTCCAGCTCCCCAGTTTTATTACAGACACTGTGTACATTGCTGTACAGATAGTTAAACTCATTTTTAATAGGATTTCCTCTCACTTTATGTTTAACCATCTTTTTAGACTCCTGTTCTATAACTATTTATTCCCTTGCCATCAATGTCCTCCTGTACTTTATTCTTTCCTCTCTTTTCTTGTTTTGTTTATAATTAGGCTGGTTACGTTTCTTGTAGATCCCTCCCCCCATCTTACTAGTTTAAAGCCTTTGCCACCTTCCTATCTACCCTTTCCGCTAGGACACAGGTCCCATCCCGGTTCAGGTGGAGCCCGTCCCATCGGTGCAGCTCCTTCCTATCCCAGAACTGGTGCCAGTGTCCCATGAAAAGGAACCCCACTTTCCCATACCAGCCCTTTAGCCACATGTTAATTCTCCTGATCTGTCTTCTTCTATGCCAATTTGCACATGGCTCAGGCAATAATCCAGAGATTATTATCCTCGAGATCCTGCTTTTTAATTTAGATCCTAACTCCGGATAACCTTACAGCAGGACCTCCTCCCTGTTCTTACCTATGTCGTTTGTTCCAACGTGGACCACGACAACTGGATTTACCCCCTCCCTTTCCAAGTTCCTCTCCAGCCGCCATGAGATATCCCAGGCACTGGGTAGGCAACACGCTCTTCGGGATTCTCGTTCTTGGCTGCAGAGGATGCTATCTATCCCCTAATTATAGAGTCCCCTATCGCTACCATATTTCTATTCTGCTCTCCCCCCCCACCCCCTGCCTTGGACAGCCTTCTGAGCCACAGTGCCTTGGTCTGCATTGTGGCTGTCCTCCCTGCAGTCTCTCTCCTTGTCCTCACAGGTAGCGAGTACATCGTACCTGTTGGACAGGACCAGTGTCTGTGGGACCTCCTTCTCAACCTCTCCTAAATCCCCGCTACCTGTCTCCCTAACAATCACACCCTCCCTTTCCTGAACCTGTGCTTTCCTCTGGGGTGTGATAGTATTGTGGATAAAACTGTCCAGAAATTCCTCCCTCTCCCTTATGTGTCGGAGTGTCTCCAGCTCAATGACTCTGAGCCGGAGAGATTCGAGATGGAGACATCTCCTGCAGATGTGTTCGCTCGGGACAGTCTCGCTGTCCACAAACTCCCACATACTGCAGTCCAGACACACAACCTGCCCTGCCATATCTTAGTCTAGCCTTATTTTATTTATTTAATTTAGTTATAAAGTCTTTATTCAACGATTATTTATAGTTATATTAATTAGTTTAACTAGTTAAGCTATGAATTTAAAACAGTACGTTATAGTTTCCCGCTCCTAGTTTAAACCACTGTCTCAGTTTAGAGAGAAAAAAACCTTAATACTCACCTTCTAATCACCTATCTGCTGTCCTGTGAAGTCATACCGTGGTTTTTTTGGAAATCGTGGAAGGTCCTACCGCCGCTGCCACCTCCGATTAGGTCCGCACTGTTCCTCCGCTCTCTCCTTTATGTCCCGCTGCCTCCGATTAGGTCCGCACTGTTCCTCCGCTCTCCTTTATGTCCCACTGCCTCCGATTAGGTCCGCACTGTTCCTCCGCTCTCTCCTTTATGTCCCACTGCTGCCGCCGCTGCCTCCAAGGAGGAGAGGGAGTGGGGGAACAGGAGCAGTGGTGGGGGAGGGTACGAGCGGGGGGAGGGGAGGAATGGGGTGGGGGAGCGGGGTGTCTGGTAATGTCGGTCAGCTGGGCACTGTTGGCCAGACCGGGTGAGGACTGCAAGTTTCTTTCCCTAAAGGACATTAATGAATCAGTTGGGTTTCTATGACAATCCGACAGTTTCAGGGTCACTTTTACTGATACTAGATTTTAAAAAACTGAATTCAAATTCTCAAACTGCCCTGGTGGGATTTTGCTCACATTCGCTGGATTACTAGTCCAGTAACATAACCCGTACACTACTGTACCCAGTTGTGTCTTGTGTGGCACAACAACCACAGTGACACACCTGGCAGTGTGACACCGTCTCCTGTTGAAGCTGGGAAATAGTGTGCACAGCAAGAGGATAATTAAGGAAGAGAAAAAGTTTTAAGTTGCAATCTCAGGTGGACAACTAGAAGCTCAGATGTGGGCTGAAGTTAATCGTTACCTCATCAATGCGGCCTGTGTAAAAAGTTGGGACATCTAACTAAATGGAGCAGTACGATTAACTGGCCTTTTCAACGTCCTGCTTTTGAGCTCAGACCTTGCTCCTGAATGGGAGGTATACCGGTTGTTGCGAGTGACTCGGTAGTGAAAATCGAGGACTGCGGAATCACGAAGAGTTGGGACACACGCTGTCTTATAATATTCACTGGTGTCTTTGAATCTTGTCCTCAGATCACGAAGACTCAGCGAGGAAGAGGAAGGACGCAAAGGAGGAGAGTGTGGAGGCGTATGAGGCTGCCTTCCAACAGATCCGAGCGCTGACCGGGGAGGACAACCTGGACATGATGGTGACAACGTTCATCGAAGGTGAGGCAACACTTTCAGCACTGCGATCGTGAGGAGAGAGACTTCAGCTGAGTGGCAGAGTCAGAACAAAGGAACTGTGGGTGGGAGCGGGGGCGGGGAGGGGGAGCAGGGAGAACAGGAGCAGTGGTGGGGGAGGGTGCGAGCGGGGGGAGGGGAGGAATGGGGGAGGGGAAGCGGGGTGTCTGGTAATGTCGGTCAGCTGGGCACTGGCAGTCCCCTAGTGCTGAGTGTTTCATTCCTTTTTAAATCACAATTTGATGGGCGCTGGTGCCAATTTTCAGTGAGTGCCGGCCTCGAGCAGTCCCAGCACTGGTTATAACCGTGCTCTTCAAAAATACTGTGCAGGAAACACACCAAGAGACCCTCCATACTAACGTGGCAGTGCTAGCATTGCAGGGTATGTTTGAATTATAGTAACAGAAATAACCTGCTGGCAAATGACCAAGGTTAGAAATTTGAAATAAAAACCGAAAATGTTGGAAACACTCAGCAGGTCAGGCAGCATCTGTGGAGAGAGAAACAGGGTTAACGTTTCAGGTCGATGACCCTTCGTCAGAAATCGAGGGTCTGGGGACCCCAGTTTGGTGGCACTGGTTCGATGATCAGGATTCTGTGAAATCATTAACTGAAAGGATTGAACTGAATATCTTTTCTGTTCCTAACTCGGACTGCGATGTGTTTTTCTCTGACAGTGGAAGATCGGAACTTTGCCCTGTTTAATTACATCAACGAGCAGAACAGTGAGATTGAGAGACTGCAGGAGGAGATTGCTGAGGTAAGTCTTTACAAAAATGTAATTTTTTTAAATAACTGAATCAATCACTCTTCAGAAACCCAGATAAAGGGTGAAGACCCACAGTGCTGGGCACCATCACGATTACAAAGAGTAGGAGAGAAAATAGGGTAAATCAGGAATTGGTGATTAGTTGGCATATGCTTGGGGTTTCAAAGGTGTGGATTGTAGGAAGGCAGACTGAGGGAGGTGAAGAGTTTCACAGATTTTTGATCCTGAGAAAGGAAGAGTTTGCGAAGACAATCAATGAGCCTTGATTTCAACACAGTGAGGATTCAAGGAGGCACAGGAATGCGCAAATGGTGTGTTGGCAGGTTAGGAGAAGCAGGAGAGGACAGTGCAGGGGGTAATGGCCAATGTTCCCGTTAAGTTACGCAGCCGCACAGCGACCTGGAGCTCCTGCGCAGGCCGCTCGACGGCTTTTCAATTGGAATAACCGCGCATGTGCAAAACTTTGAATGGGCCGCGCACCCAAAAAAAAATTACAGGGAGCATTGGTAATAACCATAGTCATATAGTGAGACAGCGAGAGACCAGAAATGTGAGGACTCGGTGATTATACAAGAAACTTCTTCCTCAGAAAATATGTGACATGGAAAATCAGATTAACAATTCAGTCAGTGACTCTTTGAACTGACCCTGAGTCCTGGCAAGGGGACTGTAGCCAAACACTAATCTAACTTTTCCCTTTCACATCCTGACTGAGCTGCTATACATTTCCAGAATTTTCTATTATTTCAGATTTCCAGCGTTTCTTCTTTATCCCTTAAGATCTTTTTTAATATCCTAATATCTCTTTGTGTCTCAGTGTCAATTATTTTGTTGGTAACTCTCCTGTGAAGCACCTTGGGACATCTTATTATGTTAAAGGCGCTATATAAATGCAAGTTGTTCTTTTTTTTCTCACATCCAGTTCGAGTGTGAGCGGAGTCTCCCCTAATCTGGGCCCAGTTCGGGTGTGAGGGGAGTCTCCCCTGATCTGGGCCCAGTTCGGGTGTGAGGGGAGTCTCCCCTGATCTGGGCCCAGTTCAGGTGTGAGGGGGGTCTCCCCTGATCTGGGCCCAGTTCGAGTGTGAGGGGAGTCTCCCCTGATCTGGGCCCAGTTCGAGTGTGAGGGGAGTCTCCCCTGATCTGGGCCCAGTTCGAGTGTGAGGGGAGTCTCCCCTGATCTGGGCCCAGTTCGAGTGTGAGGGGAGTCTCTCCTGATCTGGGCCCAGTTCGAGTGTGAGGGGAGTCTCCCCTGATCTGGGCCCAGTTCGAGTGTGAGGGGAGTCTCCCCTAATCTGGGCCCAGTTCGAGTGTGAGGGGAGTCTCCCCTGATCTGGGCCCAGTTCGAGTGTGAGGGGAGTCTCCCCTGATCTGGGCCCAGTTCGAGTGTGAGGGGAGTCTCCCCTAATCTGGGCCCAGTTCGAGTGTGAGGGGAGTCTCCCCTGATATGGGCCCAGTTCGAGTGTGAGGGGAGTCTCTCCTGATCTGGGTGATGCTGAGAGGGTCGTGGAAAACACGTTTACTGAGTTGGTCATACCGCAGGGTAGGGCTGCACAGGCAGAAGGGAAATGGGTGACCATCAGGCAGAGCAGTAGAGGCAGGCAGGTAGTGCAAGGGACCCCTGTGGCCATCCCCCTCTCAAACAGGTATACCGATTTGGATACTGTTGAGGGGGATGACTTACCAGAGGAAGGCAGCAGCAGCCAACTTCCTGGCACCAGGAGTGCTTCTGCTGCTCAGGAAGGGAGGAAAAAGAGTGGGAGAGCAATAGTGGTAGGGGATTCTATCGTAAGGGGAACAGATAGGCATTTCTGTGGCCGTAGACGTGACTCCAGGATGGTTTGTTGCCTCCCTGGTGCCAGAGTCAAGGATGTCACTGAACGGCTGCAGGGCATTCTGAAGGGGGAGGGTGAACAGTCAGAAGTCGTGGTTCACATTGGGACCAATGACATGGGTAGGAAGAGGGATGAGGTCCTGCAGCAAGAATTTAGGGAGCTAGGTAGCAGATTAAAGAGCAGGACCTCAAAGGTTGTAATCTCTGGATTACTCCCAGTGCCACGTGCTAGTGAGTATAGGAATAGGAGGATAGAGCAGATGAATGGGCGGCACGGTGGCATAGTGGTTAGCACTGTTGCCTCACAGCGCCAGAGACCCGGGTTCGAATCCGGCCTCGGGCGACTGTTCTGTGTGGAGTTTGCACATTCTCCCCGTGTTTGCGTGGGTTTTCTCCGGGTGCTCCGGTTTCCTCCCACAGTCCAAAGATGTGCGGGTTAGGTTGATTGGCTATGATAAATTGACCCTTAGTGTTAGGGGGATTAAATACGTGGGGTTACAGGGATAGGGTGGGACATGTGTTGGTATAGGGGTTACGGGGGTCGGGTGGGATATGTGTCGGTGCAGGCTCGATGGGCCGAAATGGCCTCTATCTGCACTGTGGGGTTTCTGTGATTTCTGTGATTTCTGTGAATGCGTGGCTAAAGAGTTGGTGCAGGAGGGAGGGCTTTAGTTTCCTGGATCACTGGGCCTGCTTCTGGGGAAGGTGGGACTTGTACAAGTCGGACGGGTTGCACCTGAACCAGAACAGACAAATATCCTTGCGGGGAGGTTTGCTAGCACTGTTCGGGGGGGTTTAAACTAAAATGGCAGGGGGTTGGGAACCTGAGCAGGGAGACAGAGGAAAGGGAAACGAGGATAAAAGCAAAAGATAGGAAGGAGAAAAATAAAAGTGGCAGTCAGAGAAATCAACGGTTTAAATCAAACGTGGCCACAGTAAATAATCATTCTAATAGGTCTAAGAGCGTTAAAAAAACAAGCCTGAAGGCTTTGTGTCTTAATGCGAGGAGCATTTGTAATAAGGTGGACGAATTGGCTGCGCAAATAGAGGTAAACAAATATGATTTGGTTGGGATTACGGAAACGTGGCTCAAGGATGGCCAAGACTGGGAACTCAACATCCAGGGGTATTCGATATTCAGGAAAGATAGGCAAAAAGGAAAGGGAGGTGGGGTAGCATTACTGGTTAAAGAAGGGATTAATACAATTGTAATGAAGGATATTAGCTCTGATGATGTGGAATCTGTATGGGTAGAATTGAGAAATACTAAGGGGAAAAAAACATTGGTGGGAGTGGTATATAGACCTCCAAACAGTAAGGCGGAGGTTGGGGATGGCATTAAAAGGGAAATTAAAGAAGCGTGCAATAAGGGCACAGCAGTCATCATGGGTGACTTTAATCTACATATAGATTGGGCCAACCAAATTAGTAACAATACTGTGGAGGAGGAATTCCTGGAGTGTTTACGGGATGGTTTTCTGGACCAATATGTCGAGGAACCAACCAGAGATCAGGCCATCTTAGACTGGGTATTATGTAACGAGAAAGGATTAATTAGCAATCTTGTTGTACGAGGCCCCTTGGGTCGGAGCGATCATAATATGATCGAATTCCTCATTAAGATGGAGAATGAAGTAGTTGACTCAGAGACTAGGGTCCTCAATTTAAATAAAGGAAACTACGATGGTCTGAGGAGCGAGCTGGGTAGGATTGATTGGGGAATGGCACTCAAAGGGTTGATGGTGGATAGGCAATGGCAAACATTCAAAGACCGAATGGATGAGCTACAGAATTTGTTCATCCCAGTTTGGCATAAAAATAAAACAAAAAAGGTGACTCAACCGTGGCTAACAAGGGAAATTAGGGATAGCATAAGATCCAAGGAGAGGACATATAAATTGGCCAGAAAAAGCAATAATCCTGAGGATTGGGAGCAGTTTAGGATTCAACAAAGGAGGACAAAGGGATTAATTAAGAAAGGGAAAATAGAATATGAGAGTAAGCTAGCTGGGAACATAAAAACTGACTGTAAAAGCTTTTATAGATATGTGAAGAGAAAAAGATTGGTGAAGTCAAGCGTAGGTCCCTTGCAGTCAGAATCAGGGGAATTTATAATGGGAAACAAAGAAATGGCAGACCAACTAAATTCATACTTTGGTTCTGTCTTCACAAAGGAGGACACAAATAACCTCCCAGAGATGCCGGGGAACATAGGGTCTGATGAAAGGGTGGAACTGAAAGAAATCAGTATTTGTAGGGAAATGGTGTTAGGAAAATTGATGGGACTGAAGGCCGATAAATCCCCAGGGCCTGATAATCTACATCCCAGGGTACTTAAGGAAGTGGCCCCAGAAATAGTAGATGCATTGCTGGTCATCTTCCAGAACTCGATAGACTCTGGAACAGTACCCATGGATTGGAGGGTAGCTAATGTTACCCCACTATTCAAAAAAGGTGGTAGAGAAAAAGCGGGGAATTATAGACCGGTAAGCCTGACATCGGTAGTGGGGGAAATGCTAGAGTCCATTATAAAAGATGTAATAGCAGAACACTTGGAAAGCAGTGACAGGATCGGACAAAGTCAACATGGATTTACAAAAGGTAAATCATGCTTGACTAATCTACTGGAATTTTTTGAGGATGTAACTGGTAAAATAGATAAGGGAGAACCAGTGGATGTGGTGTATTTGGACTTTCAGAAGGCTTTCGATAAGGTCCCACATAAGAGATTAGCGTGCAAAATTAAGGCACATGGGATTGGGGGCAAGGTATTGACTTGGATAGAGAACTGGTTGGCGGACAGAAAGCAAAGAGTTGGAATAAACGGGTCATTTTCCGAGTGGCAGGCAGTGACTAGTGGGGTACCGCAAGGATCGGTCCTAGGACCCCAGCTGTTCACAATATATATTAATGATCTGGACGAGGGAATTGGATGTAATATCTCCAAATTTGCAAACGACACAAAGCTGGGTGGGAGGGTAAGCTGTGAGGAGGATGTCGTGAAACTCCAGTACGATTTGGACAGGTTGGGTGATTGGGCAGAAACATGGCAAATGCACTATAATGTGGATAAATGTGAGGTTATCCACTTTGGTGGCAAAAACAGGAAGGCAGATTATTTGAATGGCAATAGATTGGGAGAAGGGGAAGTGCAAAGAGACCTGGGTGTTCTTGTGCACCAGTCGCTGAAGGTAAGCATGCAGGTGCAGCAGGCGGTTAAGAAGGCAAATGGTATGTTGGCCTTCGTAGCAAGAGGGTTTGAGTACAGGAACAAGGATGTCTTGCTACAGTTGTACAGGGCCTTGGTGAGACCACACCTTGAGTATTGTGTGCAGTTTTGGTCGCCTTACCTGAGGAAGGACGTTCTTGCAATGGAGGGAGTGCAGCGAAGATTCACCAGGCTGATACCTGGGATGGCAGGAATGACGTATGAGGAGAGATTGTGTTGATTGGGCTTATACTCACTGGAGTTTAGAAGATTGAGAGGGGATCTCATCGAAACCTATAAAATTCTGTCAGGCCTGGACAGACTAGATGCAGGAAGGATGTTCCTGATGGCCGGGGAGTCCAGAACCAGGGGTCATAATCTAAGGATAAGGGGTAAGCCATTTAGGACTGAAATGAGGAGGAATTTCTTCACCCAGAGAGTGGTGAACCTGTGGAATTCTCTGCCACAGAGGGCGGTGGAGGCCAGTTCATCTATATATATAAAGCGGCTCTTCTGTCTGTCCCGATGTCTGTCTGTCCGTTCTCTATACGTTTGAAAGTTACAGAGCGTACCGACGCGTGCGTCGCCTCAAAAGAAAGCTTGCGATTCCGGACCGGTCATAGGCGTATTTACGTTTCGGCCGGACAAAAATCCCGCCCGCGGTATCCCAAAAACGTTCAGCGTTCCGCTCATTAGCATCTCATTAGCGACCGTGTGACGTCGAGGTCCACCAATCGGACGGCGGGTTCCTTCCTACAGTTGAGTGTCGAGTGACTCGACGATTGACCAATCCTACGCTTCGGTGACCTGACCAGTCGACCAATCGGTGCGTGTGTGGGCGGGCCTTATCCTTCTGAACCGAGGTGAGTGGCCGCCATCTTGATTTTTCACAATTTTTTCCCCCACACTTTCTGTGTGTTAGGGAACTAAGGTAAATATTTTAATGATGTGTTAGGGAATTAAATAACAATTTAATAGGGGGGGGGGGGAGAGCCTCGGGAAATCGCGGGGGGGGGAGAGCCTCGGGAAATCGCGGGGGGGGGAGAGCCTCGGGAAATCGCGGGGGGGGGGAGAGCGTCGGGAAATCGCGGGGGGGGAGAGCCTCGGGAAATCGCGGGGGGGGGGGAAGAGCCTCGGGAAATCGCAGGGGGGGGCGAGCCTCGGGAAATCGCGGGGCGCTCGCGCCGCCCGCACATGCGCCGCCCGCACTGACCGCGCATGCGCCGCCCGCCCGCCCACAGCGGCCGTCCATCAGCCGCGCGATACGCGGGGGACCTCAGCTCCGGACCTCAGGCGCTAGGCAGGGGGAGGGGCCGGAGAGAGGGACAGAGGGGAGCGGGGGAGGCGAGGGGAGGGAGGGAGAGGAGGGAGGGAGAGGAGGGGAGGGAGGGAGAGGAGGAGAGGAGGGGAGGGAGGGGGAGGGAGGGATAGGACAGGGAGAGGGAGCGGACATGACAGGGAGAGGGGGGACACACAGGGGCAGGGAGACCAAGCGCCCCAAAATTGCCCACTGACCGCGCATGCACCGCCCGCCCGCCCACAGCGGCCGTCCATCAGCCGCGCCATACACGGGGGACCTCAGCTCCGGACCTCAGGTGCTAGGCATGGGGAGGGGCCGGAGAGAGGGACAGAGGGGAGTGGGGGAGCGGGGGTGCAGGTGGGCGAGGGGAGTGGGGGAGCGGGGGTGGGGGTGGGCGAGGGGAGTGGGGGAGCGGGGGTGGGGGTGGGCGAGGGGAGTGGGGGAGCGGGGGTGGGGGTGGGCGAGGGGAGTGGGGGAGCGGGGGTGGGCGAGGGGAGGGAGGGAGGGAGACAGGGGAGGGGAGGGAGAGGAGGGGAGGGGAGGGGAGGGAGGGATAGGACATGACAGGGAGAGGAGGGACACACAGGGGCAGGGAGACCAAGCGCCCCAAAATTGCCCTCGCGCCCCAAAATTGCAATCGCGGGGGGCGGGGGGGAGAGCCTCGGGAAATCGCGGGGGGGAGAGCCTCGGGAAATCACGGTGGGGGGGAAGAGAGCCTCGGGAAATCGCGGGGGGGGGGAAGAGAGCCTCGGGAAATCGCGGGGGGGGGGGAGAGGCTCGGGAAATCGCGGGGGGGGAGGTGGAGAGCCTCGGGAAATCGCGGGGGGGGGGAGAGCCTCGGGAAATCGCGGGGAGGGGGGCGAGCCTCGGGAAATCGCGGGGGGGAGAGCCTCGGGAAATCGCGGCGGGGGGGGGGGGAGAGCCTCGGGAAATCGCGGGGGGGGGCGAGCCTCGGAAAATCGCGTGGGGCTTGCGCCGCCCGCACTGACCGCGCATGCGCCGCCCGCCCGCCCACAGCGGCCGTCCATCAGCCGCGCGATACGCGGGGGACCTCAGCTCCGGTCCGTCCCGGCCGCTATCGCAACGGCACCGGACCTCAGGCGCTAGGCAGGGGGAGGGGCCGGAGAGAGGGACAGAGGGGAGTGGGGGAGGGGGTAGGCGAGGGTAGGTGTGGGGGAGGGGAGGGAGACAGGGGAGGGGGAGGGGGACAGGGGAGGGGGACAGGGGAGGGGAGGGGAGGGAGACAGGGGAGGGGAGGGAGGGAGACAGGGGAGGGAGGGAGACAGGGGAGGGGAGGGAGGGATAGGACAGGGAGAGGACATGACAGGGAGAGGGGGGACACACAGGGGCAGGGAGACCAAGCGCCCCAAAATTGCCCTCGCAACGCGGGGCTCCCCAGCTAGTTAAATATATTCAAGAAAGAGTTGGATATATTTCTTAAGGCTAAAGGGATCAAGGGATATGGGGAGAAGGCAGGGACAGGGTACTGAATTTGGATGATCAGCCATGATCTCATTGAATGGCGGAGCAGGCTCGAAGGGCCGAATGGCCTACTCCTGCTCCTATCTTCTATGTTTCTATGAGTCTTCCCTGATATGGGCTTAGTTCGTGTGTGAGGGGAGTCTTCCCTGATATGGGCTTAGTTCGGGTGTGAGGGGAGTCTCCCCTGATATGGGCCACACAGACCAGAATCAACCCCCAGTCCATGCAGAGTTCGCTGACACTTGGTTGAGGTACTGGAAGATGGGCAGCAGCTGTGGAACTGTATCCCAGCAACAGTCCATGCAGCTGAGGGAGGAAAGGGGAGAATATTAGGAAAATAAGATGACCAACATCCTGTTCAGCACTGAAGAGCTCCAGATCGTACTAGTTTGATGAAGAAGGCCTTTCAGCCTATTTGATTTCACCCTTGCAGAAAACTAATTCTATTGTCTTCCAATTACAACACCAAGCTGGTCCTTAAATGAGCCTCCAGCCACCCATTCTGGCCATTTGTTCCAGCTGTTGATCACTCTCTGATGACTAAGTTAATAAGCGTAGCCCTCTCACACTGACCTTATGCTGCCTTGTTGCACTGCATCTGCAATTATTGCTTAGGGGTCACTTTCTCCATTCCTTTAAGTATCTTGTGCACCTCCATGGTCATGGATTTGAGTCCCTCTAGGCTGACACTTCAGTGCAGTATTGAGGGAGCGCTGCACTGTTGGAGGTGCCATCTTTCAGTTGCGACATTAAACCGAGGCCCCGTATGTCCTTTCAAAAGATGCCATGGCACTATTTTGAAGAACAGCAGGGGAGTTCTCCCTGGTGTCATGGCCAATATTTATCCCTCAACCATTACTAAAAACAGATCATCTGGTCATTATCTCTTTGCTGTTTGTGGGATCTTGTGTGCAAACTAGCTGCCACATTTCCTTACAAAACAACAATGACAACACTTCAAAAGTACTTCATTGACTGTGTAGCGCTTTGGGACATCTTGAATTCATGAAAGGCGCTATATAAATGCAACTTCTTTCTGTAAAGGTTCCTTTTGAATGTGTCTCTTTCCAAGTTGAAGAGCGCTAGTTTATCTGGTCATCCTCTGACACCTCGATCAGCCCTTGCTCTCCTGTACACTTGTTTCATGTATATCCCAGATCCAGGCACAGATGGAAGCCTTCAAATCACAGGAGGTGCAACTGGAGGAAGAACGTAAAGTAATTCTGAAGAGGATCGAAACTCAACAAGAGGAGGCGAGCAAACAGGGTGAAGGATATGAGTGCGGGATCAAAGGGCTCACAAAAATACTGCACCAACTCAAAGCAGGTAAGCAAGGAGCTTTGGCTAAAAAGTGCTGTTTTCTGAATTAATATATTTTTAGTAAATTTTTATTTATTGCATATTTATTTATTATAATAACAATTGACGGGCTCAGTGGTAGCATTCCTGCCTAAGTTAGAAGGTACAGGATTCAAACCTACTCCAGACAGTCCCAGCTCCAGCTCGGAATTCTGGGGTAATATCCAGTGGGATACTCGCGTCCGGTGGGTGTTGGTGACTCCCTGCCTCCTCATTGTATGGGTTGTGGGAGCCCATAAAACCCTCCTGCCGTGTAGGACTAACACCTCTATCAACTGGGAGAAAGATGGTTACGACCATGGAAAGAGCGTTCACACCACAGCCTGTCAGACTGTTAATCAGCCCATGAATCCTTGCGCTACTTCACACTGTTCCCCAAGGGAAGGTTGTGAGGATACGAGATGATGATAAGAATTTGATAGTACAACAAAATTCCACCAGAGGGCAGTGGCAACATGTTTTTAAACATGTTATCGATTGAAGACAAAGTCCTACTGTTAGGACTTCTCTTTATCCTAATGTTCTTACCTCTTCCCCTGAAGATGTTGACACTAGCTGAGACGCAGGATCTAAAGACGCTGACAGCTCCCTGACCAGATAATGTCGACCATGACAAGCTGTTTCACCTTGTCCCGAACAGTAGAACCAGAGGACACGGCCTGCGCTTGAAGGGGGGGTAAATTCAAAACTAACCTACGGAAACAAAATTTCAGTGAGCGAGTGGTCAACCTATGGAACAGGCTCCCGAGGGAGGCGGTGGATGCAGTTAGTGTTGATTCATTCAGATGCAAATTAGAGAGATTTCTTTCAGAAAATAACACGTGGTGAGTGTAGCATGTTTGGGAGGAACAGGTGACTTTGGACCTATGGTTCCCAAAAGCTCTCCACCACTGGGAGTTTTCCTCGCCTCATATCTGGGTCTGTTGTAGACTAATTGATAGAGAGTGATTGCTATGATTAGTCAACAACTCCATTATTGTTGATTCATGTGACTGCCAGGAGGGTCGAAGGTGAACTAGATGGAACTTGGTAATTTTTTGTCCAGCAATTCCTATGTCCTTATCTTATATAGTGGTCATTCCTCATGTATGAGCTTAGATGGTGAGGTGGAACTTTCTCAGACCTGGTGCCACCAGCAGAGCCTCCCACACAGTGGACAACCTGGAATCAGTGAACACAGCCAGTGTTGGGTGGGCAGCCTCCTACTTTTTGATTAATACTGAGTATCCTGTTTCCTACACAATGGCTCTCTTATACACAAAGGGTTCGCGATCAAGTTCAAATCCCATGTATGGAGTTCCGATTGGCTCTGTTGGCACATGCTCTGCCTGCTGTGGTACTCACCATACAGATCACTCACTCTGTGCTGAGTTACTGACCTTAGCCAGATTGAACCTGGCCAGAATCCCACAGAAACCTTTCTTAATTTGAAATTGATTCCATCTATAGGAATTGAATCGCTGTTTAATAAAATGAATTGCGATCGATCGATTTTGGATGAAATGTTGGGATCTTCGTCTGGAATCCGAGATAACAATGTGATGCAGTACCTGGGCCTCATTGAACAGCGCACAAATGAGCTACTGTCTATCCAATCCTACCTCACATCCAAGGTATCTATGGGCCACTTCCTCCACGCACTGCCTCTGCTTTCAAGGTTTATTTTGAGTTGTGCGGAGAGCTAGAAAGTGATATTGACTCTGCTGGATATCTTCTTTGTTGTAATGAACACTCGGCTGGTTTGTACTGTCCACTGGGAGATGGTAAGTTTAATAGAGTCCAAATATTTGGCTTGGATCCCATCAGAGAATAAGGGGACATTCGCGTTTGTCACAGAAGGATGCCATCCCACATTATGGTGTCAGCCATGGCTCAGCGTGTAGCACCCTCACCTCCTGAGTCAGAAGGTTGTGGGTAAAAGTCCCATGCCAGAGACTTGAACACATAATCCAGGCTGACACTCCAGTGGCCAAGGTTGGGTTGGACCCTGGCACTTGGACAACTTCCTTGTGCCCAGTCGTTCTGTGGGTCAATGCACCATGTGGAGCGCACTGAGCCAGGCTGGTCATGAGGTCTCAGGTTTAATCCCCAGTCTGTGATGAGTTAGCTGGTATCAGCCAAGTGGCAGCTGGAATGTTGGAATTGGCCTTGGCAAGTAAAGGGGAATTTCTGCTCCTGTTCGCTGTCTGTAACACTTTCTGGAAGATGTCTGTGTGTGGACAGCGAGTGAGTACAGGGCCAAGCTCAGCGGTGACATCCTCCATGGTCGAATAGCCTGCCAACATTCACAGTCTGGGATCATACATAAAGAATGGGCACTTGGGTGAGGTACTAGAGGATAGTGATACCCCCGGAACCCATACCCTGTAATGTAGTTGACTCTTAACTGCCCTCTGAAATGGCCTAGCAAGCCACTCAGTTATAAAAAACCGCTACGAAAAACAATAAGAATAAAACTGGACGACAACCCAGCATCGACCTCGGCACTGACTATGGACACGACAATGGCACACCCAGCCCTGTCGACCCTGCAAAGTCCTCCTCACCAACATCTGGGGACTTGTGCCAAAATTGGGAGAGCTGTCCCACAGACTAGTCAAGTAACAGTCTGACATAGTCATACTCATAGAATCATACCTTGTCCCAAACTCCTCCATCACAATACCTGGGTATGTCCTGTCCCACCAGCAGGACAGACCCTCCAGGGGTGGCGGCACAGTGGTATACAGTCGGGAGGGAGTGGCCCTGAGAGTCCTCAACATTGACTCCGGACCCCATGAAGTCTCATGGCTTCAGGTCAAGCATGGGCAAGGAAACTTCCTGCTGATTACCACCTACCACCCTCCCTCAGCTGATGAATCAGTGCTCCTCCATGTTGAACACCACTTGGAAGAAGCACTGAGACTAGCAAGGGCACAGAATGTACTCTGGGTGGGGGACTTCAATGTCCATCACCAAGAGTGGCTCGGTAGCACTACTACTGACCGAGCTGGCCAAGTCCTGAAGAACATAACTGCCAGTCTGGGCCTGCGACATGTGGTGCGAGAACCAACACGAGGGAAAAACCTACTTGACCTCGTCCTCACCAATCTACCTGTCGCAGACGTATCTGTCCATGACAGCATTGGTAGCAGTAACCACCGCACAGTCACTGTGGAGACGAAGTCCCGTCTTCACACTGAGGACACCCTCCATCGTGTTGTGTGGCACTACCACCATGCTAAATGGGATAGATTCAAAACAGATCTAGCAGCTCAAAACTGGGCATCCATGAGGTGCTGTGGGCCATCAGCAGCAGTAGAATTGTATTCCACCACAATCTGTAACCTCATAGCCTGGCATATCCCTCACTCTATGTAATGAAATCTGTTTGTCTTGATCCTGTATTCGTTTTGCACTCATGTATATTACCCTCCCCCACTGTGTATAGTTTCACTTCCTCTTTCCCGACTAACCTGGGAGGTTCCAGGTCTTGGCTCTTGGCTCCGCCCCTGACTTCTCTTACATAAAGATCCCAGGATCTGTATGACTCATTCCTGTGAACCAGTCGGCGTGTTGAGATGTTAGCTCTGATCTTAGTGATTAAAAGCCAACTTGTTTAAGTCTATAACTTCTAGTTTTGTGGTTATTGAAGGCCCATCACTCTACCATTACCATCAAGCCAAGGGACCAACCCGGGTTCAATAAGGAGTATAGAAGAGCATGCCAGGAGCAGCACCAGGCGTACCTAAAAATGCGGTGCCAACCTGGGGAAGTTGCAACACAGGACTACATGCATGCTAAAAAGCAGAAGCAGCATGCTATAGACAGGGCTAAGCGATCCCACAATCAACAGAGCAGCTCAAAGCTCTGCAGTCCTGCCACATCCAGTCGTGAATGGTGGTGGACCATTAAACTACTAACGGGAGGAGGAGGCTCCATGAATATCCCCATCCTCAATGATGGTGGAGCCCAGCACGTGAGTGCAAAAGACAAAGCTGAAGCGTTTGCAACCATCTTTAGCTAGAAATGCCGAGTGGATGATCCATTTCGGCCTCCTCCTGAGGTCCCCACCACCACAGAAGCCAGTCTCCAGCCAATTCGATTCACTCCACGCGGTATCAAGAAACGGCTGAATGCACTGGATACAGCAAAGGCGGTAGGCCCCGACAACATCCCGGCTGTCGTGCTGAAGACTTGTGCTCCAGAACTAGCCGCACCTCTAGCCAAGCTGTTCCAGTACAGCTATAACACCAGCATCTATCCGACAATATGGAAAACTGCCCAGGTATGTCCTGTCCACAGAAAGCAGGACAAATCCAATCCGGCCAATTACTGCCCCATCAGTCTACTCTCAATCATCAGCAAAGTGATGAAAGGTGTTGACACTCACCAATAACCTGCTCACTGATGCCCAGTTTGGGTTCTGCCAGGATCACTCTGCTCCAGACCTCATTACAGCCTTGGTCAGCCATAGACAAAAGAGCTGAATTCCAGAGGTGAGGTGAGAGTGATTGCCCTTGACATCAAGGCAGCATTTGACTGAGTGTGGCATCAAGGAGCCCTAGTAAAACTGAAGTCAATGTGAATCGGGGGGAAAACGCTCCACTGGCTGGAGTTATACCTAGCACAAAGGAAGGTGGTTGTGGTGTTTGGAGGTCAATCATCACAGCCCCAGGACATCGCTGCAGGAGTTCCTCAGGGCAGTCTCCTAGGCCCAATCATCTTCAGCTGCTTCATCAATGACCTTCCCTTCACCATAACGTCAGAAATGGGGATGTTCGCTGATGACTGCACAGTGTTCAGTTCCATTCGCAACTCCTCCGATAATGAAGCAGTCCATGCCCGCATGCAGCAAGACCTGGACGACATTCAGGCTTGGACTGATAAGTGGCAGGTATTTGCGCCACACAAGTGCCAGGCAATGACTATCTCCAACAAGCGAGCATCTAACCACCACCCCTTGACATTCATAAGAACATAAGAACATAAGAAATAGGAGCAGGAGTAGGCCAATCGGCCCCTCGAGCCTGCTCCACCATTCAATAAGATCACGGCTGATCTGATCCTAACCTCAAATCTACTATCACTCTACATCCCTCCTGAACCCATGTGATCTCCTGGGAGATGGCATTACCATCGCCGAATCCCCCACCATCACCACTGACCAGAAACTTAACTAGACCAGCCACATAAATACTGTGGCAACAAGAGCAGGTCAGAGGCTGGGTATTCTGCAACAAGTGTCTCACCTCCTGACTCCCCAAAGCCTTTCCACCATCTACAAGGCACAAGTCAGGAGTGTGATGGAATACTCTCCACTTGCCTGGATGAGTGCAGCTCCAACAACACTCGAGAAGCTCGACGCCATCCAAGACAAAGTGGCCCGCTTGATTGGCACCCCATCCACCACCTTAAACATTCACTCCCTCCACCAATGGCTGCAGTGCATACCAACCAGAGGATGCACTGCAGCAACTCGCCAAGGCTGCTTCAGCAGCACCTCCCAAACCCGTGACCTCTACCACCTAGGACAAGGGCAGCTGGCGCATGGGAACACCACCAGCTCCAAGTTCCCCTCCAAGTCACACACCATCCTGTCCCCTCCAAGTCACACACTATCACCGTTCCTTCATCATCGCTGGATCAAAATCCTGGAACTCCCTCCCTAATAGCACTGTGGGAGTACCTTCACCCTGCGGACTGCAGCGGTTCAAGAAGGCAACTCACCACCACCTTCTCAAGGGCAACTATGGATGGCCAATAAATGCTGGCCTTGCCAGAGACGTCCACATCCCATGAACGAATAAAAAAAATAGCTGGTGCCTTCAGAGGAAAGGAGGAAAATTGGAAACATCTGGTAGGGGTGATGCTTTACATGACTAGTAATTCATCTATTGGATACGACATATATTATAATTGCAAAAATTGTAAAAAGCTAGTCAATACTGTATCAGATAGCAGGTGTTGTATTTATGTAGGATATACACTTGAAAAGGAAATATTTGCAGGGCTATGGGGAAAGAGCAGGGGAGTGGGACTAATTGGGTAGCTCTTTCAAAGAGCCGGCATAGGCATGATGGGCCGAATGGCCTCCTTCAGAGCAATATGATTCTAGTCCTGGATTGTCATGTAAAGGTTTATAGGCTGATTAAATTCAGTTCAAGCTTGGTGAGTCTGTTTGAGTGTGTGTAGCAATAACATTTACTATTCTACACCCCGTTCACTCCAGGATTACGACAAGCCATACAACCCACGAGAAGCTGCCATGTTGCTGATGGGCCAGAATCCGGACAATCCCACCCAGCCAGTCTACATTGAACCTCCCACCACAGGGTCTGTACCTCCCATCTCATCATTCCATCAGTCTCTCAGGGGAGGGGCAGAGATCAACTCAACCACAAACTCACAGTAACAAAATGGAGATCGCAAACTGTTCTGACTTGATTCATAACTTTTCTTACTTTACAAATCACTTTTTCAGACCATTCCCAAAACAGGAAGCTGTGCAGACACTATCTGGCCTCTGATTGCCCCTTCTTTAGGGAATGAGTCCCATAAGAGGAGTCTGTATAAAGTACACCGGGAGTGAAATTGGTTTTTGGGGATAGTGCTAAAGGGGCGATAGCAAATCAGCAGCCCGTTTTACACCCCTCCCGAATGGAAAATAAAATCAGGCGGGGTGTAAGTGTTGAGTGGTTGGTTGTGGAACCTGTACCCCAGCGAATCATCAATTTCAGGGTAGGGGGAAAAAATTGGGGGGTAGGGGGGAGTCCAAAGAGACTGCAGTTGGTTTTCTTCCCTAATGATGTGGATTGGAGTGTTCTTTGAGTGATGGTGATATTTGGGGCAAAATGTAAAAGAACTAATTCTTGTTAGTAACTCTTCATTCCCAGAAATGATTATGACAGTGACGTGGACTCTCCGGTGACTGACGAGGAGGAGAGGCCCCTGACTCAGACTGAGCTCCGGCAAAGAATAATGAAAGGGGTAAGACCGGCATGCCGATTCTGTGTGACCTATTAAAGACCTTACGGCTTCCTTCCCCTCCCGTGAACTGATTAATGCAGAGTGTCACTGGGAATATAGCTCCTGCACCTCCCCTAGAGTTAAACCTGGTTTTGACCCAATCACACTCAGGAAGCCAATTCTTAAAGCCTTTGTTTATCTTCCCCTTCCACCACTCCTCAAGGTGCTGACTCCTACTTGCTGGGATCCCACTGCATAGGGAAGGATAGTCCTCTGCTGCGTTGTCCAAGTGACCATCTTTCTCTGTGAGGAGCAGCAAGCTAGCTGACCACGGAGGCCATTACATCACATCCCTCAGCACAAAGGTTCTCTATATAAAAAGTGCCTTCTGATTGTCATCTTAAGGTCTTTCATCTGTTCACTGGACTTATCTCAGAAAACTCTGCACCCTCCCCATCTCATCTTCATTAAGATGGAGAATGAAGTAGTTGACTCAGAGACTAGGGTCCTCAATTTAAATAAAGGAAACTATGATGGTCTGAGGAGCGAGTTGGGTAGGATTGATTGGGGAATGGCACTCAAAGGGTTGATGGTGGATAGGCAATGGCAAACATTCAAAGACCGAATGGATGAACTACAGAATTTGTTCATCCCAGTTTGGCATAAAAATAAAACAAAAAAGGTGACCCAACCGTGGCTAACAAGGGAAATTAGGGATAGCATAAGGTCCAAAGAGAGGGCATATAAATTGGCCAGAAAAAGCAATAATCCTGAGGATAGTGAGCAGTTTAGGATTCAACAAAGGAGGACAAAGGGATTAATTAAGAAAGGGAAAATAGAATATGAGAGTAAGCTTGCAGAGAACATAAAAACTGACTGTAAAAGCTTTTATAGATAGGTGAAGAGAAAAAGATTGGTGAAGTCAAGCGTAGGTCCCTTGCAGTCAGAATCGGGGGAATTTGTAATGGGGAACAAAGAAATGGCAGACCAACTAAATACATATTTTGGTTCTGTCTTCACAAAGGAGGACACAAATAACCTCCCAGAGATGCCGGGGAACATAGGGTCTGATGAAAGGGTGGAACTGAAAGAAATCAGTATTTGTAGGGAAATGGTGTTAGGAAAATTGAAGGGACTGAAGGCTGATAAATCCCCAGGGCCTGATAATCTACATCCCAGGGTACTTAAGGAAGTGGCCCTAGAAATAGTAGATGCATTGCTGGTCATCTTCCAGAACTCGATAGACTCTGGAACGGTACCCATGGATTGGCGGGTAGCTAATGTTACCCCACTATTCAAAAAAGGTGGTAGAGAAAAGGCGGGGAATTATAGACCGGTAAGCTTGACATCGGTAGTGGGGAAAATGCTAGAGTCCATTATAAAAGATGTAATAGCAGAGCACTTGGAAAGCAGTGACTGGATCGGACAAAGTCAACATGGATTTACAAAAGGTAAATCATGCTTGACTAATCTACTGGAATTTTTTGAGGATGTAACTGGTAAAATAGATTAGGGAGAACCAGTGGATGTGGTGTATTTGGACTTTCAGAAGGCTTTCGATTAAGGTCCCGCATAAGAGATTAGCGTGCAAAATTAAGGCACATGGGATTGGGGGCAAGGTATTGACTTGGATAGAGAACTGGTTGGCGGACAGAAAGCAAAGAGTTGGAATAAACGGGTCGTTTTCCGAGTGGCAGGCAGTGACTAGTGGGGTACCGCAAGGATCGGCCCTAGGACCCCAGCTGTTCACAATATATATTAATGATCTGGACGAGGGAATTGGATGTAATATCTCCAAATTTGCAGACGACACAAAGCTGGGTGGGAGGGTATGCTGTGAGGAGGATGTCGTGAAACTCCAGCACGATTTGGACAGGTTGGGTGATTGGGCAGAAACATGGCAAATGCACTATAATGTGGATAAATGTGAGGTTATCCACTTTGGTGGCAAAAACAGGAAGGCAGATTATTATTTGAATGGTAATAGATTGGGAGAAGGGGAAGTGCAAAGAGACCTGGGTGTTCTTGTACACCAGTCGCTGAAGGTAAGCATGCAGGTGCAGCAGGCGGTTAGGAAGGCAAATGGTATGTTGGCCTTCGTAGCAAGAGGGTTCGAGTACAAGAACAAGGATGTCTTGCTGCAGTTGTACAGGGCCTTGGTGAGACCACACCTTGAGTACTGTGTGCAGTTTTGGTCGCCTTACCTGAGGAAGGATGTTCTTGCCAGGGAAGGAGTGCAGCGAAGATTCACCAGGGATGGCAGGAATGACGTACGAGGAGAGATTGTGTCGATTGGGCTTATACTCACTGGAGTTTAGAAGATTAAGAGGGGATCTCATCAAAACCTATAAAATTCTGTCAGGCCTGGACAGACTAGATGCAGGAAGGATGTTTCTGATGGCCGGGGAGTCTAGAACCAGGGGTCATAGTCTAAGGATAAGGGGTAAGCCATTTAGGACTGAAATGAGGAGGAATTTCTTCACCCAGAGAGTGGTGAACCTGTGGAATTCTCTACCACAGAGGGCGGTGGAGGCCAGTTCATTAAGTATATTCAAGAAAGAGTTGGATATATTTCTTAAGGCTAAAGGGATCAAGGGATATGGGGAGAAGGCAGGGACCGGGTACTGAATTTGGATGATCAGCCATGATCGCATTGAATGGCGGAGCAGGCTCGAGGGGCCAAATGGCCTACTCCTGCTCCTATCTTCTATGTTTCTATGTTTCTATCAGCAACCTCAGTGTCCTCAAATGATTTCTCTACCTCCATCTTCCTTCCTTCGATTCTGATTGTTGATGATCAGCTTGTGAAAGCTCAATTTTTCCATGTGTTTGCTGTAGCCAGTTTTTTCTTTCAGTGACCTGTGATTGTGATGTTTAAACTGAGTACAATAATTTGGTTAACACAATGGAAGGAGAAGAGATACACAAAAAAATAGAATTTTGAAACTCCAAAGTTGCCAAACAACATTTTCTCTGGAGTTCAGAATCAAAATGCCAACAAACATTTAGGCCAGAGATTCCACTGAAGCTCAGCTGGTTAAGCTACTGGTCGTGGCTCAGTGGCAGCACTCTCGTCGCGGAGTCGGGAGGTTGTAGGTTCAAGTCCCACTCCAGAGAGTTGAGCCCATAATCCAGGCTGACACTCCAGTGCAGTACTGAGGGAGTACTGCACTGTCGGAGGTGCCATCTTTCAGATGAGATGTTAACCTGAGATGTCTGCCCTCCTGGGTGGATGTAAAAAATCCCATATTTGAAGAATCGTTCTCCCCAGTGTCCTGGCCAATATTGATCCCTCAATCAACAGCACTATCACACTGTTGTAATACATTCAGATATTGGCAAGGGGAGTATGCAGAATTTCATTTTCCGCGGCCAGAGAGTGATACATAGCCGGCTGTATAACTCAAACCTGCTGACCTTGCATTGGTCAAACTGGTTCCTGCATTATCTGCACCTTCAGACACCCAGCTGTCTCTAGTTGTTTAATGGTTGCTCTGTCTCTAGTTGCTATGCATCGTGTTGGTGAGTTCAGTTATTTCACGTCTCACTGATTTTTAGGTGATGAAGAAAGAAGCAAAGGCTTTGAAGAAAAGCATTCAATATGACCGCTCTCAACAAAAGTGCTGAAAGCCTCAGAGGGCCAGCCATCAACCAAGAGATGCTTAAGAAGATCGTATTCACGAGATTTACTACTTTATTTTAATAGAAATTACCATATTTTTTTTCTCTCCAGTTTTCTCCCCCCCTCAATACGTTGACTCCTTGCTGGGTGTGGATTTTTGCCTGTGCTGCATTTTTTAATTAGAATTGTTGTAATTCTAGAATTAGCATGTAAGGAGTTAAATCATTGTCCCTCATGTTATTCTCATGGAGGAACACGTCACTTCACTCTGAGTCATGCTGGACATGAATCTGCTTATGCATGCAGATTGCTAAAGCCGAAAATAGGAAACGCTAGGGGTCAATTAACTGGAATAGTCGCATTCACGGACCAGCACCGTAGGTCATTAATAGCGATTGCTTCTATTCAATATTTATGATAAGCTATTCGTGTGTAATTAAATCATGAGGTTTATTGTCTACTCAATTCAAAGAGTGTGTCTCAGTTTGGGCAGCGACTTGGATTGACAGGTGTTTCTGAGGCCAATGGGGAAAAAGGGCAGGTCCTTGATTGGCTAGAACTCTCTGTGATTGACAGCCCGGTCAGTGAACAGACTTAAGGCGCCACTTCTGAGAGGGAGAGTGAAAAGGCATTCACTGAGTAACTCGGTTACCTGCTGTAATGCTGAGTGGTTTCAAAGTTCCATGCCACTGTCCATTTTTGTCTGATTTACACCTCTGTGAAGTGCCTTGTGATATTTTTCTACATTTTCTATATAAGTGCATTGTTGTCAGGCTAGTCTGATAAAGTATATGGTTAATGACTCTGCAACAATACAGGTATCAACTTGCATTTCTATAGCGCTTTAAACGCAGTAAAACGTCTGAAGGCTCTAAAGAGAAAGCACGCTGAATCTTTGAGTGTAGCATTCTGTATGCTTCTTGCTTATCTAGTTCATGCACATTAAACCATTTGTTAGTTTGAAGCTTGTGTTTCTACTGGATAGAGTGCTTGTCAAGTCTACTATCCATAAAGAGATAGGAGAATTCATGTGGCAGCATTTGATACATTCCAGTAGCTGGTGTACAGAGCAAGGGTTCTGTGTCCCACTCTGCAGCAATTCGCCGAGGCTTCTTCGACAGCACCTCCCAAGCCCACCACCTAGAAGGACAAGGGCAGCCGGTGCGTGGGAACAATACCACCTCCAAGTTCCCCTCCAAGTCACACACCATACAGACTTGGACATATATCGGTCGTTCCTTCATCATCACTGGGTCAAAATCCTGGAACTCCCTACCTAATAGCACAGTGGGAGCACCTTCACCACACGGACTACACCAGTTCAAGAAGAAAGCAGCTTCTCAAGGGCAACTAGGGATGGGCATTAAATGCTGGCTTTGCCGGCAACACCCACATCCTGAGAATGAATATACAAATAAAATTCCACAAACAGCAGCTGTCTTCTTTTACCCCCACAGACCATTCTTCAAGTGTGAGTCTAGAGTGATGGGGCATTGCGAGCTGAGCCTTAGCCTGGCCGTAGCCAACAGCCTCCCATGTGCTTTCTAGCAAGGTAGAGATCGTGAGCAGGACCCCTGGCTGATTTCTGTTGCACTGAGGTTACTTGTAGTGCCTCAACTCTTGCCTGTGCTGAGATCAGCTAACTCAGCACAGACCAGAGACAGAACCTGGAACATCCTGGTCTTAGTCTGTGTGATTCAGTACCACTCCAGGCAGGACACTTACCCACAGAGACCCAGGGGAACTCCTTCTCCCCACCAATTCCATTCTGAACCACAGTAATCCCTTGTGAACTGGCAAATAAAGGACACCTTTAATCTTGAAAGTTCCAGCAAATTTTCTTTTAATTTGCAATTTAAAAAAAAATGGACAATTCTTATCCTTCATATTCGATATTAATCTGACTATATCATATAAGTAAATTCACAACTCGTAGAAAGAGAGAGTAAAGTTATCTGCGCTTAAATTTGGTAGTTATTTTCTTCTGTCCTTTTCCTGAATTTTTGCCCAGTAAGCCACCTCGGGGCAGAGGAGCCTTACAGCGCTTGTAGTGTTGCTCTGGCTAAGATCACCTGACTCAGTACAAATCCATCTTCTGTATTGTTGCTGACTTTTAGATTTTACGGGGGTAATTTTAACCTAACCCATCCGGCGGGAAACTGATGAGATCGAATCGGCCGTCCGATTTACTCCCCGCCCGATTTACTCCCCGGCCCGATTTACTCCCCGGCCCGATTTACTCCCCCGCCCGATTTACTCCCCGGCCCGATTTACTCCCCGGCCCGAGTGACTCCCCCACCCGAGTGGCTCCCCGCCCGAGTGACTCTCCCGCCCGATTTACTCCCCGCCCGAGTGACTCCCCGCCCGAGTTGCTCCTCGCCCGAGTTGCTCCCCGCCCGATTTACTCCCCGCCCGAGTTACTCCCCCGCCCGACTTACTCCCCCGCCCGAGTTACTCCCCCGCCTGTTACTCCCCACCCGAGTTACTCCCCTGCCCGAGTTACTCCCCCGCCCGAGTTACTCCCCGCCCGAGTGACTCCCCCGCCCGAGTGACTCCCCCGCCCGAGTGACTCCCCCGCCCGAGTTACTCCACCCCCCTCCCCGCCCGAGTTACTCCCCGCCCGAGTTACTCCCCCGCCCGAGTGACTCCCCGCCCGAGTGACTCCCCCGCCCGAGTGACTCCCCCGCCCGAGTTACTCCACCCCCCTCCCCGCCCGAGTTACTCCCCGGCCGAGTTACTCCCCGCCCGAGTTACTCCCCCGCCCGAGTGACTCCCCGCCCGAGTGACTCCACCGCCCGAGTGACTCCCCGCCCGAGTGACTCCCCCGCCCGAGTGACTCCCCGCCCGAGTGACTCCCCGCCCGATTTACTCCCCGCCCGAGTTACTCCCCCGCCCGAGTTACTCCCCCGCCCGAGTTATTCCCCGCCCGAGTTACTCCCCGCCCGAGTGACTCCCCGCCCGAGTGACTCCCCGCCCGAGTGACTCCCCGCCCGAGTGATTCCCCGCCCGAGTGACTCCCTGCCCGAGTGACTCCCTGCCCGATTTACTCCCCGCCCGAGTTACTCCCCCGCCCGAGTTATTCCCCGCCCGAGTTACTCCCCGCCCGAGTTACTCCCCCGCCCGAGTTACTCCCCCGCCCGAGTTATTCCCCGCCCGAGTTACTCCCCGCCCGAGTGACTCCACCGCCCGAGTGATTCCCCGCCCGAATTACTCCCCCGCCCGAGTTACTCTCCGCCCGATTTACTCCCCACCCGAGTTACTCCCCGCCCGATTTACTCCCCACCCGAGTTACTCTCCGCCCGATTTACTCCCCACCCGAGTTACTCCCCGCCCGAGTTACTCCCCGCCCGATTTACTCCCCACCCGAGTTACTCCCCGCCCGAGTTACTCCCAACCAGAGTTACTCCCCTGCCCGATTTAATCTCCGTCCAACTTATTCCCCGCCCGTTTTAAATCCAGCCCGATTTTACTTTTTGTTGATATCTGAATGTAAATCAGGCAGCCGGACTGATCCCGTCAGTTTCCCGCTGGGCAGGTTAGGTTGAAGATCCCCCCCCGCCAATATTATTTTCAACCTACGAGATCTGTTAAAGATAAACATCCAATCTAATTGCCTGTAGCTCACTCACCAGCAATTATGCCCAAAACCCCCAATACAGTGCCGTGTACGACCACTGTCCCGGCCTTCACATTGGGCTACTCTACTACATTGGAGCATGAGTTCAGTAAATAGTCACAAAGGATGGTCATTCACCACATCTTTGCTCATCTGTCCAGAGAGAAATCCTCAAACTCCGCCACACAATCTCATTGGCTCCAGGATGGCGCTAAGGTTTCTGCCTTCAGCTCTTCCTGAGAGTCGATTCCAAGTGGCGATACCAGCTTGTGTGAACATGTTCTTCCCAACGACAGTCATATACAGTATTGGCCTTTCCCCAGTTTGAACTTCTAGCCCTCGTCATATTAGAATGGCAAATCACCACGCAGAGCACTGCGCTTACTTTTCCCATATCCCCGCTACCTTGTATACTTTTATCGTGTTGAATGAAAGATCTGAGTTAAAGTTAATTATATGTTCTATTATCACAGATAAATTAAAATATTATCTTAGTACTTCTCTTAAAAATTTGAATAACTTACCAGAGATTTTAAAAAATTGTTTGGTCCTGTATAAACATGTGATCGGAAATGAAACAGGTTTATTAAAACATTCTGCGCACTCCTGGGAAGTCAACAATCACGTCCTGAGTTAGAACTTAAGAAATTGGAGCAGGAATAGGCCATACGCCTCCTTAAGCCTGCTCCGCCATTCAATAAGATCATAGCTGATCTACGCCCTAACTCAACTCAAGTTCAAATCCATTGTGCCCTGTTTTAAAGAAAGAAAGGACTTTATATATATGAGAGAGCCTTGTGCGCCCTTAGGACATCCCAAGCATTTCACAGCCTATGAAGTACTTTTGAAATGCAGTTACTGTGGGAAAGCACAGCAAGATCCCACAAACAGCACTAAGCTAAATGACCAGATAATCTGTTTTAGTAGCATTAGTTGAAGAATAAACGTTGGCAAGGACACCTCTCTTGAATACTGCCATGGGATCTTTCACATCCACCTGAGAAGGGTAGACAAGACGTCAATTTAACATCTCACCAACAGTGCAGCACTCCCCCAGTCCCTTAGATTATGTACTCAAGTCTCCAGAGTGGGACTTGAATCTATGACCTTCTGAATCAAGAGCAAGCGTGCAACCCACGTAGCCACAGATGACACGATTAGAAAGCTGACTTCAATGGAAAGGAAAATCGGGCATGGTGTAGGACAGGCAGGGTGTAGGACGGGCGGGGTGTAGGACGGGCGGGGAGTAGGACGGGCGGGGTGTATAATGGCCATGGTGTAAGACGGGCGGGGTGTAGGGCGGGCGGGGTGTAAGACGGGCGGGGTGTTGGACGGGCGGGGTGTTGGACGGGCGGGGTGTAGGACGGGCAGGGTGTAGAATGGGCAGGGTGTAGGATAGGTGGATGTATAATGGCCAGGGTGTAGGATGGGCAGGGTGTAGGACGGGCAGGGTGTAGGACGGGCAGGGTGTAGGACGGCCAGGGTGTATACTGGGCGGGGTGTAGGACGGGCGGGGTGTAGGACAGGCGGGGTTAGGACGGGCGGGGTGTAGGACGGGCGGGGTGTAGGACGGGCGGGGTGTAGGACAGGTGGGTGTATGATGGCCAGGGTGTAAGACGGGCAGGGTGTAGGATGGGCAGGGTGTATACCAGGCGGGGTGTAAGACGGGCAGGGTGTGTAATGGGCGGTGTGTAGGATGGGCGGGGTGTACAATGGGCAGTGTATAAGACGGGCGGGTGTATAATGGCCGGGGTGTATACTGGGCGGGGTGTAGGACGGGCGGAGTTAGGACGGGCGGGGTTAGGATGGGCGGTGTTAGGACGGTCGGGGTTAGGACGGGCGGGGTTAGGATGGGCAGGATGTATAATGGGCGGGGTTACGATGGGCAGGATTTGGACGGGCGGGATTTCGACGGGCGGGGTGTATAATGGGCGGGGTTAGGACGGGCAGGGTATAGGACGGGCAGGGTGTAGGACGGGCAGGGTGTATACTGGGCGGGGTGTAGGACGGGCGGGGTGTAGGACAGGTGGGGTTAGGACGGGCGGGGTGTAGGACGGGCGGGGTGTAGGACGGGCGGGGTGTAGGACAGGTGGGTGTATGATGGCCAGGGTGTAAGACGGGCAGGGTGTAGGATGGGCAGGGTGTATACCAGGCGGGGTGTAAGACGGGCAGGGTGTGTAATGGGCGGTATGTAGGATGGGCGGGGTGTACAATGGGCAGTGTATAAGACGGGCGGGTGTATAATAGCCGGGGTGTATACTGGGCGGGGTGTAGGACGGGCGGAGTTAGGACGGGCGGGGTTAGGATGGGCGGTGTTAGGACGGTCGGGGTTAGGACGGGCGAGGTTAGGATGGGCAGGATATATAATGGGCGGGGTTAGGATGGGCGGGATTTCGACGGGCGGGATTTCGACGGGCGGGGTGTATAATGGGCGGGGTTAGGACGGGCGGGGTTAGGACGGGCAGGGTATAGGATGGGCAGGGTGTAGGACGGGCAGGGTGTATACTGGGCGGGGTGTAGGATGGGCAGGGTTAGAACGTGCGGGTTAGAACGGGCGGGGTTAGGACGGGCGGGGTGTATAATGGGTTGGGTTAGGACAGGCGGGGTTAGAACGGGCGGGGTTAGAACGGGCAGCGTGTATAATGGGCGGGGTTAGAATGGGCGGGTTGTATAATGGGCGGGGTTAGAACGGGCGGGGTTAGAATGGGCAGTGTGTATAATGGGCGGGGTTAGAATGGGCGGGTTGTATAATGGGCGGGGTTAGAACGGGCGGGTTGTATAATGGGCGGGGTTAGAACGGGCAGGGCGTATAATGGGCGGGGTTAGAACGGGCAGGGTGTATAATGGGCGGGGTTAGAACGGGTGGGGTGTCGGACGGGCAGGGTTAGGACGGGCGGGGTGTATAATGAGTGGGGTTAGAACGGGCGGGATTAAAACGGGCGGGGTGTATAATGGGCGGGGTGTATAATGGGCGGGGTTAGAATGGGCGGGGTGTATAATGGGCGGGGTTAGAACGGGCAGGGTTAGAACGGGCAGGGTTAGAACGGGCGGGGTTAGAACGGGCGGGGTGTCGGATGGGCAGGGTTAGGACGGGCGGGGTGTATAATTGGCGGGGTTAGAACGGGCAGGGTTAGAATGGGCGGGGTTAGAACGGGCGGGGTGCATAACGGGCGGGTGTCGGACGGGCAGGGTTAGGACGGGCGGGGTGTATAATGGGCGGGTGTCGGATGGGCAGGGTTAGGACGGGCGGGGTGTATAATTGATGGGGTGTATAATTGGCGGTGTTAGAACGGGCGGGATGTATAATGGGCGGGGTGTATAATGGGTGGGGTTAGAACGGGCGGGGTGTATAACGGGCGGGTGTCGGACGGGCAGGGTTAGGACGGGCGGGGTTAGAACGGGCGGGGTGTATAACGGGCGGGTGTCGGACGGGCAGGGTTAGGACGGGCAGGGTGTATAATGGGCGGGGTTAGAACGGGCGGGTTGTATAATAGGCGGGGTTAGAACGGGCGGGGTGTATAACGGGCGGGTGTCGGACGGGCAGGGTGTATAACGGGCGGGGTGTATAACGGGCGGGTGTCGGACGGGCAGGGTTAGGACGGGCAGGGTGTATAATGGGCGGGGTTAGAACGGGCGGGTTGTATAATAGGCGGGGTTAGAACGGGCGGGTGTCGGACAGGCAGGGTTAGGACGGGCAGGGTGTATAATGGCGGGGTTAGAACAGGCGGGGTGTATAACGGGCGGGTGTCGGACGGGCAGGGTTAGGATGGGCGGGGTTAGGACGGGCGGGGTGTATAATGGGTAGCCAATCCACTGCTGCCTATTTTGCGCTCCTGCCAAAGTTGAATTTCACTCCCTGGGTCTTGATTCTCGGATCGATTCTGAGAGCTCGTGCTGCAGGAGGGGACTCTCACCTACCAGGTGGATCTACCAGGAATGACAGGTGGGCTCCCCACAAATTTCCATAGGGTTATCTACAAACTATTTCTAGAGCAGCTTTCAATATGTGTGCGTTTTAATCATTAATTGTATTCCATGGTTCTGTCATTCCGATCCATGGGGGTGGATTTAAAAAATTAGTATTTGCATATAGAGCTTGAGCTACAGAGGCCAGCCATCTCACCTGGGTTTCTACCCACTGTAACTGAGTGGCAGGCTACTCTGGAATGTAAAGCTTTGCACTGGGAGCACTAATTCCTAAAAATTGCTCCCGAATATCATCTGCTTGTTGAGGTGATTGCAGCTATTGATTATTCTGACTGGGCACAGTAGACAATGCAGCTTTCTCTCCGTGCACGCTCTGCATCAAACACTAGCATGTGGCTGGCCAGGGTCTCTTTGGGACCTGTCCTGATCAGTGATGGATTGTTCTCCTGTGAAACAAAAGAGAAAGAAAAGCGAAGTCACACAGTGGACGGTTCCAGGAGAGCAATTCTGCGCTCAGAAAAAACTGCCACAAGGCACTGTGCAATAAGCAAGAAGCTTTTCTACTGTTTGTGCATAAGCATCCAAAGGCACGTGGGAGCCCAGCACCTGTTGCTTTACTAACCCGGCTAGAGAATGCACAAAGGTGGCTGCCTTAAAATGGAAGAGTGAAGATCTCACAATGGGTCGGTGGGCAACCTACTGTGATATTAAGCTGTACAGGCTCGGAAGGTTGTCAGCTTTGATTCTAGTTTTGCTGAGTTAGTTGATTTCTGCTAAGGCAGTGGTTAAGGATGCTATAACTGGAACTAGTTTCTTGGGTTAAGGAAGGGGAAAATCAGAAGGTTCCTGGTTCTGATCACTATTCGGTGACCCTGGGTGAGGGCAGGATCAGGCTTTGTCATAATACTCTCCACAGTGGCCTGCCAAAACTTACTGAATAGTGTTTAGTTTTTATTACATAACTGGGTGCAACCACTCCTGTCAGAGTTTTAGGTTCTGTGTTTTTGTTAAGCACTATTCAGAAATAAGGACACAACAGGCAGTGAAGCATCTGCTGAGTGTGTTGTGAATAAGAGAAAGCATTCCAACATGATCCAGTGATCCCTACTGGAAACTGCGTGTGCTTGGACATAGGATCAGGGTACAACTGAGTTCATAGTTCTGATGAAGGGTCCCAGACCTGAAACGTTAACTCTGTTTCTCTCTCCACGGATGCTGCCTGGCCTGCTGAGTATTTCCAGCATTTTCTGTTGTTATTTCAGATTTCCAGCATCCGCAGTATTTTGCTATTATATCCATAGTCAAATACTCCGCCGACACTCACTGTCTGGGTTCACTTGTGGCAAATGGCCACGTGAGTGAGGAGTTGGATGGATGCTAGTGCCCATGGAACCATACCCCAGCGAGAATCAGTGCCTTCAAGAAGGGTAGTAGGGAAAAACCGGGGAACTACAGGCCAGTGAGCCTAACATCAGTGGTAGGAAAATTACTGGAAAAAATCCTGAGGGACAAAATTTGTCTCCACTTGGAGAGGCAAGGATTAATCAGGGATAGTCAACATGGCTTTGTCAAGGGAAGATCATGTCTGACTAATTTGATTGAATTTTTTGAGGGGGTGACTAGGTGTGTGGATGAGGGTAACGCAGTGGATGTGGTATACATGGATTTCAGTAAGGCCTTCGATAAAGTCCCGCACAGGAGACTGGTCAAGAAGGTAAGAGCCCATGGAATCCAGGGTGCCTTGGCACATTGGATACAAAACTGGCTTAGTGGCAGAAGGCAGAGGGTGATGGTCGAAGGTTGTTTTTGTGACTGGAAACCTGTGGCCAGTGGGGTACCACAGGGATCGGTGCTGGGTCCCTTGCTGTTTGTGGTCTACATTAATGACTTGGATATGAATGTAAAGGGTATGATCAGTAAATTCGCGGATGATACTAAAATTGGTAGGGTGGTAAATAGCGAGGAGGGTAGCCTCAGTCTGCAGAACGATATAGATGGGTTGGTCAGATGGGCGGAACAGTGGCAAATGGAATTTAACCCGGAAAAGTGCGAGGTGATGCACTTTGGGGGGTCTAACAAGGCAAGGGAATACACAATGAAGGGAAAGACCCTAGGCAAGACGGAGGGTCAGAGGGATCTGGGTGTGCAGGTACACAGATCCCTGAAGGCGGCGGAACAGGTGGATAAGGTGGTAAAAAAGGCATATGGGATACTTGCCTTCATTAGCCGAGGCATTGAATATAAGAGCAAGGAGGTTATGATGGAGCTGTATAAAACACTGGTTAGGCCACAGCTGGAATACTGTGTGCAGTTCTGGTCACCACACTACAGGAAAGATGTGATCGCGTTAGAGAGGGTGCAGAGGAGGTTCACCAGGATGTTACCAGGGCTGGAGCGCTTCAGCTATGAAGAGAGACTGGGCAGATTGGGTTTGTTTTCCTTGGAGCAGAGGAGGCTGAGGGGGGACATGATTGAGGTGTACAAAATTGTGAGGGGCATAGATAGGATGGATGCTGAGGAGCTTTTCCCCTTAGTAGAGGGGTCAATAACTAGGGGGCATAGATTCAAGGTAAAGGGCGGGAGGTTTAGAGGGGATTTGAGAAAGAACTTTTTCACCCAGAGGGTGGTTGGAGTCTGGAACTCACTGCCTGAAAGGGTTGTGGAGGCAGAAACCCTCACAACATTTAAGAAGCATTTGGATGAGCATTTGAAATGCCATAGCATACAAGGCTACGGGCCAAATGCTGGAATATGGGATTAGATTAGACAGGGCTTGATGGCCGGCATGGACACGATGGGCCAAAGGGCCTCTATCCGTGCTGTATTACTCTATGACTCTATGACTCAAGAGAAAAATTGGCAGAAATGGATACATTTTAAGAAGGAAGCCGGTCACATGTCTGTTTCTCCCAAGGAGTGTTACTGACCTTGGATATGCTCGAGATAATTAAAGTTAAGCTGTCTATGGGGGAGGGACATTCTCTAGTTGTTATTTCTATGTTGATGACAGGGCAGCTGGAGAAATCGAGCAGAAATTCGATGAGCTACAAGTGCCATTCACCCCACTTTTCTTTTTCCATGTGCCACAAGTCTGTATTGGGCTCAGTGAGAAGGTTGGGTCATTTATACTGGTGGATGCTGTCTGCGGCAGGAACTTTCTGCACTTGCTGCCAATGCCACATTATCATTGTAAAGCTGCTGTGAGTGGGGGAGCATGTGTCTATTTCCCCAGTGCTGGCGCTTGGATTTCAGTAGAGTGTGATGGTGACCATGTGAATGTTTTGCACTGCATCCACTTCAACTGAAAAACACCCAGCAGTACAATTATAGATTCTGTCCTTCCAGACTTGGGTTATGTCTGGAGAGAGATAGTGCCCTTGAAGTTACACACATCCTCACTTGGACATATATCACCCACCGTTCCTTCATCGTCGATGTGTCAAAATCCTGGAACTCCCTACCTAACAGCACCTTCACCACATGGACTACAACAGTTCAAGAAGAAGGCCCACCACCAGCTTCTCAAGGACAACTAGGGATGGACAATAAATACCGGCCTTGCCAGCAATGCCCATATCCTGAAAATAATTTTTTTTTTTTTAAAGAGAATTCTGAGTTGTGTAGCAGCAGGATGAAGTACTGGGATTTACAGGTAATAGTGGTGAGAGTGCACTTTGAGGTGATGAATTAAGAGTGTATCTCTCATTAAAGGATATTGGTTTAAATAGGATTTGTCTCTGTACCGTATTGGTATGAAACTGCTATCTACGCCTCGTGACAATGCTGCTTCCATTGTAGGGGGATCTGGATCCCTAGCAGTATTCTGGCACAGGATCCATCCATTATCCCTGGTAGAGTTGGTGCACTGTAATAAGTCTGCCTTTAATTTCTATTGGGTTGTAGTTAAGTTATGTGACCGTCTTCACTAGGTAGGGAGCATGGAATGTATCTGTGTTCCTTCAAGGTCAGGGGAAACTCACAAGCCAGCGCTTCAGCCCAGATACTAAAATTCTGGACTTCCAAAGTCAAACTGAAAGCTAAATGGGAGGAAAGTCATATTCTCCCACGAAGATGCAGGAGGGAATCAGCACCTGCAATGAAGAATAGGAGCCACCAGGTGGCAGTGCAGTATCACAGCTAAGCAAGGTCTGAGACGCTGACATTTTCCTTCCTTAAAACTTTTTTAAATAGAGCTATATGTAGCAGCTACTGAGCACTCACCAGTTTAAATGGAGTAGGAAAGAAAGAAGACATTCATTTATATAGTGCCTTTCACAACCATCGGACATCCCAAAGCACTTTACAGCCAATTAAGGACTTTCTGAAGTGTAGTCACTGTTGTAATGTAGGAAACGCAGCAGCCAATTTGCGCACAGCAAGCTCCCAAAAACAGCACTCCCTCAGTACTGCTCTGGAGCGTCAGCCTAGATTTTTGTGCTCGAGTTTCTAGAGGGGAACTTGAACCCACAACCTTCTGACTCAGAAGCAAGAGAGTGCTACCCACTGAGCCGCAGCTGACACACAATAAGGACACTATATAGCAGCTACTGAGCACTCACCAGTTTAAACGGAGCGAGCAGCACACTATATAGCAGCTACTGAGCACTCACCAGTTTAAACGGAGCGAGCAGCACACTATATAGCAGCTACTGAGCACTCACCAGTTTAAACGGAGCGAGCAGGACACTATATAGCAGCTACTGAGCACTCACCAGTTTAAACGGAGCGAGCAGCACACTATATAGCAGCTACTGAGCACTCACCAGTTTAAACGGAGCGAGCAGCACACTATATAGCAGCTACTGAGCACTCCAGTTTAAACGGAGCAAGCAGCACACTATATAGCAGCTACTGAGCACTCCAGTTTAAACGGAGCAAGCAGGACACTATATAGCAGCTACTGAGCACTCCAGTTTAAACGGAGCAAGCAGCACACTATATAGCAGCTACTGAGCACTCACCAGTTTAAACGGAGCAAGCAGCACACTATATAGCAGCTACTGAGCACTCACCAGTTTAAACGGAGCGAGCAGCACACTATATAGCAGCTACTGAGCACTCACCAGTTTAAACGGAGCAAGCAGCACACTATATAGCAGCTACTGAGCACTCACCAGTTTAAACGGAGCGAGCAGCACACTATATAGCAGCTACTGAGCACTCACCAGTTTAAACGGAGCAAGCAGCACACTATATAGCAGCTACTGAGCACTCACCAGTTTAAACGGAGCGAGCAGCACACTATATAGCAGCTACTGAGCACTCACCAGTTTAAACGGAGCGAGCAGCACACTATATAGCAGCTACTGAGCACTCACCAGTTTAAACGGAGCGAGCAGGACACTATATAGCAGCTACTGAGCACTCCAGTTTAAACGGAGCGAGCAGCACACTATATACATAGATACATAGAAGATAGGAGCAGGAGTAGGCCATTCGGCCCTTCGTGCCTGCTCCGCCATTCGATGAGATCATGGCTGATCCTTTAATTCAGTATCCCGTCCCCGCCTTCTCTCCGTAACCCTTAACCCCTTTTGCCCGTAGAAATATATCTAATTCCCTCTTAAATATATTTAATGAGCTGGCGTACACTGCCCTCTGTGGCAATGAGTTCCACAGGTTCACCACTCTCTGAGTGAAGAAATTCCCCCTCATCTCTGTCCTAAATGGTTTAGCCCTTATCCTTAAATTATGTCCTCTAGTTCTGTTCTCACCCGCCAAGGGAAACATTCCTTCTGCATCCAGTCTGTCTAGACCTGTCAGAATTTTATACACTTCTATGAGGTCCCCTCTCAATCTTCTAAACTCCAGTGTGTACATCCCTAAACTACATAGTCTCTCCTCATAGGTCATTCCCGCCATTCCTGGTATCAGCCTGGTGAATCGCCGCTGCACCCCCTCCATGGCAAGAACATCCTTCCTCAGATGAGGCGACCAAAACTGTACACAGTACTCGAGGTGTGGTCTCACCAGTGCCCTGTACAGCTGCAGCAAGGTATCCCTGTTCCTGTATTCTAACCCTTTTGCTATGAAGGCCAGCATACCGTTTGCCTTCTTGACCGCCTGTTGCACCTGCATGCTCGCCTTCAGTGACTGGTGTACAAGAACACCCAGGTCTCTCTGTACTTCCCCCTCTCCCAATCTATTGCCATTTAAATAATAATTTGCCCTCCCGTTCCTGCACCCAAGGTGGATAACTTCGCACTTGTCCACATTATAGTGCATCTGCCATTTATCCGCCCAATCGCCCAGTCTGTCCAAATCGCTCTGGAGCTTCCTGGTCTCTTCCTCTGAGCCCACCCCCCCTCCTAGTTTAGTGTCGTCTGCAAATTTGGAAATGCTGCATCCGACTCCCTGATCCAGGTCATTAATGTAAATTGTGAACAGCTGGGGGCCCAGGACAGATCCCTGTGGTACCCCACTTGTTACTGCCTGCCATTCAGAAAATGAGCCGTTTATTCCAACTCTCTGTTTTCTATCTGACAGCCAGTTCCCTATCCACGCCAAAACTTTCCCCTTTATCCCATGAGCCTCAATTTTCCATGCTAATCTTTTATGTGGGACCTTATCGAAGGCCTTTTGGAAGTCCAGGTACACCACATCTACTGGCTCTCCCCCATCTATTCTACCAGTTACTCCCTCAAAAAATTCCAATAGATTAGTCAAGCACGATTTACCCTTTGTAAATCCATGTTGACTCTGTCCTATCCTGTCCCCATTTGCTAAGTGCTCCGCTATTTCATCCTTAATGATGGACTCCAGCATTTTGCCCACAACTGATGTAAGGCTTACAGGTCTGTAATTACCTGCTTTTTCCCTACCCCCCTTTTTGAATAGTGGGGTAACGTTAGCTACCCTCCAATCCATCGGCACTGTTCCCGAGTCTAATGAATTCTGAAAAATCATCCTTAGTGCATCCGCTATCTCTAGGGCCACCTCCTTCAGCAGCTACTGAGCACTCACCAGTTTAAACGGAGCGAGCAGCACACTATATAGCAGCTACTGAGCACTCCAGTTTAAACGGAGCAAGCAGCACACTATATAGCAGCTACTGAGCACTCACCAGTTTAAACGGAGCGAGCAGGACACTATATAGCAGCTACTGAGCACTCACCAGTTTAAACGGAGCGAGCAGGACACTATATAGCAGCTACTGAGCACTCCAGTTTAAACGGAGCGAGCAGGACACTATATAGCAGCTACTGAGCACTCCCCAGTTTAAACGGAGCGAGCAGCACACTATATAGCAGCTACTGAGCACTCCAGTTTAAACGGAGCAAGCAGCACACTATATAGCAGCTACTGAGCACTCACCAGTTTAAACGGAGCGAGCAGGACACTATATAGCAGCTACTGAGCACTCACCAGTTTAAACGGAGCGAGCAGCACACTATATAGCAGCTACTGAGCACTCACCAGTTTAAACGGAGCGAGCAGCACACTATATAGCAGCTACTGAGCACTCAGCTCAGTACACTCCAGCAGGCATCAGCCACTCTCTGTTTCCACAGCCTAAACCCTAGCTGATTTTCCCCTCTAGCCCAGGGCTGTAGACGGCAGCTGTTACATCCCTACTGCCACTCTGACTCAGATCAGATAGCTGGGTCTGTATGATTCAGTCCCAAAATCAGGGCAGTTACCCACCAGGCCATCCTGGGAGCTGGATGGGAAATCAGAGGAAAAATTATAGAAAAAGATTAAACTATGAGAAAATAGAAATATTTTAAAATCAGAATGTGAGGTTATAGCTCTGACTGTGCTTGGTTACTACAGCCTGAATCACAAAGATTACTGTCCTGGGATTAGCTGATTTAAAAGATTCTCTGAAAGGTCAGTGATTCGTTAAGAAAGTGTAGAGAATTATTTTTGTAGGTACTGTTTTTTTTGTTTCAAATTTATTTTTCAAATTCTCTTCAAATTCTCCGAATTCAGGCAGATTTCACACTAGGCTCCTGCTCCTTATCATTTCCCAGTGAGTCTGCTGGGAGTGCACATGTATGGACTTCATGGGAGGGCAGGAGCAGGTTTGGCTGTGATGCCCCCACAGTTGAATAGCATGTCAACACTCTCTGTGTAGTGTCATGTAAAGAATGCCCACTTGAGTGAGCTACTGGAGGGCACCCATAGAATCGTAACCCAGCTAGTCAGCGCCTTCAGAACAGAGATGTAGTAGCTGGAAGGGGAGAGAGGAAAGAAGGACTTGCATTTACATAGCAGCTCATCATGGGGAATTCCAAAACACTTTGCACATAATGGCCTAGAAATTGGGTATAGCCCCGCTTGGGGCGTTAGAATTGGCGCAGCGCAAAGTTTATAGCCAGACGCAACTTATCGCCACCTGGCGCAATATTGGGTTGCATCGCCCCTAAAGGTGATTGAGGCGCGAATTCAGGCATTACACAGGACTCCTAAGGCGCTAAACTTCCGGCGCAACCCATTATCGGAGCGGATGGGCGCAGTGCAGGTGCTCTCAATTACCGATGACCACGAGACTTCCAGGCGCCGGCCAGCTCTTAAAGGGGTGGGTCAGTCAGCTTCAGCATCCACACTCTGCGCCTTGCAGGCCTCAGAATCGGCGCAGGCCCTTCTCTGGCGCTAAAAACTTGGACCAGATGGAGAAGGTGAGACAGAGAGCAGAGCGCTTCACCAGTGAGGCTCTGGAGCAATTGGTGGCCACAGTGGAGCACCCGCGAGATGTTCTCTACCCAGACAATGGCAGGAGGCCGAATCATAAGGACTACCGACGAGTTTGGAGGGATGTATGCCAGAGGGTCAACTCCAGCAGCATGGTGACCAGGAGCCCTGTCCAATGCAGAAAGAAATTCAACGACCTCACTCGGGTCGTGAGGGTGGGTGTTGTTTCTGCAAACTTCAGCATCCCTTCATTTGCACCTGACTTTATGGCTACAGGGTGGCCTGTGCCCCATTGGCCATCTGCCAGCAAGCACCCATGGCCCTTCCTGGGCACACACATGCACATTTGACTCAAGGCGTCATGTAAGGGCTCTTGCACCATGGGGGGCATGAGATGATCACTCAGGGCATCATGTAAGGGCTCTTCCACCATGGGGGGCATGAGATGATCACTCAGGGCATCAGGTAACATAACTTCCCCTCCTTTCCCCTGCAGTCCAAGCTGGCGAGGATTGGCAAAGACCAGCTTCGCACCGGTGGAGGACCTCCACAAGTGGTCACTCTCATGGATCTCGAGGAGAGAGTCCACCAGATTCTTGGAGGACGTCTGAGTGGTCCTGTAACCACTGCAGCTGCCGACCCCATTGTCGACAGCGATGGTAAGGTTCTCACCTTTTACAACTGTCTCCTTCCACTTGTTCCCCCCGCCAGCATGCTTTCTCACTGTGGACCCATGTCATAGCCTTGCCGCAATCTGGCATCCCTTGCTGCCAAGCTGTCCTTTTGCTAAAGCCACTCTTCCACCTCCCTGCTTTCAGATGCTGCATCACCAGCTCGGGAGCCGGGCCCTCAAGCTGCCAGTGCCAGTGCCTCCGAAGGCTCAATGAGAAAATTACTGTCCAACAGAAGGTCAGCAACTCTCTCCAGCAACGATCAGAATGGCCAGCCCAAATGGCTGCAGCTTTTATACTAGTGCTGTCCCCTTTAAATAGCACCCCCCCCGGGTCCAAGAAGGGCCTGGGAACGCTCCATCCAACAGTCACTAATAGCGCCAGGCGGAAAGGTTGCGGGCGCCACCGAATATCCGGTCCGGGGCGCCAAAAAGGCGTTGCACACTGAAATTACGTCATGATCTACCTGCGCCCGCGGGCGCACGCAAAGAGTTAGCGCCGGCGCTAAAAGGATACTCAATATGGGAGGTGGCACTATATTCACTGCGGCTGCCCAAAAATTGGGTAACGCCCCAATTCTCGGGCTCCTTAGGCGCTAATCGCTGGCGCTACCAACCGAATTTCTAGGCCAATGAGTTACTTTGAAGTATAGGCAAAGTTGCTATGTAAGCAACATCAGGAGATGTTTTGCACACAGCAAGGTCCAAAACGGTTTGAATGAACTGCTTTTGGTGGTGTTGATTAAGGAAGGTCGGCCAGTAAAACTCCCCACTCTTCTTCACAGTCTCAAGGGACCTTTAACATCCACATCAACCACTAGAACAGAGCTCAGTTTAACAGCTCGTCTGAAGGACAGCATCTCCAACAATGCAGCACTCCCTCAGTACTGCGCTGGACTGTCAGCCCAGATTGCGTGCTTACGTCCTGGAGTGGGGTTTGAACCCATAATGTTCTCACTCAACTCGCAAGAGTTCTATTGACTGAGCAAAGCTGACACTTGCTACAAACCATCACATTAAAACTACAAACCTTGACAGAGAGCAGTGATGTAGAATGCAATAAAAGAAAGGAACAGTTAAGGAACTTCAACAGTTCGTCAGACACTTACAGCAACAGCTTTTATAAAGCTGTCCATCAGGTAGTAATCAGATCCACCATGCGCTACCAGGTGGGTTTGCTGCATTGCAGAATACTCCAAGGGGTATTCCTTCTTCATCTGTGTAAGGAAATCGAAAACGGTCACTGGATTCTGGCCCTCACTCGACAGCTCCCCCTATAACACCAAACAAAGAGGTAACAGTGAGCTAACGCTGATGCAATCTGCAGGGAATAAATGTGAAAAATAGTTCATGCGAATCTGTGCTAAACAGCTCCAGAGAAAGAGAAACAGTTTTTGTGATAATGAGCCATACAGATTAGGGTTGTCCCAGCTTTGATCCCTGCTCTATGCTGAGTTAGCTGATCTTAATCCAGGCAGCAGTTACGATACTCTAGTTAAGAACATAAGAAATAGGAGCAGGAGTCGGCCATTCGGCCCTTCGAGCTGCTCCGCCATTCAATGCGATCATGGCTGATCTTCTGCCTCAATCCCATTCACCGGCCCTATCGCCATATCCCTTGATGCCCTTACTAGTCAGAAATCTATCAACTTCTGTTTTGAATATACCCAATGACTGAGCCTCCACAGCCCTCTGGGGTAGAGAATTTCAAAGATTCACCACCCTCCGAGTGAAGAAATGTCTTCTCATCTCAGTCCTGAATGGCCCTCCCTTTATCCTGAGGCTGTGGCCCCTGGTTCTAGACTCCCCAGCCAAGGGAAACATTCTCCCAGCATCCATCCTATCAAGCCCTGTAATAACTTTGTATGCTTCAATGAGATCCCCTCTCATTCTTCTGAATTCAAGAGAATACAGGCCTAGTTTACTCAATCTCTTCTCATACGACAGTGCCGCCATCCCAGGAATCAATCTCGTGAACCTTCGTTGCACTCCCTCTATGGCAAGTATATCCTTCCTTAGGTAAAGAGACCAAAATTGTACACAGTACTCCAGGTGTGGTCTCACCAAGGCCCTATATACTTCTTTACTCCTGTACTCAAATCTTCTTGTAATGAAGGCCAGCATACCATTTGCCTTCCTAATGGCTTGCTGCACCTGCACATTCACTTTCAGTGACACATGTACAAGGACACCCAGGTCCCTTTGAGCATCTGCATTCCCCAATCTTTCACCATTTAGGAAATACTCTGCCTTTCTGTTTTTTCTACCAAAGTGGATAACTTCACATTTATCCACATTATATTCCATCTGCCATGTTCTCGCCCACTCACTGAGCCTGTCGAGGTCCCCTTGAAGCATCTTCACATCCTCTTCACAACTGACACTGCCACCTAGCTTTGTGTCATCAGCAAATTTGGAAATGTTACAATAATGTTAATCTTAGCCCGGGCTGTGGACAGCTAGGGTTCCTACACCTGATTGCTATACGGTGACCCCTGCTGGAAAATACATGTGTAGGTGTAGGCTGAGGACAGCCTAAGGGTCAGCTGTGATAGTTTCCACAGTTGAGTAACCTCCCAACATTCATTGCCTAGCCTCACATGAAGAATGGCCACATGCACAAAATACCAGAGTGCAGCCGGCACCCACAGCACTGTACCACAACATGAGTCAGGAGAGGAGGGGAGAAAATTGGGGCTAAAATGCAGTGTTTGGATGGGGTAGGTGACCTTACCGCAGTCCTGTTGTCATCTTATTCTTTCTGCATCCATAACTAGCTGAAGTTTCTTTCAGCAGTTCTGTTATATTATAGGTGGATCACAATGTGTAGTGAGTTGTGTGCAGTTTTCCCTCCTCTCCTCAAGGCATACACACCTTGTTGGGGTAAGAATCCACGAGTATTAATCACCCTCTAGTACCTTATCCAAGTGGCTCTGTTTTAGGCTGGATTGTGGGTGTCAGCAGAGTATTTGATGGTAGGGGTGTGGACATCACAGCTGTCCTGTCCTCACTGCCACACTGGCTCAGATCAGCTAATTCAACACATGCATGGGGATCAAACTGGGGAACTTCCTGATCTGTATGGCATAGCTACTCACTGGATAAACTCTTTGAGCCATCATGGGCTGTGTGGATTGAAGACTTGCCTCCTGCCTTTGCAGCACTGGTGCCTTTTGCTAAGCTCAACACTGCATGGGGGTGTATAGGGATGAGGGATGAGCCAGGAACATGGCTCGAGTCCGAGCTTAGCTTCACTGATGATGAATGTTCAGTAATAACTTCAATAATTAATACCTCCAGAACATAAGTCACAGAACAAAAAGGGAAAAAATGGTTTCTATTATTTTTTAAAACAGACTTTTCATTTTAATGGGCAGAAAATATGAGGAGTGAGCACCCTGACATACCCTCCTGACAGGTAAAGCTTCACACTGGATGCTGCATTTCTTAAAGTTACCTCCTTTATGGTTCAGTATACCCGTCAGAAATGACCAATTCTTGCCCCATTCATCTGGTTGAGGCGGTGAGTAGCTGAGCCGAACATCAATACTAACAACAGTTTACATTTCCATAGCACCCCTCAAATAAAGAAAAACATCTCAGAGTCCACCATAGGAGGGAAAAATAAATAATTGGCCAAATAAACCCACTCTGATAAGCTGTATTTTAGATTAAAGGCAGAACGCAGTGGATGAAGATGGCAGTAATAAGACGGATAACCTCACTGGGGCTACAAACATGTTGAAATATGTAACACGAGCAAACAAAATTCACTGATGCTCAATACTTGCAGCAATTAAAGCATTATGCTAACCAGGAGTGTGGTGAAAATAGATATGAGCCATGCTTTTTGGTATGTGCTGACCAAACAAAAAGAAAATTGCCTATGTGTTTACTAACAATGGTTATGCTTTACTTTCCTTGCCTTTTTTCTTTCCTTCCCCCCATTTGACGTTGTTAACTTTTTCCTGGTCTATGGTTCTGTACGAGCCAGGACTCCTCCGGTAACTCAGCCAAGTGGCCAATCTTCGTGTGCAAGGCTAGACAGTGAGTATTGACAGAGTATTCAACTGTTGGAGGCATCACAGTCGAACCCAATCCTGTCCTGATCCAACACAGACAGACACTCCCACACGCTCGTTCTAGCAGCAGGTATTGGCTAGGGATCAGAAATTGGAAATGAAAACAGAAAACGCTGGAAATACTCAGCAGGTCAGGCAGCATCTGTGGAGAGAGAAACAGAGTTAACGTTTCAGGTCGATGACCTTACATCAGGACTGAAACGTTAACTCTGTTTCTCTCTCCACAGATGCTGCCTGTCCTGCTGAGTATTTCCAACATTTTCTGTTTTTATTTCAGATTTCCAGCATCCGCAGTATTTTGCTTTTGTCTCTCTGGTTGAGGGACACAGAGGCCAGCTGTCCTGGTGAGACCAGCTAACTCAGAACCTACCAGGCATTCAGTCTGGGACGTCCCTGATATGTAGGCCTCAACTACTCACTGGATTAACCTTCTGAGCTGCAAGGTGAGCCCAATTATGTACCTTTAAAATCATAATAAAAATACTTGCTAAGTGTCAGGAGGATATTCATCATGGACAAGCCCGTTGCTGTCCACACAAATACACTTTCCAGCATGGATCGTGATCAGGAGTGGGATGTCCCTCCCTAGCTCATGCTTTTAACAATAACGCCGCACCACATATGAAAGTACAGATTCTGTACAAACAGCAGCTTCTCGAGATAAGATTAAAAAGAATGAAGACAAGTGAAACTGCTGCCCCTCGGAGACATCAGTCAAAGACACAACGTGAAGACAGCACATATCAGAAATTCAGGCGGCGTGTGTACGATAATGCAAACCTTCCTTTAAATAGACAGAAAACTGTGTGAAGTGAGCGCTTTAATTTCCAATGTGGCAGGCAAGACTGCCCGCCATAAGTTTGAAGTTGGAAAATGAACCCCATTAATACACTCTTTAAAAAAAATTCTGATGATCTTATTTCCACTTTTCAAGGGAACCTGAAGGCAGAGTCGAGGGAGCTTTACTCTGTATCTAACCCGTGCTGTACCTGCCCTGGGAGTATTTGATGGGACAGTGTAGAGGGAGCTTTACTCTGTATCTAACCCGTGCTGTACCTGCCCTGGGAGTGTTTGATGGGACAGTGTAGAGGGAGCTTTACTCAGTATCTAACCCATGCTGTACCTGCCCTGGGAGTGTTTGATGGGACAGTGTAGAGGGAGCTTTACTCAGTATCTAACCCGTGCTGTACCTGCCCTGGGAGTGTTTGATGGGACAGTGCAGAGGGAGCTTTACTGTGTATCTAACCTGTGCTGTACCTGCCCTGGGAGTGTTTGATGGGACAGTGTAGAGGGAGCTTTACTCTGTATCTAACCCGTGCTGTACCTGCCCTGGGAGTGTTTGATGGGACAGTGTAGAGGGAGCTTTACTCTGTATCTAACCCGTGCTGTACCTGCCCTGGGAGTGTTTGATGGGACAGTGTAGAGGGAGCTTTACTCTGTATCTAACCCGTGCTGTACCTGCCCTGGGGGTGTTTGATGGGACAGTGTAGAGGGAGCTTTACTCTGTATCTAACCCGTGCTGTACCTGCCCTGGGAGTGTTTGATGGGACAGTGTAGAGGGAGCTTTACTCTGTATCTAACCCATGCTGTACCTGCCCTGGGAGTGTTTGATGGGACAGTGTAGAGGGAGCTTTACTCTGTATCTAACCCGTGCTGTACCTGCCCTGGGAGTGTTTGATGGGACAGTGTAGAGGGAGCTTTACTCTGTATCTAACCCGTGCTGTACCTGCCCTGGGAGTGTTTGATGGGACAGTGCAGAGGGAGCTTTACTGTGTATCTAACCTGTGCTGTACCTGCCCTGGGAGTGTTTGATGGGACAGTGTAGAGGGAGCTTTACTCTGTATCTAACCTGTGCTGTACCTGCCCTGGGAGTGTTTGATGGGACAGTGTAGAGGGAGCTTTACTCTGTATCTAACCTGTGCTGTACCTGCCCTGGGAGTTCCTAGTGCTGGCACTTGTTGCCTGAACTGGAAGGTGTTCTATTCCCTAATCTAACATCCCTCATCACCTTGCAAGTCTCAAAATTCCCCCAAAAAATAAATTTAAAAAGGCAAGTTCCACTTTTTAGGTATTCATCTGGATCAAGCTGTTCAGCCTAAAATAGATTTTAACTTAGAAAGTAATTGGACTGTTTTTAGTTAAGTCTTTCTAACCATGTCAGCCCCGTTACATCTCCCGCTCCATGCTACATCTTTCTGCTGAAGCCAGGTTTCTCTATTGTCTCGGTTTCTTCTTCAGCAAACAGCTGATTTGCATTTAGTCAGCTTCCAGCAAAGCTTAAATGCAGATAAACTCCCCGAAGCACCATCTGCTGCAAGCCTGGCTCCACATCACAATAACAAGTGCCTCCTCTTACCCTCTTGGGACTCACTTCCATTGAAGATGATACCGAGGCAGCAATTTCCCTTCGAGCCATCGGCTGCTTCAGGCACGTTGTGAGCAGATCCCGGGAGAGCAATGTTAAAACCGTGACAGCCCCAGTTTATATTGTGATTCGGGCCGTCCCTAAGATGGAGAGCGACACACTGAGTGTACACAAGTGAGGGAGTGCAACACACCGACAGGCGACAGGATGTATACACCGCTGTTCCAGAGAAAGGAACAGGGAAAACAGCAACACAAGTCAGTAAAATAACCCAATCTTTTGCCTGTTTTATGAATTGTATAGTATATAATATCGAGGCAGAGTCAGTTCTGCATAACTGCATAAAGATAGGAAATAATGCCATGATAGAAACATGCATATACATGAAACCAACTCAGGCTTCTAGTAGACAAGGACAGGAAGCACATCACGGTGACAGAACTGCATGTCTGCCACAGAAACCACTCATGGTAAAATTGCCCTTATAGTAAATCCCAGCATACAGAAGACACCAGGACTGCCCTCATACATACACACAAGTATGCACATACACACACACATACAAACATTCACCCAAACAAATGTAAGAAGGCAAGAACACACACACACACACACACACACACACAGACATACATGAAACCAAAGTTTGCTCCGTGAACTTTTGGGCTGTCTGCTGGTCCCTGCTGTTAGGATCACTGCTGCCAGACTGACCCTCAAATAGGAACTGCATATTCACATCCTGATGATGTTGCTTCACCATACAGTGTAGCTATAGAGTGCTGTCTGAGCGTCTCCTACATTACAACACTGACTACACTTCCAAAAGTACTTAATTGGCTGTAAAGCACTTTAGGACGTCTGATGATCGTGAAAGGCGCTATAGAAATGCAAGTTTTATTTTATATAATGACCAGGAAAGTCCTGTGTTCAATTCCCAGTCTGTGCCAAGTTGGCTGATCGCACCCAGGGCAGTGCAACAACCTCTCTCAACATCTCTGAGCTAGGGTGGAATAAACAGCCAAGGATTTCCGCAACTTACTCTATCCTGTGACCCCTGCCCAGAAATGCACATGTGTGGATTTCAGGTAATTTTTGGATTGGGCTTCATTGAAAGAAGGAAGAAAGGCTTGCATTTATCTAGCGCCTTTCACAACCTCAGGTCGTGATGTCTCCCAGAGTTAAATGGCCTGCCAGCACTTACTGTCTGGGCTCACGTATGAAGAATGACCATTTGGAGAGAGTGAAGGATGATCAGCACCTGTGGAACCAAACCCCAGCAAGAGTCGGCACCTCCAGCACAGGAGAGGGGAAAAAGTAGCTAAAATTGTTTGGTAATGTAAGTGTTAACAGTGTAGCTAACAGCAGTAAAAAGTGCACTGACTGTAACTGTGCAAGTAAAGCTATCAATTGTCCTAGGAGCACAATATTAGAACTATTTTAGAGGCAATGATGGACAAACACTATATTGAGACAACTCAGCTGTTTGCTCTATTTATAGTATTTTGTATTTAGAAATGAAACTTTGAGAAACAATTGTGCTGTCAGGAAAACACACCCTATACAGTCTTCAGCATGATCTGTCAGTTGGGCCAAGAACACTCTTCCTTTGTTATTCCAGTAACAGAAACATTCATCACAAACAACTGGGTTTCTGGCACGAGGGAAGGAGTTGGCTTCTCGCGGACTGTCAGCCAATTTTCAGATCTCGTTCACACAATCCTAATTTTATTTAATTATTTTTCTTGCCAATTTGCTCCCTGCCCTCCACTCCTGAGCTGGATTTTCCTCTTTGTGGCGGTGTTCAATCAAGGCGGGACTTCCACCCTCTCCCTGACCCTCCCAGAACCACGAGCTTCCCCTAACACTGACCCATCAGGGTGGGACTTGCGCCCATCCCCGACCTTCCTGTAACCCCAACCCATCAGGTTGGGACTTATGCCTGACCCACCTCCCCCCATCACCCTGGCACATTTTCCTGGGTCAGGGAAGCATTATTCATTTATGTTAGGCTCCCAGTGTGATTACCACCACTAGGAGGGAGCCAGTACCAGTGCCACCCAGGAACATTGGGCGGTATTGCAGCAGGACTGCCACTGCAGTACCCGAAAAGGTAGCAAGGGACCGTAAAGGGGCAGAAGAGCCCTGATGATGACAGGAGCTGCAGCTGTGTAGGTCTCAGCAGATACTGAGTCCTACAACGACAGGTGCATGGGAGTAAGATTGGAAAGAGGGGAGGCATCTACTAGGCCCTCTCCTTTCACCTGCGGACATCAGGACCATTAGCACCGCTACCCTTGGCCTACCACCTGGCACATCTGGGGAGCAACAGTAAGAGGGGCAGGAAGAAAATGGACTGAGGACGCCAGCCGGCATTTACACGTGTGGTTTGGAAGGGGTGGCAGTCCTGGGAACATTTACCTTGGGGTGGGAATGCAGCAGTAGATGTTAATGCCCAATTTTCATGCAATACATTTCTAAAGGTTGCCCAAATAGCCAAAATTCAGACGTGAGCCTCAACAGTGAGTGCTAGCAGGCTGCTCCACTGTGGAGTGCATCATAGCTGAGGGTGGTCGAACTCTTGGCAGTCTCCACATGTGCAGTTCTATCTAGCGTCATTGGGTAACAATCAGGAGCAGGAACCGTGTCTGACTTTTCCCCTCCTTAACCCAGGGCACTGAGGCCAACTTGTACTGCCACTCACGCCAACATCAGCTAACTCAGCATGGAGCAGGACTCGAAGCTGGGTCTTCTAGCTGCTTATGGTTCATCTATTCAATTGATAAACTCACAGAGTCATCAGCGAGTGATCTTTATTACACATCACAGTTAAGGATACTCTATCCTACACTGGCTATTTTCCAATTACTTAGCCCCTCACGCTTCCTGCATAAGCAGGATAGATTCAGCAGCAAGAAAATTGGCACAATTACAGAGCTGATTTGACTGGTAGTAGTTTTATAATATAATGAGGTATAAACAACACTCCCAGGGTGCTCAGGGTTGACCCTGGGGGTTCCTGCCCAACCCTCCGAGACCGTAGGTCACACCATACTCCCGTTTATAAAGAAAAAGATAATGAGCTCTAACCTGGAACACTTGGATCGATATTTCTCAGTAAATACTGGCAGCTGGGGGTCGGTGGTAACCAATTCAAAGCATCATTCTCTCCATGACATGACACGTGACCTGCTTTCCGCTCTCTGTTTAAGCTGCACTATACTGGCCCACTAGGAGATGCCCAAGAGCTAAGAGCAGTTACTGGGGCCGCATTTTAAAGTTATCATATGTGACTGAAGTGACACAAATGCTAAAGCGCTCCGGGTTATCGCCTGATTTTCATTTGCCTCTCCGATACTGAGGAAGTTGTAACTCCTCCCGAACAGCTCCCTCATTCTCTCAATGACATCAACCAACCCTGTTACACAAAAATATTGAACAGAGGAAATACAATACTAAACTTAATCCTAATGATCTTTAATTCGTTTTTAAGAGACTGTAATGTTGAAACACATTTTCTACCCTGCTCTCCTGACAGCACTGACAGAAATGTTAATCTTGGATAAACTTTCAATGATGCTTAATATGAAGCTCGCAGCTACAAAACGCTCCACCAAAGGCAGCCTGCAAATGTACCAATGTGCTGCGCCACCCAGTGGTAAGATGAGGATTTGCAAGGTGCTATTATTTACTGAAGAGAAATTGATGAGGGTGATTTTCCAGACGCTTCCGGGAACACCTACCAATCCAAGTAGGTAACAAACCCTGAATCCATGGGTATGTGTTCTGATACTCAAACTTCAGGTAATGCCTTCCAGCAGTTTTCTGTCTTGGAGTTTCCCCATCAGCTATATGATAGGCATCTACTTTCAGCGTGATGGAAGGAACTGCACAGGACATCCTGTCAGCCACCTTGATATTCCAGATCTCCAAGTCCAGTGCCACGTACCAGACTTACTTGTCACCAACAATTAAATCCAGGTTCTCATGTGAGGGGCTTTGGCTAAAAGTCACCACCGTGAGCTAACTCCCCCTACATGGGTTCTCAGTGACAGGTCACTGTAGGTCAGAGCCCTCCCTTCATAGAATCATTAGAATTTAACAGCACAGAAGGTGCTCATTCAGCCCACTGCGCCTATGCCAGTGCGCTGAAAGCGTTATCCATGAAGTCCTATTCCCCTGCCCTTTCTCCAAATCCTTAAAAAAAATCTTTTTCAACAACACTTTGCATTTATATAGCACCTTCAATGTAGAAAAACACCCCAAGGTGCTTCACAGAGGCGTAATCAGACAAAAATAAGCACTGAGCTAGAGATGGTGATATTAGGAGGGATGATAGAGGTGGGTTTTAAAGAGGGTCTTAAATGGAGAGACATTGCTGGAGATGCATGGGAGCCATTCAAGAGCAGGGGCCTCAACGGCTGAAGGCACAGCTGCCAATGGTGGGGCGAAGGGGCATACATAAGAGTTGGAGGCTGGGCATGGTTGTGGGACGGGGGTTTTGGGATTGGAGGAGGTTGCAGAGATAGGGAGATGCAAGGCCATGAAGGAATGTAAACACGAGGATGTGAATTTTAAATTGGAGGCATTGGGAGACCAGGAGCCAGTCCAGATCAGCATGGACGGGAATTCTGGGTGAGCAGGACTTGAGAGAAGATATAAAATGGCCAGCAGAGCTTTGGATGAGCTCAAATTTATGAAAGGTTGAGGATGGGATGCCAGCCAGGAGTGCAGTGGAATAGTTGGAGGTGATAGAGGCATGAATTTCAGCAGCAGATGGGTTGAAGCAGTGGTGGAGGCAGGCAATGATACAGAGGTGGAAGTGGGCGGTCTTTGTGGTGGAGAGGATATGGGGTCAGAAGCGCAGCTCAAGGTCAAATTGGTTGCGAACAATCTGCTTCAACCTGAGGTATTGGCTGGGAAGGGGGATAGAATCTGTGGCAAAGGTATGGAGTTTATGGCAGGGGCTGCAGACAATGGCTACAGTCTTCCCAATGTTTAGCTGGAGGATACTGCAGCTCATTCAAAACTGGATGTTGGACAAGCAGTCTGACAGCACCTAGGCAGTGAAGGGGTTGAGAGAGGTGGTGGAGAGATAGAGCTGGATGTCATTAGCGTACATGTGGAAACTGACCCCATGTCTTCAGATGATATCGCCAAAGGGCAGCATGTGGATGAAAAAGGGAGCGGCATTGATATATCCTTGAGGGACTCCAGAGGTAACAGTGTTAGGGTGGGAAAAGAAACTGTAGATACACTGGCTACGACTGGATAGATAAAAGTGGAACCAAGCAAAAGCAGTCCCACTGAGCTGCACAATGGAAGAGATGTGGTCCACTGTGTCAAAGGCTGCAGAAAGGTCGAGCAGGAATAATGTCAGTCACAGAGGATGTCATTATGACTTTGATGAGGGTTGTTCCAGTGCTGTGCCGGGGCAGAAACCTGATTGGAGAAATGCAAAGATGGAGTTATGGGAAAGGTGGTCACGGATTTGGGCGGCAACAATGCATTCAAGGACTTTGGAAAGGAAAGGGTGGTTAGAGATGGGTTGATAGTTTACAAGGACATTGAGATCTGGAGTGTTTTTTTAAGTGGTGGGAATGATGACTGCTGTTTTGAAAGGCAGGGGGACAGTGCCTGAGGAGTGGGAATTATTTACAATGTCAGCTGGCATGGGGGCCAGGAAGGGAAGCTGAGTGGTCATCAGTTTAATGAAAATTGGGTCCAGGGAGCAGGAGGTGGGTCTCATGGACAAGTTGTGCTTGGAGAGGCCATGACGGGAGATAGGACAGAAACCAGACAAACATTTATTCACTTCCCTTTTAAAACCTGATATGAATTCTGCTTCCACCATTGTTTCTGATAAGTCATTCGGTGTTCAAACAACCTGTTGTGTATCCTAGCCTCTCCAAGCTCTTTTGATTTTGAATTTATGCCCCCAGGTTAGTGAGCACTGGAATTTTTCCCTTAATTTACATTATCAAAAGTTCTAATAGTAACTAAAGCCTCTCATCTCTGATATCATCTTAACATTTCTTCTGCATCCTTTCAATGGCCTTGATATCCTTCCTAAAGCAAAACACCCAAAACTGAACACAATGCGCCCTAACTAATGTTTTGTATAGGTTTGGCATTATCCCACTCCAGGGCCGCGATTTTGCCGGCACTCAGAGAGTGGGTTTGGAGGCGGGTCAGGAGTTAAAATCTAAATGATTGATGGCGAGTTGCGAACCCGCCACCATCTTGCCTCCACACAACTTTACAAAGTGTCGAGTCTGCGAGTCCCGATCAGACCCGACATCAAACAGCGGGAGAGCCACTTAAGGCAGTTAACAGCTTGTTAACTGTCTAGATAATCCGATTTTAAGAGGCTCTTCCCATTTTACTACATTTTCAGCGTGTTGCATGTCGTGCGACAAACACGCCAGCTGATTGTGCCGGGTTCAGCAACTCGCTGAATACTTGACAGCTGCACCTGCAGCATAAAAGCGGACTTTCAGATGCCTGAACTTTGTGTTTTGAAACACATTTTGCAGTCTACTGAGCTTGTAAGGAGTTTGGCCTACTCCTGCTCCTATTTCTTATGTTCTTATGTTATGTTCTTGCAAGTGTTTAAGCTGAGATCCATTTGCACTGTGACCTCCTTGGAAAACCCTCTCCCCACATTGACTGAGCGCTTATAACATCTCTTCCTCAACTGAGATATATACCAGCAGAATGGGAACCATTTATACCCTCTCATCCTGGTCCTCAGATAGGAGGAAGAGCAGCCCGGCAGCAGCAGAACCAGGCACAACAGCAGCAGCAACAACAGGAGCGCCAACCTTTTCCTCAGCAACCTGATGCTGCACAGGGCAGAGGGCGTCAGTGCAGGGCTGCACTGTGCCGAAGGAGATACCCCCAACACAGGGTTTACAGGCTGAGGATGAGCTTCCTCAACATGAGTGAGCAGCAGTGCCAAAGGAGGTTGAGACTTCCGCGAGAGGTAGTCGCTGACATCTGCACAATGCTGCAGCAACACCTGGAGCCCAGAGGAGCGGGTGGACACTCCTTACCAGTGGCTGTCAAAGTCACCACTGCACTCAACTTCTTTGCTTCAGGGTCCTTCCAGGGATCAGCAGCAGACATCAGCGGCATCTCCCAGTCGGCCGCACCAACTTGCATCACGCAGGTTACCGATGTCCTCTTTGCAAAGTCGCACAATTACATCCACTTCTCCACATATGAAGCAAGTGTAACCGCGCGTGCGGTTGGCTTTGCAAATATGGCAGGCTTTCCAAGGGTGCAGGGCATCGTAGACTGCACACTTGTGGCCATTAGGGTACCCCATCACAACCCAGCTGTATTTGTCAACCGTAAGGGCTTCCACTCCCTTAACGTCCAGCTGGTGTGTAACCACAGAAAGACCATTATGCATGTTTGCGTCAAGTTCCCTGGCAGTTGCCATGACTCGTTCATCCTGCGGCAGTTTACTGTGCCTTAGCTGTTCAATCCGCCAACCCAACTTTCCGGATGGCTACTTGGAGACAAGGGCTATCCCCTGAAGACGTGGCTAATGACATCGATGAGGAGGCATCAAACGAAGCTGAGGAGCGGTATAATGTGAGCCACATTTCCACCAGAAGCATCATAGAACAAACCATTCAGATGCCTCGACAGATCTGGTGGAGCCCTACAGTACTCACCAGCCAGGGTCTCCAGAATCATTGTGGTCTGTTCTGCTCTGCACAACATCGCACAGCAGCATGGCTTACCGCTGCCGGAGGAACAAGTGACTCAGCACACAGCCTCCTCCTCCTCAGAGGAGGAGGAGGCGGCAGATGAGGAAGAATTTGCGGAGGTGGATGTGCCAGTTCCACCAGCACGCGAGCACATTGCTGGCCGTGAGGCATGGGACGCACTAATCCATGCCAGATTTGCGGAAGTTTACGCAACCAAAACATGCAGCTGGCACATGGAAATGAGTGTCTGGCCGACCTTCTTAACACACCATACAGCATCTGTAGAATAAACTGTGGGTTCCTATCACTCTCACCACCATCACTATAGATGAAAGGTGCCCTGACCCCTCACTGTGCAACTTCCATTTCTGAGCACACATAGGGCAACTCTTTGAATCTTTGCCATCGCATTTCTTTATTACAATTGAAATAACGATGAGAAACTTCACTTTGCATTCGATCAAAACACCCAAGTGACTACCCTTGTGACTATTTGTGTGTTAACTTGCTCTTACGCGTGCTTCTACTGTGGCTTCAGCAGATGTAGAGGCACCTTGCTCACTTCCATGCTGCTCCAGCTTCGATGCCTTTGGCGGGCGTCCTCTGGGTTTGGGAGCCTGGGAGGGCTCAGCAACGCTCCGCTCCTCCTGCGGTTGTGCAGGGGCTGAGACGACCATCTCAGTTGGGTGAGGAATCTGGGGCTCTGACCGAGGGCTCCGCGGTGGCATGGGAGTGTGAGCGCTTGGAGAGGAGCCCACAATTCCTTGTTGTCAAGCACCAAGGTCCTTCTCATGAGTCACTTCATTGTTAGCAAGTAGCTGGAGAGCACCTTGCTGCACATCAGTGGGGCCATGAGGACCCATCTCTGTACTGACAGTCCTCATAATGGGGACGTCCATGTACCTCTGGTTCCTCTCCTCAATAGATGCCCATCTATCCTCCATAGCAGACCATCTGTTTAGAAGAGTCACCATGTTCATTTGAGTCTGGCGATTTATCTGGCGATTTATGTCCTCCATGGAGGTTGCCATCCTTTCCATGGCGGCAGCTACATTCGCCATTGCGTGCACCACGGCATTGCTCATGTTGGAGATGGACTCCTCCATTCTCTGCACACTCGCAGTTACAGTGGTTGCAAACCGTGTCAGAGACTCCTGCACTTGTTCCTGAAGTTCCAGCACCGCTCTCTTTCTGGATGGCCCCAGAGACACAGCGTCCACATGCAGCTGAGCAGAGCTAGGAGCGTCCAGCGCCCTCCGACAAGGACTCTCCTTTGCTGTCCCTGTTGCCACCATCTGCTGATGCTCACTTGTGAGCTGTGATACACCAGGTGACAACACTAATCTATCTCGCGAATAACGCACCGAGGTGTGCGTCTCTGCGCTGGTGCTGGGTGTGCTCAATGCTGCTGACACTGCTCCCTCAGAGGTTGCAGCTTCCTCTGAGGAGCCTTCTGGTTCTTCCTCCTGGACAGTGAGGAGGGGGGCTCTCGATGGTCCTGTGGAGGAGTAAAGGCATGAGTTAGACGTGATATTAATGTAGCAGACACATCCCATTGTGCAGATGATCAGAACTCAATCTGTATGAACATCAGATACCCTATCAGTCACTTATGAAATCTAAATGAGGGTTGTAAATCTATTCTGTCACCAGCTTGCTCTACTGCACCTGTTTCTCCGTCCCTCACTTCCAACTCCTGAGCACCTTCAACGACGTCGATAGCAGCCTCCTCAGCGGTGGTTAAGTGTGCCATGGAAGATGGTCCTCCTCCTGTCCTCCCCCTCTCCCTCTTATTGTGGGCTCTCTTTTCCTGCAATGAGGGACACAAGTGGAGGTTGAGCGAGAATGTTGAGAGTGAGTGTAGAGAATCCATAGCATAGATGCTTAGAGGGAGACAAAGATGGAGTGAGGTGACAATACCAAGGGCCCTCCCTGTGCATTGTTAGTTGTTGCCATTACATTACAGTGATAGCGAGTGTGAAGGGTGCATAGTAGAATGGTGCAGTGAGTCTGTACATAGAGAGAGGGATGGTTAAGGGTGCAAGGGATGTAAGGGTAAGTTGGGATGTGCAGGAGTAGGTTGACAATGCAAAGTGCTGGTGATGAGAAGAGATGGGGAGCAGACTGGAGGTAAGTGTGATGTTATACTCATTTTTGCTGAGCGTAGCAGATCATTGAACCTTTGCGGCACTGAACACAGGTGTGTGAGCACAAAGACCTGGCGCTCACCTCCTCAGCAATTTGCAGCCAGGCTGTCTTGGTTTGCTGAGGAGGCTTCCTACGTCCATTTGAGGGGAACGGAACCTCCTTGTGCCCTCTCACTCCCTCCACAAGAGGATGGAAGGAGTCATCATCGAATCTTGGAGAAGCCTTGGCTCTTGAAGCCATCATCTCGCTATTAGTAACACTGAGAAGCAGCAGAATGTGAATGAAACACCACAAGGCTGCAGGGGCCCCTTAAATGCAGCTGAATGGAAGACGTCAGCAGAGGCGAGCAGCAGACCCGAACTCACTGATTGGGTTGGGTAACGTACATGGCGGGCTTAATAAGCCCAGTTAAGGCAAAATAGTTATTGCAGTGCTGCTGAAACCGGCAGCAGGACTGGAATCCGACGCCAACCCGCCGCCTAAGGCAAAATCGCGGCCCAGGACTTTAGGCTGATACTCCAGTGCAGTTGTGAGGGAGTGCTGCATTATCAGAGGTGCTGTCTTTCGGATAAAATGTTAAACCAATTTTATCAACAATCCTCCAATGTGGCACCTTATTATATGCCTTATTATATATCCATACATACATTTATGTATGAAAGACGGTGGTCAGAACCTCTACTATTTCCTTTCTGACTTCCCTTGCTATTCTGGGATGCATTCTATCACAGCGTGGAGTCTTTCCCACTTTGAGTTCTGCTAAGTGTCAGCCTCGGCTCAGTGGTAGTGCTCTTGCCTCGGAGTCAGAAGGTAGTGGGTTCAAGTTCCACTCCAGAGACTTGAGCACATAATCTTGGCTGACACTTGAGTGCAGCATTTAGGCAGTACTGCACTGTTGGAGGTTCTGTCTTTCAGATGTGATGTTAAACTGAAGTCCAGGTGCTCACACTGTCGACCTCCGACGTAAGGGGCGCTTTACGCAGAGTGAACACACGAAAGGCTACTGGACCAGATAGCATCCCTGGACGGGTACTCAAGGAATGTGCTGATCAGCTGGCTGATGTCTTCACCGCCATCTTCAATCTGTCATTGGCCCAGGCAGTAGTCCCTACATGCTTCAAGACCGCCACCATCATTCCTGCGCCTAAACAAGCGGCTGTGACGTGTCTGAACGACTATCGACCTGTCGCACTCACACCCATCATAATGAAGTGTTGAGAGAGACTGGTCTTAGCCCACATCAAAGCCAGTGTTCCTGCCTCCCTTGACCAACACCAGTTTGCCTATCGGGCAAACAGATCAACGGAGGATGCAATCACTACTGCTCTACACTGAATCACCTAGATGGTAAGGAGACCTACATCAGAATGTTGTTTATAGACTACAGCTCAGCATTCAACACTATTGTCCCCAACAAGCTGGCCACCAAACTCCAAACTCTTGGCCTGAACACTTCCCTCTGCAACTGGACCCTGGACTTCCTAACAAACAGACCCCAGTCTGTCAAATTAGGCAACCACACCTCCTCCCGCCCCCCCCCCGACCCTGAACACGGGGGCCCCACAAGGATGTGTGCTGAGCCCCCTCCTCTACTCCCTCTTCACCCGCGACTGTGTGGCTGTTAATGGTTCCAACACCATCATCAAGTTTGCAGATGACGCCACGGTAGTAGGCCAGATCACCAACAACGATGAGTCAGCCTACAGGGAGGAGGTCCAGCATCTCGTGAAGTGGTGCGCCGACAACAACCTGGCCCTTAACACCAAGAAAACAAAGGAAATAATCGTGGACTTCAGGAAGTCCAAAGGCGGAAGTCACACCCCCATCCACATCAATGGGGCGGAGGTGGAAAGGGTGGCCAGCTTTAAGTTCCTCGGAGTCCACATCACGGAAGACCTCTCCTGGTCCCTCAACACCTCCTCTCTGGTGAAGAAGGCCCAGCAGCGCCTATATTTCTTGAGGAGGCTGAAGGGATGTAATCTGTCACCCCCGATCCTCTCTAACTTCTACCGCTGCACTATAGAGAGCATCCTGACAAACTGTATCACGGTATGGTACGGCAGCTGTAGCTCCCATGACCGGAAAGCCCTGCAGCGGGTAGTCAAAACTGCCCAACGCATTACCGGCACCCGGCTACCGACCATAGAACATATATATCAGAAACGCTGCCTACGGAGGGCACGGTCCATCATCAAAGACCCTACCCACCCCAGCCACAGTCTGTTCGCCCTCCTACCATCTGGAAGACGCTACTGATGCATTCGCACCCGTACGACCAGATTTAGGAACAGCTTCTTTCCCAGGGCTGTCATCCTACTGAACTCCACAAATAAACACTAAAGCCTGCACATCTGCCGATGCACTTTATTATGGTCATATTTATGCTAATATATATGTACAAATGTATGTTGAAATGTTTAAGTGTCCTAATCCAAATTGTACACTCTCGGGAGCCGCAAGCCTACATTTCGTTGTACTGCACTTGTGCACTAACAATGACAATAAAAGTTGATTTGATTTGATTTGATTTGATTTCCATCCCTCTTAGGTAGGTTTAAAAAATTGCAGGGCACTATTTGAAGAAGAGGTGTCCTTCAACCAACATCATTAAACAAAACAGATTTTCTGGTCATTTATCTCATTGCTGTTTTTGGGACCTTTCTGTGTGTAAACTGGCTGCTGTGCTTCCCTACATTTCAAAAGTACTTAAGCACATTGGGATGTCTTGAGGTAATGGATGGTGTTAGATCAATTGAGATTCTTTCTTTGAAGGAGAAAAATAAATGTTTTAAATATATTTTATTTCCCCCCCATTGTTTTTTTTTCAATATATCTGGACTAGTTCCCTTTTTATCTTATTGAAATTGTTTTTTCCAGTTAAATATCTTTGACAGTTCCCTCTCCTTTTCAATTCTTGTACCAAACCTAATTATGTTATGTTTTCTAGATGTCGCCCTACTCTTTCCTTAACTACTTGCCCCACTTAATTTCCTAGAACTGGATCCAGCTCTGCCTCCTTCCTTTTTGGACTAATTGATCCAGAAAACAGTCATGGCCATATTTTAGAAATCTCTCCCTTTCTTTTACTCCAATCTATTCTTGGATATTTAAAGTCGCACATTATTATGACCCTGAAAAAAAGAGTTTGGATCTGGCACCTGAGCCAAAGGAAACTTTTCCATCGCACACCTCGGAATTCTGAACCATAGAAGAGAACTGTTTGGCAAGTGCCTTATGTGTCATGAGTTTAACCTGCATTAGGATTTTGTTGTCATTGAGGAGAGATCCTTTCATGGATTTGGTGGCTTCAGGATAGGAGGGGAAATAATGGTGGAGGAAAATTTGCAAGTGAAAAAAACTACAGTTTCAAAGACTTTATCCGTTAATTAAAGTATGATTCCACAGGTACCAGTTGCTCTTCAGTGTCGACCAAGTGACCATTATTAATGCCTGTGCCTCACTAGTGAGTGTCAGCAGGCGATTTGACTGAATTTGCCATAAGATTGCAGAGCACAAACTCCTTGATAAGTCTCTTCTTCTTCTTGGGCAGACCCTCGGAACCAAGGATGACTTGCTTCCACATTAAAAATGAGTTCTCAGGTGACTGATGAGTCCAATGCGGGACCTACAGTCTCTGTCACAGGTGGGGCAGACGGTGGTTGAAAGGGCGGTGGGTGGGGTGCCTGGGTTGACGTGCACTCCTTCCGCTGTTTGTGCTTGGCTTCTGCTTGCTCCCGGCGAAGAGACTCAAGGTGTTCGGCGCCTTCCCGGATGCTTCTCCTCCACTTTGTACGGTCTTGGGCCAGGGATTCCCAGGTGTCGGTGGGGATGTTGCACTTTTTCAAGGTGGCTTTGAGGGTGTCCTTGAAGCGTTTCCTCTGCCCACCTGGGGCTCTCTTGCCGTGTCGGAGCTCCGAGTAGAGCGCTTGTTTTGGGAGTCTCGTATCGGGCATGCGGACAATGTGACCCGTTCATCAGAGCTGATCGAGCATGGTCAAAGCTTCGATGCTGGGGATGTTGGCCTGAGCGAGAACACTGACGTTGGTGCGCCTATCCTGCCAATGGATTTACAGGATCTTGCGGAGGCAACGTTGGTGGTACCTCTCCAGTGCTTTGAGGTGCCTGCTGTACATGGTCCATGTCTCTGAAGCATACAAGAGGGCGGGTATTACTACTGTTCTGTAGGCCATGAGCTTGGTGCCGGGTTTGAAGTCCTGGTCGTCAAACTCTCTCTTCCTCAGGCGACCGAAGGCTGCACTGGCACACTGAAGGCGTTGTTGGACTTCGTCATCTACGTCTGCCCTTGTTGACAGTAGGCTCCCGAGGTATGGAAAGTGGTCCACGTTGTCCAAGGCCTTGTCATGGATTTTGATAATCGGGGGGCAGTACTGTGTGATAAGTCTATTGGTAAATGCACTGCCTTTTTGTGGTACTGAATTATAATAGCCAGGAAAATTCCAGGGTCAGCGCAGGTGAAATTGGTTGTCGCCGGTAGTGTAAAACAAGCGACAGCGAATCATCAGCCTGTTTCATACCCTGCCCAATTGCCTTTTCCACTGAAGGATGCCGATAACAAAGTGCCCATTTTTGCGCTACCGCCGAAGACCAACATCGCCGGTCTGAGGTGGTACTTGGGCACTACCATTGGCCTCAGCGTGCTGAGGTGGTAAAGCAGACTTGGCCACTTGGGACAAGTACAAGAGGGTGCCCAGCACAATAGAATTGTGCTCTGCTAGACAAGGGGAGAGAAGGAGGGCAAAAAGCTAACGAAAACTGTAAAAATAAAACAAAGCAGGAAACTATTTATCTCAGTCATGTCTCTCAACGTGAGTCTTGCAGGCTGCAAACACAATTGTGTTTAATATCATGTTTTGTAAGTTACAGTAACTCAGTAAACCTGAAATGTAACTTATAATCATTTTGGAAAGCCTACATCTAAAAATAATTGCCAGTCCTATTGACACTGACAGGTTTTACTGAGGTAATTTACCTTCCTACTCACAGTGCTACCCGTCAGTCTGTTGCAGTTAACTGACAAGAAAACCAACGAAAGTATCATTTTTTAAACTGTTTTCTTCCATCAGAGACCTCATGAGGAATTCCTAATGGCTCAGTGAGGGACAAACTGTCTCAAGGGTGAGGTGGGAGAGAGGCACTGTAATTAAAGTCTTGGAATCAACCACAAACAAAATGATTTAAAAAAATGTATTCCTAGCATTCAACACAAACAACTTGTATTTATATAGCACCTTTAACATAGAAAAATATCCCAAGGCACTTCATAGAAGCCTGAGGAAAATAGACGCCAAACCAAAGAAAGAGTTATTAGGAGAGGTGACCAAAAGCTAGGGTTTTAAGGAGGGTCTTAAATGAGGAGCGGGAGGTGGCTCGGCATCTCATTACACCTCTGTGAAGCGCCTTAGATATTTTTCTACTTTAATTGCACTATATAAAAGCAAATTGTCGTTGTTGTGTTTTAGGGAGAGAATTCCACAGAGTAAGGATCAAGGTGGCTGAAGGCATGGCTGCCAATAGTAGGGCAAAGGGAGGGGGTGATGCACAAGAGCCAGGAATTAGGGGAATGGACAGTTCGGTGGGGGCTGTAGGGCTGGAGGAGGGGACAGGGAGGAATTGAAACATTAGAATGAGAATTTTAAATTTGATGTGTTGGGGACTGGAAGCTAATGTAGGTCAGTAAGGGCGGGTGTGATGTGCAAACAGGTCTTGATGTGTGATAGGATATATACCAAGGCTGTTTCCCTTGGCTAGAGAGTCGAGAACTAGGGGTCATAGTCTCAGGATAAGGTGTCGGCTATTTAGGACAGAGAAGAGGAGAAATTTCTTCATTCAGAGGGTAGTGAATCTTTGGAACTCTACTCCAGAGAGCTAAGAATGCCCAGTCATTGAGTTCGATAGATTTTTGGGCACTAAAGGTATCAAGCGATATGGCGGTAGGACGGGAAAATGGAGTTGCTGGCTCTTGTGCATCACCCCCTCCCTTTACCCAACTATTGGCAGCCATGCCTTCAGCCACCTCGATCTTACTCTCTGATCTTATTGAATGGCGGAGCAGACGTGTACTTCTGCTCCTATTTCTTATGTTCTTATACGGGCAGCAGAGGTTTGTATGAGCTGCAGTTTATGAAGGGTAGGAGATGGGAGACCCGCCAAGAGAGCACTGGAGTAATCCAGTCTGGAGATGACAAAGGCATGAAGGAGGGCTTCAGTCAGAGACAGTGGGCAGGGAATGGGATGGAGTTGGTGGCGAGGGTACAGAGCTTGTGGCTCCAATTCATATTTAACTACACTCAGTCACACACTGCCTTGAACAACAGGGCCTTCAGACAAGCCCCAAATTAAAATTGCATTAAGATGAAAGCACACAGACACACTGAAATAGCCGACAAGGAAGCAACAGCAACAGAAGCAATGCATGTCTATAATGTGCTTCACAGAAAAGAAATATGTAAGAAGTCACACAACACCAGGTTATAGTCCAACAGCTTTATTTGAAATCACAAGCTTTCGGAGCGCTGCTCCTTCGTCAGGTGAAGTGGAGAAATGCATAAAGACACAGCTTATATAGTCAGAGAATATAAGCTGTGTCTTTATGCATTTCTCCACTTCACCTGACGAAGGAGCAGCGCTCCGAAAGCTTGTGATTTCAAATAAAGCTGTTGGACTATAACCTGGTGTTGTGTGACTTCTTACATTTGTCCACCCCAGTCCAACTCCGGCATCTCCACACCAGAAAAGAAATAGGCACTACAGATGGCAAGATCTACAAAAATTTGACAAAAGGTCATCAACCTGAAACGTTAACCCCACCTCGCTCTGACCTGCTGAGTGTTTCCAGCATTTTGGTTTTTTTTAAACCACAAAAATTTGAGTTTGCCATTCCACTGGAACTGCACTTCCCTCACATTTGCAAGTTCCTTAGGTGGTGGGAGAACTGCATGTTCAATACTGTCAGAACTCCCCCAAGGTAAGAAAGAGTAACTCAGACAGGAAATTTAACTTGTGGATTTCTGGTCTGTGCTGCTCAGTCACACAGTCATGAACAACAGACCCTTCAGAAAAGCCCCACATTAATTTTCTAAACCTATTTTCGCAGGTCAGATGTAAGAGGGGCAGCAGTCATGAAACACGCCAGCTGTGTTTGATAAAACATTTCTTAGAACTAGCCTAGCATCTCCCTTCCTAGCCCCAGCATGTTGAACTATAGGTTTGAAATTTGACACCTTCCTTCAGATTGATCAGTGCACTGAGGCCCAGAGGCTTGTTGGAGTCCTTGTTCCTTCCTGGATGTTGCCATGGCAATAGACTGAGTTTTAATCTAAATGTAATCTCATTCCTCCTGTCCCCGCCTCCAGTTGCCATGGAGATAGCAGTGGTGCAGCCCCATTAGGTTACCAAAGAATCTCTGAGCCAATTGTCATTAATCATCCTTGTGTTGCCCCACCCCCGGCAGCCGGCACAGCTCACTGACAGGGTCAAACTGTTTGCTCCAACATGACAGTACAAGAATTTATTTAGGAAATGAAACAGTGCTTGCGAAATCTACTTAAATCAGATTATCTTTTTGACATGGTGGATCTAAAAAATGCACCTTGAGCATTGAAGAGCACCAAAGCAGAAATACAATGATTTAGGAACATTTAAACAGTTTACTGATTCTAATGGACAAATTATTCCCTTGGATATTATTAATAAGCAGTGCACTCCCGCTTAGTATAAACACTTGCTCAAACATTTGAGAGGGAGTGTATTGTTCACCAGTAACATCCTCGCTTCACCTTGCATGTCCTTATGAAAAAGAATCCCAACCCCCACCCATCACGACACGTGCAGGTGCAGATACTGTTAAACTAAGTCGGTAATGTCTGACTTCAGCTAACACAAGAGGCAGAGGAAAAGCCCCGAGGTGTGGCAGAAAAATAGGAAAGGTGATACCCGATCTGTATATTATACAAAATGAAATGAGTGGGGAGTCACAAGCTCTAACAAATGCTCTTGTGCTTTATAGTGTCAGCACCACCCCCATTAATTCGTTTCACAACACAATCCCACACATTAGGAAAAAATTAAAACGGCATGAGAAAAATATTGGCCCGAAATTTTCCAGGGTGGTAGCGGGCACGATCGATGGCGGGTTGGGTAGGAAAGTTGTTATTTTTGACAGCAGGCGACCCAATTGAAATTATTATCAGGTAGTTTACAGGCACTTAAGAGCCTTTTCCCCCCTACATTTTAAATTTCCCTGCATGGCCACAGGACTCACGCAACTCGGGAACCACGTCTGTCAACCTGAGGTGGGAGTTCCGTGGCCATTGCTCCAGCTGATTACTTGACAGCATCAGTACAGTATAGTAAAAGCTCCCATATGACAGATGATCACTTTCCTCAGACAGAAGCTGTTGCTCGCAAGTCTTTCCAGCAAAGTCTCCATCCAGTCTCACCTCATTGGAAGAACTCTCTCACCATTGACAGAATGCTTCTGTCATCTGTACTTCACCTGCCATCTATTCCATCAACATGGGTGCTGTTTATACTGTCTCACCTTGGTCCTCAGAATCGGACCACAATGAGCCTCAACACCAGGCACACCAGCAGCACCAACACCAACCTTCTCCGCAATCAGCTGATGCTGCACAGGACAGAGGGCATTAGCAGCGAGCACATTGCTGCCCAGGAGGCCAGGGATGGCCTCATCATGGCCAGATTTGCTTCACTTGACGCTGTACACCCATATGGCTGCCACATGATGCACCAGGTTGGCACCACTCCACCCCAACACCATAAAGCATCCCTACAATGACCAAGCCATTCCTTTCACACTCATAACCATTGCAGGGGCTACCGTTATGTCTCACCATTCACCGCAACTCACTTAGCCATTTCCAAAGCTGCACACAAACCTGTCCAAGACCGGAAAGCGTTGAAAATAAAGATTTTTATGTTTGACACCACATTAACAGTAACTTTACATAAACATTGAATAAACCACCCAATGCACTGGGTGGACTTGATAGGCCCCATTAAAGTAAGTTTATTTTCAACAGTGGGCTGGAGCCAGCAGTGGAGTCACGACCTGCCATCGCCACCGCCCGCACCGAACCCGCTCAAGTAGGCAAAATTCCGGCCAAAGGGATAGGATAAAACAAATATAGTGAAATAAATCAACCAAATAAATAATGCTAACGCTGGCCTTGCAATATGCTAATTTAGCCCTTGTAGGAATGTCTAATTCCTATCAAAAGACTGAGGTCGACTCAGGCGATCAATCAAAAGATGTTTAATGTAAAACTAACTGAGTTTAACAAAAAACATGAGAACTAAGAATACAGGTCTAGTCAGTTCGGAGGCTCCACGAGGACTGCTCGGGCGGTCCCGTGGCCGGCGTCATGACGTCATCACGTTTTTCCCGCTGTTGGGGATCACGTGATGAATGGCATGACGTCATCGCGTTTGCCCGCGCTCTTAAAGGGACCACGCTCTGTACATGCAAACAGTATATACAAAGATACAGATTTAGGCTGTAGCTAACACATTGTTAAAGGGAATTAAATACAGTTGATCCGAGTCCCTTAGTGGCTCTGCCACGTGCGCCCCCCCCCCCAGAATTGTCTTTAACAGAAAAAGTCAAATGGCGAAGAGGCCTGACAAGCCTGTCAGAGCGACTTCTGTACACCTGAAGTGGAAGCTGCTGGACGGCGGGCAGGCTGGCGGGTGGTTGCGCTTGATCTGGCACGGCGACTGTGGGCGGTCGACCGCGTTTTGGCGGCTGTGCGGTCTCGACAGGGCGGTCAAGGTCCAAGTGTGCCGGCTTCAACCGGTCAACCGAAATGTGGTCCGGTTTACCTCCGATATCCACCGAGAAAGTTTTGTCTCCCGGCTCCAGCATGCGGAAAGGACCAGTGTAAGGGGCCTTGAGCGGATCCCGATGAGCGTCGTGGCGGATGAACACATATTCGGCGTTCTTCAGCTCTGCTGGGACGTGAGAGCTCTGAAAGCCGTGATGCGATGTTGGTACTGGTGCAAAACACCTGGCCGCCTCTTGGTGGCTGAGGAGTTGGTCGGATGCGGACCATGGTTCTGTTGGCGTTGGAAGAAAGTCCCCTGGCACTCGCAGCGGCTGACCATAGACTAGCTCTGCAGAGGACGAGCGAAGATCTTCCTTGGGTGCCGTGCGAAGACCCAACAGGACCCACGGTAGCTTGTCTGCCCATCCAGTGCCTTGGAGGCTGGCCCTCAGTGCGGCTTTTAGCGACCTGTGAAATCGTTCGCACAGGCCGTTCGCCTGTGGATGGTAGGCTGTGGTGCGATGTAGCTTGATGCCGAGCCCCTGAGCCACTGCGTTCCAGAACTCAGAGGTAAACTGCGGTCCACGGTCAGAAGAGATGTCCGCAGGTACCCCGAAACGGGCGACCCATGAGGAGATGAACGCCCTGGCTACGTCTGCCGAAGTGGTGGATGACAAGGGAACCGTCTCTGGCCATCTAGTGGTGCGGTCTACCATCGTTAGGATATGTGTAAACCCATGGGAAGGTGGAAGTGGCCCCACCAGGTCCACATGCACGTGGTCGAACCGTCGTTCCGGAACTGCAAAGTTGGCTAATGGAGCTTTGACGTGGCGCTACACCTTGGCCTTTTGGCAGACCACGCAGGTGTTGGCCCAGTCGCGGACATCCATATGCATGCCCCGCCAAACGAACTTGGACGACATCAGCCTTTGCGAGGCCTTCATGCCATCATGCCAGGGTGTGACAACCCGCTTATGGCGTCAAACACTTTGCGGCGCCAGGCGACCGGCATGATAGGGCGAGGATCTCCTACGGAGAAGTCACAAAGTAACGTGGTGCCTGCGGCATGGAATTTGACGTCGGCCACTTGGAGGCTAGAGGGGCTGGTTCGGTAAGCCTGCACCTTCGGATCCGAGGCTTGATCTGCGGCCATGAGGGCATAGTCGATGCCAAGCTGGACCGCATGAACGGTCGCGCGGGAGAGGCAATCTGCCACCGGGTTGTCTTTACCGGCCACGTGCTGAATATCTGTAGTGAATTCCGAGATAAACGTTAGCTGACGTTGTTGTCGGGCTGACCACGGTTCGGCGGTCTTGGCCATAGCGAAAGTTAGTGGCTTATGGTCCACAAAAGCAGTGAAAGGACGTCCTTCCAACAAAAACCGGAAATGGCGGATGGCCAGAAAAAGAGCCAGCAACTCCCGGTCGAAGGTACTGTACGCTCGTTCGTTTCGCCGTAGTTGACAGCTGAAGAACGCCAGTGGTTGCCACGTTCCATTTACCCACTGTGCCTGCACTGCGCCGATGGCGTAGTCTGACGCGTCGGTGGTGAGGGTGATGGTGGCACCTGGCAGCGGGTGCGCCAGCATGGTCGCATTGGCTAGGGCGCGTTTTGTGTCATCGAACGCCCGGTCCATGCCGACCATCCAGCTTACCGGATTCTTGACAGACCTGCCCTTGAGGGCCTTGTACAGGGGCTGCATGAGCAGAGCTGCCTTAGGCACGAAACGGTGGTAAAAATTTACCATTCCGAGGAACTCCTGCAGGGCCTTGATGTTCTGCGGGCGCAGAAAGGATGTCACCGCCTCTATCTTCGCTTGCAAAGGCACCGCTCCCTCCGATGCAATGCGATGTCCCAGGAAATCAATGTGGGGCAGACCAAACTGACACTTAGTCGGGTTGAGAATCAGGCCGTGTTGGCTGAGGCGTCGAAAGAGGGTGCGTAGGTGCGCAATGTGTTCCTCCTTATTTCAACTGGCCACGAGGATGTCGTCTAAGTAGACGAAAAAGTACTTGAGGTCCTGCAGCACGGAGTCCATGAGGCGCTGGAAGGCCTGGGCGGCGTTCTTCAACCCAAAAGGTATCCTCAAAAATTCAAAAAGTACGAATGGGGTGATGACTGCGGTCTTCTGCACGTCCTGTGGGTGTACCGGGACCTGGTGGTAGCCTCGGACAAGATCCACCTTGGAAAACACGGTGTTCCCTGCCAAATGGGCAGAGAAATCCTGAATGTGGGGGATCAGGTATCGATCAGGCATGGTAGCATCGTTAGTTCGCCGATAGTCGCCGCATGGCCGCCATCCATTGCCAGGTTTCGGTACTATGTGGAGAGGCGAAGACCAGGGACTATTCGACCGGCGAATAATCCCCAGGCGTTCCATCGTAGCGAACTCCGCCTTCGCGACCGCCAGCTTGCTGGGTTCGAGGCGCCGGGCCCGCGCGTGGACCGGGGGGCCGGTGGTGGTGATGTGGTGTTCCACACCATGTTTCGTGGCCGTAGAGAAGAACGTAGGTCTGGTCAGGTCTGGAAATTCACTTAGCAGGCGAGCGAGCGAACTCATCCAGAGCTGGAAAAGCGCAGGAGACGGAGCGCGACATGGTGTTACAACGGTGGAAAGGAATAGAGTGAAATGTGGCCGCGTGGATCAGCCGCTGGTTCCGCACATCGACCAGGAGGCCGTTGGCGCACAGGAAATCTGCACCGAGAATGGCTTGTGAAACCTTGGCCGTAACAAATTCCCAAACAAATCGCTGGCCGCCGAAGCACACCTGGACCCACCGTTTGCTGAAAGTCCGAATAGCTCCGCCATTAGCCACTTCGAGGGAGAGGCTGTGCCTCCCAGCTTGTACATCGATAGCGGATGCGGGTAGAATGCTGCACTGTGCGCCAGTGTCGCATAGGAATCGCCGACCAGAGATGGAATCGGTGGTGAACAGCAGCTTGCCAGCATTTCCGATTGCCATCGCAGCCGCGGGGCACCCGTCAGACCCGTTCTTCTTTTGCCGGGGTTGCAGTTGGTTTTTTTGTTTGGGAGAGAAGCTGCAGGGAGGGCAGCAACATCTGGCTTTCGCGCCAAACCGCGCGTGGTAGAAGCACAGCCCCGAAGGTTGAGGAGCTGGGGCGGCGTCTGTGGGGGATGGGCGCCTCGTGGCAGCGCAGTGCTGCTGCGTCACCGCGAAAATCTTGTCCGCTTCGGCAGCAAGCGCTGCGCAGTCTGTGACTTCGGACCTGGCCAGGGCAGCTTGTACTTGCTCCAGTAACTGACTGAGGAATAGCTCCCTAAAGAGGAAGCATTCCGGTTCGGAGCCAAGGAGCGTGAGCATTTGGCTCATAAGCTCAGACGGCTTGGAGTCCCCGAGGCCGGGCAGAGCGAGCAGTCAGCGGGCGCGCTCCGACTTCGTGAGCCCGAAGACCTGTAACAACTGCGCCTTGAGTGTTTCATACTTGCGGTCGTCCGGGGGGTTCTCAAGCAGGCTGACGATCCGCGAGGCGGTGGAGCTGTCAAGTGCGGAGACCACGTAAAAGTAACGGGTCTGATCCGCAACGATGTTCCGTAGTGCAAACTGGGCTTCAACCAGGATGAACCACGAGGTCGCTTGTTGCTCCCAGAATTGCGGTATCACACACACAGAAATCACACAGAAACCCCACAGTGCAGATAGAGGCCATTTCGGCCCATCGAGCCTGCACCGACACATATCCCACCCGATCCCCGTAACCCGTACATGTCCCACCAACCCCACGTATTTAATCCCCCTAACACTAAGGGTCAATTTATCATAGCCAATCAACCTAACCTGCACATCTTTGGACTGTGGGAGGAAACCGGAGCACACGGAGGAAACCCACGCAAACACGGGGAGAATGTGCAAACTCCACACAGACAGTCGCCCGAGGCCGGGTTCGAACCCGGGTCCCTGGCGCTGTGAGGCAACAGTGCTAACCACTATGCCACCGTGCTTCAATGCAACGGCGTTTGTTTCCATGCTGCGTTCCTTCTGCAAAAACCGTTCGCAAAAGTCGGGGTCACCAATGTAAGAATGTCTAATTCCTATCAAAAGACTGAGGTCGACTCAGGCGATCAATCAAAAGATGTTTAATGTAAAACTAACTGAGTTTAACAAACAAAAGCACGAGAACTACGAATACAGGTCTAGTCAGTTCGGAGGCTCCACGAGGACTGCTTGGGCGGTCCCGTGGCCGGCGTCATGACGTCATCACGTTTTTCCCGCCGTTGGGGGATCACGTGCTGAACGGCGTGATGTCATCGCGTTTGCCCGCACTCTTAAAGGGACCCGCTCTGTACATGCAAACAGTATATACAAAGATACAGATTCAGGCTGTAGCTAACACATTGTTAAAGGGAATTATTTACAGTTGATCCGAGTCCCTTAGTGGCTCTGCCACACCCTTGTTAAATGAGATTGTCAATCTGTTGATTTGACTGGTTATAAGTGTTTGGCTGGTTAATCCAGCACAGCTCGCGGTGCAGTATTTTGGCTACCTTGTTCAATACACAGCACAGCAACAGCATTTGAAGAGCTGCCAGTATCTGCGGCTATGTATATTTTGCAACTGCACCTGCTTGGGGTACTTAACAGAACTGAATCATTGACCGTTAAACCAGAAGACTGAGAAAACGGAAACCTCCAGTTCCTGTTTAGAAACTGAGAAATGGGCTTAAAACAATTAAAACATTCGTTCCTTCTTAAAAAGGCAGGCTATTGGTCTACTGCTACTCTAAAATCATTTGGAAAGTGATGTTAAGTTTCAGATGAGAAGATTGCAGTTTCTGCCTGTTGTACTGTGTACAGAGCAGTTGACTTTGGACTAATCCTCAGTTTGAGATGTCGATTCATAAGCGGTTTAATTAAGGCATTGACTCACACACCAAAACTATGAACACAGTTAAACGCAGCAAGCTGTATCCACCTCGGTTCCAGGAAATGGTCACTGGCATTAATATATATCGTCCAGGGCTGAAATCTCCTTAAAACCCTCTGCACTGAGTGACTTCTCATTCTTGGTGATTTCAGCCTACACATAAACTCCTTTAGGCTCCTTACCTTCACTTCCGAGTTCTCTGCCCTCCCATCCTCATTCAATCTCACTATCCATATAAATGCCCCTTCACTAATTCAGTCTCAAACTTTGAACTCCATGTCCTCTGGTCCTCCACCCACCACGGTACCTCAGCCTCCACTGACTGGGTTAACTGTTCCCTCGCCTCTGTCTTTGATGTCCTCATTTCTACATTCACCAATTCCTACCCCCGCTATTCTCTTCCTTCACTATGACTAATCATCTCTTCAAAGCGCTTTGCCCATCCCCTCCACCGTTACCTCCAATACCAAGCGAGTATTTCATGTATTTCTTTGTTCCTATGATTGAGATCATCCATGTAGCTGCCTCTGCCACTTCCTTCCCTTTCTCTTCCACCCTGCTGCCAACCTCCCCCAGTTCCTCACTGGCTACATTTTGATAGATAAGAGTGGATCCATGCAAGGGCAGTCCTATAGAGCTAGAGAATGGTGAGGTGATAGAAGAGGATAGTGTGATCGACCATATCAAATGCTGCAGAGAGGTCAAGGAGGATATGGAGAGATAATGCACCATGGTCATTATACCTCTTTGTATTTTCTCTCCCCCTTACTCTCAACCTCCCCTCAGTTCCTTCACCCAACCCCGCTCTGATTCCCCCCAATACCTTTGCCATTTTATCTCCATCTCCCTCCATGCCCTCTCCATTGGACCAACCTCCTCCCCACCCAAATCTTGAATACACAACTTCCCCATCTAGCTCCCAGGCTAGCTGACATTGTTAATACCTCCCTTTCCAGAGGCATCATCCCTCTCCCTTTCAAAGCCACTATCATTATTTCTGTCCCTCAAAAAAACACTCTCAATCCATGCGTGATCTCCAACTACTACCCCATCTCTAATCTCCCTCTCTTTCTAAGGCCCTAAAATGCACAGTTGCTGCCCACCTCTCTCAAAAGTCTTTGCATCCCTCTAGTTTGACTTCTAACTTTCTCACAGCAATGAGACAGCTCTGGCCAAAGTCACAAATGACATCCTCTCTGATGGTGACCATGATGCATTATCCCACTTTATTCACCTCGACCTTACTGCAGTGTTTGATATGGTCCATATTGCCCTCTCCATTATCTCTCCTGTTGTCCAGCTCCGTGAAACTGCCCTTGTGTAGTCCAGCTTCCACCTATCTGAACGCAGCCAGTGCATCTTCAGATGGTTTCTCTTTGTGCCCTTGCATCGTCACCTCCAGAGTTCCCCAAGGATTTATCCTTGGCTTCTCTTCTTCCTCATCTACATGATGCCCTTGGTAACCCATGACCTCTACCTCCTAGAAGGACAAGGGCAGCAGGTGCATGGGAGCACCATCACCTCCAAGTTCCCCTCCAAGTCACACACCATCCTTACTTGGAAATATATCACCATTTCTTCATCATCACTGGGTCAAATCCTGAAACTACCTCCCTAATAGCACTATGGGAGTACCTTCACCACATGGACTGCAGCGGTTCAAGAAGGTAGCTCACCACCACCTTCTCAAGGGCAATTAGGGATGGGCAATAAATGCTGGCCTTGACAACGACGTCCACATTCCATGAACAAATTTTAAAAAACAGAATTCATAAGCAAGGGTCATTTTCCATATATACAGTATGCTGATGACACTTAACTTTACTTCTTCATCTGCTCTCTTGACCACACAACCACCTCCCATCATCTCTATCAGACTGTCTGTTTCACATGATGTCATGGAGAGTAACAACTTTCTACAAATAAACATTGGGAAGATTGAAGCCATCCTTATCAGCATGCGCCATAAATTCCAATCCCTGTTCACTGACTCCATCTCCACTGGTCTGCAACATTTCCTGCCCCTCCCAATTTCCCCTTTGAAACTCCATTCCATGAATTTTTTACTCCAGACTCAATTATTCCAATAACCTATTTGATTGCCTCTCATCTTCCATAAACTCCAACTTGTTCAAAAGGCAACAGTTTATATCCTATCCTGAACTAAGTCCTGCCTGCCAATTACCCCCTTCCTTGCTAACCTACATTGGTTCCCTGTCCTCAACACATTCAATTTAAAATCCTCATCCTCCTCTACAAATTCCACCACAGCCTCCCCTATCTCTAACTTTTTCCGGCCTTACATCCCCTCCTGGTTCTCTAACCTTGGCCTTTTGTGCATCTCCCCTTCCCTAACTCCAACTCATTTTCCAAGGCCAGGATTCACTTTGTATCACAGCAGGCTGCTAGTGGAATTCCTGGTGTCCAGAGAGAGCCCTCCCCACCCCCACCCACCCAAGTAACAGAGTGGAAAATCCTGGAGCTGCTGTATTGGGACTGCCACTGCAGCACCAGAAAAGGTGGTGAAGGACCTTAAAGAGCAGAAGGGCCCTGAAAATGGCAGCAGTTCTGACGAAAAGTCATCAACCTGAAACATTAACTCTGTTTCTCTCTCCACGGATGCTGCCCTGGCCTGCTGAGTTTTTCCAGCGTTTTCTGTTGTTATTTTGTTCTACCTTTACTGCTGCTTCCTGGGACCTACCACCAGCTTCCACTAAGCAGTGGTAAGTGGGGTGGATGGGAGGGGAAATCTGCTGGACACCCTGACCCTACCCCCTTGCCACTATTTGAATATGGCTGGCTTGGAAAGAGCGGCTGATGGGGACCCTGGTGGGCCACTTTGTGAGGGAATGTCAGATGTGCCGATCAGGCGGTGGCAGACCTCACTGCCTGAATTTTACCTCATTCTCTGCCGCAATCCCACCCGATTTCAGAGGAGAATTCGCCCTCCGCCTCACTGTCTAGGGTCACATGTAAAGAATGGTATTTTAATGACGTGCCTGAGGGTGCCAGGTCTGTACCCCAACAGAAGTCAACATCTTCATAAGGTCAAGATGAGGGGGAGAACATTAGGAAAAAAAGATCAGATAAATAGTGGTCTAAAATAGTTTTAATGAGATGGGTTAAGTTCACCAATACTCAGGGCATTATCTTCTATTAGCCTTGGCTTTCCAGCCAAATCCATTTTGGGATATGCATTTTATTGACAGTGTACTAATGGAATAACACATTTTACACTGTTGCAATGGGAGGTATAGTTAGATCATCTAATCCTCTGGGGAAGGCTGGAGTGTGCTTCCTGCGGTGCTGATTATTGTCCTTCTTGCATTGCAGATAAGCACTTAGTTTTGCTGGGAAATGCTTCAGTCATTGCTAGAATGATAAGGGCCTTTGTATTTTTCTCTAAGACCATGAAGTCAGTCAAAGAGGCAGTCCCACCAACGTGTCCACACAGATAACCTGCATTCAACAACTGAAACACTAGTACTTGTTTTCAATGGAAAAGTATTTTCTCTGCTCTTCAAAGCAGTAAGTATACAGTGTAATCTGATCTGTTTCAATAAAGGTTAACTTAAGAACATAAGAAATAGGAGCAGGAGTAGGCCATTTGGCTCTTTAAGCCTACTCCGCCATTCAATAAGATCATGGCTGATCTTCTACCTCATCTCCACTTTCCTGCACTATCCCCATATCCCTTGATTCCCTGAATATTTAAAAATCTATCGATATCTGTCTTGAATATCTATATAATAAATGGATGGTGGTGTCTGTCTGTCTGTGTGTATGTCCGCGCTTAACTCAAAAGTTATAGAGCGTACCTACACATATGTTATATCAAAAGAAAGCTTATGATTAGGGGAGTGTCATAGGCATATTTACTTTTTGGAAAAACCTTCAAAAAATGGTAAAAATCCGTTCATTAGCGTTGAGTGACGTATCCGCTCATTAGTGTTGAGTGACGTGATGGTTGACCAATCCTACGGGGGAAGCACGCTGCGTCACGGGGGGGGGCGTTTCATGGCGTGTGTGGGCGGGGCCTAATCCTACAGCCTGCCATTAGTGCGGGAGCGGGAAAAACCGGAGCGGGAGCTCATCAGGGGTCAGCCCACCGTCGTCAGGGGCCCGGAGCGGGAGCTGATCAGGGGTCAGCCCGACCGAAAGCGAGCAGGTGAGCGGCGGGGGCGGTCCAGAGCGGGAGCCGCCGCGCACAGGGGCTCCGGGTCACCAAGGCCGGGCTCGGAGTCCTACCCCATCCCCGCGGTCTCAACCGCGCGGCCCGAGAGCCCGGGGGAGAGGGAAGCCGGCTCTATTACAGCCCCGGGGGGCTCGGGGTGTGTGATAGAGACTCGGCGCCATTCCCTCCTTCCTTCCCGCCCCCCGGCCAATCACCCCCCACACACCCGGGGGGGGGGCTGGGCTCAGCTCACACTCAGTGAGAAAGAGGAGGAGGAGGCCGGGGATCCGAGGCCTACCGCCTCAACATCAATCCCCGAGCTCAGAGCTTTAGCAAAGCGCAGAGAGAGAGACTCACCTCAGATGGTGTCCGGCGGGGCTGCGTAGAGTCTCCGTCTCCTCACACAACACACACACAGCCCGAGCGATGAGAACCTCCGGCTTCACCTACATCTCCTCTCTCTGGATCCTTTTTAAAAAATTTTAAACCCACAATCTCGCCTTCTTCCTTCCTTCCTTCGGCCGCCGCGATTCAAACTTCCCGCCGACCTCACAAAATGGCGGCCGCCCTTCTTCACCCGCCTGGCTCTGAGTCCAGCCCCTTCCCCGGGGTGTCTTCCTCTCTTCTCTATCTCCTTCCCTCACTCTCTCCTTCCCTCTCTCTCTCTCTCCTTCCCTCTCTCTCTCTCCTTCCCTCTCTCTCTCCTTCCCTCTCTCCTTCCCTCTCTCTCTCCTTCCCTCTCTCCCTCTGCTTCCCTCTCTCTCTCTCCCTCTCTCTCTCTCTCTCTCCTTCCCTCTCTCTCTCTCTCTCTCCTTCCCTCTCTCTCTCCTTCCCTCTCTCTCTCCTTCCCCCTCTCTCTCTCTCTCTTTCCCCCTCTCTCTCCTTCCCCCTCTCTCTCTCTCTCCTTCCCCCTCTCTCTCTCTCCTTCCCCCTCTCTCTCTCTCTCCTTCCCCCTCTCTCTCTCTCTCTCCTTCCCCCTCTCTCTCTCTCTCTTTCCCCCTCTCTCAATTCACAATTCACAATTCAAATCGCTTTATTGGCATGATAAGTTACATCTTATGTTGCCAAAGCATCAAAATACATTTATGGTTTAGCACATAAACGCAGTTCTATTCATACAGTGTATAAACAGGTATATCCCTGAGTGTATAAATATACATTCGCATTGTTTATATATATTCTTTTCTTAGTTTACTGGTTGTCCCTCTGTTCATGGCAAGCTGTAACATAGTGTGCCGCCAGTGTTACACAGCTTCTCTCCTCTCCCAGTAGGAATGGGAGTTTTTGGTTGTCATTCAGATTTCTGAAATCAGGGCATATTTGTGAGAATTTTTGGTAGAAATTCTCCCTGATGCCCTGATATTTTCCGCAGGCTGTGAGGAAGTGCATCTCTGTCTCCACTACTCCCTGACTGCAGTGAGAGCATATCCTGTCTTCTCTTGGCAGCCTGGTCTGCCTTTTTCGATCGCTAGGCTATGTTCGCTAAGTCTGTACCTTGTCAAGGTTCTTCTCAGTTTGTTATCCTTTACCATGGTCAGGTAATCAGCTATGTTGTATTGTCTGTTTAGGGCCAAGTAGCAATTGAGTTTGCTTTGGGTTTTTATTGTTTCTGCCCAATATGTCAGATATTTTTCCTTTTGCTTAGCGACGATTGTGTTGGGTCGAATTCTTTGTGTTACCCTGTCACTGTCCTGGGGCTGGTTACTGTTAGTATTGTTAGTAGTTACTTCACTGAGTCCCAGGACTAGTTGACTGAGGGTATTCTTCTTTATGGTCAGCTCTTGGCATTTCAGGGCGTCGTAGTGATAGCAATGGGGATTGCTCATTTGTAGGTGATTCCAAAATTTGGTGGCTCTTTTTTGGATAGTGATTATTAATGGATATTGGCCTAGTTCCGCCCTGCATGCATTGTTTACTGTTTTCCTTTGAGTCCGGAGGATACTTTTACAGAATTCTGCATGTAGGATCTCAATTGGGTGTTTGTCCCATTTTGCAAATTCTTGTTGGGTTAGCGGTCCCCATACCTCACTGCCATAGAGTGCAATTGGTTCAATTACTGATTTGAAAATTTTGAGCCAAATGCTAATTGGTATTTCTATTTGGATTGATTTTTTGATGGCATAGAAAGCCCTTCTTGCTTTCTCTTTCAGTTCATTCACAGCCAGTTTGAAGTTTCCCGTAGAACTGATTTTTAAGCCCAAGTATGTGTAGTGAGTGGTTTGTTCAATTTTGGTTGTTCCTACTGTGAAATTTATTTTGGGTCCCTGATGTTTGGATCTTTGCTGGAACACAAGGACTTTGGTTTTTTGGGGATTTATTGTCAGGGCCCAAGTCTGGCAGTACGACTCCAGCAGGTCCAGGTTTTGCTGTAGCCCCTCTTTAGTTGGTGACAGCAGAACCAGGTCGTCTGCATAGAGGAGGAATTTAACCTTGGATTCATATAGGGTGAGGCCGGGTGCTGTAGATTGTTCAAGTAGTTTTGCCAATCCATTTATGTAAATATTAAAGAGTGTCGGTGAGATTGGCGAGCCCTGCGTCACCCCCCGCCCCTGTGGGAAGTATTTTGGTTGTTTGTCTCCAATTTTAACTGCACATTTGTTGTTTGTATACATTGATTTAATTACATCATATGTTTTCCCTCCTACCCCGCTTTCGATAAGTTTCAGGAATAAACCATCATGCCAGATGGAGTCGAAAGCCTTCTGGAAATCTACAAAGCATGCGTAGATTTTGCTTTTGTTATGGTGAACGTGTTTGTCAATTAGGGTCTGTAGGGTGAAGATATGATCGGATGTTCTATAGTTTGGCAGGAATCCAATTTGGCTTTTACTCAAGACATTGTGCTCCTCAAGGAAGTTTATAAGTCTTTTGTTTATGATGCTACAGAATACCTTCCCCAGGTTACTGTTTACACAGATGCCTCGATAGTTGTTTGGGTCGATTTTGTCCCCACTTTTGTATATGGGCGTTATGCGTCCTTTGTTCCAGATATCAGGGAAATAACCGACACTCAGAACCAAGTTGAAGAGTTTTAGGATAGCCAGTTTCATTTTGTTGTCTGTGTATTTAATCATCTCGTTTAGTATGCCGTCTGTCCCGCAGGCTTTTCCTGGTCGCAGGTCCTTGAGTTTTTCAAGAAGTTCTTTTTCTGTTATTATGGCGTCCAGTGGGTTTTGGTTATCTTTTATGGCCATTTCTAGCTTTTCCAGTTTTTTGCATATTTGGTGTTGCTCTGGTCTTAGTGTGTTTTTCTGGTATAATTTTTCAAAGTGGTTTACCCATGTGTCCCCATTTTGAATGGCCAAATCGTCGTGTTGTTTTTTGTGTAGTGTTTTCAAGTTTTCCCAGAAACAATTGGAATCAATGGATTCCTCCATGGAGCGGAGTGTATTCTTAATATATTGCTCTTTTTTGGTTCTGAGTGTGTTTCTGTATTGTGTTAGTGTCTGACAATAAGTAAGGCGTAGTTCCTCATTTTCTGGATGTCTGTGTTTTTGGTTTGATATTTTTCTAAGTTTTTTCCTCATGTTATGGCAATCTCGGTCAAACCATTTTTCATAGTTTTTTGTTTTGGGTTTGTTCTTGCGAGCTTTCAAGTTTGCATTTGTTGCCAAATTATCAAAAATATTGTTTAGTTTACTAACTGCCCGGTTTACGCCTTCTTTATTGTGAGTGTATATGTTATCCAGAAAGGTGTCTAAGAGAGCTTGAGTTGATGCATTGCTAATTGTTTTCTGGTATTTTTCCATGTCGTTTTTGGCCCATCTGTACGATTTTTTGGTGTTGTACAGTTTACTGGGTTGTGTTTCTATGTTGTTTGTTTCTGTCTTTTTGAGGAACATAGTAATTTGACTGTGATCTGACAGTGTTGTTTGTGGTTTGACTGTGAATGCTCTGAAAGAGGATGGGTCTAAGTCTGTAATCATATAGTCTACTGTGCTGCAGCCAAGAGGTGAGCAATAGGTCGATCTTCCTAGGAGGTCTCCTATGAACCTACCATTGACAATGTACAGACCCAGGTTTCGACAGAGCTGTAGTAGCTGTTTTCCGTTGGTATTTGACTGCTTGTCGCAGTTATGCCTGTATGGAAGGGAAGGGATGTCAAAGTGGTTATTCCCGAAAACGTAATTGTTTCCCTGATTATTGGTGAAGTCTGGTTCTTCGCCCGTTCTTGAATTGAGGTCCCCACAGATCAACACGTTCCCCTGGGCCTGGTATTGGATAATTTCCCCCTCCATGTTGGAGAAGGTGTCCTCTTTAAAGTACGGGGAATCGATTGGAGGGATATAAAGTGCGCAAATGTAAACATCTTGGGTGTTTGAGATAATCTCCCTCTCAAGTTTGAGCCACATATGGTTTTCGCCCTTTTTTATAAATTTGATGTAATTCTTAAGTTCTGTTTTAAACCAGATCAGTATGCCTCCGGAGTCTCTGCCTTGGGTTACACTTGGTAATTTATTGGAGGGGACCACCAGCTCAGTGTACCCTTGGGGACAGCCAGTGTGTCCTTTTCCTTTATACCAAGTTTCCTGTAAAATGATAATATCTAGGTCTTTAGTTTCATCTGTGAACTCTGGGGTCCTACTTTTCACTTTTCGCAGTGAAGAGCGTAGACCTTGGATATTCCAGGTCGAAATGTATAAGGATTTCATGGTAAGTTTGATCTTTTACTATGATAGGTTAAAGAGTGGTACGTGTTTGTCGTGTCTAAGTGTGGGGAAAAAAAAGATCACTTCAGTTGTCTATAAAAGTTAATACAATTTGGTTACAGTTCTTTCTATTAATTAGTCCTTGATCCATAAGGCGGAAGTAGATGCTGCTGCACATCTGCTTATTGTCTCTTAATGGATTGTTTCTGTCTGAGGTATTGCGTACGTCCTGTGCATCTCTCCCTCTGTCTGGCTGGGAGCGGTCCTATTCCCCTGTGGGACAGGAGTGGTGCAGGTCTGATATTGTTGTTTTGCATGGGGATTCTCTCTGGTCTCGGTTGGTGTGTTGGTGGTCCTTGTAGTGTTCCTGATATGTACCCCGCTGATCTCTGGTGGTCGGGGGGGGGTCCTCTTGGAGTCTGGGTATGGATCCGGTTAAAAGCGACGTCCTTCAGGGCTTTAGCAAAGATCGATATTCTTTGCCTTTGGATGTGGACGTGGTCGTAAAGACATTCCTCATCGAGGGTGGGGTGTTGGGCCAGGTGTACGTTGTGGTTTGATTCGCAGTCTCTTGCTATGCTGGCATTTATCTCATGAATTGTGTTGTTGTTGAAGTCTGTTCTCGGCAATATTGTGGAAACAGTGATTCTAGTGTTTGGAAATGTACTGCTTGCCTTCCTAATCATTGCTCTGAGCGATGTTGCTACTTCTTTCTGTTGGGTCTTTAGGTCATTTGTGCCCGTGTGTATTATTATGTGTTGGGGGGAGCCTAATCTGGCTTTGGTCAGCCATCCCATGGCTCTGTTTGTTGTTGGGCACCAGATCTTTTCTACTTTACTTCTAGGGAATAGCTTTTTCTCCCATAGAAATTTCCCATTTGAGTCTATGAGTATTACGACGTCAGCCTTGTTTGTGTTTACTGTCTGGTGGCTTTCGCTTGGACTCATAGTGTGTGTGCTGGGCTGGGGTGTCTGGTGTGTGCGTACCTCTTGTGAGCGGCCCGCTTGTGGTTCCACGGTGGTGGGGGAAGATTGCGAATCAGTATGCTGGTCGGTCTGTGTGGCACCCCTTGTATTGTGTGTCTGTTGCTTTTGTTCCGTGTGGGAGTGCAGCCGTTCCGTCCGGCTCTGTCTTGTCTTATCTCTAGCCTCTGGTTGCTGGTCTAATGGTGTTATCTCTCCTCTATGGCTCTCTTCTTTTTCCTGCAGCTCTTTCACCTGATTCCTAAGTAGATTCACCTGGTTCTCAAGTAGCTTCAGCTCTCTCTTGTGTCTCTCCCTCTCCTGATTTTGATCGTCATTCATTTTGAGGAGCTCCTCTCTAAGTTTAACCATCTCTATCGCTAATTGATTAAATTTATCTTTTGGTTGTATCTGGCTGTGTGATCCCGGGGTATGTGTCTGGTCGGCCCTGGAAGGCTCACTCACTTCCTGGCTAGGCTGGTCGGCCCTGGAGGGCTCACTCTCTCTCTCTCTCCTTCCCCCTCTCTCTCTCTCTCTCCTTCCCCCTCTCTCTCTCTCTCTCCTTCCCCCCCCTCTCTCTCTCTCCTTCCCCCCCTCTCTCTCTCTCCTTCCCCCCCTCTCTCTCTCTCTCTCCTTCCCCCTCTCTCTCTCTCTCTCCTTCCCCCTCTCTCTCTCTCTCTCTCTCCTTCCCCCTCTCTCTCTCTCCTTCCCCCCCTCTCTCTCTCTCCTTCCCCCTCTCTCTCTCTCCTTCCCCTCTCTCTCTCCTTCCCCCTCTCTCTCCTTCCCCCCCTCTCTCTCTCTCTCTCTCTCCTTCCCCCTCTCTCTCTCTCTCTCTCCTTCCCCCTCTCTCTCTCTCTCTCTCCTTCCCCCTCTCTCTCTCTCTCTCTCCTTCCCCCTCTCTCTCTCTCTCTCTCCTTCCCCCCTCTCTCTCTCTCTTTCCCCCCTCTCTCTCTCTCCTTCCCCCTCTCTCTCTCTCTCTCCTTCCCCCTCTCTCTCTCTCTCTCTCTCCTTCCCCCCCTCTCTCTCTCTCCTTCCCCCTCTCTCTCTCTCCTTCCCCCTCTCTCTCTCTCCTTCCCCCTCTCTCTCTCTCCTTCCCCCTCTCTCTCTCTCTCTCTCCTTCCCCCTCTCTCTCTCTCTCCTTCCCCCTCTCTCTCTCTCTCCTTCCCCCTCTCTCTCTCTCCTTCCCCCTCTCTCTCCTTCCCCCTCTCTCTCTCTCTCCTTCCCCCTCTCTCTCTCCTTCCCCCTCTCTCTCTCTCCTTCACCCTCTCTCTCTCTCTCCTTCACCCTCTCTCTCTCTCTCCTTCCCCCCCTCTCTCTCCTTCCCCTCTCTCTCTCTCTCCTTCCCCCTCTCTCTCTCTCTCCTTCCCCCTCTCTCTCTCTCCTTCCCCTCTCTCTCTCCTTCCCCCTCTCTCTCTCTCCTTCCCCTCTCTCTCTCCTTCCCCCTCTCTCTCTCTCCTTCCCCCTCTCTCTCTCTCTCTCTCCTTCCCCCTCTCTCTCTCTCTCCTTCCCCCTCTCTCTCTCTCTCCTTCCCCCTCTCTCTCTCTCCTTCCCCCTCTCTCTCTCTCCTTCCCCCTCTCTCTCCTTCCCCCTCTCTCTCTCCTTCCCCCTCTCTCTCTCTCCTTCACCCTCTCTCTCTCTCCTTCACCCTCTCTCTCTCTCTCCTTCACCCTCTCTCTCTCTCTCCTTCCCCCCCTCTCTCTCCTTCCCCTCTCTCTCTCTCTCCTTCCCCCTCTCTCTCTCTCTCCTTCCCCCTCTCTCTCTCTCTCTCCTTCCCCCTCTCTCTCTCTCTCCTTCCCCCTCTCTCTCTCTCCTTCCCCCCTCTCTCTCTCCTTCCCCCTCTCACTCTCCCCTTCCCCCTCTCTCTCTCTCTCCTTCCCCCTCTCTCTCTCCTTCCCCCTCTCTCTCTCTCTCCTTCCCCCTCTCTCGCTCTCTCCTTCCCCCTCTCTCTCTCTCTCTCCTTCCCCCTCTCTCTCTCCTTCCCCCCTCTCTCTCTCTCCTTCCCCCTCTCTCTCCTTCCCCCTCTCTCTCTCTCTCTCCTTCCCCCTCTCTCTCTCTCTCTCCTTCCCTCTCCATTAACAAAAAACGAAGTTAAAGAACCACCTCCTGGGTGCTTAGGAAGAGTTCTTCAATCCCAACAGTTTCATAAACAGTTTTATAAACATGGCAGAGGTTTCTTCATTTCCCTCGGCAACGCCGGGTATTCCAGCTAGCACTCAATAACTGAGCCTCCACAGCCCTCTGGGGTAGAGAATTCCAAAGATTCACCACCCTCTGAGTGAAGAAATTTCTCCTCATCTCTGTCCTAAATGGCCGACCCCTTATTCTGAGACTGTGATCCCTGCTTCTAGACTCCCCAGCCAGAGAAAACATCCTCCCAGCATCTACCCTGTCAAGCCCCTTAAGAAATTTATACGTTTCAATGAGATCACCTCTCATTCTTCTAAACCATAGGGAATATAGGCCTAGTCTACTCAATCTCTCCTCATAGGACAATCCCCCCATCCCAGGAATCAGTCTGGTGAACGTTTGTTGCACTCCCTCTATGGCAAGTATATCCTTCCTTAGGTAAGGAGACCAAAACTGTACACAATACTCCAGGTGTGGTCTCACCAAGGCCTTCATTGCAGTAAGACGTCTTTACTCTTGTACTCAAATCCTCTTGTAATAAAGGCCAACATACCATTTGCTTTCCTAATTGCTTGCTGTACCTGCATGTTAACTTTCAGTGATTCGTGTATAAGGACACCCAGGTCCCTCTGAACACCAACATTTCCCAATCTCTCACCATTTAAAAAATACTCTGCTTTTCTATTTTTCCTACTAAAGTGGATAACTTCACATTTCTCCACATTATATTCTATTTGCCATGTTCTTGCACACTCACTTAGCCTGTCTATAACCCCTTGAAGCCTCTTTGCATCCTCCTCACAACTTACATTCCCACCCAGCTTTGTACCATCAGCAAACTTGGATATATTATATTTGGTCCCCTCATCGTTGATATAGATTGTGAAAAGCTAAAGCCCAAACACTGATCCTTGCGGTACCCCACTAGTTACGGCCTGCCAACCCAAAAATGATCTGTTTATTCCTACTCTCTGTTTTCTGTCCGTTAGCCAATCCTCAATCCATGCTAGTATATTACCCCCAATCCCATGAGCCCTAATTTTGTTTAATAACCTCTTGTGTGGCACCTTAGCGAATGCCTTCTGAAAATCCAAATACACCACATCCACTGGTTCCCCTTTATCTATTCTGCTAGTTACAACCCCAAAAAACTCAAATAGATTTTTCAAACACGATTTCCCTTTCATAAATCCTTGTTGACTCTTCCCAATCCTATTATTATTTTCTATCTGCTGTTACCACGTCCTTAATAATAGATTCTAACATTTTCCCTACTACAGATGTCAGGCTAACTGGTCTGTAGTTCCCCATTTTCTCTCTCCCTCCTTTCTTAAATAGTAGGGATTAAACTGCTACCTTCCAATCCGTGGGAACTATTCTAGAATCTATGGAATTTTGGAAAATGACAACCAATGCATCCACTATCTCTATAGCCACCTCTTTCAAAACCCGAGGATGTAGGCCATCAGGTCCAGGGGATTTATCGGCTTCCAGTCCCATTAATTTCTCCAGTACTATTTTTTTACTAATACTAACTTCTTTCAGCTCCTCATTCTCGCTAGACCCTTGGTTCTCCACTATTTCCGGGAAGGTTTTTGCGTCTTCTTCCATGAAGACAGACACAAAGGGGTCGATTTTGTCGAACCTGTTGGGAAGGCGGCGGGACATCCCCTTTAGGGTTTCTGACCCGCCTACTTTGACGTCCGGCCAATCCACGCGATTTTCCCTTGATTGACCCTGTTGAGCCCGCCCGGCCAATTAAGGGCCACCCGGCAACAGGTGACGTCACAGACTGAAATTTCATCTGTCAAGATTTCTGACAGATGAAATATCAGTGTTTTACAGCTGTTTGAAGCTGTCAAACACTGACAGTCTGATTTCTAAGATGAGTCGTTCTGCGCAGACTCATTTAGAAATCTTAGCAGCACTAAAAGCTGAAGGCTGTCAGTTTTGACAGATCGCAGCCGTTCAGCTTTCAGTTCCGGCTGAGTGCTGCGCTCCCGACGGCTCCAGGAAGAAAGGCTGTTAAGGTAAGTAAAGGTAAGTAAAAGTTCTTTACATACCTTAGACACACCAAACACACTTACCTTTACACTCATGCACCCATCACTAACCTGAGCGCCGACATCGCGACCCCTCCAACTCACTCAACCCGACGGCCCGCTGCCTGGCGTGGTTTGGAGCCGTCGGGAAACCCACACGAAACCCCTCAAAATGGGGATTAGGCTAAAAACTGCCTGTTAACTACCTGTTAACAGGCAGTTAATTGGCACTAATCCCTTCCCGCCTGGTTTCGGCGGGTCCCAGTGCAGGGCAGGTACCCGCCGCCCCTGAAACTTACGTGGGGCGGGGTTTTGGGCGGGATGGTGTCGGGACCCCCAAAGTTGGGATTTCCCCCCCCCCCCCACACACCTGAAACCCCGCCTGACAGCTCCCCGAAAATCTAGCCCAAAGTATTTGTTTAATTTCTCTGCCATTTCCTTATTCCCCATTATAATTTCTCCTGTCTCAACCTGCAAGGGACTCACATTTACTTTCGCTAATCGTTTCCTTTTTACATACCTATGGAAACTTTTACAGTCTGTTTTTATGTCTTTCGCTAGTTTATGCTCATTCTATTTTCCCTTTCTTTATCAATTTCTTGGTCCTCCTTTGCTGAATTCTAAAATCCTCCCAATCCTCAGGCTTGCTAGTCTTTTTGGCAACATTATAAGCCTCTTCCTTTGATCTAATACTATCGTTAACTTCTCTTGTTAGCCACGGTTGGGCCACTTTTCCTGTGTGGTTTTTGTGCCTTAAAGGAATGTATATTTGCTGTAAATTATGTATAAATTCTTTAAATGCTAGCTATTGCTTGTCTACCGTCATACCTTTTAATGTAGTTTCCCAATCTACCTGAGCCAACTCGCCCCTCATACCTACGTAGTTGGCTTTGTTTAGATTTAAGACCCTAGTTTCAGATTTAATTAAATCACTTTCAAACTCAATATAAAATTCTATCATATTATGGTCACTCTTCCCTAAAGGCCCCTTTACTGCAAGGTTATTAATTAACCCTTTCTCATTATACAATATACTAGATCTAAAATAGCCTGTTCCCTAGTTGGTTCCTCAACATACGGATCTAGAAAACAATCTTGCATACATTCCATGAATTCGTCCTCCATACTATTATGCAAATTTGGTTTGCAAAGTCTATATGTAGATTAAAGTCCTCCATGATTACTGTATTACTCTTGTTACATGCGCCTCTAATTTCCTGATTTATACTCTGCCCTACATTACAACTACTGTTTGGGGGCCTATAAACAACTCCCACCAATATTTCAAAAGGAAAATACTGCAGATGCTGGAAATCTGAAATAAAAACAGAAAATGCTGGAGAAACTCAGCAGGTCAGGCAGCATCTGTGAAGAGAGAAACAGAGTTAACGTTTCAGGTCGATGACCTTTCGTCAGAACTGCAAAAAAAGCAGGAAATGGAACAGATTTTTAAGCAAGTGTAGTGGCTGGGAAATGAGGGAGAGGATGAAGGAACAAAAGGAAAGGCCTGTGATAGGATAGAAGGCAGGAGAGATTAAGAGACATTGAGAGACATTAAGAGATATTCAAGGCAAAAGGAGACGGTAATGGGACAGGTTAAGAAACAAAGGATGGCTCTAGATGAAGTATAAATTGCGCTGGCAGAATGGAAGACAGCTGCCATGTGGGAGAGAATAGAACAAAAGTGTGGATAAAAAATATATATATGATAGGGGCCAGGGTTATGATCTGAAATTGTTGAACTCTATGTTGAGTCCAGAAGGCTGTAAAGTGCCTAATCGAAAGATGAGGTGCTGTTCCTCAAGCTTACACTGAGCTTCCGTGGAACAATGCAAAAGGCTGAGGACGGTGAGGTCTGAGTGGGAGTGGAGCAGAGAATTAAAGTGACAGGCGACTGGAAGCTCGGGGTCACCCTTACAGACTGAACAGAGGTGTTCCGCAAAGCGGTCAACCAATCTGCGTTTGGTCTCCCCAATGTAGAGGAGACCGCATCGTGAGCAGCGAATACAGTATACTAAATTGCAAGAAGTACAAGTAAATCGCTGTTTCACCTGGAAAGGGTGTTTGGGGCCCTGGACAGTGGGAAGTGGGAGGTGTAAGGGCATGTGTTGCATCTCCTGCATTTGCACAGGAAGGTGCCGGGCGAAGGGGAAGGGGTGTTGAGGGCGATAGAGGAGTGGACTAGGGTGTTGCGGAGGGAGTGGTCCCTACGGAATGCTGAAAGGGGAGGGGAGGGGAAGATGCGTTTGGTGGTGGGATCACGCTGGAGGTGGCGGAAATGGCGGAGGATGATCCGTTGAATGTGGAGGCTGGTGGGGTGAAAGGTGAGGACAAGGGGAACTCTATCATGGTTCCGGGAGGAAGGGGCAGGGGTGAGGGCAGAAGTGCGGGAGATAGAACGGACACGGTTAAGGGCCGTGTCAACCACTGTAGAGGGGAATCCTCGGTTGAGGAAAAAGGAAGACATGTCAGAAGCACTGGCATGGAAGGTGGCATCGTCAGAGCAGATGCGGTGAAACTGGGAGACTGGAATAGAGTCCTTACAGGAAGCGGGGTGGGAGGAAGTGTAGTCCAGGTAGCTGTGGGAGTCAGTGGGCTTGCAGTGAATGTTTGTCAATAACCTATCCCCAGAGATGGAGACGGAGAAGTCGAGGAAGGGAAGGGAAGAGTCGGAGATGGACCATGTGAAGGTGAGGGAAGGGTGGAAATTGGAAGCAAAGTGAATGAAATTATCTAGTTCAGGGTGAGGGCAGGAAACGGCACCGACACAGTCATCAATGTACCGGAAAAAGAGGTGAGGGAGGGGACTTGAGTAGGACTGTAACAAAGAATGTTCCATATATCCCACGAAAAGGCAGGCATAGCTAGGACCCATGCGGGGTCCCATAGCAACACCTTTGATTTGGAGGAAGTGAGTGGAGTCAAAGGAGAAGTTGTTCAATGTGAGAACCTATTAACTTCTATCCTATCACAGGCCTTCCCTTTTGCTCCTTCATCCCCTCCCCCATTTCCCAGCCACTACACTTGCTTAAAAATCTGTTCCATTTCCTGCTTTTTTCCAGTTCTGACGAAAGGTCATTGACCTGAAATGTTAACTCTGTTTCTCTCTTCACAGATGCTGCCTGACCTGCTGAGTTTCTCCAGCATTTTCTGTTTTTATCCCACCAACATTTTCTGCCCCTTGCTGTTTCTTAGCTCCACCTAAACTGATTCTACATCTTGATTTTCGGAGCTAAGATCCTTTCTCTGTACTGTCTTTATCCCAGCCTTTATTATCAGGTCTACCCCTCCTCCTTTTCCATTTTGCCTATCTCTTCTAAAAGTTAAGTATCCTGGAATATTTAGTTCCCAACCTTGGCCACTTTGCAACCATGTCTCTGTTATGGCTATTAGATCAAACCTAATAATTTCTATCTGCACTATTAATTCATCTATTTTGTTGCGAATGCTTTGTGCATTCAGATGTAGTGCCTTTAGCTTTGACTTATTTCTATTTTTCCCTGATGTCACCTTAGTCACTGATGCCTTATTACCTTTGTTACTCTCTCTGGGGAGCGGGCAGGGAAGTGGACGTGAGTCTAGATTCGGATCAGCCATGGTCCTGTTGAATGGCGGAGCGGGCCCGAGGGGCCGTATGGCCTACTCCTGCTCCTACTTCTTATGTCCCTTCCTGACCCACTCTGCTTATTTTTACCCAAAACTCTACTCTGCTCTAGAGCCTTGACATTTCTCTTGCTGCTTTTAAATTTACTCTTTCCTGAATCCTCCCACGCCCCCTTCATTAGTTTAAAGCCCTGTCTACTGCCCTAGTTATTTGGTTTGCCAGGACACTGGTCCCAGCCTGGTTTAAGTGGAGCCTGTCCCAACGAAACAGCTCCCTCTTTCCCCAGTCCTGGTGCCAGTGCCCCATGAACTGAAACCCCTTCCTCCCACACCACTCTTTGAGCCACGCATTTAAACCTCTAATTGGTTTGACCCTATGCCAATTTGCGCGTGGCTCAGGTAACAATCCAGTGATTATTACCTAGAGGTCGGAGTGGGCCTTTGGCGTAGTGGTAGCATCCCCGCCGCTGGGCCAGAAGGCATAGGGTTTCGAACCCCGCTCCAGACAGTCCCGGCAAGTGGAGTCGGAGCTCCAGTTCTAAATTCTGGGTTGACATCCAGCGGGATACTTGCGTCCATGGGTGTGGGTGGCCCCCCCCCCTTGTATGGGTTGTGGGAGCCCGTAAAACCCTCCCGCCATAGGACTAACCACCCTAATGGCTGGTATGAAGATGGTTACAGTCACGGAAGGAGCGTTAATCGCGGCCAGAAATCCTCCCACCACTTCATACAGTTCCCCAAAGGGAACAGTGTGAAGACACGTATGACGACGACGACCTTTGAGGTTCTGCTTTTTAATTTGGATCCTAGCTCCTCAAACTCCCTCAGCTGAACCTCATTCCTAGTTCTACCTATGTCGTTGGTTCCTACATGGACCACGACAACTGGATCCTTCCCCTCCCACTCCAAGTTCTTCTCCAGCCACGAGGAGATTTTTTAACCCTGGCACCAGGCAGGCAACACATCCTTCGGAACTCTCGGCTGCAGAGAACAGTATCTATCTCCCTGACTATACGGTCCCCTACCACAACTATATTCCCTTTCACTCCCCCAACTTGAATGGCCGCCTGCACCATGGTCAGCTTGCTCATCCATCCTGCAGGCTTTTCCCTCATCCACACAGGCAGCAAGAACCTCATACCTGTTGGACAAAGGCTGAGGCTCCTCCAGCACTGCACCTGGGGTGCCCTTACCTGCCTGAGTTGCAGTCACACCCTCCTGTCTCTGACCACTAACCAGACCTGTACCACTACCTAACCTAAGGGGTGTGACTGCCTCCTGGATCAAAGTGTCCAGGTAACTCTCCCCATCCCTGATACCCCGCAATGTCTGCACCTCAGACTCCAGCTCAAAAACTCTGAGCTGAAGTTCCTCAAGATGCAGTCACTTACTGCAAATGTGGTTGTCTGGGATCACAATGCTCTCCACAAACCCCCACATGCTGCAGTTGCGGCTCACCACCTGCACTGCTATCCCTATATGATCTTGTTTTATTTAATTAAATTTGTAATTCGGTAACTTAGTTTACAGTGTAGTTTTCTGACTACTTACTTGATCTCAATTAAGTTATGGGTACTGAAATTAAATATCTACCTGTAACACAAAGCACTACAAGTAGTGTAGGCAAAAATCAACAACTCCTTCCCCCTCTTCTCCAAATTCCCACATAAAATACTGTGTTCAAGTCCACTCAATTTAATCCCGCTCTGTGCAGACACAGATAACCTGCATTCTGAAACACTAGTACATGTTTTCAATGGAAAAATATTTTCTCTGCTCTTCAAAGCAGTAAGTACACAATGTAATCTGATCTGTTTTGATCAAGGTTATTAAAATAAATTCTACATTTTTCCCTTTGTGTTTCGAAGACCCTGACTCGTGCTGGGTTGTTGCACAGGCACTAGCTGCCTTGCAGTACCTCACTCGAATAACCATTTTTAACAGCTGAGCCCAGACAGCAGGCTATTCAACTGTGTGGGGCATCATTGCAAATCAAGTCTGATCCTGTCCTCATTTAACATCCACACAGAAGCACTTTCCTGCAGTGCTCGATGGATTCCAATGAGAAGCAGGAACCCTGTTCCCCCTCCCATTCCTGTAGCAATCCTCTAGCCGCCCTGGCTGAGATTAGCTAAATAGGCACAGACCACTGATCAAACTTGGCTTGTATTACTGAATGCTACATTAAAGGGCATCTTTATATTTTGTTTTAATGGTTTCTGAAACAGTCAAGTGAGATATGATTCAGGAGGTGAGTCAGTGTGTAATTTTGGTTTCAAATATATGACCATATGATGTGGAACATGTTTAAAAAGCTGTCTCATGCGTAATTTGAGTTGTAAAGAAGCTAAAATGCAGATATAGAGCTGTTGAATAACTTGTTGGATGTTGGTAAGTGATTTGCTCAGTGTGGAATGAACCATACAGAGCAGGAAATTCCCAGGCTGAATGATTGGTCTGTGCTGAGTTAGCTGATCTCAGCGGAGGCAGCAGTTGGATGCTACAATTAGCCTCAGTGCCCCTGAGCCAGGGTTGGCCAGGGCTGATGCTTCCAGTGACTCCTGCTGGAAATTTCCCTTGTGGATGTTGGGTATGTGCAAGTTGAGACTCAACTAAGATGCCCTTCACGGTAGAATATCTTGCTGACAATGTTTAGCTCACACATATAGAATGGCTACTTACATATGGTATTGGGGCCTGCCAGCACCTTCAGGTGCAAAATGGCAAATAAAATGGCTTTAAATTAACTTTGATCCACTTTTAAATTAAACATAGTCAAAAATCATTTTTAGGTTATAGTTGGCGTGAAACATTGACTCAGTAAACAGGTTATGTGCAGTAACTTAGAAAAATATAAATACACACACACACAAAAAGAACATTCAGTTAAATACGGTGCATGATGTACCCGACACTGCTGTTGCCACCTTTAACACTCACTATTTGTCAACAGCAATTTCTGACTTGCAAAGTAAAAATTCCTGGCAATGCCATGTCTCCTGCCTTCTGATGCTAGTTCAAAGCAGGCTCTAATTTTAGTAATTTGAAACAGACTTGTAAACAGTCAGATTTGAATTCCCAGTCAGTTAGTGCCCTGAGGAAACCACAGCACATGCAGCAAGCTGATAATACAATGCTGTTTTGCACATGAACAGGGTTAGGGGGAGGGGAGGAGAAGAGGATGGGGCAGAAGTGAGCATCAACTGCTGAGATATCACATTCACTTTGGATCTATTTACCCTGAATTGAAGGTGATCTCGCAACTTAAGCATGGCTAACAGTAAGACATGGGGTGGACTCTGTATCTCAGTGCAGTAGATTGGAATCATTACTCCAGCGTGGCCCGGTAATCTATCAGTATTAAAGAATATCTGTGTTCCTTTGAGCTACCACACTTTCTGCAATTTTACATTTACTGGTGTCTCTCAGCTCAGTCTTCTACTTGTGCTTAATAATGTTTTGAAATGTCTGGACGGAAGCAGCTAGGAACAGACATTTTAGTGTCAGATTTCCTGCTACACTGAGCTCATGAAGCTCTGCTCCAGTAACATAAAGGGGGAAACGTTAAATTCATTCAGTTCTGTGGGATGATAGCACTGTAGTGATACTTGGCATTGAATGTTTAATGCAAAAAGTCTGTTCTCATCCTGACACTGATCAGCAGTCTCCTGAAGGTGCTGACTTTTATTAAGGTACTGTTCCACAGGTACTGGCAGCCCCCTAGTACCTGTCCCAAGTGATATGAGCTTAGACAGTGACTGTTAGTAGGACATTCACACATGTGGGTGCATCACAACTAAAGCAAAATCCGCCCTCATGTAAAGTTGAGTTCACTGAATTATGACCAAAAAGAAGGGCTTGTATTTATGTTAGCACTTCATCACATATCTCAGAAGCATCTCAAAGCGCTTCCCATATGGTGAGTTACTTTGAAAGTCCCACAGACAGCAAATTAGATAAATGACTACTTACCCTCATTTTGGTGTTGTTAGTTGAGGGAGGAATATTGACCAGAAGAACTCCCTGTCCTTCTTAAAATAGTGCCATAAGATTTTCATCTTTACTGGCCAGGATGTAATGCTATGTCTTTTTTATGTTGTTTGCTGGGGAGTCAGGAGAGCAGCATTCAAATGGATGCCAGTGATCTACAAGTGCAAATTTCCTCACTTTTGCTTGCAGTGTGCTGTTGGTTTGTTGGGAACCAACAGAGAAGGAGAGCTGTGTTTTGCAGAACTCCCAGTGATAGTTCAGGTTCTGGATGCTGTTGGGGCCATGGAGTCACTTCCTTTTCATTAGCCGATGGCATGGTGCTGCCAAGGGCAAATTATCACGATTAAACTGCCATTAAATTTATACTCTGGAGTTACAATCAGGAGTCGGAGAGAATCCACGGAAGATTACCTTCTTGGAAGTTTTCCTTGTGATTATTCACTTCCCTGAGGACATTAATAAGTTGCATAGAGCCCATAATTGAGGGAATTGTATATGGTGTGTGGAATGCATGAGCTTCATAGCCCACACCAACATATCTTGCACCTCCACCCATCCCTCTCTCTCTATCTACATTATCACATCCCCATATCACTAGCCACCCCTCACACTCACCCTCATCCTAGTGCAATCATACCAACTAACATCACACAAGGGTAGCCACTTGGGTGTTTTATTCAATGTTTATGTAAAGTTTCTGTTAATGTGCTGTCAAACATAAAAATCTTTATTTTCAACATTTTCCGGTCTTGGACAGATTTGTGTGCACCTTTGGAAGTGGCTTAGTGAGTTGCAGTGAATGGTGAGACATAACGGTACCCCCCGCAATGGTGATGAGTGTGAAAGGAATGCCTTGGTCATTGTAGGGATGCTTTATGGTGTTGGTGTGGGGTGGTGTCAACCTGGCGCATCATGTGGCAGCCATATGGGTGTACAGCATCAAGTGAAGTAAATCTGGCCATGATGAGGCCATTCCTGGGCAGCAATGTGCTCGGGTGCTGATGCCCTCTGTTCTGTGCAGCAGCAGGTGATTGCGGAGAAGGTTGGTGTTGTTGTTGGTATTGCTGGTGTGCCTGGTGCTGCTGGTGTTAAGGCTCATCATGGTCCGATTCTGAGGATCAATGTGAGACAGTATAAACAGCACCCATGTTGATGGAATAGATGGCAGGTGAAGTACAGATGACAGAAGCATTCGGTCAATGGTGAGCGAGTTCTTCCAATGAGGTGAGATTGGATGAAGACTTTGCTGGAAAGACTTGTAGCCTGCAGAATCTGTGCTGGAAATGGACTGAACAACAGTTTCTGCCTGATGAAAGTGATCATCTGTCAGGTGGGAGCTTTTACTATACATTTGACGCTGTCAAGTAATCAGCTGAAGCAACAGCCACGGAAATCCCGCCTCAGGTTGACAGACGTGCTTCCCAAGTTGCGTGAATCCTGTGGCCATGCAGGGAAATTTAAAAAGTAAGTGAAAAAAGGCTCTTAAGTGCCTGTAAACTACCTGATAATTATTTCAATTGGGTTGCCCGCCACTGCTGGTCAGGTTGGCTCTGCGATGACAGACGTGCCTGGGGGAAAGACACGTGGGTGCGGAATGACAGCGGGTTCCTGACCCGATCAAAAGTAACAACTTTCCCACCCGACCCACCACTGATCGTGCCCGCTACCACCCCGGAAAATTCCTGCCAAATTCTGCACACACATCACCCTATTGCCCACCACCTGCCCCAACCTCCACCAGCTCCATGTACTCCAGTGGATCAACTTCAAATTCCTGGTCCTTTCCTTCAACACTCTCAATGGCCTCACTCTGTCCTACCCCTCTAGTTTAGTCCCAACTTGCACCTTCTGCTCAACCAACTCTGGTTTACTGTGCATCCCCCTCCCTTCACTTCATCATTGGTGGCTGTGCCTTCAGTCTGCACTCTGCAACTCACATCCTACTTTACATTGCTACTTCTTCCTCCTCTTTCAAAAGCCTCCTGAAAACATACATTTTTCACCATGCTGTCAGACATCACCCCCAACTTCTCGGATATTAGTGTCCACTGCTCCTCCTATAAAGAGCCTTGGGATGTTTGTTTACTTGAAAGGCTAAATAAATGTAAATTAGTGTTGTATTCCTTCCTCTCCTGAAGGAACTGACTCTTGCTGGAGGACAGTTCGATAGTGCCTCATCCAAATGACTATATTTTATGTGTAAGCCTGGATAGTAAGTATTGTTAGGCTATTCTCGTTTGGAGCATTGCAGTTGAGCCTTTCAAAAGGCTTTCGATAAGGTCCCGCATAAGAGATTAGCGTGTAAAGTTAAGGCACATGGGATTGGGGGCAAGGTATTGACTTGGATAGAGAACTGGTTGGCGGACAGAAAGCAGAGAGTAGGAATTAACGGGTCTTTCTCCGAGTGGCAGGCAGTGACTAGTGGGGTACCGCAGGGATCGGTCCTTGGACCCCAGCTATTCACAATATACATTAATGATCTAGATAAGGGAACTAGATGTAATATCTCCAAGTTTGCAGACGACACAAAGCTGGGTGGGCGTGTGTGCTGCGAGGAGAATACCGAGAAACTCCAGGATGATTTGGACAGGTTGGGTGATTGGGCAGAAGCGTGGCAGATGCAATATAACGTGGATAAATGCAAGGTTATCCACTTTGGTGTCAAAAACAGAAAGGCAGACTATTATCTGAATGGCAATAGATTGGGAGAGGGGGAAGTGCAACGAGACCTGGGTGTCCTTGTGCACCAGTCGCTGAAGGTAAGCATGCAGGTGCAGCAGGCGGTGAAGAAGGCAAATGGTATGTTGGCCTTCATAGCGAAAGGGTTTGAGTACAGGAGCAAAGATGTCCTGCTGCAGTTGTACAGGGCCTTGGTGAGACCACACCTTGAGTACTGTGTGCAGTTTTGGTCGCCTTATCTGAGGAAGGATGTTCTTGCCATGGAAGGAGTTCAGCGAAGATTCACAAGGCTGATCCCTGGGATGGCAGGAATGACGTATGAGGAGAGATTGGGTCAATTGGGCTTATACTCGCTGGAGTTTAGAAGAATGAGAGGGGATCTCATCGAAACTTATAAAATTCTGACAGGTCTGGACAAACTAGATGCAGGTAGAATGTTCCCGATGGTCGGAGAGTCCAGAACCAGGGGTCATAGTCTAAGGATAAGGGGTAAGCCATTTAGGACAGAGATGAGGAAGAATTTCTTCACCCAGAGAGTGGTGAACCTGTGGAATTCTCTTACACAGAAGGCGGTTGAGGCCAAGTCTTTAAATATATTCAAGAAGGAGTTAGATATATTTCTTAGAGCTAAAGGTATCAAGGGATATGGGGAGAAGGCAGGTACGGGGTACTGAGTTTGGATGATCAGCCATGATCTCATCGAATGGCGGAGCAGGCTCGAGGGGCCGAATGGCCTACTCCTGCTCCTATCTTCTATGTTTCTATGTCCTTACCTGATTTCCATAGATGCAAACTTTCTAGCAGGGGGCATTGGACAGTGATCGGGAGTGGCAACAGTGGCTCAATTCCCCTTCCCTAGTTCTATGGGCTGGCATCGCTCCTGGAATAGTACTACAGCATGAGTCATGTGTCAGCCATGGTGGGTAGCACGCTCACCTGTGAGCCACAAGCTTGTGAGTTCAAGTCCCACTCCAGAGACTGGAGTACAAAAGTCCAGGCTGACACTCCCAGTGCAGTACTGAGGGACAATGTCCCCTTGTAAGCTGCGCTTTGTTCTGCACGGCCTGTTTCTTTTAATGCGCGGTCCCTTTAAATTTCTGCGCATGCGCGGTATTCACAATGTAAGTGGCCTGCGCAAGACCTTTGAGATTGCGGCACGGCCGCACACCTTAGGGGGAACATTGCAGAGGGAGTGCTGCACTGTTGGAGGTGCTGTGTTTTGGATGAGACGTTAAACAGAGGCCCCATCTGCCCTTTCAGGTAGACATAAAAGATCCCATGGCACTATTTCGAAGACGAGCAGAGGAGGGCTCACCGGTGTCCTAGCCAATATTTATCCCTCTGGTCATTACTATTGTGGGACCTTGTGTGCAAATTGGCTGCCACGTTTCCTACATTACAACAATGACTGCAATTCCAAAGAACCTCATTGGCTGTACAGTGCTTTGGGACGTCCTGAGATTCATGCACTATAGAATAGTCTTTCTTTCTTTGTTTTTCAGGGGAGAAGCAGACACCAGTGTCTTTTCTGCATGGCAGGTGGCACTGGTGAAAAATCTATTGCCAGTTAAGCTCTCTCCTAGCATCTTCCCACAATGATGTATTCCCTGTGCTGTCTGTTTCACTTTGCAGTGTGCACATTGGCTGAACAAAAAAAACGGGTGAAAAGTAGTTTGCAAAACAAAACTTCAGCCAGAGTCCAGAAAAACTGACAGCAGTCCTCGATTTCTGTGGGAGGTGAGAACAGTCAGCATCTCTCACTTACATATGGTGACAGAAATAAGGACTTTGGTCTTGACTCTTGAATGACAGGAGCATCAGCACCAGGAAGCTATATAAGCACCGACTCGCTAAGTTCTAATCTCTTCCCTGAACTGGAACTAATAAATTAGAGAACTGAAAGCCCAGCCTTAAAACACATGCATACTACAGAGCAGTATGTTGGTGCAGAGCTTGAGCCTTGCCATGTAGTGCTGTAGAGTGGTTGGATGTAGTCTTTTTTTTATTCATTGATGGGATGTGGGCGTCGCTGGCTAGGCCTGCATTTAGTGCCCATCCCTAATTGCCCTTGAGAAGATGGTGGTGAGCCGCCTTCTTGAACCGCTGCAGTCCATATGGTGTAGGTACACCCACAGTGCTGTTAGGAAGGGAGTTCCAGGATTTTGGCCCAGCGACAGTGAAGGAACGGCAATACAGGTCCAAGTCAGGATGGTGTGTGGCTTGGAGGGGAACTTGTAGGTGGTGATGTTCCCATGCGTCTGCTGCCCTTGTCCTTCTAAGTGGTAGAGGTCGTGGGTTTGGAAGGTGCTGTTGAAGGAGCTTTGGCGAGTTGCTGCAGTGCATCTTGTAGATGGTACATACTGCAGCCACAGTGCGCCGGTGGTGAAGGGAGTGAATGTTGAAGGTGGTGGATGGCATGCCAATCAAGCGGGCTGCTTTATCCTGAATGGTGTCGAGCTTCTTGAGTGTTGTTGGAGCTGCACTCATCCAGGCAAGTGGAGAGTATTCCATCACACTCCTGACTTGTGCCTTGTAGATGGTGGAAAGGCTTTGGGGAATCAGGAGGTGAGACACTCACCGCAGAATTCCCAGTCTCTGGCCTGTTCTTGTAGCCACAGTATTTATATGGCTGGTCCAGTTCAGTTTCTGATCAATGGTAACCCCCAGGATGTTGATAGTGGGGGATTCAGCGATGGTAATGCCATTGAATGTCAAGGGGAGATGGTTAGAGTCTCGCTTGTTGCAGATGGTCATTGCCTGGCACTTGTGTGGTGCGAATGTTACTTGCCACTTGTCAGCCCAAGTCTGAATGTTGTCCAGGTCTTGCTGCATATGGACACGGACTGCGTCAGTATCTGACGAGTCTCGAATGGTGCTGAACAGTGTGCAATCATCAGCGAACATCCCCACTTCTGACCTTATGATGGAGGGAAGGTCATTGATGAAACAGCTGAAGATGGTTGGGCCTAGGACACTGCCCTGAGGAACTCCTGCAGTGATGTCATGTGATTGAGATGAATGACCAACAACCACAGCTAACTTCCTTTGTGCTAGGTATGATTCCAACCAATGGAGAGTTTTCCCCTTGATTCCCATTGACTTCAGTTTTGCTAGGGCTCCTTGATGCCACACTCGATCAAATGCTGCCTTGGTGTCAAGGGCAGTCACTCTCACCTCACCTCTTGAGTTCAGCTCTTTTGTCCATGTTTGGACCAAGGCTGTAATGAGGTCAGGAGCTGAGTGGCCCTGGCGGAACCCAAACTGGGCGTCAGTTAGCAGGTTATTGCTGAGTAAGTGCCGCTTGATAGCACTATCGATGACACCTTCCATCACTTTGCTGATGATTGAGAGTAGACTGATGGGACGGTAATTGGCCGGGTCGGATTTGTCCTGCTTTTTGTAGACAGGACATACTTGGGCAATTTTCCACATTGCTGGGTAGATGCCAGTGTTGTAGCTGTACTGGAACAGCTTGGCTAGGGGCGCAGCTAGTTCTGGAGCACAAGTCTGTGGTCAAGGATGCTCAGCGTGGTGAGTATGTGACCTCAGCATTGTCGTGGAAATTGTTTGAGCCAGAAAATCAGCGTCACACTGTCAGGGATGTAGCGAACAATCTGAAGATTGTATGCGTTACCACCCCCCCACCACCACCGCCCATACCCAAGACTGCTGTATCTTCATATCCCTGTCTACTGTTGCTGGGCCTCTTTGTACTGAGTCTCTTGAGTTGTCCAGGTTTCTCTATAGAAACTGACTGCAGAAATCACCTCTGTGTAACCTACACACTGGATAGAATGGAGACAGAATGAACGCATATGTTTCGGACAGCTTCCTACATGGCATATGGAGGCCCATGGAAAAGAGAAAGAAGAAAATACTTTAGAAATGAAGACAGACTTTTGTGTGGATTTGTGGGAAAATGCACCACCTGGTGTGATGCTGAACCATGCAGACCGCGTGGTCTGTACTGGGATAGCTGGTGGGGAGTACAACTGGACTCAGCGACCCTAAGCTAGAGATGGGGGAGATCAGGCAGAGTTCCGGCTCCTGATCAATCTCCAGTGACAGATATCGATGTTGAATGAGGACATATCTGACTTGGCTGTGATGCCCCCCATGGTAAATTAGTCTTCCGACACTCACTGTCTGGGGTCACACATGAAGAGCGGCTACTTGGGCAATGTAGCAGAGCACCCATGGAACCAGACTCCCAATAAGTCAGCACCTTCGGGGTAGAAAACTGGATAAAGAAATGAAAAGTAAGGCTTACACATGACAAAAACAAAAGCAATTATTGCTTGTGGTAGCCACACAATTTGCAGTAAAGCATTGAAACCTGAACATTTACAGCATCAGGAACATACACTAAAAAAACAAGTGTTCGGCTTCAATGAGTTGAAACTAAAGTTTCATTTTCTTACAGGAACTGAAAAGGACTGGGTCACAGATGGAAGAAAGCCAAATACATTTGTGAGTTAAGCAGAGTTTCTGCAGTGAGACCAACCTCCAATTATCTGCAATCTTCAGCTCTGACCCCAGCAAATATTTCACCTCAGGCATAGGCTGACTTGTGTTCAAATTAGGGCAGCACCACTGGTGCTCAGTGAGCAGTCATCTCTACTCTGACAGTAACAAAAATTAATTTTTAACGCAATGGTTTTTGGAAATGAAACATCGACAAACTGTTGAATTTTACAGCAAGTGTTGCAGCAGTTTTTCAAGCTGCTTTTATACTGCCACTTGTTTAGGTCAGATTTTACGAGACCAACATCCATGAGATACCATCCAGCATTTACACTACTAAATCCGGTTCTCTTATCCTGTTGGCAGAATCTTAGACCCAGTGTTTGTTGGTGTACAATTCCGTTGCTGGAATTAGAGACTTGGCTTTATAATGTAAACACCAGGAGCTGGCTCACTGGCCATGGTCTCCCACAATCAAACTTGAACAAGCGCCAGTATCAAAGCAGCTTTTCACTACAACGTCAACACGTTTGCACCCCAGTCAGGGAGGCAATACATTCTGTTTTTAAAAAGATACTTAGTACACCTTGTGACTCCAAGGTCTAAGAATATTTCTAAAGTAGGTGGTTGGACTATTTGATACAATGACTGGGTGTAACAGATGTGAAGCAAATTCACCATAACCGTACTGTATAAAGCCCTAGGGCCTCTGTCTGCTCTGTCTCAATGTGTTGTAATATTTTATGCTGGTATCACTGCTGCATTTGACTGTTTGGATCTTGGTGGATGGCAATCTATTCTTAATGTTGCTTCCTCATTGGTGGATATATGTTCCATCGCCAGTCTGTGCTAAATTAGCTGATTTCAGCCAACAACCAGGGCACTTGCTACCAATTATTACCGAGTGACCCCTGCTGGTAAGTGTGTGTGTGTATAGCCAATGTGGAAGGGCAGAATTGGGCCCAGTTGTGATGCCCTCCCCCAAATGAGTGGCCTGCTGACACTCAGGCCCCAATTTTAACTCCCTCTGCCTGGCTGAAAATGGGCAGTGGGAAGGGGCAGTTAAAATAAGAACTTACCCCCTCCCATGTCTTCCTGACGGTTCCAAATATTAAACTGCTGTTTTAAGCAGGTGAACAGGACACCCAAGGAAGGCAGCAGACAGGGACTTGATTATGTCATTGGGACCCGATCTGCTATTTTAGTCGGAGACCTGAATGGGAGAGCAGCAACTGCATCCCCATCAGGCCACACTTGTTGGGAGAGTAATAGTGGATCAGAAGAGGCCCAGGCAGGTACGTTTTTAATTCTTATTTTATGTTTCCTTGTGGGCCAGGAGCAGCAGAAGTCCAACTCCGCACCTCACAAGGAAGCCTTGGGCCTCCTTTACCCCGGGCTTCCCACCCCCCCACCTCTTCCCCAAACTGCCTTCGCCACCCCCCAACCAGCCTCTTGCCTGAGTGCCGAGGACCAATCCCGCAAGTCCCCGGCTGCAGCCTCCTGCTTGTGATCTCCCACTCCCACCGGCCAGCCAGGTAGTGGCTCTGGCCGGGCTCGGACGGGACATCGGTGAAAGTTATGGTAATGAGGCCAGGCCTCCACCTCCCTGGACTCCCGGGTGCGCCAACCGCCTTGTGATTCGTGGCACTGTAATCCCTTTACAATCGGGACCTCAATGTGTAGGCTCACACTTTAAAAATTGCCACTTGGATGAGGTACTGGATGGTGCCTGGTGCCCATGGAATCATACTTCAGCAAGGAGTCAATACCTTCAGGGGATAAGGGGAGAGGAAAAAATTGATGAGAAAAGGTACTGGTACAGTGGCGTGGCGTGGGTGGCAGTTCTGATAAATGTTTCTTTTAAATGTAAAAAAGAAACAGCATGCCTGCAGAATCGCCTCACCTCCTGACTCTCGCCATCCATACTAAGCCACCCACCCTCGGTGAAGCAAAACTGAGGTAAGAACTTACTACTTCAAGGAGTGGTTGAGGCAAATAGCATAGATGCATTTAAGAGGAAACTAGCTAAGTACATGAGGGAGAAAGGAATAGAGAAGGATATGTTGATAGAGTGACATGAAGTAAATAGTGTGAGGGTAGGCTCGTGTGGAGCATAAACACCGGCACAGTGGGCCAAATGGCCTGTTTCTGTGCTGTAAGTTCTGTGTAATTCTAAGCATAGAGGTAGCCAATTCAGAAGATCGGGAATGGATTGCATCCTCAATATTAACACTGGAGCAGCTGTTTTCTCACCTGCTCCCCCACGTCAGTACCTATGACCCCAGAAGTTTGGAATTAGGAAACTAGAAAAGGTGTTAGGAAAAGATAAACAGATAGGAATAAGGACAGACAGACAGAAATGAAGAGGGAGGGGACAGCAAAAGACAGACACAGATAGGGAGAGTGAGGGAACAGAGAGAAAAAAAGGGGATGAGGGGTAAGAGTGAGGGAAAGAGAAGTGCTGCTGTTTTGGAGTGTTCACATCTCATCGCAGAAAACTCCTCAAGCTAAGGACCTCATGTGGGAACAACCCTTATCTGACAAATCTTCGGCTGCTAAGCATCATCCCCAGATAATCCAAAAATAATCTGACAGGTCTGGTGCCTGCCCTGGTGTCTGCTAAATTAAACAAAAGCTTCATTGGAACATCTGCTCATACCAGGATCAATGACAAGTGAAAGCAAAGTAGAGATCGCCCCAAGAGTTGTTGGCTAGTGGGGAAAATAAACATAGAAACATAGAAGATAGGAGCAGGAGTAGGCCCCTCGAGCCTGCTCCGCCATTCAATGCGATCATGGCTGATCATCCAAGTTCAGTACCCAGTACCTGCTTTCTCCCCATACCCATTGATCCTTTTAGCCTTAAGAAATATATCCAACTCCTTCTTGAATACATTTAATGAATTGGCCTCTACTGCCTTCTATGGTAGAGAATTCCACAGGTTCACCAGTCTCTGGGTGAAGAAATTCCTCCTAATTTCTGTCCTAAAAGGCCTACCCCTTATCCTTAGACCCCTGGTTCTGGATTCCCCGACCATCGGGAACATCCTCCCTGTATCTAGTCTGTCCAGTCCTGCCAGAATTTTATAAGTTTCAATGAGATCCCCCCTCATTCTTCTAAACTCCAGCGAGTACAAGCCCAATCGACCCAATCTCTCCTCATACGTCATTCCTGCCATCCCAGGTATCAGCCTGGTGAATCTTCACTGAACTCCTTCCATGGCAAGAATATCCTTCCTCAGATAAGGCGACCAAAACTGCACACAATACTCAAGATGTGGTCTCACCAAGGCCCTGTACAACTGTAGCAAGACATCCCTGTTCCTGCACTCAAACCCTCTCGCTATGAAGGCCAACATACCATTTGCCTTCCTAACCGCCTGCTGCACCTGCATGCTTACCTTCAGCGACTGGTGCACAAGGACACCCAGGTCTCGTTGCACTTCCCCTTCTCCCAATCTATTGCCATTCAGATAATAATCTGCCTTCCTGTTTTTGACACCAAAGTGGATAACCTCACATTTATCCACATTATATTGCATCTGCCATGCTTCTGCCCAATCACCCAACCTGTCCAAATCATCCTGCAGTTTTTTGGCATCCTCCTCACAGCACACACGTCCACCCAGCTTTGTGTCATCTGCAAATTTGGAGATATTACATCTAGTTCCCTTGTCTAGATCATTAATATATATTGTGAATAGCTGGGGTCCAAGGACCGATCCCTGCGGTACCCCACTTGTCACTGCCTGCCACTCGGAAAAAGACCCGTTTATTCCAACTCTTTGCTTTCTATCTGCCAACCAGTTCTCTATCCAAGTCAATACCTTGCCCCCAATCCCATGTGCCTTAACATTACACGCTAATCTCTTATGTGGGACCTTATCAAAAGCCTTCTGAAAGTCCAAATACACCACATCCACTGGTTCTCCCTTATCTATTTCACTAGTTACATCCTCAAAAAATTCCAGTAGATTAGTCAAGCACGATTTACCTTTTTTAAATCCATGTTGACTTTGTCCGATCCTGTCACTGTTTTCCAAGGTTTCTGCTATTACATTTTTTATAATGGACTCTAGCATTTTCCCCCACTACCGATGTCAGGCTTGCCGGTCTGTAATTCCCTGTTTTCTCTCTACCACCTTTTTTGAATAGTGGGGTAACATTAGCTACCCTCCAATCCATGGGTACTGTTCCAGATTCCATCGAATGTTGGAAGATGATCAGCAATGCATCCACTATTTCTAGTGCCACTTCCTTAAGTACCCTAGGATGTAGATTATCAGGCCCTGGGGATTTATCGGCCTTCAATCCCATCAATTTCCCTAACACCATTTCCCTACAAATACTGATTTCTTTCAGTTCCTCCCTTTCATCAGACCCTATGTTCCCTGACATTTCTGGGAGGTTATTTGTGTCCTCCTTTGTGAAGACAGAACCAAAATATGTATTTAATTGGTCTGCCATTTCTTTGTTCCCCATTATAAATTCCCCTGATTCTGACTGCAAGGGACCTACGCCTGACTTCACCAATCTTTTTCTCTTCACATATCTATAAAAGCTTTTACAGTCAGTTTTTATGTTCCCTGCAAGCATACTCTCATATTCTATTTTCCCTTTCTTAATTAATCCCTTTGTCCTCATCCTAAACTGCTCCCAATCCTCTGGATTACTGCTTTTTCTGGCCAATTTATATGTCCTCTCCTTGGATCTTATGCTATCCCTAATTTCCCTTGTTAGCCACGGTTGAGTCACCTTTTTTGTTTTATTTTTATGCCAAACGGGGATGAACAAATTCTGTAGTTCATCCATGCGGTCTTTGAATGTTTGCCATTGCCTATCCACCATTAACCCTTTGAGTGACATTCCCCAATCAATCCTACCTAATTCGCGCCTCAGACCATCGTAGTTTCCTTTATTTAAATTCAGGACCCTAGTCTCTGAGTCAACTACTTCATTCTCCATCTTAATGAAGAATTCGATCATATTACGATCGCTCCGACCCAAGGAGTCTCGTACAACAAGATTGCTAATTAATCCTTTCTCGTTACATAATACCCAGTCTAAGATGGCCTGATGTCTGGTTGGTTCCTCGACATATTGGTCCAGGAAACCATCCCGTAAACACTCCAGGAATTCCTCCTCCACAGTATTATTACTAATTTGGTTAGCCCAATCTATATGTAGATTAAAGTCACCCATGATGACTGCTGTGCCCTTTTTGCACGCTTCTCTAATTTCCCTTTTAATGCCATCCCCAACCTCCGCATTACTGTTTGGAGGCCTATATACTACTCCCACTAACGTTTTCTTCCCCTTGGTATTTCTCAGTTCTACCCATACAGATTCCACATCATCAGAGGTAATATCCTTCCTTACAATTGTGTTAATCCTTTCTTTAACCAGTAATGCTACCCCACCTCTCTTTCCTTTTTGCCTATCTTTCCTGAATATTGAATACCCCTGGATGTTGAGTTCCCAGCCTTCGCCACCCTGGAGCCATGTTTCCGTAATCCCAATCAAATCATATTCGTTTACCTCTATTTGCGCAGCTGATTCATCCACCTTATTACGAATGCTCCTCGCATCAAGACACAAAGCCTTCAGGCTTGTTTTTTTAAAGCTCTTAGACCTATTAGAATTATTATTTACTGTGGCCATGTTTGATTTAAACCGTTGCTTTCTCTGACTGCCACTTTTGTTTTTCTCCTTCCTATCTTTTGCTTTTATCCTCTTTTCCCTTTCCTCTGTCCCCCTGCTCAGGTTCCCAACCCCCTGCCATTTTAGTTTAAACCCTCCCTCAGAGCACTAGCAAACACTCCCCCATGGACATCGGTCCCGGCCCTGCCCAGGTGCAAACCATCCGGTTTGAACTGGTCCCACCTCCCCCAGAACCAGTTCCAATGTCCCAGGAACTTGAATCCCTCCCCCTGGCACCATTCCTCTAGCCACGTATTCATCTGAAATATTCTTCTATTTCTACTCTGACTAGCACGTGGCACTGGTAGCAATCCTGAGATTACTACCTTTGAGGTCCTATTTTTTAATTTACCTCCTAACTCCCTATACTCAGCTTTTAGGACCTCATCCCGTTTTCTACCTATATCGTTGGTACCTATATGCACCACGACAACTGGCTGTTCACCCTCCCCTTCCAAGATGTTCTGCAGCCGCTCTGAGACATCCTTGACCCTTGCACCAGGGAGGCAACACACCATCCTGGAGTCTCATTTGCGGCCACAGAAACGCCTACCTATTCCCCTTACAATAGAATCCCCTATTACTATAGCTCTACCCCTCTTTTTCCTCCCGTCCTGTGCAGCAGAGCCACCCCTGGTGCCAGGAAGTTGGCTGCTGCTGCCTTCCCCTGGTAAGCCATCCCCCCCATCAGTATCCAAGAAGTGGCGCAATTAAAAGTAGGGTCATTCAATAGCATATTGGTTGCCACTGTATTGGGAAACACCAACACAAGCAAAGCAGAACGGAGCCAATGTATTTACCCAATGGAATATAGGAATCGGAGTCGGTCATTTAGCCACTCGAGCCTGTTCCACTATTCAGTGAGATCATGGCTGATCTATGGCCTAACTCGATATACCTGCCTATGCCCCATATCCCCTAATGCCTTTAATTAACAATTGACCTAGCATCAACTGCAGTTTGTGGAAGAGAGTTCCAAACTTCTACCACCCTTTGCGTGTAGAAGTGTTTCCTAACTTAACTCTTGAAAGGCCTGTCTCTAATTTATAGGCTATGTCCCCTAGTTCTAGACTCTCCAACCAGCGGAAATAGTTTCTCTCTATCAATGTTGTTTAGTAATAGGCTCAGGTGAAGGAATGAGTCAGAAGGTTGTGGGTTAATCAAATACTCCTGTGCAGCATCGAGCGAGTGCTGTATTGTCAGAGGTGCTATCCATTGGCAGAGATGTTAAACCATGGTCCCATTTGCCTATTCCATTGGTTCAGGTGAAAGTTAAACATCTCATGGCACTATTCAAAGAGCTAGGTGTCCTGGCTAACATTCCTCCCTGAACCAATTTTACCAAAGAAAGATTAAGATCATTTATTGCTGTTTGTGAGATGCTGCTGTATGCAAAATGGCTGCTGTATTTGTCTATATAACAGTCACTGCACTTCAAAGTAATTCATTTGATGTGAATCACTTCAAGACATTTCTAAGAGACGTTACAAGATGCTTTATAAATGCAAGTCTTTCTTTCCTCAGCAGGAATTTTGACGACAAATGATAAAAGATAACAAAGATTATTTTCCATTTCCATTCCATTTTACTAAAACAGAGTTTAGGAGCATTGGTTGAAGGAATATCTCTGCTCTTTTTCAAGTAGTATAGTGGGATATTTAACAGGCAGATGGGCCAATGGATTAGCGTTTCATCCAAAGAACAGCACCTCAGATAGTGAAGCAGTCCCCAGCAGTATGAGTTGGAACAACAACCTAGTCCTGCAGGGGTCTTAGGACCCACAAACTTCGGAGGTAAGAGTACTACCAACTGAGCCAAGCTGACACTTAAGAAGAACAAGGCTCTGGAATGCCTCATTATGGAAATGCTGCAGGATCAGAACCCAGGATCTACGCTGTTTTGGGTCAATGTGCATAGTTTCAACCATTTGAGGGAGTCCTTCAACAACAACAACAACTTGTATTTATATAGCGCCTTTAACGTAGTAAAACATCCCAAGGCGCTGCACAGGAGTATTTTAAGACAAAAAAATTTGACACCGATCCACATAAGGATAAATTAGGGTTTGTGACCAAAAGTTTGGGAGTAGACGGGCGATGTTACAGAGGTGGAAGTAGACAGTCTTTGTTATGCTGCAGATATGTGGTCAGAAGCTCGTTTCAGGGTCAAATATGGCACCAAGGTTACGAACAGTGTGGTTCAGCCTGAGACAAATGGTAGGGAGAGCGATGGAGTCAGTGGCTAGGGAATGGAGTTTGTGGTGGGGACCGAAAACAGTGGCTTCGGTCTTCCCATTTAATTGGAGAAAATTTTTGCACATCCAGAACTGTATGTCGGACAAGCAGTCTGACAATTTAGACACTGTGGAGAGGTCGAGAGAAGAGGTAGTGAGGTAGAGCTGGGTGTCGTCAGCGTACATGTGGAAACTGACGCTGTGTTTTCGGATGATGTCGCCAAGGGGCAACATGTAGATGAGAAATAGGAGGGGGCCAAGGATAGATCCTTGGGGGACACCAGAGGTAACGATGCGGGAGCGGGAAGAGAAGCCATTGCAGGTGATTCTCTGGTTACTATTAGATAGATAAGAATGGAACCAGGCGAGTGCAGTCCTACCCAGCTGGACGACGGTGGAGAGGCATTGGAGGAGGATGGAGTGGTCAACCATGTCAAAGGCTGCAGACAAGTCAAGGAGGACGAGGAGGGATAGTTTACCTTTGTCACAGTCACAAAGGATGTCATTTGTGACTTTGATGAGATCCGTTTCGGTACTGTGGCAAGGGTGGAAGAAACCAGATTGGAGGGATTCAAACATGGAATTGTGGGAAAGATGGGTACAGATTTGGGAGGTGACAACACGTTCAAGGACTTTGAAGAGAAAAGGGAGGTTGGAGATGGGGCGGTAGTTTGCAAGGAGGGAGGGATCAATGTTTGGTTTTTTGAGGAGAGGGGTGATGATGGCAGATTTGAGGAATGGCAGATTTGAGGAACGAGGATAGTACCTGAGTAGAGAGAACCAGTAACAATATCAGCTAACATGGGAACCAGAAAAGGAAGGTGGGTGGTCAGCAGTTTAGTGGGAATAGGGTCGAGGGAGCAGGAGGTGGGTCTCATAGACAAGATGAGCGCAGAAAGGTCATGAGGGGAGGTTGGAAAGAAACTGGAGAAAGATGTGAGTTCAGGGCTAGGGCAGGGGGGAACCTTAGAGGAAGTTTGGCCTGGTGGGCTAGGGGAAGGAAGGATGTGGCAGAGTCAGCTGAATGGATGGTCTCAATCTTAGAGATAAAGAAGTCCATGAGCTCCTCACACTTGTTATAGGAGGTGAGGGTGGAGGAGACAGGGGAGAGGGGTTTAAGAAGACAATTATCAGTAGAAAATAGGAGTCGGTTTATCTTTGCATTCCAGAATGTTTCTGGAATAGTGAGCAATTTTGGCAGATGATCTGCAGCAGATACAAGGGAAGGTTCCATCCATGATGGAATCCAGTGTTGTGTCTGAATCAGCAGCTTGTTTCACTGCATTGACATGCTTGGGTTCCTTCTTGTGAGGTGCCAAGATTGAGATGACCACATACAAAAATCCCTGTAAAATATCCTAATGGATTGGTCTAAGCAGGGAATATAAGAAAATAGGAGCAGGAGTAGGTCATTCGGTCCTTCAAGGCTGCTCCGCCATTCAATACGATTATGGCTGATCTTCTATCTCCACTCCACCTTCCCGCACTATCTTCATATCTCTTCGATTCCCGTAGTATCCAAAAATCTATCAATCTCTATCTTGAATATACTCAACGACTGAGCATCCACAGCCCTCTGGGGTAGAGCATTCCAAAGATTCACAACCCTTTGAGTGAAGAAATTTCTCCTCATCTCAGTCCTAAATGGCCGACCCCTTATTCTGAGACTGTGACCCCTAGTTCTAGACTCCCCAGCCAGAGAAAACATCCTCCCAGCATCTACCCTGTCAAGCCCCTTAAGAAATTTATACGTTTCAATGAGATCACCTCTCATTCTTCTAAATCATAGGGAATATAGGTCTAGTTTACTCAATCTCTTCTCATCGGACAATCCCCCTCATCCCAGGAATCAGTCTCGTGAACCTTCGTTGCACTCCCTCTAAGGCAAATATGTCCTTCCTTAAGTAAGGAGAACAAAACTGTACACGGTACTCCAGGTGTGGTCTCACCAAGGCTCTATATAAGACAGTATAGACCTCTTTACTCTTGTACTCCAATCCTTTTGTAATAAAGGCTAAAATACCATTTGCTTTCCTAATTGCTTGTTGTACCTGCATGTTAATTTTCTGTGATTCGTGTACAAGGACACCCAGGTCCCTCTGAACACCAACATTTCCCAGTCTCTCGCCATTTAAAGAATGGATAACTTCACATTCCTCCACGTTATACAGGTAGACTACCCTTTATCCGAACTTCCGAAAACCGAAACCCTCTAAAAACCGGCGTAAGTCGTGCACACGACTTACGCTGAGCAGAGGGTCAGCGTAAGTCGTGCGCACGACCCCCCGCCGACCCCCGCCGACTTACGCTGAGCCCCGGCGGACCCCCGCCAACCCCCCCACGGACCCCGCCGGCCCCAACAGCCCCGACCCCCGCCGACCCCCCACCGGACCCCCGCCGGCCCCGACCCCCCTTCCGAAATCCGAAATTCTCCGAAAACCGAAACACGGTTGGTCCCGAGGTTTTCGGATAAAGGATAGTCTACCTGTATTCCATTTGCCATGTTCTTGCCTGTCTATATCCCCTTGAAGCTTCTTTGCATCCTCCTCACAACTTACATTCCCACCCAGCTTTATATCATCAGCAAACTTAGATATATTACATTTGATCCCCTCATCCAAATCATTGATAGGGATTGTAAATAGCTGATGCCAAAGCATTGATCCTTGTGGTACTCCACTAGTTGCAGCCTGCCAACCCAAAAATAACCCGTTCATTCCTACTTTCTGTTCTGTTCGTTAATCAGTCCTCAGTCCATGCTAATATATTACCCCCAATCCTATGAGCCCTAATTTTGTGTAATAGCCTCTTGTGTGGTACCTTATCAAATGCTTTTTGAAAATACACTACATCTACTGGTTCCCCCTGATCTACCCTGCTAGTTACAACCTCAAAAACTCCAACAGATTTGTCAAACACGATTTCCCTTTCATAAAGCCGTGTTGACTCTGCCCAACCAGATTATGATTTTCTAAATGCCCTGTTACCACGGCCTGAATAATAGATTCTAGCATTTTCTTACTACTGCTGTCAGGCTAACTGGCCTAAAGTTCCCTGCTTTCTCTCTCCCTCCTTTCTTGAATAGCGGGATTACGTTTGCAGACCATTCTAAAATCTAGGGAATTTTGGAAGATCAAAACCAATGCATCCACTATCTCTGCAGCTACCTCTTTTAAAACTCTAGGATGTAGGCCAGGTCCAGGGGATTTATCGGCTTTTAGTCCCATTCATTTCTCCAGTACTATTTCCTTACTAATACTAATTTCCTTCAGATCCTCATTCTCACGAGACCCTTGGTTCCCCACTAATGTTTTTTGTATCTCTACCGTGAAGACAAATACAAAGTATTTGTTTAATTTCTCTGCTATTTCCTTATTCTCCATTATAATTTCTCCTGTCCCTGCCTTTACTTTCGCTAATCTCTTCCTTTTTACATATCTATACAAGCTTTTATAATTTTTTTTTCTCTTGCAAGTTTACTCTCATATTCTATTTTCTCTCTCTTTTTCAATTCCTTGGTCATCCTTTGCTGAATTCTAAAGTCCTCCTAATCCTCAGGCTTACTACTCTTTTTTGGCAACATTATAAGCATCTTCCTTTAATCTAATACGGAATTTCTCTTGTTAGCCACAGTTGCACCATTTTTCTCATGGGGATTTTATTCCTTAAGGGAATGTATATTAATTGTGAATTATTAATTATTTCTTTAAATGTTTACCATTGCTTATCTACCGACATATCTTTTAATCTAGTTTCCTAATCTATTTTAGCTAACTCGCCTCTCATACCTAGTTTGCTTTGTTCAGATTTAAGACCCTAGTTTCGTACTTAACTAAATCACTCTCAAACTCAATATAAAATTCTATCATGTCATGATCACCCTTCCCCAGAGGCTCCTTTACTACAAGGTTATTAATTAACACTGCCTCATTGCACATTAGGTCTAAAATAGCCTGTTCCCTACTTCCTTGACATACTGATCTAGAAAACTATCTTGAATGAATTCCATGAACTTGTCCTCCATACTATTACTGCAAATTTGATTTGCCCAGTCTATATGAAGCTTAATTTCCCCCAGGATTATTGTATTATCCTTGCTACATGCACCTCTAATTTCCTGATTTATACTCTGCCTGACACTACATTCCTTATGGGAATGTATATTTGTTGCGAACTATTGTTAGGGAGCTTTTAAACTACTCCCACCAGTGTTTTCTGCCCCTTGTTGTTTCTTAGCTCCACCCAAACTGATTCTACATCTTGATTTTCGGAGCTAAGATCCTTTCTCTCTACTGTCTTTATCCCATCCTTTATTATCAGGGCTACCCCTCCTCCTTTTCCATTTACCTATCTCTTCTAAAAGTCAAGTATCCTGGAATATTTAGTTCCCAACCTTAGTCACTCTGCAATCACGTCTCCGTAATAGCTATTAGATCAAGCCCATTTATTTCTATCTGCACTATTAATTCATCTATTTTGTTGCGAATGCTTTGCGCATTCAGATGTAGTGCCTTTAGCTTTAACTTTTTTCTATTTTTTCCCCTGATGTCACCTTAATCACTAATGCCCAATTACCTTTGTTAAGCTCTCTGTCCCTTCCTGACCCACTCTGCTTATTTTTACCCAAATCGCTACTCTGCTCTACAGCCTTGACATTTCTCTTACTGCTTTTGAATTTACCCTTTCCTGAATCCTCCCCCCACCCGCCCCCCCTTCATTAGTTTAACATAGTAGTGAGCTACAGCTGGAATGCTTTTGCACAATATGGTTCTTGGAGGCCTGGTCCTTATTCTATGGCTTCAATCGTGCAACTGCATTTCAGTTTACGCCAAAGCAAAAATTCCAACCCTAATATTTTGCTAGGAAACAGGTGTGAAGCCACTCCTAGACAGACAGGCGTTAGAGACTAACATGAACTCTAATTAAACTCCTTTATCCCTCGCTCCCAAGGCAACGCAGACTTAGTCCTGTTAAATCTAATTTTCATCTATGCAATTTCGCTAATCTCAGCCTACCCTAATCAGACTGAACAGGCCAAACAGTCGCCTTTAACAACAGTACGACACAAGATATGGAGGGCATGTCATAGTTGTCCACTGTTTGCTATGACTTTTATTTCTGTATTTATTTCCATAGGTAGGAAGTCACACAACACCAGGTTATAGTCCAACAGCTTTATTTGAAATCACAAGCTTTCGGAGCGCTGCTCCTTCGTCAGGTGACTTCACCGGACGTGTCATCGTGTCCCCCTGCTGATTAAGTGGGCTGTGCTTTCTGCTTCCCACCTCCACCCGCCCTCCCCCATGGGTAAAATAGCCTGACAATACTCACTGACTGTGCTCACACCTGAAAATGGTCACATTGGCTACTGGCACCTGCGCAACAGTCAGTGCCTTCCAGAGCGATGAGGAGATAAGGAAATTAAAAAGTAGGCGGTGTCAGGAAATAAAATCCTGCAATAGAGCTCAGTCCCACAATCCTTAGCATCATATAGATGTGGCATCAGAACTACCAAGAAGTGCCATTATTTTGCATGACATCCTGTCATTTTTATAAAAGAACATGGAAGATAAAATGACAGCAACAGAGAAAGGCGGGTCAGTATCCCATCTAGTGTTTTGCTCTGATCAATGCACAGGACCCATGCAGACAATTTGCATCTCTGTCCTGCCGCAGCAAACTTATGAGATGTTTTATTTAGTTCTATATCCCCATTCTGTACGTTTTAATGGGTTTTCAATCTACGTCCTACTCACATCAAGAACTCCCTCACGCAGCACACTGAAGTTTGCGGTTACGAAATATCACCTCTGAAATTTTCAAACAACCTATAGAAAAATATTTTACCTGAATTAGAGCACATCAGGTGACAGAAATTTCTGAACCAACCAATTCATCTTTTGAAGTACCAGTAAAAAAAGTTTACTTCTAAACAAAAAGGCAGTTTACTGTGAGCAAAAAAAAACACAGCAGCCATTCTACTGTTTGCCATTTGGTGGTGCTGTGTTCTGGGTTTTTTGTGCAAACACAACCTGCCTCAGGCCAGCTTTCTATATCGCAGCATGATGCTAACCACATAGTAATTGAGCAGTGCGCAAGAGTACACATAAAAAACATTGCACTGAATTCTCTCCGCTAGTAACCACAGCAACGGATCATACCATTGCAAGTAAGGGCAAGGGGGAGCGCAGCACTAATGTACAAACACTGTTAACAAGTAACAACTCATGTATCTGAAGTCTTTTTTCTTTCCCTGCAGGTTTTCTTGGGTGGGATAGTGGAGTTGAGGTTGAAGATCAGCCATGATCTTATTGAATGGTGGAGCAGGCTTGAGAGGCTGTATGGCCTACTCCTGCTCCTATTTCTTATGTTCTCCCCTCTTCCCCTGGAGGTACTGACTCCTCACTGAGGTATGGTTTTATGGGCTCCAAATGCCTGCACATACTCCCCCAAGGGGCTACTCGTCACATGCAACCAGTGCTCCAACTGTTTAGACAGTGTCGGCAGAATATTAGGCATTGCAGCGAGGCCCCAACATCCACACACATACACAGTTTCCAGTATGGGTCAGGGCATTGTGATCAGAAATCCTGGCTGTTTCTTTCCCCTCCCTAGCCCAGGGGAGGGGATACCAATTGTAGGGCCTCAAGTGCTGCCCGTCTGAGCTCCACTGCTCTTATTACTATCCCAACTGAGACTGGTTAATTCATCAAAGCACAGGGTTGGAACCTTGCTGATTTGTATAGCTCAGCTATTCAATGTTTTAACCAACTGAGCCATTGGTGGAGCAAAAATCCTTTTATTTGGGATTAACTTGGCGTGCACACACCCTGCCAATGAACAGCTCTGGATTCAAGCCCAAGTCACTGCTCTTATTGTCCTTTTCTTTCCAATTTCCTCCCCTCATGTCCTGTCCTAATGATGTTGACTTGTGCTAAAGTATGATTCCACCGCCGCTGGGCGCTCTGCGGTACCTTGCCCAAGCAGCTATTCTTCATGTGTGAAGCGAGAGGCGAAGGGATTGTGCATACGTCCCCATCTCATGCAGTTACTCTAGCTCATAGTGCACCACATTACCCTCGAGGCCATCTGATTAAAATAATATAGACTATTAAAATAACACTATTTCATGTCTTAGTGGGTTAGAACACTCCCTTGGGTCAAGCCATCAACAGCGGGGATATAAAGATGGCTGAGTGAGTAAATGTACAGTCTGTTGTGTGGCATTGAGCCTGACATATCAGAAGGGCGAGAGGTTCAACTCCTGGTCTGTGCAGAGTTAGCTGATCTCAGAAGGGGCAGCAATTCTTCTTTCTCTTCTGTGCACAGCACGAGTCAACCCATTTCTTCCACTGCTCTTACATCCAGCGGATTGTGCTCTGGTTTGTTTCCATAACAAATACCCCTTTTATGTACAAAGGTCATTAGCTTGACTCGCAACTCCCTACCAGGAGGACCAGCTAGATGCGGATCTTCACCACTCCATTCCCATCAGACGCGAGTATTACCAAGTACTCAAAGCTCTGATTTCCTGCTTGTGGGGACTACCATGGGGGAACCTCTCCACTACCATTAGACACGAGTACCTCACTGGATGTCAACCTAAAATTCAGAGACCGGAAAGAAAAGACTTGCATTTATAAAACGCCTTTCACGACCTCAGGACATCCCGAAGCACTTTACAGCCAATGAAGTACTTTTGAAGTGTTTTCAATATTGTACTGTGGGATACGCGGCAGCCAATTTGCGCACAGCAAGCTCCCACAAACAGCAATGTGTTAATGACCAGATACTCTGTTTTTAGTGATGTTGATTGAGGGATAAATATTGGCCAGGACAATGGGGATAACTCCCTTGCTCTTCTTCAAAATAGTGTATTGGGATCTTTAACATCCACCTGAGAGCAGACGGGGCCTTGGTTTAATGTCTCATCCGAAAGACAGCACCTATGACAGTGCAGTGCTCCCTCAGTACTGCACTGAAGTGTCAGCCTAGATATTGTGCTCAAATCTCTGGAGTGGGGCATGAACGCACAACCTTCTGACTCAGAAGCAAGGAACTCTGGTCTCCACAATCTGGGTCTGTCTGGAGTGGAGATCGAACCTATCACCTTCTGACTCAGAGGTGGGAATGCTACCACTAAGCCAAGGCTCACTCCAGGGTAGTAAAAGGGCCCCTAAAACTACCATTAAATTCCCTAGGCTAGGGAGGGCTAACACGGCAAGGACTCCTGCTCCTGATTAATATCCCTGCTAGATAGTGTGCAAGCATGGACATTGGGTGAGGACAGGACTGGGCTTGGCGGTGATGCCCCCACCTCCCAGAGCCTGCTGGCACGCAATACCTAGGCTCGCAGCTTAAGGGGGAAAAATTGAGTCGCGCCCCCTTTGGGGCGCTAACTTCGCCGGGGTGCTACTTTTAGCGCCCCCGCAGCCGAAATTCATCGGTAGCGCCCCAAGAGGGAAGTGGGCTCTACTGGAAGCGCCCCACCTCCCTCTTGGGGCTCTACCGATGAATATCGCGGCGCTGTCGCACTGTGGTACTGCAGGCCTACCTCCCCTTCTTAAAGGGGAGAGGCCTTGCGCAGCGCAACCCGGGGCCCATCTGGGCCACCAGGGATCGGAGTGCCGGCAAAAGAGCCCTGCACTCAAGAGAAGTGCCGGGATCACGGAGCGCAGCCAGCACTCCGCGGGGGAGCTGCTCAGGAGGCTGGGGACGGCAACGAGGGCAGGTGCTGGCAGGCGGCCAGCAACAAAAATGGCTGCCCGGCACCTCGCCTTTAATTAGCGCCGCCCTGGCCGCAGGTAGGCTCTCCTGACCCCGTTGGACATAGCGCCTGGCAGTAAGTCAGGAGGCGCTACCGAAGATCACGGCTGAGGCGCTGCGCACGGCGATGATGTCATCGCCAGCGACGCAGCACCGCAGGGCGCTAACGGTTACCGCCACCGCTAACCTAGCTGCTTTGTGCCCCATTAGTGCCCTCTTAGGGACCTAATGGGAGGCGCAAAGCAACCGAATTTTTAGGCCTAAAATTTTTTGGTTAGCCGGATATCCAACTCATGAAGAAACCCATCACCATGCTTAAGTGTCCCCATCCATACCACTGAGAAATCCACACAGGTAGAGTTTTTGTTTCTCCAATATAGATTGCACATTCTCTCTCATTAGGGACACACTCTGTCCAGGGAATTTAGGCATAGGCTGACAAGAGCCAAGGTTTTAGGGATCCCCAATTGTGTGCAGGAAGTTTAACACCTCAAACAGCACAGCCTACCAAGACAGAACACAGGTAAGCCGCCCACTGCTTGTGCATTTAGGACTACACTACCCATTACAGCATTGATTTGTAGGGTTATCAGGACACATAATTTACACACATGTAAAATGCGACCAATTGGACAAGATATCAGTGAGCTGCTGGTGTTCACAAACCTGAACCCTTGCCAAAAGAGCTCAGGAAATGAATGCAGAAAACTGGTAAATATATAAGTCAAGACATAAAGTTAATGCCCATTGTGTGGCTGCCTGCTCTTATTAGAAACTAGCTGAAGTGCCCGGCGGTGCCGAGGGTTTTTTGAGGGCATGTTGTTGTTGGAAGAGAGAGAGCGCGACTGGGGGGCAGCGAGAGCGCGACTTTTGACAAATTTGCTGGAGTTCTTTGAGGAAGTAACGTATAGGGTGGATAAAGGGGAACCAGTGGACGTAGTGTATTTAGACTTCCAAAAGGCATTTGACAAGGTGCCACACAAAAGATTATTGCTTAAGATAAAAAATCACGGGATTGGGGGTAATATTCTGGCATGGATAGAGGATTGGCTATCTTACAGAAGGCAGAGAGTTGGGATAAATGGTTCATTCTCAGCCTGGCAATCAGTAACTAGTGGTGTTCCGCAGGGGTCAGTGCTGGGTCCCCAACTCTTTACAATCTATATTAACGATTTGGAGGAGGGGACCGAGTGTAACATATCAAAGTTTGCAGATGATACTAAGATGGGAGGGAAAGTAGTGAGTGAGGAGGACATAAAAAACCTGCAAGGGGACATAGACAGGCTAAGTAAGTGGGCACAGATTTGGCAGATGGAATACAATACTGGAAAGTGTGAGGTTATGCACTTTGGCAGGAAAAATCGTAGAGCAAGTTATTATCTTAATGGCAAGAAACTGGAAAGTACTGAAGTACAAAGGGATCTGGGGGTCCTGGTGCACGAAACTCAAAAGGTTAGTATGCAGGTGCAGCAAGTGATTAAGAAGGCCAATGGAATGTTGGCTTTCATTGCTAGGGGGATAGAATATAAAAATAGGGAGGTATTGCTTCAGTTGTACAAGGTATTGGTGAGACCGCACCTGGAATACTGCGTACAGTTTTGGTGTCCATACTTAAGAAAGGACATACTTGCTCTCGAGTCAGTACAAAGAAGGTTCACTCGGTTAATCCCGGGGATGAGGGGATGGACATATGAGGAGAGGTTGAGTAGATTGGGACTCTACTCATTGGAGTTCAGAAGAATGAGAGGCGATCTTATTGAAACATATGATTGTGAAGGGGTTGGATCGGGTGGATGCGGGGAAGATGTTCCCGATGATGGGTGAAACTAGAACTAGGGGGCATAGTCTTAGAATAAGGGGCTGCTCTTTCAAAACTGAGATGAGGAGGAACTACTTCACTCAGAGGGTGGTAGGTCCATGGAATATGCTGCCCCAAAAAGCTGTAGAAGCTACATCATCACATAAATTTAAAACAGAAATAGACAGTTTCCTAGAAGTAAAGGGAATTAAGGGTTACAGGGAGCGGGCAGGAATTTGGACATGAGTCTACGTTCGGATCGGTCATGGCCCTGTGGGTAGCGGAGCGGGCACAGGGGCCGTGTAGCCTGATCCTGCTCCTATTTCGTGTGTTTAATTCTGTTCGATTCAGGAGATGGTTCTGTGATAGTGGATTGGCGGTTAGGATCAGATCAGCCATGATCTTATTGAATGGCGGAGCAGGCTCGAGGGGGCGATTGGCCTACTCCTGCTCCTATTTCTTATGTTCTTATGTTCTTATGACTGAGGGGGAAGCGAGAGCGCGACCGGGGGGGGAAGCGAGAGCGCGACCGGGGGGGGGAAGCGAGAGCGCGACCGGGGGGGGGAAGCGAGAGCGCGACCGGGGGGGGGGAAGCGAGAGCGCGACCGGGGGGGGGAAGCGAGAGCGCGACCGGGGGGGGGAAGCGAGAGCGCGACCGGGGGGGGGAAGCGAGAGCGCGACCGGGGGGGGGAAGCGAGAGCGCGACCGGGGGGGGGGGAAGCGAGAGCGCGACCGGGGGGGGGAAGCGAGAGCGCGACCGGGGGGGGGAAGCGAGAGCGCGACCGGGGGGGGAAGCGAGAGCGCGACCTGGGGGGGGGAAGCGAGATTGACCGGGGGGGGGAAGCGAGAGCGCGACCGGGGGGGGGAAGCGAGAGCGCGACCGGGGGGGGGAAGCGAGAGCGCGACCGGGGGGGGGAAGCGAGAGCGCGACCGGGGGGGGGAAGCGAGAGCGCGACCGGGGGGGGGAAGCGAGAGCGCGACCGGGGGGGGGAAGCGAGAGCGCGACCGGGGGGGGGAAGCGAGAGCGCGACCGGGGGGGGGAAGCGAGAGCGCGACCGGGGGGGGGAAGCGAGAGCGCGACCGGGGGGGGGAAGCGAGAGCGCGACCGGGGGGGGGAAGCGAGAGCGCGACCGGGGGGGGGAAGCGAGAGCGCGACCGGGGGGGGGAAGCGAGAGCGCGACCGGGGGGGGGAAGCGAGAGCGCGACCGGGGGGGGGAAGCGAGAGCGCGACCGGGGGGGGGAAGCGAGAGCGCGACCGGGGGGGGGAAGCGAGAGCGCGACCGGGGGGGGGAAGCGAGAGCGCGACCGGGGGGGGGAAGCGAGAGCGCGACCGGGGGGGGGAAGCGAGAGCGCGACCGGGGGGGGGAAGCGAGAGCGCGACCGGGGGGGGGGAAGCGAGAGCGCGACCGGGGGGGGGGAAGCGAGAGCGCGACCGGGGGGGGGAAGCGAGAGCGCGACCGGGGGGGGGAAGCGAGAGCGCGACCGGGGGGGGGAAGCGAGAGCGCGACCGGGGGGGGGAAGCGAGAGCGCGACCGGGGGGGGGAAGCGAGAGCGCGACCGGGGGGGGGAAGCGAGAGCGCGACCGGGGGGGGGGAAGCGAGAGCGCCACCGAGGGGGAAGCGAGAGAAGCGAGAGCGCGACCAGGGGGGAAGCGAGAGAGCGACCGGGGGGGGAAGCGAGAGAGCGACCGGGGGGGGAAACGAGAGCGCGACCGGGGGGGGAAACGAGAGCGCGACCGGGGGGGGAAACGAGAGCGCGACCGGGGGGGGGAAACGAGAGCGCGACCGGGGGGGGGAAACGAGAGCGTGACCGGGGGGGGGGGGAAGCGAGAGCGCGACCGGCGGGGGGAAGCGAGAGCACCACCGAGGGGGAAGCGAGAGCGCGACCGGGGGGGAAGCGAGAGAGCGACCGGGGGGGGAGAAGAGAGAGAGAGCGACTGGGGGGAAGAGAGAGAGAGCGACTGGGGGGAAGAGAGAGAGCGACTGGGGGGAAGAGAGAGAGCGACTGGGGGGAAGAGAGAGTGCGACTGGGGGGGGAGACAGAGAGCGACTGGGGGGGGAGAGAGAGAGCGACTGGGGGGGGAGAGAGAGAGCGACTGGGGGGGAGGGGGAAGGGGAGAGGGGAGTGGGGGAGGGGAGGGGGAAGGGGAGAGGGGAGTGGGGGAGGGGAAGGGGGTGCATGAGGGGAAGGGGGTGGAGGGGGGAGGGGTGTGGGGAGGGAAAGGGTGTTGGGGGGGGAAGGAGCGGGGAGGGGGAAGGGAGAAAGGGAGGGGGCGAGAAAGGGTGGGGAGGAGCCAGCAGACCCTCTCCCCTCTGCCGGCGATGGCTCCGCGGAGCTCCGTGCCGCCCCAGGCACTGACATGGCCCAGCCGAGCGCAGCGCCCCGGTCAGCCTGAGCCCCGCCCCCCGCCCTCCCGAGTCCTGGCTTCAAGACCGCCGATTGCGGCTGGGCCTGTGCTGGAGCGAAGCCGCGGGAACGGGCGTGAGCCGGCTTGAGGCTGTGAGAGGGGGCCGGGCACGGTTGCCGGGGTAACCCTTCCCCCCCCCTTCCCGCTCTCCCGAGCCCTGCCCTCCCGAGCACCGGGGGGGAAGGAGAGAGAGCCGCCGCTCCTCCAGTCGATGTGTTGCGGGCCGACCCCTGATGAGCGCCCGTTCAGCTGAGCCCGAGCCCCGCGGTGACCGCAACTCACCTCCCGCTAGGCTCCCTCCCGCCCCGCCAGCCTTTACCAAGATGGCGGCGATCGCGGGGCGGGCCCAGCGGGAGGGGCGGTGCCTAGCTCGGGCGTGGCTGGGCAACAGAGGCCCAGGCTTCCAGGCCTGCAAAAACGGTGAAAGGTAGGAAAATTATAGAGGTTAGAGAAAAGATGTACAAATTAATTCACTTTTTTTTAAAACAATGTGTGTTTTAAAAGCAACTTTTTTTTTGCTGGAAATATAGATTTGAAAAGAAACACGCAGAAAGCGGGAAAAAGAAACGAAGAGTTTGGAATCAAGATGGCGGCCACTCACCTCGGTTCAGAATGATTAGGCCCGCCCACACACGCACCGATAGATGAAAAGTGTAAGCCAGTGTAGACTGGCAGCAAGTGCTGATACCAAAGTAGAGAGAGATCTTCCTGGCTGTGAGTGCAACAAATCCATCAGTTGTACCTTCAATTACTGATGGCTCCAACAGACCCAGGCTACAGTCGAAAATCAATATAAAAGCAGCTATTTGTTCAAGCTCCATGCCCGTCCCCGGACACTGCAATGGGACAATCTGCTGCCTTATAGGGGCAGTTTAGACAGGAGATAGCGCAAGAATTACTTTCAACTGGCACTGCAGCAAATCTGTGACTGGATTTTCAGATTAAGTACTTTAAACAAAAGCAGTAGTCAAGGTTTTATTTGCGTATATTTAAAAAGCGTTTGACCTCTTATGATGGTGCCAATTAAGGACTTTAGATTCAACGCTCTTTCACCCCAACTTGAAAATCTGGATTATCCAAATCCAAAATCTTTAAAAGGGAAGGTCACTCCAGGGAAGTAACTGAACTCTCCCAATCCACATGCAAAATGCCATTTTATTAAAGGCACGTGTACATCCCAAATATAATGAGATATAGTGGATGAAACTTGGGTTTCCCCAAATGTTCATGTTCCTGAATGTTGATTTTTTTTTGGCTCTGTTCTGATTTCAGCCATTTCATCAGTGATGTTTTCCTTAACAGCTGAAGTGTAACCGGTGTAGAAACAGAAAATGCTCCAAATTTAGAAGCGCAGGGAGTTCTCCTAGTGATCTGGTTAACATATGTCCTTCGATCAAAACCTGACTTTGCTATGTGGAAAATGGCTGCTGCGTTTGTCCATGTAACAACAGTCGCTGTGCTTCAAATTAATTCATTGTGAAGTGCTTTGGGGTGTTTCTGAGAGATCTGATGAAGTACTGTATAAATACCAATTTTTTTAAAATCAGAACTAAGAGTCTCCTTTCAGATGCTGGAAAACATGGCATTTTCTGGGGGATTTTCAGAGTTCCAGCATATTCCTTTTTATGTCTTAAGTATTAATGAGTGTGGCTGTCTGAACAAATTTTCCATAACTTCCAGCATTGCTGCACAACAGACGCCACCCTCAGCTTGTTAGTTTCAGTCCAAAGGTTAATTTTGCTCCCTTTTATCACTTAACGTTAACCAGCTGTTAGAGAGAAGTTAATGACTTTACTTCTCAAGCACTTACAGAACATATTGCTGCAATCGAGAGATGTGCATTGTGCAGACATAATTTTTTTATTCTACAGCCTGATTCTGTCCTCATCCAATATTCTCACATTCACACCCTTCAACGGGGCTCAATAGATCAGGAGCAAGAACATCGGCTGATGGTGTTCTTCTCCCTATTGTAAGACTGCTGAGGCCAATTGTAGCCCCCACCTCTGCCACGGCTCAGAGCAGCTCACTCAACAAAGACCAGGGATTGAACCTTCGACCTTTGTGACGTGCATCACACTGAGCATGTATTTACCCATTAACCCATTTGGGTACTCTTAATCATCAGATTTTGCATCTGTCCACTCCCAGTCAGTAGAATGTATTTCTTTAGCTGCTGGTTTTTACTGAAGGTGAATTCTAATGAAAGATCTTAGTGACTTTATCCTCGAGTACTTGGGGAAAATTAGCGCACTAATACCAGATTTTTAAAAATCACTCTCCATTGGCCCCGGCTGGAAAGTGCATGTACGCAGATGTTGGGTGAGGGGGATCACATCAGAGTTCAATCATGCCATCACTTTGCAGCCAGGGCCACTGCAGAGTGATTTAAAACACATCAGGCATTGGAACACTCATTTTCTCCAGTTACTCGAGTGCCCGCTGACACTCACACATGAAGAAAGGCCACTTTGTTTATGTATCAGAGGCTGCCCCGGTGACGCTGCAATCAAACCCCAGTGCCAGTCAACATCTCCAGGAAAGGAGGGGAGGAAATTAGGAAAAAATAGTTAAAGATCCTGCATGAGTAAGGCTCAGAGTTTTCACATAGATCACATCTGATTTGAATCATCTTTTGTCAAAATTGAAATCTGAACCATCCTGGAAAGCCCCAGTGTTACCAGGATTCTGGTTGTGCCCCAAAAGTTGAGAGATTTAAATCATGCCAAAGAGCATTCTGATGCTACATTAAAGCAAGATTTAAAGAGCTCAGTACTGGATTCGGCATGAACCTGACACTATTGCTACTGTTGATTCCCTGAAGTATTCCTGACTACTGGAGCCCCGATAAAACACTATATAACAGGCACCTTCCAGTACCTTTCCTAGACAGTGAGTGTTAGTGGGCTGTTTGATAGCAGCGGTATCACATCCATATGCACTTTCCAACAGGGTCACTGGAAAGTTATCATAACCAAGAACCCAGGCTTATTTTTTGCCCTCTCTAACCCAGAGGTGGTGAGGCCCATTGTCGTTCCCATATTGCTGCCCTGGCTCAGGTGACAATTCAGTAATCAAGGTGGGACCTTCTCTCTACATGGATTAGTGCTACACTAGATATTGCCTTTACCCATGAGGCCATTTCAAAGCCCAGAGGTCTTTAATTCATTCCTCCCTAACACTGGTGTAATATGAAAACACCAGTGATCTTTTCTCTTTTCACAGAATCACAGAAACCCCACAGTGCAGATAGAGGCCATATCCCACCCGATCCCCGTAACCCCTACACCAACACATATCCCACCCTATCCCCGTAACCCCACGTATTTAATCCCCCTAACACTAAGGGTCAATTTATCATAGCCAATCAACCTAACCCGCACATCTTTGGACTGTGGGAGGAAACCGGAGCACCCGGAGGAAACCCACGCAAACACGGGGAGAATGTGCAAACTCCACACAGACAGTCACCCGAGGCCGGATTCGAACCCGGGTCCCTGGCGCTGTGAGGCAACAGTGCTAACCACTATGCCACCGTGCTAAACTTTTGACCCTGCTAAACTCTAAATACATGCTATTCATCCCTTATGGAACCTTGATGTGTTGAAATCAAGAATTACTGACCATCTCCTACTCTAAATCATTCTATCTCAAAACCTAAAAACTTTGAAACTCCTCCCAGCACCCCCATCTTTTCTCCCTCCTACAAACGACAGGCTTTTAAAACCCAGTCTTAGTGTAAACTAATCATAATCACTACTTCTTCATCAATCTCTCCTTTCAATCCTATTAGTATCCTGCACTAAAGGCCTGGATCCTTCCTATAGATTTACCCTCTCCCATTCAAAATCCAGTAGCATGACAACAATAACCCTTTTTAAAGGGGAATTCTTATGGTTTGGGGGACTTTTCAAGCAGACTTGGTTCCGGGAACAGACAGGGATACATAGCCTAAACAAGCTCCAACTCATCCAGAACACTGCAGCCCATATCGTATCCTACATCAAGTTCTGCTCATCTATCACTCCTATCCTTGCCAGCCTCTACTGACATCCTGTTCTTCAACATATTGATTTCAAAATCCTTGTCCTCGTCTTCCAATGTCTTCATGGCCTTGCTCCACCATACTTCTGCAATATTCTCCAACCCTACTTGCCTATACTCTCTCCCTCCTCCACCTCTGATCTATTGTTTATCCCTTCCTCTGTTCCCCCATTGGTGACAAATCCTTCAACCACCATGCTCCTGCACTCTGAAATTCTCTTCATAAACTTCTTTGCCTCTCTCCCCCCATCATTAAAAACCTCCTCTAAATTCATCTCCTTGAAAGTTCCACCCAAGATTTCTCAATGTCAAAACATAAAATGCTGGAAATGCACAGCAGCATTTGGAAGCGAAAGATAGGCCAACATTTCAGGCATAACCCTTCTACAGTACTGGTCTTAAGAAGGGCTACACCAAATATTAACCCATCTTTCTTTCAAATGAAGATGGAACTGCTATACATTTCCAGCATTTTTTGTATGATTTCCCAGATTTCCAGTATTTTTGGGAAGGACACCAGTTAGCTTGAGGTACGATTTACTGATGCTGCAGTATCTCTAACTTTACTGCACTGTCTCAAGCAGATTCCTAGCATTAAAAAATATGCTTTATCCTGATTAGAAGCCCAATTGATCTTCTGCCAAGAATACAAATTTGTTTAATGCAACTGCCAGTCCCATTTACAGAAGCTTAGCAAATACATAGGGAGACAATCTTTTTCACTGAACCAAATCAAATGTCAGGAGTATTTGAAACTGAAACTGTACAGTTTTTCATCTAATAACTTTATTTGCAGCTAATTAACTCGTACTGTGCAATGCTTATTATGTAAAAGTTTGTTTGTTACAAATGCATCAAGGGGATATTGTGGATAAGTAAATTAGATGGACGGAAGGTCTCCTGCCTCAAACTGTTAGCATGTTATTATGTGATGGGTTTTTTCTCTCCTCTCCTGAGGTCACTGACTCTTGCTGGGGTGCTGCTTCATAAATGGCAGCAGATTTGCAGTATCTTTCCCAAATGGCCATTCTTCACTTCTACGCCTAGAAAGTGATTTTGAAAAGGTTTTTTGACGGTAGGGTATCAAAGCTAAGCCCAATCTTACACGTACACATGCACTTTCCAACAGGAATCATTGGACAGTAATCAAGAGGGAAAACCATGGCTGACTTTTCCATTCCCTATCCTAACTTCTATTGTAGTGCCTGAGAATCAGCTAATTCCGCACAGACCAGGGATAGTACCTCAGATTATCCTGGTCTATATGGCTCAGTCCAACGGTATCCAGTGCACTTACCAACTCAGCTAATGAGGAGCCTGACTTGCACCATTTTACAACTAAATCATTTTTTTTTTAAACCACATTCACTCCCATAATCTTCATCTATCTGGGTTACTCTCAGGGTCGCATTACTGAGTCACTTTAAAACAATAATTCCTGCAAAAGTGTTGAGCCCTCGATCTGTTCAATGCCATGTTACTGGAAGTTGCGACTGTTGGGGATATGCAAAATTTTCCAAATCTGCAATAACCTGAGCCTTAATTCGCTTAAGGCCTTAATTTGGTCTAATTTGAAAAACTCAGGTTCAAATTGGCCTGGCTCCAAGACAACTTAAACCCCCTATTATTGGAATGATTCTGCCATATAGCCCGGTTTTCACTATGTTGAATTTACTCCAGTTACACTGTGGGGCAGATTCAGCAACACCAGAATAATAGCATGTGTGAAGATTTGCTTATACATAGCTGGTCAAAAGTTACAAATTATGAAGTGACCACAAGCTCACATTAGGAACTTTTATCATTCTAACCAACGAGCTTCTCTGATTCAGGGGACAGCAATTATATAAGTGCATTACTGACCTGTATTGGCAGGCTGAGAATAACATGGTGGGTCTATTAACACTATGAACTAGTAGTAGCTATGTATCCTTATTGTTAAAATCACTATACCATGAAAGACAGGCAGGAAAACCAGTTCCTTCGCAGTTTATGTTACAAAACAGGCTCCGACAATGTGCTCGGAGACAATCCAGTAAAATAAACAGAATAAAACCAGAACAACTGGTTCATAGTGACTGAATGAGTCAAATTCCACTACTTAGGAAACATAGGAACATTTAGCCCCTCAAGCCTGTTCCGCCATTCAATGAGACCATGGCTGATCTGTGACCTAACTCCATATACCCGCCTTTGCCCTATATCCCTCGGAGTCCACATCACGGAAGACCTCTCCTGGTCCCTCAATACCTCCTCTCTGGTGAAGAAGGCCCAGCAGCGTCTATATTTCCTAAGGAGGCTGAAGGGATGTAACCTGTCACCCCTGATCCTCTCTAACTTTTACCGCTGCACAATAGAGAGCATCCTGACAAACTGTATCACAGTATGGTATGGCAGCTGTAGCTCCTATGACCGGAAAGCCCTGCAGCGGGTAGTCAAAACTGCCCAACGCATTACCGGCACCTGGCTACCGACCATAGAGAACATCTACCAGAAACGCTGTTTACGGAGGTCACTGACCATCATCAAAGACCCTACCCACCCCAGCCACAGTCTGTTCGCCCCCCTGCCACCTGGGAGACGCTACAGATGCATTCGCACCCGAACGACCAGATTTAGGAACAGCTTCTTTCCCAGGGCTGTCATCCTACTGAACTCCACAAATAAACTCTAAAGCCTGCACATCTGCCAATGCACTTTATTATGGTTATGTTAATGTATTACAAGCCAAATGAATGTTGAATGTTTAAATGTCTTAATCTAAATGTACACTCTCGGGAGCCGCAAGCCTACATTTCGTTGTATTGCACTTGTGCACTAACAATGACAATAAAGTTGATTATTATTATTATTATTAAAGCCTTTGGTTAACATAAATCTATCAATCTCAGATAAAACTAACAACTAATCTAGCATCAGCTGTCGTTTGTGGAAGAGAGTTCCAAACTTCTACCACCCTTTGCGTATAAAAGTGTTTCCCAAATTCACTCCTGAAAGGCCTGGCTCTAATTTTTAGGCTATGTCCCCTAGTCCTAGACTCCCCAACCAGCGGAAATAGTTTCTCTCCTTCTACCCTATCAGTTCCCCTTAATATCTTGAAAACTTAGATCAAATCACCCCTTAACCTTTTAAATTCCAGGGAATATAACCCTAGTTTGTGTAATGGGTTTAGGGAGGGAATTCCAGAGTGTGAGGCCCAGCTGGCTGAAGGGATGGCCACCAATGTTGGAGTAAAGGGTGGGTAGATGCACAAGAGGCTGGAGTCAGAGGAACAAAGATTTTGGGGAGGGGTTTGTAGGGCTGGAGGAAGTTACAGAGGCATTGGAGGGATTTAAAAACAAGGATAAGAATTTTGAATTTAAGGCATTGGGGAATCAAGAGACAATGCAGTTCAGTGAGGACAGAGGTGATGGCGAGCAGGACTTGGTGAAGGATAGGATAGGGGCAGCAGAGTTTAGGAATGAGCAGAAGTTTACAGAGGGTGAAGGGTAAGTGGCTGGCCAGGAGAGCATTGGAGTAATCGAGTCTAGACGTGAAAGATATGGACCTTTTGCTACATTAAAGGCGCTATATAAGTGCAAATTGTTGTTGTTCGACAAGGGTTTCAAAGGCAGATGGGCGAGGCAGAGAGGGGCAATGCCATGGGGATGGAAATAAGCAGTCTTTGTGATGGAGAGTGTTACGTCCGTGTATAATCAGACACAGACTGCGGAGAACGGTACAAACGATGTTTACTCAACGTGGCTCAGACTGCAACTGAACTGTACAGATTACTACTCAGCGTTATATACAGGTGTGGTCACTGCCGGTACTACAGTATACATGAGCTGTACAAAGTAGTTCCCCCCTTAAAGGTACATACATTACAGAGAGGATACAGAGTCAGAGACTTAGCTCAGGGTCGATTAGGATTCTGAGGCTGCGAATAGTCTGGTGCAGCCCAAGACTGTGGCTGGGGAAAGGGGATGGAGTCAGTGGCAATGACACAGAGTTTGTGGGGGTGCTGAAGGTGATAGCTTCAGTTTTCCCAATGTTTAGCTGGAGGAAATTACAGCTCCTCCAAGATTGGATGTTGGACAAGCATTCTGGCAGCATGGAGATGTTAACATATTTAAAATAAGTGGCTCAATGCTGTTAACATTGTAGAGAGGAACATGGTACAAGTGTGTTAAGTGTTCACACAATAATATAACCCACAATAATTTCCAGGCTTTAATTTTCTGAAGGGGTAAAACACAAATAACTTTCTAATATTTTTGATATTTTTTGATTATGCTTTGTGAAACACCTTGGGGCTGCCTTCATAGGTGGGCATAAAACATCCCGTGGCATTACTCAAAGAAAAGCAGGGAGCTTTCCTAGTGTCCTGGCCGATAGTTATCCCTCGTGCACAAACTGGCTTCTGCTTTTCCCTAAATTACAACAGTGATTATATTTCAAAAGTAATTCATTAGTTGTGAAGCGCTTTAGGATGTCCCGAGAACATGAAAGGCACTAATTAAACGCAAGTTCTTTATTTATTTAATATGGAACTTTAAGGTTTAAACAAGCTCTGGGAGCTAAAAGGTGTCCAGGAGTTCGGTGCATTTGATACATTCTAAGAATTCTAGGCTGAAATAGCTGACAGTGTGGCTTTAAAAGCAAATCCCCTCTAGCAGTCAGCTTGCACTTTGCTCTCCAAACTCTCTTTATTGCCTCCCTATCAGTTGCTAAGCAACTAGGAGTAATTTACAATTTGGTTCACTACACCAATCACAATTTAGTTTCTTTTCAAAGGCAGCAATCAGAACCCAGTCCCTCATGTAGCAGCCACTGATTGGCTTGTTTAAAAGTGTCGGACCAGGTTAATGCAAAACTATATTTTCCTGAATAAAGTTCAACTATTGCCCAGATATCACAATGAGAATACAGCTTTTTGCAGGTTTAAATGAATTTTAAAATTTGTTCAAAGAACAGAGAAAGTTTGAGACATACATAAATAAAGTTAGATACATACATAAATAAACTATCAGCTAGCATCTTACAAATTAGTTATTAGTTTAAAGAAAGGTATTTTGCAATTTTTCAATTGCACACTTGTAATCCTCTGAAACACTGCCTACAGCACTTATTTAAATATCCGGATTCTCAAAATGATTGAACTTTATTGTGGTCTGCCAATATGTGCACAAGTCTAGCAGCAGACTGACTCAGATCATATACAAGAGAGACTGGGGGGGATAAATTTGGTTGCTTTTGCGCCTCGAGGGGGCGCTAATGGGGCGCAAAGCACCTAGCGCCTGGGTGCAGAGCCGCTAACGCCTCCCACAAAATTCAGCGGGAGGTTAGCGGTGGTGGTAGCCAGTAGCGCCCCGCAGCGCTGTGCCTCCGATGATGACATCATCGCCGTGCACAGCACCCTGGCCGCAAACTTGGCTCGTGCCCCCTGACCTTCTATCGAACGCTATGTCCGACAGGATCAGGGTGTCGTGTTTGTGGCCAGGATGGCGTAAATTAAAGGGCAGGTGCTGGGCGGTCATTTTTTTTGGACTGTCCACCAGTACCTGCCTCCTCTCGTCCCCTCCTGCAGGGTGCCGACTGCGATCAGTCAGCCCGGCACTCTTTTGCCGGCACCCGCTCCCCGGTGGTCCAGCAGGGCCCCGGTGCACGCTGCGCTAGGCCCATCCCCTTTAATCAGGGGAGGGAGGCCTGCAGTACCATGGTGCTACGTGCCGACGCGCGTGGCGCAGCTGCATGTAGTGCCGCGATATTCAATGGGAGCGCCCCAAGAGGGAGGAGGAAGGCTTCATGTAGCGCCCCGCCTCCTGCTTGGGGCGCTACCATTCAATTTCAGGCACGGGGTTGCTAATTTTTTCGGGGCGCTGAAAGTAGCACCCCAGCGCAGTTAGCGCCCCAAAGGGGGCGCGAGCCAATTTTTCCCCCTAAGACTTGCACAGGAGACATACATTAGCAAAATACTGGGGATGCTGGAAATCCAAAATAACAACAGAAAACGCTGGAAAAACTCAGCAGGCCAGGCAGCATCCATGAAGAGAGTTAATGTTTCAGACTGTTTCTCTCTCCGCGGATGCTGCCTGGCCTGCTGAGTTTTTCCAGCGTTTTCTGTTGTTATACAGGAGACATACATGTTCACTTAATAGGGTTGCAAGCAAGAAAAGAAAGACTTGCATTTACATATCGCCTTTCACGACCACTGGTCGTTTCAAAGCGCTTTACAGCCAATGAAGTACTTTTGGAGTGTAGCCACTGTTGTATTGTGGGATACGCGGCAGACAATTTGCGCATAGCAAGCTCCCACAAACAGCAATGTGAAAATGACCAGAAAATGTTTTTGTTATGTTGATTGAGAGGTAAATATTGGCCAGGACACCAGGGATAACTCCCCATCTCTTCTTCGAAATAGTGCCATGGGATCTTTTACGTCCACCTGAGAGAGCAGATAGGGCCTCGGTTTAACGTCTCATCCGAAAGACGCCACCTCCGACAGTGCAGCATTCCCTCAGCACTGCACTGGAGTGTCAGCCTAGATTTTATGGAGGAAAAATTGAGTCACGCCCCTTTGGGGCGCTAACTTTGCCAGGACACTGCTTTTAGTGCCCCGAAAAAATTAGAACCCCCTGCGGCCGAAATTCATCGGTAGCGCCCCAAGAGGGAAGCGGGACGCTACTAGAAGTGCTCCGTCTCCCTCTTGGGGCGCTGCGAGGGAATATCGCTCTGCAGCACGTCGCGATACTGCAGGCCTTCTGCCCCTTATTAAAGGGGAGGGGCCTAGCACAGCGGGACCTGGGGACCAGCTGGGCCACCAGGGATCAGAGTGCTGGCAAAAGAGCCCGGTACTCAAGAGAGTAAAGCCGACACTCCGTGGGGGCCTGAAGAGGAGGCCGGAAACAGCAACGGGGGCAGGTGCTGGCAGGCGGCCAGCAACAGAAATGGCCGCCCAGCACCTCGCCTTTAATTAGCACCGCCCCAGCCGCAGGTAGGCCCCCCATATTCCATCGGACATAGCGTCTGGCAGTAAGTGAGTATAGGAATAGGAGGATAGAACAGATGAATGCGTGGCTAAGGAGTTGGTGCAGGAGGGAGGGTTTTAGTTTCCTGGATCACTGGGCCTGCTTCTGGGAAAGGTGGGACTTGTACAAGTCGGACGGGTTGCACCTGAACCAGAGCGGGACAAATATCCTTGCGGGGAGGTTTGCTAGCACTGTTGGGGGGGGTTTAAACTAACTTGGCAGGGGGATGGGATACAGAGGGGAGCTGAAATAGGGGGTGATGTGCTGCCAATTATAGAGAAAAAAACAAGTCAGCTTGGTAGACAGGGCAAATATACAAGGGCAAGGCTGGATGGCATCTATTTTAATGCAAGGAGTCTTGCAAATAAGGTGGATGAACTGAAGGTGTTGATAAACACATGGGAGTATGATATTGTTGCTATCATGGAGACATGGTTGAGGGAGGGGCAAGACTGGCAGCTCAATATTCCGGGGTACAGAATCTTCAGGCGAGACAGAGGGGGGCGGTATAAGAGGAGGGGGTGTCGCAATATTAATTAAGGAGTCAATTACTGCAGTAAGGAGGGATGACATATTAGCAGGTTCCTCTAATGAGGCCATATGGGTGGAGCTTAAAAACAAGAAGGGGGCAAGCACTTTGCTGGGAGTGTACTATAGGCCTCCAAACAGTCAGGGGGAGATAGAGGAACAGATATGTAGGCAAATCTCAGAGAAATGTGCAAATAATAGGGTAATAGTAATGGGGGATTTCAACTTCCCCAATATTAACTGGGATAGTCAGAGTGTGAAAGGCACAGAGGGTGTAGAATTCTTAAAGTGCATCCAGGAGAGCTTTTTGAGCCAGCATGTAGAAGGTCCTACAAGAGAGGGGGCGGTACTGGACCTAATTCTAGGGAATGTGGCCGGCCAAGTGGAAGAAGTGCTAGTAGGTGAGCACTTTGGTGACAGTGACCATAATATGGTGAGATTTAAGGTGGTCATGGAAAAGGACAGGGATGGGCCGGAAATAAAGGTTCTAAATTGGGGGAAGGCCGATTTTAATAGGATAAGGCAGGATCTGGCCAAAATGGACTGGGATCAGCTACTTGTAGGAAAATCCGCATCGGAGCAATGGGAGGCTTTCAGAAGGGAGATTGAGATCATACAATGGCAACATGTTCCCGTAAAGGTCAAGGGTGGTTCCAAAAACCACAGGGAACCTTGGGTGTCAGGGGATATACGAGAATGGATTAAAAAAAAAAGGTGGGCTTTTGGCAGATACAAAAGGCTAAAGACGGAGGAAGCCCTAGAGGAGTACAAAAAGTGCAGGGGGATACTTAAAAAAATAAATTAGGAGATCAAGGAGGGGCCATGAAATAACACTGGCGAGCAAAATAAAGGAAAATCCTAAGATGTTTTATAAGTATATTAAGGGTAAGAGGATAACTAGGGAAAAAATAGGGCCCATTAGGGACAAACGTGGAAATCTGTGTGTGGAGCCGGAAGATGTAGGAGGGGTTCTAAATGAATTTTTTGCATCTGTTTTCACTATGGAGAGGGACGATGTAGACATAGAAATAGGGCGGGGGGACTGTGATATGCTCGAACATATTAACATCGAGAGGGAGGAGATATTGGCGGTTTTAGCAGGCCTAAAAATGGATAAATCCCCAGGCCCGGACGAAATGTATCCCAGGCTGCTGTGTGAGGCAAAGGAAGAGATTGTGGGGGCTCTAACACACATATTCAGAACCTCTCTGGCCACAGGGAATGTACCAGAGGACTGGAGAACCGCTAATGTAGTTCCATTATTCAAGAAGGGGAGTAGGGAAAAACCGGGGAACTACAGGCCAGTGAGCCTAACATCAGTGGTGGGAAAATTATTGGAAAAAATTCTGAGGGACATAATTAGTCTCCACTTGGAGAGGCAAGGATTAATCAGGGATAGTCAACATGGCTTTGTCAAGGGAAGATCATGTCTGACTAATTTGATTGAATTTTTTGAGGGGGTGACTAGGTGTGTGGATGAGGGTAACGCAGTGGATGTGGTATACATGGATTTCAGTAAGGCCTTCGATAAAGTCCCGCACAGGAGACTGGTCAAGAAGGTAAGAGCCCATGGAATCCAGGGTGCCTTGGCACGTTGGATACAAAACTGGCTTAGTGGCAGAAGGCAGAGGGTGATGGTCGAAGGTTGTTTTTGTGACTGGAAGCCTGTGGCCAGTGGGGTACCACAGGGATCGGTGCTGGGTCCCTTGCTGTTTGTGGTCTACATTAATGACTTGGATATGAATGTAAAAGGTATGATCAGTAAGTTCGCGGATGATACAAAAATTGGTAGGGTGGTAAATAGCGAGGAGGGTAGTCTCAGTCTGCAGGACGATATAGATGGGTTGGTCAGATGGGCGGAACAGTGGCAAATGGAATTTAACCCGGAAAAGTGCGAGGTGATGCACTTTGGGGGGACTAACAAGGCAAGGGAATACACAATGAATGGTAAGACCCTAGGCAAGACGGAGGGTCAGAGGGATCTGGGTGTGCAAGTACACAGATCCCTGAAGGCGGTGGAACAGGTGGATAAGGTGGTAAAAAAGGCATATGGGATACTTGCCTTCATTAGCCGAGGCATAGAGTATAAGAGCAAGGAGGTTATGATGGAGCTGTATAAAACACTGGTTAGGCCACAGCTGGAATACTGTGTGCAGTTCTGGTCGCCACACTACAAGAAGGATGTGATAGCTTTGGAGAGGGTGCAGAGGAGATTCACCAGGATGCTACCAGGGCTGGAGCGCTTCAGCTATGAAGAGAGACTGGGCAGATTGGGTTTGTTTTCCTTGGAGCAGAGGAGGCTGAGGGGGGACATGATTGAGGTGTACAAAATTATGAGGGGCATAGATAGGATGGATACTAAGGAGCTTTTTCCCTTAGTAGAAGGGTCAATAACTAGGGGGCATAGATTCAAGGTAAAGGGCGGGAGGTTTAGAGGGGATTTGAGAAAGAACTTTTTCACCCAGAGGGTGGTTGGAGTCTGGAACTCACTGCCTGAAAGGGTTGTGGAGGCTGGAACCCTCACAACATTCAAGAAGCATTTGGATGAGCACTTGAAATGCCATAGCATACAAGGCTACGGACCAAATGCTGGAATATGGGATTAGATTAGACAGGGCGTGATGGCCGGCGCGGACACGATGGGCCGAAGGGCCTCTATCCGTGCTGTATAACTCTATGACTCTATGTCGGGGGCGCTACCGAAGATCGCGGCCGGGATGCAAGCGGGGCACTGCACACGATGAAGTCATTGCCGGCAGCGCAGCACCGCAGGGCGCTAACGGTTACTGCCGCCGCTATCCTCCCGCTAAATATCGCGGGAGGCATTGGTGGCGCTGTGCCCGGGTGCTAGTTGCTTTGTGCCCCGTTAGCACCCTTTAGGGTGCTAACAGGAGGTGCAAAGCAACCAAATTTTTCCCCCTATGTGCTCAAGTCCCTGGAGTGGGACTTGAACCCACAACCTTCTGAATCAGGGGCGAGTGTGCTACCCACTGAGCCACAGCACTCCAGGAATGTCTTAAAGGTATCGCTGCGAGCAACTCAGGAGAAAAATCATACGGTCATTAATAAAATCGTGTGCTTTTTCCATTTTCTTTGAACACTTTCATTTATTAGTTATAAAAATATTGGAGATGGGGAAAAATGGCTGTTTGGCTCGGCATGGCAGTTGGTGGTGGGAGATCATGCGATGAACCCTCCAGGAAAACGTCCAACCAGATTTGACAACCCTATTTCTTGTCAAATATTACCAGTCAACTTCTAACCTGGAACCCACGTGGCAGTAATTCCACAGTTGCACAGCACGGACCGTGAATTCATTTTAGTATGAAATATGTGCCACTCTAAGTTGTTTGTATTCACCACTAATATCTTGAAGGTAGGGTTGTCAACTCTGGTTGAACATATTCTTGGAAGTTTGATAACGTGACATTTGCCCGCAGTTTGCAAATGTTTTTGCATTTACCTTATAAAAGTTGGGTCCCCCGTAGTTGAGTGTCTGCTTGCGCATAACTGTATTTTTAGAAAAAATTACTAGAATAGTTAAGGGATCCCCATTTTGTTTAAAAGTAGACTGTCATGTATTCTAGTTTTTTGTAACCATCTCATTTATTTCAAAGCAAGATTTGTAAGGTGCCTCCACATTTTTAAGCTTATTCTTTTGGCAAACATAGAAGTTGCATCAGTCTGAGTAATTTTTCTATATTCAGAAAATATGAGTTATGTTACTATGTACTAAATTTTATAGCAGTTTATTTAGCAAAAAAAACATAATTTGTCCAGTTTTATCTCCTGTGCAATTTGATTCATTTTGTAAGTGTTGATATTTTTTGTTATTGAAATACAAAGGTGTTACATTGAATGAATTTTATTTCAAATGAAATTTGTTTAAGCTAAACAAATACTTGTTGATCAACTGCTTTAAATGGAAAATAAAATTGAGCAGTGTCGTCCAGTGGTATTGCATGTATTCTTTATATTCTACTTGTACAACACATCTTTGTTAAGAGTAATAGTTTGAAGTTATTTGTTTCTAAAATTTGTTTAAACTAGTCCTTTATTTGTGGCTTAACACATCTTGTGAATCCATCTTACCTCTTGTCTGGTGGTTTTGGACTTGATCTCAAGTTGGCAAACCCACTTGTGCCCCTCCATGCCCTTTGCCCACCCTTTCCCAGTGCTCTTTGCCCAGTGCCATCCGTTCCCTTTGCCCAGTACTGCCCGTGCCCTTTGCCCAGTGCCGCCCATGTCCTTTGCCCAGTGCCCTTTCTCCAGTGCCTCATGCCCTTTGCCCAGTGCCGCCTGCACTCGTTGCCCAGTGCTGCCCGTGCTCATTCCCCAGTGCCCCGTGCCCTTTGCCCAGTGCTGCCCATGTCTTTCCCATGTCTTTCCCCAGTGCCGTCCATGCCTTTTCCCCAGTGCCACCCATGATCTATGCCCAGTGCTGCCCATGCACTTTCCCAAGTGCCCCATGCCCTTTTCCCAGTGCCCATGCCCTTTGCCCAGTTTCTCCCGCGCCCTTTGCCCAGTGCCGCCCGCACCCTTTGCCCAGTGTCAACTGTGCCCTTTGCCCAGTGCCAACGGTGCCCTTTGCCAGCCGTGCTCTTTGCCCAGTGCCAACCGTGCTCTTTGCCCAGTGCCAATCGTGCCCTTTGCTCAGTGATGTCCTCCACGAAAGTCAGATAGCCAGTTGGTGAAGGATAGAAGACTAGAGCCTAGTCTTTAGTTGCTTACAAGCCTTTATTTACAGAGGGACACATTACATACTGTGCATCCCCAAGATAAGCTTGCAACCCTTCCCCAGCCTACTCCCACAGACAGCCAAGCCAGATTATGTCCTTGACAAATGACTGCATGCATGCACTCTTTCAGCAGGGGTCACTAGATAGTGATCAAGAGTGGGAACTCTAGCCCAGGAAGACGGGCCAAGTGTAGTTTCCCAACTGCTGGCCCAGCAGAGATCAGCTAACTAAGCACAGCTTGGGAATTGAATTGCTGTGCTTGACCTCAACAGTCCCTGAGGAACATTCAGCCAAGCCTCCTGCGACTGATCATCATCCAATAACCTTTGCTGGAAGATTCCTACCTGTAGATGTTGAGTGAGGAGCGGATTGAACTCAGTTGTGATGCCCACCACAATCAAATAATCTGTCTACACTAGTTGGGTTAGGGTACAAGAGGTTTGCCAGTAACCATGGAACTGTACCCGAGCTAGAGTTAACACCTTCAAGAGAGGAGGAGAAGAAAATGTTAACAAGACCATGGTGACATAGTACCTCATGCAAACTAGAGCAAAGTTATGGTAGGTTAAAACCCCGTAACACACAGCTGAAACTACTGCAGAACCTCTGCCTTTGAGCACTACACAAAGTACCCAGTGTGCAGCCATAGGCTGTGTAAAAATAACACAACTATAACCATATCAAAAACCTTAAAGACAAACACAAGTCCTAATGTGAAGTGATCTAAAGGCACATTGTTTGAAAGCCTGCAGTAAAAGACCTGTAGTTAACTATAGCAACAGACGCAGGAGCAGGGCGCAGCAAAGTAGGCTCTTTACAAATCTGGAAAGACCTGTCATGTCTCACTTGTCTACAGAAAACATTACTCATTCTGATTACCAAGAAAAAGTATTATGTTAATGCATCATGTTAAAAGTATGCTGTTTGAAAATAAATAATTTCAGCTGCAATGGGTCTATGGTCTGTCTCAGCTTTTCTGATCATACCTCACTTCGATCAAGGGTCCTTCTTATTTGTACTGCAGTAACCCTGCTGGGAGCAATAACACTGCCTCTGAAGAGCACATGAAAGAGTCCCCAGTATAAAGTGATATCAATTCTGGGCTGGTGAAACCATTTATTGCAAGCTGCTGTCTTTTCCCTTGTCTCCTTCCACCCACCCTCTCCACCCCCCCCCCCCCCCCCAACTTGCAACCTTCTGTCTACACACTGCTAACCTGGACAGTGCATTTATCCACTGAGCCACCAACGGGAGCACATGAGATTTATTTAATGAATATAATTTCACTTTTTTTGAGTAAACTACAAAAAGAAACATTCAGCAGCATCACATTGGCTTTTCTCCATTTCAAAATAATTCTAAGGACTTTTTAATCTTTAAACTCATTTGTTCCAGGCCTTTCTTTCGGTTCTGTGCAATTAGAAAAAAAGGAAATTAACGTTGGAAAAAGGAAACTGACCCAGAATGTGCAGCTCCTTCAATTACAGCTTCCGTTTATTTCATTACCTTTCTGGTTTTTTTAATTTTATGCTTTCCTCCTCCACCTGTTTGCCACATGCCCATACCTGGGAAGGGTTAGCAGGTGGGTCCCGCTCCCTCTGTTGACTTCCCTCAAGGACAGCAGCATTTCTGCAGAACTCATTGAGAGTGATTTTAACAAAACCGGCCCAGTGGGAACGGGGTTTGGGTCGGACGCCTGTTTTACACCCTGCCTGATTTTATGCTCCATTGACATCAATGGCCCCGCTACAGTCAGGCCGGTTGGGTTAAAATTCCCCCCGCTCATTTTCCTATTTAAATGCAGGCTCCTTTGACTGTTGCTACTTTTCTTTCATGATCTGTTCATCTGCTCTGTATGTTTATCTAAATGTATGGGTTTCAGTACATGACAGTGGAGGAGAGCACAGGACTCCAAGCCAGGAATAACTGCAACTTATATATAACTTAAATTAAATAAAATGAAAAGTTGGCAGTAGATTCATACCCAATGTAAAGAAAAGACAGACTTGCATTTCTATAGTGCCTTTCTCGACCACTGGACATCCTAAACGCTTTACAGTCAATGAAGCACTTTTTGAAGTGTACTTACTATTATAATGTAGGAAACGTAGCAGCCAATTTGTGCCCAGCAAGCTCCCACAAACAGCAATGTGATAATGGCCAGATAATCTATTTTAGTGATGTTGATTGAGGGATAAATATTGGCTAGGACTCCGGGGAGAACTCCCCTGCTCTTCTTTGAAATAGTGCCATAGGATCTTTTACGTCCACCTGAGAGAGCAGACGGGGCCTCGGTTTAACGTCTCATCTGAAAGACGGCACCTCTGACAGTGCAGCACTCCCTCAGCACTACACAGAAGTGGTGGCCTAGATTTTTTGCTCAGGTCTCTGGAGTGGGACTTGAACCCACAACCTTCTGACTCAGAGGCGAGGGTGCTACCCAATGAGCCACGGCTGACAAGTGAAAGAAATTTCACTTATATTTCACTTTTCATGTCCTCAGGAAATCCCAAACTGCTTCACAATCAATCACTTTTTTTTTTGAAGTGTAATCACTGTTGTCATGTAGGCAAATGCGGCAGGCAACTTGCACACAGAAAAGTTCCACAAACAGAAATGCGATAAATGACTAGTTAATATAGTTTTGGTGGTGTTTGTTGAGGGATAAATGTTGGCCAGCACATCAGCAGAAGCCTCCTGCTCACCTCCAAATAATGCCATAGGATCTTTGACATCCACATGAAGACATGCAGGACCTCGGTGTAACATCTCATCTGAAAGACGACACATCTGACAATGCAGCACGTCACTCATTACTGCACTGTAGTGTCAGTCTAGATTACGTACTCGAGTCCCTGGAGAGTTGCTTAAACTTTGGGACATTTCTGCGAGATGTGACAAGATGCTATGTAAATGCAAGTCTTTCTTCTTTCATGTGTGCATGCCTTCAAACATATATTTTTTTAATTCCAACCAGCTGGGAGTGGAACTAGGAATCTTCAATGAGAGGTTGCCTGGCAGCTTTAATGTGGTTTACAACTTTTAATTGCAACTGTGTGGCTTAACATGAGCAACATATCACAGGAGATTCAAGTTAAACAGATGAATCAAATGTTAACAGATGCAGTATAACGGTCTGGTCTGTATGTGGTGCTCAAGGCAATCTTATTACGATTTGGAGGATGTAAAATATTCCATGGCACTATTTCAAAAAAGAGCAGGGGAGTTCTCCCTGGTGTGCTGGACAATATTTATTCCTCAACCAACATCACAAACAGATTATCTGGTCATTATCACATTGCTGTTTGTGGGAGCTTGCTGTATGCAAATTGGCTGCCACGTTTCCTACATTATAACAGTGAGTACATTTCAAAAAGTACTTCATTGGCTGTAAAGTGTTTGAGGACGTCCTGAGGTCACCAAAGATGCTGTAGAAATGCAAGTCAGTCAGTCAGTCTTTCTTTTTCAAAAAGAAAATACTGCAGATGCTGGAAATCTGAAATAAAGAGTTGCCCTTGTCCTCACCTTTCACCCCACCAGCCTCCACATTCAATGGATCATCCTCTGCCATTTCCTCCACCTCCAGCGTGATCCCACCACCAAACACATCTTCCCCTCACCTCCCCTTTCAGCATTCTGAAGGGACCGCTCCCTCCGCGACACTCTGGTCCACTCCTCTATCACCCCCAACACCCCTTTCCCTTCGCCTGGCACCTTCCCGTGCAAGCACAGGAGATGCAACACATGCCCTTATACCTCCCCCCTTCCCACTGTCCAGGGCCCCAAACACCCCTTCCAGGTGAAACAGCGATTTACTGGTACTTCTTGCAATTCAGTATACTGTATTCACTGCTCACGATGCGGTCTCCCCTACATTGGGGAGACCAAACACAGATTGGGTGACCGCTTTGCGGAACACCTGCGTTCAGTCTGTAAGGGGGGCCCCGAGCTTCCAGTCGCCTGTCATTTTAATTCACCGCTCCACTCCCACTCTGACCTCACCGTCCTCGACCTCTTGCATTGTTCCACTGAAGCTCAGCGTAAGCTCGAGGAACAGCACCTCATCTTTCGATTAGGCACTTTACAGCCTTCTGGACTCAACATAGAGTTCAACAATTTCAGATCATAACCTCGGCCCCTATCCTGTATATATTTTTTATCCACACCTTTTGTTTGTGTCTTTTCTTCCCTCCCACAGGGCAGCTGTCTTTCATTCTGCCAGCGCAATTTACACTTCATCTAGAGCCATCCTTTGTTTCTTAACCTGTCCCATTACCATCTCCTTTTGCCTTGAATATCTCTTAATGTCCCTTAACCTCTCCTGCCTTCTATCCTATCACAGACCTTCCCTTTTGTTCTTTCATTCCCTCCATTTCCCAGCCCCTACACTTGCTTAAAAGTCTGTTCCATTTCCTGCTTTTTTCCAGTTCTGACGAAAGGTCATCGACCTGAAACGTTAACTCTGTTTCTCTCTTCACAGATGCTGCCTGACCTGATGAGTATCTCCAGTCTTTTTGTTGTTTTGTAGGCAAATACAGCAATCATTTTGTACACAGCAAGATCCAACAAATGGCAATGAGATGAATTAACAGTTAATTGGTTTTTGGTGATGTTGGCTGAGAGATGAACATTGGCCAGGATACCATGAGAACGACCCTGCTCTTCTTTGAATAATGGCGTGGGATCTCTTACATCCAAGTGAATAGGCAGAACGGACCTTGGTTTAATGACTCATCTGAAAAATGACACCTCTGACAATGCAACATTCTCGGTGCTTTATAAAAATTAATTCACGGGGTGTGGGCATCGCTGGCAAGTCCAGCATTTATTGCACATCCCTAATTGCCTTTGAGAAGGTGGTGGTGAGCCGCCGCCTTGAACCGCTGCAGTCCATGTGGTGAAGGTACTCCCACAGTGCTGTTAGGGAGGGAATTTCAGGATTTTGACCCAGTGACGATGAAGGAACGGCGATATATTTCCAAGTCAGGATGGTGTGTGACTTGGAGAGGAACTCGCAGATGGTGGTGTTTCCATGCGCTTGCTGCCCTTGTCCTTCTAGGTGGTAGAGGTCGCGGGTTTGGGAGATGCTGTCGAAGAAGCCTTGGCGAGTTGCCACAGTGCATCTTGTAGATGGTACACACTGGTGGTGGAGGGAGTGAATGTTTAAGGTGATGTATGGGGTGCCAATTAAGCGGGCTGCTTTGTCCTGGATGTTGTCGAGCTTCTGGAGTGTTGTTGGAGCTGCACTCATCCAGGTAAGTGGCGAGTACTCCATCACACTCCTGGCTTGTGCCTTGTAGATGGTGGAAAGACTTTGGGGAGTCAAGAGGTGAGTTACTTGCCATAGAATACCCAGCCTCTGACTTGCTCTTGTAGCTACAGTATTTATGTGGCTGGTCCAGTTAAGTTTCTGGTCAATGGTGACACCCAGGATGTTGATGGTAGGGGATTTGACGATGGTAATGCCATTGAATGTCAAGGGGAGGAGATTAGACTCTCGCTTGTTGGAGACAGTGATTGCCTGGCACTTGTGTGGCACAAATCTTACTTGCCACTTATCAGCCCAGGCCTGAATGTTGTCCAGGTCTTGCTGCATGCGGGCATGGACTGCTTCATTATCCGAGGAGTTGTGAATGGAACTGAACGCTGTGCAATCATCAGCGAACAGAGATTGGACTGACCTTGGCTATGAGCCGCTCCACTATTTTGGAGGAAAGGGGAAAATTGTTGCTAGTGGTTGAACATTTTCAAACCATAAGTGCCCAAGAAGGTAATAGTAGTGTCTCAAACAATTAGTAGAAACAGTTATTGCATAGTAATAATATACACTATACAGGGACTGAGGACAATGTCTCAGCTGAAAATTTTTCCTGATGTTGGAGATTGAGAACAGCAAAGTGATTGAAGAAGATTCCCTGCTGATCCTCAACTCCCCAGCACTGTACCAGCAGTTGTTATTTATTACTTAACCTGATTATGGTGGAATGCACATCAGGTGGAAAGAGTTATTATGTGGCGTACCGATCACAGAAAGGACACAATCCGCTTTTTGGTCCGTAGACTATAAATCAGGCGTCATGCCTTTAAGAAGGATCACACCTTTAAGAAACTCGATCTGCAACATAGTTAAGCCCAGAGCGGGGGAGGAGCAGTCGAAGCTGTGGACTGATGAAAACCAGTCGGACTTGGTGTAGTCTCTGACGCCATTTTTGTGTTCAACATGTAGTCTCAACAATTAAACCTTTTCTGTTGAACCTCTCCGAGTTCAGTATATTTTGTTAGGAGTACGTAGACTCCTACATTGGTGACCCCGACGCTCAGGACGACTCCTAAGCGTAACCATGGCTGACACAAACGCAGTTTCTGTGAAGCTGCCGGAGTTCTGGGAGAACCTAGCCACCGCCTGGTTCCTTCAAGCCGAATCGCAATTCCGACTCCGCGGCATCACCGCCGACGCAACGATGTACGACTACCTCCTCGCCTCCCTGGGCAGCTCCACAATCACGAAAGTCTGGACAACACTGCAAAACCCTTCGGAGGAAGGCAAGTATGCACATCTCAAGGCCGCGCTCCTTAAAAAATTCACAGCCTCCCAATTCGTGCGCAACTGCCACCTCCTCGACCTCCCGGGCCTCGGTGACTCCACGCCGTCAGACTTGCTCTCACACATGCTTGCTCTGACCGACGAGAAACCGCCCGGCTCCCTCTTCCGCACGCTCTTTATCCGCCAACTACCCCCCAGCATCCGCCCGGCGATCGTGGCGTCCAGCCTCACAGACCTCGAGGACCTGGCCGACGAAGCCGATAAGCTCCTGTCCGCCGGCTCCAACCACGCCGTCACCCCCGACCTGGCCTCCGCAGCGTCGGCGCGCGCTCCACCCTCTATCGCGCGGCCACACAGCTCGGCCATGAGGCCCCCCAGGCCCACAAGCCCTCCGACCCAGGGCTACTGCTACTTCCATACCCGGTTCGGCGCACGGGCACGCCGCTGCAGCCATCCCTGCACGTTTCCAACCGCCCCCACACCGGCCTACATGATGGCCGTGGGGCAAGCAGGCGCGCTGCTGTACGTTACGGACAGCGCCTCCGGACGCCGTTTCCTATGCGACACGGGCGCACAGCGCAGCATCATCCCCGCGTCCACCCTCGAGATCCAGCGAGGCGGCCGCGGCCCTGCGCTGGCTGCCGCCAACGGCACCGACATCCGGACGTACGGCACCCGCACCGTCACCATCGACCTCGCAGGCCGCCGCTACCACTGGGAGTTTATCACCGCCAAGGTGCTCTCCCCGCTCCTCGGTGCGGATTTCCTGTGCGCCCACGGCCTGTTGGTCGACATGCCTCGGCACCGCCTCGTGGACATGAACACCATGCCACCTATCCCGGGCGCCATGACCCCCCCCCAACCCGCCGAAATGGCGTGGCAGTGCCGTGCCCGCTCAACGGACGACTACTCAGCACTCCTGGCTGAGTTCCCAGCCCTCACCAACCCGACCTTCTCCGCGAAAGTTGCTAAGCACGGGGTAGAACACTTCATCCCCACCACAGGCCCACCGGTGTATGCCCACGCCCACAGGCTGGACCCGGCCAAGCTGGAGATCGCGCGGGCCGAGTCCGCCACAATGGAACAGCTCGGCATCATCCGTCGCTCCAACAGCCCCTGGGCCTCCCCACTCCACATAGTCACCAAACCCGACGGGGGATGGCGCCCCTGCGGGGACTACCGGCGCCTAAACAACGCCACCACGCCGGATCGGTACCCCATACCGCACATTCAAGACTTCTCGGCTAGACTGGCCGGCCGCTCAGTCTTCTCCAAAGTCGACCTGGTGCGCGGTTACCATCAGGTGCCAGTCCACCCCACGGACGTTCCCAAGACGGCCATAATCACCCCTTTTGGGCTATTCGAGTTCCTCCGAATGCCCTTCGGCCTCAAAAACGCGGCCCAGGCCTTCCAGCGGCTCATGGACTCGGTCCTCCGGGACCTGAAGTTCCTCTTTGTCTACCTGGATGACATCCTGGTAGCTAGTTCCTCCAAGCAGGAACACATCGAGCACCTCCGCACCCTGTTCCGGCGGCCCAGTGAGCACGGGCTCATCATCAGCCCAGCCAAGTGCCAATTCGGCCTCAGCAGGATCGAATTCCTCGGCCACCACATCACGCAGGATGGTGCCATTCCCCTGCCCGCCAAGGTGCAAGCCGTCCAGCAGTTCCCCCGGCCTACCACCATCAAAGGCCTCCAGGAGTTCTTGGGGATGATCAACTTTTACAACCGCTTCATTCCCGGAGCGGCCTCCCTCATGCGGCCCCTATACGAAGCCCTCCGGGGTAAGAAAGACAGAATGGCGATCGAGTGGTTGGCGGATATGTTGACCGCTTTCGACTCGACCAAAAAGGCGCTCGCCGACGCTCGCTCACCCACAGCCCAACGCCAGGGTGGCCCTCACCACGGACGCCTCCGACCACGCGGTCGGCGCCGTGTACGAACAGTGGGTCGACGGGGCCTGGCAACCGCTGGCCTTTTTCAGCCGCCAACTGCGCCCCCCCGGAGGCCAAATACAGCGCCTTTGACCACGAGCTCCTCGCACTGTACCTGGCAGTCCGCCATTTTAGATTTCTTCTGGCGGGCCGCCCCTTCACCGCGTTTGTCGACCACAAACCCCTGACATTCGCGATGGCAAAATCTGCAGACCCGTGGTCAGCCAGGCAACAACGCCAGCTTGCCGCGGTGTCCGAATTCACCACGGACATCCGGCACGTCTCCGGTTGAGACAACGTGGTGGCCGACTGCCTATCCCGCCCCGCCGTCCACAGCGCCCACCTGGCAGTGGACTATGCTCAACTGGCAGCGGAGCAACGCACCGACCCCGATCTGCTCTCCGCGCCCATAACCCTCCCAGGGCTGCGACTGACCGACGTCGCCTGCAGCCCGTCCGCCGTCACAGTCAAATGCGACACCTCCTTGGCGCAACCCCGCCCCGTAGTCCCGGCGTCCTGGTGAAAACGGGTGTTCGACATCGTCCACGGCCTCTCACACCCCGGCACCCGCGCGTCCATTAGACTGGTGGCCAACCGATTTGTCTGGCGCGGCCTGCGCAAAGATGTGCGCGTCTGGTCCAGATCCTGCATAGCTTGCCCTAAAATCCACCAGCACGTCAAAGCCCCACTCGAGGAGTTCACCGTGCCAGAAAGAAGGTTTGACCACGTCCACATCGACCTCGTCGGCCCCCTGCCGCCATCACAAGGTCACACGCACCTGCTGACAATCGTGGACCGTACCACCCGCTGGCCCGAGGCCATTCCACTGACGTCCACCACCACCGCCGACATCGCGAGGGCGTTCATCGGGACCTGGGTCGCTTGGTTCGGCGTCCTCTCCGACATGACGTTGGATAGAGGCCCGCAGTTCACCTCTGATCTGTGGGCCGCCATCGCCCGAAACCTCGGGGTGGCCGTTCACCGCACCACGGCTTACCACCCCCAAGCCAACGGACTGTGCGAGCGATTCCACAGGTCCATGAAGGCGTCCCTCCGCGCCAGCCTCGAGGACGAGGCTTGGATCGACCACCTCCCGTGGGTGCTACTTGGCCTACGCTCCGCGGTCAAGGAAGACCTGCAAGCCTCGGCGGCGGAACTCATGTACGGCCAGCCGCTGCGCGTACCCAGAGAGTTCCTGCCCACCGCCACGACCCCCTGGTCAGCTGACCAGCAAAGCCGCGCTTTCGCCAACTGAGCACAACAGTTCGCTCCAGTACCCACCGGCCGGCACGGCGAACCAGCAACCCGCGTACCACCTAGCCTGCACATGGCCAAATTTGTTTTCGTGCGCCATGACGCCCACCGAGGACCTCTACGGCCCCCATACGACGGACCCTACAAGGTACTCCAGACGGGGAACAAGTTCTTCCTCCTCCAAGTGGGCGGCAGAACTGACAAGGTGTCAGTCGACCGGCTCAAGCTGGCGCACCTAGAGCCTGACGAACCCGTTCAAGTGGGCCAACCCCCACCGCGGGGCAGACCGCCTAAGAGCCCGACGCGTCCGACCACCCCGCTCCCGACAACAACCGCCAAGAGCCGTTCCGGCCGTGCCATCAAGCCGCCACGCCGGTTTGTACACTCCCTACTAGCGGATTCTGGGGGGAGTTGTGTGGCGTACCGATCACAGAAAGGACACAATCCGCTTTTCGGTCCGTAGACTATAAATCAGGCGTCATGCCTCAAAGAAGGATCACACCTTTAAGAAACTCGATCTGCAACATAGTTAAGCCCAGAGCGGGGGAGGAGCAGTCGAAGCTGTGGACTGATGAAAACCAGTCGGACTTGGTGTAGTCTCTGACGCCATTTTTGTGTTCAACATGTGGTCTCAACAATTAAACCTTTTCTGTTGAACCTCTCCGAGTTCAGTATATTTTGTTAGGAGTACGTAGGCTCCTACAATTACACCATTGCTACCCTGTCACATTATGTCCCCAATGCAACTCTAGGTAAATAATCTAATATGGCTAACAATTATTACAGCTTTACAGTTTGTATATAGTTTAAATTTGTATGATTTGCCATTTAAAACAAATTATTATTAGACTAGATTAAAGAAGATGTGATGGCTCCATTGGTATGTACCACCCAGTATGGTACTGACCCACATAGGCCAGCAAGGTCCCAGTCTCCGGTGCTGAGTGAACTGATGGTAGTTGAGGTGCTAAAACTGACTTTGGTGCCCCTGGGTTAAGGAAGGGATAATCAGCCAGTGTTTCCACTTTTAAAAAATTCATTCCTGGGATGCTGGCATCGCTCCCATATACTGTCCATCCCTAGTTGCCCTTGAATGGTGGGTCTTATTCTTGAACCGCTGCAGTCTGTGTGGTGAAGGTACTCCCATAGTGCTGTTAGGTAGGGAGTTCCATAATTTTGAGCCAGCGACAATGAAGGAATGGTGATGTATGTCCAAGATAGGGTAGTGTGTAACTTGGAGGGAAACTTGAAAGTGGTGGTGTTCCCATGGGCCTGCTGCCCTTGTCCTTGTAGGCGGAGGTCGCGAGTTTGGGAAGTGCTGTTGAAGAAGCATCAGTGGTGGATGTTTAGGTTAGTGGGTGAGGTGCTGATTAAGTGCACTGCTTTGTCCTAGATGGTGTTGAGCTTCCTGAGTGTTGTTGCAGTTGTACCTATCCAGGCAAGTAGAGAATTGCACCTATCACACACAGAGGTTTTGGGGAGTCAGGAGGTGAGATACTCGCCACAGAATACCCAGCCTCTAACCTGCTCTTGTAGCCACGGCATTTAAGTGGCTGGTCCAGTTGAGTTTCTGTAAATGGTGGCCTCAGTATGTTGATGGTGGGGGACTCAGCGATGGTAATGCCATTGAATATCAAGGGGTGGTGGTTAGACTCTTTGTTGGGGATAGTCTTTGCCTGGCACTTGTGTGGCACAAATGTTACTTGTCACTTATCAGCTCAAGCCTGGGTGTTGTTCAGGTCTTTTTGGATGCACGTGGGCATGGGTTGCTTCATTTTTTGAGGAATTGCAAATGGAGCTGAATACTGTGCAACCACTGCTGATGATCATCCAGTGACTCCTGCTGGAAGTTGTGCAGACATTGAGTGAGGACAGCATTGGGTTTGGCTGTGATGCCTCCAAAGTGCTACAGCCTGCTGTCACTTGTTTTCGGCTAACACGTGAAAAAAAGGGGGTGAGGTAATAAAGAGTGCCTGGTACCTGCAGAATTGTATTGCAGCAGGTTGAGCACCTCAAAGAGAGATGAGGAGAAGGGGGAAGAAAATTGGATAAAAACAAAACCCTGAGTAAAATATTATAAACAAAAATGTCTCTACCTGTAATCAATGTAAAGTTTATAATGAGCATAAAGGTACACATGTATGTTGGGTTTAGCATACCCTGTGCAAAACCGACTGTAATTGCATGAAAATTCATGTCAAAACATACACTGAATGAAATCTGAGCTAACCAAATGCTTAAACATAGGCAATATAACAAAGAATGAAAAAAACAGAACAATCACAGCTCAAAAGAACATCTGATATTTAACCAATCAAGCAGTACACCATGTCTCACCCATCAGCACTCCATTCACAGAACCAATGAAACAGTACCTAGTGCAACCCGACACCACACAGGTAAAACAAAGAAACCACCTGTTGCTAACGTCAAAACTACAAAAAGAAAGCCTCAAAACTACCAAATGAAACCACACACACCATATAACACTGATATATATCAGCGTTGCCTCTGTATGGTCCTGTCGTTTATTCAATGTGTGTGAGTCTTATAAACTTGACAATTTCAATGCATGTTCTTAAAAGGAACTACAGGGTAGAAATTCTGATCGGTGAACTTCACTTATGAATACTCAAGGTACTCATACTACATTCCTGTGTGCTATTTTTACACAGGTGTTAACTTGTTTGTTTTAAAAGGGTTAATACCTGCAGAAAAAGAGCACACAAAGGAATGCAGTAGTAATATATTAAGCAGCTGCACGGAAAGTTCACAGATGGGAATTTCTGTCCTTATATGTAATTGTCATTGCAAAAATTCTTATTTAAGGTAATTCTTTATTGGGAAAAGCAGCATGTAGGGGAACTGTGACAATCAGATACTCCCAGAGGTATTGAGGGCAATTTTAACCCCAAGAACGGGTGAGTTTAGGTTGGGTGGGAAGTAAAAAAATTTTAAATTTCAAACCCGACCCCAACGCAGCCACTTCTGGTTTGAACAGGGGCGGGTCAGAGGGCAGACGACCAATCTGCTCTCAGGAAGCGGGATGGTCACTGAAATCTTTTAAGGAGGCTGCGCGCCTCCATTTTAACATGATTTAAAAAATTTTAACTCATATCGGCAGGGTTTCCCGGGGTTCAGGATTCCCGGCAGGTAAAAGGAAGTGAGTAGGGCCAGATCCATAAGGAAAGTGCCTTTACAGCACTGCATGTGGGCCAGGAGGAGCAGGAGTGTTTCCTCCAGGCCCAACAAGCAAACCCCGTGATTGCCCTCCCTCACCCCCCAACCTCCACCGCACCACCACCTTCCCCCCCCGCCCCGCCCCCCACAATATCCCCCCCCCCGGCCTCCACAATCTCCCTCCACGATCTACCCCTCCCCTGGCTCCCTGGCTGCTGCCTTATGCCGCAGCCTTTCCCGTCCGATACGCAGCCAGCCCGTCTATTAGGCTGGCTGCCGGGCGGGAAACCTGTTGAAAAAATGTAAAAGACATCCTGCACTTACTATGTGCGCTTCCCGTCCGGAAATCATCCAACCCCCACCCCACTCTCTTCACGGCCCTGAGTAAATATCAGGGCCAATGTGCGGTCTGTGTTACTAGAACTGATTCAGCTGTGATGCCCTCCCTGCTAACATTGATTGTCTAGGCTAACACATGAATAATGGTCTTTTGGGTGAGGCAATTAAGAGTAGCTGGAACCTGTACCCCAGCAAGGAGAGAGAAAAAAAGTAGGGAAATCAGAATACTGTGGTGTTGAGAGAATACTATGGTTCCTCCTAGCTCACAGAGATGTTTAAAATACGTTTTTTTTTAAACTCATCTTTCATTGGCAGCCACTGCTCACGCCACAGGCTCAGCTCTTGTAGTGCTCTGCAATGTCCAATTTCCCAGAGGGAGGCTAGAACAGGTCCTTTACATATGTAACTGAGGGGACTAACACCTGTTTTAGACGGTCGCCAGGGACGCCCGAAAAAATGGGCCAACCAAATATCGGATCAGACGTCTATCAGGTGTGATTTGGTCACGGGACATTGGTCCCCAAAATTGGTCCTCAGTGCGCCCCTTTTACGACCATAACATCCAATTTCTACACCACAGTTTCAGAGCAGTGAAACATGCAGGACCAGCTCCCACATTTAGCTTACACAACCAAAGGCACTCGGTCAGACACAGATTTGTAGGCCCATATTTTCATGGGTCTGTGATGCCATTGGTTCTCTGGAGTTGGGTTGTTTATGCTTAAAATTAAAGCTAATAGCGGGAGAATTGTGTTGTCAGCTGCACTCATGTAATGTAAAAGCACCTTAAGATTGGGTTTGGCTCAGTCTTATTTGAACACACAAATTTGGATAATCATAGATTATAGATGTGGGATTGCACTGTCCCCACATGGAGAGAGATCCCTCTGCTGATCTTGGATAATTCTTCAGGTTTCTTAGTCGAAATAGACTTACCACTGCAAGTAACAATAAACTGACAATACAAAAGCCATAATTAACTTAGAATTCACTGTTGATAATAATAGCAGATTATCATTTAACGCATTCATATTACATTCCTCTGTCTGCTATTTTAATGGGCTAATGTCGGCATTAAAATTGCCAGAGAGAAATGTCATACAAACACATTAAGCATTCATCCACTAATATCAGCAACAATAATTTCTAAGTTATAAAGGCTGCGGTTGACAAAGAAGAAATTATTAAAAGAGGCTGAGGGGAACACGGCAAAAGTACAGTCAGCGACCGATTCTACCATTACACTAAAATTTGGCTCAAGTTTGTCAAACCTGCTCAGCTCCCATATGATAAAGTTTCACTAACTCATAAGTCACCATTTCATAAAGGATCAGGTCAGTAAAACACTGTCTGTATTTGTAGATAGTTTTCCTTACTGATAGCACACATACAGATTGGGACTGATCTCAATTTAATATTTCAGGCACTAAAATGGAAAGATATCCGAGGATTACGAGCATTGGTGCATAAAGGGCATCAATTATCAGTTTTCCTTTCAAAATAAGAATTTTGCAGAACAATCCCAAAATAAATCCTCTCTCTCTCACCCCATTTAGTATCCATTTCTCGGAATCATATAGCAGTCGATTTTCGCTTGGGAAAACAGGTGTTAACGGGTCGGTAGGAGCCTGATAATGGGGTTGGTAGCCTTAGTGCCCCGCTATCCCCAACGATGGGCTCGCTGCCACTTTCACAGGAGTCTGCCACTGGGCGGCCCTAGAGCCTGCCTGAAACAAGCGGTCTGTCTCTTTCCCATGCAAATCAGGCTCCTAATGACGTAGTTAGGACCCCAATCGCCATTTTAAGAGTCATATGGGCAGAGCTTGCGATGTGAATACTTCGCCCGTGTGTACTGGTGTTCAGATCAGGAAATGGCCAGAAACATTTTAAAAATAGATTTGCCTTTGGAGCCAGTAGAGGCAGGAATCTTCCTCCTGGCTCCACAAAAATACTGCCGGCTCAGCCTTGCTCCGCCTCAGCTCAAACCCTTCCAAGGACCAACAATACCTGTGGGCCTCTGCTGGCATCCCAGCCGGACGACAGTTCTGAGGTTGAAGAGCGGTGAGCTACGTCGGGACGCCCGTTTGGCATCTGAAGCTCGCGTGCCACATTGAATTGAGGCCGCGGACTCCAAATCGTGATTGCCTCTCCGCCGCCGAGACGGGCGACCAGCTGGCGCATGCCGCTGGTCTGCCGCCCAGGAGTCAAAATCCACCCAATATTGCCTTCCAACCTCCCATCCAGCGTACTACATCATAAAATGCAAGAAAAACACATCCCAGGAAAAGCCCATCCAGTCTGTTTCGGTCTCATCATGACACGAGTTTACTTGCATCTTCAAAAAGGAATTACCACTGCCTTTGGCAAGAAAAGATGAACAAGTATTTAGTAGCAGGACAGAGAAGCCAGTCTCCTACCTTAGTTCCATAAATTGTTATCTTCCTAGTGCTTAGCATTTCAGTGAAGGCCACCATAGTAAAAGCTGCTGTCACTCCTCCCTCAAACTCCATATTCACAACCTGGCAGAAAGGTTCACTTAGTGAGAACTCAGTAATCTTCAAGCTACAAAAGTGACCAATGTGGTCTCCAGCCTGTGGCTAGATTTTAGTTCCTCCCAGCAGTACCTCTGCCTCACAATATCTTCTTATTTCTCCGTTTAGATTACAAACAATGGACATACAATAATTTACATGATAGGATAATTTATTGTACAGGACAATGTAGTTACTAAGCTCAGAACTGTAAGAAACACAGTGGCCGGAATCTTCCCAGCCCTGAAAGTGCGGGTTTGGAGGCAGGCCCGCTCTCAAAATGGGCCTGGTTGACAGCAGGGCAGAAGTCCACACTGAACCCGCCTCCGTGTAAGTTTCTCAACGCCAAACGGCAGGCCAGTTAATTAAGGTACTTAACATGTAGTTTAAAGCTATTTAAGAGGATTAAAAGCAGGCACTTACAATTTTACCAACTATTTGACGAGTTTGCCGTCCCTCGGGGAACACGCCAGGTAAGTGGAGTCGGGTTCTCAATGACTCTCCATTGCTTTCAATAGGTGACAGCTGCAAAAGTGGTATAAAAGCTACCATTTTACAGCTGTTCACTTTCCAATGTCAGAAGCTGTAGCCTTCAGTGTTAGGAAGAGTCTTTCCAGCCTCATACACTTTGGAATTGTTTGTAGTGAACTCGATATTCACTGTAACCTTCTCTGAAGAAAATTTCTGACCAGTGACTGATTGATTCTGTCAACTCAACTGGATCTGGCATATCAACAATCAAAATGGGCACGATTTATGCCCTCTCATCTTGATCCTCCAAGTCTGATGAGGAGCAGCCGCAGGAGCAGCAGAACCAGCCACAGCAGCAGCAGCAACAAGAGCGCCAACCTTCTCCTCAACCACCTCATGCTGCACAGGGCAGAGGGCATCAGCGCAGGGGTGCACCACACCGGCGGCATTACCCCCAGCACAGGGTCTATACGCAGAGGATGAGCTACCTGAACATGACGGAGCAGCAGTCCAGAAGGAGACTCAGGCTGTCGCGCCAGGTGGTCACCGACATTTGCGCATTGCTGGAGGAAGACCTGCAGCTCAGAGGAAGGGGTAAACAGCCATTACCAGTGGCTATCAAAGTCACCTTTGCCCTCAACTTCTTGCCTCAGGGGCCTTCCAAGCATTTGCCGCAGACATTAGCGGCATTTCCCAGTCTGCCACACACAGGTCACCGATGCCTTGTTTAACAAGTTGAGCAACTATATAAAGTTTATCACTCATCAAGCCAGTGTGACTGAGCAGGCGATCGGCTTTGCCGCTCTGGCTAGCTTCCCACGGGTGCATGGAGTGACTGACTGCACACGTGGCGATCAGGGCACCCCATCATAATCAGAGAGCTTTTGTGAACCACAAGGGTTTCCAACTCCCTAAACATTCAGCTGGTGTGCAACCAGAATAAAATCATCATACATGTGTGCGCCAAGTTCCCTGGCAGGTGCCATGATTCGTACATCCTGCGCCACTCCACCGTCCCTCAGCTGTTCGAAGTCTTTCAGGTTGGTTGCTTGAGGACAAGGGCTATCCTATCAAGACATGGCTGATGACACCTTTGAAAGGCCAGCGAACAAGGCTGATGGAAAGTACAATCAGAGCCTCATCTCCACTAGAACTATCATCAAGCAAACTATAGGGTTGCTTAAAATGCGGTTCAGATGCCTGGACAAATCTGGAGGGGCCCTTCAGTATGCACCAGCGAGGGTATCCAGAATAGTCATGGTCGGCTTCACCCTTCACAACATCACTCAGCAGCGAGGACTGGCGCTGGATGATAAAGATGGTGCAGAGCAAAGAGCCTCATCGGAGGAGGAAGAGGAGCCACATGAGGTTGGCAACGCCGATGAGGAAGACCTGGAGGAGCCGGCACAGCCATTAAGACCAGTTGCTTCAGCAGAGGTAGAGGCAGCCTCACCTCCCTGCTGCAACTGCTTAGATGCCTTTGGCGGTTGTCCTCTGGGTTTTGGGGCCTGTGAGGGCCCCGCCAAAGTCTGCTCTTCCTGCTACCGTGCAAGGACAGACTCAGCCATCACTTTCCGGGGAGGCATCTGCGACTTTGACCGAGGAGCTGGCAAGAGGGTGGAAGTTGGAGCGCTTGGCACAGAGCCCCCACTTGCATGTCCCCTCCCACCATCATCCCTCTCATGGGACACCCGGACTTCCCTGCTAGCAAGAAGCTGGAGAGCACCTTGCTGCACTTCAGTGCGGACATTAGGGCCCACGTCTATACTGATATCCCTCCTAGAAAGGACGTCTATGAGCCTCTGGTTTCTCTCCTCCATAGGTGCCCATCTATCCTCCACAGATGCCCATCTATCCTCCATAACCATCTATTTAGAAGAGAAACCATGTTGTCATTACACTGGCGCTGTGATTCCTCCATGCAGGTGGCCATCCTATCTATTGAGAAAGCTATAGATGCCAGTGACTGCGCCACGGTGCTGATCATGTTGGAGATGGACTCCTCCATTCTCTGCACACTCGTAGTCAGCGCAGTCGCAAAACCAGTCAGAGCCTCCTGCACTTGTTCCTGCAGCTCCAGAATCGACCTCTTCTTGGATGGCCTCCTAGACTCAGCGTCTGCATGCAGCCGAGCAGAGCTAGGAGACTCCTGCGCCCTCCAGCGAGGAGTTTCCACTGCTGTCGCTGTCTCCACCATCTGCTCTTGCTCACTTGTGATCTGTGAGACACCAGATGACAACACTACTCTATCTCGCGATGGCCTCACCGAGGTGTGCGTTATCTGTGCTGGTGCTGGTTTGCGTTCTGTGAGGTGACGCTGCGCCCTTAGAGGCAGAAGGCTGCTCTGAGCAGTCTTGTTCCTCTTGCTCTTGGACAATGGCGTGGGGTGGGGGAGGCTCCTGATGGACCTGTTGGAGAGTAAAGACATGATTTAAATATATGACATCTTAAGTGCAGACACATACCATTATTCACATCATCACCATTAGTTTTCTGATCACATAACACCCCATATGAGTTACTGATGAAAGGCATGCAACTGTATGGATAATAATTCTGTCACCAGCTTCTTCTATTGAGCCTCTCTCTCCGTCCCCCACTTCCGGAACCTCCACCACACCAGCAATATAGAGTGCTGCCTCCTCCGCGCTTGACAAATGAAAGATGGACTGAGGGCCTCCACCCGTTCTCTCCCTCTCCCTCTTATCGTGGGCAATCTTTTCCTGCAAGGAGGCAAAGAAGAGAAGGTTTAAAGAGACTGATGGAATCACCGTCATTAATGGAATGGCATACAGCTTCACAGGGAGACTTTGATGAAGTGGCTTGGCGATACCAAGTTGCCTCCTTTTGTGCTGTTACTTGCATTCATTGCATAACGATAATGCTGAGTGTGAGGGGTGGAAATTATGATAGGGACCTTATAATGTGAATAGAGAGAGACGGATGGATGAAGGTCTAAGGGAACTTGGGCTGAGTAACTTTGTGCAGGAGTATGGTTGGTAATGCACAGTGGTGGGGATGTGATGACAGGCACAGCATCATCAAGGTAAGTGTAGGTTTATACTTACTTTTCTTGATCTTAGAAGATCATTAAACCTTTTCCTGTACTGCACCCAGGTGCGACGCAGTACTGAATTCGCCGTTATCTCTTCGGCTATATTAAGCCATGCTGATTTAGTCTGTTGGGGAGGCCTCTTCCTGCCATCCACAGGGAAGAGAACCTAAGTACCCTCACTCCCTCTACAAGATGCTGGACGGACTCATCATTGAAACGAGGTGCCGATCTCTGCCTTTCAGATGTCATGGTACAGACCTCCACTCACTAACACAAGCTTCACGAAAGAAAATCCAACTGTCAGTAACTGGCCCCTTGAAATATACCGGCAAGAAGCGCGTCATCCGGAGACATCACTGGACCCGCTCCATTGTTTGGAATGGGAATCACGCAGGGCGGGCTTAACAAGGCCTTTAATGGTAAGATCTTATTTTTGGCCGGGATGGCCGCAGGACCGTGTTCGTCACCTGCTGCCACCATCTCCCGCCTTCGCCCCGCCCAGGTAAGAGAAATCGCGGCCAGTACTGCTATGCAAGTGAAATGAATGGAATGCATTACCATAAGTGGGTATCGACGCTGAATGGATCACAATTATTTAAGAAATTATCTAAAACATCTGAAGAAGTAAAATATTAAGGATAAAGAGGAGAGAAATGGGATTAGAGTAGCTCCAGCGTGGAACCAGAACTGGTATAGGTGTAATGGGCTGAATAACCTTCTTTGCTGAAATTTCTACAATTCTAAATGTTCACGCACTATAGAGCGCACAGATATGAAGCATGCAAAGGTCTTGTACTACAGTTTATGTTACTGTACTGCTCAGTTATAAAACTTAAATAAGAGTACTACTTATTGAGTATTTGGAAATATAATTACCTGATGGGTGACAACATCATTATCGCATTCATAAACACACCTCCCGTATGGACCTTCACGAAGTGCCTTGGTGACCGACTCAATATTAACGTCGGAGCCTTCACAGATGACTGAGATGGGCCATTCTTTATTACCCTGCTCAATAAAATAAAAACAAGCAGAATCCTTAATAGCCTTTCTCCTGACCATCAACAGCACCACTATTGCCATGTCCCCCACCATCAACATATTGGGAATCACCATTGACCAGAAGCTTAAATGGACGAACACTGTGGCTACAAGAGAAGGTCAGAGACTAGGTACTCTGCAATAAGTGGCTCATCTCCTGACCCCTCAAAGCTTCTCCACCATCCATGAGGCTCAAGTCAGGAGTGTGGCGGAACACTCACCGCTCGTTTATTTGGGTGCAGTTGCAGTAACACTCAAGGAGCTTGACACCATCCATGACAGAACAGTTTGCTTAATCGTTGCTCCTAGAACGGGACTCAATACTCATCCCCTTCACTACTGGCACACTGTGGATGCAGTATGTATGATCTGCAGGATGCACTGCAGCAATTCACCATGGTGGTATCGACAGCACCTCCCTCCCCTGTGATCTCTCCCATGAGAAGGACGAGAGCAGCAATGTCGTGGGATCATCACAGCCAAGTTCCTCTTCAAATCACACACCATTGTGACTTAAGACATATATTGCTGCTCCTTCATCGTCACTGGATCAAAATTCTGCAACATAATTGTGGAAGCACCATCACCATAGGGATCGTTCTGGTTCATTAGGTCCCATCACATTCTCAGGGAAACTAGGGATGGGCAATAAATGTAGCCTTGCCAGTGACATCCATATCCAGAGGATTAAAAAGGGTACAATTGCCAGCTGAATGGAGGAAGGTCACCAACTAAGTCAATGATGTTACGCAGGCCCCTCAAAGCTGGCTGTAAATGAGGAAGTCGTGTGCTGCTATCAGGAGGAAGGCCAATTTGGTCACATTTCTCATGCAGCTCATAAACCATGGCAACAATCTTCCCCTCTGCGATGTACCATTCGAAGCACTGTGCATGACCATTGATTTTTTGCACACACAGTCATTGCGTACGACAACCTTTTCTTGAAGGCTGAAGCAGAGGATTAGCCAACAGGTGTTATGGTGTCCAGACCATGGTGATCCTCTGCTGTCACACACTTTCTTAGTGGGGTCAGTGGCCATGTTACAGAGTGAAAGTATTATGGCTGCTTCCTGGAGGATAGCCACTGACGTGCATGATGACGTTCTTGTGGTCGCATACCATGTGAGCATTAATCAAGTGTAAACCCTTTCTCTTCATGAAAGCCATGCGGATGATATGCAGAGCCCTGATGCCCACATGGGTATCATCTGCAATGCACTGCACTCAAGGGAATCCTGCCCTCTGGTGAAAGCATTGCATCCTGTCTAGATGATGCCTCCTCCCCACAGGAAAAGTCCTTGCAAATATAACAGTTATTTCCAAAATATGTGTGCACTGCAGACTGCCTGATGCGGTGTGTGTCACCTGTGGTAGCTTGTATGTATGTGGAGTAAAAAAGCTTTGTGCTGTGTTAACCTTCACTTCTGCCAGAAGAGCCATCCCTGATCCAGGTGTTGTGTGAAGATCATTGGGCACAGGTGGCACAACTCTGTGGTAACCTGTCTTGTGAAGCACAGGTGGCGAATATAGGACTCCAATGACATGTGCAGATGCTGGCCCCTAGGTATTGACTGGTATGGGCAGAGCACCTGAGTATTCACTGCATTCAATTATGCAGCGCACTTGGAACCCACAAAGTAATACCCATCCTCACCTCTTTGTAAAGGTGTTACGTCAAAGCAAGCTGTAAGCAAAAATAATGAAGAAAACTGGTCGCGGGGAAAGGAATAGAGACCTTCCCAGAAAAAAAACAACTATTCCAGGAGCCAAAGTGTAGTGAAAGGTACATAACGCAACAAAAACATGTTTTTTAAAAATACTGATCTTCTCCCTTTAAGAAACCTACTTGAGTTCCCAAACCATCTAATGCTTCCAGTTTTTATGAGCAAGGCTTATGCTGTGGACAGAGACTGACCAAAGCCATAAAATCCAGGCCCAGGCCACTTAAACAGGGGTTTCAATATTCTAATGAAGTCGTGCATGTTGACCGCACAGCCTCAGTTGAAGTGCAGAATTTGATGTATTTACACTGGCTATCAGGGGTTGGATTTAGACAGATGTAGCCCCCTTGCTGCTGCCAATGCTGGCTGCCAGCGTAAACAAGGTATTGTTTTATTTGTTGTGAATGTTGAAAAGGCTGAATACAGGGAGCTGGCTGAGCCGCTGGTCCTGTATAGAAAGTGATTTAATACAGTATGTTATCTGACACAAGGGGACAAAACTGCTTAAACAAAGTTTGGAGCCCTGCTAATTGGATCATACAGTTTCCTTTTGGCCTTTTCTTTCCTATCAGGTTTGCCCTTTTTCTTTATACTGCGTTCCACCTGGTAGAGATAGTGCCAGGCTGCTACAATGCAGTCCTAAAGAGGCAGGCTTCGCTGCCGACCGCCCGAGCTTCACCAGATGTCCTCTTATACTGGCACAGACAGATCGGTCATGCTTAGCAGCTGCGCGATGAGCATCCCCTTGCTCTCCTGGCAGAAGGCATGGGCTTTTGTGCTGCTCTGTTCAAACCCCGGCCTTTTGCTCTCCCATTCAGTTTCCTTTTTTAATGTCCATTTGTCATTCATGCAGTATTAGGGGGCCCGCACGAGTTTAACGAGCAGATGGCCACATTTGTGTAGCCTGCAAAAACTTTTGAACAAAGGAGTGCTTAATTGTATGACCTTTATACTATTAGTCTGACAAAGGCAAAGCCGTTCTCCATGGTAACAGATTTATTCCTGTGCTTTTGTTACATTGCTGTTAGTTACTCATGTATCTGTGTTTCTGATAGCCGGCTGCACTAGTTGAAAAAAACGAAGTGTCTCTTTATCAGCATTCATCAAGGTTGCGGGATGGTTTTGGGCATGTGTACCTCACGGTCAGTATAGTCATTCCAATTTATGACAATTGCATATTAACCATTCAGTAGATATTAATTCTCCTATTTTCTCAGTGAATGCAACATGTAACTGAACCATATAGACTAGGAAGGTCCTAAGGTTTGGTTCCTGATCTGTGCTGAATTAGCTGATCTCAACCAGGAGGATACTAGAGCACTGTAAGTGCCCTCAGTCCCTAAAGTCCAGAGAGAGGAAAATCAGCCAGGGACCCTACTCCTGATCACTATCCAATGAATCCTGCTTGAAAGCTCGGATGCATGGACATCAGATGAGGACAGGATCAGGCTCCGTTGTGAGGCCCCACCGAGGTAGAATTGTTTGCTGACACTCACTGTCTGGGATCCCACATAAAGAATGGCCACTTGGGTCAAGTACCAGAGATCAACTTGTGCCCATCAATCTGTTCCCCAGCATCAGTAAATACCGTCAGGAGAGGAGGGGAGAAAAGTGAAGACCAAAAGAATATATCTTTTTTGACCCTCACGAGTCTGACCATACTCATTCGTCACTTTGTTGCTTATGAATGAAATTGTTGCTTCATTAGGTTAAATAAAATTCCAATTACACAGGCCTGCACAAAGCACCTCTTGTATATGCCGCACTGCGTCCCTGGTGAGTAGAGGCACTGCCTGGTGTGGTACCAAGCCATACAGGTCAGGATAGTCACACATTCAATCCTTGGTCTGTACTGAGTTAGCTGATCCCCGATAGGTACAATAACTTACATTTATACAATGTTCCTTGTGTAGATGGACAGCTGAAGGAGAGGTGGATCCCAAGCAGTAAGATGAGGGGAGGAGCTAGCCTAAATGAAAGATATAGCTCCAATTTTAACCCCCGCGGGCATGCGGAGGGTTTAAATAGGAGCAGAGTAGTGGTTCAGTATACTGTATCTGCTCAGTCTAGTGTTTGTAAATCTACTCACTTTCTTGACACCTTCCAGGTAAAGTTTCTTGGCAGAGTATGGGCAGCACTCCTCCACAGCACAATCCAAGCATCGGGCAGCAGCACCTTTAGGCTGGATAGGAGGGAAAATTGTTAGTCCTTTTCGCCTATATAAAGGCACAAAAACTTGACAATATACAACTCAACAACATTTAGATACGAGTGCATACTAAAACACAATGAAACAGAGTAAATTACCCTTGATAATGCGCTCTCAATGGCCTAGTGGATAATGATACTAAGCTGTACCAACTAGAAGATGCCAACTTTGATACACAGTCCGTGTTGAGTTGGTTAATCTCCGCTCTAGTGGCAATAGGGACACTACAATTCCCTGCTGGGCAAGGGAAGGAAGAAATAAACCAGGGTTGCTAGAGCAAATTTGTAGGCAAATGTATAAGAAGTGCAAAAACAATAGGGCAGTACCCTAAATATTAACTGGGATAGAATCAGTGTTAAAGGTATAGAGGGTGCAGAATTCTTAAAATGCATCCAGGAGAACTTTTTTAGCCAGTACATAGCAAACCCAGTAAGAGAGGGACAGTTCTGGACTTAGTTTTAGGGAATGAAGTTGGGCAGGTGGAAGAGATATCAGTGGGAGAGCATTTTGGTGGTAGTGATCATAATTCAGTTAGATTTAGCATAGTTATGGAAAAGGACAAAGATAGACCGGGAGTAAAAGTTCTCAAATGGGGAAAGGCCAATTTTACTAAGCTGAGATGTATTTTAGCAAAATTGGACTGGAAACAGCTACTTGAAGGTAAATCAGTGTCAGAGCAGTGGGAGGCATTCAAGGGGGAGACAGTGAGGGTTCAGAGCAAATATGTTCCCACAAAGAGAAAGGGTGGTACTCCCAAATCTAGAAACCCCTGGATGTCAAGGGGCATACAGGGTAGGATAAGGCAAAAAAGAGAAGCTTATGTCAGATACCGAGAGCTAAATACTGCGGAAAGCCTAGAGGAGTGTAGAATAGAAAGTGCAAGGGTGAAATTAAAAAGGAAATTAGGAAAGCAAAGAGAGGGCATGAAAAATATTGGCAAGTAAAATCAAGGAAACCCAAAGATGTTTTATAAATACATAAAGAGCAAAAGGATAACTAAAGAAAGGGTAGGGCCTATTAGAGACCAAAAAGGTAACCTGTGTGTGGAGGCGGAAGTCGTGGGTATGGTTCTTAATGAATACTTTGCGTCTGTCTTCACAAAAGAGAAGGATAATGTAGACATTGTAGTTAAGGAGGAGGAGTGTGAAATATTAGATGAGCTAAACATAGTGAGAGAGGAAATATTAAGGGGGTTAGCATCTTTGAAAGTAGATAAATCGCCAGGCCCAGATGAAATGTATCTCAGGCTGTTAAGAGAAGGAAGGTAGGAAATAACGGAGGCTCTGACCATCATTTTCTAATTCCCTCTGGCTACAGGTATGGTTCCGGAAGACTGGAGGACTGCTAACTGTAAGGTTATCGACTTTTTTCTTATTAATTTGCTTATTAATACTTGTTTTATATATGTAGACGATCATAATTAGCTTAAAGGGTAGATGGGAAAATAATGGCTTACTTGACTAAATAAAGAGCAAACATTTATCACAATATACATATTCTTCTTCTTAGGCAGTCCCTCGGAACCGAGGATGACTTGCTTCCACATTTAAAATGAGTTCGCAGGTGACTGATGAGTCCAATGCGGGACCTACAGTCTCTGTCCCAGGTGGGGCAGACGGTGGTTAAAGGGGCGGGTGGGTGGGGTGCTTGGGTTGATGTGCACTCCTTGCGCTTGGCTTCCGCTTGCTCCCGGAGAAGAGACTCGAGGTGTTCGGCGCCTTCCCGGATGCTTTTCCTCCACTTTGTGTGGTCTTGGGCCAGGGATTCCCAGGTGTCGGTGGATGTTACACTTTTTCAAGGAGGCTTTGAGGGTGTCCTTGAAGTGTTTCCTCCGCCCACCTGGGGCTATCTTGCCGTGCCGGAGCTCCGAATAGAGCACTTGTTTTGGGAGTCTCCTATAGGGCATGCGGACAATGTGACCCGTCCATCGGAGCTGATTGAGCGTGGTCAGAGCTTCGATGCTGGGGATGTTGGCCTGAGCAAGAACACTGACGTTGGTGCGCCTATCCTGCCAATGGATTTGCAGGATCTTGCGGAGGCAACGTTGGTGGTACCTCTCCAGTGCTTTGAGGTGCCTGCTGTACATGGTCCATGTCTCTGAGGCATACAGCAGGGCAGGTATCACTGCTGCCCTGTAGACCATGAGCTTAGTGCCGGGTTTGAGGTCCTGGTCTTCAAACACTCTCTTCCTCAGGCGACCGAAGGCTGCACTGGCACACTGAAGGCGGTGTTGGACTTCGTCGTCGACGTCTGCCCTTGTTGACAGTAGGCTCCCGAGGTATGGAAAGTGGTCCACTTTGTCCAAGGCCTTGTCGTGGATTTTGATAATCGGGGGGCAGCACTGTGTGGCGGGGGCAGTAGAAGGAGCACTTTGAATATACATATAACTGAACAATGGTACATTGGAATATTACAGCAGGACCTTGGAAAAGGGCTGGGAACTGCTCAAGCATAGCAACTAGACTGATAATGTACCAAAGCAGACAGATAGGAAAGGGGCCTGCATGTCAACCAAGGTTCTTGGAATAGCTTAACAACTGTGAAAAAAAAAGCACAAGAAAAAGGACTGCAGAAGGTCAGGTGATACGAGAGATCCTATGGAGAAAGAAAGGAAGGTGAAGTGTCAACCGGTGATAGGTCCAGGGAAGCTCCATAGGTTTGAGTTGAAACTAACGGTATAAGAAGTGGACCCCAGCAGTGCTCCAGGGTAGATGATTTGAGTCGAGTTCGCTGAATTCGGAGAGGCACTCAGAGGTGGAGACAGAGCAGAGGGGCCACGAGCCAGAGGGTGTAGATGACTCTTTCTTTTACTCAAGGCATAACGGGGTAGTATAACTATTCATTATACCTTGTAAACTGCTGCTTAAGATACAGTAATTGTATTGATCCTTGCTTGTGCTGAATAAAGTTTTAAATCACTGCCACCAATACAGGTCAACATCGAATCATTTGGAATAGAGGTCCCAAAAGGGGGATTCTCACATAACATTGTACCGTTGTTTAAAAAGGGATAGACCGAGTAATTACAGGCCAGTCAACCTAACCTCAGTGGATGGCAAATTATTGGAACAAAATTCTGAGGGACAATATTAATCGTCATTTAGAAAGGCACAGATTAATCAAGGTCAATCAGCATGGATTTGTTAAGGGAAGGTCATGTCAGACTAACTGGATTGAATTTTTTGAGGAGGTAACAAGGAGGGTCGATGAGGGTAGCACGTTTTGATGTTCTGCATGGATTTTAGCAAGGCTTCTGACAAGGTACCACATGGCAGACTGGTCAGAAAAGTAAAAGCCCATGGGATCCAAGGGAAAGTGGCAAGTTGGATCCAAAATTGGCTCAGTGGCAGGAAGCAAAGAGTAATGGTCGACAGGTGTTTTTGTGACTGAAGGCTGTTTCCAGTGAGGTTCCGCAGGCCTCAGTACTAGGTCCCTTGCTTTTTGTGGTATAAATATATAAATGATTTAGACTTCAATGTAGGGGGCATGATTAAGAAGTTTGCAGATGATATAAAAATTGGTTGGGTGGTTGATGGCGAGAAAGAAAGCTGTAGACTGCAGGAAGATATCAATGGACTGGTCAGGTGGGCAGAAAAGTGGCAAATGGAATTTAAGTTGGAGAAATGTGAGGTAATGCATTTGGGGAGGGCTAACAAGGCAAGGGAATACACAATAAATGGTAGGATGCTGAGAGGTGTAGAGGAACAGAGGGATCTTGGAGTGCATGTCCACAGATCCCTGAAGGTAGCAGAACCAATCTTCCGCCTAAATTTTTGTGGGGTACGCGGTGATCAGGATCAGGATAGTGATCAGGAGTGGGAACCTTGGCTGAGGCACAAAATCCACACAGTGCATATCAAGAGCAATCTCTGAATAACCTCAATAAGCTGATTCTCAAATAATAGAAAGTCAGACACAGATTGTAATTCAGTGAAACTGTACATTCCAACTGCCCTATTCCATCCACCCAGAAATATATTGAAATAGCTCCCCTGATGACTCAGTTTATCTAGTGAATAACTGAACTACATGACCAGGAAAGTCCCAGTTCAATTCTTAATATTTGCTAAGTGCCCTAACTACTGATTGCCATGAAATCAGCCAACTCAGCACAGACCAAGAAGTAACCTGGAAGCTTCTTGTCTGTATGACTTTGTATCATGCCATGAGCTATATTTACCCAACATTATATGTATATTAATAGCAGGAACACCTGAAGCAGAGGAAGATACAGAGGTATGGGGAAAAAGCAGGACAATGGAATTTGTTTTGGATTGCTCTAGAAAAGAGCCGGCACAGACACAATGGGCCAAATGGCTTCACTCTGTGCTGTAAACTTTCATGGTTCTACAGGACTACAAGTCCAGGATATGAGACACAAATTGGTGCGTTGGTTGGTTACAAATTTAAAAAAGACACTAACCTTGTTCTCTTTGGTAAAATGTGAGAGAGATCCAAATGATGAAATCTTGATGCACCTTAAAAGGAAATGAGATGTCTGATCAAATGGCTTCTTATTGCACCGATGTAACATTTTATATTCCACGCCAGCCATCCTTGTAGCCTAGGTCGGGGTACGATAGTGTAGCGGTTATGTCACTGGGCTAGTAATCCAGAGGCCTGAACTAATAATCCAGATAAACATGAGTACAAATCCCACTGCGGCAGTTTGAGAATTTGAATTCAGTTTAAAAAATCTGGAAATAAAAAAGTTGCTATCAATAAAAGTGACCACGAAGCTGTCAGACTGTTGTAAAAACCCAACTGGTTCACGAATGTCCTTTAAGGAAACCAGTCTGGCCTATACGTGACTCCAGTCCCACACCAATGTGGTTGACTGTTAAATGACCACTGAAGTGGCCTAGCAAACCACTCAGTTGTTATAAAGAGTTCAGTGTTCAGGAAAGCCCACCACCATCTTATCAGGGAAACTAGGGATGGGCAATAAATGCCGACCTTGCCAGTGCCACTGCCACTGGGTGGATGAATACACAATAAATGGTAGGATGTTGAAGAATGAATAATCTAGTGTTAATCTGTGGTAAGCTACAGACAGCCTTAGGCAGCGCACTTACATCCACTAAGAATTGGAACAGGAACTGCGGTCATAATTACCCATCAGGAGTGGGAAGTCTGGCCAATTTTCCTTTCCTTGACGCAGAGGTCATTGCCTTGACTGATATCAGCAAACTCGGCACAGAATGGGGATCAAACGTGGGGTCTTCCTGGTTTGTGTGGAAATTCACAGGATAAACTCAAAGACCCACTGGGGAGCTGATAGCAAGTTATGTATAATCTCAGAGGCAGGTCTACAATATGTGCACTCCGCCAAGATTAGGCAATGCCTGGGTCAAGCATGTTACTTTTAATATTCTATTTTTCCGTTTTGAACTCCAATCTCACTTGCTGCCATAAAACACTTTTGCTTTTGCTCAGATTAATCCAGACTGCCAAATAATCAATGGTCCAGTGCAACTGGTAAAACGGTGCGGTCCTGTGGGGTAGTACTTTCCCTCAGTTCCTTCATCCCTTTCTGTTCAACTGCATGAAAACTAGCTAGACTTTTCCAACAAGGGCAGGCAAGTTCAAACATCAATGGAAACTGGGATTTACAGTCCTCGGGGCAGCCAATGCTCCAACACTAGCGCCTACTGGGTTGGGCTTTACATCTAATAAACAACCATTTAAAACAGTCCTCGAGCGAACTTACACCGTCCAAAAAAAAAACACAAGTTACAGCAGTTGCCATCAAATCATAGCTTATGTTAAAAGGGTTCTTACTTGATAGTATTAAAAATTCTTTAAATTATTGATGTTGAATGAACATAGCCAGTAGCTACAGTGAAGCAGACAAATGTAATAGTTTCCAGAACACATAACGTAACTGTGCCTTGGGAGTTACAAATACTGCATCCGCTAATCTAGTGGTTTCTGTTGGAGCATTCATGGAACCAAGTACTGGGAGTTTGCTGTTCTCATTAGCGGGGGAAAAAATGTTTCCCTTTACACTCAATGGGGGAGAAATTGGGTGAGTAGCGCCACCTGTTAGCGCCTAAAGAGGCAGTCAGTGGCTGTAGTGCCACTGGCTGCGTCTCCCGCGATATTCAGTAGGGGCGCTAATGGTGGCATTAGGCATTTGCGCTGCGCCGCCACCAATGACGTCATCGGTGTGCGCAGCGCCCCATTCGTGCCCCGTTCGCGATGTTTGGTAGCGAACGCTGCAGTTGCGCCGTTCGCTACCCGCGCCCGGTGCACGGGGCCTTACTGTGCCGGCAGCGGCGCAAGTTAAGGTGGAGGTGCGGGGCGGCCACTTTTTCGGCGGCCGCCTGCCAGCACCTCCGTCCCCGGCCTCCTAACCACCCCCCCCCCCCCCCCCCCCCCGGCGGCATTGCCGGCTGTTTCCCGAGAGCCCGGCACTTCTCCTTGGTGCCGGGCTCATTTGCCAGCACTCGCGAGCGGGGATCGCGCTGTTGCAGGCACCTCCCCCTTAACAGTGGGAGGAAGGCCTGCAGTACCACAGCGTGCCGTGCCGCAGCGTGTGGCGCTGCGGCACGTTGCGCTGCGATAATCAGTTTCAGCGCCCTAAGAGGGACGCGGAGCGCCTCGAGCCTCGCCCCATGTCCCTCGAGCAGCACTGAAACTGAATTTCTGCCGATCGGTATTACTCCGATCGCTGCACTAAATCCTGCGCTCAGGCGACTTTTGCGCCACTTTGGCGCCCCAACCCAATTTCTAGGCCCTTGAATTGTATCCTTCAGGTACTATCTTTGGACAGCTTCACCCTCCCCACCAGAAAAAAATGTTCATAGAAATTAATCATTCTTCATGTGTGAGCCTGTATAGTGACTGTTGGGAAGCTGTTCTATCAAAAAGTGCATCACAGCTCAGCTCGATCCTGTACTCATCCAAAATCCACCCATGTGCAATTTCCAGCAAGTGTAATTTGATAGTGATTAGCAGCAGAAACCCTCCCTAATGGGGTGACACAGTCAATTGCAACTAAAACCAGATCATTCGGCACAGACCTGCAATTGAACCTGGGACCTTCTTAATAGATTTATTTTCTTATTCCAAATAATATAAGCACCAAAGTTATCACCTTCCATTACATGCATGGTTTGTAATTGTTTTTCACCTCTTTCCGAACATCAAACTGTTGATGATGTCAATGTCATGGCAAGATTTAGCCAATAGTGAGAAGGTGCTTTCCTGCTCATTTCTCCAATTCCCTCGGACAAACGAATGAGCAAAATGATAAAAACCAACCTAGGATAAGGAGGAAAAGCATTCATTCTCATCTTACTAATAAAAAGCATTCTGTCTATATTAAATGAATGTTGAGATGCTCCTGTCTTTCTGATTGGGTCTATGCTAGCTACATGCTATAATCAGGCATGTGGTTAGTAGGAACCAATCAGATCTGCTCATCACATTTCAGAACAAAACAGAAAGCAGTCATTGACATTGTCACAGAAACTGAAAGCTGAAATAACTCACCATTTAAAAGTTTTAACTAAAAATTGAACTAAGTTAAAGTCCTGGGTTCTTGAAAAGCATAGGACTTAATTTATAAGCAAATGGAGTCAGGCTTACTCAATTGGGACTAATTGGATAGCTCTTTCAAAAAGCCAACACAGACACAATGGGCCAAATGGCCTCCTTCTGTGTTGTATGATTCTATTCTATGAATTACATTTTTAAAATAAATGTTCTCCATGAAAATAGGACAAATCCAATCCAGCCAATTACCGCCCCATCAGTCTACCTCAATCATTAGCAAAGTGATGGAAGGTGTTGCTGACAGTGCTATCAAGCGGCACTTACTCACCAATAACCTGCTCACTGATGCTCAGTTTGGATTCCGCCAGGACCACTCGGCTCCAAACCTCATTACAATCGTGGTCCAAACATGAACAAAAGAGCTGAATTCCAGAGGTGAGGTGAGAGCGACTGCCCTTGACATCAAGACAGCATTTGACCGAGTGTGGCATCAACGAGCCCAAATAAAATTGAAGTCAATGGGAATCAGAGGAAAAACTCTCCACTGGCTGGAGTCATACCTAGCACAAAGGAAGATGGTTTTGGTTGTTGGAGGCCAATCATCTCAGCCCCAAGACATCGCTGCAGGAGTTCCTCGGGACAGTGTCCTAGGCCCAACCATCTTCAGCTGCTTCATCAATGACCTTCCCTCCATTATAAGATCAGAGGTGGGATGTTCGCTGATGATTGCAGTGTTCAGTTTCACTTGCAACTCCTCAGATAATAAAGCAGTCCATGCCCGCATGCAGCAAGACCTGGACAACATTCAGGCTTGGGCTGATAAGTGGCAAGTAACATTCACGCCACACAAGTGCCAGGCAATGACTATCTCCAACAAGAGAGCGTCTAACTACCACCCCTTGACATTCAATGGCATTACCATCGCCAAGTCCCCCAACATCAACATCCTGGGGGTCACCATTGACCAGAAACTTAACTGGACCAGCCACATAAATACTGTGGCTACAAGAGCAGGTCAGAGGCTGGGTATTCTGCGGCAAGTGTCTCACCTCAAGGCACAAGTAAGGAGTGTAATAGAATGCTCTCCATTCGCCTGGATGAGTTCAGCTCCAACAACACTCAAGAAGCTCGGCACCATCCAGAACAAAGCTGCCCGATTGATTGGCACCCCATCCACCATCTTAAACATTAACTCCCTCCACCACCGGCGCACCATGGCTGCAATGTGTACCATCTACAAGATGCACTGCAGCAACTCGCCAAGGCTTCTTTGGCAGCACCTCCCAAACCCACGACCTCTACCAACTAGAAGGACAAGGGCAGTAGGCGCATGGGAACACCATCATCTCCAAGTTCCCCTCCAAGTCACACATCATCCTGACTTGTAAATATATCGCCGTTCCTTCATCGTCACTGGGTCAAAATCCTGGAACTCCCTCCCCAACAACCCTATGTGAGTACCTTCACCACACGACTGCAGCGGTTCAAGAAGGCGGTTCACCACCACCTTCTCAAAGGAATTTAGGGATGGGCTATAAATGCTGGCCTTGCCAGCGATGCCCACATCCCAGGAACGAATAAAAAAAAATGAGCAATGCTACAGGAAAATAACTAATTTCTACTTTGACTATTGGACTTGCTTTTTGTAATTTTCAAAATATTGCTTTACAGTAATGAGACTGGAAAGGTGTACGGAGTCATGAACTTGGTCTCCATTCACCATTAACATTGGCCCTGATTCAAGCCTCTCCTGTTGGGTACTGTGCATTTGCCATGACTGTATGTGGTCTGCTATTAAGGGGAGGAAAATGAAAAGTACAGAAGAGAGTAACAACTTGAATATATAGAGTCTCGTTAATGCAGAAAAACATGTCAAGAAGAGGAAAAAAAAGGAATAAAGAAACAAACAAAAAGGAGTACATGAAAGTAGGAAAATATGAATTAGGAAGAGCAGGATAGAAAGAAGGAAAGAGGCGAGGAAATTAGGGCGGAAAATAAGAGGAAGCATAGAGAAAGGACAGAAACAAAACATAAAAGGGTAAAAATTGGGTAGCCCCCCCCCTTTGGGGCGCTACCTTCGCGGGGTGCTAATTTTAGCGCCCCAAAAAAGTTAGCACCCCTGCGGCTGATTTTCCCAGGTAACACCCCGAGAGGGAGGAGGGGCACTACTGGAAGCGCCCCGCGTCCCTCTTGGGGCACCGCGAGGCAATATCGTGGTGCTACGTGCCACAGCGCCACGTGCTGCGGCACGTCGCGTCATGGTACTACAGGCCTTTCTCCCCTTATTAAAGGGGAGGAGCCTGGCGCTGTGCGTCCCGGCGCCCAGCTGGGCCACCAGCGATCGGGAGTGCCGGCAAACAAGCCTGGCACTCAAGAGGAGTGCCGGGCTCACGGAGAGCAGCCGGCACCCCGCGGGGGAACTTCATGGGGGCCGGGGACATCAACGGGGGCCCGCCACTTCCCCCTTTAACTAGCGCCGCCCCGACCGCAGGTAGGCCCCTGACCCCGGCGGACATAGTGTCCGGCGGCAAGTCAGGGGGCGCCACCCAATGTTACAGCCAGGGCGCGAGCAGGGCACTTCGCATGGTGATGACATCATCGCCGGCGGCACAGTGCCGCTGCTAACTTCCCGCTGAATTTCACAGGGGGCGTTAGCAGCGCCGCGCCCAGGCGCTAGTTGATTTGCGCCCTGTTAGCGCCCTCTTAGGGCACTAACGGGAAGCGCAAATCAACCGAAGTTAGCCCCCAAGGAAATTAAAGATAAGAACAGAAAACCAATCACAAGCATCTCCTCTCATGGCCTAGTGGGCAGAGCCACTGAACTATACAGGCCAGAAGATTCCAAATTTGATCTCCAGTATATACCGAATTGGCCAATTTCAGTCAGCGTGACAGTAAGGTTGCTACAATTGGTGTGTGAACATCGCATGAGTGTAGTGTCACACCTGGCTGTGATTCCCCGCATGATTAAACAGCCTACCAACAATTACTGTCTAGGCTTACAGATGACGAATGGAGACTTGGGTGAGGAACCAGAGGGCTGCCAGTAACTGTGAAACCCAGTATCTTCTGGAGAAAAAGAGAAAAAATGTGGGGAGAAACCCCCAACCAAGCCTTCTCAGAAATGACGAAGTGATACAATTTTGTTTATCTACAGTTTTATTGTGCCTTGACCAGTGCTAAACACTTGAGTTGCATTTGAGCACAAGAGGACATACAGGACAGGGAAAGATACAAATCCCTACTTAGGGATAGATCTTACCAGAGATAGATCCATATCTAGCATTTTATCACGTAATTAAAATCTCATTAAAGAACATATGAAAAAGGACAAGAAAAGACCAACTGGTCCATCCAGCCTGTCCCATTAAAGCATTGTGCAATACACCATCCACCCCTTCACCCCCCCATCCCTCCCCGTCCTGCAATCTCCTGGAAGAGGCAACAAAAACCCCGCCTCACACAGTGAATTACTTTTGGAGTGCAGTGACTTATTATGAAGGCAAACCATGTAACTACATACATGGCTCCTGCCTTAGGGTCAAGAAAGTGTGGGGTCAAGCCTTATACGCGGGACTAGCACATAAACTACGCTGGTACTGCAGTGCAGAGGCAGTATTGTATATCAGAGGTGTCATCCTTTGGATAAGAAATTAAATCGAGGCTCGGTCTTCAGTGGTTCGATGGGGAGATGCTAAAAAATCCCATGGCACTATTTGAAGAACAGCAGGGAGTTATTTCAGTGTCCTGCCCAACATTCCTCTCTCAACCAACACCACCAAAAAATAGAAACAACCCAGTATACATCATCAGGCAGTATGAAAAGTCTCTAAGAGGGTACTTTTACAGGCTCGACATTCTCAATATCTTTTTTACTTTAATATTTCATAGTGGGGGGGGGGGGAGGGTAGGACTTTGAATTAAGAGTATTCTCTCAAATTTTTAATGTTTGAGATCTTATTAGTCGTAAACTGATGTCAGCTGTTTTTTGGTCAAATTCGAGCAAGATGGGACTGTCTTCCAGAATGAATGGTGAGACCTTGAAAGATTAGAAAAAGAGGTATTTAAACCTAAAAATGATTGTGTGCAATATTAGTGTACAAACGCTTAATTAATTTATAAGATATTATTTTGTCAGTTATTTTAATGGAGATGTTAATCCACTTAAAATAAACAAGTTAATGTCTTTGTTAAAACTATGGACAAGCGGGGCTGGATTTTACCAGCCCTGAGGAGGCGGGACTGCTGGGCAAGTCAAAAAGAATGGGAGCGGGTCCCGAACCCGCTCCCAACCCACCTCCAACCAATCTTCCCGGGAGTCGGGTCCCCGACTCCTAGCGGCGGGAAGAGGATTATAGCCACTTAACTGCCTGTTAACAGGTAGTTAACAGGCAGTTAAGAGGCTTTTTCCAATTTTTAGACTTCTGCTGCGGGCTTCCCGATGTCGGGGAGCCCGTCAGGGTAAGTGAGGCGTGCTGTGGGTCTGTTGTTATGTTGATGTATAGATGACAGCTGCAGAAGTGGTGTGAAGGATGTAATGGGACACTGGTGAGCATCAGAGGTAAGGAAATGTTGGGAAAGTCATTTTTAATGTGTTTAGATTTTTCTGTAGGTGACACGCTTTGAAGTGTTTGTGTGGCCTCACCTCATTGGGAGAAGTGACAGATTGCTTCTGTACCCTCACCTGCAGCTGCCATCTGTTTCATCCTAAGGAGAGAGTCACTGGAGAGTCTGGGTGCAAGTGCTCACCTTCGTACAGTGATTGTCAATGTTTGACAGCACCGTAATGCTGTTAAATCATCTGCCAAAAATTTATGGTTCATGTGCCTTTAAGAAAACCGGCAGATGAAGCGTCATCAACTGACGTCATCTGACACCGGCTTTCCCTCAATTGGCCAGCAAGCCTGCAGGGCGGGCTTCACAAGGCCAATCAGGGGAAAATAGCGTCTGTGCGTCGGATGTCGCTGGGGGCGGGACTAGAACCCAGAAAGCAGCAGTCCCGCCCCCAACGCGTCTCGGTGAGTAAAATCCAGCCTGTGATGTCATAAAAACCATCTTAATACACTAACATCATGCCTAGTAATATATAGGCTTTAGAATTTAAAAATATAAATGATCTATAATAGGGTTGATATGCCTATCAATTAGTCCAATAAAAGGCGACGAGTTAAGAACGTAACTGAAGGTTTTTATTGGCTAAATAACAGAGCCCACCCTCGTGGGTGATCCGATCCAACAGGGAGGAATACTAGCCAGTCAGCTACCTTTATACCTGGGCAGGTAATGGGCGGAGTCGGAGGTGGTCAGCCCAGGTATAACAGTGCGACAAGAGGCGACCTCGTGTAGTGATGTGACAGTGAGAACAGTGAGAACAATATACAGTGATAACTATAACAGTGGTTTACCACATTCACCCCTTGTTTAGATTAGAGTCCGGCGGGGTGAAGTGTATTACCAGCTCTGGTATGTCAGTCTGTCCGGAGGCTTCGTTAGCCTCTCCGATCGTCGCAGCGGCGGTGTTACATTATCCGGTGTTAAAGCTGGTGTCTGCGTAGTCGGCAAAGGCTCGTGGGGTTCCGGCATGCCGTCTACCTCGGCTGGACTCGGGGGGTTGGGAGGGGGGGGTGAGGGTGCGAGGTCTCGTAAGGAGACAGTGTCCTCCCGTCCGTCTGGGTAAGCCACATAGGCGTACTGGGGGTTGGCGTGCAGGAGGTTCACCTTCTCGACCAGGGGGTCCGTTTTATGGGCCCTCACGTGCTTTCGCAGCAAGACGGGTCCCGGAGAGGTCAGCCAGGTTGGTAGGGTGGTTCCCGTAGTCGACTTCCTGGGGAAGACAAACATTCGAGCATGGGGGGTGGTGTTAATGGCAGTGCAAAGTAGTGACCGGATGGAGTGCAGCGCAATCGGGAGGACCTCTTGCCAGCGGGAGGTTGGGAGGCCCTTAGACTTTAAGGCTAAGAGGGTGGCCTTCCATACCGTCGCGTTCTCTCTTTCCACCTGGCCGTTCCCTCGGGGGTTGTAGCTGGTGGTCCTGCTTGCTGCAATACCCCTCTCCAATAGGAACTGACGGAGTTCCTCGCTCATGAAGGAGGCGCCCCGGTCACTATGTATATAGTTCGGGAACCCGAACAAGGCGAAGAGTTTGTTCAGGCATTTAATGACCGTGTTACTGGTCATGTCTGGGCAGGGGAAGGCAAAGGGGAAACGGGAGTACTCATCAACGATGTTGAGGAAGTACACATTACGGTCGGATGACGGTAGGGGCCCCTTGAAGTCGATGCTCAGACGCTCGAAGGGGCGGGTGGCCTTGATCAGGCTTGCTCTGTCCGGCTTATAGAAGTGCGGTTTGCACTCAGCACAGATCTGGCAGTTCCTGGTCATGGTCCTGACCTCCTCGATGGAGTATGGCAGGTTGCGGGCCTTAATGAAATGGTAGAGTCTGGTGACTCCGGGGTGGCAGAGGTCATTGTGGAGGGTCTGAAGTCTATCACTTTGCGCGCTGGCGCATGTAATGCGTGAAAGAGCATCAGGGGGGTCGTTCAGTTTACCGGGCCGGTACAAGATCTCATAATCATAGGTGGAAAGCTCGATTCTCCACCTCAAGATTTTGTCGTTCTTGATCTTGCCCCTCAGCTTGTTATTAAACATGAAGGCAACCGAGCGTTGGTCGGTGAGGAGGGTAAATCGTTTGCCTGCCAAGTAGTGCCTCCAGCGCCGTACTGCCTCCACAATTGCCTGGGCTTCCTTCTCGACCGACGAGTGTCGGGTCTCGGGGCCCTGTAGGGTCCTTGAGAAGAAGGCTACCGGCCTACCCTCCTGGTTAAGGGTAGCGGCTAGGGCGAAGTCGGATGCATCGCTCTCCACTTGGAAGGGGATTGACTCATCCACTGCGTGCATTGTGGCCTTGGCTATGTCTCCCTTAATGAGGGAGAAGGCCGCGCACGCCTCTTCCGTGAGGGGGAAGGATGTGGTTTTCAGGAGGGGTCTGGCTTTGTCCGCATAATTGGGTACCCATTGGGCATAGTAGGCGAAAAGCCCCAGGGTTCTCCTAAGTGCTTTTGGACAGTGGGGGAGGGGTAGCTCCATGAGGGGGCGCATTCTTTCGGGGTCGGGGCCGATGACTCCGTTCTCTACTACACAGCCAAGGATGGCAAGGCGCGCTGTGTTAAACACGCATTTCTCCTTATTGTAGGTGAGGTTCAGCCGTTGGGCCGTACGGAGGAATTTCTCCAGATTCACGTCATGGTCCTGCCGGTTGCGGCCGCAGATGGTGACATTATCGAGATAGGGGAAAGTGGCCTGTAGTCCGTTCTGGTCAACCATCCGGTCCATCTCCCGTTGGAAAACCGAGACCCCGTTGGTGACACCAAAGGGGACCCTAAGGAATTGGTAGAGGCGGCCATTCGCCTCGAAGGCGGTGTACTGGCTGTCCTCCGGGCTGATGGGGAGTTGGTGGTAGGCCGACTTGAGGTCGATGGTCGAGAATACGCGGTATTGTGCAATCTCATTGACCATGTCCGATATGCGGGGGAGGGGGTATGCGTCCAGCTGGGTGTATCTGTTTATGGTCTGGCTGTAGTCGATAACCAGGCGATTTTTGTCGCCGGTCTTGACTACCACCACCTGGGCACGCCAGGGGCTGCTGCTCCCCTCAATAATGCCCTCTTTCAGGAGTCGCTGCACCTCAGAGCTAATGAAGGCTCTGTCCCCAGCGCTGTACCGCCTGCTCTTAGTAGCGACAGGTTTGCAGTCGGGGGTGAGGTTAGCGAACAGGGAAGGTGGCGGTACCTTGAGGGTGGATAGGCTGCAGGTGTTACGCGGTGGGCGGTTTAACTTTCGCTGGTTGTCGACTGTGAGTGGGGGGAGGGGTCCACCGTATGCTAGGGTTACACTTTGGAGGTGGGATTGGAAGTCCAGCCCTAGTATGACGGCAGCGCACAGCTGGGGGAGTACGAGGAGTTTAAAATTTTTATACTCTGTCCCTTTAACCGACAATGTCACGACACAGTAGCCGCTGATGTCTGTGGCGTGCGACCTCGATGCCATCGAGATGCGGCTGCGCGTTGGCAGGACGGGGAGGGAGTAGTGGCTCACCGTGTCTGGGTGGATGAAGCTCTCCGTGCTTCCGCTGTCGAACAGGCAGGTCGTGGCGTGGCCGTTGACTTTGATGTCCATCATTGAGCTGGCCAGGTGGTGCGGGCGGGCTTGATCCAGGGTCACGGAAGCTAGGGTGTAGATGAGCGCGTCGTTGTCATGACAAGATGGCGGCGAAGATGGCGGCCCCCGTAGTTCACATGAGGCTCTGTTTAAATCGTTTGCCCCGCACAAAGATGGCCGCCCCTGCTGTTCCCATGAGGCTCTGCAGGCTTCGGCTGCCCCGCACAAAGATGGCCGCCCCTGGTTTTCCCATGAGGCTCTGCAGGCTTCGGCTGCCCCGCACAAAGATGGCCGCCCCTGGTTTTCCCATGAGGCTCTGCAGGCTTCGGCTGCCCCGCACAAAGATGGCCGCCCCCAGGGTTCGCATGAGGCACTGCTGGCTTCTGAGGATTTGCTTCTGCAGGCCTTGGAGAAGTGGCCTTTCTTGAGGCAGGTTTTGCAGGTCGAGTTTTTGGCTGGGCAGCGCGACCTCGGATGCTTCTCCTGGCCGCAAAAGAAGCAGCCAGCGGCCCGATCGGGGTTGCCTGATGTCGGGGCCGGTACCGGGGCTAGCGGGCCCGGTCGGATCCGTGATGCAGACGCTGAGGTAGGTCCCGGGGGCAGCGCTGTGAAGGGTGGTGGGGTGGGGGTCGGGCCCGAGTCCCAGGGTCGCGAATAGTACCTGGCAAACGCTTCCTGGTCTTGCTGGGTGGCCTCTAGGGTGAGGGCGAGGGCTTCGGCCTTGTCCAGGTCTATGTCCTTAGCTTCAAGCAGTCTTTGCCGTGTGTAGTCGGAACGTAGGCCTCTCACCAAGGCGTCGCGGACATTGTCTTCCATGTTCGCAGTAGCCGTCACCGCTTTAAAGTCACAGTTCCTGCCGAGTTGTCTCAGCGCTCGTGAAAATTCAGCTATCGATTCTCCTGGCTGTTGCTGGCGAGATCTTAAGAGATGCCTAGTGTACATGTAGTTTACCTGTTTCAGTAGGTTGATGGCGTCGTCGTACGTAGTCATGTCCTGGATGAGTGTATATACTCTCGGGCTCGCTTGGGCTTTCAGGACTCTTAGTTTGGATCTCTGAGGGACGACGGCTTCCTCCAGGTACGATTCGAAGCAGTCCAGCCAGTGTTTGAAGTCGTTGGCTGAGTTTGGTGCCTGTGGGTTTAGATCCAGGTATGGTGGTTTCAAGGCTTGCAGCCAAGCCGGCTGGTGTGGCCCGTTGTCTGGAGGCTGCTGTTGCTGTGCTGCTGGGTGAGCTCCTTGCTGTTGCTGTTCATTATCAGACATCTTTAAAATTTAGTCAATAAAATTGATATGCCTATCAATTAGTCCGATAAAAGGCGACGAGTTAAGAACGTAACTGAAGGTTTTTATTGGCTAAATAACAGAGCCCACCCTCGTGGGTGATCCGATCCAACAGGGAGGAATACTAGCCAGTCAGCTACCTTTATACCTGGGCAGGTAATGGGCGGAGTCGGAGGTGGTCAGCCCAGGTATAACAGTGCGACAAGAGGCGACCTCGTGTAGTGATGTGACAGTGAGAACAGTGAGAACAATATACAGTGATAACTATAACAGTGGTTTACCACAAGGGTACCTTGCATGGGGTGCACAACGTAAGTACAAAGATTTAGAATTAAATAAAAAGTAAAATTAAAACAAAAAGAGGAACAAAAATGAGTGAAAAAGGAAGACAGTACACATCTTTATAAAAGCTTTAAGCCATTGTGGAAGCTGTTTCTGACAATAAGTAGCTTTGTCATTGTAATGTTAGTGTTTGTTTCAGTGTCATAGTGAGCTGAATTCCCTGCAGTTGCTGGGGATATCAGTGTTAATTGAATAATCTGAACCCATTCCATCATATTTTTAATCACATTTCTAATTACCGAATATTCATTTCTAAGTAAGGTTTTATAAAATGTTCAACGTAATGACCACACACACAAACAGATTTTTTTTTAAATATTTATTTGTTTAAACACAAACTTGTGAAATAGCTTGTTTAAAAAACCTGCATAAATCTATATCTGAAGGAATTCAGCTATCTGATTTCTAAAAGATTAATACACATGTACTTAGAAATTAAAGTGGAAATTCAAACTACTTCATAAAAATATTGTTTTAGCCCAAAAAAATGATGGTTGAACGCCTCATCTAGATGAGAGGCATAGTTTTAAGGGAAATGGGCCAATTTCACTTTCACCACTGTTCGGTCTTTCTTCTCATTTTAAGGTGCTGACACTTGCTGGGGTGCAGTGCCACAGATGTCAAGACACCCTCCAGTATGCACCCAAACATCCATTCTTCATGTCAGCCAAGCATTGACTGTCGGAAGGCTTTGCGGGCATGGAGGCACATTACATCCAACCCTGATTCTATCCTCATCCGATATCCACATACACATGCCAGAAGGGGCTGCTGGAAATCAATCAGGAGCAGAAACTCTAGATAACTTTTCCCTTCCTAAGTCGGAGTGTTGAGGTCAATGACAGCACTCCAGTGCCATCCCAGATGAGATCATCGAACAAAGCACAGACCAGGGGTTACACCTGGGACCTTCCTGGTCTCTACCATATTAGCCGGTGCATTCGGTCCACTAAGCCACCAGGACACTGCTACCTCCATAGAATCATAGAATAGTACATCATAGAGGGAGGCCATTCGGCCCATTGAGTCTGTGCCGGCTCTTCCGAAGAGCAATCCAGTTAGTCCCACTCCCCCGCTCTTTCCCCATATCCTTGCAATTTTTTCTTCAAGTATTTATCCAATTCCCTTTTAAAAGCTACTTTTGAATCTGTATCCACCACCCTATTAGGTAGTGCCATTCCAAATCCTAAGCACTCGTTGCATAAAAAAGTTTTTCCTCATGTCGCCTCCAGTTCTTTTGCCAATCACCTTAAATCTATGCCCTCTCATGATCGACCCTTTAGCAATTGGAAATAGTTTCTCTTTATTTACTCTATCTAAATCCTTCATGATTTTAAACACCTCTATTAAATCTCCTCTTAGCCTTCTCGGCTCCAAGGAGAACAACCCCAGCTTCTCTAGTCTATCCAAGTAACTGTATTCCCTCATCCCTGGAACCATTCTATTAAATCTCTTCTGTGCCCTCTCCAAAGCCTTCACATCCTTCCTAAAGTGTGTTGCCCAGAACTGGACACAATACTCCAGTTGGGGCCAAACTAGTGTTTTATATAGGTTAGCATAACTTCCTGGCTTTTGTACTCTGTGCCTTTATTTATAAAGCCCAAGATCCCATATGCTTTATTAACTGCTTTGGTAATCTGTCCTGCCACCTTCAAAGATTTGTGCACAAGCAACCCCAGGTCTCTCTCTTCTATCTTGTAGATAGTACACACTGCAGCCAACTTACTTAGCATTGTCCAGGAACTGGACCTGGGTCCTTCATGATCTGTATGGTTCAGTTGCCCAGTGCCTTTGCCAGCTGAGCGCTTGGGGGATTCCCAAGTGAGATTTTACTGTCCCACCATATTAACGCTACAACATCAGAAAAAAGTAGACCAGTGGCACAGGTTTCATACTATCCTGAAGCAGTGGGACACCAGTTCTGACCCACTATTTTCTCACTCCTGATAGCAGTTGGGTGGAGGTGCCCAATTCAATAGTTGGGAGTTTTATTTACATTACCCACAACACCAATGTATGGTACCATCAGAATCACCTGCATAGGAACAGTCAGGCACAAAGATCCAAGTCACGGTGTCAGGACATGGTGAAGCCACATCTGTCACCTGTTTCCTGACAGCACCTGGGGAGTGAGTGATGCGCTATCAATTACTCATAAAGGACTGAGAGTTAAGAGAGTAACTAAAGGCTTTTATTGACAAAAGAATGAAGGTCTGCCTCGAGTGGTCGACCGGTCCAGAATACAAAGGGGCTGGGGAGCAGTCACCTTTATACTAGGACTTGTGGGAGGAGTCAGCCGAGGCATGTCCAGGCATGTACACAGTGGAATACAAACAGTGGTTTACCACAGTGAGGTTGTGTCTTTTTTCCACAGCAGTAGAACATCACTGGAGAGCTTGGAAAGAGACACTCAACCAATCCAATTCATCCTGCTGCTCAGCTCCATGCTCAGGAAACTGCTCGGGTTGTTGGTTGTTTTCTACTCCCTGTTGCTTCGCTGCCAGAAATATTTTCCCTCCACACCACTCTTGGATCAAGAAAATTGTCCAACTCATTTCTGAATGCTTCGTCTTCAGCTGCACATACTACGTGGAGTAGCAGTCCCTTTTGTAATTTTCCTTCATTAAGTATGGAGTACAGGTACTGTACTTACTCCTGGAATTATACTTTGGTTTCAACTGATAGTCCACTTCTCCCGATGTTACAAAAACTATATTTCCAAGTCCATTCCACTGATTCTCATGTGGTTTACTTCTCTGCCACATATGTTTATAATTTTTAATCTATTGCAATATAACCAGAGGCTCTAGGATAAAGTTTTATTAACTTGAAGTGTCATTTCAGTAACATTTTCTTTGAAAATGGTTTTGTGGAATAAAATAGGAAGCTATTACTCAGTAAAAGGAACCTGTTGCAAACTGCAGTAATACCATTTTAGAATAACACGTGTACAGTATTCAGGATACAAAAACCTCATCAGAACTGATCTGAATCGAAACAAATAATTTCATAATTTAAAAACTATTTGGACAACATCTATGGAGAACATAAAATAATTTGCCAGAAATTCTTTGACTTATCAGTGCAGGTATTATATATTTGGTTAAAAATTGTACAGATTTCTATAAGATGAGATAAGCTATTGGGTAAGAGGCACTATCTAGATTTTTTATGTAAATTTGTACAAGTAGCTGTTTGTCTCTTGTGGTCAGCCATACCAGGATTCAGAATGTTTTAGGTCAGGTTAGTTGTTCATTCAAATGCCTTCCAAAAAAATTTACAATCCTGTACATTTTTTTGGGAAAGAACAGAAAGTTTAGAATTTACATGCCCCTTTTAAGAATAATTAGTGGGACAGAACCCTAATACGTCATCGTCTTAAGATTTTGCAATAAGTGGAAGATATATAGGCAAATACTATGCAGTTTCTAAATGTAAAAGTTCCAACTTTGCAAAAAGATTGCCAAGATACATTTAAAGTGGTAATACTCCACTACTATCCCCTAAAGAGGCATATAAAATTTTAAAACTTTTTTGTCCATAAAGGTTACTGTACATATGTTTGTTCTAATGAAGATATCATCCTTACCGTTATTTGCAACCAAGCAGCCTTTTCACCTTTCAATCCTTCATGACAAGATGACCAGCAGCCAACATCCACTTTCACACAACTGCTTCATAAATTCTGCCCAGCTCCTGCCATCGTCTCCATATCCAGTACTGCAGGCACATGAATATCGATATAAAATACTATTTGATCATATGGAGAAAAGTACAAGGCAAGGGGGTTGTGGGGGCGGGGGAAGGAAAAAAACACATCGAATGATTAAAGGTGAAAGGAAGCTATGTGGTTTAAAAGTTGTTTTGCAGGCTTTCAAAGAAAAATCTAACATCTTGTAGTGTTTATTAATAAAACAAAATTCTCTTGTTGACTTTTTCGTGAAGTCAGTTGTTCACTGGTTTGCAGGCTGTTAAATTGTTATTTTTCTGTCCAAGTTCTAGGTTCAGCAAGCAGCTAAATTCAGCCAGGCTGGCTGTCCCTTTAATGATGAAGAAAAAACCCAGCAAGCGGAAATAAAAGCCTTTCATGAAGAATTGAGCAGTACTCACAGGTTCCAGATGTTGGATGTGGACCACTTCTCCTATCAGTCCCTGGCATAGCAGCTCCTGCATAAATAGACCATGACATCACTCAGTGGTATTTGCATCTTGCAATCAGCGCCCAGCGTGCTGTTGATATCACTTGCATCAATATCCTATCATAACCCAGCATGCAAATCAGCCTCTAGAGCTCCAGCACACCCCTGCACCACAGCTCGTGAATCCCCTCCACATCAATGTTGACATCTAAGTCAGGCCTTGACGTTCTTTTTCTCTCTTTATTCTCTGTGCTGTGAACATGATGGAAAATTCCATTTTTACATAGCAAGAGGGCGGGACTGTGGGCAGAGCTTAAGAATTCAGACATTAAACAGACTACCCAGAAATAATCCTGTCACTCAGATGTGCATTGGGCTTTCACAGGAAACAGCCTGCTTTAGCACGCAGAGCACTGAAATACCAAAGGCAATCTTCAGGGCTTTCTGTCCGCCATTACATGATTCAAAAATACATTTTCTTTTTTGCAGATCTGCCTGTAATGAAATTAGTACCAGTTATTTAAAACCCCTTTTTTGTTATTTTGACTTTCAGAAATAAAGGCAATCGATTCTCAAATAATACATTGACAAATATATACACAATATATACAAAGCAATATTACCCAAAATTACCTACACTAACAAAATGCATCACCAAACCTCACTTAGCACAATGACAGATGAAGTTTCACTGCTAGTGTAACTATAGGTACTTTCCACAGAATGAATGTCCTTCAAAACCATTTTATAACCTAATATAGGTATACTGTAGAGTAACACCAACCAGACTGTATTTGTTTCATTTTGGTGAAGGGTCTGTACCCAAAAGGTTAACCAGTCTTTTTTCTTTTCAGATGCTGACAGACTTGCAGTTTTTATTTCAGATTTACAGCATTTGTAGTTTTTCTTTTTATCTGAATATAAAGCTGCAAATGAGTTAACTTGCAAGAACAGTGACATACCAGGAGGCTGTCCTGCAGTTTTACTACTGAATTCTTTTACAAGAGGTTTGTACTGAACATACTATTTAAAAATTAAAATTGGACTTCTCAAGATACTTAGGATAAATCCTGCAGGATTTTACAGCACAAAATATAAACCTGACTGGATTTCACTCCTCACTGGGTGACAGGATCCAACAGGATTAATTTCTGCAGGCTTTTATAGTGGAGATTGGACCTTACTTAAGATTATTATGGCATTCTTTTGTATTGCCTTTCATTATCTTCCCACCCACGAGACATGTGCTATTGCCAGAAGGCACGTGTGGAGGTATAAAGAAAGACTTGCATTTATATAACGCCTTTCATGACCTCAGGTCTTCCCAAAATGCTTTACAGTCAATGAAGTACTTTTGAAGTGTAGTCACTGTTGTAATGTAGGGAAATGATTAGAGTGCGCATGGAGAGAAGAGTTTCTGTAACATTTTACAATAAAAAAACACATCACATTTAAGTAACCATTTCCAAATGGGGTGTTTCCTCAGTTTTATGAGCTTATTGGAAACTCATGAAGAGTTACTGATAATTATGGATTTCAGTTAATTATCTCCTTTTGATTGAATTGTAACAGTGCTAGACAGGAACAATATGAAATACAGAATGAGTCAGGAATCTACAGAATATAGAGCTAGTTTAGTCTAGAATCTATCCACAATCTGAAGACAGAAGTAAGGACAGAGGAAACATTGGCTATTCCTGGTCACCAGGTTTATTGAATCCAAGCAAGTTTACATTTGGGTTGCAGCCAACTGTGTATCCCATGCATTGGGAGCCAGTACCACTAGCACGGGTCTTAGTGTGGTATAAAAGCAGCTAATTAAGAGTGGCCATATACAGTAACAGCTTGTGTTACAGCTGGATGGTTGTGATGGGTTTGGCTTGTGTGCTGTGTGGCTGAGGACTAGTTTCCTCAGAAGGTGATAGAATAGGTCTCAGCTGAGAAAAGACTACATGCAAGGCTAAAACTGAGATGGTGGAATTGTGTATGAGAAGAGTGACAACAGGCAGACAGGTGTGGAACTGGCAGAGGAGAGTGTGCAATGGCAAGCAATGTCTTGTGATGTCTACGGCCAGCCTGGTTTTGATGACAGACTGACTGGCTACAGTCAAGCCTGACTAAGATTAGCTGTTCTTTACTAGTTATTTTATTGCTCAGTGCCTCTCCCTTCTCATGTTTGTCCCTAGCAAGAATCTGCTATTAATATGACAAATAAAAAAACATTACAGTAGCTATTTGAAAACTTGATAACATCTTTTCTAATCATCAAACCTATATATAGGTTTGAGGAAAATGTGTACAGCGCATCTATTTTTGGGTTTGCTAAAGCTTCTCCTGGCTTTTAGATGAAATTAGCAAAGCCTCCTTGATGGCTCAGTGGGTAAATGTACTAGCTAGCATGGTACTGAGCCATACAGACCAGGGAAGTCCCAGGATTGATCACTGATCTGTTTTAACAACAATTTGCATTTATATAGCGCCTTTAACATAGAAAAGCATCCCAAGGCACTTCACAGAGGTATAATTTAAAAAAACGATACCAAGCCAAATAAAGTGAGATTAGGTACGGTTGGTCAAAGAGGTGGATTTTAAGGTAGTCTTAAAAGGAGGAGAGGGAGGCGGAGAGGTTTAGGATGGGAAGTCCAGAGCATGGGGCCTAGAAATCTGAAGGCATGACCCACAGTGGAGGGGGGATGCACAAGAATCTAGAGTCAGAGGAACAGAGAGTTTAGGGAGGGGCGTTATAGGGTTGCAGGAGGTTAGAGGTAGATAGGTTAAGTTAAGTTGGCAGAAGGGGTGCTACAATTGGCCTCAGTGCCCCTGGCTAGCGAAGGGAAAAATCAGTTCTTGCTGCTGATCACTATCCTGTGATCCCTGCTGGAAGTGGACATTGGATGAAGACACGTTGAGCTTGACTGTGCTGCTCACATTGTACATTAGCTTGCTGACAATCACTGTCTAGGCTCATATGGACAGTTACAATTAAGGGTGGTAATGGAGTGGCCTGTACCCACAGATTTGTATCCCAGCAAGGACTCGATACCTTCAAGATGGGATGATAATGCATTGCCTAGTTTATTGATTTTCACTTCAATGCAATAATGAGCGCGCAGTGTATAGTCGGAGATGCTGTCTTTCAGATGAGTTATTAAACCAAACTCCATCTGCCTGCAGGTGGATGTAAAAGATTGCACGGCACTATTCAAAAAACAGCAAGGATTTCTCCCAATGTTCTGACCTATATTCTACCCTAAACCAACACCATCACAAAAAAAATTATCTGGCTATTAATCTCATTTGCAATTGTGGGATCTCGCTGTGTGTAATTGGCTGCCATATCTGTCTATACACCAACAGTGACTGCACTTCAAAATAATTCATTTCATGCAAAGCGTTTTAGGGCATCCTGTGATAAGGAATTACATAAAAGCTAGTTCTTTAGTTTTTATGCCTACCATATGAGGTTATCCCTAGCAAAAGTTTTTATTAAAAATTTCTGTTTGGCAACCTCACAGCAAATGTTTTTTACAATACATTTGTATATGATCACAAAATAATAAAGCATCTGTATACAAAACACTGATAAAAGTTTACTTTGAGAACATGTAGCTCTGCATCTTTGTACAATATGTGCTATGTTTTATATTCCTTTCTGCTGGTAATTGCTGCAGCGTTTTCTAATTCTCCATTTGCGAGTAAATTATCCTCATCTAATTACAGCAACAAAACCAAATTTCCTGAGAATACCAGGAAGTACTGCATGTTAAAGTGAAATTAGCGCAACCGCTCGAAATTCAGAACAATCTTATACAAACCAAAAAAAACACATCAAAGAACTTCAAAGGCCTTGGCCCATAAAGTAACAAATCAAAAGCACTTTGCTCATCATTCCAAAAGCTTGTAGCACCAGAGTAATTTGCCAGATTAAATTATCAGCGACTTTAAAGACACAGTATTGGAAAGTTACATTTAAAATCTGTATTTATCAGACTTCTCCGACAGAGACAGAAAAACTTGCATTTATATAGCGTCTTCCGTGCCCTGAGAATGCCCCAAGTGCATCACAGCCAATTAAATAATGTTGTAGGCAAATGCAGTACCCTATCTGTGCACAAGTTCCCACAAACAGCAATGGGATAAATGATTAGCTAATGTGTTTTGGTTGCATTGGTTGAGGGATAAATGTTGGTAAGGACAAGAGAACTCCCCTGTTCCTCTTCATACAATGCCCTGGGATTGTTTCTGTCCACCAGAACAGGCATACAGGAGCTTGGTTTAATGTCTACTCTATTAGTACTGCACTGCAGTGTCATCTTGTTTAGGTGCTCAAGTGCTGGAATGGGGCTTGAACCCATGACCTTCTGACTCAGAGCGGAGACCAAGTTGACACTGACTTCTAGTCAGTTTGCCCAAGCGCCAGCCTACACAAACACCAACTCTCTCAAAACTCCATCATCCACATTCTGTCCCACACTAATTACTGCTCACCCTCATCCCGGTTCTTGCTAATCTCCTCTGGGGGTCTGCTGAGGTCTGTGGGAGCACATCCGACCAAGCATCTGCATCTTCAAGAGAGATAGGGAGCAAATGGGAACTAACATAGTTTTAAATGGCATTTTAGGTTAACTTTAAACATAAAAAGCATGGTTATAAGGTAGCATGTCTCATATTTTCCAGTGCAAAATAAATATATGTAAAATCAGACATGCTGGCATACCTGAGGTCATCACTGGATGTCAGTGATGTAGTCAGGCTGCCTAGTGTGGAATACTGCAGGATTGCTCACTGACACTAATTGATCAGGACATGGTTGGCAAAGTAGCAGGACGACACATTTATTTTTCAGTCCCCTCCCCCACCCACAATCATCCTCTCTCTCACCCACCATCATGCCATGTACCATTCTTCAGCCAAGCAAACTGGCAACCTACTTTCAGCCATCTGCTGATGCTGCTCATGAGCCCACCACCAGGAGGGGTGTGAGAACCGTTCACTGTGATGGGGAACTCCCATCCTATTTAAAACAGTGCATTTTTCTTTTGAAAGAAAAAGACATTTATAAAACACCTCATCGGCCTAGAAATTGGGTTCTGGTCTTGCCAGGGCTGTAGCGCCAGAAAGTTTGCGCCAGCGGTAATCCGGCAGCGCCCGACGAAAATTCGGGTGCGCCGGGCCCAGACGGCGGCGGGTGCTAAAACCCTCCTTTAGCGCCTCAAAACGGGCGTGAACTTGGGTTTCCCGGCGCTAATCCCCCGCTGCGGCACCCGATGCGGTGCGGCAGGCGGGGGAACTGCAGGCCTCCTCCTCCTGTTAAGGAGGAGCTGCCTGCAGCCGACAACTGTCCGGCGGATTGACCCGACATCTGAGCCCGGCACCTCGGGGAAGTGCCGGGCTCGCATGAGACACTGATCAGGGCCGCGGGGGGGGAATGCAGGAGTCCGGGAAGGGAGGTGCGGGCAGGCGGCCGCCGGGAACGCGGCCGGCCGCCGCTCCACCTTTATGCGCCGGCGCACACTGGGGGAAGACTCTGTTGCCAGAGTCTTAGTTGCGCCTGCCACGGGCGAGGCGGGCGCAACTGAATTTCGGCTTGGGGCCGGGTTACCACGGCAACCGGGACGCTGCGCACACCGATGACGTCATCGGTGCCGGCGCAGCGCTACCGGTCTACCGCCGCGGAAGGGCCCCAGGCAATTTAGGAACCGGCGCCAATTGCAGCGCTAGGCCCTCTAGCGCCGCAAAATCGGTGCTAAGGGCACTGAATTTCTAGGCCCTCATGTCTGAGAAATAGCCGAAGCTTTTCACAAAAAAAAATTACATTTTGTTTTCTTCTTGTGCTGTTAATGAGGCAGCCATTTCACGGAGAAAAAGATCCCTCAAACAGCAATGAGATGAATGACCAGTAATTCTGCTTGTAAGCAATACTCCCCACTCTTAGTATCATGTGATCATTAATGTCCACAAGAGCCACTATTGCAGGCAAATGGGGCCTTCGTTAAACTTATCAAATGACAGCACCTCCGACAGTGCAGCATTCTCTCAGTGCGGCACTGGAATGCTGGCTTTGATTATGGGGTGGGGCTTGACTCAGGTGAGATTGCCATCAACCAAACCTAGCTGCCACATTCCCTCCAGAGAGTGGTCTGCACAGAGCAGGATTAAATGGAGTGGACTTGAACAAAGTGTTTTATTTGGGAATTTGAAAAGAGTGGGAATTCAGAGAAGAGGGGAAAGGAGTTGTTGATTTTTGCCTACACTGCTTGTAGTGCTTTGTGTTACAGGTAGATATTTAATTTCAATCTCCTTAACTTAATCTAGATCAAGTAAGTAGTCAAGAAACTACACTGTAAACTAAGTTACCTAAATACAAATTTAATTAAATTTAATTAAATAAAACAAAGTCATATAGGGATGGCAGTGCAGGTGGTGAGCCGCAACTGCAGCACGTGGGAGTTTGTGAAGAGCATTGTGATCCCGGACAACCACGTTTGCAGTAAGTGCCTGCATCTTGAGGAACTTCAGCTCAGAGTTTTTGAACTGGAGTCTGAGGTGCAGACATTGCAGGACATCAGGGATGGGGAGAGTTACCTGGACGCTTTGATCCAGTAGGCAGTCACACCCCTTAGGTTAGGTAGTGGTACAGGTCTGGTTAGTGGTCAGGGGCAGGAGGGTGTGACTGCAACTCAGGCAGGTAAGGGCACCCCAGGTACAGTGCTGGAGGAGCTTCAGTCTTTTCCCTTGTCCAACAGGTATAAGGTTCTTGCTGCCTGTGTGGATGAGGGAAAAGCCTGCAGGATGGATGAGCAAGCTGACCATGGCACCATGCTGCAGGAAGCCATTCAAGTGGGGGAAGTGAAAGGGAATGTAGTTGTGGCAGGAGACAGTATAGCCAGGGAGATAGATACTGTTCTCTGCAGCCGCGACCGAGAGTTCCGAAGTTCCAATAATGCCAGGTGCCCTTCAGCGCCTCAATTGGTGCCGACCGGCAATTTTTCATTTCTGAGCCTGAATGGTGAGTGTCAGCAGGCTATTTGTATCATGGGGGGAAAATAACAGAGGAGCTCACTCTTATCCGCAACCAACATATAAGTACATGTACTTCGTAGAGGAGTCCTTGAATAGTAATCTGAAGCAGGAACCCGGTCTAATTTTTTCCCTCCATCGTCTGAGGAACTGAGGCCAAAGCGTAGTGACTCTAATATCACTCCCATTGAGCATGGCAAACTCAGTAGATAAGGAATCAAACCTTGGAGCTTGTGGGTCTGAATGGCACATTGCCGCATCACAAGGTGCATTTCCCACTAAGCCAATTGGTGGGGCTCTACATGTTTGTATTTCTCAGACATCTGCACGTCTTGTTACGCTGTAAATGCTTCTTCTTGTAACTCAATATTTCCGTTTAAATGAACACAGAATGAAAACTTTCTGTACTCGTTACATTTCTTCCATTGCTGAATATTTTTGATGGTCAACTTCTACAAGGGGAAACCATTCAAACAGAGATTGCATGCTTCCATATCTACAGCTTACATCAAACCTGTCAGTGCCATTGCAACATTTCTGAGCAACGGTCACTATTTATAAATAGATTAACAAAGACATGTCAGCAATGATAGTAAGCTGTGACAGTTTAACCTAGAAAATAAAAGATGAAGGAGGCAATTTCTTAACTTCTTTACCCAGAGAGTGGTTAGAATATGGAATTTGCTACTTCATGGAGTAGTTAAAACGAATAGCATAGATGCATTTAAGGGGAAGCTAGATAAATACATGAGGGAGAAAGGAATAAAAGGATTTGCCGATAGGTTTAGATGAAGAAGGGTGGGAGGATGTTTGTGTGGAGCATAAACACACGAGACAAAATGATTGGCTTCCCTGGTCAAGCAGACGCACGCATGGGCCTCTAGTGGTGTGGGTGCCTGCTGACAGCAGTAAAATAAGCCGATGTACCCCAGACTGCCTATACTCTGGCAGGGTCAGGAGCAGAGCACATAACTGGCAACGATGCCAGGATATTAAACCACAGATTTGTAAAAATTCATTCTTGGGATGTGAGCAGTACTGGTAAGGCCAGCCATTCTTCTTGAATCACGAGTGTTTTGATACAACTGAGTGGCTTGCTGGGGTAGTTAAGAATCAACTACGTTGGTGTGGTACTGTAGTTATATATAGGCCAGACTGGGTAAGAATGGCAGGCTTCCTTCCCTAAAGGACATAGCGAACCTGTCTGGTTTTTACTATAATCCGACAGCTCCAGTCACTTTTACTGATACCAGCTTTTTATTTCCTGAACTGAATTCAAATTCTCCAACTACCACAGTGGGATTTTGACTCACTTTCTTTGGATTATTAGGCCAGGTATTTGGATTACTAACATACAATAACATAACCACTACACTACCATACCCACAATGCCATGATTTTTGTCCCAGTTGCATCCAAATAACCCACACACTTGAGTATGGTTTTAAAAAACTGCAAAACTTGTAAAATATATGCAGAATTTAGTGCAATCAATTCAAACTAGTAGCTATAAATTTGCAATCGTCCAGTGATGGGAAGTAGTTTTGCTGTGAGGCGTGTCTGAGACAGTCCTAGCAAAGAACTGAAAAGGTCCCCTGATGCCTTTGGAACCATATCCCAGCAAGGAGTGAACACCTTCTGGTGAGGGAGAGAAAAATTGGCAGAGAAATTTTGTTTTTAGGAATACACAGCAAACAAAGTGGTAGAAAAGGTGTGTTTATTTTTGATAGCTAGCACGAGGGGAATTGTACTTCCACAAAGCACCCTCTAAATAAATAACAACCCTGCAGAACTTTTGCCAGTAATGGCATCATACAGAAAACCACTGTACAATTTCATACACACTGCTGCCAAGAATTGCATTTACTAAAAGTCTGTACAGCGACTTGCATTTACTAAAAGTCTGTACAGCGACTTGCATTTACTAAAAGTCTGTACAGCGACTTGCATTTACTAAAAGTCTGTACAGCGACAAGCCTCAAGACACATTGTAGGCTTTTTCTTGTTTCTCTACTGTTGACAAAGTGGTCTGATAAATAGCAGCTAGTGCTGTGACAGGCTTAAAGATACACTACAGTTTTCTGTGCCTGTGTGACATTTATTATTTTGGGCTCTTGTCCAATGTATTATAAAAAAATAACAAATATTTAATGCGCAGACAGAATCAAAGGAAGAGTGAAAATGATAAAGAGAAACACTGGAGTAACTTGATAATCTGATCACATTGGATGCTGACCATTTTCTTTCTGAATTAAAGGAAGCCGTTGGATAAATAATTGAGCAGACTTGCTCTGTCAGGGAATCTGAACTAACAGCGTGGCCTTGGGGAGCACACCCTTCATCTGAATTAAAAGCTGTCTTCGGTAGCCCAGAATACACCAAGTACGCCAGCTCCAATTCTTAAATTGGTGACATATCCTGCATGACTGCAGGCCTGGTACAGTGTTGCACATGCACAGATCGAAGATTGTCCAATTCTCCTTTTACTGAGCTCCCTGTTGATTTAGTGGGTAAAGAAATTGCTCATCGTACTAGTAAGCAACTTAAACCAGTAGGTCCCATATTCAATCCCTGGTCTGTGTTGAATTAGCTGATCGCAGCTTGGGCAGCAGTAGGAGTGTTACAATTAATCTAGACACAAGTCACTGCATTTGCTGTTCAAACTGTTTGGGGGTTGCTGTTCATTCAGCAACGGCAGGGTTAAATAGAGGCTAATCGAGTCCATTTGAATCATGCTAATTGAGTCTGGTTTCACTTCCTGTGTGTTCAATGGGATATTACGCTTGTTGGAGTTCACCTGATATTGCCAGTGTTTGGATTATCGCAGTAATATAGTCAGCCAAACAGGAAGCAGGAGCAGAGCCCCAGCCATTGAGGGATCTGCATCTTGTTAGCACTCACTCTCAGCTGGAAAGGATGCATGGTTGACAGCAGCCAAGGAAAACTGAGTAAAATGTAATTATGAAAACATACATCTGTATATACACTCACAATTGGATCATGTTAAAAATGGTTCTATTTGGAAAGAAAGTTTTCTGTTCTCTAGAAATCACTCTGATCCGTAATGGCCATTCCCACCTTTATTAATGGATCTCAGAAATGATCCTTGTGGATAAGCTGATTCTAAAGTATTTACAGCTGGAGTTTCCACAGGTGTTGTTCTGCTCATTCGCCATAACTTTGGCGGAAAACAGTGGAAACCCCACATAAACAGCGTAGACGGTCATATACGTCATTTCTGTGGGGTTTCTGCCAAAGTTACAGTGCATAATTGGGAGAACCATTGCAGAAATTCTAACTCTAGGTTTTAAGTGATGAAGTTTCTCTGGAAAGAGAGAGACAGAGGGTGAAGTGCTGTTATGGTTACCAATTGATAGATTTGTTAAATAGTTATTACTAAATAGACTCTGTTCTATATACATAACCTTGTTTGGAGCTTTGTCTGAAAAAACCCCTGAAAATCCCATTTTCCTGTGATTCTATGGGTGTTCACAATTTTCACCCAGACTTGCATATCAAAAAATTGCAAGCATGTAGTCCATGATTTTCTGCCAGTTAATTTGAATGGACTGAAAATCAAGGGCAGTGCACCCACAATTTCCCCAACATGTGCAACCAGCTGGTGACGCTCTCTACCAATAGTCAATACTCTGAAAGTTACCTCCTGGAGGTTCTGCCTGAGAGAGCAGTATAGGTAATAATTCATCATCATCAAGACCAAACAGTTCAAATCCAGAGCAAGGAACAGCTGAAAAAAGTGCAAGTTGAAGACCAGTCAGAAGAGCAGTGTTGGCATGTCAGCTGGTGAAAAGGAGAAGCACAGTTCTGATGCTTGAGGACACTCCATTCCAAGCAGGACAAGTCAAGTATGAATGTGAAGGCAGTCCTGAGTCTACATGTTAGTAGAGTTACAAATACCTGAAAGAATTCCATGAACACCCCATTTTGCAACAAGAGTAATTGTTGGACCTCGTCCCCAATCTAACAAAAGTTATTGTTATTCGAAAAAGAGCAGGGGAGTTATCCCCAGTGTCCTGGCCAATATTTATCCCTCAAATCAACATTACTAAATAAAACAGATGATCTGGTCATTTATCACATTGCTGTTTGTGGGAGCTTGCTGTGCGCAAAATTGGCTGCTGCGTTTCCTACATTACAACAGTGACTACACTTCATAAGTACTTCATTGGCTGTAAAGTGCTTTGGGACATCCTGAAATCATGAAAGGCACCATATAAATGCAAGTTCTTTCTTTATTTATTAGTATTCATTGACTTCTCCAAATGGGTAAGAGATATTCCCCACTGGGCATTCAACAACTGAGGAAACTGCTGAGAATTTGGTGTAGAGAAAGTTTGCATGTTTCAGGACTTGTCTGACAGTCACAGTGCAATCAAAGATTCAGGCACAAATTTGGGGCAAGGGCCCTGTTCCACCTTTTTTACAAACATAAGTGGGGCTGGGTGCTTCTTGCGTCCCCCTCCTTTCTCCATGAGGATGATACCAGAGGAAGCGGGACTGCCAGTTCTGCTATACTGTCCCCCAAGTACACCCAGATGATGTAAGTAGAGCCAGATCCTGACTGAAGTGGGCCCCATATCTGATTCAAATCAGTCAAAGAGCAGCAACCGTGAATTGCTACAGATTCATTAGGATGATGCGAGGGATGGGTAACTACAGTAACGAGGAGAGATTGAGATATTCAGATTATTTCAATGGAGCAGAGGAGGCTAAGAAAGATTTAATAGAGGTTTTTTAAATTATGAAGAGTTTTGTTAGCATGAATAAAAAAGATTATTTCCTTTAGTAATTAAAAATTGTCACTAAAAGAGTGAAGAAAGAGGTTAGAAGTTTCTTTACACAAAGGGTCGTTGGAGTATGGAATGGAGAGACCATTGCATTTTTAAAGAGAAAGTTAGATAAATATTTGAGGCAGAGGAAGATACTGAATTATGGGGAAAACATAGGGCAGTGGGATTAGTTTTGGATACTCTTACAAAAAACTGACACGACACAATGGGCCAAATGGCCTCCTTCTGTGCTGTAAACTTCTATTGTTCAGAGGTTCTGTAGAGAGACAGAGGCAAGCGTTGAGTAGTGTTGCAGTTGCTGACTTGTATCGTTGTTACTGATTATTATTAAATACACTCTATTCTATATACATAATTGCATTTAAACTGATATTTTTATTCAGTTGACACATGGATTTTCACTAAACTTATGTAGTGTAAAACCACAGTCCAACCTAGATCTGGAGTAAAGTTAGCCTGCCTACTCGAAGGAGCGTCACTCCACTTTGCTCCAGTTAGATTGGGCCCAGAGTCCAGGTTTAGGCTGCATTTACACTGTACCTGTACTACACCAAAATTATAGTTATAGAGAATATGTAGCCATACTGACCAGAACAGCTCAATGGATTTAAATGTTTTCAAAAGGTATATAAAAAAGTGTTCCAAGCCGAGAGACTATTGCATGGACCTAGTAGTCAACCAACACTTAAATCCATTGAACTGCTGTGTAAAATATGGTAACAATTAGATTGAGAATTTTAACATAGAAATTTACGGCACAGATTACAAAAATATACAACAAACCTTACTTCCATACAAATATGTTAGTGAGTATTTAGTAAGTAATGAAATGATGAAGTTGGAGTATCTAATATAGATAGAGTTGCTGTGCTCAGCTGGGTAGAGTTTTTTCAGTTTGTGCAGTGATGTTTGACAGATAAAATATTAAAAGAGTGACAAGTTTTTGGAATTAAACAGTACAGATAAAAAAAAGGGCACAGCGCAGAATGGGACAAACTATTTGAGGTAACAATGTCACGCTGTCCCTTGGAGTGCTGGCTTGTGGTAAGACCACAGCAGCTGTGGGCAGAAGCCTTTCTTAACGGTTTAACACATTCTACTCCAGGTAGAAGTAGTTCTGTTTTTTTGTTAAGTATTTTTTATTTTCACCTCCCCTACCCTTTTCCAAGGTCTTCCCAGGTCAGCCCTGACACATATATGTTAACCATTCGCATTTGATATGGACAGTCAGCATTGTGGACTTCTGCCCACATTAGTAGAACAAAATCAGTGCTGGCCAGGCCACTCCCTGAAGTGCTGCTCCCAAGTTTCCACATGCTCTTGTACCTGCTGTGATTGACAGTGCTGTAAACTGTCTTTGGGGAATTCTTGCAAGATTAGCGTGCCCAAGCAGGTGGAGTATCTATGTACTACATCTGGTGAGTGGGCTAGGTATGATTAAATCTCTTTTGGGTCAGGCAGAATCTTGAATAAACACCATAACCAACACAATCAATTGCTTTCTATTAAACACAGAATTACTACACAAAATCATCAAGACCTGTGGTTGCCAGCACTTGCAATGCACATCAAAGTTGTTATTGTTGGATTTTGTTTCGAATTAACTCACAATTTACATGAGAAATTTAAACATGCCAAAAGCAAGCAACATTTCAAATTTCCTGTGTGACTCAAGTGTTTAATCAAAACACTCGCCTTGGCTAGCGGTGCGGCTAGTGCTCCAGAACTAGCCGCACCTCTAGCCAAGCTGCTCCAGTACAGCTGCAACACTGGTATCTATCCGACAATGTGGAAAACTGCCCAGGTAGGTCCTGTCCACAAAAAGCAGGACAAATCCAATCCGGCCAATTACCACCCCATCAGTCTACTCTCAATCATCAGCAAAGTGATGGAAGGTGTCACTGACAGTGCTATCAAGTGGCACTTACTCACCAATAACCTGCTCACTGATGCCTAGTTTGGGTTCCGCCAAGACCACTCTGCTCCCGACCTCATTACAGCCTTGGTTCAAACATGGACAAAGGAGCTGAATTCCAGAGGTGAGGTGAGAGTGACTGCCCTTGACATCAAGACAGCATCTGGCCGAGTGTGGCATCAAGGAGCCCTAGTAAAACTGAAGTCAATGGGAATCAGGGGGAAAACGCTCCACTGGCTGGAGTCATACCTAGCACAATGAAAGATGGTTGTGGTGCTTGAAGGTCAATCATCACAGCCCCAGGACATCGCTGCAGGAGTTCCTCAGGGCGGTGTCCTAGGCCCAACCATCTTCAGCTGCTTCATCAATGACCTTTCCTCCAACATAAGGTCAGAAATGGGGATGTTCACTGATGATTGCACAGTATTCAGCGCCATTCACAACTCCTCAGATAATGAAGCAGTCCATGCCCGCCTGCAACAAGACCTGGACGACGTTCAGGCTTGGACGGATAAGTGGCAGGTAACATTCGTGCCACAGAAGTGCCAGGCAATGACTATCTCCAATAAGTGAGAGTCTAACCACCGCCCCTTGACATTCAATGGCATTACCATCGTTGAATCCCCCACCATCAACATCCTGGGGGTCACCATTGACCAGAAACTTAACTGGACCAGCCACATAAATACTGTGGCAACAAGAGCAGGTCAGAGGCTAGGTATTCTGCAGCGAGTGTCTCACCTCCTGACTCCCCAAAACCTTTCCACCATCTACAAGGCACAAGTAAGGAGTGTGATGGAATACTCTCCACTTGCCTGGATCAGTGCAGCTGCAACACTCAAGAAGCTCAACACCATACAGGACAAAGCAGCCCGCTTGATTAGCACCCCATCTACCACCTTAAACATTCACTCCCTCCATCACCGGTGTACCGTGGCTGCAGTGTGTACCATCTACAAGATGCACTGCAGAAACTCGCCAAGGCTTCTTCGGCAGCAACTCCCAAATCCGTGACCTCTTCCACCTAGAAGGACAAGGGCAGCAGGCGCATGGGAACACCACCACCTCCAAGTTCCCCTCCAAGTCACACACCATCCTGACTTAGAAGTATATCGCCGATCCTTCATCGTCGCTGGGTCAAAATCCTGGAACTCCCTACCTAACAGCACTGTGGGAGTACCTTCACCACACGACTGCAGCGGTTCAAGGCGGCGGCTCACCACCACCTTCTCAAGGGCAATTAGGGATGGGCAATAAATGCTGGCCTTGCCAGCAACGCCCACATCCCATAAACGAATAAAAAAAACTTACAAATATCACAGCATTTGACAATGTTGGCACTCAAACTTTAAAAAAAATCAAATATCCCCCAAAAACGAGTATATCCGGGGTGTTTCCCAACTACCCTAGGAATCCCCAGTATGCCTTTACAAGGCATCAACGGAATTCTATTCAGACTAAGATCACCAATCCTGGAGGGAATCAATTACCTTTGGCTGAAGACTAAAAATCTTAGAGAGGGTGGAAGGGCAGGGAAAAGGAGGGGGAGGGATGGACAAGGAGAGGCGAGGAAGGGGAAATAGAAGAGAGGGGTGGGCGAGAGGGAATGGGAGAGAGGGGGGGCAAGGAAGCACGGGAGGCAGAAAGGCAAAAGACGACAACATTTTGGGGAACAAAATCTACAAATTTAGATTTTAAAATATCAGAACAAAATTAATTTTAAAAATAGCTGGCAGATAAAAGCATGTTGCAGCAACAAAAAATATAAAACACCCAAAATTGTCTGCATGCCTGCCTGCCTCTGCTTCTGGGTGGTCCATACTCATTGCAGCGATGTTAAGATACAGGCAATATTTGAGGGAAGGTGATCTGTCTTACACTAATGTAATTAAGAGGTTGTGATAAGTACTGTTTTTAAAAATCCCAGTGGGGAAGGAGGTAGTGACCAATCACTACATTATATTCTGGATATACCAGCTTCTGGAGCAGTTCGGTTTCCCATTGTGTTCCATCTACATATTTGGGGCATTGTTAAAAGAGGTTTTCCTAATTGTCTTCCCTTTCCTCACCTCCTCCTCTTCTGAAGGCATTGGTTCATATTGGCTTGTAGCTCTACTGGTGCCATCCATCCTATAATATCTCACTTCCCTGGTGATTCTCTAGGTGTGGGTGCAGATAGTGAATACTGACTAAACTATTCACTATGGTAATATAAGGCAACACAGCCAACTTCAATCTGGTCTTCACCTAATGTCCACACACAAATGTTTCCACTTCCCAGCCCAGGGGAAGCGAGGCCAATTGTAGCGCTTCAATCACTACTCTAATTAAGATCAGGTAACTCTAAAACCTTCCTCATCTGTAAAGCTCAGTATCACACCAGGCAGTGCATTAATCTGCTGATCCATGGATTGTTCAGGTGCCAACGTTGGTGTTTACAATGCAATGGATTTTAATAAGTACAAATCATTTGGTTCAGGCATTGTTTGACACTTACCCACAAGGGAAAACTTAGCTGAGAGGGAGCCCTTTCTTGCATTAATTCAACACACCTTCTGGTGGAACAGCCAAGAAGTGGCTCTACCACACAGAGTGGTAACAGACTTTGCTCAGTGAAAACACTCTTGCCTCTGAAGCAGAAAGTCATGGGTTCAAATCCCACTCCAGAGTCTTGAGCCCATAATCCAGGCTTACACAGTACTGAGGGTCTGCTGCATTGTCAGAGGTGTATTCTTTGGGATGAGACATTAAACCTAGGCCCCCTCAGGTGGGCTTAAAAGATCCCATGGCACTATTTGAAGAGGAGCACGGGAGTTCTTCCAGTGTACTGGCCAATATTTATCCTTCAACCAACATCACTAAAACAGATTATCTGGTAATTATCTCATTGTTGTTTGTGTGGCCTTGCTGTGCACAAATTGACTGCTGCGTTTACTTACATTACAATAGTGATTACACTTCAGAAGTATCATTGACTGTAAAGTGCTTTCGGAAGTCCTGAGGTAATGAAAGGCGCTATATAAATGCAACTTTTCTTTCTTTCAGCATCCATGAAAAAAAGTCTCCCACAGGCTAGACCTTTCTCACTACCCACAGGATGGCTGACAGCAGTTCAGCCTGGAAGGAGAGGAATTAGAGAAGAGTTACAAAATCTAAAGTAAAAAGGTGAAGTCTTTCTTCCCCATAGTAGTAAATGGAGAGTTTGTCCATTTCTGCAGCTATCATATATCACCCATTCCTTCCCAGTTTACATTGCCTAATTTGGCTGTTCAGTCTTCAAACTATCCATCAGTTCAGTCAAACAAACACTTCCTGTATTTGCTGCTATATTCAGTGCTCTGGGAAAGCAATAAAACAGCTGGAAGCAATTACATTCACTGCAATTTTAAAATTAAAAGATTTGGACTGAAGAAACAGTGTATCTTTTGTTATTTAGAAAAGAGGTTTCTCATTGAGAAAATCCCAAATTACCTATTTGAAAAATCAAGAGAAAGTTACACGAACTGTGCAATACAACATCACAGTACTTGGTACCATAAACCTATGTGAAATATCAAACCTCCCAGCCCAGCAGCAAAAGCCTTGTTTGTATGTCAGACGCCAATTTGGCTTTGTCCTCAATCTGCAGCTGTTCTGCATTACTCTGCACTGTCTAAATGTTCAAAGTGTCTTTGCTCTGATCTTGCTGCAAAAAGTAAAACACCCACCACATACTGGTAATGTCAAAGCAGCTGTGTACCATGCACAAATCGAGGCCATGTACACCCCACATTGATTCGCTGCTGATCTACAGATAATGTGCATGAAAAGCAGCGAGGTGATAAAATGTTTCCTTCCTCTTCTCGAAGCACCTAATCCTGCTGGGATATGAGGTGTAATTTAGCAATCTGGTGTTTCCAACAGGGGACAATGCTGACCAACACAGGAACTGCAATATTGCAGCCCAAATTCTCCAACCTACACTCCTTCCACAGGATCATGGAATTACCCCTCTGGATCCATAATCGACAGCTGTCTGTACCTTGTCCATCTGTTCACGTGTCATGTGTGAAACTGCTGCTGAAACTGAGATCGACTAACTCAGCACAGACCCGTGGGACTGCCTTTGCATATTACCACTCCTACCTGTCTCAATTCAGCCAACACATCTGCAGCAATGGTTTCTCTTCCTATTCCCTCAGGTCATTTCAGGAGTTCTTTGACTCCATCCTCTTCCTCATCATGCTACCCCTCAGTGACATCATCGCAGGCATGGGGTCAGATTCAATATCTATGCTGACAACACCCAGCTGCACCTTTCCACCAATTTCTTCAACCCACCAGCACCTCTGTGCTGTCAGACTGCCTGACACTAAATCACAAATAAATTTTAAAATATGGAGAGGAGCCTCATTTAAAAATCAAAAATCTGATCTATGAATTCAGAGATCTGAAAAACAGCAATTTTAAATTTGAACTCAGCTCTCACACCTCCGACGTGTTGAAAGGAATCAAGTAGCCCTGTAAGAGAAACATAAAGAGGAACTCTTTCTACATCCAAATCATGTCATGCATCATGAAGCCTCACTCAGCTACAGTACAGCTCCTGGCAATTGATCACTCAACTGATCATCAGTTGCCTCTAAGGGTGGCCATGGAAACGGCGGTACCCTGGGCCACTGTCTGTCCTATGGAAGGAGGTCATATGGAGGTGATAGACTGGGCCAGGCCACACTGAATGGGGGAGGGGAGGTGTATCTACTGAATGTACATGACAACATTTGAAGAGGTTATGATGTCTCCATGCAGTGCACAGAATGAGTCATAATGCACAGCTGGATGCAAATAAAAGTGGACCATTAGGGTAACTGCAATTGTTATTAGAGCTGTAACACTTTAAATGGGAAACACAAAGAATACTCATTGGCATTAACATCAAACCTTGCTGATAATTTGTGGATTACAACGAGGCAGCTATATTTTCAATTTATAGCAGAAAATAGAAGTTACAACTTAACTAGCAATAAAAATAAAAAGCTGGTACCAGTAAAAACCCAACTGATTCACCAACGTCCTTTAGAGAAGAAAATCTGCCATCCTTACCCAGTCTGGCCTATGTGTGACTCCACTCCCACACTAATGTGGCGGACTCCTAACTATCTGCTTAAGTGACCTAGCAAGTTGTATCAACTGCTATAGCAGCATTTCAAGAAGGCGGCCCACCACCACCTTCTCAAGGCAACTAGGGATGGGCAATAAATGCCGGCCTTGCCAACGACGCTCACATCCCGAGAAACAATTTAAAATGAATTAACTAGTAACAATCTATTGATCTTCCCTAGTACATTCATACAATGGATAATAAAACAATGCTGTTATTAATTTTTTTTTTGAATCCATTCTCAGTGTCGCACGTGGGTATCGTTGGCAAGGATTGCCTATCCTTGGTTGTCCTGAGAAGGTGGTGATGTGCCTTCTTCTTGAAAATGGTTTGATACAATTGGGGAGACAATGCTTAAAAACATTTACCTTCTTGCCCCAGGGTTTTATTTCAATATGTAAATGTACTTATTGCCAAGAATTGGGAGGACTCGTAAAAATCAACATTTCATTGTGCAGTACACACGTCTGCTGCATATATGACAAATAAATTGAATTGAATTGAATTGAATGACCAGGCTGTCAATAAAAGAAAATGGTTTAACCTCTGAAAGCAACACAATTTGAAAATGACTGTTATGGAGAATGCTTTTACTCCTTTCTTCAGTTGGAGTACAACAGCATCAAACAGAAAGGCAGTGAGACTGGTTTGGAGATAACTGCACCAGCCAGAGGTTACTGTATCATTTAATGAAGTGGAATAAATGGAGAAGATATGCACCTTCAATCAGTCAGTAGCTTTTCTCTTTGACTGCTTTCATTTCTAGTTGCCAAACTGTAGCACTTCCCTAGAACTTTCTCCAGCTTTCTTTTCCAGTGTTGCATTACATCTTCCGTTTATTCTGCACAGAGAGATGGGGGCAGGGATGGCTACACTAGGTGCAGAACAGAACACTCTTCCGCTATGCATCGCGTGACAATACCTTTAACATCAGCCAGTTGGAACATGACACATTAAGAGGCAACGTAATCCCACAATTGTTCACAGCCATATCTTCCCAACTGATCTTAGCTGTACTGTCAATGGAAAGCAGAGAGCAGAGGGTGGGCCTTTCCCCATATGGAAGGAGAAATGATAAAATTGCAAGCTGACTGTTCTAAAACTGGTACCTTTAAAGAGTTGGCACATTTGGAAGCCCAGACTTTCATTGCTCTAAGATACCACAGTCCCCAAGCTTGGAGACATTTATACTGTGGATTGTAGCCGATGGAGGAATACCCACAAGTCTATTGTCGGCTGCGCTGCTATAATATGAAACTACTACTAGGAACAGGTTGATTACTGACCTGGTGCAAAATACTGCATAGAGAAAGATATAAAAATTGGCAGGCCAAGGAATATCCCCTGCGTCAGTACCAATTACAGTTAAACATCTCTACGTTACAGATGGCACTTACGTTCTACATATTTTCCATTCTGGCCTTCTCAGACCAGAGATTGTTGAATTCAAAGCATTTTTTAGGCTATGAACTCAGTCCAATGAGGACTGCCAGGAAAGGAGTGTCCAAAATCACAGTTAGGATTCTCCTACCCTTTCCATACCCTCACCTCAGTATAAACTAAAGGGTAGAATTGCCAGCGGTGCCAAGTGCAGTAGGGAGGAACTTCTGCTTACCACTTTAACGCTGCCATGGCCCCATCCCAAATCCTGGGGATGGTTCATTACCATATATGGGGTGACCATGGGTACCTGCACCAGTATCTGTGTTACAAGGGTGCCCATCCTGTGACCAGTTAGGATATTAGAGTGGCACCCCACCGCTCCAAAGGTGAGTACAAAAGGCCGATTTTCCCCAAAGACGATGGAGCCTTACTTTTCTTCAGAATGCTGCTCCCTTGACTGTAGGCCTAGAATCAAATGGCAATCAATCCCTTGAGGTTCCTGCTTGGTGGGGCCCACATGTGGCCTGGAAGGTCACTTACGTCTGTTTTCTGCAAATGTAGGTACCACTGGAGATTTTGGAAGTCTATCTGAGGTAGTCCCCAAACTGCTGTTGGGACATAGTGGAAGGAGAGCAAAGTAACACAAACAGGAATTTCTGTGGCTGCAACGAGGCAGAAAACTGGCAGAGCCAAAGTCTGGTCCCTCCACAAACTCTGCACCTGAATTCTACCCCTAGAAGGAGTGGAACCTCTGAGCTTAAATGTCTAGACAAAAAGAATGGAAGGGAGGTTTCCACATGCAGCCCACTGTAATCCCATAGTGCACATCCATCTCACTGGTGGAACGTAGAGGCCAGAATATCATTAACTATTATCGAGCTACAGCTTGTTCTTCAAACTGAAAGTGGTTGAATAAAAGCAAAAATCAGGACAAAGACAAAACAGTCCCCAAAAATGTCCTGCAGCACAAAGCAATTCTGCTTACGTTCCCTGTAATTTACCACAAGTGTTCAGTGTGTGAGTACAGACACTTGCATCTCACCCGTAGCCCAGCACATCAAAGACAGTCATAAATATCACACACACTTTCATCAAAGGCTCCGGCTATTCCTCCATAAATTACCATGCAATGAACATGTAAATTAGTTACGAGAACAGAAGAACATGAAGTGGCAACCAGGGTCAGATTGTGCATGTTTGCTGAGGGCTGAACAGCTAATTAGGTTTGAAAAAGCCTCGTCAATATCATGCAGCTTTTACACTCAAGTGATTTATTACTATACTGATATGGTATGGGTTCAAAGAAATAATATATAATAAAGTATAGTCTGCAGTATGTTACAATAGTAAAACATTGAGGGACTGAGATGATATCATAAACCACAAGTGTAAAGCTTGAACAATTTATCATCTCAACCCTGAAATGCATGTAATGTACAGAAACTTTTTTTGTTTATGCATATTTTTTTTGCATCCTTTTTCCAATCACCTCTTTTAACTCATGCTGAGGTACAGTTCCAAAGGCAACTGTCCCCTCCAGTACCTCAGTGAAGTGGCCATTCTCCATGTATGAGCCCCAACAGTAAGGTTATTCAACCAGAAGGTATCATAGCTGAGCCCTGTCCTCAACGAACAACTACACACAACCTACTTTCCAGCAGAAGCCCCTGGAGTGACCATGGGGGAGAATTTGTCCTCCCTAACCCAGGCTGCTGAGGCCAATTCAGAGACCCCAGCTGTTGCTCCCACTTAAGATTAGCTAACTCAACACATGTCCAGGAATATCTATCTGTCTATTGATAATTTGAAAAAAGCACTTGTGTGCGCACTCCCGGTCATCTGAGCATCACATTCCTGTCACACTTGCCACAGCATAGTTATATGCAAATTAATTACAGGTAAATTTGTTGGCAAACACTTCGAAGGCACCATAGACCTCTCTTTATGAAAGGAAAATACCAGAGCCAGTGTTTGCAGCTCCTTAACTGATCTTTCCAGAAACAAAGCCAGGGCTCTGTACTCCAGCCTAAACAGCAATTAACCTTTTAGGTGTTTACTTAACACCAATTAAACTTTGTAGCCTTAAAGAGACACAGCTATGCCTTAGCAGCAGAGAAATAGATTCTGCATTACATGTTATAAAGCACCATATTCCTTGTTGATTCTTGTTTCTGAGCCATCGCCAGAAAAGATCCTCTAGTTATTATAGAAATGTATTGATTTCTTTGCTGGTAAGGGTATCATGGCAGATTCTAATGGACAGCAGGCTCTCATAATCAAATCACATGATTTGACCAACAGTGATATCAGCATTTATTTTATTGATACATAAGGCTGGATTTTAAGGAGGAAGGCGGGTTGGGAGCGGGAGGGCTCCAAGGCGGTCGAGAAACCTGGGAGGCCTAGTTTCCCGCAAGTCCTACCGACTTTAATGGCAGGGCCTGATTTGCATGCGAGGCCTCGGTTTCCCGCCCACAGCCAGCCAGATTGAGAGGCTGGCTGGCTGCGGGCAGGTAGGCTTGTGGCACCAGGCCGCACAGGGGAGGGAGGGAGGGTTCGCGTGGGGGCTGGGCCATTAAAAGGATCGTGGGGGGCAGAGAATCGGGGGTCGGGCAGAGGATTGGGCGGTGGAAGAGAGGATCAAGGCCGGATGATCGGGGTGGAGTGAAGGGAAGATCGTGGCAGGCCACCAGACTATCGTGGCCAGCCTCCGGATGATGGAGGGGTGTGGGTGAAGGGAAGATCATGGCCAGCCACGGGGGATTCGTGGGGGGCCTGGGGGGTGATCGAAAGCCTCGTGGGGGTTCTCCAATCACGGGGGTGGGTTAGGTAGGGATCCTGGATCCAGGAGATAGGTATAAAAGGCACTTACCTCCTGTATCCAGCAGCCCCCGCCTTGCTATAAAGGCTAGGTTTTACGAATTGTGTAAAACCCGTCGACATGCAGTTAAAAACAAAATGGAGGTTAAAAAAGAGGCTTCCAGCCTCATTATAATATTTATAAATTGATGTCCCATCTCCTGGGAGTGGTTTGGCTGCCCGCTCCCGTCCCGCCTCCGTTAAAACTAGAAGTGGGCGGGTTGGAGGCAGGTTCAGGTCGGGAATCCGATTTTTAACTACCCCCACATTCCCCAAACCCACCCTTTTTTTAGGTTAAAATTCTCCCCAGTCTCTATACACTGCACATCAATTACATACTCTAAGAGTTAACTGTTCCGCACACATTACAGGTAAAACTTTTGAAATCAGTTTAATAATACTTTCTTATCCAACAAATAAGGATTATCTTGCAAGGATTTCCCATTCTGAAATGTTTTGTGAAATATTTATACTGAGGTATCAATGAGAATAAATGGTTAGATTTGTATTAATACACAGTTTAATGAATGGAAGAGTGTTATAGTCAAAACAATGTTACAAAGGATAGCTCTGTGCAATGAATGGTAGACTATTATTGCTTGGTTTGAACAGTGTCACGTGCAGGGAAGCTGTCAGACTGAACAATAAATGACACAGGAGAACAGCATGAATTGAACAATGTGTTTACACAGGGTGCAGTACAGACTGAACAATATAGGAAGGGAGGAAAAATCAGCAAGTTCAGAAATTCAGCGTATAATTTTCAAATTTATTCTGAGGGACATTAAGGGGTAGATTTTCCTGGAGCCGTCAGGCGGGGTTTCAGGCGTGTGGGGGGGGGGGGAATCCTGAATTCGGGGGTCCCGACACCATCCCGCCCAAAGCCCGCCTCCACGTAAGTTTCACAGGAGGCGGGTACCCGCCCCGCACTGGGACCCGCCTCCCCGAGGCGGGAAGGGATTAGTGCCAATTAACTGCCTGTTAACAGGTAGTTAACAGGCAGTTTTTAGCCTAATCCCTATTTTGAAGGGTGTCGTGTGGGATTCCCGACGGCTCCAAACCACGCCAGGTTAGAGCAGTCGGGCCGTCGGGTTGAAGGACTTGGAGGGGTCGCGATGTCGGTGTTCAGGTGAGTGATGGGTGCATGAGTGCAAAGGTAAGTGTGTTTGGTGTGTCTAAAGTGTGTAAAGAAGTTTAAATTACCTGTACTTACTTTAACAGCCTTTCTTCCTCTAGATTTCGGGAGTCCATCACTCAGCCGGCACTGAAAGCAAAATGGCTGCGATCTGTCAAAAGTGACAGCCTTCAGCTTTCATTGCCGGTGACAGTTCTAACTGAGTCTGTGTAGAAGGACTCAGTTTGAAGTCAGACTGTCAGTGTTTGACAGCTTCAAACAGCTGTGAAACACTTGACAGATGAAATATCAGTCTGTTACGTCACCTGTTGCCGGGTGGCCCTTAATTGGCCTGCTGAGCCCGCCCAGCGGGCTCAACAAGGTCAATCAAGGGAAAATCGCGTGGATTGGCCGAACGTCGATGTAGGCGGAACTAAAACCCGAAAGTTGTAGTCCCGCCTCCTTCCCGACAGCTTCAGGAAAATCTACCCCTAAATCTTTTACGGAAATTTTGAATAATAAAAGCTTGAGTTTGACCCAGAGCAGAGTTTCAAACACCAGTCTATCCGTCACCAAAACTGCTTATTTTCACCCCCTCGCCTCTACCCCTACCAGCTCTACAGAAACCTTTGTCCAGGCTTTTATCACCACCAGACTCGATTATTCCAGTGCTCTCCTCGCTGGCCTTCCTTTGTCAATGCTGCATAATCTCCAACATGTCCAACACATGGCTACCAATATCCTGTTATGCACCAAACTCTGTTCACCCATCACTCGCATCCTCACAGACCTACATTGGTTTACCGTCTCCCAAAGCATTAAATTTAAAACGTTTGCCCTCGTCTTCAAATCCTACATGGGCTTTCCCAACCTTACCTCCTCAATCACTTCCAGACTTACATTCCCTCACTGCGGCATCACCTCTAAGTTCCTCTCCAAGTCACACACCATCCTGACTTGGACATACATATTTGACTGGGTCAAAATCCTGGAAGTCTCTACTTAACATCATCATGGATGTACCATCACAAGGAATGCAGCGGTTCAAGGAAGAGGCCCAACGCCATCATCTCAGGGCAACTGATGATGGACATACAACCTACATCACAGGAACAAATAAGTAAAAGGAAGTTCTTGAAACCAATCCGTGTGTTCAGTTCATCCGTTCTTTTGAACATTTTCTCAAAATCACTGTTTCTACCCAAGTCTTTCCTCCTAAACTTTCTCCCCTGGCTCAGCATTCTGTTCTTCCTATTACTACTCTGTAAAGTGCTCTGGGATATTATGTACGTTAAAGGCACTGTATAAATGCAAGCTGTCATTGTTGTTTTGTTGTAGTAATATTCCTCCCATATAAGGAAAAAGGCTTACTATAAATACTTAGCAAAGTAAATGATGTTAATGCCGGAGAATGAAACACTTCTCATTTTGTACACCCAGTGGTAGATTTTAACTTTCGGGCGGCTGACCAGTAGAGCATGTCAGCCCGTGCCAGCAGCGAAGAGGCTAGAGCCATTCGTGGCACGGACTTCACTTAAATTCCTCTTTCAGATGAGATGTTAAACCAAGGCAGTGTGCCCTCTCAGGTGGTCGTAAAAGATTCCCATGGCACTATTCGACTTAGAGCAGGGGAGTTCTCCTCGGTGTGCTGGCCAATATTTATCCCTCAACCAACATCACTAAAACTGATTTTATGGGCATTACCTCATTGATATTTGTGGGAGCTTGCTGTGCGTAAATTGGCTGCCGCGTTTCCTGCATTGCAAGTGATTAAACTTGAAAAAGTACTTCATTGGTTGTAAAGCACTTTGGCAGGTACTGAAATCATAAAAGGCGCGATATAAATGCAAGTCTTTATTTCTTTCTTTAAATATCCGCTGCGAGCTGCCCACCTCAAATGAGCGTCTTGAAGCAGCTTGCCTGATTTGGGCCAGCACAATATTGGGTGGCTCAGAGGCCATCCAGCCAGCCATAAGTTAAGTCCTGGTGGGGAAGGGGATGGGTTGCAATTGTGGGCCAGGGAGCCTGAGGCAGCAGTGGTCCACATTATCTTTATGGGACCTGGCAGAGCACTCCCACTCCTCTTTGCTCCACAAAAGTAATTTTAAACTTACCGCTTTTGGTCCTTTTTGGCTGCACTGCCAGTAAACCTGGTCAGAGCATGCACGGCACACATTCCACTCAGTTCTGTCCTAAAACAGCAATTGGGGTCCTCTGCACATCATAGAACACAATTTGCATGTAAAAAGGGCCTACCACCAGAAACAGGCAGGCACTTCGACGCGGTAGGCCTCTTTAAAATGGCAGCGGCCGGAACATTCCAGATTAAAGGAGTAGTAAGTCTACCATTCCCATTTAGAGGCCGTTACCGCCAATTTGGCCAAGTTAAAATCAGCGCCCCAGTGTCAGCATCAAGCACTCCCATAGAAACATAAAAGATAGGAGCAGGAGTAGGCCATTCGGCCCCTCGAGCCTGCTCCGCCATTCAATGAGATCATGGCTGATCATCCAAATTCAGTACCCTGTCCCTGCCTTCTCCCCATATCCCTTGATCCCTTTAGCCTTAAGAAATATATCCAACTCCTTCTTGAATATATTTAATGAACTGGCCTCCACCGCCCTCTGTGGCAGAGAATTCCACATGTTCACCACTCTCTGGGTGAAGAAATTCCACCTCATCTCTGTCCTAAATGGCTTACCCCTTATCCTTAGACTATGACCCCTGGTTCTGGACTCCCCGGCCATCGGAAACATCCTTCCTGCATCTAGTCTGTCCAGGCCTGACAGAATTTTATAGGTTTCGATGAGATCCCCTCTCAATCTTCTAAACTCCAGTGAGTATAAGCCCAATCGACACAATCTCTCCTCAAACGTCATTCCTGCTATCCCAGGTATCAGCCTGGTGAATCTTCGCTGCACTCCTTCCATGGCAAGAACGTCCTTCCTCAGATAAGGCGACCAAAACTGCACACAATGCTCAAGGTGCGGTCTCACCAAGGCCCTGTACAATTGCAGCAAGACATCCTTGTTCCTGTACTCGAACCCTCTTGCTACGAAGGCCAACATACCATTTGCCTTCTTAACCGCCTGCTGCACCTGCATGCTTACCTTCAGCGACTGGTGCACAAGAACACCCAGGTCTCTTTGCACTTCCCCTTCTCCCAATCTATTGCCATTCAAATAATAATCTGCCTTCCTGTTTTTGCCACCAAAGTGGATAGCCTCACATTTATCCACATTATAGTGCATTTGCCATGTTTCTGCCCAATCACCCAACCTGTCCAAATCGTACTGGAGTTTCACGACATCCTCCTCACAGCATACCCTCCCACCCAGCTTTGTGTCGTCTGCAAATTTGGAGATATTACATCCAATTCCCTCGTCCAGATCATTAATATATATCCCAGATCAGGTACATCACAGCTTAGATGCAGAGTAGTGTTCTTGTACTCTACTCCAGCCTCAGAAGAACACCCTCTGCTGTATGTGTGTCTTTTCTCACAAAATCCATCTTACAACTTCACCGAGGTTGCTGATGTTGAACAACTGGGTGCCCAAACTCTTCAAATTAGGACCTTTATAGCCAGCATACAGAAGGTACTTCGATCCCATATGCTGCTCACCCCACCTCACCATTTAAACATTTAACCATACACTGCATCCAGTAGGAATATTAGACTTTCCGCTTTAGTACATGGGTGCATTTACAGCTGATTTTGCATCAGCAAGCAAAAAAGGAAAACCAGTTGTTAAGACTTTTGTTTGGTCAACAATTGCTACAATATCTGGTCTTTGGCATTCCCACACTTAAAAGTGTATCATAACTCAGCTTTCAAGTAAACTTACCTTTATTTTTAAAACCGCTGGGGAGTATCTCAGCACATGGCAGACCGAAAGGATCACATTGTTCTCCTTGCACACCGCAACGATCTCCTTACAATCATCCTCAGTCACCTGGTTAACAGAGCAAAAAAGATCAGCTGAGTCATTTGGAAAACTGTACTCCAACAAGGGTCAGCATCTTAAGAACAGTCAGGTGTGGGGGCAGGAGGGGTGAGAAAGCTGGAAAATGATGTGAGGTGAATTTACTGCAGATTAAGGTGATAGCCTCAGATATGGTGGCATAAGCACTATGATGTTATCTCAAAACAGAAAAGAACCATTGATTCTATAACTGTAATCATATCTCTGAGTGTAGGGCCTGTCTTAATTGCTTAGTTTAAGTTAGAGGGAAGGTTATAGAGATATATAACATACCTAATGCAATAGAGGCCGTAAGCCTAAAACAATACTTGCCAATATACATGGGCAGCAGAACAAGAGGGCACAGGTTCAGGGGTCTGGAAAGCACATTTGGGACAGCCCCTACAGTGATTAACAGCTGGAACAAGTTGCCAGAAAAGATAGTTGAGGCCAGGCCACCTGGCTCATTTAAGGACCAGCTTGATGTTTTAAGGGAAAAACAGATTTACCACTCTAGTTTGCACTGCTTTAAGATCTGCAAGAATCCCAAGTGCTATTAAGGAGGAATTTTTGTGTCAAGCCTTACTTGCATAATGATTCACCATTCCAGGTGCAAACTCTGCTTGTTCCACAATGGTAGGAGATGAAATTGCATAGAATTCAAATTTAATGGGGTAGCTTTTCATCCCGAGCAGACTTAGTCCAGCCAGCCGATCAACAATCCTGACGGGAGACCCAGTCCTTTTTCAGGGCCAGGCCTCATTAGTACTTGTCCGGCAGGCTACGGGCACAGAACGAGCTCCCCGGAGCAGCCCCCCTCTCCCTTCTGATAAACAAGATTTTGACTTCTTTCTCCCTCCACCGCTGGCTGCATTTCCTGTTCCAACCCATCCATGGGTTGCCAATCCTTTCCCTTCCAATCCTCCACTGGCTGCAGTTGCCCGACAGGTTACCCATACCCTGCTTCATTTTCCATTTTCAGTAACTCTCATTGACTGCATTTCCCATTCACACGCCACCCTCCACTGGTATTTCTCCTCCCCCATTGTCTAGCTGTTCCATGTCTCAATCCCCTTACTCCCGCTTATTTGAATTCACTTTCCCCCCACACCATCTTTGTCTCCATTCTCCTATCCCCCTCTTCTGATTCTATACCTCTTCCGCCACTGCCTTCTCCCTCCCCTTCCACTCTGTTCTCCCTACCCACTCCTCGCTCCTCTCCTATTTTCCTCTTCCTTCTCCCCTTGCACCCCTGCTCCCCAACACTGGTTCAATTATACCCCACCTTCTAACCATGTTCGACCTGAAAAATTCAAAATTAGCCTAGACTAATGTGTGTGTATCTTGTATCCGGTTTCTACCCCTCACACGTCAGGCGGCAAGTTCAGACTTCAGAAGTCACACATCAAACTGCCAAAAGCATGAGAAAAAGAGAAAGCCAGGCATTTCGTGACAATTTTTCTAATCTTGATTAACAGCTAGGTATTTACAAGCAGCTGCCAAGCTAGAGAAACAATTACACTAACTGATCTCAGGATGTGCCTATTTACAGGGATTAGACCTTGTGGTCTTAAAAAGGACAGCTCCGGTTGTACACAGTTTCACCGAAGCAGTAGAACAATACATTGTATATAACATTCCTGTTCTTATAAAACAGCTTATCAGCCACCTTACCAAGAGCAACGCCACAGGAGAGACGCTCGAAATAAATAAAAACTGGGGATCAAAGAACTAATCCCAAACATTTTATACAAACACCAACTGCAGTCATTTCTGTTAACTCAATGTCATCATCAGAAAATTTTTATTCGGCTGATAAAAATATTTGCGGGTTCTAGACCAAATACCCGTAGGGGGTAATTTTGTCAGGTGCTGCTCTAGCACAGAGCCTTACTAGCAGCCAGTGCCATAGTAGAGATAGGTCTCGATTTTCCAACCCATGCTTGCTGCTAGGAAGGTTCTGTGCTGGAGTGGAGCTTGGCAAAATTACTCCCATTCATCCTACTAGTCTGCTGCAAAGTTTTAAATTCACTTAAAGAATGAAATCCTTTATGTTCTTATCCCTTATGTGAGTTTTTTACTCCCTTATTTAGGCATTCCCTCCCTTCTCCAGATGGTGTACAGACTGCCTGTACTCAGGCTTTATTCTACTCTTCCCTTGAGCTAGCCACTAGGGAATATGTAAGGATGGGCTAGGTGACTCCTATCCATCTGTTTCCCTTTTTTTAGGTCAGCTTGTTTAGCTTTAGATCTGTCAGTCAACCACGTGACTGTGTTTAGCATGGCAGGATCCAGTCAGGCACCGCTGCCTCAGTAATTCAATAGAAACAGAGGCTTATTTTGCTTTAACAAGTTAGGATTCCTTTAGGAGTAAAAACAAAACCGTAGAGCACCGCAACTTAAAGAAAATTTCACTTTATTCACTGGAAGCAAATGTTTTATCCCCAACTAAGTCAAATTAATTGAAGCAAAAATATAAATATATTAACACCAGACCCAAACAAAACATTCTATGGAATAAACATTGCGGTGTTTTGGAGGACCCACAATGAACAAGCATCTGAGTTATACAAACTGGATAGTGTGTATATAAAATACTGGGTGGACTCAGGCTGTGCTCAGATATGTAGGTGGTCTGGGGTGGGCTTCATCCGTCATGCTTTGACTCAACGCATAAACATGCCTCCAGTAATTTATTCTTTTAAGGGGATTTTCACTCTCCCTCTCCACCCTTTTTCATTTAGTGTCACATCCCAACAAGCTGACTCCTCAGGCACTTCAATAATAAAGACCAGAGTGGTTGATGGTCTCTGTGAGATGAGTAATGAGGTCAAGGTGTTCAGCTGCAAGGATACTGCTGGCCACAAAGCCTGTGTCTGGATCTGTCTGACTGCTGATAGGATGAACTTGATGGTAAATGATGCAGCCAATCATTTTCCTGCCTCTTCAGCTTAAGTCATAAACAAACTGAAGCTGGAGCCTACTAGCTGCTCATCCACTAAGCAGAATACAGTTAAGATAACTGCAGAGGGAAGAAGAGGGCCTTTAAAGTGGTTCTTGAAGCCTCTTCAAAGCAATCAAGAGATGCTGCAACGGTAGATTTCGAAGCAGTGGATGGTGAGGTCAGGAGGGTCATTTGGGAGATGAAGTGGGATCAGTGGATTGTGTTCATCTGCAAGAGCATGCGATTTCACAAAAATCATCCTAAAGAATTTTTCTATTTAATAAACTCTATCACCAATCATTGTCAAAAGGGTTCCTCTGGATTATTGCCAATGACTGTTAAGTCTGGTGCTCTCCAGCTAAGCTGTGTGATATCCTCAATGTCTAGAAAGAGCACTATATTAAATTGGCATCTGACCCAATAGGCCATAATAAGGATTCATTTGTTGAAATAACCTGTGCAGTGTGCTGCATAAATAATGAAACAGTTGAATGGGAGGAAGTGGTTTCTACACTATCACCGAGCTAATGGTAAGACAACAGGCTTAAGACAGTATTCATGCTGAATTTCGTAAAGCTACTGTAGACAGCTGGTGTGGAGGAAATGTCACTGGTCTTGGGGACCAGAGCCAGAACCACCAATTCACTTTGGTGTGCCAGCTAAGGCTGGTGAATAGAACTCTGCCTGAAGGGCACACACACTCGGTGTTCCAGAGCACAGTTGTGGTTTCTGTCCACATGAAGGATCCTAGTGAGCCCAAAAACTACTGAGGAATTTCACTGATATTACTAGCTCTTAAGGTGGTTCTTCTGGCTGTTGTAGCACATATATTGGATGCTTTGGAGGCCCACGGAATAATCAGTGAGGGACAGGCTGCATTTTGTTCTTGCGAGGAATGCGTAGAGCAGGTTGTGGCTTCATATGAAATTGTGGACTGTCATAAAACTCATGGAAAACCACTTATACTACTTTCAGCAATCTAGGCTTTTGACCTAGTGCCTAATATGGCCTTCATGAAGAAACTGGACACTTCAGCAGATGCCCAATGTCACCCATCCTCTTCCATATCCATTTATGAAGATGTGTTGGATGACATTGTACAGGACTGCATTGGATTGCTTGTTTTGGGCATTTCTGAAAGATTTGTCACTCTGCTTTTTGTAGATGATATTGTGTTGTTGATAGACTCACTTGTGGATCATGGACTGTTCTTGCTACTTTGAACAATTGGTTAATCAGAACTCAAATCAGTGCTTGGGATTGGGGCCAGTGCTCCAAATATCCTGTTTCTCCAAATCAAACCAATCTCTTGAAACCGGATTTTTCCTTATTGTAGTCTCCTTTTTTAAAAAAAATATACAAAACCTCTTGGATAATTCTATTTATACTAACTTTTATTCATTTTTATCTCCACTTTGAGTCTCTTTACAACATGCATCATAGCCAACTACAAAGACAGGGGTGATACCTGCCCCAGTTCCCTGCAAATTTGCGCTTCAGCTGCCTGCAGGGAGGTACACAGTAGTGACCTGAGCTGACTCTCTCTCTTTAATGTTCTCTTTCTCTCCATGCGGAGGCACCTGGTTTCCACTTGGCCGAGATCAGGAATTCACTACGTGGAAACTACAGAAGGAGGGTATCTACATCCAGCTAATGCACCAATCATTGACACAATTCCATCACTTTGAAATTCTCCATTTATATTCAGATTTGGATTGAGCTTGGGCATATAAAACTGCTATATGTGCTCTCCGTATCTGGTACAACTATATTTTGCTGCATCATAAACCCTCGGCTGCAGTAATAAGATAGTGAAGACTTACTGCCATGGGTTTCTCCAACAGGATGTGGTAGCCCTTCTTTGCAAATGCCACTGCTGGGTCCTGTAGATTTAAATGATATATTTCAGCAAATAAGAAAGTTTAATTCAATAAACTATAATTTATAAGACACAAGCTGTATTAAATGAACACTTTGTCACTAAAAGGTTGAGACATTGAGGACAATGCAGGAAAATAAAAAACATAATCTAGTACAATTCTGTCATCAACATAGAGAATTCAACCTATTCCTGATATGTGCACAGACACTCCAACCTCATGTTGTCATTAATGCACAGATATTTAACCTTCCTGATAGAGCTGGCTAAGACAATGAGTAACTGAGCCATACAAGCCAAGTATGATTTCTGGTCTGAATGTAGTTAGCTGATCTCTGGCAGGGTTATAGTACGGATGCTACATATGGTCTCAGTGCTCAAGGTTTAGAAAGGGAAAATCTACTAGGGGTCATTACCACCGAGTACTATTCAGTGACTCTTGCTGGAATTGTATATATTCAGACATCAGGTAATGCCCCACTGAGCTGAAAATAGCTTCCTAGTATTCATTGGCTAAGCCCATGTGAATAATGTCCACAAGAATCAAGCCATTCCACTGGTTCCTTGGCATCCGCCACAACTTCCAGGATTTTCTGCCAGTATGGCAGTTGTTCAACAAGTGCAACCATATTTGATAAGGCATATACAAATTAGACATGAATGATGGGAAAATGCCATCCAATGGATTTTCTGTCATGAACACCTTAGTAGTGCTTGGCATCAGGAATGTTGGAGTATTCCTGGGTTACATTTTAAAGGACTGCCTACCCTGAGTGGTCATTGGAATTAGGCAAGAAAATGTAATCTTCAGCTGATAATGCTAGCCACACAATGCTAAGGAAAGTGCTGCAGCCATTCTGCCCCCCCCCCCACCCCACACGCACACACCCACTGGAAAGACAGGTGCAAAGTCCATCCTGCCACCCCCCCGCCCCCCCCACACACCCCCCCCCCTCCCCCCCACCCCCCCCACGCACACACCCACTGGAAAGACAGGTGCAAAGTCCATCCTGCCACCCCCCCGCCCACCCGCCCCCGCCCACCCCCCCCGCCACCCCACACACACACCCCCCCACCCACACGCACACACCCACTGGAAAGACAGGTGCAAAGTCCATCCTGCCCCCCCCCCCCGCCCACCCCACACACACCCCCCCCCCTCCCCCCCACCCCCCCCACGCACACACCCACTGGAAAGACAGGTGCAAAGTCCATCCTGCCACCCCCCCACCCACCCCCCCCCTGCCCCCCCGCCCACCCCCCCCACCCCGCCCCCCCGCCCCACACACACACCCCCCCACCCACACGCACACACCCACTGGAAAGACAGGTGCAAAGTCCATCCTGCCAAATTAGAAAATCTACCTCTATATTTTTGTAGAATTAACCAAGATTATTGCCATGTAAGAATTGATTTAATGCTTTTATTTAAAGTACTGTTACTATGCAAACGCTTAACACACAAGCATCAAATTCTTCTCTCTGCTATTTTAACAAAACTGAGATAGTGACTGTCAACTAGCTATTTGATCCTCACCCAACGTGTAGGCATGCATATTTCCCTGCAGGTGTTGCTGAATAACATATAGAAGCAGGATTCCTTGGTGATTTCTCCCCTTCCTCACCCAGGGAAGCATAGGTCAACATTATCACCCCTATTAACCCCTGGCTCAGATCAGCTAACTCAAAATTGACTGGGGATTGTTCCTTGGGGTATTCTAATCTATATGGGTTAGGGCTACACAGGGTAGTTCTGATCTGTTTTGAATGTTCAAATAACAATTCACTCCCAGCTATCCATTATTCTCACTTATATCATCTATATATATTGTAATCACATTACTATAACTATTCAGATAAATTCAATTTGCAGCATTATTTTGGTGCCATTTCTTCCTGGCCCAATATAAGCAATTTCACCCATCCTCAGATTGCTGGTTTAAGTTTGGACTATTTGTGAACCCTAACATTATAAAGGTTTCTCATAACCACTATGCCCTCATGCTGTTCTTTACTCCTCCTGCCATTTCATTTGTTTTATCTGTGCCCTGTGCCAATTTACATTAAACATGGAAATGATCATGCCTGTGCACCTTGTGCATTCTGTCTGGAGTAGCTATGATCACAGCGTCCGCAAACCTCTCCCGTGCTGCAGCCCTCTTCCAATCTGCCAGTAACAAAAAAATCAAGGGTTATTTAAACAAAAAGTATTGATGAAAATCAGGTCTGATTAACTGTCTTCTGGCTTTAAGCAATAGTAAACCAGCTTTATTCACTCACTGCATTTTGATCAACATGTTTTATTTTTCCCTCCCTCTTTTACCAATTTTCTTTGCTTCTACTTCTCTTCTTTGGAAGGCACTGCTTCTTCCTGGGACACAGTTCCTCAGGCACCAAGTGCCCTTCAGTAACGCCCTCAAGTAGTCATTCCTCACGTACAAGGCTAAAAGACTGTTGGCGGGCTATTTAACTGTGGTGGCATTACTGCCAAGCCTGAATCTGTCTTCATCCACAAATGCATTTTCCAGCAAGAGGAACTGGACAGTGGTCAGAAGCAGGATTTTGGGTGTTTTTTTTCTCCCTATCCCAAGGGCTCTGAGGCAAACTCTAATACCCCTCCCACTATCCAAGTTGAGGTCAATTAACTCAGCACAGACCGGGCCCAGATTGATCATGGTATCTTCCTGCTCTTAGTCAGCCAGCTACTTACGGCCTCATCAAGCTACGCACCGAATGAACCCGATCCACAGCTTGTTGACACACAGGCCTGGTTTTCCCTCTGGGACTGTACATCTGCTGGAGGTGGGTGCTCGTGTTAAATGGGGCAAAAGTCCCCATAAGATTTCAAAACAATTTCATAAAAATGGCTCTAAATAAACCCGCAGCTGATAGGCCAGCAATAGGGGGGTGGAAGATGGGAAAAGATGGCCAAAACTAGGTCCTTTCCCTCCTTTTCTGGATGGCACAATCTTCTTGTTGCTGCAGTCTCAGTACTGTCACCCTGTACAGGTCTTACTGTGGTTGGTGGTACTGTGGCAGGAAGGCAGAGAAATGAGCTGGTCCTATACCTGATCCTCACGGTCTTGATTCAGATTCTGAACATTTATCTTATGCTCCGGATGAGCTGTACATCAAGCATTTACACTTGTTAGCAATATATATTTACATAAAGTAGAAATAAATAAAGTACAGCTCTAGTGTCTCTCTAATTTGGAATTAACAGTTTTGCTGTATATACTTTACAGTTTAATACAATGAACCAGACCACTTTGATTAAACCTTAACAGTCATATTGTAACAAAAGTGGCCAACCAAAGCCACTCACCATCAAATACATTGCAATCATTCACTGAGTACTTCATCTGCAAATTCTGTCTGGCAATTAGGCGGCAATCTGCTACTCCCACAACCTGGAACACAAGTAATAGAACGATAGATTAGTTCAGAGAAATGTTGTAGCAACAAATGTTAGCGATAACATAATGGCAGTAGAAAAAAGTAACACAGCCATCAGTAAGACAGAAACAGAATCCACGTGGATAGAGATAAAAGATATAAAAAGGATCAATCAAACGAATGGGGGTCGTCTAGAGGCCACCGAATAGTGGAAGGGAGGAGGAGGAAGAAATATGCAAACAAATTTGGGAAATGAGTAAAAACATAGAATAAACATCATGGGGGAATTTCACCCCAAAATTAATTGGCCAGAAGAGGTAGGTAAAGAGGATAAGGGAATGGAGTTCCTACAATGTGTACAAGGCTCCTTTCTAACCCAGTATGTGAGAAGCCCAACAAGGGAGGATTCGCTACTGGATCTAGTAATGGGGAATGAACCAGAGCAGATGAGAGAAGTAAAAGATGGGGAATATCTAGGCAATAGTGACCATAATACAATATGGTTTAGGATACTAATTGAGAAGGACATAAGCATGACAAAGACCAGAGTAATAGATTGGAGAAAAGCTGATTTTGATGGGCTGAGAATAGAACTTAGGGAAATAAAATGAACAACAATATTGTCAAACAATGATGTAAGAACAGCAATGGGAAACATTTAAAACGGTGTTCAACAAAGCCCAGGAAAAATATATTCCACTAAAAAACCAAGAACAAACTAAACACCAATGAGATACCATGGATGAATAAAAACACAAGGGAAAAATTGAGGGTAAGAAAAGAGTCATACACTAAGTACGTGGACAGTAGGGGAGAGCATGACAAGGGAGGATATGAAGAGACTAGGAGAGAAGTCAAAGAAACAATTAAGAAGGCAAAGAGGAACTATGAAATTAAATTATCAGGAAACATAAAACAAAATAGTAAAACATTCTACAGGCACATACATTTTTTAAAAATGTAAAGTCGGGATGGGAATGGGGCCACTAAGGGATGGTCAGGATAAAATCACAGGCAGCAATAGCAAAATAGCAGAAATATTAAATAATGATTTTGTTTCAGTATTTACCAGGGAGAGGGATCAGGTGGACATGACATCGGAAAATGAGATTAGAAATGATAGAACTGCATTTAAAATAAAGAGGAGAAATATTAAATAAACTAATCAAACTCAAAGAGGATAAACCCCCTGGTCTGGACGGATTGCATCTGCGCATTTTAAAAGAATCTAGGGAAGTGTTTGCAGAGGCACTATTACACATACTTAATAATTTGCGAGAAAAAGGTGTTCTTGCTCAGGCCAACATCCCCAGCATCGAAGCTCTGACCACGCTCAATCAGCTCCGATGGACGGGTCACATTGTCCACATGCCCAATACGAGACTCCCAAAACAAGTGCTCTACTCGGAGCTCCGGCACGGCAAGAGAGCCCCAGGTGGGCAGAGGAAATGCTTCAAGGACCCCCTCAAAGCCTTCTTGAAAAAGTGTAACATCCCCACCGACACCTGGGGATCCCTGGCCCAAGACCGCACCAAGTGGAGGAGAAGCATCCGGGAAGGCGCCGAACACCTCGAGTCTCTTCGCCGGGAGCAAGCGGAAGCCAAGCGCAAGGAGCACACGTCAACCCAAGCACCCGACCCACCCGCCCCTTCAACCACCCTCTGCCCCACCTGTCACAGAGACTGTAGGTCCCGCATTGGACTCATCAGTCACCTGCAAACTCATTTTTAATGTGGAAGCAAGTCATCCTCAGTTCCGAGGGACTGCCTAAGAAGAAGAAGTTTTTACTGAGGTGTTGGATTCGGAGAACATACAATAAAGAGTGGGAAACCAGAACAAGAAAAACAAATATTTGTAAACTGTGGTTTAAAGTATATTAAGAATTAGATGGGGGAGAGGGAAACAGGGTTGACTGACTTTCCACACCCCTTCCAACACAAAAAAAATCTAGATTTTTCTTTGCATTAACATTTTCTGATCATTATCTCATTGCTGTTTGTGGGACCTTGCTGAGCACAACTTTGGCTGCTGGGTTACATTACACCTGTGACTATACTTCAAAAATGTACTTCATTGGCTGTAACGGTCGTGAAAGGCGCTATATAAATGCAAGTCTTTCTTTTATTAATAACTTTATTTTCTCATTTAGTAATTAGATGCATATAATATAATCAGAATATTACAAAAATATTAACACAGAAAATTAATGTCCAGAAGTAACTAGTCTGGTGCTGCTTGCATAAAAAGGGATAAATTTACCACATTATTTTTCTCCCAAAATAATTCTGATGATAATTTTCTTTGCTGATATTCCAACTTCTACTGAGTGCCACAGCACGAGCCCCAACTTGGGAGCAAAGAGGCAAAAAGAGTATTGTGTGCAATTTTGAGTATTGTGTGCAATCTGGAGTATTGTGTGCAGTTTTGGTTGCCTTATCTGAGGAAGGATGTTCTTGCCATGGAGGGAGTTCAGCGAAGATTCACCAGGCTGATGCCTGGGATGGCAGGAATGACATATGAGGAGAGATTGGGTCGATTGGGCTTGTACTCGCTGGAGTTTAGAAGAATGAGAGGTGATCTCATTGAAACTTATAAAATTCTGACAGGACTGGACAGACTAGATGCAGGACGGATGTTCCCGGTGGTCGGGGAGTCCAGAACCAGGGGTCACAGTCTAAGGATAAGGGGTAAGCCATTTAGGACAGAGATGAGGAGGGATTTCTTCACCCAGAGAGTGGTGAACCTGTGGAATTCTCTACCACAGAAGGCGATGGAGGCCAGTTCATTAAATATATTCAAGAAGGAGTTGGATATATTTCTTAAGGCTAAAGGGATCAAGGGGTATGGGGAGAAAGCAGGGACCGGGTACTGAATTTGGATGATCAGCCATGATCGCATTGAATGGCGGAGCAGGCTCGAGGGGCCAAATGGCCTACTCCTGCTCCTATCTTCTATGTTTCTAAGAAATACTACAAGTGCTGCAAATCTGGAGTAAAAACAGAAAGTTTTGTAAATGCTCAGCAAAATCCACCATCACCTTCAGATAAAAGGCAAGTTAATGGCTTTATCAGAACTGACGAAGGCTTCCCCTCCAAAACATTAACCTGCCTTTTCTCTTTTCAGAAGCCGATGGACCTGCTGTGTGTTTCCAGCACTTTCTCAACCATTAAAAATGGTAGTGTAGGAATGTCTGGTTCCTATCCAAAAGACTGAGGTCCACTCAGGCGATCAAATAAACGAAGTTTAATGAAAACTAACAGAGTTTAACGGATAACTACAGGAGAACATCGAATAAAGGTCTAGTCAGTTCAGAGGCTCCACGAGGACTGCTTGGGCAGTCCCGTGGCTGACGTCATGACGTCATCACGTTTTTCCCGCCGGTGGGGGATCACGTGATGAACGGCGTGACGTCATCGCGTTTACCCGCGCTATTAAAGTGATCGCGCTCTGTACATGTAAACAGTGAAAACAAAGATACAGACTCAGGCTGTAGCTAACATATTATTAAAGGGAATTCTATACAATTGATCGGAGTCCCTTAGTGGCTCCGCCACATGCGCCCCCCCAGAATTGTCTTTAATAGCAAAAGTAAAACGGCGAGGAGGCCTGACAAGCCTGTCAGATCGACTTCTGTAGCCTTGAAGTGGAAGCTGATGGATGGCGGGCGGTTGCGTTTGATCTGGCACGGCGACTGTGGGCAGTCGGCCACGTTTCGGCGGTTGTGCAATCTCGACTGGGCGGTCAAGGTCCAAGTGAGCCGGCTTCAACCGGTCAACCGAAATGTGGTCCGGTTTACCTCCGATACCGACCGAAAAAGTTTTGTCTCCCGGCTCTATCACGCAGAAAGGACCAGTGTAAGGGGGTTTGAGCGGATCCCGATGAGCGTCGTGGTGAATAAACACATAGTCGGCGTTCTTCAGCTCAGCTGGGACGTGGGAACTCTGCAAGCCGTGATGTGACGTAGGCACTGGAGCGAAACTTCTGGCCGCCTCCTGGTGGCTGATGAGCTGCTGGGATGCGGACCATGGCTCTGTTGGAGTCGGAAGGAAATCCCCTGGTACGCGTAGCGGCTGGCCATATACGAGCTCCGCCGAGGACGATTGAAGATCTTCTTTAGGCGCCGTACGAAGACCCAAAAGGACCCATGGAAGCCTGTCCACCCAGCCCGCGCCTTGAAGGCTGGCTCGCAGTGCGGCTTTGAGCGACCTGTGGAATCGTTCGCACAGGCCGTTCGCCTGTGGATGGTAGGCAGTGGTGCGATGTAGCTTGACGCCGAGCCCCTGAGCCACAGCGTTCCAGAGCTCAGAAGAAAACTGCGGCCCACGATCAGACGAGATGTCCGCCGGTACACCGAAACGGGCGACCCAAGAGGAGATGAATGCCCTGGCGACGTCTGCGGAAGTGGTGGATGACAAAGGAACCGCCTCCGGCCATCGAGTGGTGCGGTCCACCATTGTAAGAAGATGAGTAAGCCCGTGCGAAGGCGGAAGTGGCCCCACCAGGTCCACATGCACATGATCAAACCTACGTTCCGGAACAGCGAAAGTGGCCAATGGAGCCTTGATGTGACGCTGCACCTTGGCCTTTTGGCAGACCACGCAGGTGTTGGCCCAGTCGCAAACATCCATGTGCATGCCCCGCCACACGAATTTGGACGACATCAGCCGTTGCGAGGCCTTCATGCCAGGGTGCGACAACCCGTGTATGGCGTCAAAAACTTTTTGGCGACCGGCACGACAGTGCGAGGATCTCCTACGGAGACGTCGCAGAGTAGCGTAGTGCCCGCGGCATGGAATTTGACGTCGGCCGCTTGGAGGCTAGAGGGGTTGGTTCTGTAAGATTGGGCTTCCGGATCCGAGGCTTGATCCGCAGCCATGAGGGCATAGTCGATGCCAAGCTGGACTGCATGAACGGTCGCGTGGGAGAGACAATCCGCCACCAGGTTGTCTTTACCGGACACATGCTGAATGTCAGTGGTGAATTCTGAGGTAAACGTCAACTGACGTTGCTGCCGAGCTGACCACGGTTCGGCGGTCTTGGCCATAGCAAACGTTAGTGGCTTATGGTCCACAAAAGCCGTGAACGGACGTCCCTCTAGCAAGAACCGGAAATGGCGGATGGCCAGAAAAAGGGCCAGCAACTCCCGGTCGAACGTGCTCTACTTCCGCTCATTTCGCCGTAGTTGACGGCTGAAAAACGCCAGCGGTTGCCACGTCCCATGCACCCACTGTTCCTGCACTGCGCCGATGGCATAGTCTGACGCATCGGTGGTAAGGGCGATGGTGGCACCTGGCAGCAGGTGCGCCAGCATGGTTGCGTTGGCTAAGGCGCCTTTGTGTCGACGAACGCCCAGTCCATGTCGACCGTCCAGCTGATCAGATCCTTGCCGGACTTGCCCTTGAGGGCCTCGTACAGGGGCTGCATGAGCAGAGCTGCATTAGGGACGAACTGGTGATAAAGGTTTACCATCCCGAGGAACTCCTGCAGGGCCTCGATGGTCTGCAGGCGCGGGAACAAAGTAACTGCCTCCACCTTCGTTTGCAGGGGAATTGCGCCGTCCAATGTGATGCGATGGCCTAAGAAATCAATCTGCTGCAGGCCGAACTGGCACTTGGCCGGGTTGATGATCAAGCCGTGTTGACTGAGGCGTCTAAAGAGGGTGCGTAAATGGCAGATGTGCTCCTCTTCATTAGGGCTGGTGATAAGGATGTCGTCGAGGTAGACGAATAGAAACTTGAGGTCCCGAAGCATGGAGTCCATCAAGCGCTGGAAAGCCTGTGCAGCGTTCTTCAATCCAAACGGCATCCGCAGAAATTCAAACAGGCCGAATGGGGTGATGACTGCAGTTTTCGGGACGTCTTGCGGGTGTACGGGGACCTGGTGGTAGCCACGGACAAGGTCGACTTTTGAAAAAATGGTATTTCCCGCCAAATGGGCAGAGAAAGTCGAATATGAGGGATCAGGAGTAGTGGCGTCATTCAGGCGTCGGTAGTCGCCGCAAGGCCGCCATCCGCCGCCAGGTTTCAGAACAATGTGGAGAGGCGAAGACCAGGGACTATTCAACCGGTGAATAATCCCTAGCCGCTCCATCATGTCGAACTCCGCTTTCGCAGCCGTGAGCTTGCCAGGTTCGAGGCGCCGGGCCCGTGCGTAGACCGGGGAGCCAGTAGTGGTGATGTGATGTTCGACACCATGTTTCGTGGCCGTGGAAGAGAAAGTGGGTCTGGTCAGGTCTGGGAAATCTCCGAGGAGGCGAGTGAAGTCATCCGGAGGTGGGAACGCACAGGAGATACTGCGCAACACGGCGTTACCGCGGTGGCACGGGATGGAGTGAAAAGTGGCCGCATTGATCAACCGGCGGTGCCATACATCCACCAGGAGGCCGTTGGAGCACAAAAAATCCGCCGAGGATGGCTTGAGAGACTTTGGCCGTGATGAAATCCCAGTAAAACCGCTGGCCGCTGAAGCACACCTGGACCCGCCGTCTTCCGAAGGTCCGAATGGCCCCGCCATTAGCCGCCTCGAGGGAGGGGCCGTGCCCCCCGGCTTGTAGATCAAGATTTGACGCAGGTAGGATGCTACACTGCGCCCCGGTGTCGCAGAGGAAACGTCGACCAGATAGGGAGTCGGTGATGAAGAGGAGTTTTCCCGAATTACCGATTGCCATCACAGCCGCGGGGCACTCGTTATAACCGGCTCTCTTTCAACAGGGTTGCTGCTGTTTTTTTTTTGTTTTTTTTTAGTGAAAAGCTGCAGGGAGGGTGGCAGCATCTTGCTTTCGCGCCAAAACGGGCGTGGTAGAAGCACAACCCCGCAGGTTGAGGGGCTGGAGCAGCATCTGTGGGGGATGGGCGCCTCATGGCAGCGCAGTACTGCTGTGTCACCGCGAAGATCTTGTCCACTTCAGCAGCCAGCTCTGCGCAGTCTGTGACTTCCGACCTGGCTAGGGCAGCCTGAACTTGCTCCAGTAGCTGGCTGAGGAATAGCTCCCTGAAGAGGAAGCATTCCGGTTCAGAGCCCAGGAGCGTGAGCATTTGGCTCATGAGCTCGGACGGCTTGGAGTCCCCGAGGCCGGGCATAGCGAGCAACCAGCGGGCGCGCTCCGGCTTCGTGAGCCCGAAGACCTGTAACAACCGCGCCTTTATCATTTCATACTTGCGATCTTCTGGTGGATTACCAAGCAGGCTGACTATCCGCGAGGCTGTGGCGCTGTCGAGGGCGGAGACCACGTAATAGTAACGGGTCTGATCCGCAACGATGTTCCTGATTGCGAACTGGGCTTCAGCCTGGATGAACCACGTGGCTGGCTGTTGCTCCCAGAACTGTGGTAGCTTCAAAGCAACGGCGTTCGATTCCATGTTCAGTAACTTCTGCGAAAACCATTCGCAAAAGTCGGGGTCACCAATGTAGGAATGTCTAGTTCCTATCCAAAAGACTGAGGTCCACTCAGGCGATCAAATAAACGAGGTTCAATGAAAACTAACAGGGGGAGAAATTGGGTGAGTAGCGCCACTTGTTAGCGCCTAAAGAGGCGGGCAGTGGCTGTAGCGCCACTGGCTGCGCCTCCCGCAATATTGAGTTGGGGCGATAATGGTGGCGTTAGCCTTTTGCGCTGCGCCGCCACCGATGACGTCATCGGTGTGCGCAGCGCCCCATTCGCGCCCCGTTCACAATATTTGGTTGCGAACGCCGCAGTTGCGCCGTTCACTACCCACGCCCGGTTCACGGGGCCTTACTGTGCCAGCAGCGGCACAAGTTAAGGTGGAGGTGCGGGGCGGCCGCCTGCCAGCAACTCCGTCCCTGGCCTCCTGACCCCCCCCCCCACCCCCGCGGCATTGCCAGCTGTTTCCCGAGAGCCCGGCACTTCTCCTCGGTGCCGGGCTCTTTTGCCGGCATTCGCGATCGGGGATCGCGCTGTTGCAGGCCCCTCCCCCTTAACAATGGGAGGAAGGCCTGCAGTACCGCAGCGTGCCGTGCCGCAGCGTGTGGCGCTGCGGCACGTTGCGCTGCGATATTCAGTTTCAGCGCCCTAAGAGGGACGCGGAGCGCCTCGAGCCTCACCCCGTCTCCCTCTAGGGGCAATGAAACTGAATATCGGACGATCGCTGAAGACTCAAACGCTGCGCTAAATCCTGCGCTCAGGCGAACTTGGCGCCTCAACCCAATTTCTAGGCCACAGAGTTTAACGGATAACTACAGGAGAACATCGAATATAGGCCTAGTCAGTTCGGAGGCTCCATGAGGACTGCTTGGGCAGTCCCGTGGCTGACGTCATCACGTTTTTCCCGCCGGTGGGGGATCACGTGATGAACGGCGTGACGTCATCGCATTTACCCGCGCTATTAAAGTGATCACGCTCTGTACATGTAAACAGTGAAAACAAAGATACAGACTCAGGCTGTAGCTAACATATTATTAAAGGGAATTATATACAATTGATCGGAGTCCCTCAGTGGCTCTGCCACAGTAGAACCTTTTTTATTTTTAACTTAACTAAATAAACTAAGGTCAGCAGTTAATAATTAGTTGGATGAACTCCCCAAACAGTTCAGGAAAAACACAGCTGAGTGTTTTCCTATCCTAAACTGAGCGTGGAACTAAGCCATCCAGCCCAGAACCTGCCTGGTGTGATTCCTGGTATCTGCTGGGGCAGCAGTTGCAGTGCTACCTCAGTGTCCCTGGGATAGGAAAGGAAGAATCAGCCAAAGTTCTCACTCCTGATCACTATATAAATGCAAGTTTATATGATACCATACACTATCGAATAACCTGTCAAAGCTAACACAGCAAAAATGACCACTTGGGTGAGATATTGGAATCCAATAAGGGCCAGTGAAATAAACCCCAGCAAAATTCAGTGCCTTCAGCAAACAATCTGTTCCCTGCCCAGAGAGAAAGTCAAATTCCAGGTTGTTCCTCCAGCCAACTAAGCCCTTTCCAGTCTGGTATGATTATCTCTTTCTAGCACAAGGTGACACTGACACAGTGAAGGGAGGGGAGGAGAAATTGTGCTCTGGATTGTGTAATGTAGTAGAATCCTGGGCAGCGCAGGACTTCTGCCCGTTACAAGGATGTGCCACTGATCCCAGCCGCTTTTCTGCTTTAAGGGGCATTTGCACTTTCTAGATGGCTCCCTGTTCTCTGCTGGGGACTCCACCTGGAAGGGGGTGAAGATTGGCTTCAGAGGTCCCTGGTTTAAGAGAGTAGTTTTGATTCCCAGTGTGTGCTGCCAGTTGAAGATAGAAAAGAAAAACAATTTTATTTTTAAAATAGTGTCTAAGCCTAGGTTTTTGACCATTTAAATTTTAAAGGGCCCCACTGCCACTCAAAGCAACATTGAACATGAGGGAACAGGCCTCCCTTGTGCTCACTACTGTTATGATGCAAATGACAAAAAGTACATTGGGTGACATGTTTCCATATTTTGCATGCCGTTATAATACACCCACCCATATACAGCCAGACATACTGTACGCCATCCGTCACTTCCAACGGGAAATCGGCAGACAATAAGAGTCAGTGCGGACCCAGCAGAACAGGTCGCCAACCTATTCTCCAGCCCCACCTGCCCCAGTTCTGCCAAAATAAATCAGCGATGGGCAGAAAATCTAGGCCAGTAAGTCTGGCAGACATATTAGCCTAATGCTACCAGCAGACCAAAAATGCCCTGCAGTCAGCAGTACATCAGACTAGACTCCAGCAGATTTGGGGAAATGAAAAATAAAGTCACTGTTGGCTAATGAACTTTTTGTTGAAAAAGCACTTTCCTTTTCTGTCTTAAATTTTTAATATTTTTTTCCTCACTAATTTTCTCCACTAATCTCCTGAAGATATTGTCTCCTGCATGAGGTATGGTCTACCTTCCAGTACATCACCCAATTGGCCATTATTCATGCATCAGGCTAGAAAGCGTCAGTGGGATATTCTTTCACCGAACTTCAACTTGTCCTCATCTGACATCCACACAAGCACTTTCCAGTGAGGGTCACTGGACAGCAATCATCAGAAACTATAATCCAGGCTATTTTTCACCTCCGTATCCTAAGGCATGGAGGCCAATAGTATCGCTCCTAGTGCTGTATAGCTCAATACAGTATATTGCGGAGATGAAGCCCACCCGTTAACTTATCATTTAAAAAAAGTTGTTTAAATGTCTTTTATATGACATTTGCCTAATAGTTACTTCAGATGGTATTAAAGATTGAACTTTGGCCATTCCTGGTCTGTATATGCTCTACTGCTCACTGTCGAAACTCAGAGCCATCAGGTCAGCAGTGCTTTACTTTTCATTTCTCCTTTGGTCTTCCAGCACAGTGCATCAGCCAAGTAAGAGGCAAGACAGGAAACCTGCTTCTCGAGAACTCTCAATGCCACTTTACAACTGGCTATGGCCACTTGAAAGAAAAAGAAAAAAACGACTTGCATTTATATAGCGCCTTTCAGGACCTCCGGACGTCCCAAAGTGCTTTACAGCCAATGAAGTACTTTTGAAGTGTAGTCACGGTTGTAATGTAGGAAACACGGCAACCAAATTGTACACAGCAACGCTCCACAAATAGCAATGAGATAATGACCAGATAATTTTTTTTAGTGTTGTTGGTTAAGGGATAAATATTGACCAGGACACCAGGGAGAACTTCACTGCTCTTCTGCCATGGGATCTTTTACATCCAGGGCAGATGGTGCCTCAGTTTAACATCTCATTTGAAAGACGGCACCTCAACAGTGCAGCACTCCCTCAGTACTGCACTGGAGTGTCAGCCTGGATTTTGTGCTCAAGGTTCTGGAGTGGGAAGGTACATGAATCTGGATTGGGGTGAGCCTCCCAGTCCAAAGTCAGAATCTGCTAATATTTGACCTCTGATTGACAGCAGTGATGAGGACAAATGTACACTCCAAACACAGTCCCTGAAAATCTGGGGTAGGTTTCATGTCATTCAGAGGCAGTGAATTATAAATGTTCACCAGATGGACTGCAAATTGCACCCACTCTATGCTCCCTTACTGAGAAGGTTAAAGACATTGGAACTTAAAACGCTTATATACATATAAAAAAAATACATGTCTATGGAGCTAGCAAGTCTCACTTATTGGAGTGGGGCTCACTCACGACAACTTAAAAATATTACTTATTTTAATATATGTTAAATACCACGCTGTGAGTGTAGCAAATTCATAAATAGGTTTTTCGAAGAAATGCAATTATGATTTTGCAACACCTCCCATACAGAGGAAATCTTTACTCCATATGTTTATGTGGGTTAGTAATCTGTCTCGCTCTTTCTGGTCGTAATTCCTATTCTTAATCCTTCCCTGATGTTGGGAACTCTGATATAGCTCCCTGCTCAACATCTAAAAAATGTGATGTGGGACAGCAATTCAAAGTCTGTAAAAGGCAAGATCAATGTCGGACTTAAAGTTATTTAAGAGCTAATACAAAAGCAAAATACTGCGGATGTTGGAAATCTGAAATAAAAACAGAAAATGCTGACAGCAGGTCAGGCAGCGTCTGTGGAGAGAGAAACAGAGTTAACTTTTCAGGTCGATGACACGAACTGATGAAAGGTTATCAACCTGAAATATTAACTCTGTTTCTCTCTCCACAGATGCTGCCTGACCTGCTTTCAGCATTTTCTGTTTTTATTTTATTTAATAGCTACCCTGATTGTTTAGTTGGTAACGGTAGTATGGTAATTAGCCATACAGACTGAAACATCCCAACAACTACTTGTATTAATTTAGCACCCTTAACATAGTAAAATGTCCCAAGGCGCTTCACAAGAACATTAACAAACAAAATTTAACACCGAGCCACATAAGGAAATATTAGTACAGGTGAGAGGTAGGTTTTAAGGAGTGTCTTAAAGAAGGAGAGAGAGGTAGAGAGGGAATCCCAATCTTAGGGCCAGGTAGTGCGATGAAAATCGCAGATGTGCAAGAGGCCAGATTTGAAGGAGCGCAGAGATTTCGGAGCATTGTAGGGCTGGAGGAGGCTACAGAGCTAGGGTAGGGCAAGGCCATGGAGGGATTTGAAAACAAGGATGAGAATTTGAACATTGAGGTGTTGCCAGACCAGGAGCAAACGTAGGTCAGTGAGCACAGGGGGTGCTGGGTGAACGGGACTTGATGGAGTTAGGATACGGGCAGCAAAGTTTTGGATGAGCTCAAGTTTACAGAGGCTACAAGGTGGGAGGCCGGCCAGGAGAGGTTTGATTCCAAGTCTGTGATAAATTGCCTGATCTCAGCTGGATGGCAGAAGGGATGCTACATTTGGCCTCATTGTCCTTGACCTATGGAGGCAAATTAAAATGGGTTCCCACTCCTGATTACTATCCAACAATCCTGATGGAGTGCATGTGTGTGAATGTCAGGTGAGGAAATAATAAGTCTAGCTTCACACTTCTTGTTTGGGCTCACACTTGAAAATGACCACTTGGCTGAGGTACTGGAAGGCTACATGCCTGTGGAATTCTACTCCGTCAAAGAGCCAATGCCTTCAGGAGAGGAAAGGAGACTTTCTTTTTAATTGCTGGACTGCTGAAAGAGGCCCTTCAGAAAGTCACGAGAGGGAAGAGAGTGACGGACAAAGAGACATCTAATTGTAACTCAAGAGTGTGACAACAGGCCATCATTTTACCTACAAAGCCCAGAAGCTCCCCAATTACCTCAGCTTCATCATTCTAATGGCTCCCTTCTGACATAGCCTGCACTGGGCAGTACATCAAAAACACGAGGCTGACCAGAATATGCATGTTGCCACTCCAGGGTACCAGGTGAAAAAGCTTCTAAAAGAAAACATGACAAACACAAACAAAATGGGCAAGTTTTAATCCTCTACATTCAGAGACTTGAGCCATGATTATCTGGTCATCGATCTTATTGCTGTTTGTGGGACCTTGCTGGCCGTATATTGGTTGCTGCACTTCCTGACAATAGTAATTACACTTCGAAAAGTTCATCATTGGCTATAAAGCACTTTGGGACGTCCTGCAGTCATGAAATGCAAGTCTTTCCTTTTCTTCCATCATTTTACTGATAATTAGACTGATCGGGCAAGTATTGGCCAGGTTGGATTTATTTATTAGGATAGGCATACTTGACCTTAAAACTAAACCAGACTAATCGTATTAAAAGGTACAGGATCAAATTTTGTTTTTTCGTCTCATCCAGGTGAAACTATAGGTAGATATATTATGTATCTGCCTTGTTTAGCTAGGTCTAAACATAACTATTCTCAATATTTTTTAAACCTATTATATACAATGAAGCCTGCTGAAAGATTTATTTGTACCTTTTCACTACCACATTACAGAGCACTGACTGATAAGGTTAATGTTTCCTTTTCATTCATGCACATTTAACGCTGATGTATACATCACTCCCATTATCATAGAATCTTGCAGCACAGGAGGCCATTCAGCCTATCGCACTGTGCCAGCTCTTTGAAACAGCTAGCTTTCCATCGAGAATGCAACAGGCTGGTGTGGCTGAACACATTGCGATCTCATTGAGTTCAATGATTTAAACTGACCTCTTTGTCCTTGGCCTCCTACATTGTTCTAATGAAGCTCAACGGAAGCTCGAGGAACAGCACCTCATCTTTCGATTGGGCATTTTACAGCCTTCCGGACTCGACATTGAGTTCAACAATTTAAATAACCACTGCTCCCATTTTGTCAGACAGCAGGTGCTGGTAATGGTTCTGCTGTTGCCATATACAGCTCCTCTAGGCCCATCTTTTCTTTCTTTACTTGTCCCATTAGCACCCCCTTTTGCTTTGCACCATCATTCCTTTTGTCATTTAATCACTCCTGCCCTTCACTCCATCACAGACCTTCCCTTTTGTTCTTTCCTCCCCTACCCCCTTTCCCTGCTTCTGCACTTGTTTAAAACTTGTTATATCTCTAACTTTTGTCAGTTGACAAAAGGACATCAACCTGAAATGTTAACTCGGTTTCTCTCTCCACAGATGCTGCCTGACCTGCTGGGTATTTCCAGCACTTTCTGTTGTTATTATTGCAATCACAATGTCCTTTGCACGTTGCTCCCCGATGATGGGGAGTCGGCCCTGGCCATCATTTTCCAATCCTCTCTGGCTTCAGGTGTGGTGCCGGAGGACTGCTAATGTGGTACTCTTGTTTAAAAAGGGAGAAAAGGATAGACAGAGTAATTACAGGACAGTCAGCCTAACCTCGGTGGTGGGAAAATTATTGGAAAGAATTCTGAAGGACAGGATAAATCTTCATTTAGAAAGACACGGATTAATCAAGGATAGTCAGCATGGATTTGTTAAGGGAAGGTCGTGTCTGACAAACTTGATTGAATTTTTTGAGGAGGTAACAAGGAGGGTCGATGAGGGTAGTGCGTTTGATGTAGTGTATATGGATTTTAGCAAGGCTTTTGATAAGGTTCCACATGGCAGACTGGTCACGAAGTTAAAAGCCCTTGGGATCCAGGACAAAGTGTCAAGTTGGATTCAAAACTGGCTCAGAGGCAGGAAGCAGAGGGTAATGGTTGATGGGCGTTTTTGTGACTGGAAGGCTGTTTCCAGTGGGATTCCGCAGGGCTCAGTACTAGGTCCCTTGCTTTTTATGGTATATATCGATGATCTAGACTTGAATATAGGGGGTATGATTAAGAAATTTGCAGATGATACTAAAATCGGCTGTGTGGTTGATGCTGAAGAAGGAAGCTGTAGACTGCAGGAAGATATCAATAAATTGGTCAGGTGGGCAGACAGTGCCAAATGGAATTCAATCCAGAGAAGTGTGAGGTAATGCATTTGGGGAAGGCTAACAAGGAATCAGGAATATACATTAAATGAGTAGTGTAGAGTAACAAAGGGACCTTGGAGTGCATGTCCACAGATCCCTGAAGGTAGCAGGCCAGGTAGATAAGGTGGTTAAGAAGGCATACGGAATGCTTGCCTTTATTAGCCGTGGCATAGAATACAAGAGCAGGGGGGTTATGCTTCGACTGTATAAAGCACTAGTTAGGCCTCAGCTAGAGTACTGTGTGCAGTTCTGGTCACCACATTACAGAGAAGATGTGATTTCACTAGAGGGTACAGAGGAGATTTACAAGGATGTTGCTGGGAGTAGAGAATCTTAGCTATGAGGAAAGACTGGATAGGCTGGGTCTGTTTTCCTTGGAACAGAGGAGGCTGAGGGGAGACCTTATTGAGGTGTATAAAATTATGAGGGGCATAGATAAAGTGGATACAGAGGACCTATTTCCCTTAGCAGAGGGGTCAAAAACCAGGGGGCACAGATTTAAAGTAATTGGTGGAAGGTTTAGAGGGGATTTGAGGGGAAATGTCTTCACCCAGAGGGTTGTGGGGGTCTGGAACTCACTGCCTGAAAGGGTGGTAGAGGCAGGAACCCTAACCACATTTAAAAAGTACTTGGATGTGCACTTGGGATGCTCTAACCTGCAGGGCTACGGACTAGGAGCTGGGAAGTGGGATTAGGCTGGATAGTTCTTTGTTGGCCGGCGCGGACACAATGGGCCGAAATGGCCTCCTTCCGTACTGTAACTTTCTATGATTCTATGATGGGCCCTTATTCAAATGGCAATTGGTCTAGTTGAATTTTTCTTATAAGGCTCACATGCGGTGTGATACAACATCTATGCCTGCTTTCTGCAGTCATTGGTTTCACTGGACATTACAGCGATGTATCTGCTGGGATTTCTCAGGGACCCAGGAGTGCCCTCAGACACAAACTAAAGTCAAGTCGGAGGGACCAGGCAGAAGAAATGCCTGCCCCATTCCACCCCGTTGGAATCCGCTATAGCTGCTTGTATGGGGTGGAAACCCAAAAGAGATGGACTCCGCCTCAATTTCCAGTCTGTCCACTGTCTCTGTGCCCGAGTTCCACTCAAAGAATCACTCAAGTTCCAAGCATTTATTTTTAGCTCTTGAAGGTGCGGACTCTTATTGCACAAGTACCATCACCACGTCGGTATCTCATTCAAATGGTCATTTTTCATGTGTGCAGTCTAACAGGTTATTCAACTGTGGAGGGCATCACAGTCAATCTAATCTTATACTGATCCAACCAGCACATTTCAGCAGATCAAGATAGTGATCAAGAAGATGCTGCAACCTTAGTTGATTTTCCCCTCCTTATAACAGGGTGTTGAAGTAATTGGCAATGTCCCAACTGCTGCATCAGTCGAGATCAGTTAACTCAGTACAGACAGCGAATCGAACCTGGGATCTTCTGCTCTGTATTCCTCAGTAATGCAATTACCCACTATGCCAGTGGGGGAGCTCTGATCATTTTATTTAAATTGTGTGTGCCGATCTTGTGAAACGAGATTGGTTAGCATTACGTACAATGTTATTATAACTACTTCAGGGTGGGAAGCAGGGTCATTTTCAGAGAAACCATTTTAGATGTTGTATAAATGAAATGTGCGCCTGGCATAAATAAAAGCTTATCCCGTGTTTATCTTGTGTCTGGAGAGCGGTCTTACCCAAATCCTTGCTTTTAATTTTTTCCCGACACAATACTGTTATACAGTAATTTAGCCGTGCCTTTCAGAAAACATCTCAAAAGGTCCAAAAGCAGATTAGATGGCTGCAGAAGACAACAACAAGCTGTGATATTTTTGTTTCACTGAAGCAGACACACACCAACCGCCTTGGACAATTCCCAAGCTATTCAGTCACTTTCCTGGTAAATAAAGGATGTGACATCACGAGCTGTTTGCTCTTGGTACAGTGAATTACTGTTAACTGCATCCCACAGAGATTTATTCACTCAGGTGCTGAATCAAGGCCTTTACCTCAGAGTTTGTACAATGTTTCGCTGTAAAATTACAAAACTTTGTCAGGCCATCAACATACAGACATAAGTTAGAATTTAAAGGGGCTGCATCATCAGAAGCAATCACCTCCCATTAGTACAAACACTGACAATTCTGCTTACAGAGCCGTCAGCCAATGACTGAAGCAGGCAGATTGATTTTCACTTCGACAATCACGTTTACATTGTTATGATGCAGGACCTCTTATTACAGATTCAGCTTTAACTCAATTGGTAAATGTTTTGCCTGGTATGTTATTGAGCTTTACAGATGAAGAAAGTCCCATATCCCATTCTCTGCTGAATTAGCTGCTTTCATCTGGGACTACAATACAATTAGCCTCAGTATCTTTGAGCTAGGAAAGGGGAAAATCAGCCATGGTTCATGATCCGTGCTGAAAACTCTGGCATGAAATTCGGCACCATAGCGTCAGCTGTTAAGGCCGGTTTAGGGGGGAAAAAATGGCGGCGTGTCTTGCGGCGGCAATCATTTTGGGCAGGTTGGCAATGCGGCCATTCCCTGCGCTCGCTAGAAATATGGTAACGAGGCAGATCGTGACGTCAATCAGCATGTAACGCTGAAATAACAACAGAAAATGCTGGAAAAACTCAGCAGGTCAGGCAACATCCGTGGAGAGAAATTTGAGTTGACGTTTTGGGTCGAACCCTTCTTCAAAACTGGAAAGAAAAGAAAACAGATCGAAGGCAGAGCTGCGATCGGACAAAAGAAGTGAAAGAAACAAAAGAGCTAGACGAGATGGTAATAGGCTGAGATTAGGTGTAAAGTGTACTGGCAGGGCAAGAGATAGCTGCCAGGTGTGAGAGAGAAACTCTCTCTTTGCGGAACACCTCCGTTCAGTCCGTAAGGGTGACCCCGAGCTTCCGGTCGCCTGTCATTTTAATTCACCGCTCCATTCCCACTTGGACCTCACCGTCCTTGGCCTCTTGTATTGTTCCACGGAAACTCAACGTAAACTCGAGGAACCGCACCTCATCTTCCGATTAGGCACGCTGCAGCCTTTCGGACTCAATATCGAGTTCAACAATTTCAGATCATAACCTCGGCTCCTATTACACATTTTTTCTTGTAATTTTTCCACTCCTTCCCCCCCCCCGCCGCCCCTTTCCTTTTGTTTCTCTCTCACACCTGGCAGCTATCTCTTGCCCTGCCAGTACACTTTACACCTAATCTCAGCCTATTAAAATCTTGTCTAGCTCTTTAGTTTCTTTCACTTCTTTTGTCCGATCGCAGCTCTGCCTTCGATCTGTTTTCTTTTCCTTCCAGTTTTGAAGAAGGGTTCGACCCGAAACATCAACTCAAATTTCTCTCCACGGATGTTGCCTGACCTGCTGAGTTTTTCCAGCATTTTCTGTTGTTATTTCGGATTTCCAACATCTGCAGTATTTTGCTATCGTAACAGCATGTAACGCTGATTTGACACACGACCTGCCATTTTCGACGTTGCTGCTCCATTCAACGCCCTCTCCAAAACACGAACAGCTGAACGTGCGTTCAGCTGCACGAGGGACCCCCCGCCAGCACTATTTAAAGAGATCATCAACAGCTTGCAGGTGACTTGCTTTTTGAATTCTACTGGCTCTGCGTAAATTTGTGCAACTGTTTGGAACTTTCTACAGTTATTTGAAGTTGGTGAGGTGACGGGGAGTGGTGCTGCAAATGGAGAACGCCTTGCTTCTGATTTCAAGGGTTCTGCTCAGACCACTTGCGCCCAATCATGGGGGCTCTATTTGCAGACCCCCTCACGTTCGGGTTTGACAGGGTGATGGAGCACAGGCAGCAAAGAAGAGGACAAGCTGCTCACAGAGGGAAGAGGAGGAGGTCTTTAGCAGGGGGCCTTACCCACCTAGGGTCTTCCGAGAGCAATTCTCTTACCTGCACTTAAGGCAGGAGCAGTGTATTGGGGGCTCCACTTCACCAAGGAGGTGGCCACAGAACTCTGCCACCTCTTGGAACTAGACCTGTAGCCTCAGAGCAGGCAGACGATGGCGCTGCCAGTGGCCCTCAAGGTCACCGTGGCCCTCAATTTTTTTCAACACCGGATCCTTTTGGTCTGGAGCAGAAGACATAGCTAACATCTCCCAGTTCGCCATCCATCGCTGCATCCAGGAGGTCACAGTGGCTCTGTACTCCAGGAGAAGGAACTTCATTATCTTCTTGCTGAACAGAGAGAAGCAAGAGGTGCACACGTGACTTTGCCAGGATATTGGGCTTCCCTATGGTGCAAGGCGCCATCAACTGCACACACGTGGCTTTGCGCGCACCGCATATCAATCCTGAGATGTACCGCAATGGCTACCACTCATTTAATGTGCAGTTGGTGTGCAACAACGCCTAGCACACCATGATGGTAAATGCCCGGTATCCTGGCAGCAGTCGTGATGCCTTCATCCTGCGCCAGTCCGCTGTGCCAGCAATCTTCCAGCTACTCGGAGACAAGGGCTATCCGCTCTACACCTGGCTGATGATTTCCTTCCACAACCTCACCACTCGTGGCCAGCACTCATATAATGAGAGCCATGCTACCACGAGGAACCTCATCGAGCAGACCATCGGGGTGCTGAAGCAACTGTTCTGCTGCATAGACCGCTCAGGAGGAGTCCTCCGGTTCACGCCGGAACCGGTGACCCATTTCATGGTGGTCTGCTGCATCCTTCATAACTTGACCATCATGAGGGTGCAGCCTTTGCCACCACGTGTTCCACGACCACCTCAGGAGGAGGAAGGAAGGGAGGGAGGAGGCAGGCAGCAGATCCCCATTCCGGACAGGCTGTCTGTGAGTGCCTCATCAGAATCCAGTTCCCCTGAATGAAACCCCAGATCCCCGTTGCTCACCACTTCCCCACCTTACCATCCCTCTGTCACAGAACATCACAGCATCCTCCTGGGTACAAAGCTGAAATGAGAGCCACCACAAAACAAACATTCCAAACATAATTTATAAATGAATCAATGCAAAACTAAATAAAACGTCAACTAATCACCCTTGTGCATTCCATTAGTGTCTGTCTTTCATGTTCGTTTGTCTACTATAGTGCTCCTACGCAATGCTACCCCTGTGGCTGCAGCATGGCTGGTGGAAGGCTGCTGACTTTCCGTGAGGGAGACTGCAACTGGCCTTGCAGGATGACCTCAAGCAGCTCTGAGCCTAGAATGCTCGGCTGTAGACTGCACCTCCTCGACATGGGGGGCAGCAGCCTGGGCTGGCTGGCTGACAGGTAGCAACAAGGGCACTGGCGGAGTGGCAGTGGTGGGAGTAGGAATGCTGTCATTCTGAGAGAGGACAGCAGGTTCTTGCTTCACGGAGCCACTGCCATGGGACGGTGCCTCAGCATTCCTACCCATCTGTTGGAGCACAGATTGCTGGACTGCTGAGAGACCCTGCAAGCCCCTTTCCACACTCGTAAACCCAGCCACGATGGCATCAGTCTGAGCTTGCTTGGCAGCAAACTGAGCCTGCATGAGAGCAGTCTGAGCTTCGACTGCAGCACTCAGACGTTGGGTCGCTTCCGCTTGTGCTGCAATGGAAACTGTGATATTGCCCATCACACCCAGCATCATGGTTGGGTCCACAAGTGCCCTAATGGAGTTGCTCATCATTTTCATCCTGGAAATCATGGGCTCCAAGCTCCGCGCATTGTTGGAGCCGGACTCCACCATGCTCCTTGACACTGTCAAGAGGCTCTCCAATAGGCTTGCCATTGCACCAAGCGTTTCTGTATGCATGCCCATCACCTTTCTTCTGAAGGCTGTCCCATCAAAGTCATCATCCGAGTCCTGTGCAGCAGAACTCGTGCACGAACTCGCCCTCCGGGGAGCTGACACCCGAGCTACCCGTTTCCCCCTGGCCTGGCTGCAGCCCACTCATGCCCAGTGACTCACCACGTGCAAATACCACCTCTATACTACCCTCTAATTAGATTAAAGGAAGAGGCTTATAATGTTGCCAAAACGAGTAGTAAGCCTGAGGATTGGGAGGATTTTAGAATTCAGCAAAGGAGGACCAAGAAATCGATAAAGAAAGGGAAAATAGAATATGAGAGTAAACTAGCGAGAGACATAAAAACAGACTGTAAAAGCTTCTATAGGTATGTAAAAAGGAAAAGATTAGCAAAAGTAAACGTGCGTCCTTTACAGGCTGAGACAGGAGAAATTATGATGGGGAATAAGACAATGGCAGAGAAATTAAACAATACTTTGTGTCTGTCTTCACGGAAGACGCAAAAAACTTCCTGGAAATAAGATGTGCATGCTTACACCATCAGCAGCTTGTAAGTGAGAAGAGATTGTGGGATGAGGGGGAAGTGGGATTTGAGAAGAAGGATTAGGTATGAGCATACCGTCATCAGCCATGCTTTCAACCTCGTCCCTCATCACGGCCTCAGTGACAGCCCCTCCAATAATCTCGAGCACTGTTTCCTCCAGCTCAGTGAGGTTCTGAAGACGGGCTTCCCCTCTGCCCGTCTGCTGCTGCTCACATCTGTTGTGTGTCACCTTACAAGAGAAAGGGAAGTGTGTCAGTGAGTGTGGTGCCACATGTTTGGGCGATATGCCTGTCATGGATGAACAGCTGGCCGTGTGTGCAAGGTATGAGATGTGGGTGAGAGTCTTGCAGCAGTAGAAAGTGTGTGAGGGTGAGGTGAAGCTATGATTGTGAGGTATGAGTCATAATTGCTAGAGATTGTTGGTAGGTGAGTGATGGGGGGGTACGGTGCTTTGAGCAGTGTGTGAGGCTCGTGGTGCAGTTGGTGGGATATGGCATTTGAAGATGCATTCACTCACCTTGACCACTCGTGTGAGGTCATTAAACTTCTTGCAGCACTGGATCCAGGTCCTGGGGGCAACACACGTGGAACTGACAGCTTCTGCTATATCCTCCCACTGTCTTCTGGCATGCTGCTTGGAAGGCCTCCTGTCCCACTGCGGGTAGAGGACCTGTCGTCTTTTGTGCACCCCACAGGACCAAGGCCTCCAGTGCTGCATCCGAGAACCCCGTTGCCCTCTCTCTTCCCTGTTGAGCCATGGCTTCAGTATGGCAATGAGGTGCTTCGGCAACAAAGCACCTCCCCTTTAAGTAGTGCAGAGAGCCTAGGCCAAATTTTATTGACCAGTAGACTGCACCCGACATTGGCCCCTCTCTCGAGTGCTAAGCCAACCAGCAGCGCACTTAGCACGGAGTTCAGCGCTTCAATCATTATAATGAGCAGGCAGCACAAATTTTGCGTGCTGCCTGTACCACTTTCAACAGGCACGGGCAGATTGTGCTCCCTGCGTCCGTTTGAGCTTAATCGAATTTCCCCTCATGCTTGTGGGTAGGAGAGAGAATAGGATCAGACTCAGTTGTGATGCCCTCCACGTTTGAATAGCCTGCCAACACTCACTTCCAGCCTCACCTATGAGGAGTGATGTATTAAATGGCGTACCAGAGGACAGCTGGTACCTGTGAAAAGCATACCCCAGCAAGGGGTCATTACCTTCAGGACAGAAGGGGAGGAAATTGGAACACAAATAAATTAATACAGCTTTCTTCCTTGCAAGTTTATTTCTCCAATTCTAGGTTTCCCTCACAACACACCAAAGCATAAGCTCCTAGACCCAAACCAGTGTTCTCTATTACTGGTTTCTCCCAGTTTCTCCATCTCCGCCACGTCTGTTCTGACGATGCCACCTTCCATACCAGTGCTTCAGACATGTCTTCCTTTTTCCTCAACCGAGGATTCCCCTCTACTGTGGTTGACATGGCCCTTGACCGTGTCCGTTCTATTTCCCACACTTCTGCTCTCACCCCTTCCCCTCCCTCCCAGAACCACGATAGGGTTCCCCTTGTCCTCACCTTTCACCCCACCAGCCTCCACATTCAACAGATCATCCGCCGCCATTCCTGCCACCTCCAACGTGATCCCACCACAAAACACATCTACCCCTCCCCTCCCCTTTCAGAATTCTGACGGGACTGCTCCCTCCGTGACACCCTGGTCCACTCCTCAATCACCCCCAACACCTTCCCGTGCAAGCGCAGAAGATGCAACACATGCCAATTTACCTCCTCCTTTCCCACTGTCCAGGGCCCGAAACACCCCTTCCAGGTGAAACAGCGATTTACTTGTACTTCTTGCAATTTAATATACTGTATTCGCTGCTCACGATGCGGTCTCCTCTACATTGGGGAGACCAAACGCAGATTGGGCGACCGCTTTGCGGAACACTTCCGTTCAGTCCGTAAGGGTGACCCTGAGCTTCCGGTCGTCTGTCACTTTAATTCTCTGCTTCACTCCCACTCTGATCTCTCTGTCCTCGGCTTATTACATTGTTCCAATGAAGTTCAACGTAAGCTTGAGGAACAGCACCTCATCTTTCGATTAGGCACTTTACAGCCTTCTGGACTCAATATCGAGTTCAACAATTTCAGATAATAAGCCCTGCCCCCATTTTTCATGCAGTATGATTTTGCCATTCCCATTTGCAACATTTTCACAGTATGTTCTTTCAATTCCTTCCTCCCCATCTAAACCCCCACTCCCCGCCGTCTCTGCACCTGCTTAATATCTGTTACATTTCCAGCTTTTTCCAGTTCTGATGAAGGGTCCCAGACCTGAAACGTTAACTCTGTTTCTCTCTCCATGGATGCTGCCTGGCCTGCTGAGTATTTCCAGCATTTTCTGTTGTTATTTCTCTATTACTGGAGTGGCTTAGCCTCTAATTTCCCCTCGTGTAACTGATTGCTCTGTTCAGTGCCTTCCCCAATGGTTGTGATCACTATGTCCTACATTATGAGCACGAACCTACATCCTGGCACTCACTGGTGTGTCAGAGATCCATATCGCAGAACAGCATGCCACTCCAGATCCAGGTAAACCCTCGTCTTCCCTGGGCCTATGACTAGTGCATTGCTAAAACATGGGCATGCCTCTGCATCTGGAAAGTAGGTGAACAGTTGTCAGCGTGCCTTGCATTTTCACTCTGTGCTGCTTCACAGTGAAGTGCTGTTAAGATGCATTTTAAGGCATCACTGTAAAATTAAACTAAGGATGAACACACATACCATGGCAACCTTTTGGAGACCATGATCTGGTCACAGATGAGACTGCATTTACTCTTTCTAACATCTCCATCCAGGCTACTTTGTGCTGCTTTTCAAAAGGCAATGCCCCTCCACTCCAAAAAGGATCACCCTTCTGTGTAGCATCTTCTACAATAGGACCTTCAAAACTGCAACTTGGAAGGGTGCAATTCACCATCCTCATCTTGCTGCTGCAGTTTCTACCCCTCATTATCAGTATAACTTTAATGTGACCAGAATTCTTTTAAAACCTGCTGCTGCCACATAATACACCCCTTTGTTTCATATGCTGTGCACCAGGAGCACAGAAATATTATGCAAAGGAGTGTAAGGTCAACTCATAGCACAACATTCGAAGAGCAGCATTACCACTGTCACACTGCCAGGGACCACATAAATCAGCCCTTACATTCAACGTTGGTGCAGTCCAGTACAATGGGCTTTGCCCTTTCTCCTTGGCTTTTCAATTAAAAAACTTAGTAATTGGTCAGAATTCCCACCAATGGTATCTGTTGTTTCTGGCATAAGAATAATGAGACTCAGGCAGTAAAATATTCTGAACTGGGGCTTAAGAGTAGCAGTAAAAATATAACTGCTGCTGTAAAAAAAAAGGACGTATAGTTAGTGACACTGAGCTAAGTGCTTAAGTTTTGCCTTCAGAATTTTCAGAGTAGATATACAGCACTATAAATTATCAAAGGACAATGGGAATTTCTTTCCCTTTTAGAATCCCACATTGAAACAGATGTAGTTTGTTTCATTGTTACTGTTATGACTTCGGTCATTAGAATAGATAAACAATCACTCTGAAACAGGAAGTTATTGTGCATATGTTCCCTATATATGTAGACTATGTGCATTTCAAATGAGACTGTTGTACAATTATTCAGAGAAAAATAATCAAATTCACATTATACCTCCCACAGGAATCCTAATCTCCGAAAAGCTAGATTTTGTAGTCGGGATCCATTTGATGCGCGTTTGCTCAAGCAGTTTAACACTTGCAAACACGTGGTTACATTTTTGAGTCCCAGGGTAGTATGCAAGTCAAAATCTTTTATTCTGATTGAGTGAGCAATAGTTCTTGGTTGGGCAGGCCATTTATGTAACGGGGACAGGGGTAAGACAGCTCCCTTTTGCACAGCCAAGGTAAGGCACTGGAGGTAGCTCTGTACTCAAATGGGTGGAGTTGGAAATCTCATATCAACCGAGCTCCCAATTTCTGCTGTGCCACAGTGAGAAGGCAGCAGGTGTGGAGGATAAGAGGGGAAAAAATCAAAGAGAAAGTAACCTCTGTGCACATCGTGGAGGTCAGTTTCAAAGCAACACTGACAGAGGCCTGGGAGCATGTCATTCACCTGCCTTCATTGCCTGGGATGGCTCATGACATGGGGAGGCCTTGAGAAATTACACTCAAAAGTAAAGAAAAGCACACCACAATTCATTAGTCTTTTGAAGCACATTTACCCATTCAGAAAACTGGAGGGAACTAGTTGTGTGATGCACCACCCTTTAACTTCTTTCAGTCAGTGTTTATTGAAGCTACTATGTGCCGCGATTTCCTATGTAATAGAGGGGAGATTCTCCACTACAGTACTCCTGGGTAACACTGGGTCTATCAGGAAATTGTGCATCTCTAGCCTGTAATTTTCTGTCTATATTAATTTTAATGCACAGAAAATCATGGGCAGGAGTGCGCAATTTCCCAATATACGTTTCTGGCATATGCCAGGATTGCTGACACAAAAAACTTTCTCTTATCGTGAATTCCCTCCCTCTCGGTCTCCAATCCCACTCATTCATATTGCATTGCTTACAAATTAACTGCCAGTAAAATTACTGCAATGGTTTACTTTACTTAACCTTGCTAACATGTATGTTTCTAATAGTTTCACTATCAATCACCATACAGGATGTTGCACCCTACTCTTCCTCTGCTTTCAGAAAATATCTAGTGTGTAGGAAAAAACAGACTTTAGTGGAAGGAAGCGATTAGCAGAAACACTCTGCTACAGAAGATAAAATTTATGAGAGAATAAAAAGTGTTGCACAGATAATTTTAATTTGAGGCTAAACTTTCACTCTATTTTCTCCCTTTTCTCTGGGACACACATCAAACCATGCTGAGGTAGCTCCTCAGCCTCCATCAATGCTGCTCTGTACTGGCCAGTTGCTAAGTACATAAGAACAGCCTAGAAAAGATTGTCCCTCCACATTTCCCACGTTCACAGCAGCCTAGAGGGATAAAACCTGGGCCCGTAATTTGCGGTCAGCGGCAAAGCAAAGGCATTCACCATTGGCCCCGAAGTAAGCTTCCCACAAAGATCTTGCGATTTCTGTGGCGAGAAATTCGGCTTTTCCAACGTTCAGTTTAAATCAATGCAAGCTAATGGGGAATCCCTAAAGCAAGCTGCTGTGATGTCAACTAGCTGTCTAAGCTGCCAATCACAATGCAGAATTCTCACAGACTGGGAACCAGGAAGTGTATAAGCTCTTTTATTCTAACTTTATAAAAATGTTATCGAGAGCAAAAGAAGATTGGAGCTCTCACATGGGGAAAAGGTCAACCTGAAATAAATATGCACAAAGTTTTTAAAACTATCAAAATTAATTGTAATTTTTATTAAAATAGGTAAATTTGACACTGCACAAAATTAAAATGAGTTTTCCAGGGCCATAACGTTTGTTTAGCAGTCAATATACTGTTAAAACCCCAGTTACACCTAATCCAAAAGGGTCTAACTTTTAATGGGGTATTTAACAGCGATATTACCGTGGAAAAGCCCAAGTTTTCCTTTGTTTCACTGATTGCCAGCTGTGGGGGCCCACAGCACAGCCAGTGTCGGAACAGTGAATGACTGACCACAACTTCAGGGTATCCGTGTTAGGATGCGCATGCGCTAAATCCTGAAGTTGCGATCAGTTTCAAAGGGCTAATAACAGCGAATGCTGTTGTTTGTTCTCACGATGTGGGTAACATTGGCAAGGCCTACTTGCCATGTGAAGATGTTGTCGATTGCTTTTACAACTCAGTGGAGCTCTTTCTAGCAATCCAGCAGTTTTCATGGTCATTTTTCCCCTAGTGCCAGTCCATAAATTACCAAATTTATTTGAATGCAGTTTCATAACTTGTATGGTGGAATTAAAAAAGTTCTTTGATGCTGTATGCTGATGCTCCAACACTTGCAATACCACCTCACCCAAGCAACAATGGCCTATAAATCCAGCCGCTCTCCACCCAATTTTAGGGTGCTAACTGGCCTACTAAGCCCCCAATATGATGGATGAGAAGAATGCGCACACATTTCCAGCCAGAAGATTTGATAGGTGTTCAAAATCATGAGGGGTCTAGACAGAGTAGATAGGGAAGGGTCGAGAACCAGAGGACACAGATCTAAGGGGATTGGCAGGAGAACCAAAGGCGACATGAGGAAAAACTTTTTTATGCAGCGAGTGGTTAGGATATGGAATTCACTGCCTGAAAGGTTGGTGGAGGCAGATTCAATTGTGGCTTTCAAAGAGAATTGAATAAGTACCTGAAGGAAGAAAATTTACAGGGCTACGGGAAAAGGGCGGGGGAGTGGGACTAGCTGAAGTGCTCTTGCAAAGAGCCGGCTCGGGCTCGACGGGCCGAATGGCCTCCTTCTATGCTGTAACCATTCTATGATTCTAAATGCACCACCCGCCATATTGGTGGAAGAAAATAGGCATCCAGGAGCCTCACCTGAAACAGGAGTCAGACCCATTGCAAATAAGGGGTCTAATGGCCATTTGAAGCCCCCACTTTGATTAGTTTGTTCTGAGGCAGCCGGCACCAGGCTGCGAACTATAAGATAAGTTTTTCAAATTTACTTAACTGAATATGGAGCCCGGAAGAGCAGGATTGCTCCCCCGATCCCACATTTGAAGAAAGTTCGTCATTGTTTTCGAACCCTCACCGGTGGCCATCGCTCCTGCTCCCGACCTCACTCCCCCCCCCGATCGCCATCGCTCCCGATCCCACTCTCCCTGATCGCCATCGCTCCCAACCTCACTCCCCCCAATTGCTACTGCTCCAGATCCCTCCCCCCAAATGATTGTCACTGCTCCAGACCCCAGGCCTCCTATCCATTCCACCCCCCCACCTCGTTCCTCCCCCACCTTCACTTACCCGAGGGCCTCTGCAACGCTAGCAGTGGCCCGATCCTGGTTTCCTCATTAGCGGCAGCCTGATTGTGCCATGTGGCTCCATCATAATAAGGCACCAGCTATAATATCGGGCATCCCTCGTACCTCACCATTCAGACGCAGGAAATGCACCCATACATGGGCCAATGAGTGATTTTCCCCTCCTGTTTTTTCTGTTGCCAATTTTCTCTTTTTTCCTCCTCACCCCCTGAAGGCATGAGTCCCATTGGACTATTGCTGCATGGGAGCCAGTCATTATCCAGTACCCCACCCAAGTGGCTATTCTCCATGTGTGAGCCCAGACAGCAAGTGTTGACAGGCTATTACACTGTGGAGCGGGTAACCACAGCTGACCCTGTCCTCACCTGACATCCACATGTACTCACTTCCCAGCAGGAGTTAATAAATAGTGATCAGAAGCTGGAAGCCTGGCTGTTTTACCCTCCTTAACCCAAAAGTGCTACTTTTAGAAAATCTTTTTGACAAAAGGGATGTGAAACATTTAGAAAGTACTGTCACCAGCAGGGGATTTATTTAATGTTTAAAGTAGGAGGAGACATTAGGGGAGGCAACAGAATATACTGTGGGGAAAACATAGACATATTTTCCAAAAGCTAGGGTTCATTTCAGTAAAATTGACACTCTGTAATTTTTGTAAAATGCAATGGAGAAAACTTAATGCTCGATTCAATTTAAATCATTGAGGCAGCTCTGATTTATACTGGGCTTTCCACCACTTTTGCTATTTTTTTTCTCATGTTTCCACATGTCCAGATAAATCTCTGGTACTTTATCCAATTGGCTATTCTTAACATGTGAGCCTGGCCAGCGTAGCCCCAATTTTAATCCTGCCCACCCGACGGGAACAGGGCGGCTGGGGGTTAAAATGGCGGTTGGGTGCTACCTGCTGCATGTCAAAACGTATTGACGCCTGCCACAGGCAGGGAGGGGCCTCATTAATATTCAAATGTCGAGGCCCGATTACATCATTCAGACGCCAACCTGATTTTAACTGGAGATGGCGGCTGTGATACCCAGTGCCGAAGCCGCCAGGGAAAGCTGACAGCAAACAGGATCTAGGGCCAGAAGAGGCCCCGATAAGTAATTTTAATTGCTGTTTTTAAAGGTTTCCTTGTGGGCCAGGAGGAGCAGGAGTGCTCTGGTGATGAATGAAAACACACTATGGTATAACAAAAAGTGCATTTAATAAAAGAAAAGACTGCAGAGGATCTCTTAGTGTGTATTTATGTAAGTTTCACATCAGTGTGATGCCGTTTCTTCTGTAATGTAAATGGAGAGTTAAAGACTCCATCCAGAGAGTTCCACTTCACTTCGCTCCATTGTTACATTGGGCCCTGATTTGGATTTAGGCTGCATTTACACGATAGGGCCGATTCCCAAATTAGGTGTTCCTGTCGCGAGCGATTCCACAATTAGGTGTTCCTGTCGCGAACGATTCCCTAATTGGGCGTTCCTGCCACTGGCAGGTGGTACTGGTTGAGAAATCATTGGAACGCAATCATCCATTAATTTAAAAGGATGGAAAATCAGATACTGTGGGCCTATGATTTCCCTGTGGGAACGCACAATCAAGAAATCAACCCATATAATTGTAGCATCGATGCAAAGTGACACTGCTTTCCACTGACACTACTGTTTAGTGTAACTGCAGCTTTGGATGGCTACTATTTGTTAGTACTGATGAGATTAAAATGTATCTTCATTTCCTCCACAAAAACAACCAGGTTGAGAAACATTTCTTTTTCTAATAATCAATAAATCAGAGGCAGTGAAAGAAAAACTGTAGAACTGTTTTTCAAAAACTACAAGGATTTTTAAATAGTCTGAAAATCTGATGGCCAAGCTGCTTGTGCAGCAGCCTTTCCTAGACTTGTGAAACTGTAAGAGTCCATGAAATAAATAAAATATATATTTGCAACAGTCAACTCTTAGGTTTTTCTGAGCAGTCACAATTCCTTTTTAGTTGTTGGAAGATTTAAGTGCATGACAGCTCTTGTTTGAAGCAAAGCAAGTGACTCTATTGGTACAGAGGAGAGGCTGCCATTTTGATTTGTGTACTATTGTCAACCAATTTGAAAGACTGGAAGACTTTAAAACATAGAAAATGGTAAATAGCTTTTAAAAGGCCATATAAGATGATGTTAACTAAATTAAACTGCGTGTTGTATTCGCACTGCTTTTTTATTTTCAATTTTCTCCCTTCCTCTTCTGAAAATTGGAAAGAAAAACCGTAGTGGTGCTCAATACTGGATGTTAGCGGAACTGTTTGTTATAGTGTTACATTTAGCAAATATTATAGTTTATAATAAAAATATTTCACCTATTTAGTTGCTGCAGTCTTAAACTGTTCAAGACGTTTGTTGCAATTCATATTCACATAACTGTATGAGATCTACAGAAAAAGATAAAGAATGCTAGCAATTCACTGCTCGACTGCATTGGTACTTTTGAAATGGGTCGTGGGAAGGCAGTAGGATAGGTGGGGGTAAATCGCATGGGGTAGTTTAACTGCCCATATGCTGGTTTTCAATCGGCAAAAAGGGTTAAAATTCTCCCTGTAGACTGTAGTAGAAACATTCCTGCATCACACAAAACAATTAAACTCAGGATTCCTAAATTATTCACACTTCATTAGTTACACTCAGGAATTTCTGAATAATTCAAGTTCCATTACAATTACACTCAGTGGCCCTTTGCATGTTTGCCTGGACAACAGAACAGAGAGGACTTTAAAGAGCAGGATGTTGCATACTTAAACTCGACAGACAACCAGAACACCTCTCAATGTTCCAAACAACTATATCAACAATGCACAGTGAAACACAGTTTATTACATGTAGTCAGTGTGTTATATGTAAATGCATTCTTATCATAAGTGGTAGTGAAGGGGTAGCCTGTGAAGTTTTGCAAAAATACAGGCCTTGAAATTATGCTATGGGGTACTAGTGTATTTTAAATGAGTTAATGTTATTAAAATAGTGGAGGAAGACATTTTATATGAAAGCATTAAGCAGTCATGTGCTATCATCTCGCTGTGTAATTTCAAGGCCACCATTTTTTTGTAATATTATATGGCTGGATGGCGCAAGACTGTTAACAGTGAAATACCAAATTTTAATTACGGATTACCTGAATTTATAAAAGAATACATTTTATTATTTGTCCTTTTTAAAAATAGATTTTTGACCTTGGATTATATTAGTCTCAGAAAAAGAACCCAGCCATGCTTCTATATTCCTCAGGGCAGGCGAAGTGCAGAATAGTCCATATGCTGGTTTTACCTTTCTCATAATACTGCCTCTGTAAATGCATTATTTAAAATAAAAGGTTTTGCATCACCTGTTGGCACAGCAAATTTATCCATTGTGCCAACACAGGGACTGGGTAAAACAGATTAAACCCCTGCCTCTGCCGGAATTCACACTTAGGCTAGGATAGTACAAGGTCAATCTCAGCCAGTTATCAAGCATAGAAATTAAAGATGAAAGTAGCAACCTATAGAGAGAGAAAGGGGAAATAGGAAGGGGGAGACATACCCGCACCTCCTACTAGCCAAACCACGACTTGGCGTAATGGTGCCCATGAAACTAGGCCAGACCCTGGCCTGTCTTATCTGTGAGTATTGAGGACAGAAGGCACAGTGGTGACAGAAAGGGTTATTCAAAATAATTTGGGAGGTGAAATTGATCTCGTGGGGGGCAACACAAAATTGGCAATAGCGAATCAACAGACCATTTTACACCTCGCCCGATTTTCTTTTCCACTGAAGTCAAGGGGGGTGTAAAAGGGGCTGCTAATTTGCTATTGCTCGTTCTGGGCTACTGCCCAAGACCAATTTCACCCCCTTTAAGTCTTGCATACACAGTAAAAAAGGTAATTCCATACTTCTTGCTGCTTGATAAAATCTGCAAATTCTCATACAAATTAGAGAGCCCGCAGGCAGACCAATAATAAAAAAATAGAGCAAGAGACATATAGAGTAAGTTAACCAAGAAAAATAGAGTAAGTTAACCATTAAAGATTTATAGCAATTCATTTTGCAGATGACATATATGCACTACAAAGTACTCAGTGATGCAAAGGACACAATAATTTTCAATATTTTAAGGGATCAAATGCATTGCAGTTATTTGCAGACTTGATTTACCAGTACATACCTAAATTAATTAATTATAATCAATTTATGGTGCTTATTCATTTGATGGCTTAGTGGGTAAATGGATCATGCACCATGTGACGTGTTGAATTAGCTAATCTCAGTTGAGGCAACAATTGGGGCATTGCAACTGGCCTCAGTGCTCTTGGGCTATTGGAGGCAGTACTGGGCAGCCAAATTGCTACCTAGTTAAGGCATCTGTGCTATTGAGGGAGGTTGAAGAGCCTGGTATTGTTTAATCCAGAGAAGAGGCTCAGTGGATATAACATTCAAACATTCTAGATTCTTAAAGGAATAGATAAATATTCAAGATAGGACCCTCCATTGTCCTTACCCCATTCCCACACCCGTATGACTTACTTAGCTGGCTTACCTGTGGCACACTGCCAGTGAGGCAGGCGGCCCGAAATTGGAACGGTGGCAATAGGTAAGCTGCCTCTGAAGGCGCAATAGGTGCCAGCAGCTCGCCCAAATTAGTGAAATGAGGCCCGAAACCCAATTTTAGTCAAGCCTTGGACCTTCCAGTTGGGGCGCATGCTCTATGCATGCCGTCAGTTATGCACCTGAAAACAGGCCATAATAAATCTTAACCTCAGTGATCACAATCACTGCCTATACAGGACAGGTCACAGTTTGCCAGGACAAGTAAAGATTTATGAGACAAGTACTTCACATTTTGCCCCATTCCATTTAAAATTGTACTACAAAGAACATAATCAAAACTGCGACAGAGACTGGTTGTCCTGCAGCTGGTAATAGGTAACAGCTTCACTTGTTCTTAAACATGGGGTTACATACCATATCTGATACAGTTACCATTTTATCTGGCGCAGATACAATTAAATTAAGTAAGGGAGAAAACGATTGTTTCTAGCTTCTAAACCCAGGGAAGCTGCATATGCTTAAATGAGGGAGGAAACTGAAGTATAGAGAAGAAACCACAGCAGAGAGGCTTTTAAAATTTTAAGACCTACCTTCATTCGGTCTGGAAAATCCTTGGAAAAGAGTGAGTAAGTCTGTCCCCGGCTCCCGGCCCCAATTATAAGCACATCCACACAGCGTGGCATGGCTGCTGCAGTATAGTCTAATTACAAACAAAGTAAGGGCACAATAGGAGATCAATGAAGAATATTTTTCAGACATTGAAATACTATAATATCAGGCCTCTGTAAATGCTGCACACACCCAGCTTCCGTCAAGACTGTGGACAGGTGGCTTGTCCCCAAGCCTTCACCAACTCCTCTCTGTTGCTGGTGAGAATTCCCTGGAGTGCTTCGCCCTCTAATTTTTCTTATTTCCCTGTGGTGGACCACCTGGCATTCGCATTGCACCATTTCCCAATGTCAGTCAAGACTGCAAACCTGGTGTGGAATTTAAAGACCAAAAACAATCACATTATCTGTAGCTGCGAGTGTTTTTCAGTTATAGTCTACTGCAAGTTAGGTGTCAGCTGTGGCTCAGTTGGTAGCACTCTCGCCTGAGTTAGAAAGTTGTGGGTTCAAGTCCCACTCCAGAGACTTGAAAACAAAAATCTAGGCTGTCACTCCAGTGCAGTACTGAGGGAATGCTGCACTCATTGGAGGTGCCGTCATTCAGATGAGATGTTAAACTGAAGCCCTGTCTGCTCTCTCAGGTGGACGTAAAAGATTCCACAGCACTCTTTTGAAAAAGAGCAGGGGAGTGTCCTGGCCAATATTTATTCCTCAATCAACATCACTAAAAACAGATAATCTGGTCATGATCACATTTGCGGTTTGTGGGACCTTGTTGTGCGCAAATTGGCTGCCGGGTTTCTACATTACAACAGTGACTTCATTGGCTGTAAAGCACTTTGGGACGTCCTGAGGTCATGAAAGGTGCTATATAAATGCAAGTTTTTTTTCTTTTCAAGTTATATAAATATTACTCATCCACTTGTCTGCATTGTCAGGCCCAAACTTGCATGTTCAATTTCATCATGCAAATCAGCTTGTTGAGATGGAAGTAAAAATTGCAACCCCCCCTCCCCCTCCCATGCTGTAACGGAAGGTACCCAGTGTGTGGAGCTAATGTGAATTCCATAGACCCTCTCCTGTGGTGATCCTCTCCAATGAACATGCTAAAATGTAGCAATTGTAATCTGATACACCCTAACAAAGGAATAAATGCAAGATGTGAAGTAATTGCTAATTTTATCAATTCACACCCAACAAGTGTGAAAAAGAAAATAAGAGGGGCAAAGAGAGGGTATGAGAATAGAATGGCAGCTAACATAAAAGGTAATCCAAAAGTCTTCTATAGGCATATAAATAGTAAAAGGGTAGTAAGAGGAGGGGTGGGGCTGATTGGGGACCAAAAAGGAGACCTATGCATGGAGGCAGAGGGTATGGCTGAGGTACTAAATGAGTACGTTGAATCAGTCACCCGAGCCGTCTTCCACTTTATCTGGAGATCATAAATGGATCATGCCCAGAGGGACATGATGTACAAATCTCCAGATAAGGGGGGGAAAGAACGTACCCAACGTCGCCCTCATCCTGATGGCCACCTTTGTGTGTGGCTGCATCAAGCTGTGCATAGACCCTCAGTACGCAAACACCAAGTGTCACTACGTGCTGAGGTTCTACCTATCCCCGGTGTTGCGAAGGATGGGTCTGGCCACGCTGCCGTGGAACGCTCCACTCGGTTGGACCGTGCCGGACCACCTGTCCTTCGTGGAAAAGTTTGTACAGGGAAACACCTTTGACCACAAGGCCATTAAGCAGTGGTCAGCACGTAACGTCCTCGAGACCCTACGAAAAAAGGAGATGGTGGATCCTGTCGGATGGTTCCCCGAGCAGACTGTTGAAGTCATTTGGCAGAACGCCTCATCGCCAGAACTTACAAACAAGCACCGAGATGTAGCTTGGCTGGTGGCGAGAAGGGCCCTCCCCGTCAGATCCTTCATGCACACCCGGCATCTCAGCTCCACCACACGCTGTCCTCGAGGCGGCTGCGGTGGGGACGAGACCGTCATCCATCTCCTTCTGGAATGTGCCTTTGCAAAGAAGGTCTGGAAAGAGATGCAGTGGTCTTTGTCGAGGTTCATCTCGAGCAGCTCGGTAACACAGGACTCTGTGCTCTACGGACTGTTCCCAGGGACGCACACCGAGACAAACATCAACTGCTGCTGGAAGATCATCAACTCGGTGAAAGACGCCCTTTGGTCTGCCCGAAACTTGCTGGTCTTCCAGAGTAAGGAGTTGTCCACAACTGCGTGTTGCAGACTGGCACATTCCAAGGTCCAGGAGTACGTGCTGAGGGACGCACTAAAGGTTGGTACCGCCGCCGCAAAGGCACGATGGGGAAGGGCCACAGTTTAAGGCCCTCCCGCCAGTGTACACCAAAGGGCTGGAACCAGTATAAAACCCCCCTCGGGCCGTATGTATCAAATTGTTGAAATGTAAATGTACATAACATTTGAAACGTAACTGGCATGAAGCGAACGAGACTGTCATGTAATGTATTGAACCTGGACTGTATGATATAAAATAGGATCTGTGGATTGTACTGCAATGTATTTGAACAAATTTTTATGAATAAAGTATATTTTTGAAACAAAAAAAGAGTACTTTGAATCTGTCTTCACCAAGGAAGAGGATGCTGCCATAGACATAAGTGAAAGAGGAGGTAGTGGAGACACTTGCTAGTATAAAAATTGATACAGGAGAGGTATTAGAAAGGCTGGCTGTACTTAAAGTAGATAAGTCACCAGGAGCGGATGGGATGTATCCTCGGATGCTGAGGGAATTGAGGGCGGAAATCACGGAGGTACTGGCCATAATATTCCAATCCTCCATAGATACGAGGGTGGTGCCAGAGGACTGGAGAATTGCAAAAGTTACACCATTGTTCAAAAAAGGGTGTAAAGATAAACCCAGCAACTACAGGCCAGTCAGTTTAACCTCGGTAGTGGGGAAGCTTTTAGAAACAGTAATCAGGGACAAAATTAACAGTCACCTGGCTAGGTGTGGATTAATTAAGGAAAGCCAGCACAGATTTGTTAAAGGCAAATCGTGTTTAACCAACTTGATCGAGTTTTTTGATGAGGTAACAGAGAGGGTTGATGAGGGTAATGCAGTTGACGTAGTGTACATGGATTTCCAAAAGGCGTTCGACAAAGTGCCACATAATAGGCTCGCCAGCAAAGTTGAAGCCCATGGAATAAAAGGGACGGTGGCAGCATGGATACAAAATTGGCTAAGTGACAGGAAACAGAGTAGTGGTGAATGGTTCTTTTTTGGACTGGAGGAACGTATACAGGGGTTGGTTCTAGGACCCCCTGCTTTTTTTGATATATATTACTGACTTGCACGTGGATGTACAGGGCACAATTTCAAAATTTGCAGATTTCACAAAACTTGGAAGTATAGTGAACAGTGAGGAGGAGAGTGATAGACTTCAAGAAGACAAACAGGCTGGTGAAATGGGCGGACATGTGGCAGATGAAATTTAACGCAGAAAAGTGTGAAGTGATACATTTTGGTAGAAAGAATGAGGAAAGGACATATAAACTAAATGGTACAATCCTAAAGTGGGTGCGTGAACAGAGAGACCTGGGGGTATATGTGCACAAATTGTTGAAGGTGGCAGGGCAGGTTGAGAAAGCAGTTAAAAAAGGCTTACGGGATCCTGGGCTTCATGAATAGAGGTATAGAGTACAAGTGTGGAAATTATGATGAATCTGTATAAAACACTGGTGCGGCCCCAACTGGAGTACTGTGTCCAATTCTGGGCACCACACTTTAGGAAGGATGTGAAGTCCTTAGAGAAGGTGCAGAAAAGATTTACAAGAATGATTCCAGGAATCAGGGACTTTCATTGATAGACTGGAGAAGCTGGGGTTGTTCTTGGAGCAGAGAAGATTGAGAGGAGATTTGATAGGCGTTCAAAATCATGAGGGGTCTGGACAGAGTAGATAGAGAGAAACTATTCCCATTGGCAGAAGGGTCGAGAACCAGAGGACACAGACTTAAGGTGATTGGCAAAAGAACCAAAGGCAACATAAGAAAAAACTTCTTTTACGCAGCGAGTGGTTAAGATCCGGAATGCACTGCCTGAAAGGGTGGTGGAGGCAGACTCAATCTTATCTTTTAAAAGGGAGTTGGATAAGTATCTGAAGGAAAAAAAGTTGCAGGGCTACGGGGAAAGGGCAGGGGAGTGGGACTAGCTGAGAGTCAGCACGGGCTCGACGAGCCAAATGGCCTTCTTCCATGATGTAACCATCCTATGATTCTAAGTGGAATCTAAAGGACAGCCAAGGATGGAACAGAGCCAAGTATTTACAAAAGCTTGATCCTCTACAAAAAGATAAACAAAAAAGCATTTGAAAAGTTCAATAAAGAATACAGTACAACAGTTGCAGCAGTGGATGAGGCAACACCCTTCAGATAGTTTTGAGGTGCCTGGTTATGGCATTAACCCTTGGCAGCAGAAGAACATAAACTTCTGGAACAAGCCCTATACAGCTATCCAGTAAACACCCCTGGACCATGGGAGTGATAGCAGCAACTGTTCCAGGAAGAACTGAAAGATTGCACGAAGAGATACAACAAACTTGTTGAAATAGTCAAAGCAAAGAAAGTTAATAGTGCTAGACCAAAGAAATATGATGTTCACACTCCCTTTTATCATGTGCATGTGATTATTTGATAATAAAATTAACAAAATAAAACCAGCACTCTGGCTCACTAAGTATGTAGCATAAATTGAGATATTGTGCGCAACATTATTAAAAAACGAGATGACTGAACTTCTAATCATGAGCTTGTTACTAAGTTTATATCTTTACCTCAATTCAACATTCACTCTTATTTAACCTCACCAGATATGTTTCAATAATTCTCAGCGTGGATCACCGTATGGCAACAAAAGCTCCAGCCATATTGGGATCACCAATTTAAAATGGTTTTGTTTCCTTTTTAAAATCAAAGTTATGTCATTTGATCAAAATATCAAAGCAATTAATTTCAATGACTGAATAATTAAGTGATAGGAAATTGTTACAGGAGTTTGGACCCACTCTCCCAAAAGTTCAGCAAGTTTGTCTAATGAGTAGCTGGGCCGCGCAGACCAAGAGAGTCCCATGTTCGATGCCTGGTCTGACCTGAGTTAGCTGATCTCAGCTAGGGCCTCAGTGGATCAGTGCCCCTAGGTTATGAAGAAAAATCAGCCAGGGTCGTCACAAGTACGGACATCGGGGGACTAAAGGTTACAAATTATTAACGCCCACCTGGAAAAGTATCAGAGCACCCAATGCCTTACAGAACCATACACTAGCAAGGAGGTGAAACATTTAAGATAGGTCAGAAAAGGAGACATTTAGTGAGAAAAATAAATCCACTAAGTAAGAGCGCTTGGTCCAATTTCCTTAGCATTTGAGGCATAATGAGGCTAAAATGCGCGCAAGAGACCTCGTGAGGGAGGGAAATCTGGTAAGACCCAGAAATGCTGGGCCTCTGTTCAGAAGCGGAAGCAGAACAATTTTTTCAACTGCACCACACAAGTGCCAGATAATGGCTATCTCAAATAAGAGGAATCACAGAAGCCCCACAGTGCAGATAGAGGCCATTTCGGCCCATCGAGCCTGCACCGACACATATCCCACCCGATCCCCGTAACCCCTATCTCCGTAACCCCACGTATTTAATCCCCCTAACACTAAGGGTCAATTTATCATAGCCAATCAACCTAACCTGCACATCTTTGGACTGTGGGAGGAAACCGGAGCACCCGGAGTAAACCCACGCAAACACAGGGAGAATGTGCAAACTCCACACAGACAGTCGCCCGAGGCCGGATTCGAACCCGGGTCCCTGGCGCTGTGAGGCAACAGTGCTAACCACTAGGTCCACTAGAAGCCGGACCTTCTGTGACATAACTATCACCGAGTGCCCCACCAACACCTTGAGGGTCACCTTGACCAGAAACTTAACGGGACCAGCCATATCAACATGATGACTACAAAAGCAGAGCAGAGACTGGATGCTCTGCGACAAGTGACTCCTCTCCTGACACCTCAAAGGCTCTCCACCATCCGCAAGACTCAAATCAGGATTGTGATGGAATAATCACTACTCACCTGGATGGGCGTGGCCACAACAGCACTCAAAGCTCAACACCATCCAGGACAGAGCAATTCACTTGATTGGGTGCCCCTGCCACATGCTAGGGTATGGATCAATGAGTGATGGCAGCCCTCTGCAAATTCACCTAGTTAGCCACTCATCATGCATGAGCCTGGACATTGAATGTGAGCAGGCTATTCAACCATGCAGGGCTTCACAACCTGATCTGATTGTGTCCTCACCTGAATATCCTCACACTTTTTCAGCATAGGTCACTGGATAGTGATTACAAGAAGGAAAGGTGAGTCAATTTGTTCCCTCCCTATTGAGGCACACTGTAGCAACCCAGCTCAAATGAGACCTACTATTCTCTGAGAGGAGGAATTTCTTCACCCAGAGAATGGTGAACCTGTGGAATTATCTGCCACAGAAGGCAGTTGAGGCCAATTCATTAAATATATTCAAGGAGTTAGATATATTTTTTAAGGCTAAAGGGATATGGGGAAAAAGCAGGGACAGGGTACTCAATTTGGATGATCAGCCATGATCTCATTAAATGGCGGAGCAGGCTCGAGGGGCCGAATAGCCTACTCCTATCTTCTATTTCTATGTTTCAGCCATTGATTGGTATGTTTAGGTGCTGTAATTGGCCTCAGAACCTTCGGCTTAAGGAAGAAAACCAGAAAGATTTCCTACATGTGACTGCTATCCCCTGGTAGAGATTGAATGTAAATTAGCATCAGGCTCAGATGTGAACTGGAGAAAATTAGGCCGTGAGTCCTATAGCCGCCTCCCACCCCCATTTCCCGGAATGCCACTGGCTGCCTTTTTCCCATCCGCTGCATGTGGGGGATGGGGCGCGGTTTCCCGACCAAAAACCCTCCCATCCACTCGTTTTATTGCCGCGCTCGGGATCGCACTGTGCCTGTGTGACGATGGGAAGAGTCCTAAATACCGCAAATGAAAGACGAGACTGAGTCGAAGTCTCCTTTGCCCTGATGGCTTACCTGCTGAAAGTCTCAGGCTCCTGTGGCCTCTTTAGTTTTCCTCCCACTTCTTCTGGTGCAGTAACGCCTGGAGATTCTGAGGGGTCACTGGCTTGAAACTGGGCCGGAATCATAAATGGGATCAGGGCGACGGGTGAAAGTCCGGCCCGGTAGAGGTGGGAAAAGGAAGGGTCAGATATGAATTATGGCCAGCTGGCTGAGATACTGGAATTGTACTCCAGCAAGGAATTAAGAGAAAAGGAGTGGTGAAAGAAGTAAATAGAAAACGTAATTTTTATTCAAAAGAGCGGAGGAAATAGCTAGTTACTGCCACAGGGTGTTGCTGGTACATTAAGCAAATATGTGCAATGGAGACAACTAGTGGTAGCATCTTAACAGTTCACATTTCCCTTTTTAAACTACAAAGAGGACTGGGGGGCAATGGTGTCATTAACTTAGCGTGCAGGTATTTTAAACCCATTTCCCCTACTTTAACAGGTTGATACCATCAGATCTCTTACATCAGCTTTCCAATGCCACTTGGGCCACAGCCCTAAATTGGTTGCCTTTACTTAATTCTCTCAATCTTCCTGCAGGAGAAGCTGGTGCAGAGAGCCCACAGGCAGGATACTGGAAGGGGCATCCCTGACATCATGGGGTTATAGGGCATGAGGGAATAGTGCCCAGATTTGCAGACAATACTAAAATAGGAGGCATAATAAATAATTCTAATGACCAAAGGGAGCTTCAAGGGAATATTAATAAGCAATAAAGTGTCTGGTGAGATTCAATATCAGTATGTGAGCTGGCACACCAGTTAAAAAAAATAAAAGAAATAACTATACTTTGAATGGAGGAAAGCTGGGTGAGGTGGAAGAGCAGAGAGATGTGGGGGTTCAAGTTCACAAGACATTAAAAGCAGCACTTCAAGTGGATAATGTAGTGTATGTACCCGTCTACCTTTAAGGGAACTATTGAATGTAACCGTTCACCTTTAAGAGAACTACTTTAGGTGTGGCACTATTTGTTTGGCTTCTGTATACTGTAATACCGATAGTGACCACACCAGTATACAAGTGTTGTGGCAGGATTGCTGGGGCAGATTCGCCCGGACCTTCGAATAGTAAAGACCTGTTTGTTTGTTTGTTACTTCTGAAGTCTGTGTATTTATTAACTGCACAACCCACAGACTTTACAGTGGCGACGAGTCCGATCGTACCCTGCGGCAAGATTACCAAAGCAAGAAGAGCGTCGAAGAGAGGCAACCGCCCTCGTCGTGCTGCTGGAAGAAAACACGAGGCTGCAGCAGGAGAAAGGTGGAAGACTTTAGCAACAAAAGCTTCCGTCTGCAACAGGCACTGACTACCCTTCTACCACGGTACGGAGTGAGCCGATCAGCAGGGAACAAGGCGGCCGAAGAGACTGTGAGTAGGGGAAGGTGTAGAAGTATCCGGAGGATAAGGGCAGAGCACTCGACCTCGGTCGAGGGGGAGCTGAGCCGGTCAGAAGTCGGGTCCAACGGCGTCGGGTGACAGCTGGACCGTGATCGGCGGGAAAAGCCGGGCAGCGCCCGCAGCCACGAAGCGCTGAGACTGGGAGTAGGCGCAGGAAGAGAAACCCAGCCGCAGCCGGGGAGGGAAACACCGGTCTGCGAGAGGGCTGGGAGGCGAACAGGAACCGTGCGGGTGGGAGAGAGAGACTGCGCGAGAGCCAGTCCAGCGGCTGAGCTGTCCTCCACCAACGGGGTACCCAGAGCCGGTAGAACCGAACGTGAGGGAGAGACAGAGCCGAGCAAGGGGAGAGAGACTGTGCGAGAGCCAGTCCAGCGGCTGAACTGTTCTCCACCAACGGGGTACCCAGGGCCGGTAGCACCGAACGTGCGGGAGAGAGAGCGACAGAGCCGGGTACGGAGAGAGAGACTGCGCGAGAGCCAGTCCAGCGGCTGAACTGTCCTCCGTTAACGGGGTGTACCCAGCGCCGGTAGAGCCGTGCGGGCGGGAGAAAAAGACAGAGCCGAGTAAGGGGAGCTGTGCGGAAGCCAGCCAGCGGCTGAACCTGTCCGCTGTGGGGGAAGCGTACCCCTTCCACCGGGAAGAAACGCGGGAAGCCGCCATTAGGCGGAGAAGACGCCAGAAGCGGGAAACCGCCATTGAAGTGGGCGGGGCGAGAAAGGAAGAGCGGGAAACCGCCATCTTAGAAATAAACAAATAAATAAGAATACTTAAAGAAATACTGGTGCTGCTCCCAAGGGAAGAAAGATGCCTAAGCGAGGGAATATTAACGACTTTAATTCTGAAATAGAAGACTGGGCCACGTACGTGGAACGCATAGAGATCTATTGCGAAGCCAACAAAATAGAGGAAGACGACAAGGCGATAACATTGCTAAACTCGATGGGGGCAAAAACATACGGGCTCTTGAAGCATCTAATAGCACCAAATAAACCAGCGGATCAGACCTTCGAAGAGATTGTGGCTGTGCTGAAGGACCACTTGAACCCCACACCGTTGATGCTGGCTGAACAATTCAAATTCTACGCAAGAACGCAGAGGAAAGACGAAAGCAATGCGGAATACTTGGTCGAACTGCGTAGGCTAGCGAAATACTGCCAGTTCGGAGGGAATCTGACAGAAGCGCTGCGGGACAAGTTCGTATGCGGATTGTCCAAAGAAGGGACGCAGAAGCGACTACTGGAAGAGAACGACCTCACACTGGACAGGGCTGTCCTTATAGCTGCATCGCACGAAGCCGCAGCGAAAGGAACGGCGGAAATGCAACTAAAGGCGGCGGCACTCGGGGTGGACCAAATTACTTCAAGCACAACAAAATGCTACCGTTGTGGGAAGACAACGCATGACCAGAATCAATGCTGGTTTAAGAACCAAGAGTGTAGGAAATGTGGCAAACTGGGTCACATCGTGAAGGTATGCCGGTCCGGGAAAAAGACCAACAATCAAAGGAAGCCACCACAAGAAAAGTACAACAAGGTACACAAGGTGGCGGAGAAGAGTTCAGACGAACAGAATTCAGACTCAGACCCAAACAACCAGGAGCTGGGTAGTCTGAGAATCCACAATGTGGGTAAAGAAACGGATCTACAGACCATCTGGGTCATACTAAAAATAGCTGGAGTCCAAGTAAGAATGGAGCTGGACACTGGATCAGCTCTATCAGTCATCAACCGAAGGGACTACCACCGGCTATTCTCTCACATACCTTTAAGAAATACCAAGTTCGTATTACAGACATACACGGGGCATAACGTATACCCCGTGGGGAAAATAAGAGTCAAGGTGAGAGATAGGGGTAAAGAACACCCAAGAATGAACTTGTACGTAGTACCTGAGGGAGGACCACCACTTCTAGGACGGGAGTGGATTAAGAAAATAGACATGGAATGGCATTACCTAAAAGCCACAATGAGGGAGGACTCGGTGCAAGCTATTAGCTCAGATTCTGAAATGGATGATGATAAGACCAAGTCGAATATGGAAGACAAGGCTAAAAGGGACTTGCCGACGATGGGGAAGAAAACGAATACATGCAGAAGGACTTATGGTACCAAGAAGAATAAAGCTGCAGAGCAGAACTCCAGGTTGACAGAGAATTCTAAGCCTGTTCAAGCAAAGGATTCATCCACGACGGAAGAACACCGAGCCCGGACGCAAACTTATGTCAAAGTACGACAACAATTAGAACAGTTGAGTGACCGTCTCGTACAAGAGATGAAAAATATGGAAAAGTTCTGGGACACCGAATGGGAGAACCTGGAAAGACAACAGAGACAGCTAGCTCAAGCAGCGAGCGACCATAGAGCCATCGTGGTCAAATACCAATCACATTCCCCTGATGCTGTTCAGGAACTAGAATATTTACAGAACGAACCAAAGGAAGAGGAATCTTCAGGAAGCCAGGATTTTATTCCAGTTCTTCTCTACGACTCCTTACAAGCAGAGTGTGAGAAGCTGAAAGAACAGTATGAACAGGCCCAGGCTACAATTCTGGAGGGGGTTAACTCGGCAGCCTCCGAAAAGCTAGTTTCAGTAAAAGCATATGAACAACTAAAGGTTGAACATGAGCAAGAAGTCCAAAGGCTGCAGGAAATTCTTGATGAGCTCAAGGCCAAGACAGACTCATCGGTAGAAGTTCCATCCATAGATGAGAAATTAGAGGTGAAAAACATGGCAGAGCATGAAAGACAGGATGTCCAAGAACTCATAAAAACATTGAAGGACACCCAAGACAAATATGAGGCGGCAATGACCGAGGTTCAACAACTTGAAGAACAGATTCAACTGGGAATCCTTTCAGTGGAAGAAAAGGAAACTGTAAGAATGGTCCCTGAACATGAACTAGAGAGCATCAGGGCGCAACTTTTCCGAGCGCTGAAAGCCAAAGTTCAAGAGGAATGTAAGGTGGAAGTATTGGAGAAAGAGGTGGATGAAATGGAGAAGACTCTGATCCACCGTGTTCCCAGGGAAGAGTTAACGGTCAGCCAACTCCTTCATATGCTGAAGGACAAGACTCTGCAAGGGGAACAATCTGAACACGAGCTTCAATCTTCAGGGGGAACGAGTTCGGAGCTCTCAAAAGTCACGGAGATAGCTGAGGTGGCAACACAAATTTTACAAGGATGCCAAAAGTACGTTGAATCACGTCAAGGTGAACAGAAGAATGTGGAAACCGTTACTTCAGTAGAAGGTTTAAATAGCCTGATAACGCAATTCCCGATGGAAGGGAAGGTATTGAACTCACAAATGAGGTCCGTCGTGAAGGAATGGCAGATAACCCAGGAAGAGCGGGATGAATATGAATGCATGAAGAAGTCTTTTCAAGAAAGATGTCTAGGGAAGGAACCACCGTCAGCTAACGTCCAGACGGGTGAGGAGGAAGAAGAAGGCTCTCTCGCTGGCCTAACTCAGGACGAACCCGAATATTACCATGACCTGTTGAGTGACACTGAATATTACGAGGATGTGGTCTGCCCAGCTTGTGATGAAAACTCCCAAAGTGCTGAAATCCGGATGAAGCACTTAAGGTCTAAGGAACATAGAGAGTTGGTGGCGCTACAGCTGGCAGCCGAGAAAGGAGCTCCGAGAATTTCAAAAAGTCAGAAAAGAAAAAGAAGAAGCAGAAGATAATAACTGTCTAAAATATTAGCACTTCTACCATCCCAGGCGGGACATTACGAAAGGAGCTAAATTAGTTGAAAAACTGGAAAATGTCAAGACAGCCAGTTGGTTGTAAAAGTCCGCACTGCTGGTTCAACAGGATGAAAGTTCAAGCTGTTACGTCAAGAAAAAGGCTATGGAGGAGTCACGCTAGCCAGGTGAACTGGCTACACCAAAGAAATGTTGTTCGGAACGAGTCAAGATCAGAGACTGAATCTATGAACTGTTTCCGCAGAGACTGAACCTGTGAACTGTTTCCACCGAGATTATATCTGTAAATTGTTTTATATGACATTGACTCCACCGAGGTTATATCTGTAATTTGTTTTATAGGAAGTTGAAGATATGTATGTTTAACGGGGACTCTGTAAGTAATAAGCTAAAAAGGGAGGATTGTAGTGTATGTACCCGTCTACCTTTAAGGGAACTATTGAATGTAACCGTTCACCTTTAAGAGAACTACTTTAGGTGTGGCACTATTTGTTTGGCTTCTGTATACTGTAATACCGATAGTGACCACACCAGTATATAAGTGTTGTGGCAGGATTGCTGGGGCAGATTCGCCCGGACCTTCGAATAGTAAAGACCTGTTTGTTTGTTACTTCTGAAGTCTGTGTATTTATTAACTGCACAACCCACAGACTTTACAGATAAGGCCATAAAAACAGCTAATGGAATACTGGGTTTTCTGGCACGAGGCCTTGACTATAAAACTCGAGAGCTACGACTTTAATGCTCTGCACCTAATGAGAACAGGGCATGTGGGGAGGGGGTAAAATAGAGGTAGCATAGCCTTACGTGATCCATACCGCTTTCCCTGCCATTTTATTCAGCCATATTAAAATGTAAAGGTTCATGGTCCAATGACGTCACTTGGACTGCAGCTTAACTTTAACACCGGGTTGCACTCGGTGCCGAGAGCATCTGGGGAAGCTGTTGGAATGTGGATCCAAGGCCAGAAGAGGCCCATGTAAGTAAACTTTAAACATTTTTAAGCTTTCCTCCTGGCCCCACAAGGAATCCTTGGGCCTCTCCTGCCTCGGTCTACCTGTGATCGCCTCCGATTCCCCCATCACTTACCTTGCCAGGAACTGTACCTGCAGATCCCGGCTAAATACTCCTGCTGCACTCACCCGGCTGCATGACGTCATTGACACCAGGTTTTGGCAAGAGTCGGGCTTGGTGTATTTAAATGAGTCCATAATTGGTATAATAAAATACCCCTTGCCTCATGTTGGAGAGAGCTGGGACGAGATAGGAGGCCATAGCCCCAGACAGCTGCGCAGTCATGGATGCATGCTGCCGTGCAATAGCTGGCATAGCCCCCCCTATTGCTTCTTTAGTAAAGCATATCCTTCTAATACACATGTCCTCACTAAAGTCGTCATAAGACCTGTGTTGCCTGTATATTCTATGGTGGGTGGGGGGTAATATATTATGGGTGCATCCTTCTTAAATGCTGCTTTCTCTCTCTCCTTTCCTGCTCCTCTGTGATTATGGTATACATTATGGTATATACTCGTAGACTCGATGTAAAGGTATCATACCTGCTCCTGTGAAGCTCTCCTTGAGGGGGATAGGGCAGGTGTGTAGGAGGAGGCATCAAAATATCCTGGTGGTCTGTCACTCCCATAGGCAGTCCAAGGCTGTCTAGGCTCAATGCCCAAAATATCACTTCAAAAACTTCTTCCCAGCCGCAGTAATCACTGCCCAAACTTTCAGCAATCTTCAGGCTGAAAAACTCCTCACTTCTACTAGTCTCAGAGAATCCTGGCACCCTATGAAGTGGATTTTGCCACCAAGTGGACCTTGGCTGGCTGGCCAGTGGAGCACACCAGCCTGTCCTGCTGTCTGGCAGTTCTGGTGTGAGGTCCAGTCCAATTTGAGGGCTGGGCCTTATCATTGGGCTGTGGCCAGAGGCCCTCTGCTGGAAAGTGCACATATAGATGTCGGGTAAGGGCAGGATCACACTTGGCTATGATGAAGTAACCTGCCAACACTCACTGTCTAGGCTCAAGTTTGAAGAATGGCTGCCACTGCCCCTGGAATTGTAACCCAGCATGATTTATCACCCTCAGGAGAGGGAGAAGGAGAAGGAAACTGGGATAAAGAAGTAAAAAATAAATGCATTGTTACAAAGCTGTAATGGACAGTTAGTGCACAAAGGGTTATGCCTGGAACACGATAAATTTTGTTTAGAAGATGTTTTTGTCTGATGCAATTCAGGAATATTTTTCTATCTCTTAGTTAGACATAGTACAGTGAATGCTGCACCTAGAGCTGAATGCTCAAACTGCAAGGCAATCAGTCCAAATACACAATGTGAACACTCCTGCCCTCCTCTGTTTATTCTGTCTCAAACCAGAGAATAGATCAGCTCTGACCTAAAGCACAGCCCAGCTGTTAAATGCTGTATTTATTCTACACTTACTAGTGCAGTACTACCAGTATATCAACAGCAATGCAAGTAGGAAGCTGCAGTAACACTGCCCACTGTGGAGCAGGAGAGGGCACAGCTGAAATGCAGGCATAGAGCCCTGTTTACTTAACTTCCGCTCAGAACTATTTCTTCCAAATAAAAAGAGGTGATGAGCCAGTCACCCCCTTTTAATTGTTAAAAAAACTGATACCCCATTAGTAACCAATGGAAGTAGTTCCAAAATGTACTCTTTTGCTACTGAATTGCCCATTTACACTGTGGATCAAATTCAACAACAACAGAACAACTGTGCTTGCGCACGTTGTGCGTATGCAGTTGCTCAGAAATAGCAAATGTAATTTTGACAATCTGATTGGGACCTATGTTGAAGTCGGGGAAAGGTCCATACAGGCCAGAATGGCTAAAGTGCATACGACTGGACACAGCCAAGATAGTGCACAAGATGCTACCAGTGGGAGCTATTAACTTTGCTGCCATGTTCACCAAGTGAAACACCCTCTAGATGAGGGTTTTGGTACTTCTACAAGCCATCACAATCTGTAAAGTAAATGGCATATGACACACAGTTCACTGTACCAACAGAGTTTAAAAATTCTTTGTTAAAAGACAAGTTCAAAAGTGTGTGTCATTCTCATCTGTACTGTTAGCTGATGTCAACTAGAGTGGGGGCAGGGGTGACTACAATTGATCTCAGCACCCCTGTGTTAGGGAGGAGAATATTGGCTAGGTTCCCACTTCTGATTGCCATCCAGTGATACCTGCTGGAAGTACATGGATATAGACATTGGATGAGGACAGGATCAGACTCAGCTGGAGTGATCCCTCCCAAACACGTTTGAAGAATGGCCACTTGGGTTAGGTACCAGAGGCTGATTGCCCGCCTTACAAATTTGGGTCTGCTCTAGATATTCTCTCAGATTCAGCATCAACGGTCACTCCTGTTAGTGGATCCCATGCCCCTTCTGATGAGTTTCCTCATTCTGCCCAATATCTAGTTTTACAGATGTGTGACCCCATGTGTAATAATGAGACTCCTTTGTTATATGAGCTGGATATAGTTATTATCACATTTCCTCTCGTGCGTTTCTCCAATCTTCTGAAAAGCAGACTGATTAACACTTTAGTGAGATGAGGCTAGATGTAAATCATTAAATTCATTTATTTTTCAGTCAGCAAGTGAATGTATCCATTATAGTAAAGTTCACCTTTCTATAATTTAATTTCAGTCCCCACTCATAACAAAGAAAATAATTTTTAAATGCCACACTGTCCGTGTTAGTGGGCTAAGTACCATATTCTTTTGGTCACTGACTAAGACCAAGGTTTGCTCTGAGCCTAGTTGGCTCTCTTAAGATAGACTGGCCCAGGGGAGACCAAACGCAGATTGGGTGACCACTTTGTGAAACACCTCCGTTCAGTCCGAAAGGGGGATCCCAAGCTTCCGGTCGCCTGTCACTTTAATTCTCCGCTCTACTCCCACTCAGACCTCACTGTCCTCGGCCTCTTGCATTGTTCCACTGAAGCTCAGCGTAAGCTCGAGGAACAGCACCTCCTCTTTCGATTAGGCACTTTACAGCATTCTGGCTCAACATAGAGTTCAACAATTTCAGATCATAACCTCGGCCCCTATCATATATATATTTTTTATCCACACCTTTTAAGACAGGCTACAGGGAGGAGGTAAGAGCCCTAGCAGAATGGTGCAAGTACAGCAACTTCTCCCTCAACATCAGCAAAACAAAGGAGATGATCGTGGACTACAGGAAGTGGCAGGGGGAGGGACACACCCCAATCTACATCGAAGGGGCTGAGGTGGAGAGGGTCAGCAGCTTCAAATTCCTGGGTGTATTCATTACGGCGGACTTAACGTGGTCCCATCACATCGATGTCGTAACCAAGAAGGCATGCCAACGCCTGTTCTTCCTCAGGAGACTGAAGAAATTTGGAATGGCCCCCCAGATTCTCACCAACTTCTACCGGCGCACCATCGAGAGTATCCTGTCCGGCTGCATCACTACCTGGTATGGCAACTGCACCGCCACAGACCGCAAGGCTCTACAGATGGTGGTGAAAGCTGCACAACATACTATAGGAATTAAACTACCTGCTATGCAGGATATCTACCCCGAGAGGTGCCGGGGGAAGGCCCTGAGAATCATTAAAGACGCGAGCCACCCCAGCCACAACCTCTTCGCCCTGCTCCCGTCCGGTAAGAGATACCGAAGCATACGGTCTCGTACCAGCCGGTTTCAAAACAGCTTCTACCCCCAGGCCATAAGACTCATGAACGAATAATTTATTATTATTTATTATTGTTTTTATTTATTATTACTGTATTTCTATTAGTATTTTTAACATTGCTATGCCATATTTATTCCAATGTTCGGAGGACTCGTAAAAATCAACATTTCATTGTGCAGTACACACGTTTGCTGCATATATGATAAATAAAATAAAAAATTAAATTGAATTGTTTGTGTCTTTTCTTCTCTCCCACAGGGCAGCTGTCTTTCATTCTGCCAGCGCAATTTACACTTCATCTAGAGCGATCCTTTGTTTCTTAACCTGTCCCATTACCATCTCCTTTTGCCTTGAATATCTCTTAATGTTTCTTAACCTCTCCTGTCTTCTATCCTGTCACAGACCTTCCCTTTTGTTCTTTCATTCCCTCCCCCATTTCCCAGCCCCTACACTTGCTTAAAAATCTGTTCCATTTCCTGCTTTTTTTCCAGTTCTGACGAAAGGTCATCGACCTGAAACGTTAACTCTGTTTCTCTCTTCACAGATGCTGCCTGACCTGCTGAGTATCTCCAGCATTTTCTGTTTTTATTTCAGATTTCCAGCGTCTACAGTATTTTCTTTTTGTATTGGCCCAGGTTCTTACCTGCCTCTCTCAATAGATGTTATCAACTATTCCAGAACGTGTGTTTCACCATTCTTTTGTCCCCTCTCTCAACAGGAAATTGAGGACTTGACCTCCAATCCAGAGCACAAACCAAACTGGCCCCATGACCCCTTGGTGCAAGCCTTTAGCAACTATACCCTACTGATTTCAAAATGAATAGGGTCCTCTCGGCACAATGGGTCTGTACGGAGTCACATGGCCTCTCTGGCTTGCCTTGAATATATGACTCTCCCACGCCCAGCTCTAGCTGCAAAGTGGAATTAAATCCTTTGAACTCAATTTAACTTACAAGTAACACTTCAATATAAAATATACCCGGATCTTCTGCGCCAAAATGTTCAAATAGCACAAAATGTGGCAAGCACCTTCAGAAGAGGAAAGCATGATAGAACATTGGCAGAAGAAATTAGGAAAAATAATTCAGTAAATAAAAAGGTCCCCTGCAAATGGTCTAACTTGCACCAAGATTAGCCCACACTGAGTTTTATACTACCCTTTTGGCAATTGCTTGCTATAAGCGCAATGCTAGTGCCAAAATCTATATTAATTTCTGGATTTGGGCTGAATGCACCCTACCCCCTCACCCCCATCCAAGTCATGTTTAAAAATCAGGAGTCCCACACTTCAATTACACCATAAAGTGACTGCCAATGCATTTGATTCTGATGGCAGAAGCTCCAACAATCAACATTCCATTACAAATACCATTCTAATGCCATAACTTGTCGTTTCTCTATACAGATGCTGACTAACCGGCAGTGGATTTCCACCATTTTCTGTTTTTATTTCAGATCTCCAGCATTTGCAACTTTTCCTTTTTAATTCATAAAACTACTCCCTCGTTGCCTCTGATTTAACACCTCCCTTTTGACCTCCAAAAAGCACTTCAATAAGGCAGAAGAAGAATGAATTAAACCTACTTCCCAGTACCTGTGGTGCCACGCCACCACACTGCCGTTGACAGTTCACCTTAAATCTCGGTATGAAAAGCACATTCACTTATTGCACCGACATATGACATTCCATTGCCCAAACAGCCACATTTGCACCCTCCTGTAGTTGAATCTGTCAACTTGTAACTGGATTGCAAATGACCAAACTCATATCATTTAGGATTCTTGACAGCTGCCAGATAAAGGATTTTTGTTCATCTGTCTGGTTTGGATTGAAATCAAGGTCACAGAGGGGAATGGACTGTGTTCTACCCAGTAAACGGTGAAATCAACATTTCATTGACAAACTGAGATGTAGGACAAAATTATTAGTCACTAGAATATAGGAAAAATCAGCCACTAAACCAAAATTTTACTCAAATCTATACGTACAACATATTTATATGTATAGAGGGTTGTTACAGATGTACAGGGATCCTTTAACATTGCTTGAGCTAGTTTCGCCCTGCATTTCAAAACAATGACCTACACCTGCAGTGGCTTTGATTATTCATACAGTTCCGCTAAGTTTGCTTAAAATGCCATGCACACTTTTTAAATCAGAGATGGGGTGTAAAAAAAATTGATACTTGTTTGAATGTAGCTACTTTTAAAATCTAGGCTATATAGGCCAATAAAGCTATGCCAGAGAGTTTACAGCAACCAGAGTATTAAGAGATACAAAAGGAACAAGATTCAATTTAAACCTAAATTAGTCACAGGATTTAATTGTCTTGGGTTTCCGATGCAAAAAGTAATACAATTATTCTAGATAATACCCGACATCTGTCTCATACCAGTCAAGGTAATTAGGTGAACCTACTTTAATAAAAATGGAAATTATTTTTAGCGTCATTTCATCAGGAGGGTAATAACTCAAAATGGAATTCCTTCCAACAAAAATTAATTAAGTGGCAAAAGTAAGCAGACCACTCAGCATAGGTTACTTTTCCCCTAACGTTCATCCCTTCCCACCCTGAAGGGACTGAATCTTGTTGGTGTATGGTTCCAAGGGGCCAGGCTGTTCCATTACCCTGCCCAAAAGGCCATCTTTCATGTGCACGTCTGGACAGCGAGTGCCAACAAGCTTTTTGGTTTGGAGATTATCATGACCAAACCCAATCCTGCTCTTACTCAACATATGCCCAAACTACTAAACTGACATCAACTATTCAGCACAAATCAAGCACTGAACCCAGGAACTTTGAGACTATAGGTAGTACTATACCAGGTAATGCCTTTACCCACCAAGCTATTGGAGACTAGTAACAAAGTTACATAAATCCACAATACAAAAATTGCTCCCACAATCCATAACTGAGGCAAAAATGGGAAGATTGGAAAGTGGACCTTGATATGTGCAGGTGCTAAAAATGGAGTTCTGAGTGGGTGGTGATTCCATAAATCGATATTCCAAGGAATGGCTCAGCAAGGAGCTCCTCCTGGCCAAAACATACAAGCTTTCCAAATCTTATTTCATAAACATAGGTGTATACTGCTGACATTATATAGACACTGCAGTTGTGTGTGAAATCACTCAATTCTTGACTATTTTCTAGTACCTGCCTGTTAAAACAGCAAAGGTTCAAGTTTAAAATCAAGACTTACAGCACTCTTAGCCTCAGGTTAGAACCCCTCCCTGTCTATGAAATGGATAGATGAGGTGACTGGGACATAAGATATCAAAACACTTAAGGACTACAGGTTTAAACAGTTTAAAAGTAAAGTTTTTCTTTGGTATGCACTTGTTATGGCTGCATTGAATGAAGTGGTCCATAATTTATTATTTAATTGTACACCAAAGCACTTTCCAAAATGGCCTCAAAAGATTTTTTGTTTATTCATTCACAGGATGTGGGCGTCGCTGGCAAGGCCAACATTTATTGCCCATACCTAATTGCCCTTGAGAAGGTGGTGGTGAGCCGCTGCCTTGAACCGCTGCAGTCTCTGTGCTGAAGGTACTCCCACAGTGCTGTGAGGGAGGGAGTTCCAGGATTTTGACTCAGTGGCGATGATGGAACAGAGATATATTTCCAAGTCCGGATAGTGTGTGACTTGGAGGTGGTGGTGTTCCCATGCGCCTACTGACCTTGTCCTTCTAGGCGGTAGAGGTCACGGGTTTGGGAGGTGCTGCCGAAGAAGCCTTGGCGAGTTGCTGCAGTGCATCTTGTAGATCGTACACACTGCAGTTACAGTGCGCTGGTGGTGGAGGGAATGAATGTTTAAGGTGGTGGATGCAGTGCCAATCAAGCGGGCTGCCTTGCCCTGGATGGTGTCGAGCTTCTTGAGTGTTGTTTGAGCTGCACTTGTCCAGGCAAGTGGAGAGTATTCCATCACACTCTTGACCTGTGCCTTGTAGATGGTGGCAAGGCTTTGGGGAGTCAGAAGGTGAGTCACTTGCTGCAGAATACCCAGCATCTGACCTGTCCTTGTAGCCACAGTATTTATGTGGCTGATTCAATTAGGTTTCTGGTCAATGGTGACCCCCAGGATATTGATGGTGGGGGATTTGGCGATGGCAATATTGTTAAATATCATGGGAAGGTGGTTAGAATCTCTCTTGTTGGTGATGGTCATTGCCTGGCACTTGTGTGGTATGAATGTTACTTGCCATTTATCAGCCCAAGCCTGAATGTTGTCCAGGGCTTGCTTGCATGTGGGCACAGACTGCTTCATTATCTGAGGAGTTGCAAATGGAACTGAACACTGTGCAATCGTCAGCAAACATCCCACTTCTGACCTTATGATGGAGGGAAGGTCATTGATGAAGCAGCTGAAGATAGTTAAGTCTAGGGCACTGCCCTGAGGAACTCCTGCAGCAATGTCCTGGGGCTGAGATGATTGGCCTCCAACAACCACAACCGTCTTCCTTTGTATGACTCCAACCAGTGGAGAGTTTGCTCTGATTCCCATTGACTTCAATTTCACTAGGGCTCCTTGATGCCACACTCTGTCAAATGCTGCCTTGATGTCAAGGGCAGTCACTCTCAACTCAGGAATTCAGCTCTTTTGTCTATGTTTGAACCAGGGCTGTAATGAGGTCTGGAGCCGAGTAGTCCTGGTGGAACCCAAACTGAGCATCAATGAGCAGGTTATTGGTGAGTAGGTGTCGCTTGATAGCCCTGTCGAAGACCCCTTCCATCACTTTGCTGATAATTAAGAGTATGGAGGGAAATGAATTGGCTGAAGACTGGCTTCTGTGATGGTGGGAACCTCAGGAGGAGGCCGAGCTGGATCATCCACTCGGCACTTCTGGCTGAAGATGGTTGCAAGCGCATCAGCCTTGTCTTTTGCACTCAAGTGCTGGCCTCCACCATCATTGAGGATGGGAATGTTCATGGAACCTCCTCCTCTTGTTAGTTGTTTAATTGTCCACCACCATTCACGACTGGGTGTGGCAGGACTGATCTGTTGGTTGTGGGATTGCTTAGCTGTTTAGCATGCCTGTAGTCTCGTGTTGTAGCTTCACCAGGTTGGCACCTCACTTTTATGTACACCTGGTGCTGCTCCTGGCATGCTCTTCCACACTCCTCATTGAACCCGGTTGGTCCCCTGGCTTGATGGTAATGGTAGAATGAGGGATATGCCAAGCCATGAGGTTACAGATTGTGGTGGAATACAATTCTGTTGCTGCTGATGGCCCACAGCACCATGGATGCCCAGTTTTGAGCTGCTAGATGTGCTCTGAATCTATCCCATTTAGCACGGTGGTAGTGCCACAGAACACAATGGAGGGTGTCCTCAGTGTGAAGACAGGACTTTGTTGGCCAGCTCGGTCAGTAGTGGTGCTACTGAGCCACTCTTGGTAATGGACATTGAAGTCCCCCCACATTCTGTGTCCTTGCTGCTCTCTGCTTCTTCCAAGTGGTGTTCAACATGGAGGAGTCCTGACTCATCAGCAGAGGGAGGGTGATAGGTGGTAATCAGCAGAAGGTTTCCTTGCCCATGTATGACCTGACGAGACTTCATAGACTCAATGTTGAGGACTCGTCCCGACTGTATCACAGGACATGGTGATGGAGGGGTCTTGGACATTGGATGAAAGGTATGATCTGTGAGTATGACTAGTCTGTGGGACAGCTCTCCCAATTTTGGCACAAGTCACCAGATATTAGTGAGGAGGACTTTGGTCCAAATCCGAATGGTCGGTTCGGTTTTATTCTTATTATACTTTGTCGCAGCGGTTTGGTACGACTGAGTGGCTTGCTGGGCCTTTCAGAAGGAAGTTAAGAGTTAACCACATTGTTGTGGGTCTCGAGTCACAAGACCAGGTAAGGACGGCAGATTTTGTGAACGAGATGGGTTTTTATGGTCCGGAAGTTACATGATACTACACTGATTTATTTAATTAACTGAATTTAAATTCCCCAAGTGGTGGGATTTGAACTCATGTCTAGGCCTCTGGATTACTAGTCCAGTAATCTAACCACTGTGCTACCGTTCCCAGTAAGTAGTTAAATGCATCACATCATGTAGCAGTAGCCATTCAGAACAAAAGGTTCTGGGTTTGACTGTCAGTCTCTCCTGAATTAGCAAGTGGGGAGGTGTCACAGAGTGGAAACTGGTTGCCAGTTAAGTCCCACAGGGGTCAGTGTTAGGGTTGTTGTTGTTACAATTTTTATAAATGACCTAGTGGATAGAATATTGACTAAGATAGCTACATTTGCAGATGACACCTAATGGGTGCTGTGCCAATAATGTTGATTAATGCACGCTCATCTAAAGGAATAGGTCAGTGGGCAGAGGGGTGACAGATGGCGATCAACACAGATAAGTGCAAAGTCATGAGATTAAGTAAAGAAAGAAAGACTTACATTTATATAGTGCCTTTCACGAACTCAGAATGCCCTAAAGTGCTTTACAATCAATGAAGTAATTTTTGTACTGTTGTCAGTGTTGTAATGTAGATACCAGCAAATGGCAACTAACTTGAAGGAACAGAGCAGCTGCAGGGTTTGGTGGATGGGTCTTAAAACTGTTGGTTCGGTGTTTGCAGACAGTGAAGAAAGCAGATATGTTTGGATGTGTAACTAAGCGTGTGAGTTGGAAATTTGAGGTGGTGAAGCTGTCACGTGGGCACAATTGGGAACCAAATTATCATTAAATAAATGGACTGGCGCGCCACTAGCACTATTGATTGGCAGCTCACCTAATGCTCTGCATCTGGCTACACCAGATCTGGTCTGGAAATGCTCAATGAAAAGTGCATGATTCCCTACAACAACAACTTGCATTTATATAGCACCTTTGACGAAGAAAAACATTCTAAGTCACTTCATATGAGCGTTATCAGACAAAATTTAACACCAAACCACATAAGGAGATGGCCAAAGGCTTAGTCAAAGAGGTAGGTTTTAAGGAACGTCTTAAAGGAGGAAAGAGAGGTAGAGAGGGAATTCTAGAGCTTAGGGCCTAGGCAGCTGAAGGCACGGCCGACAATGGTGGAGCAATTAAAATCAGGGATGCGCAAGTGGCCAGAATTGGAGGAGTGCAGAGATCTTGGAGGGTTATAGAGCTGGAGGAGGTTACAGAGATAGGGAGGGGCGAGGCCATGGAGCGATTTGAAAACAAGGATGAGAATTTTAAAATTGAGACGGTGCCGGACTGGGAACCAATGTAGGTCAGTGAGCACAGGGGTGATGGGTGAACGGGACTTGGTGCAAGTTAGGATATGGGCAGTTTTGGATGAGCTCAAGTTTATGGAGGGTGGAAGATGGGAGGCCACTCAGGACAGCGTTGGAATAGTCAAGTCTGGAGGTAACAAAGACATGGATGAGGGTTTCAGCAGCAGATGAGCTGATGCAGGGACGGAGTTGGGCAATGTTACGGAGGTGCAAGTAGGCTGTCTTGGTGATGGAGCAGGTATGTGGTCAGAGGCTTATCTCAGGGTCAAATACGACGCCAAGGTTATGAACTGTCTGGTTGAGCCTCAGGCAGTTGCTAGGGAGAGGGATGGAGGCAGTGACTAGGGAACCGAGTTTGTGGCGGGGACTGGACAATGGCTTCAGTCTTGCCAGTATTTAGTTGGAGGAAATTACTGCTTGTCTGACGAGCAGTGTGACCAATTAGAGACAGTGGAGGGGTTGAGTAAGATATTAGTTAGGCAGAGCTGGGTGTTGTCAGCATGCATCTGGAACCTGACGTCGTGTTTTCAGGAGAATTGGAATAGCACCAATGAGAGACAACAGTAAATAAAGCAAGCCTCTGACATAACCTTAGGATATTAATTTTCCTGTACTGTATATAAATGTGTAAGAGTACACCAAAAAAGCCTTTTACTGTTTTGATGGGCCCTGATTATAACTTCAGGTGGATTCCCCACTCAGGTCTGAGTTAAAATTACAGTCGGGTCTTAATAATGTCATTAGGCTGCAACATGCCTATGTAAATAAGGACCCTGTTGGCTCCGGGCGCGTGTCCTTGCTGCAAGCTCAGGAGAGCAGGTTAAAATTACAGATGTTGCAATCATGGAGGCTTTCGAACAGGTAGGCCAGGGTGATTTTAACTGCCTACCCGTCAGGTTTCTGCTGAGCGAGTAGGGTTAACATCGTCCCCTATGGTGTTACCATTCACATATATTATGGAAAAATAGACCCAAAAATAGATATACCAGAAAAGGCCAGTTGTAATAAGCGAGAACTGTGTTGTCACAGTGCAGAGGAAGCCCATGATGTATCTGGAGGTGATAATTACTGATTGGAAACATAGAAACAGAAAAATAGGAGCAGGAGTCGGCCATTTGGCCCTTCGAGCCTGCTCCGCCATTCAATATGATCATGGCTGATCCTCTATCTCAATACCATATTCCCGCTCTCTCCCCATACCCCTTGATGCCTTTTGTGTCTAGAAATCTATCTATCTCCTTCTTAAATATATTCAGTGACTTGGCCTCCACAGCCTTCTGTGGTAGAGAATTCCGCAGGTTCACCACCCTCTGAGTGAAGAAATTTCTCCTCATCTCAGTCCTAAATGTCCTACCCTGTATCCTGAGACTGTGATCCCTCGTTCTAGACCCCCCAGCCAGGGGAAACATCCTCCCTGCATCCAGTCTGTCTAGCCCTGTCAGAATGTTATATGTTTCAGTGACATCCCCTCTTATGCTTCTAAACTCTAGTGAATACAGCCTAGTCGACCCAATCTCTCCTCACACAACAGTCCTGCCATCCCAGGAATCAGTCTGGTTCCTAGAGAGCAAATAATAAAAATGACAACAGAGAAGGTCAAAGACTTAGGTAGCAGTGGGGAAATTAAAAACCAGAGCGTGTCAGGAAGGGGTAGAAGGTGTGGAGTAAAAGGTAAAGTAATAAAAAGGGCAATAGCAGGAACTAAGTGTCACAAAACATATTTGAAAGTTCTCTATCTGAATGCACGTAGCATTCGTAACAAAATAGACGAGTTAAAGGCACAAATAGCTACATATGGGTATGATCTTGTGGCCATTACAGAAACATGGCTGCAGGGTGACAATGCCTGGGAATTAAACATACCAGGTTATTTAACAATCAGGAAGGACAGGCAGGAAGGAAGGGGAGGTGGGGTGGCTATGTTAATAAAGGAAGGAATCACTGTAATACAGAGAAATGATATTGGGTCAAAGGATCAGGATAATGAAACAGTTTGGGTGGAGATAAGGAATAATAAGGGGAAAAAAACACTAGTGGGTGTAGTATATAGGCCTCCGAACAGTCGCAACTCGGTTGGACGGAGTATCAATCAGGAAATAGTTGAGGCTTGTAATAAGGGAACATCTATAATTATGGGGGATTTTAACTATCATATAAATTGGACGAATCAAATTGGGCAGGGCTGCCTTGAGGATGAGTTCATTGAGTGTATTAGGGATGGGTTTCTTGAGCAGTATGTAACTGAACCAACCAGGGGGCAAGCAACCTTAGATCTGGTCCTGTGTAACGAGACAGGATTAATTAAAAATGTCCTAGTAAAGGATCCCCTTGGAATGAGTGACCATAACATGGTTGAATTCCATATTCAGTTAGAGGGTGAGGAGGCTGTATCTCAAACAAGCGTGCTAAGCTTGAATAAAGGAGACTATGAAGGTATGAGAGCGGAATTGAGTAAAGTGGATTGGGAAAATAGGTTAAAGGATAAGACGATACATGATCAGTGGTGTACATTTAAGGAGTTATCTTACAAATTCCAAAAAAAGTATATTCCACTGAGAAAAAAAGGGTGTAAAAGAAAAGACAGCCATCCGTGGCTAAGTAAAGAAATTAAGGATAGTATTCGACTAAAAACAAGGGCATATAAGGTAGCCAAATCTAGTGGGAGGATAGAGGATTGGGAAAACTTTAAAAGACAGCAAAAAATAACAAAAAGATTGATTAAGAAAGGGAAGATAGATTATGAAAGTAAATTAGCAAAAAATATAAAGACAGATAGTAAGAGTTTTTATAGTTATATAAAAAGAAAAAGGGTGGCTAAAGTAAATGTTGGTCCCTTAGAGGATGAGACTGGGAAATTAATGGTGGGAAATATGGAGATGGCAAAAACACTGAATGAATATTTTGTATCAGTCTTTACAGTAGAGGACACCAAGAATATCCCAACACTTGACAAGCAGGGGGCTATAGGGGGGGAGGAGCTAAATACGATTAAAATCACTAAGGAAGTAGTACTTGGTAAAATAATGGGACTCAAGGCGGATAAATCACCTGGACCTGATGGCTTACATCCCAGGGTTTTGAGGGAAGTGGCGGTAGGGATTGTGGATGCATTGGTAATAATCTTCCAAAACTCCCTGGACTCAGCAAAGGTCCCGGCAGACTGGAAAACTGCTAATGTAACACCCTTATTTAAAAAGGGCAGTAGACAGAAGGCTGGAAACTATAGACCGGTTAGCCTAACATCTGTGGTAGGTAAAAGTTTGGAGTCCATTATTAAGGAGACAGTAACAGGACATTTGGATAATCATAATTTAATAAGACAAAGTCAGCATGGTTTTATGAAGGGGAAGTCATGTTTGACAAATTTGCTGGAGTTCTTTGAGGAAGTAACATATAGGGTGGATAAAGGTGAACCAGTGGACGTAGTGTATTTAGACTTCCAAAAGGCATTTGACAAGGTGCCACACAAAAGATTATTGCTTAAGATAAAAAATCACGGGATTGGGGGTAATATTCTGGCATGGATAGAGGATTGGCTATCTAACAGAAGGCAGAGAGTTGGGATAAATGGTTCATATTCAGACTGGCAATCAGTAACCAGTGGTGTTCCGCAGGGGTCAGTGCTGGGTCCCCAACTCTTTACAATCTATATTAACGATTTGGAGGAGGGGACCGAGTGTAACACATCAAAGTTTGCAGATGATACTAAGATGGGAGGGAAAGTAGTGAGTGAGGAGGACATAAAAAACCTGCAAGGGGACATAGACAGGCTAAGTAAGTGGGCAGAGATTTGGCAGATGGAATACAATACTGGAAAGTGTGAGGTTATGCACTTTGGCAGGAAAAATCGTAGAGCAAGTTATTATCTTAATGGCAAGAAACTTGAAAGTACTGAAGTACAAAGGGATCTGGGGGTCCTGGTGCACGAAACTCAAAAGGTTAGTATGCAGGTGCAGCAAGTGATTAAGAAGGCCAATGGAATGTTGGCCTTCATTGCTAGGGGGATAGAATATAAAAATAGGGAGGTATTGCTTCAGTTGTACAAGGTATTGGTGAGACCGCACCTGGAATACTGCATACAGTTTTGGTGTCCATACTTAAGAAAGGACATACTTGCTCTCGAGTCAGTACAAAGAAGGTTCACTCGATTAATCCCGGGGATGAGGGGATGGACATATGAGGAGAGGTTGAGTAGATTGAGACTCTACTCATTGGAGTTCAGAAGAATGAGAGGCGATCTTATTGAAACATATAAGATTATGAAGGGGTTGGATCGGGTGGATGCAGGGAGGATGTTCCAGATGATGGGTGAAACTAGAACTAGGGGGCATAGTCTTAGAATAAGGGGCTGCTCTTTCAAAACTGAGATGAGGAGGAACTACTTCACTCAGAGGGTGGTAGGTCCATGGAATATGCTGCCCCAAAAAGCTGTCGAAGCTACATCATTACATAAATTTAAAACAGAAATAGACAGTTTCCTAGTAGAAAAGGGAATTAAGAGTTACGGGGAGCGGGCAGGAATTTGGACATGAGTCTAGGTTCGGATAGGTCATGGCCCTGTGGGTAGCGGAGCGGGCCCAGGGGCCGTGTAGCCTGATCCTGCTCCTGTTTTCGTGTGTCTAATGCTGTTAGATTCAGGAGATAGTCCTGTCATAGTGGATTGGCGGTTAGGATCAGATCAGCCATGATCTTATTGAATGGCGGAGCAGGCTCGAGGGGCCAATTGGCCTACTCCTGCTCCTATTTCTTATGTTCTTATGAACCTTTGCTGCACTCCCTCTATGGCAAGTATATCCTTTCTTAGGTAAGGAGACCAAAACTGCACACAGTACTCCAGGTGTGGTCTCACCAAGGCCCTGTACAACTGTAGTGAGACATCCTTGCTCCTGTACTCAAATCCTCTTGCAATGAAGGCCAACATACCATTTGTCTTCCTAACTGCTTGCTGCACCTGCATGTTTGCTTTCAGTGACTGGTGTACAAGGACACCCAGGTCCCTTTGTACATCAACATTTCCCAATCTAGCACTATTTAAATAATACTCTACCTTTCTGTTTTTCGTACCGAAGTGGATAACTTTGCATTTATCCACGTTATACTGCATCTGCCATGTATTTGCCCACTCATTCAACTTGTCTAAATCGCCTTGAAGCCTCTTTGCATCCTCCTCACAACTCACAATCCCACCTAGTTTCGTGTCATCAGCAAACTTGGAAATATTACATTTGGTTCCCTTATCCAAATCATTAATATATATTGTGAATAGCTGGGGCCCAAGCACTGATCCCTGTGGTACCCCACTAGTCACCGGCTGCCACTCCGAAAAAGACCCATTTATTCCTACTTTCTGTTTCCTGTCTGTTAACCAATTTTCAATCCATGCCAGTATATTATCCCCAATCCCATGTGCTTTAATTTTGCACACTAACTTCTTCTGTGGGACTTTATCAAAGGCGTTCTGAAAATCCAAATACACCATATCCACTGATTCTCCCTTATCTATTCTACCAGTTACATCGTCAAAAAACTCCAGTAGGTTTGTCAAACACGATTTCCCTTTCATAAATCCATGGAAAATATGAAATTATTCCATTTTCCAACAATGGAACCCTATTGTCAATAATATAAATTGGTTACCAGGTGGAAGGTTTTATATGAAAGCAAACATTCATAAAGGAGAAATGGTGGCCAATTCTCAATACTTAGTTATGAAATTACCTTTTACGTATTGAGTACATTTTCAAAGTCACATTGCAAATATTTTTTTTAATCCCTCATCTTGATAAGTCCAAAATTCCCCACGAAAGATACACAAAAGTTTTCAGTAAAATATGTAGGTGTGACTCGGATCATGGCCTGCAATAAGACTGAACCCTGTCTCGTGGGAAATTGACAGTTTTAAAAGGTTAACAAATACAACAAACTTTAAATTGCTGTAATTGAAGAAGGATTTATTCATAATGTTATGGATATTTGATCAGTGCTTTAAAAATAAATCATTACCCACTGCATTCCCAACGTAATTTACAATACATGTCTTCAAGAGCCCGATAACAACCAAACCACAAAAGGGAAGGTTGGATAGTTCACTATACCAAGATAGTGAATAGATAACAGCAGTCTTATTCTTTAGAAATATGCATATTTTTGAAATGTTGAGGGTAATTTTATTTTCTTCATTCTTTTTCCTTAGCAACAGCAACGAAGATTTATATAGCGCCTTTAACATTACAAGATGTTTTAACTGTACTTTACAGTGGGGGTCAGATCTTAGCAGAAGTACAAGGAATTTGGTTGAAGATGTAACAAAAGGTAAATTTTAAGCAGGCTTTGGAATAAATATAGCAAGAGGGAGAAATTTAAGAATTCCTGAGTGGGGAGGCAAGATGCTGAAAACTTTGACACTGATGGGCGAGCAAAGGGAGAGTAAATGCACAGTGAACCAAAGTCATAAGAGCAGCGGGTATTAGCAGGGATATAGACTAAAGAAGGTTGCAGAGGTAAAGTGAAGTGAGGACATGGAGGACAATTTTGTAATCAATCAATTGAGGAATGGGGAGCCTACGGAAATTGGTGTCGACAGCAGGACATAGAGTGAGTGGCAGCGTTGTGAATGATTTGGACTTTACATAGGATGGAGCTGGGAGACTGGCAAAGAGAATGTTGGAAAAGTTGAACCTGGAAGTGAGAAAGGTGAAGATACGGGTTTCAACAGCAATGGAGGTGAAGTAGAGACCGATTATATTTCAGAAGTGGAAGTAGGCGGTCTTAGTATGCGAGGGTTTAGGCTCAGCTCAGGGTTGAAAAGGACACTAATGTTGCACATTGTTAGGTTAAACAAGGACAGTCATCCAGGAAAGGGGATGGGATTAGGGGCTAAGATATGAAGTTTGTGGTGGCTGCCGAACAAGATGCCTTCAGTCATGTCAATATTGAGCTCCAACAATACTGGCTGATCCATGACTTGAAGTTAGACATGCAATCGTTATGAATTTGAAAGTGATGGTGGAGACATAAAGCTGGGTATCATTGGCATACACTTTGAAGCTGACCCATACTTACAAATAATGTCACTGAGAGGCAGTATCTAGGTAAGAAATAGATGGGGAGCAAGAATGGAACCTTTGGGTATACTGGCATTGACCACGCAGGCACAGCAGGAAAAGTGATTGGTAGAGATGTGTTTGTTGCATTGGGGTAGGTAGGAATGGAACCATACAAGGATGGTACCACAGAGGAGGGATAGCAGAGGAGGATGGTATAGTTAACCAAATCAAAAGTCATGGAAAGTTGGAGGAGGAGGAATAACGCACCATGGTTGCAGTCACAATAATTGCTGTTGGTGACTTTGACCAAGGCAATTTTGGAGCTGTGGGCTATAAAGGGATTCAAACAAGGAGGCGTGGAAGAGGTAGGCAAAGTTGGGCGATGATGACACATTCCAAGTCCTTGAAAATGAGGGGAGTCAGCAGCAGATGTCATAGCTCATGCTTTTTTTTTCATTCTCGGGATGTGGGCATCACAGGCAAGACCAGCATTTATCACCAATCCCTAGTGGCCTGAGAAGGGATGGTAGGGCCTTCTTCTTGAACCACTATGTTGGTGTGGGACTGGAGTCACATATAGGCCAGTCCGAGTAAGGACAGCAGGTTTCCTTCACTAAAGGGCATTGGTGAACCAATTGGGTTTTGATGACAACCTGATAGCTTTATGATCACTTTCATTGATACCAGCTTTTTATTTCCAGTATTTTTTTAAAAACTGAATTCAAATTCTCAAATTGCCATGGTGGGATTTGAAATCACGCTCTCTGGATTATTACTCCAGTAACATAACCACGACGGCACCGTACCCTTAGTGGCCAGGATGCTCCTTACAATCCATGTGTGATAATGTAATCAGTGAATACTTAAACACTGGAATATAATGAGGTCCCCTAATTGCTCAGTGGGTAAAGGCAGCATGTAACTGAGCCATAAGGACCAGAAGATCCTAGGTTTAATTCTCAGTCTGTGTTGAGTTAGCTGATCTTGGCTACAATTGGCCTGGTCACCCTGGCCTCGGGAGTTGAAGAAAAATCAGCCAGGATTTCCACTCCTTGATGTGCCTTCAATAACCACAAAACTAGAAGTTATAGACTTTAACAAGTTGGCTTTTAATCACTAAGATCAGAGCTAACATCTCAACACACCGACTGGCTCGCAGGAATGAGTCATACAGATCCTGGGATCTTTAAGTAAGAGAAGTCAGGGGCGGAGCCAAGAGCCAAGACCTGGAACCTTCCAGGTTAGTCAGGAAAGAGGAAGTGAAACTATACACCGTGTGGGGGAGGGTAATATACATAAGTGCAAAACGAATACAGGCAAGACAAACAGATTTCATTACATTCACCTTCTTTAGATTTACTCCATCGGGGTGATGTTTCTTAAAAGTTGGTATAAGTGAGTCTGTCAGGGGGTTTTGCGGTTCTCAGTGATCGGCGCAAAGCCGGTTGGGGTGCCTCTAGGGGAGTGGATTCTGGTTCCTCCGCTGTCCGGGCCTCCGCAGTGTCTTCCAGGTTATCTGCAGTGTCCTCCAGGTTAAAGTTGGGTATTGATACCTCTGGGCGTCCTGTCTCTTTTTGGTGTAGGTCTTCCTCGGGTAGTCTCTCATCGTTCTCTCCGCTCCCCGAGGGAGCGAGGTCTTTTATGGAAACAGTGTCCTCTCGCCCGTCAGAGTATTCGATATAGGCGTACTGAGGGTTTGCATGGAGGAGCTGTACCTTTTCCACAAGGGGGTCCGTTTTATGGCCTCTCACGTGCTTCCGCAATAGTACTGTCCCCGGAGACATCAGCCACGCGGGTAGAGATATGCCCGAGGTGGATTTCCGGGGGGAAACGAACATCTTTTCATGAGGGGTAGCGTTAGTGGCTGTACATAACAGAGACATTATGGAGTGGAGCACGTCTGGGAGGACTTCCTGCCAGCGGGAGGTCGGAAGGCCTTTTGACTTTAAGGCTAACGTGACAGCCTTCCAAACAGTAGCATTCTCCCTTTCCACTTGCCCATTACCCCGGGGGTTGTAGCTAGTGGTTCTGCTAGTGGCTATCCCCTTTGAGAGCAAGAACTGGCGCAGTTCGTCACTCATAAATGACGTCCCCCTATCGCTGTGTATGTAGTTCGGCATGCCAAACATGCAGAATAGATTACAGAGACACTTGATGACCGTGGCACTGGTCATGTCTGGGCAGGGAATGGCGAAGGGGAAGCGGGAATATTCATCGATGATATTGAGGAAGTATACGTTACGGTCGGCAGAGGGAAGGGGTCCCTTGAAGTCCAGACTTAGGCGCTCGAATGGCCGTGTGGCTTTGATAAGGTGTGCACGGTCAGGCCTGTAGAAACGAGGCTTGCATTCCGCACAGATGCGGCAGGCTCTGGTCATTGCCCTGACCTCGATGGAGTGGGGCAGATTGCGGGACTTTATAAAATGGTATAGTCGGGTGACCCCTGGGTGACAGAGGTCGTTGTGGAGACCCTGTAATTTGTCCGTATGAATGCTGGCACACATTCCCCGCGATAGGGTGTCTGGGGGTTCATTAAGGGCTCCCGGCCTGTACATAATATCATAGTCGAACATGGATAGTTCGATCCTCCACCTGAGTATTTTGTCATTCTTGATTTTCCCCCTTTGTTATTAAACATGAAAGCCACCGACCGCTGGTCGGTGAGCAGGGTGAAACGTTTGCCGGCTAGGTAGTGTCTCCAGTGCCGCACTGCCTCCACTATAGCCTGTGCCTCCTTCTCGACAGAAGAGTGCCTGATTTCAGGTCCCTGAAGGGTTCGGGAGAAGAAGGCCACAGGTCTCCCAGCCTGATTGAGGGTCGCAGCTAAGGCAAAGTCTGACGCATCGCTTTCGACTTGAAAGGGAATGCTTTCGTCCACTGCACACAGTGCAGCCCTTTCAATGTCCTGTTTGATACTGGTGAAAACCTCCCGAGCTTCAGCTGATAGTGGGAAGGACGTCGATTTAATGAGGGGTCGGGCCTTATCAGAGTAATTGGGCACCCATTGGGCATAATACGAAAAAAATCCCAGGCACCTTTTTAAAGCTTTGGGATTGTGTGGCAGGGGCAGTTCCTTTAGGGGGCGTAATCGGTCAGGGTCCGGTCCAATTACCCCATCTTCCACCACACAGCCGAGGATACAGAGACGGGTTGTGTTGAAGACACATTTGTCTTCGTTGTAGGTTAGATTCAGCTTTAGGGCAGTTTTTAAAAATCTCGCAAGATTTAGATCGTGGTCTTGCTGGTTGTGCCCGCAGATAGTGACATTGTCCAGATAGGGGTAGGTAGCTTCTAGTTTATTCTCGTCAACCATGCGGTCCATCTCACGTTGGAAGACCGAGACCCCATTTGTTACCCCGAAGGGCACTCTGAGAAAATGGTAGAGGCGTCCGTTCGCCTCAAAGGCGGTGTATGGGCGGTCCTCCGTTCTAATGGGGAGCTAGTGATACGCGGATTTGAGGTCGATAGTCGAGAAGACTCGGTATTGCGCAATCTGGTTGACCATTTCTGATATGCGGGGTAAAGGGTAGGCGTCCAGCTGGGTATAAATATTAACAGTCTGGCTGTAGTCAATTACCATCCGTTTCTTTTCGCTATTTTTAACTATGACTACTTGGGCATGCCACGGACTGGTACTGCATTCAATAATGCCTTCCCGCAGGAGTCTGTCCACTTCCGCCTTGATAAAGTGTCTGTCTTCCAGACTGTACCGTCTACTTTTGGTCGCTATGGGCCTACAGTTCGGAGCGAGATTAGCGAATAAAGAGGGCGGGCTGATTTTTAAGGTTGATAGGCCACAGACTGTGAGTAGCGGCTGGTACCCGCCATATGCTAGCGTGACACTTTCGTGGTGGCACTGGAAGTCCAGGCCCAAGATTACATTAACACAGAGTTCTGGCATCACGAGGAGTTTAAAATCCTTGTAGTCCGTGCCTTTTACAGTCAGTGTTACCACACAGTAGCCCAAAATGTCCGAAGTGTGGGGCTTAGCAGCCATAGCAATTCTGCTCCGTGTAGGGGTTACCGTTAATGAGTGCTGCCGTACCAGGCTAGGGTGGATAAAACTCTCAGTACTCCCACAGTCAATTAAACATTTTGTTAAATTCCCGTTTACCTGTATGTCCATCATGGATTTTGTCAACGGGTGTGGCCTGGATTGATCCACCGTGATCGAAGCCACTGTTGGGCCCTGGGCGGCCGTTGAGTCGGGAAAAGATGGCGGATCCCAAGATGGCGGCCCGCACGGCACGCATGAGGCGGTGACGGAGTTGGAAATCGGATTCCCCCTGCAGACTTTGCTAAAATGCCCCTTTTTCTTACATTTGAAGCATGTAGCGTCCTTCGCTGGGCATCGTTGTCTGGGGTGCTTGGCCTGGCCGCAGAAGTAGCATTTCGGGCCTCGAGACATTGCCGCTGTAGTAGGACTCCTGGGTGAACTTCTGTGTGGGGACTCCGGCGGTGTAGAGCTGGTCCGAGACCTGGATGGGGAAGATGGCTGATTCCAAGATGGCGGCCCGCTCGGCGCGCACGAGGCGGTGAGGGCCGCATGGCCGGAAGAATAAGAGTCAGAGTTTTTCTGGGCCACGTCCAGCGATCGCGCAGTGGCCACTGCCTTTTTTAAGTCCAGGACCTCCTTCTCCAGCAGTCTCTGCCGGATATAATTCGATTTGAGGCCCGTGATGAAGGAATCGTGGACCAATTCGTTAGAGTACACGTTGGCCGTCACGGCCTTGCAGTTACAGTCCCGGACCAAGTCCTTTAGGCCCTGTAAGAAATCGTCCATTGATTCCTCAGGTCGCTGCCTGCGTGTAGCCAGCAGATGTCTGGCGTACACTTCGTTTACTGGCCTCTGGTATTGGGCCTTCGGGATAGTGATGGCCTCCGTGTAAGAGGTGGCGTCCCGGATGAACGAATAAATCCGATGATTAACGCGAGTAGTCAGTAGACTCAGTTTATCTACCTCGCTAGCGGATGAGGCCCTCGCGAAGAGTTCGAAGCATTTGAGCCAGTGTCCAAATTGATTTGATGCTTCAGCAGAATGTGGATCCAAGTCCAGACGCTCTGGTTTTAGGAGTCGATCCATCCTAGTATTCTTTAGTGATTAAAATTGATGTGCCTTCAATAACCACAAAACTAGAAGTTATAGACTTTAACAAGTTGGCTTTTAATCACTAAGATCAGAGCTAACATCTCAACACACCGACTGGCTCGCAGGAATGAGTCATACAGATCCTGGGATCTTTAAGTAAGAGAAGTCAGGGGCGGAGCCAAGAGCCAAGACCTGGAACCTTCCAGGTTAGTCAGGAAAGAGGAAGTGAAACTATACACCGTGTGGGGGAGGGTAATATACATGAGTGCAAAACGAATACAGGCAAGACAAACAGATTTCATTACACTCCTGTTATCCAATGACCACCAGAAAATTTAGCTGTGATAACCGCCACAGGTAATCAGCTTGCCAGCATTCACTGACTTAGGTCATACACAAAATATAGCCACTTGGGTAAAGTGCCACAGAGAGGCCAGTGTCTTAATCAGCAAACGATATTGGCAAGATTCAATTCAATTCAATTCAATTCAATTTTATTTGTCATATATGCAGCAGATGTGTGTACTGCACAATGAAATGTTGATTTTTACGAGTCCTCCCAACATTGGAATAAATATGGCATAGATGAGAATGATATAATGTTCTTGCGTATTTAGAGAATCTAAACTGCAGTTGATTACTGAGAATAAACAGAGGTCGTATACATAAATATACAAATAGTAATTATTAAGTCAGAATGCAAAATGAGGCAGTAGGGCGGTTATTCTACACCCTCCCTACTGGGGGAGAAAAAGACAAATCTAACCAAGAAACACAGAATTGAAGTGTGTGGCCTGGACTTGAACTGCTTTTTAATCCTCCTGTTCTTGGTCTCTGTGTACCGTGTCCATGTTCTCATAGGTTTGGCTTCTGGAGAAGCTTGGCTGGACTATATTTGTACAATCCTTAACACTGCAACCACTATGAGCATGTAATACAAAACAGGGAAACAAGTGCCATATTCACAATCGCCTGTTTATCATCCGGTGGAGACAACTAGGATTTTACAGATTTAAAAGAGCATAATAATAGTGAGTCTGGGGAAAAAGAAACAGTGGAAGGTGACCCCAAGATTAACTCGGGACACCTTTTAGTTTGTAATCAGCCAAAGTCCACATTTTCTGCAAATGGAACTGTGCCACGTAGTTTTTGTACAGTATGTGTCGGGATAAACATTTACTCCAGATCCAGTTTAGCTCAGCCTCCATATAATACAATGACCTATTAAAGTACATACTTGCTCCTACCAAGCTGCAGTGGCGATTCGGATTTGCCCGTGTTGTGATTCGGTTCAACCAGTGTCCACCTGTAAACTGATCGCTTTACCACATGCTGCACACAGATCCTTACTAATCTGGTGTTTAACAACGACAGCATCCATATTTTGATATTGTTGGTTCATTTTTAAAATGTTTTACTAATTTTTTCACCTCTTCTGTCCTGAAGGTGCTAACTCCAACTGAGTTACAATTCCACAGTTCTCAATACCCCTCTGTTTGCCAGACTATTTAACCATGTAGGGCATCACAGTCAAACCAAAATCTGTCCTCCCCTGATAGATATACACTGTTCAACAAGGGTTCCTGGATAGTGATTGAGAAAGGATGACTTTCCTCCCTAGCCAGGGCGCTGAAGCTAACTAAAAAGCCACAACTGTCACCCAACCAATAACCAAACCTGTAACCTTCTGGTCTGTATGACTCGCTGGCTTTGCCAAATTAAGAAAATTAGGGAAGCACACATGCCTGTTTTATTTTAATGCTCAGAAAGACGAAGGATGTTTGTGTTGTGGGATGAAACACTTCCCATTTCAGGCAGTCAGTATTAGCATCAAGCACTCCCAGGTCGTAGAATCTTACAGCACAGGAGATCATCATTCAGCCCATCGCGCCTGTCCCAGCTCTTTGAAAGAGTTATCTACTTAGTTCTAGTCCCCTTTCCTTTTCCCATACCCTTTCAATTTTATAATTTTCAAATATTTATCCACGTCCCTTTTAAAAGCTATCATGGATTCTGTTTCCAGTATGCCAGTCTATATCCTAATAATCCTCGGCCTAACAAAATCTCACCTAACCTGTTCTTTTCCTTGGTCAGAGATTGTATAGACAGATGCCGACTAAAACTCCCACTACTCTGTCCCAACAATGTGCCTTAATCCTAACAAAGAGCACCCCTACCACACTGGCGTGACATATTCCATTTCCCACACCAGCCATTCTGTGGCCTTTTGGAGTAAGATTCCCAATTAGTGCCAAGTTGGGGACAGTTTGTGCTGTAAGTCCATGGGCTACAAGGAAACATAGAATCATAGAAGATAGGAGCAGGAGTAGGCCATTCGGCCCCTCGAGCCTGCTCCGCCATTCAATGCGATCATGGCTGATCATCCAAATTCAGTACCCCGTCCCTGCTTTCTCCCCATACCCCTTGATCCCTTTAGCCTTAAGAAATATATCCAACTCCTTCTTGAATATATTTAATGTATTGGCCTCTACTGCCTTCTTCTATTGGTAGAGAATTCCACAGGTTCACCACTCTCTGGGTGAAGAAATTCCTCCTCATTTCTGTCCTAAAAGGCAGATCCTTATCCTTAGACTGTGACCCCTGGTTCTGGACTCCCCGACCATCAGGAACATCCTTCCTGCATCTAGTCTGTCCAGTCCTGTCAGAATTTTATAAGTTTCAATGAGATCCCCTCTCATTCTTCTAAACTCCAGCGAGTACAAGCCCAATCGACCCAATCTCTCCTCATACGTCATTCCTGCCATCCCAGGTATCAGCCTGGTGAATCTTCGCTGAACTCCTTCCATGGCAGGAACATCCTTCCTCAGATAAGGCGACCAAAACTGCACACAATACTCAAGATGTGGTCTCACCAAGGCCCTGTACAACTGCAGCAAGACATCCTTGTTCCTGTACTCAAACCCTCTCACTACGAAGGCCAACATGCCATTTGCCTTCTTAACCACCTGCTGCACCTGCATGCTTACCTTCAGCGACTGGTGCACAAGGACACCCAGGTCTCATTGCACTTCCCCTTCTCCCAATCTATTGCCATTCAGATAATAATCTGCCTTCCTGTTTTTGCCACCAAAGTGGATAACCTCGCATTTATCCACGTTATATTGCATCTGCCATGCTTTTGCCCAGACTGGATTGAGACTGCCCAGACTCTCTTCACATAAGGATCACTTGCCTGTTTTAACAGGAAGTCAGTGAGTGACACTATTGCATAAAAGCAACACACTGAACTTGTGTCAGAATTGGTCATTATCCATGAGTGGGATAGGGGAAAAGCATTACTTCAAAAGATAGAGACTGGAAACATACAGCAAATGATAACTGGGGCAGTTCTAGTAAGACAAGGACAAATAAGCAACAGAGTTTACCATATTTGGGGTCAAGTACTGCACTCTCAATAGGAAAAGAATTCTTTCTAACCAGTGCTGTTAAGTTATATGGCCTATTTTTTAACAGATATATTAAAACAAATGTGCACGAGATATGCTTTGAGGAAGTAGTTCATCTTCTGCGATGGAACATAAAGTAAATGGTACAGGATTTCTGTTATACGCAGCATCCAATAGGGTTTTTCAGTACAATAATTCCCCACCCTGAATTTTCTTTTCTCCTCTCCAAAAGGAACTGGCAACCCTCCAGTATCTGCCCAAATGATCATTCGAAAATTACCAACCTAAAAAGTGAGTGTCAGCAGGTGGGTGGGAGTCAACATCACTGCCAAACCTGACCATGTCCTTACCAGACATCCACACACAGGCACATTCTTTTTCCTCTCTTTAGACAAGTTACTCTGAGGCCAATTTAAGTTTCCCCTACGACTGCCTCAAATGAGATCAGCTAATGATGCACAGACCAGGGAGTGAAATTGGGATCTTCCCGTCTCCCTGGTTTTATATTATAGCAGCTGGGGAGCCCCTCTGTAGAGTAATTATATCAAACAAAACTGGATAGCACGAATATTTGTTTTGTACTTATTACTCTACTGAAATAACTAGCTTGGCTCAGATCTGTTTTTGGAAAATATACTTTTTAATCCAAAAATTAAGATGAAGGGCTAAAGCTATAGTGCAGGGCACCATCAAGGCTGAAAAGAGGAAACCACGTAAATCAGGAGGTGGTAGTTGATGACGTTAGGTTTGTTTAAACCAGTAGATTGTAGAAAGGAAGATGAACCCGAAGGAGATGAGGAATTCCATAGTTTTGAAGTCTTGTGAAAGAATGAGTTAGAGTAGGGGAGAGTGGAATACGTGTTGATTTCAATATTCAATGAAGTGATTGTAATCAAATTATGAGATTGTTAAACTGTATCAAATTATTAAAATGCACGAGTCCGGGTGAAAAACGTATGTATTTAAAAGCATTCTAAAATAGAAACTTCACGGTAACTGTGTTTTTAAATATATATGAACCTCATCCAGGACGTTATTGTCCGGCTCGTGAAAAAGTAAATGAACAATTATTTGCTATAAAGAGACGCATACGCGATGTCTTTTGGAGTGGCAAGCAACGTGTACTCCCAATCTGCTCAAGGCAGTGTTGCAACAGTTTCGATATGCGTGACTGTTAGAAACTATGTTTATAAATCAAACAAAAGAAACTTCTCCACACGAGTAAATAGGTGGCAGGCTGCCAAAGGCGGGAAAAAAGTGATCCAAGTCGCTCAGACAGCCATTGCCAGGTTGGTACAACAGGTAACAAGGATTTCCTGTCAGTTAATTAGTTACCGAAAGAAGCTTCAAAATTTTAAAATGTACTTTACATCACCGGAAATATCAGACTGTACTTAATGTAACTGCTTGCTTTGAAATAATTCAAAGATGGAAAAAGTAAGACAAATTGTGAGATTGACCTTTTTAAAACCAAATTGTCCAGTGGTGTGTCGTGTAAAAAGTTACATTGTCCCAGCATAGTCGGACCGCCCAAATCATTACGTGGAACTGCTCTTGCAAATATCCACATCGTGTTAGATCTGTAGTGTTTCGTCAAAATTAATTTTAAAATGGAAAGAAAATGCCGCCATGGCTCTGCTAAAACTGCCACCGCACCGTGATTCAAGTCATGACTCGCTACGAATAAATACACTGCATTCTAACTTTCTTTTCCATTGTGTTATAGTTTCGTGCACTACAGCAAGCGAATTCATCCCTCCAGCAGCGAGTGGAAACATTACGCGAGTGCGTGGGAAAACGTGAACAAGGTGAGAGTTGCACCTGACTAAATGTAGCAAAAAAAACTTACCATACCATGTCTGGTACACCGAATTTCATTCGAAGCAGGAAACAAGTAGCCACACTGCAACAATTTCTTACATTAGGTTTTAAACTAGTTGCAAGATCTGAGAAAAATACTGCAAAAATGATAACTAGTCTGTAAATATATTTGCAAATCGCCGCTCGTGGTAACTGTTAGATAGCCTGGTCTCGATACAGGTGGGTTCTAAGTTCCAGTATCATGGTGTATCTTATATATGCCTCGTCATTTGGAATCAAAATATTTTGTTAATGATTTACTTTATTGAAAGTTGTTTAGTATTCTTGACAATAGTTAATTATAAATGATTGTTTTAGATACAAAAGGCAAGATTATAATGTACATAATATTTACATACTGTTTTGGTTAGTAGTCACTAGTATTTAGGTATTCATTATAGGCAAACCTCCAACAGTTGGTTCAGTCTGACATAATGGTAAGTACATCACGAAATGGATCTTATTAGTGGGAAGAGAGAGAAAAAAATTCCAATGCCAATCAAACTGTAAAACAAGAAGACAACAGTCTTCTGGACAGTGGCGATTAGAGAAGATGACCTTTAAAAAGGCACCAATCAGATTGATCAGAAAACTGGGACATTGTGAGGTATTGCCAATGCGAATGAAAGGAAGGCAAGACTTGACACTATCGCCAATTAAAATGAAGAACTTAAATAATTGACAGATAAAGCACCAGTAGAAGGGAACCTCTTGTCAAGATTGACGACAGGTCCAAGCGTTATTAAAAACCGTAGGCGGAGCTGCTACATTAAAAGCCAATCATACACAGGGGTAACCACATTTTCCAATTGCAAGTTCACTCTGTTGGTGATTGACATCTTTTGGGGGAGTAATGACAAGGGCTTGGGGCAAGCCCACACATCATTGAATTATAGCTTGCAACGTTAGCGACATGACCCAATAGGAATTACCTGTGCCGGATGAACGACAGCTCAAGAGGGGGCAGGACAAACTGCAAAAGAAAAGAGGAAAATAATGATTAGCATACAGCCAATCAGCGCGACGGAGGCGGGACTTCAAAGATAAGCAGGGGAACCAATCCTAACGCAACATATTTGCATATCTCCAATCAGCACGAGGAGTAGGCAGTACCCAGGTGGTGACAGACAGCGGATTTGACCAGTTAGAGGCGGGGAGGGCGGGGCTGGATGTCCGGGAGCGGAGGTATTAAGAGTGTGAGCGCGGCGAACGGCGCCTCATTCCTCCTCACAGCGTGTGAGAGTCCAAGGGATATATACATAGGAAAATATTTATACCACAGGGGATAAGTCAGCCTCTATCTACTTTTATCGCTATTTTTTAAATATATAATTTATTTATATATATCCTAAACTTACTCAGAATGGCTGATACCGTAGTGGACACCACCAAAGAGGTCAAACCCAAGGTGAGCAATATATTTTACAAAAAAACCGTAATTTTAATATAATTTTCCTCAAGTTTTTTTGGTGATGTTTAACCTTCCTCGTGTTTCCTTTGTTATCTCAAATTTCTCTTTGTGTGAAGCGTGCGCACAACTAATACCATCTAAATGCGAAACAATCTGGTATCCAAAGTAAGACTTAATTTAAGGAAAGGTATTTTGGGGGGTGAGCGGGTTGCGGAGTCTCTCCTTCCCATCCCGGTTTTTTATAGGTTATTTTTTTTTTAAATTAAAAAAAAAAGTTGAAAACTTTTTTATTTATTGAAGAATGCGATCGCGGAGTGCAGCTCCGCGACCTGACCTGTGAGGTGCGGATGTTGCCCGAGCCGCTTTGATTAACTGTTCCGTTCGGGAGTATATCTTTTTTAAAGTTGCCGGGTTTTTGAGTCGCTTTCACGGGGGATCGGGTCGGTGATTCGGGGCCAGGGAATGCCCGTGACTGGGTCTGTGATCGGGTCGGTGGTCCGGCCACGGGTGGGTGGCCGGGATCGGGTCCGGTCCGGGTGGGATGCCCAGTCAATAAAGGCAACATTCGGTGGACTTGGCGCCGATGTTGCGGAGTTGAATGGACCGCCGGCTTCACACTTCCCGCGCTCGCACTCTCCTCAGCATCGCACCGGCTCATCCCGCCTGGACCCCCGGGGTCCGGTCCCTCAATTCCCCCTCTCCCCTCACACTCCCGGTGACCGATTACCCCCCTCACTCCCGGGGTCCATCCACATTCTCCCCGCTCCAACTCCCTCACCCCCGATGCCCGCTCCCCATTCTCCCCCGGGGCTGGTCACCCCCGGCTCCGTCCCCATTCTCCCCCCGGGGGTCGGTCACCCCCCGGCCTCCGTCCCCGATGTCCCCTCATCCCCGGTGTCGTCGTCCTCCCTGCCCCGCAGGTGGCTCCTCACCTCGCCTCCCCTCACGGCCCCGGGTGTGCGCGCTCGGTGATCGGGGTGGGGGGGCACTCACCCGGCGCCGGTTCTTTTACTCAGTCGGGAGTTGAACGGTTGTGGTGTGATGAGGGAAATGGCTATTTATATAAAAAAATAAGCCAGCAACTGCCGGCGGTGTGGGGCGGGCGCGAGCGAGCGGCCGCTTCCCGCTTTTTAAAGCCGCCCGATTGTGTTTTCCGAGTCGGAAGAAAACGGCGGGAGATGAAGCGCGCGCACGGGGCGCTGGGGGAGAGAGGGGCGTGGCTTGTCCGTCCCGCGGGGGCGGGCGGCAGGCTCCAGTGCGCAGGCGCGCGCCCATCTGGGACCCGAGGGGGGAGTTTTGAGTGCGTGGGTGGCGAGCGCTGCAGAAAGGGGAAGGGAGGAGCGGTGTCGCCACATGCAACCGTGCAGCTGCACCATTGCAACCCCCTCCCGCCATTTTCTGGTGCATGGTGTGGGAAATGTTTTAGTGGAAGCGCAGAGTGAATGGATTGGGGGGGGGGGGGGAGGAGAGAGGCAGATGCTGGATCCTCTGCCATTGCATCTGGAAACCCACTTTTTTGCAGCAAGTATCAAATCACTTGCAGCAGGAGGCACCAGTTTAATAATAAAAATGGGGAACTTGACTTTCGATGGCAATGTTTTCGCTGCTTCCCGCCACCACAGCAATCATTGCATGTTTCAAAATTGGTCCACCAAGTTAAAAATCTAAGCCCTATAGTTGGTGTCAATGGTGATAACCTCGGTCTCTTTACTGGAACATATTCTGCGCGGTGGAGGTGCCGACCGCGTGTTATTTCAGTCCCGGCTGGGGGGGATATCGCAGTCGAGCTTTCGTGCCCGGTGCGGTTAGCACCAAGTGTGACGGTGCGCGGTTGCCGAGGCGGGTTTGCCACGTGCCGCGGTGACCTAGATCTGCCGGTGGCTCCAGTGCGGGAGAATCAGCCGGTCCGCTCCTCGCCGGGAGCGCAGGGCGAGGGACTGCGCTTGCTACGTGCACTGCCGCCGATTGGCGGAGCGCAGTCCCCGACTAATCGGGAGCCAATGGACTGAACGCATGATGCAATTTGTTTTTGTCACGAATAGGTAAATGAAGGGGGGCAATGCACCGTTTATATTGCTGGATGGTCATTTGAAATCATGTTAGTAACACAGAGCAATTCTGAACAGTTCTTTTCCTTTTTGGGTTGCAGGACCTGAAAGAAAAGGCTGTGGAGGAGACTGAGAAGAAAGAAAATGGCAGCGGAGATGCCCCAGCAAATGGAACAGTAGGTATTAACATTTGGGGGAAATAGCGTTACTGATCGAATTTTTGCCTCCAGGGACAAAGACTTAATTGTCGGACGGCTAAACGCTCCTATTAATTTGTGGATCAATTTAGAAAAAGAAGCATCTATAATTTAGTTACCCAGATTTTAACCACCCACCCTGTGACTGTTTACAAGGTGGATTGTATTTAATGAACCTGAATCACAGACCCTCCAAGACATTTTAGGTGGACTGCCAGATAGTTTCTCCAGCTACACCCACCCTGGTCAGAAGTTACAACATACGTAAACATTTTTATTAATTTGGGTTCTTGTGATTTTTTTTGCCAACTTTGTTCTAATCTTGCAACGAGCTGGCACTGGCTTGAATGGCCTCCTGTGCTGTAACCATTCTATGATTCTATTCTATATACTTGCCATCTGCTATAACAGTGCAGCCACAGTAATCTCAAGCAGTCTAGTATGAGACAGCTCATAGTCTCATGTATTACTAACACGTTTTTTGTATAGGTGTCATAAATGGCCTTTCAACGTGTTCGAATGCAGTCCATGTCAATACACTGCTAATTTAAATATTTGAGTATTCCAGAACCATAACTTAAAGCTCGGCCAAGACAACTGTATCACATCGATGTAAATATTAACATAACTTAAGGGGTTTGAATTGCGGCAGGTGGGGGTTCAATGACAACTGGTACCCAATTGCCATTAATGTCTGTTGGCAGGAGTGATTGGTTCTCCAGAGCTGTGAATAGGCAAATTTACACAGTACCAGTGGAGTCGCTATCCATCAAGTAACATTCAGATTTACTATTTGTTTTCCCACTAACGATTTGCTTGTGTTGCAGGAGGAGGAGAATGGGGCTGATCATGCAGCTGAAAATGCAGAGGAAGTAGATGAGGAAGATGAGGAAGAGGAAGATGGTGAGTAGCTAGGAGGAACTTAACACTTGCTAATGCTGCATTAAGGCTTCAGAATATGTACTAATGTAAAGCCATCACATTTTTGGACTCCTAATTGCAAAGGGATAAATAGTAGACTGTCTAAATAAGGAGACTGATCAATCTATCTGGACTCCAAGAAAGATATTTCCTCAGTAATTGCAATTAACATACTGGAAATACTTTGAATAGTGATCACACTATCTGCTTGTAATCCTAGCCTGATGCATTGGAAGGTCACATTCTGGTTTGAGTTTTGTATAGAGATTTTGGTAAATGGCCAGTTTTATCTTCCAGCTGAGGGCGAAGGTGAAGAGGAGGACGGTGAAGAGGATGAGGGTGCTGAAGAGGAAGGAGATGATACAGATGGACATGCAGTAAAGCGTCCTGCTGAGGAGCAGGTATGTGCAGATCAGCAGCTTGTCTTTAAAGTAAAGCAGCGTAGTCATCTGCATGCTTCAAAATGCAGTGCTTCAGTGGCGTGCTGAATTGTTGGAGAGTCGGACTGATTTCCCAACAAGTACCTGGTTCTGTGCTATCGAGAGGCATGCCACATATCTTCACGCTGGGGCAGGCAGACGATAATGCCTTGTCTATAGGGAACACAGGCCTCATTTCTTGGCTGTGCAAAGAGTGATATGGGATCGGGGCCCAAAATACATCTTTTTAATGGCATTTGAAAAAGTGACAGCTAAATTCAAAGAATGAGTGAGAATTTTACAGAGTGCTGAAGGAGGGGGTGGGGGTGGGGGCAGTTGAGACCCTGTTCACCACTAGACTGAAATGCTGCTGCTGGGAAGCCTTTCTCTTCACATTACCCTCTAGTGGCCAGAGCCTGCTACTACAGTGCTAGGGCAGTAAACTTGCCCTCGATGTTTTTCCAGACTATCTCTATTTTCTGCCTGGGATGAAAATTAATATCTTGCTTTTTTTCCTCTTCCAGGGCGAAGTTGAAAAGAAGAGGCAAAAGTCAGAAAATGGAGAGTCGACAGATCCCAAGGCAGAAGCTTAAACATTCCTTTGTTTGAATTTTTATATCTTGATGGTGTGGTCAGGTTCACAATGTAGAGATTGTGCTTTTTTAATGTACATTTGCAGAGTGTGGGTTTTTATATTGTACTGTACAACTGGTTCTTGAAACACCTGTCCAAGGCATTGCTCTGGGGAATATGTTTTTTATGAAGTTATTTATTATATGGTCTTTGTACAACCACATTTGTAATTGGTTTGAACGCTGTAATAAATGTTTTTCAGGTCTGTTTCGAAATGGGTTTAGAACTTGGGATTTGTACATTTTAGAAGCACATGCTTTACAGCTGACTGACCATGTTCTTATTTCAAGAAAAGAAAAAATAATAACTGCCCTTTTTTCTTTTTGTAAATTGTGTTTAGGGTAGAGCTTCATATGCAATGAAGGCCAAAGATATAGGTCTTGTTAACTTGGGGGGTGGGAGGGGGAAGATAAACCTGGTCTTCTATTCTGTACAAAAAATACAAAAAGTAACAAAAAAATTTAACATTCAAGCTCCACAATTTGTCGCTGTTTGATATTGTTCGTGGTGCAAAAACCTTCCAGCAAAAATTGACAGGTTCAATTTGTAAATTTCTTTTTGAACTCATTGTAACCTACGCTTAAACCTACGTATGTGGTTCAAAGAAGTAATTTGATTAAATAAGTAGTATCATTTTTTTCCATATTGAACAAGGTTAAATTTGTATACCTCATTAGTTCACGCTTGACCACTACTTTGTATATTCTGGTTAAGTACTATAAATAAATCTTTGGGTTTTTTAAAAATGTGCCTGAATGATTCGTTTGGAGTAAAAAGTTTTCTTACTGTATTGTAGTAGTTATTGCCACTGGTGTGCACTTCTTCCCCAGGATCTCCAATTGTGGAACTGCTTACCTCTCAGTCTTGCCTTCCATCTACAGCCTTCAAACTTAGTGTCCACTAATCCCTGCTTCGTTATGACTTGCTTGGCCTCCCATTTTGCTTCATCGTCTTGCACTATAGCCTCTGCCTTCATCTAGGTCTTCACATATAGGGGCCATAAAATAACAGAAAATGCTGGAAACACTCAGCAGGTCAGGCAGCAGTGTGGCGAGAGAAACAGAGTTAACATTTCAGGTTGATAACCCTTTGCTATAAATATAAGATGGTTGCTAATGAATCCAATTGGGAATTCAGGAGAAACTGCTACCCAGAGAGTGGTTAAATGTGGAACTTGCTACCACCGGGATTAGTTGAGGTGAATAACAGATGAATAGAAGGTTATATTGATGGGGTTAGATGAAGGGCGGGTGGAAGCTCATGTGCAGCAAAACCTCAGCCAAATGGCCTGTTAAACTGCTTTGTAAGTAAAGGCATAGTTTTCATTGTAACTATTTCATGCAAATGATGAATGCTGAGCCCATTGGAGTGAGCTGTATTTGTGTGCTCTACACTAGTAATTGAGGGAGTTCCAGAAAGGTGTGACTTGAAGCGAGTTGAACAATTTGTGTAACACTGAATAAAAGTATGTGCTCTCTCGTGCCTCAGCCGCATATTTATTCTAATATATAATGCAGCTTTATTCTGTCATGGGTTTGCTGGCCATTTCTTGCTGAACAGCTACAGTAGATCACGAGAGGGGGTACAGAGGAGATTTACAAGGATGTTGGCTAGGCTGGGGAATTTTGGCTATGAGGGAAAAATTGGATAGGCTGGGGTTTTCTTCGGAACAGAGGAGCCTGAGGGGAGAACTAATTGAGGTGTATAAAATTATATGGGGCCTAGATAAGAGTGGATAGCAAGGACCTATTTCCCTTAGCAGAAGGGTCAATAACCAGGGGACATAGATTTAAAGTAATTGGTCAGAAGTTTAGAGGGGATTTGAGAAGAAATGTTTTCACCCAGAGGGTGGCGGGGGTCTGGAACTCACTGCCTGAAAGGGTGGTAGAGGCAGAGACCCTCATCACATTTAAAAAGTACTTCGATATGCACTTGGAGTGCCATAACCTACAAGGCTAGAGAGCAAGTGCTGGAAAGCTCTTTGTCGGCTAGCATAGACAAGATGGGCCGAATGGCCTCCATCTGTGCTGTCAATTTATATGATTTATGGAAAATAAATTCACAATTGAACTTGTCTGCATTCAATGAGCAGTAAGATTTCTGACTACTGCGCTTTGGTGTAGATGCAAAATGATGTTTTCAGTTATTTATCTTTGTGCTGACTCCCCAGTGTCTCCTAAGTTAATTGGCCGGTCAAAAAAATCTACGGCTGAAAATCTTTGCTGGAGTGCTACTTTTAGCACCCCATGGCAAATTGAGTGGTAGCGCCCCAAGAGGGAATCGGGGCGCGTCCCTCTTGCGCTACGTGCCGAGGTATTGCAGACCTTCCTCCCCATAAAGGGGAGGGACCTGGTGCAGCACGACCCGGGGATCGGGAGTGCCGGCAAAAGAGCCCGGCCCCCGAGAAGGGCTGGGCTCTTGGAGCGCAGCCGGCACTCTACGGTGGGGTGGGGGGCAGCAACAAAAACGGCCGCCCTGCACCTTGCCTTTAAATAGCGCCGCCCCGGTCGCAGGTAGCCTCCCGACCCCGTCGGACATAGTGTCCGGCAGTAAGTCAGGGGCTCCCGAAGATCGCAAGCGGGGTGCTGCACACGGCAATTACGTCATCGCCGCGGGGCGCTACCGGTTATTGCCGCCGCTAACTTCCCGCTGAATTTCGTGGGAGGCGTGTGGCGCCGCGCCTGGGCGCTAGTTGTTTTGTGCCCCATTAACACCCTCTTGGGGAGGTGCAAAGCAACTGAATTTTTACCCCCTAGTATTTTGACATCAGCAGGCTTGTGACAGAGATAGACACCTTGTGCATTTATATAAGCCTTTTGATGCTTGAGGGACAATCAATGGAAGGATGACCACATCTGAGGAGGGCCTTGAGAAGCAGAGGAGTTTAATAAGGAAATTTGAGTGGGTCCCAGGTGGCTAACAGCACAGCTGCCAAGGTAGGTGGGGATGCACAAATGGCCAAAGTTTGAGGGGATTGTTGGGATGGAGGTATGAGCCCATGAAGGGATTTAAACACGAGGATGGGAATTTTAAACAGAAGTTGGAGGATTGGCAACCAATAAAGGTCAGAGGTGATGGGACTTGGTGTGGGATAGGTTACGGGCAGTAGAGTGCTCTGAGATACAGCAATACATGTGTGCATTAGTGGGGATTTCAACAATTAATTGGGAATGCACAACTTACTAAGAATTAGTAAAAGTAAAGAATTTAACCAACGGGTTAAGGAAGCCACTGGGGCTAATTTTCTAATGACCATGACGCCAAATGCAAATTATGGTACTCTTGACTACGATACGATTTCCGTTCGATGTGATGTGGGATTTAGAAAGATAAACTTCAGGGAAACGAGGGCAGAACTAAAACGGAAAATAAAATCTGACTGGGAGATACAGTTTAACATCAGCCGGTCAGTGAGTCAGTACCTGGGTGAAATATGTTCGCACACAGGGTTGGTGGTGTTCAATGCCCAACCAGAAACAGTGGGGAGGCAGAATCCATAGTTACTTTTCAAAGGAAAGTGGATAAATATTTTAAGAAACGTGGTTAGTCCTTTCAGAGAGCTAGCGCACACACAAATGGGCCAAACTGCCTCTTGTGCTAAAAATTCAATGATTCCAGTTAAGAACAAATGGGATACATTGACAGATATACTGTAAAACATACAGGATAATTACATACTCAGGATTAGCAAGCAGACTTAAAAAATAAGATGACCTGAAATGGATTAACCCAATTCTCTGATGATTGGAATTGGCCTTGTGTCATTTCCCTCCTCTGGGGCTGGCCTTGAGTTTCCCGTGCCTTGGAGACTAAAAACCAGACACTACTCAAGATACAGACTGTCCTCCCCTCACTCACTTAACCACGTAATTCAGCAGTGATTAGCTCCACCATTCCCATGGTTCTGCATCATCTGGTGTGCGACTGTTCCCATTTTCCCTTCCAATGTGCAGTGCCTTATATTTCCATTACATTTTATCTCCCACTATTCTGCCAATCTACAGATTTTATTTAACTCCTTTTGTAGGTCCCTGACTGTTTCCTCAAACTCCACCACACCCACTTCCCAGTTTAGTATTAACTGAAAGTTTAAAACAATTTGCTTTTGAGTTTCTGAATCCAAGTGGCTGATGTTGATGCAGATTAGAAACACGGGGCCTGATCCTGGGGGCACTCCACTCTACTTAATACTCCCTCCCCCCCCATCCCCTGACATCACTGCCCTAACAAGCATCCACTGGCTTCCTTTCCTTTAATCAACACCCAGGTTTTACTTTGAATTCACACTGCTTTCAGTTTCAGTAATTGCCTCAAGTGAGGAACTTGATGAAATGTAAGGGCAAGGGGTCAGTCTTGGCTCGATGGTGCCACTCTTGTCTCAGAGTCAGAAGGTTGTGGGTTCTGGAAGCACTGTTGGAGGTGGCGTTGGTTAAACCGAGGCCCCATCTGCCCTGTTGGGTGGATGTAAAAGATCCCACGGCACTATTTGAAGAAGAGCAGGGGTGTTCGCTTGACCAATATTTATACCTCAACCAACAAAATCCCCCAGATAATCTAGTCATTTGTCTTATCGCTGTTTGTGGGACCTTTCTGTGCGCAAAAAGGTTGCTGTGTTTCTCGGCTTGACAATAGTGACTACAGTTCAAAAGTACTCCATTGGCCACAAAGTGTTTAGGGACATCCTGAGGTCATGAAATGCGCTATATAAATGTAAGTCCGTCCTTACTGTGGAAATGTAACCATCTAAAACCATGCCATCTAACAGCACAGAGCCCATGTAAGCTTCCCACTGCTTGACCAGCTCGGACTACCAACAGGGTGTAGAGAGCACGAGTGTAGAGAGCATAGGTGTACAGAGCACGGGTGTACAGAACATGGGTGTACAGAGCACGGGTGTACAGAACATGGGTGTACAGAGCACGGGTGTACAGAACATGGGTGTACAGAACATGGGTGTAGAGAGCATAGGTGTACAGTGCACGGGTGTACAGAACATGGGTGTGGAGAGCATAGGTGTACAGAACTCGGGTGTACAGAACATGGGTGTACAGAACATGTGTGTATAGAACGGGTGTGCAGAGCACGGGTGTACAGAACACGGGTGTACAGAACGGGTGTACAGAACATGGGTGTACAGAACACGGGTGTACAGAACATGGGTGTACAGAACACAGGTGTACAGAACACGGGTGTACAGAACACGGGTGTACAGACCATAGGTGTACAGAACACGGGTGTACAGAACATGGGTGTACAGAACATGGGTGTATAGAACACGGGTGTACAGAACTCGGGTGTACAGAACATGAGTGTACAGAACATGGGTGTACAGAAAACGGGTGTACAGAACATGGGTGTACAGAACATGGGCGTACAGAACATGGGTGTACAGAACATGGGTGTACAGAACACGGGTGTACAGAACATGAGTGTACAGAACATAGGTGTACAGAACACAGGTGTACAGAACACAGGCGTACAGAACATGGGTGTAAAGAACACGGGTGTACAGAGCATGAGTGTACAGAACTCGGGTGTACAGAACATGGGTGTACAGAACATGTGTGTATAGAACGGGTGTGCAGAGCACGGGTGTACAGAATATGGGTGTACAGAGCAGGGGTGTACAGAACATGGGTGTACAGAACACGGGTGTACAGAACTCGGGTGTACAGAACATGGGTGTACAGAACATGGGTGTACAGAACTCAGGTGTACAGAACTCAGGTGTACAGAACATGGGTGTACAGAACACGGGTGTACAGAACTCGGGTGTACAGAACACGGGTGTACAGAACACGGGTGTACAGAACTTGGGTGTACAGAACATGGGTGTACAGAACTCGGGTGTACAGAACTCGGGTGTACAGAACATGGGTGTACAGAACACGGGTGTACAGAACTCGGGTGTACAGAACATGGGTGTACAGAACACGGGTATACAGAGCACGGGTGTACAGAACACGGGTATACAGAGCACGGGTGTACAGAACATAGGTGTACAGAACATGGGTGTACAGAGCATGGGTGTACAGAACATGGGTGTACAGAACATGGGTGTACAGAACGGGTGTACAGAATATGGGTGTACAGAACATGGGTGTACAGAACACGGGTGTACAGAACTCAGGTGTACAGAACATGGGTGTACAGAACACGGGTGTACAGAACTCGGGTGTACAGAACATGGGCGTACAGAACGCGGGTGTACAGAACTCGGGTGTACAGAACATGGGTGTAGAGAACACGGGTGCACAGAGCACGGGTGTACAGAACATAGGTGTACAGAACATGGGTGTACAGAACACGGGTGTACAGAACATGGGTGTACAGAACACGGGTGTACAGAGCACGGGTGTACAGAACATGGGTGTACAGAGCACGGGTGTACAGAACATGGGTGTACAGAACATGGGTGTACAGAACACGGGTGTACAGAACTCGGGTGTACAGAACACGGGTGTACAGAACATGGGTGTACAGAACACGGGTGTACAGAACATAGGTGTACAGAACATGGGTGTACAGAACATGGGTGTACAGAACACGGGTGTACAGAGCACGGGTGTACAGAACATGGGTGTACAGAGCACGGGTGTACAAAACATGGGTGTACAGAACATGGGTGTACAGAACACGGGTGTACAGAACTCGGGTGTACAGAACACGGGTGTACAGAACATGGGTGTACAGAACACGGGTGTACAGAACATGGGTGTACAGAACATAGGTGTACAGAACTCGGGTGTACAGAACATGGGTGTACAGAACGGGTGTACAGAGCATGGGTGTACAGAACATAGGTGTACAGAACATGGGTGTACAGAACTCGGGTGTACAGAACATGGGTGTACAGAACATGGGTGTACAGAACACGGGTGTACAGAACATGGGTGTACAGAACACGGGTGTACAGAACATGGGTGTACAGAACACGGGTGTAGAGAACACGGGTGTAGAGAGCACCAGTGTATGGATTAGTTTTTGTTGCTTTTCTGCCGTCATTACCCGGCCTGGGCCTATATGTGACTCAGTCCTACACCAAAGTGGTTGACACTTAATTGCCCTCTGAAGTGGCCGAGCAAACTACTTAGTCTGTCTCAACCTTCGGCAACTAGGGATGGGCAATAAATGCCGGCCTTGCCAGCGACGCCCACATCCTGAGAGTGAATTTTAAAGTGTCTGCAGTGGCTATAATTGGACTCACACATTCTTTGTTTTCTATACTTAGACTTCATTGTTTTGCAAAATATCATTTTAGGGAAAAGGATTCTTGTGGAAAGTTCTTGTTTCTTACGCACTAAAAAAAAATTGGCCCTCCCACAGTATTAAACTGATCCAATTAATTCAACAACATTCTCTCCTTAAATTAATAATTTACATTGAACAATGGATAGTTGGAAATCAGCAGCAGATTGAACATTTTGTGTGTATGTTGGGAAAGGGAGGAGAACCACTGATGTAATATTAACACACTCCCTGCAATCCTTCAGGAGAGGAGGGGACCTGAACCCCAGTGAGAGTCAGCACCTTCAGGAGAGGAGGGGAGCTGAACCCCAGTGAGAGTCAGCACCTTCAGGAGTGGAGGGGACCTGAACCCCAGTGAGAGTCGGCACCTTCAGGAGAGGAGGGGACCCGAACCCCAGTGAGAGTCAGCACCTTCAGGAGAGGAGGGGACCTGAACCCCAGTGAGAGTCAGCACCTTCAGGAGAGGAGGGGACCTGAACCCCAGTGGGAGTCAGCACCTTCAGGAGAGGAGGGGACCTGAACCCCAGTGGGAGTCAGCACCTTCAGGAGAGGAGGGGACCTGAACCCCAGTGAAAGTCAGCACCTTCAGGAGAGATGTGGACCTGAACCCCAGTGAGAGTCAGCACCTTCAGGAGAGGAGGGGACCTCAACCCCAGTGAGAGTCAGCACCTTCAGGAGAGGAGGGGACCTGAACCCCAGTGAGAGTCAGCACCTTCAGGAGAGAACATAAGAACATAAGAAATAGGAGCAGGAGTAGGCCAATCGGCCCCTCGAGCCTGCTCCGCCATTCAATAAGATCATGGCTGATCTGATCCTAAGCGCCAATCTACTATCACAGAACCATCTCCTGAATCTAACAGAATTAGACACACGAACTAGGAGCAGGATCAGGCTACACGGCCCCTGGGCCCGCTCCGCTACCCACAGGGCCATGACCGATCCGAACCTAGACTCATGTCCAAATTCCTGCCCGCTCCCCGTAACCCTTAATTCCCTTTACTTCTAGGAAACTGTCTATTTCTGTTTTAAATTTATGTGATGATGTAGCTTCTACAGCTTTTTGGGGCAGCATATTCCATGGACCTACCACCCTCTGAGTGAAGTAGTTCCTCCTCATCTCAGTTTTGAAAGAGCAGCCCCTTATTCTAAGACTATGCCCCCTAGTTCTAGTTTCATCCATCATCGGGAACATCCTCCCCGCATCCACCCGATCCAACCCCTTCACAATCTTATATGTTTCAATAAGATCGCCTCTCATTCTTCTGAACTCCAATGAGTAGAGTCCCAATCTACTCAACCTCTCCTCATACGTCCATCCCCTCATCCCCGGGATTAACCGAGTGAACCTTCTTTGTACTGACTTGAGAGCAAGTATGTCTTTTCTTAAGTATGGACACCAAAACTGTATGCAGTATTCCAGGTGCGGTCTCACCAATACCTTGTACAACTGAAGCAATACCTCCCTATTTTTATATTCTATCCCCCTAGCAATGAAAGCCAACATGCCATTGGCCTTCTTAATCACTTGCTGCACCTGCATACTAACCTTTTGAGTTTCGTGCACCAGGACCCCCAGATCCCTTTGTACTTCAGTACTTTCCAGTTTCTTGCCATTAAGATAATAACTTGCTCTACGATTTTTCCTGCCAAAGTGCATAACCTCACACTTTCCAGTACTGTATTCCATCTGCCAAATCTCTGCCCACTTACTTAGCCTGTCTATGTCCCCTTGCAGGTTTTTTATGTCCTCCTCACTCACTACTTTCCCCCCCATCTTAGTATCATCTGCAAACTTTGATATGTTACACTCAGTCCCCTCCTCCAAATCGTTAATATAGATTGTAAAGAGTTGGGGACCCAGCACTGACCCCTGCGGAACACCACTAGTTACTGATTGCCAGTCTGAGAATGAACCATTTATCCCAACTCTCTGCCTTCTGTTAGATAGCCAATCCTCTATCCATGCCAGAATATTACCCCCAATCCCGTGATTTTTTATCTTAAGCAATAATCTTTTGTGTGGCACCTTGTCAAATGCCTTTTGGAAGTCTAAATACACTACGTCCACTGGTTCACCTTTATCCACCCTATATGTTACTTCCTCAAAGAACTCCAGCAAATTTGTCAAACATGACTTCCCCTTCATAAAACCATGCTGACTTTGTCCTATTAAATTATGATTATCCAAATGTCCTATTACTGTCTCCTTAATAATGGACTCCAAAATTTTACCTACCACAGATGTTAGGCTATAGTTTCCAGCCTTCTGTCTACTGCCCTTTTTAAATAAGGGTGTTACATTAACAGTTTTCCAGTCTGCCGGGACCTTTGCCGAGTCCAGGGAGTTTTGGAAAATTATTACCAATGCATCCACAATCCCTACCGCCACTTCCCTCAAGACCCTAGGATGTAAGCCATCCGGTCCAGGTGATTTATCCGCCTTGAGTCCCATTATTTTACCGAGTACCACTTCCTTAGTGATTTTGATTGTGTTTAGCTCCTCCCCCCCTATAGCCCCCTGTTTGTCCAGTGTTGGGATATTCTTAGTGTCCTCTACTGTAAAAGCTGATACAAAATATTCATTCAGTGTTTTTGCCATCTCCATATTTCCCACCATTAATTTCCCGGTCTCATCCTCTAAGGGACCAACATTTGCTTTAGCCACCCTTTTTCTTTTTATATAACTATAAAAACTCTTACTATCTGTTTTTATATTTTTTGCTAATTTACTTTCATAATCTATCTTCCCTTTCTTAATCAATCTTTTTGTTATTTTTTGCTGTCTTTTAAAGTTTTCCCAATCCTCTATCCTCCCACTAGATTTGGCTACCTTATATGCCCTTGTTTTTAGTCGAATACTATCCTTAATATCTTTACTTAGCCACGGATGGCTGTCTTTTCTTTTACACCCTTTTCTTCTCAGTGGAATATATTTTTTTTGGAAGTTGTAAAATAACTCCTTAAATGTACACCACTGATCATGTATCGTCTTACCTTTTAATCTATTTTCCCAATCCACTCTACTCAATTCCGCTCTCATACCTTCATAGTCTCCTTTATTCAAGCTTAGCACGCTTGTTTGAGATCCAACCTTCTCACCCTCTAATTGAATATGGAATTCAACCATGTTATGGTCACTCATTCCAAGGGGATCCTTTACTAGGACATTTTTAATTAATCCTGTCTCGTTACACAGGACCAGATCTAAGGTTGCTTGCTCCCTGGTCGGTTCAGTTACATACTGCTCAAGAAACCCATCCCTAATACACTCAATGAACTCATCCTCAAGGCAGCCCTGCCCAATTTGATTTGCCCAATTAATATGATAGTTAAAATCCCCCATAATTATAGATGTTCCCTTATTACAAGCCTCAACTATTTCCTGATTGATACTCCGTCCAACAGAGTTGCAACTGTTCGGAGGCCTATAGACTACGCCCACTAGTGTTTTTTTCCCCTTATTATTCCTTACCTCCACCCAAACTGTTTCATTATCCTGATCTTTTGACCCAATATAATTTCTCTGTATTACAGTGATTCCTTCCTTTATTAACATAGCCACCCCACCTCCCCTTCCTTCCTGCCTGTCCTTCCTGATCATTGAATAACCTGGTATGTTTAATTCCCAGGCATTGTCACCCTGCAGCCATGTTTCTGTAATGGCCACAAGATCATACCCATACGTAGTTATTTGTGCCATTAACTCGTCTATTTTGTTACGAATGCTACGTGCATTCAGATAGAGAACTTTCAAATATGTTTTGTGACACTTAGTTCCTGCTTTTGCCCTTTTTATTACTTTACCTTTTACTCCATACCTTCTGCCCCTTCCTGACACGCTCTGGTTTTTAATTTCCCCACTGCTACCTAAGTCTATGACCTTCTCTGTTGTCATTTTTATTATTTGCTCTCTAGGAACCTCCCCCCCACTAGTTAGTTTAAAGCCCTCTCTACAGCTCTAGTTATATGATCTGCCAGGACTCTAGTCCCAGCACTGGCCAAGTGAAGCCCGTCCCAACGGAACAGCTCCCTCCTGCCCCAGTCCTGGTGCCAGTGTCCCAGGAAGCAAAACCCATTTCTCCCACACCAGTCTTTGAGCCACGCATTTAGCTCTCTAATTTTATTTGTCCTAGCCAAATTCGCTCGTGGCTCAGGTAATAATCCAGAGATTATTACCCTTGGGGTTCTGTTTTTTAATTTGACCCCTAGCTGCTCATACTCCTTTAACAGAACCGGCTTCCTAGTTCTATCTACGTCATTTGTACCAACATGGACCACGACAACTGGATCCACCCCCTCCCAGTGCAAGTTTCTTTCCAGCCCAGAGGAAATGTCCTTAACCCTGGCACCGGGTAGGCAACACAGCCTTCGGGACTCTCGCTCTCGGCTGCAGAGAACTCTATCTATCCCCCTAATAATACTATCCCCTACCACTACAACATTTCTATTTACTCCCCCCTCTTGAATGGCCCCCCGTTCCACGGTGCTGTGGCCAGGTTGCTCATCCTCCCTGCAGTCCCTGCTCCTGTCCCCACAGGGAGTAAGAACCTCGAACCTGTTGGTCAAGAGTAAGGGCTGCAGCTCCTCCAGCTCTACCTCCTGGATCCCCGTACCTGCCTCACTCGTAGTCACATCGTCCTGTCCCTGACCATGGGCTACATCTGAATTACTTAACTTCATAGGTGTGACCACCTCCTGATACACAGAGTCCAGGTACTTCTCCCCCTCCCTGATGTGTCGCAGTGTCTGAAGCTCAGACTCCAGTTCATCAACACGGAGCTGGAGTTCCTGTAGCAGCAGACACTTGTCACAGACGTAATCACCGTGAGCCTCAATGGGGTTCACCGGCTCCCACATCTCGCAACAGTAGCACATCACCTGCTCCATTCTATGTAATTAATTAAACTTTTTATTGTTAGTTATGGACACCCTCTGCCCGATTTTAGATGCTAGTATCCCCTTTAATTAATTGGATTTAAATTAAATCAATCCCTCTAGTTACACCAGTTAAATGGTTTACCAACAGTCACTCTGCACCAGAAAGGCCTTATTAACTACAACCCACAGAGATAAAGTTTGAAAAGAGCACCTAACACCCCACTTACCCTAACTCACACTTACCCAAACTCACAGCACTCTCTGCTGACCTTGCACTCAGTGGAGGAGGGGACCTGAACCCCAGTGAGAATCAGCACCTTCAGGAGAGGAGGAGACCTGAACCCCAGTGAGAGTCAGCACCTTCAGGAGAGGAGGGGAGCTGAACCCCAGTGAGAGTCAGCACCTTCAGGAGAGGAGGAAGAAAAGATAAGAAAACATGAATGGAGTTGAAGTTCCCTCAATCAATTCATGGCGGGCGTTTGATGAATATTTGGATTTGTCGTTATTTGTGCAGTCGCCAATAGCTAGAACATGCCACCAGGTCTTAGAGTTTAACTGCTAGGAATCCTTTTCAGCCAGATCAAGCCTGTTGAGATTGAAACACCTTCACTCATGGAGAATCAGTGTTGCTAATTGGCACTCTCCCGTGTGACCCACCTCAGCCTGGGGTAAATTTAGCATGTTACAGAAAAACACACTCATGTTACTAGAAACAGAGACTCACCTGGTTAACTCTCAGTGCTCAGGTTGCCTCTGACAGCAGAGTCTGCTGACTCAAACATGGCAATCCTTTTCCAATAGTCTACCCTCTGAATCTCATTAGGGTTCAGGTCCCCTCCTCTCCTGGAGGTGCTGACTCTCACTGGGGTTCAGGTCCCCTCCTCTCCTGAAGGTACTGACTCTCACTGGGGTTCAGGTCCCCTCCTCTCCTGAAGGTGCTGACTCTCACTGGGGTTCAGCTCCCCTCCTCTCCTGAAGGTGCTGACTCTCACTGGGGTTCAGGTCCCCTCCTCTCCCGAAGGTGCTGACTCTCACTGGGGTTCAGGTCCCCTCCTCTCCGGAAGGTGCTGACTCTCACTGGGGTTCAGGTCCCCTCCTCTCCTGAAGGTGCCGACTCTCACTGGGGTTCAGCTCCCCTCCTCTCCTGAAGGTGCTGACTCTCACTGGGGTTCAGGTCCCCTCCTCTCCCGAAGGTGCTGACTCTCACTGGGGTTCAGGTCCCCTCCTCTCCTGAAGGTGCTGACTCTCACTGGGGTTCAGGTCCGCTCCTCTCCTGAAGGTGCTGACTCTCACTGGGGTTCAGGTCCCCATCTCTCCTGAAGGTGCTGACTCTCACTGGGGTTCAGGTCCGCTCCTCTCCTGAAGGTGCTGACTCTCACTGGGGTTCAGCTCCCCTCCTCTCCTGAAGGTGCTGACTCTCACTGGGGTTCAGTCCCCTCCTCTCCTGAAGGTGCTGACTCTCACTGGGGTTCAGGTCCCCTCCTCTCCTGAAGGTGCTGACTCTCACTGGGGTTCAGGTCTGCTCCTCTCCTGAAGGTGCTGACTCTCACTGGGGTTCAGGTCCTCTCCTCTCCTGAAGGTGCCGACACTCACTGGGGTTCAGGTCCCCTCCTCTCCTGAAGGTGCTGACTCTCACTGGGGTTCAGCTCCCCTCCTCTCCTGAAGGTGCTGACTCTCACTGGGGTTCAGGTCCCCTCCTCTCCTGAAGGTGCTGACTCTCACTGGGGTTCGGCTCCCCTCCTCTCCTGAAGGTGCTGACTCTCACTGGGGTTCCTCTCCTGAATCCCTCATAGTTTCGAACACCTCTATTAAATCTCCACTTAAGCTTCTCTGCTCTAAGGAGAACAATCCCAGCTTTTCTAGTCATTCCATGTAACTGAAGTCCCCCATCCCTGGTATCATTCTGATATTGTTCTTTTGTTTCTTCTCTGCCAGCCTGGATCTATCACTGAGCAAAGTAGGGAAGCTGCTCAGGAGCTGCTCCACTCCTCTGTTGCCATGGGTGGACACAAAGCAGAGACCAGGGACTATCCCACAGAGAGGGAGTATTGCCAGATCCCTGGGCGTTACAGAGTGGTGATGGCAGGGGCCTGTAGCAGCGCAGTTCCCCACCACCTCTGCACCAATAATCAAGGAAGGAAGGAGTTTGGGGACATGTTCCTCGGGGAATTAAGATTATTATGGGATATGGAGAAACGTCAGGGAATTGAGATTTAAGAAGGTAGCTGTCAGGACCACACCAATTAAAATGACAGAACAAGCTCCGTTAGCTGCCCCTCTTCCTACCTCCCTATTCTTTCGGGAAGTTGGGCAATGCTATCCCATTTACTATCACCAGGTGCAGCTTGCAAATTGCAACAAAAACTCAGGAAGGCCCCCTGGGATCAAAGTCAAACCACAGGAGCAGGTGGATGAGGTGGGCTGAACAGGAGGCTGATGGCTAGCGTGGTGTATCTGGAGCTCCCTCTGGTGTACAACAGCTAAGGAGGAAGGGTTTCAAACTGTGTGCAGCCTCCCCTCGATAATCTGCAAGCACAAATCTCAGCATAAAGACAGCAAAGCTCCTTAGTCTAATTCCAGGTTGAAGTGACAGTGATTCAGACTGTGCTGTCAAGCAGAAGATTTGCATTGGGTCAGTGTAAGGGACCAATGCAAATTGACTCAGTGGGCTAGTCAACCACAGTAGGCATCATATCCAGGTCTGATCAGGTTCTCTACCCACTACCTTAATTCCAACAGGAGTCACTGGATAATAATCAGGAGCAAGAGCAGTAAAAGTAAATAAATAAGAGAACAACGGCTTGTATAAGGACTTTTTTAATTTCATTTTTTTTTTACCAAGGTCCTTACTGTGTCATTCATATTCAAGTCAAAAACCTTTTACAAGTGCAGTAGGTTCCTATCTAACAGATAGAGTAATGATTCATACATTTATGGACAATCTTTTCTTTTATTTGCTCAAACCATGAGGGTTGATCTGTTAAATGGAGATGTTTCTGCTCTGTACTGGTCAGTGTTCAGCGACTCCTATAGTCCTGCCCTCTACAGTGACTTCAACCCAGTAACACAACTGGATAACAATCAATCGAAAGAATCCACTGGGGCTCTCCTATCTTGGTTACCATGTTAACCCATCACGCAACAGAGATTGTGTGTCTCTCCTCCTCCCCCATCCCCGTCACCCCAAGAAAATTCTACTGGGAGGCAATGAATGTTGGCACTCTTCCCAATCCAAGGGGTCCAGATTCTATCCCTGCACCAGCACAACAGGGGGGTACATTAAAGAAAGAAAGACTTGCATTTACACTTGTGCCTTTCACAGCCACAGGATGTCCCAATATTCTGTTCAAATAAACCTCCAAAGGAGCAGTGGGTTGTGTAGTTGGGTGAAACCATGACCTTTGGTCTCTGGGATGCGGCATTCAATCTGACCAGCAATAACGGTAGGCTGATGTCTCCGCTTGATACCATCTCTATAGACCCCAGGAGATGGAGTTTGGGGAAGGTTTACCCAGGTTGTTTCTGGGCACAAGTTAATGGCAGAAAACTGAACATAATTTGGCACTAATTCTTCTTAGGCAGTCCCTCGGAACCGAGGATGACTTGCTTCCACATTAAAAATGAGTTCTCAGGTGACTGATGAGTCCTGATGTTCCAGGTCCCAAAATTCATTTTATAAGGGTGGAAGATGCCTGTGCGTGAATTCTTTTAACGTGGGGTGGCCGTTGCACACCAGCTACCACACGGGCTTGACAGAGCAAGGTCTTGGTCCAATGGCAGGGGGATCCAATTGGTGGAGAATTAACAATCTAACTTAGATCGCCCATAACAATGTCTGCCAGGGTTGGGTGAAGATGTTACATTGGAATGTTAGGTGGTGTTTCACGGAGGTTAGGGGGTTCATTCTGCAACCCCGAGAGGGGAAACTATACTCAATTAACCCCATTAGTTATAGTATCAGCAGGAGGGAGCTTTACTCTGTATCTGATCCATGCTGTACCTGCCCTGGGAGTGTTTGATGGGACAGTGTAGAGGGAGCTTTACTCTGTATCTAACCCATGCTGTACCTGCCCTGGGAGTGTTTGATGGGACAGTGTAGAGGGAGCTTTACTCTGTATCTAACCCGTGCTGTACCTGCCCTGGGAGTGTTTGATGGGACAGTGTAAAGGGAGCTTTACTCTGTATCTGATCCATGCTGTACCTGCCCTGGGAGTGTTTGATGGGACAGTGTAGAGGGAGCTTTACTCTGTATCTAACCCATGCTGTACCTGCCCTGGGAGTGTTTGATGGGACAGTGTAGAGGGAGCTTTACTCTGTATCTAACCCGTGCTGTACCTGCCCTGGGAGTGTTTGATGGGACAGTGTAAAGGGAGCTTTACTCTGTATCTGATCCATGCTGTACCTGCCCTGGGAGTGTTTGATGGGACAGTGTAGAGGGAGCTTTACTCTGTATCTAACCCGTGCTGTACCTGCCCTGGGAGTGTTTGATGGGACGGTATAGAGGGAGCTTTACTCTGTATCTAACCTGTATTGTACTTACCCTGGGATGTACAGTACACATGCATGAACCCGCTGCCTGTGTATGTACAAACATACAGTGCACATGTATGACCTGTCTATCAGTGTACTTGCACAATGATATCTATTTTTTAAATAAAAGCAGCTTGTTTAAATTTCAGGTTTCTTCAGCAGCAAAGATAAGTGTGGGGATAAACCTCTGAACATTCCCCTCCCCTTTGGGTACGTTCTATGGATATACTCCCACACTTCACTCAAATAGTCCCTGCTCATGATAGTGAGCATCATGAATAGTGAGCAACTTGTGAAACAGCTGAGATGTTGACAGCCTACCTGGTCACAGAGAGCACCACTGCTCCTGTCCTCACCCAATGTCCACATATGCCCACTGTCCAGTCACTGGCTAGCAATCATTAAGTGGGAACCCTTGCTGATTTATCCCTCCCTGACCCATGGCACTGACGCCAATTTCCACCCTGCTGCCACCCAGCCAAGATCAGTTAACTGAGGGAAGGCCAGAGATGGAAGCTGGGACCTTCCTATTCAGTGTGGTTCAGTGAGACACCGGATAAACTTTGGCGATTCCTTGTGTGATATTCCAAACTCATCATCTCAATCTACTGGGTATTTCTCAGAGTTGAAGTGGACACAGTAGGGAAGATATTCCGAGTCCTTGCACGGGATGAGGAATCTCACACACCATGGGCGAGTATCGTAAAACTGCGGGCTGGGATGTTCTGCGGGGCAGTAATGGTATGTGTGGTGCCTCGCCCCCATGTGAGGACTCAGCGCATCGTTACTACAGGAAACTCTTTTTTATCCGGCACCGACCGGACCGGCGTGTTGCCGGTTTATCAAAATTTCCGGGTGACGGAGAGTGTTATCTACCGAGGCTATTTTTAACAAAGAAAAATAAAAAAATCAAGAAATGTGCAGTATACAGTAATTGGGTACTCACCTACAGAATGTTGTGTTAAATGGATGGTGGAAGATGCTTAAGTACAGTACTGCCAGTTGAGGATAATGCAGCGTGGGAGACACACAGTACCCCTGTAAAATGGCGGATCAGAAGAGACTACCGGCAGCGCGGGAGAGTCTGACTCCTGTTATTGAGGTGTTCCGACTCCCGACAGCGCCAAGAAGCCGAGTAGTGGCAGTTTGGAGAACTACCCCCATTGACTAACTCGGCCACCACGGGAGCCTCGGACTCGGTAACATTGCCGGTTATTGAGGTGTTGTTTTCGGAGCGAGAATTTTGCCTGTTAATAGAGAATTCTGGATATTTAGGTGCCGTTTGACCAACGTGTGGCTGGCGCCTCACACTAACTGTCTCATGCGTGTCTGAATGGAGTGGAACCACATCACTTGCAACCCATGCATGTCGCTGGCACTAATTAACTAATTATCGTTTTTATATTACATATATATTTATATATTTATATCCCAGAGGTACCAGCATCAATAAAAAAGAGGAATTAATCTTCATTGTTTCTGTTCCTGTTTGAGTAATGATGACTTGAGGATGTGGGGATCCTGGGGCAAGTGGAAATCTTCAGCCGGTTATTTTAAGAGCTAGTTCCTTGAACAGTTTGAAAGTGGAACTTGTAGAGTCAGACATTCATGAGGAGGGGAGTCTGCTCCTCGCCATCATCATCGGGAGGGATCTCGTAAATCACAAACAGAGAAGAGTACAAGCACCCGATGAAGGAGGTCAGGCTGGCAAAGTACATCACCCCATTGGCACTGCCCACAACTGATGTTAGTGGGCCCATCACTATGGAAACGATGATCTGTGCAAGGAAGTATTGGCAGCTTAGGAGTGAAATGTCCACACCCATCCCCCGCTTTGTCCCATTCGCATTCGGTCCTACAAACTGAACAAAAACATCAGCTGTTATACTGTGTGTTAGAGAAAGGAATCGATCAGCATCAGGACAGGAGATCGATGGCTCAACTCATCGAACAAGAGGGTTGATAACCTTCACTCTAATGAATGCTCTGTATACCAAGGTGAGGGTGAATTAACACTATCCATTTCAGACACCTGGAGACAGCATAAAACATGCCCAGGGCAGGAACAGCATGGGTTAGATACAGAGTAAAGCTCCCTCTACACTGTCGCATCAAACACTCCCAGGGCAGGTACAGCACGGGTTAGATACAGAGTAAAGCTCCCTCTACACTGTCCCATCAAACACTCCCAGGGCAGGTACAGGAAGGGTTAGATACAGAGTAAAGCCCCCTCCACACTGTCCCATCAAACACTCCCAGGGCAGGTACAGGAAGGGTTAGATACAGAGTAAAGCCCCCTCCACACTGTCCCATCAAACACTCCCAGGGCAGGTACAGCACGGGTTAGATACAGAGTAAAGCTCCCTCTACACTGTCCCATCAAACATTCCCAGGGCAGGTACAGCACGGGTTAGATACAGAGTAAAGCTCCCTCTACACTGTCCCATCAAACACTCCCAGGGCAGGTACAGGAAGGGTTAGATACAGAGTAAAGCCCCCTCTACACTGTCGCATCAAACATTCCCAGGGCAGGTGCAGCATGGGTTAGATACAGAGTAAAGCTCCCTCTACACTGTCCCATCAAACACTCCCAGGGCAGGTACAGAGGGGGTGGAGTCGAGCAGACCCCTTTCCTCCTGACCTTATGACTCACAAATTCCAATCTGAAACTGTTCAAAATGGTAGCTCCTAAAATGGCTCCCAAAGTTCCCCTCTTTCCCCAGAATGACCACAACCTCAAGATAGTGTTTGATCCAACTTCCCTTCCTGGCCCCCATGTTAGCTGATATTGTTTACGGTTCTCTCTCCTCAGATACTGAACCCCTCTCCATCAAATCTGCCATCATCACCCCTCTCCTCAAAAAAATAACCCTTGACCCCTTCATCCTTGCAAATTACCGCCCCATCTCCAACGTCCTTGAGCATGTTGTCGCCTCCCAAATCTGTGCCCATCTTTTCTGGAACTCCTTGTTTGAATCCCTCCTATCAGGTTTCCACCCCGCTACGGTACCGAAACATCCTTTGGTGACTGTAACAAAGTAAACTCTCCCTCCTCATCCTCTCGGCCTGTCTGCAGCCTTTGACACGGTTGACCACACCATCCTCCTCCAACGCTTCTCCACTGTCATCCAGCTGGGTGGAACTGCACTCGCCTGGTTCCATTCTTATCTATCTAATCATAGCCAGAGAATCACCTGCACGGGCTTCTCGTCCTGCTCCTGCACTGTTACCTTTGGTGTACCCCAAGTATCTCTCCTTGGCCCCCTCCTTTTCTCATCTACGTGCTGTCCCTTGGCGACATCATCCGAAAGCATAGCGTCAGTTTCCACATGTACACTGACAACACCCAGTTCTACCTCACCATCACCTCGCTCAACCCTACCAATGTCTCTAAATTGTCACACTGCTTGTCCGACATCCAATACTGGATGAGCAGAAATTTCCTCCAACTAAATATTGCGAAGACTGAAGCCATTGTCTTTGGTCCCGGCCACAAACTCCGTTCCCAAGCCACTGACTCCATCCCTCTCCCCTAACATCGGTCTGAGGCTGAGCCAGACTGTTTGCAACCTTGGTGTCGTACTTGACCCCGAGATGAGCTTCCGACCACATATCTGCACCATCACTAAGACCGCCTATTTCCATCTCCGGAACATCGCTCGACTCTGCCCCGCCTCAGCTCAGCGGCTGCTCAAACCCTCATCGATCGCTGTGCCATTATTTTACTGGGAGTTACCTCACTGCGGGATGGGTGGGACGGTTTGTGTCTAAGATGAGTTTCCAATGTCAGAGTGTCCCATAATCTGACAGGGGCTCTGCAGATGGTCACGGAGACTTACAGGCACCCTTGGCTCACATTGCTTCATAAACTTGAACTCATTCGCACCAAGTCCCATTCACCCCCCCCCCCAAGTCCCGTTCACACCCCCCCCAAGTCCCGTTCACCCCCCCCCAAGTCCCGTCCCCCCAAGTCCCGTTCCCCCCAAGTCCCGTCCCCCCCAAGTCCCATTCACCCGTCCCCCAAGTCCTGTTCACCCCCCAAGTCCTGTTCACCCCCCAAGTCCGTTCACCCCCCCCCCAAGTCCCGTTCACCCCCCCAAGTCCCGTTCACCCCCTCAAGTCCCGTTCACCCCCCCAAGTCCCGTTCACCCCCGTCCCCCCCAAGTCCCGTTCACACCCCCCCCCCAAGTCCCGTTCACCCCCCCCCAAGTCCCGTTCACCCGTCCCCCCAAGTCCCGTTCACCCGTCCCCCCCAAGTCCCGTTCACCGCCCCCCCAGTCCCGTTCACCCCCCCCAGTCCCGTTCTCCCCCCCCAGTCCCGTTCACCCCCCCCCCCCCCAGTCCGTTCACGCCCTCCCCCCCAAGTCCCGTTCACCCGTCCCATAGTCCCGTTCACCCCCCCCAGTCCCGTTCACCCGCCCCAAGTCCCGTTCACCCCCCCCTCCAGTCCCGTTCACCCGTCCCCCCAAGTCCCGTTCACCCCCCCCCCCTCCCAAGTCCCCGTTCACCCCCCCCAAGTCCCGTTCACCCCCCCCCAAGTCCCCGTTCACCCCCCCCCCCAAGTCCCGTTCACGCCCTCCCCGCCCAAGTCCCGCTCACCCGTCCCCCAGTCCCGTTCACCCGCCCCCCAAGTCCCGTTCACCCCCCCCCCCCCAAAGTCCCGTTCACCCCCCCCCCCTGTGCTCACTTACTTATATTGCTCCCGGTCTGGCAACGCCTCGATTTAAAAATTCCTTGCTTTCAAATCCCTCCATGGCCTCACTCTGTAACCTCCTCCAGCTCTACAACCCTCCATTCCCTAGCCACCGAACTCATCCCTCTCCTTGGCAACTGTCCGAGGTTGAACGAATTCTCATCCTTGCTTTCAAATCCCTCCATGGCCTCGCCACTCCCTATCTCTGTAATCTCCTCCAGCCCCACAACCCTCGGAGATATCTGCGCTCCTCTAATTCTGGCCTCTTGAGCATCCTCGATTATAATCGCTCCACCATTGGCAGCCAGAACTTCAGTTGCCATGGTCCTAAGCTCTGGAAGTCCCTCCCTAAACCTCTCCGCTCTCTTTTCTCCTTTAAGATGCTCCTTAAAACCTACCTCTTCTGCCCTAATATCTCCTTATATGGCTTGGTGTCACAGTTTGTTTTATAACGCTCCTGTGAAGCGCCTTGGGACGTTTTACTATGTTAAAGGTGCTATATAAATACAAGTTGTTGTTGTTGATGCAGACACTGGTTGCCTGACTTGGGCAGTGCACAGGAATAGCTCTGGACGAGTCTTCCTCTGATCTTCCATCCCTGCTTCTCCAGGGAAAGTGCCCAGGCTTTGCTAGGTATGAGATCAGATACTCGGTGAATCCTACTAAAGCCACAGCACCTAATCCTCCTGCTTCAGACTCCTGTACCTCCATACTGCAGAGACTGAAGTAATGGAAAAGCAGTTTTCAGATGCTGGTTGGATGCTCTTTTGCTGTGAGTGTATAATCTGCTTTATGTGAGTGTACACCTTTTGTGTGAGTTTATACCTTTTTGTTCTGGTAGTATTCACACAGCAGCGAGTAGGGTAGCAGTGCAAAGTGAAGAAAACAGCACCCCATATGTAACACAGAGTGATAAAAGAACATAGCTGTTCCGGGAGAGAGTGGCAATGCCAGTGCCGATCCCAAAGGACAGGTAGCCAAAGAAGTAGAGAGTTCGGATACTGAAGTACTCTTCCAGCTTCTCCAAGAGTGCTGTAGAAAAAAGAAAAAGGTGATAGAACACTAGATCATGGTGATCATGGTTTAGGTGTGTTGGTGGCGGTACTGTGGGATGGTAGTTTATTGGGTATCGTTATGTTAGGTGTTGTGTTTTAGATGGTAGTGCAAAAGCAAAATACTGCGAATGCTAGAAATCTGAAATAAAAGCAGAAAATGCTGGAAATGTGCAGCAGATCAGGCAGCATCTGTGGAGAGAGAAACAGAGTTAAAGTTTCCTGTTAATGACCCTTTGTTAGATGGTAGTGCATTGAATTGTGATTTGTTGCATGGTTTGGGGTATTGGTGTGTTGGGTGTTAGTTCAATGGGTGGCACTGTATTGGGCATTAGTTCCACACTGGGCACTGCGTTCACCCACTCTGCAATCTGGGGAACTCAGTAACTAATTTCAACATTAACTTCTTCAAAAGTTAGCAGTGGGTAACTGGGGTATGGAGAGGATACTCGGGGGTAACCGGGGTATAGAGAGGATACTCGGGGGACTGGGGTATAGAGAGGATACTCGGGGGGGGTAACTGGGGGTATAGAGAGGATACTCAGGGGGTAACTGGGGTATAGAGAGGATACTCGGGGGGTAACTGGGGTATAGAGAGGATACTCGGGGGGTAACCGGGGTATAGAGAGGATACTCGGGGGTAACCGGGGTATAGAGAGGATACTCGGGGGTAACTGGGGTATAGAGAGGATACTCGGGGGTAACCGGGGTATAGAGAGGATACTCGGGGGGGTAACCGGGGTATAGAGAGGATACTCGGGGGTAACCGGGTATAGAGAGGATACTCGGGGGGTAACCGGGGTATAGAGAGGATACTCGGGGGGGGTAACTGGGGTATGGAGAGGATACTCGGGGGGTAACCGGGGTATAGAGAGGATACTCGGGGGTAACTGGGGTATAGAGAGGATACTCGGGGGGTAACTGGGGTATAGAGAGGATACTCGGGGGGTAACTGGGGTATAGAGAGGATACTCGGGGGGTAACTGGGGTATAGAGAGGATACTCGTGGGTAACCGGGGTATAGAGAGGATACTCGGGGGTAACTGGGGCATAGAGAGGATACTCGGGGGGTAACTGGGTATAGAGAGGATACTCGGGGGGTAACTGGGGTATAGAGAGGATACTCGGGGGTAACTGGGGTATGGAGAGGATACTCGGGGGTAACCGGGGTATAGAGAGGATACTCGGGGGTAACTGGGGTATAGAGAGGATACTCGGGGGGTAACTGGGGTATAGAGAGGATACTCGGGGGTAACTGGGGTATAGAGAGGATACTCGGGGGTAACTGGGGTATAGAGAGGATACTCGGGGGTAACCGGGGTATAGAGAGGATACTCGGGGGTAACTGGGGTATAGAGAGGATACTCGGGGGTAACCGGGGTATAGAGAGGATACTCGGGGGGTAACCGGGGTATAGAGAGGATACTCGGGGGTAACCGGGGTATAGAGACGATACTCGGGGGGTAACCGGGGTATAGAGAGGATACTCGGGGGTAACTGGGGTATAGAGAGGATACTCGGGGGGGTAACTGGGGTATAGAGAGGATACTCGGGGGGTAACTGGGGTATAGAGAGGATACTCGGGGGGTAACTGGGGTATAGAGAGGATACTCGGGGGTAACTGGGGTATAGAGAGGATACTCGGGGGGTATCTGGGGTATAGAGAGGATACTTGGGGGTAACTGGGGTATAGAGAGGATACTCGGGGGGTAACCGGGGTATAGAGAGGATACTCGGGGGGTAACTGGGGTATAGAGAGGATACTCGGGGGTAACCGGGGTATAGAGAGGATACTCGGGGGGTAACTGGGGTATAGAGAGGATACTCGGGGGTAACTGGGGTATAGAGCGGATACTCGGGGGTAACTGGGGTATAGAGAGGATACTCAGGGGGTAACTGGGGTATGGAGAGGATACTCGGGGGTAACTGGGGTATAGAGAGGATACTCGGGGGTAACTGGGGTATAGAGAGGATACTCGGGGGGTAACCGGGGTATAGAGAGGATACTCGGGGGTAACTGGGGTATAGAGAGGATACTCGGGGGTAACCGGGGTATAGAGAGGATACTCGGGGGGTAACTGGGGTATAGAGAGGATACTCGGGGGGTAACTGGGGTATAGAGAGGATACTCGGGGGGTAACTGGGGTATAGAGAGGATACTCGGGGGTAACTGGGGTATAGAGAGGATACTCGGGGGTAACTGGGGTATAGAGAGGATACTCGGGGGTAACTGGGGTATAGAGCGGATACTCGGGGGTAACTGGGGTATAGAGAGGATACTCGGGGGTAACTGGGGTATAGAGAGGATACTCGGGGGTAACTGGGGTATAGAGAGGATACTCGGGGGTAACTGGGGTATAGAGAGGATACTCGGGGGTATCTGGGGTATAGAGAGGATACTCGGGGGGGTATCTGGGGTATAGAGAGGATACTCGGGGGGGTATCTGGGGTATAGAGAGGATACTCGGGGGTAACTGGGGTATAGAGAGGATACTCGGGGGTAACTGGGGTATAGAGAGGATACTCGGGGGGTAACTGGGGTATAGAGAGGATACTCGGGGGTAACTGGGGTATAGAGAGGATACTCGGGGGGTAACTGGGGTATAGAGAGGATACTCGGGGGGTAACTGGGGTATAGAGAGGATACTCGGGGGTAACTGGGGTATAGAGAGGATACTCGGGGGTAACTGGGGTATAGAGAGGATACTCGGGGGTAACTGGGGTATAGAGAGGATACTCGGGGGTAACTGGGGTATAGAGAGGATACTCGGGGGTAACTGGGGTATAGAGAGGATACTCGGGGGTAACTGGGGTATAGAGAGGATACTCAGGGGTAACCGGGGTATAGAGAGGATACTCGGGGGGGTATCTGGGGTATAGAGAGGATACTCGGGGGTAACCGGGGTATAGAGAGGATACTCGGGGGGGGGTAACTGGGGTATAGAGAGGATACTCAGGGGGTAACTGGGGTATAGAGAGGATACTCGGGGGGTAACTGGGGTATAGAGAGGATACTCGGGGGGTAACTGGGGTATAGAGAGGATACTCGGGGGGGTAACTGGGGTATAGAGAGGATACTCGGGGTAACCGGGGTATAGAGAGGATACTCGGGGGTAACTGGGGTATAGAGAGGATACTCGGGGGTAACCGGGGTATAGAGAGGATACTCGGGGGGTAACTGGGGTATAGAGCGGATACTCGGGGTAACTGGGGTATAGAGAGGATACTCGGGGGTAACTGGGGTATAGAGAGGATACTCGGGGGGGTAACTGGGGTATAGAGAGGATACTCGGGGGTAACTGGGGTATAGAGAGGATACTCGGGGGTAACTGGGGTATAGAGAGGATACTCGGGGGGTAACTGGGGTATAGAGAGGATACTCGGGGTAACTGGGGTATAGAGAGGATACTCGGGGGGGTAACTGGGGTATAGAGAGGATACTCGGGGGTAACTGGGGTATAAAGAGGATACTCGGGGTAACTGGGGTATAGAGAGGATACTCGGGGGTAACTGGGGTATAGAGAGGATACTCGGGGGGGTAACTGGGGTATAGAGCGGATACTCGGGGGTAACTGGGGTATTTCGAAGCTGCCTAATGAGTTACTGGAATTAAGATCTGAATAGAGAATACCGGATCCAAAATGGCACTTTTTGAAAGAATGACACTCTTGAGTTCAGTTCCACATTTTGAAGGGAATCGCAGCTTCTGAAAAAGTTTGTGGCTCAATTTCACCGAGATTCAGATCTTGTTTTTTGTCGTGTTGAGTTCTGGAACTAAACATATTTCACAATCTCTGTATCGAGACTGAGCTCTGGGGTGTGACTGGTCAATTGAGAATTACTCTACCCTCAGGGGTGCCCCCACAGCTTGTGTACAAAAATAGGTACAATACAAAAAAAAGCAGATCAATGATGAAAATCTGAAATACAAACAGAAAATTCTGGAATACACAATAATTCTAAGGATCTGACATTTTGGGTAGGGACCCTTACCTCAGAAAACATTTAACTTTCCAGATGTTGATGGACTTGCCTTGCAAATCCAGAATTTCTATTTTTTTCTGTTTTATAGAGGAATCTCAGTGAAGAGCCAAAGCCAGGGTTACAGTCAGGATCAATTTTTTTACTGAGCCAGTTATCATGCCCACAACAAACATGGCCACTCTGCCCACAGCAAACAAGGCCACCCTGCCCACAGTAAACATGGTCACCCTGCCCACAGCAAACAAGGCCACCCTGTGCACAGCAAACATAACTACCCTGCCCACAGCAAACAAGGCCACCCTGTGCACAGCAAACATAACTACCCTGCCAACAGCAAACAAGGCCACCCTGCCCACAGTAAACATGGTCACCCTGCCCACAGCAAACATGGTCACCCTGCCCACAGCAAACAAAGCCACCCTGCCCACAGCAAACATGGTCACCCTGCCCACAGCAAACATGGTCACCCTGCCCACAGCAAACATGGTCACCCTGCCCACAGCAAACAAGGCCACCCTGTGCACAGCAAACATAACTACCCTGCCAACAGCATGGACGACCACAGTTTTACCAATGCAATCCAAAATTACAGTACATGCATATTTTAGCAAGTTGTGTATATTATTATTGCACAGAATTTACAGACCAGAAACAGACCATTTGGCCCAACTGGTTTATGGTTTATGCTCCACTCTACTTCATCTAATCCAATCAGCATATGCTTCTTTTAATGTATGCATGTTATATCATTCTGCAGTCAACCATTTTTTTCAGACCACCTTTCCCGAGACCTCCCTGGCTCTGTCTGGGATCTTGCTAGCTGAGGAAGATGCAACTTTGACATAAGATGGGCGCAAACCCTAGATTGACGTGTAAATGAGGGTCTCTCTGCTGGCCTTCAACTGAGGCTATGACGGACGATTGGGAAAACCCTCAGTGGAAACGTCTGGCATCTGTCTCTGTATCTTATTAATACATGGGTGTTTGTTGAGCATGGATCCTGAGAGAGCTGTGCCTCTTGTCACCTCCTCCACTGATGTTGCTAAGCCAGCTCCCTTCTCCTGGCACCAGCATTGCACTGAGTCGCACTGTGTTGTGTTATTTGTGGTTCAGGATGGTTGTCAAACCAGACTAGATTTCTTGGGACAGCAAAATAAGTTACTTCAGGAAACAACTGATGAGTAGAGGCGTGAGGTGAAGATGGGAGCCAACAGCCGCCATGTTGTCTGTGGCTTGTGGCATTCAGGCAGTCGTAGCTCAGTGCTGGGTCATCCAATGTTCTAACTAACTGCAATCACAGGCAGGCAAACACAGGCAGTCACAGACAGCGTCTCCCTCTCCAGCCAGCTGACAGTCACTTTCCTGTGATCGATGCCCTCTCACCTGGAGTCGCAACTAACTCTTCCACCAACAACAGCCCACAGCCTGAGCCAGTGACTCGACTGGGTACTTATCATGGTATCAGTTTCAAAACCAGGATCCCCACGTCCCAAAGGAGTCCTACAGCAAATCTCACGGGTTCGCAAAATCATCAGATTTCCATTACATTTCTCTATTTATTGATCTACTAGCACAATAAGTGGAAAGATAGAATTTACAGCACAGTTGGTGGCCATTCGGTCCATCGCACCTGTGCTGCTGCTAGTTATTCAAATGAGGCTGTTCATTCTAATCCCATTTCGCTAACCCTTTGCCAATCTCCCTTTTCAAATTATTATCCAGTTCCTTTTTAAATGATGAGATAGACGACGCCTCTTACTTTTTGGTAAGGCATCCCATGATTCCTTGTCACCTTCCCTGCCACATGTGAGGCTGGGTTGTCAGTCCAAGTGGGGAATATAACCGTGGAGTCGTTGAGTCGTATGCTGTCCTCACTCAATATCCGCTCGGGTGCTTTTCCAGTAGGAATCTGGGAATAGCAGTCAGGAGCACGATCACAGGCTGAGATTAGCTATTCTGATAAAGACCAAGGATCAAAACTCAGACCCTCGGGCCATGCTGAAGAACATCTAGTCATTGAGTCGTGGTGTAGAATGTCTAGTCCTCGAGTCATGGTGTAGAATGTCTAGTCCTCAAGTCGTGGTGTAGAATGTCTAGTCCTTGAGTCGTGGTGTAGAATGTCTAGTCAATGAGTCGTGGTGTAGAATGTCTAGTCATTGAGTCGTGGTGTAGAATGTCTAGTCAATGAGTCGTGGTGTAGAATGCCTAGTCCTCAAGTCGTGGTGTAGAATGTCTAGTCAATGAGTCGTGGTGTAGAATGTCTAGTCCTTGAGTCGTGGTGTAGAATGTCTAGTCATTGAGTCGTGGTGTAGAATGTCTAGTCATTGAGTCGTGGTGTAGAATGTCTAGTCATTGAGTCGTGGTGTAGAATGTCTAGTCATTGAGTCGTGGTGTAGAATGTCTAGTCATTGAGTCGTGGTGTAGAATGTCTAGTCCTTGAGTCGTTGTGTAGAATGTCTAGTCATTGAGTCGTGGTGTAGAATGTCTAGTCATTGAGTCGTGGTGTAGAATGTCTAGTCATTGAGTCGTGGTGTAGAATGTCTAGTCATTGAGTCGTGGTGTAGAATGTCTAGTCATTGAGTCGTGGTGTAGAGTGGCTAGTCATTGAGTCGTGGTGTAGAGTGGCTAGTCATTGAGTCCTGGTTTACCAATTTAATTGATCTAATGAGGTGCAGAGATTTAGTACATGGGCATTTTTACCCAGATTCAATAGTGATATATTTTGTCAAACAAGTGAACAGATTTAACCGGATTCAGCCGTAAGATTCACGGGGTCATTGGCAGAACAGCCAGGAATGTAATATGTGGTGAGAGGAAACTCGGGTAGTTGAGCTTGTGTGGAGCTGAATCTCACACACCAGGAGATCGAGCGCCCTACCTGAATAAAAAGCAGCGCTGAATGCATAGACGCACATTCCCCAGCAGCCCACGCTCACTCCCGTGTTGTACTTCTGAAACGCTTCTGAGTCGTGAGGGGCCTTGGGATCCCCCCCATACACCACCTCCCCCATGAAGTCCGTGTAAAAGAGCAGCATGCCTTCAAAGGCCAGCCAGCCTGCAGAGACAGAGCACATAGGCGACAGACAATAAGCACATGAATAGAGCAGGAGACCAGACAGTCAATATCATAGAAACGTACAGCACAGAACAAGGCCATTCAGCCCATCGTACCTGTTTGAAAGAGCTCTCTGATTAGTCCCACTCACTGCTCTTTCCCCATAGCTCTGCAAATTTCTCCTTTTCAAGTCTTTATCCAATTCCTTTTTGAAAGTGATGATTTAATCTGCTTCTACCTCATAACAACTCGCTCCATAAAACATTTTCTCCTCATCTACCCTCTCGTTTTTTTGCCAATTAAATATGTGAGGCAGTAATTTAACTCATGAACTCAGTCTTTCTCAGCATTTTTATGTTGGCAGTCAGGGGCAATGCGTGTAGGAGCGGTGTTTTGGGGAAGGAGGTTCCATGTGGTCAGGCGACACCTGGTGGCAACACTGCAGAACTACAGCTGGTCTCAGATGCAATGATCAGCTCAGAGATTGGGAAAAAAATCACAGGAGGAGGATTTCGGTATAGCCCCGTACGGGGCGATAAAACTTTAAAAGTTGAAAAATTAGCACCAGGTGGTAATCATTCTTGCCTCCCACGAAATTCAGTTTTAGCGCTCCAAGAGGGAAGTGGAGCGCTAAATCAAGCGCTAACCACTTCTCCTAGGGCGCTAAAGTCCGAGAGTGGGGCGGTAGTGGCAGAGCGCCAAACAATTTTGAGCGCAGTGTAAACGGCACTCTTTCATCACAGAGGCTGCTTCCCTCGCTTAAAGGGAAGGGCCAATGATGCTGCACAAGCTCGTTGTTGTCAGTTCTGTTTTGCAAGATGATCTGGGTGACTGCCATTACAGCCCCAAACACTCGCACAAAGTGGAGGGCTTGGACATCTTGCACCAATGCAACATTAAAAACTTTGCGCAGGCACCAGGCTGGTGCAAATAATAAAAGGTTGCACGAGCTGAAAAGCATTCCCTTTAATTACCGCTCCCGAAGCGGCCAGCCGAGTTCACAGTGCCTCCTCTTGCTGGCGTTGTCTGCGCGAGGTGATAAAGCAGGGGGCAAGAGTCAATGGCCTAGAAATTCAGTGGCCTGCGCCACCAGTTTGTGCCCAAAGAGGGCTTTTGCGCCACTGGCCAAACCTACAGCGATATTTAGCGGGGCGGTAATGGCGGCGTTAGCCTGTAGCGCTGCGCCGCCACCGATGACGTCATCGGTGTGCGCAGCGCCCCGCTATCGCCCCGCTGGCCATATTTGGTTGCTGCCGCCTCCTCCGTGCCGGCCGCAAACAGCGACCGGTACACAGGGGCCTACCTGTGCTGGTAGTGGGGCGAGTTAAGGTGGAGGTGCGGCCGGCCGCTTTTTTGGCAGCCGCCTGCCTGCACCTCCGTCCCCGGCCTCCTACACCCCCCCCCACCGCGGCATTGCCGGCTGTTTCCAGAGAGCCCGGCACTTCTCCTTGGTGCCGGGCTCATTTGCCGGCACTCGCGAGCGGGGATCGCGCTGTTGCAGGCACCTCCCCCTTAAGAGTGAGAGGAAGGCCTGCAGTACCGCAGGCTGCCGTGCCGCAGCGGGTGGCGCTGCGGCACTTTGCGCGCCGATATTCAGTTTCAGCGCCCCAAGCGGGGCGCCAAAACCCTTGTTTAGCGGCTGGCTTCCACTTGGGGCGCTGAAACTGAATATCCTGCTGGCGCAAGTGGCTCCGCGCGCAGCGGTAATTCCGGCGTCCAGGCGAGCTGGGCGCCCCAAACTGAATTTCTAGGCCAATTTTCCATCTGGGGCGATAACGGGGCGCTGCGCGCTTTAGGACATCACGATTTGCGAGGCGCTAGAGACCCAGGCACTAAGGGCTAAAAATTCAGTTTGGGGCGCCAAGCTCGCCTGGGCGCCGGAATTACCGCTGCGCGCGGAGCCACTTGCGCCATCGGAATATTCAGTTTCAGCGCCCCAAGTGGAAGCCGGCCGCTAAACAAGGCTTTCGGCGCCCCGCTTGGGGCGCTGAAACTGAATATCGGCGCGCAAAGTGCCGCAGCGCCACCTGCTGCGGCACGGCAGGCTGCGGTACTGCAGGTCTTCCTCCCACTGTTAAGGGGGAGGTGCCTGCAACAGCGTGATCCCCGCTTGCGAGTGCCGGCAAATGAGCCCGGCACCAAGGAGAAGTGCCGGGCTCTCGGGAAACAGCCGGCAATGCCGCGGGGCGGGGGGGGGGGGTGGTGTAGGAGGCCGGGGACGGAGGTGCGGGCAGGCGGCCGCCGAAAAAGCGGCCGGCCGCACCTCCACCTTAACTCGCCCCACTACCGCCACAGGTAGGCCCGTGTGTACCAGTCGCTATTTGTGGCCGGCGCGGAAGAGGCGGCCGCGACCTAATATGGTGCTCGGGGCGCTGCGCACACCGATGACGTCATCGGTGGCGGCGCAGCGCAACAGGCTAACGCCGCCATTAGCGCCCCGCTAAATATCGCGGTGGTTGTGGCCAGAGGCGCTAAAGCCTCTGAGTGGCCTCTTTGGGCGCAAACTGGTGGCGCAAGCAACTGAATTTCTAGGCCTAAGAGTTAGCACCAGCACTAAACCAGCATTGACGTCCGCGGGCGTCGCTGCATTCACCGCACCCGGGCTCTAACCCCTTAGCGCCCCCGCCAGGCACTAACGGGAGGTGTTAACATACCAAGCTTAGCGGCCAGTATCTTAAATTTGTATCCTGCACTCCCACTATTAAAAAGGCTGTGACTCCAGAGGTAACAGTGCAAGGGTGTGAAGAGAAGCCATTGCTGGAGATGCTGTGGCTATGATCGGATGGGTAAGAATGGAACCAGGCGAGGGCAGTCCCACTGAGCAGGACAGTGGAGGAGAGGTGTTGGAGGAGGATGGTGTGGTCAATCGTGTCGAAGGCTGCAAACAGGTTGAGAAGGATGAGGAGGGATAGTTTGCCATGGTCACAGTCACAGAGGATGTCCTTTGTGACTTTGGGTAGGGCTGGTTCAGTGCTGTGGGACGGGCAGCTCCATCGCTGTCTTGGTGGGAAGCACTCGATCTCCCTTCTCTGTCCCCTCGCCTGTCCCTCCCCCTAGTTCAGTAATTACCAGCATGGCATTCGCCGACTGATGAACAGACAGTGAGAGACTGTACCTAAGAAGTGATTGACACACAGATTCCGCAGCGGTTTTGGCATCTGACAGATTGAGGAGAACAAGAAAGATGTGGAGAGATGCCTTTCTGATAATTCCCCGGATCCATTCAAGTCAGTCTCATATTTCACTCCATTCAGCAAGATGTTCGCAACCTGCAATGAGATTAAACCCAGTCACTGCAATCTGAGCACATCAGCCACTCCACACGGGAGCTTGTCAGTTCATTCTGCATCTCTGTACCTTTTTGGTTTTCTCCCCTCCTCTCCTGAAGGTGCTGACTCTCACTGGGGTTCAGGACCCGATCCCTCCTGAAGGTGCTGACTCTCACTGGGGTTCAGCTCCCCTCCTCTCCTGAAGGTGCTGACTCTCACTGGGGTTCAGCTCCCCTCCTCTCCTGAAGGTGCTGACTCTCACTGGGGTTCAGCTCCCCTCCTCTCCTGAAGGTGCTGACTCTCACTGGGGTTCAGCTCCCCTCCTCTCCTGAAGGTGCTGACTCTCACTGGGGTTCAGGTCCCCTCCTCTCCCGAAGGTGCTGACTCTCACTGGGGTTCAGGTCCCCTCCCCTCCCCTCCTGAAGGTGCTGACTCTCACTGGGGTTCAGGTCCCCTCCCCTCCTCTCCTGAAGGTGCTGACTCTCACTGGGGTTCAGGTCCCCTCCCCTCCTGAAGGTGCTGACTCTCACTGGGGTTCAGCTCCCCTCCTCTCCTGAAGGTGCTGACTCTCACTGGGGTTCAGGTCCCCTCCTCTCCCGAAGGTGCTGACTCTCACTGGGGTTCAGGTCCCCTCCCCTCCTCTCCTGAAGGTGCTGACTCTCACTGGGGTTCAGGTCCCCTCCCCTCCTCTCCTGAAGGTGCTGACTCTCACTGGGGTTCAGGTCCCCTCCTCTCCCGAAGGTGCTGACTCTCACTGGGGTTCAGGTCCCCTCCCCTCCCCTCCTGAAGGTGCTGACTCTCACTGGGGTTCAGGTCCCATCCGCAAGGCCAGCATTTATTGCCCATCCCTAATTGCCTTTGAGAAGGTGGTGGTGAGCTGCCTTTTTGAACTGCTGCAGTCCATAAGGCGAAGGTACTCCCAGAGTGCTGTTAGGGAGTTCCACGATTATGATCTAGCGACGATGAAGGAATGGCAATATATTTGCAAGTCAGGATGGTATGTGATTCTCTTCCCTCGCCACCGACTCCATCCCTCTCCCTAGCATCTGTCTGAGGCTGAAGCAGACTGTTCGCTACCTTGGTGTCATATTTGATCTTGAAATTAGCTTCCGACCACATATCCGTGGCATAACTAAGACCGCCTATTTCCACCTCCATAACATTGCCCATCTCAACCCCTGCCTCAGCTCATCCGCTGCTGAAACCCTCATCCTGGCCTTTGTTACCTCTAGACCCGACTATTCCAACACACTCCTGGCTGGCCTCCCACATTCTACCCTACGTAAACTTGAGGTCATCCAAAACTCGGCTGCCCGTGTCCTAACCCACACCAAGTCCCGTTCACCCATCACCCTTGTGCTCACTGACCTACATTGGCTCCCGGTTAAGCAAAATTCTCATCCGCCGTTTTCAAATCCTTCCAAGGCCTCGCCCCTCCCTATTTCTGTAATCTCCTTCAGCCCCACAACCGCCCCTGCCTCCCCCCGCCCCCACCCCGAGATATCTGTACTCCTCAAATTCTGCCCTTTTGAGCATCCCTGAATGTAATCGCTCAACCATTGGTGGCCGTGCCTTCAGCTGCCTCGGCCCTCAGCTCTCAAACTCCCTCCCTGAACCTCTCCGCCTCTCTTTCCTCCTTTAAGTCACTCCTTAAAACCTACCTCTTTGACCAAGCTTTTGGTCATCGGCCCTAATTTCTTATGAGGCTCGGTGTCAATTTTGTCTTATAATACTCCTGTGAAGCGACTTGGGACATTTTACTACGCTAAAATCGCTATATAAATACTTGTTGTTGTTGGAGAGGCTGTACAATACATCTACAGTAATTGTCTCCTGACCCTATTTACACTCAGCCTCAATGTTAACTTATTCCACAACTCTATTACCTTTTGGGTAAAAATGTTATTGCAATTTTCCTTCTTATTCCTAACATTAACGAATGTCCCGTAGAATTTGAATCCTTTATTATGGGGGAACAATTTAGGAATGGGCCATTGAAACCAAATCAAACACTCCCAGGGCAGGTACAGCATGGGTTAGATACAGAGTAAATCTCCCTCTACACTGTCCCATCAAAAACTCCCAGGGCAGGTACAACACGGGTTAGATACAGAGTAAATCTCCCTCTACACTGGCCCATCAAACCCTCCCAGGGCAGGTACAGCATGGGTTAGATACAGAGTAAAGCTCCCTCTACACTGTCCCATCAAACACTCCCAGGGCAGGTACAGCACGGGTTAGATACAGGGTAAATCTCCCTCTAAACTGTCCCATCAATGTTTTTGTATTTGTACACAGGATATGGGCCTCGCTAGCAAGGCCAGCATTTATTGCCCATCCATAATAACCCTTGAGAAGGTGGTGGTGAGCCGCCTTGAACCGCTGCAGTCCGTGTGGTGAAGGTACTCCCACAATGCTGTTAGGTAGGGAGTTCCAGGATTTTGACCCAGCGACGATGAAGGATCGGCGATATACTTCTAAGTCAGGATGGTGTATGACTTGGAGGGGAACTTGGAGGTGGTGGTGTTCTCGTGCGCCTGCTGCCCTTGTCCTTCTAGGTGGAAGAGGTCGCGGGTTTGGGAGGTGCTGCCGAAGAAGCCTTGGCGAGTTGCTGCAGTGCATCTTGTAGATGGTACACACTGCAGCCACGGTACGCTGGTGGTGGAGGGAGTGAATGTTTAAGGTGGTGGGTGTTGAGCCAATCAAACGGGCTGCTTTGTCCTGGATGGTGTCGAGCTTCTTGAGTGTTGTTGGAGCTGCACTCATCCAGGCAAGAGGAGAGTATTCCATTACACTCCTTACTTGTTCCTTGTAGATCATGAAAAGGCTTTGGGGAGTCAGGAGGTGAGACACTCGCCGCAGAATACCCAGCCTCTGACCTGCTCTTGTTGCCACAGTATTTATGTGGCTGGTCCAGTTAAGTTTCTGGTCAATGGTGACCCCCAGGATGTTGATGGTGGGGGATTCGGCGATGGTAATGCCATTGAATGTCAAGGGGAGGTGGTTAGACTCTTGCTTGTTGGAGATATGCCTGGCACTTCTGTGGCGCAAATGTTACCTGCCACTTATCAGCCCAAGCCTGAATGTTGTCCAGGTCTTGTTGCATGCGAGCATGGACTGCTTCATTATCTGAGGAGTTATGAATGGCGCTGAACACTGTGCAGTCATCAGCGAACATCCCCATTTCTGACCTTATGTTGGAGGGAAGGTTATTGATGAAGCAGCTGAAGATGGTTGAGCCGAGGACACTGCCCTGAGGAACTCTTGCCGCGATGTCCTGGGGCTGTGATGATTGACCTTCAATCACCACAACCATCTTTCTTTGTGCTAGGTATGACTCCAGCCAGTGGAACGTTTTCCCCCTGATTCCCACTGTGGCCCCTTCATGCCACACTCGGTCAAATGCTGCCTTGTTGTTAAGGGCAGTCACTCTCACCTCACCTCTGGAATTCAGCTCCTTTGTCCATGTTTGGACCAAGGCTGTAATGAGGTCGGGAGCCGAGTGGTCCTGGAGGAACCCAAACAGGGTATCAGTGAGCAGGTTATTGGTGAGTAAGTGCCGCTTGATAGCACTGTTGACGACACCTTCCATCAGTTTGCTGATGATTGAGGGTAGACTGGTGGGGCGGTAATTGGCCGGGTTGGATTTGTCCTGCTTTTTGTGGACAGGACATACCTGGGCAGTTTTCCACACTGTCGGATAGATGCCAGTGTTGTAGCTGTACTGGAACAGCTTGGCTAGAAGCGCGGCTAGTTCTGGAGCACAAGTCTTCAGCACGACAGCCGGGATGTTGTCGGGGCCCATAGCCTTTGTTGTATCCAGTGTGCTCAGCCGTTTCTTGATATCACGTGGAGTGAATCGAATTGGCTGAAAACTGGCTTCTGTGATGGTGGGGACCTCGAGAGTAGGCCGATATGGATCATCCACTCGGCACTTCTGGCTGAAGTTGGTTGCAAACGCTTCAACCTTGTCTTTTGCACTCACATACTGGGCTCCACCATCATCAAGGATGGGGATATTCATGGAGCCTCCTCCTCCCATTAGTTGTTTAATGGTCCATCACCATTCATGACTGGATGTGGCAGGACTGCAGAGCTTTGATCTGATCCATTGATTGGGTAAGGACAGATGATTTCTTTCCCTAAAGGACTTTAGTGAACCAGATGGGTTTTTAAAACAATCCAGCTCTGTATTCCAGATTTAGTTAGTTAATTGAATTTAAGTTCCCCAGCTGCTGTGGGGGGATTTGAACTCATAGCCCTCTCAGATCATTAATCTGGGCCTCTGGATTACTAGCCTAGTAACATAACCACTGCACTACCGTACCCCCTAATGCTTCTTGTTACCAGTTCCCATATCAACTTGTGGCCCCTGAGATTGAGACTACGCATTTTGCAGTGATTGGTGGTGAATTATGAGCGAAGTACGTGCCACACTGACACCATACTTGACACAGCCTCAAACCCTTCTGAACCTTCGCAGCCTTGCAATCATCCTGAAGTGACTGACATCTACACTTGCAGCTCTGCTGTTTTGTTAAGGGCTGGAGATTGCTGAGGTGGGTGGATTTTCCATCGTCCGACTGCTGATTAAACTGCGGCAGACTCCAGGCTTGGCACAGTGCTAGCAAAACACAGCAGAACAATAACAAGCCGGGCTTTCATGTAACACACCTCTTGAATCATGTATAACACTTAAGGGGCACCAGCACAGTTTGTGGAACACTAAATCTTTTAAACATCTTAGTCTTTGTTCCCTCATCCAAGTACCTAGACAGTGAGCGTCAACCAGTCCCTCATGTGCTATCACAGCAGTGCCCCATCCTCTCCCTCTCTGATGTCCAAACGCGTACACTCCCACCAGGGGTCACGGGACAGTGAGCAGGAGCAGGAAGCCTGACTGAGGCCAACTTCACCCCCAAAACATTGCCCGAGAGTTGGACCTGTCACCGTCCGACTGAACAGGATTCAGGGCCAGGGGTGATAAACTGAAGCTCAGGGCTGGATGCCGACTGTGGTAAGACTGGGTTGGAATACTCTGGACCTGAAGGAGCCTGAGCTCAGGGTCTGAAACGGCGAGAGAGCACAGACATTCCAATTGGGCGACTGCTGCTACTCTGACCCAGCGATGGTCCTGTCCCCAAACGCCAGGGACGGGTGTTTGTGCCGTTTACAGCATTCCCATAAACCAGCTCATGGGGATTCCCAAATTCCGGAGTGGAGCCGTGCTGCTTTCCAAATGGCACAGGACCTTCCCCAGACCGATATGGTGCCGTGAGTCCCACCATCAGCTGTTGGATGCCAACTTTTCTTGGTTGGAGCAGGTGTGTTTTACACTGACCGTACGCTGCTGGGACCTGGCAGGGTTTCCAGCGGGAGCTGGTATCCCACCTGTCCCACATCGTGAGGGAAGAGCCCGTTCCCTCTCTCAGAATTCCTGAACATTACCCGACGGGTACTGGCTCCAGCTCAGATCCCGCACCCTGCTCAGGCGGCGTTGTTTCTGCACCAAAAATGGTCTGGAATTTCTTGACCAGAACCAATCCGAACTATCGGAATCCTGAGGAAGCTGTCTCTGTGGCTACAGGCTGGGAATGTCTGGGCCTAACAGGCTGGGAATGTCTGGGCCGAACTGACCCGCTCGTGGTTTGATACGATCGAGTGTCCACTTCAGAGGGCAGTTAGAGCCAACCACGTGGGTGTGGGACTGATTTCACACATAGGCCCAGACCGGGTAAGGACGGCAGGTTTCCTTCCCTAAAGGACATCAGTGAACCTGTTGGGTGTTTACGACAATCCAACAGTTTCATGGTCAAGTTTACTGACACCAGCTTTATTTTCCGGATTTTTTAAACTGAAATTCAAAATCTCAAACTGCCGCAGTGGGATTAGAACTTGCGTTCTACTGGATTATTAGTCCAGCCCTCTGGGTTACTAGTTCAGTAACATAACCCTCAAATGGCTGTACCCTCTCACTGTGCTGTTTGTCCCCTCACCGGGCTGTTGTGTGAGGCAAAGGAGGAGATTGCAGGGGCTCTGACACAAATTTTCAGAACCTCTCTGGCCACAGGGGATGTACCAGAGGACTGGAGAACAGCTAACGTAGTACCATTATTCAAGAAGGGTAGCAGGGATAAACCAGGGAATTACAGGCCAGTGAGCCTAACATCTGTGGTAGGAAAATTATTGGAAAAAATTCTGAGGGACAAAATTAGTCACCACTTGGAGAGGCAAGGATTAATCGGGGATAGTCAGCATGGCTTTGTCAAGGGTAAATCATGTCTGACCAATCTGATTGAATTTTTCGAAGGGGTGACTAGGTGTGTGGATGAGGGGAATGCTGTGGATGTGGTTTACATGGACTTCAGTAAAGCTTTTGACAAGGTCCCGCATAGGAGACTGGTCAAGAAGGTAAGAGCCCATGGGATCCAGGGTGCCTTGGCGCGTTGGATCCTAAACTGGCTGAGTGGCAGGAGGCAGAGGGTGATGGTCGAAGGTTGCTTTTGTGACTGGAAGCCTGTGTCCAGTGGGGTACCTCAGGGATCGGTGCTGGGTCCCTTGCTGTTTGTGATCTACATAAATGATTTGGATGAGAATGTAAAAGGTATGATCAGTAAGTTCGCAGATGACACGAAAATTGGTGGGGTGGTAAATTGCGAGGAGGAAAGCCTCAGGCTACAGGACGATGTAAACGGGTTGGTCAGATGGGCGAAAAAGTGGCAAATGGAATTTAACCCTGAAAAGTGCGAGGTGATGCATTTTGGACGGACAAATAAGGACGGACAAATAAGGCAAGGGAATACACAATGAGTGGTAGGACCCTAGGAAGTACAGAGGGTCAGAGGGACCTTGGTGTACATGTACATAGATCCCTGAAGGCAGCGGAACAGGTAGATAAGGTGGTTAAAAAGGCATATGGGATACTTGCCTTCATTAGCCGAGGCATAGAATATAAGAGCAGGGAGGTTATGATGGAGCTGTACAAAACGCTGGTGAGGCCACAGCTGGAGTACTGTGTGCAGTTCTGGTCGCCTCACTATAGGAAGGATGTGATTGCTTTGGAGAGGGTGCAGAGAAGGTTCACCAGGATGTTACCTGGGATGGAGCGCCTCAGCTATGAAGAAAGGCTAAACAGGCTGGGGTTGTTTTCCTTGGAGCAAAGAAGGCTGAGGGGGGACCTGATTAAGGTGTACAAAATGATGAGGGGCATAGATAGGGTAAAGAGGAACTTTTCCCCTTAGTAGGGGGGTCAATAACAAGGGGGCATAGATTCAGGGTAAGGGGCAGGAGATTTAGAGGGGATTTGAGGAGGAACTTTTTCACCCAGAGGGTGGTTGGAATCTGGAACTCACTGCCTGAAAGGGTGGTAGAGGCAGGAACCCTCACAACATTCAAGAAGCATTTGGATGAGCACTTGAAATGCCATTGCATACAAGGCTATGGACCAAATGCTGGAAAATGGGATTAGACTGGACAGGGATTGATGGACGGCGCAGACACGATGGGCCGAAGGGCCTCTTTCTGTGCTGTAAAACTCTATGACTCTATGACCGTGCTGTTTGCCCCCTCACCGTGCTGTTTGCCCCCTCACCGTGCTGTTTGCCCCCTCACGGTGATGTCATAGAGTTATAATGACACAGAAGGAGGCCATTCAGCCCATCGAGTCCATGCCGGCTCTCTGCTGAGCAATCCAGTCAGTCCCATTCCCCAGCTCTATCCCTGTAGCCCTGCAAATTTATTTCCCTCAAGTGCCTATCCAGTCTCCCCTTGAAAACACTGAGTGTCTCCGCTTCCGCCACTTCCGTTGGCAGCGAGTTCCAGGTCCTCACCATTCACTGCATAAATTTTTTTTCCTCACGTCCCCCCTGTATCTCTTGCCCAAAACCGTAAATCTGTGTCCCCTAGTCCTTGTACCATCAACTAGTGGGAACAGCCTTTCCCCGTCTAGCCTATCCAAACCCGTCATAATCTTGTACACCTCTATCAAATCACCCCTCAACCTCCTTTGCTCTAATGAAAACAAATCCAGCTTCTCCAACCTGTCCTTGTAGCGAAGATCCCCCATTCCCGGAACCATTCTGGTAAATCTCCTCTGCACCCTCTCAAGTGCCTTCACATCCTTCCTAAAGTGTGGTGACCAGAACTTGACGTAATACTCCAGTTGTGGCCTAACCAGCGCTTTATAAAGATTCAGCATAACTTCTCTACTTTTGTACTCAATACCTCTATTTATGAAGCCCAAGATCCCATATGCTTTGTTAACCACTCTCTCAATATGTCCCACCACCTTCAGGGACCTATGCACATTAACTCCCAGGTCCTTCTGTCTCTGCACACTCTTTAAAACTGTGCCATTAAGTGTATATTGCCTCTCCCTGTTCCATCTGGCAAAATGCATCACCTCACACTTCTCTGTATTAAATTCCATCTGCCACTTGTCTGCCCATTCTGCTAGCCTTTCTATGTCCTGTTGCAGTCAATTGGTATCATCTGCACTGTTTGCCACACCCCCAAGTTTGGTGTCATCGGCAAATTTAGAAATTCTACTCTGTATTCCAATATCCAGGTCATTTATATACATCAAAAAAAGCAGTGGCCCCAGCACTGACCCTTGGGGAACACCACTGTCAACCATCCTCCAGTTTGAAAAACAGCCATTTACCACAACTCGCTGTTTACTGTCCTTAAGCCAATTCCTTATCCAAGCTGCCACTGACTCACCTATTCCATGAGCCTCAATTTTGTTAACCAGCCTTCTATGTGGTACTTTGTCAAACGCCTTCCTAAAATCCACATAGACAACATCCATTGCATTGCATTCCCTTCATCAATCCTCCCTGTTACTTCATCAAAAAATTCAATTGGATTAGTCAAACATGATCTGCCTTTTACAAATCCATGTTGGCTCTCCTTAATTAGCTTAAACCTCTCCAAGCGCCTGTTAACTTTTTCCTTGATTATTGTTTCTAAAACTTTACCCACCACTGATGTTAAACTGACTGGCCTGTAGTTACTAGGATTGTCCTTACATCCTTTCTTGAACAATGGTGTCACATTTGCCACTTTCCAATCCTCAGGAACCTCCTCTGCATCTAGGGAAGGTTGGAAAATTATGGCAAGCCCTTCTGCTATCTCCTCCCCCAATTCCCGATGCAAGCCATCTGGACCAGGTGACTTATCCACTCTAAACATACCCAGTCTTTCTAGCACATCCTGTCTATCAATTTTCACCCCTTCCATTGTTTCTGATGGATGTAACGAGCAGGGTGGATAAAGGGGAACCAGTAGATGTAATGTATTTGGATTTCCAGAAGGCATTCGATAAGGTGCCACATAAAAGGTTACTGCACAAGATAAAAGCTCATGGGGTTGGGGGTAATATATTAGCATGGCTAGAGGAATGGCTAACTAACAGAAAACAAAGAGTCGGGATAAATGGGTCATTTTCGGGTTGGCAAATTGTAACTAGTGGAATGCCACAGGGATCAGTGCTGGGGCCTCAACTATTTACAATCTATATTAATGACTTGGATGAAGGGGCCGTGTGTACTGTAGCCAAATTTGCTGATGATACAAAGATAGGTGGGGAAGCAAGTTGTGAGGAGGACACAAAGAGTCTGCAAAGGGATATAGAGAGGTTCAGTGAGTGGGCAAAACATTTGGCAGATGGAGTATAATGTGGGAAAATGTGAGGTTATCCACTTTGGTAGGAAAAATAAAAAAGCAAATTATTATTTAAATGGAGAGAGATTACATAATGCTGCGGTACAGAGGGATCTGGGGGTCCTTGTACATGAAACACAAGAAGTTAGCATGCAGGTGCAGCAAGTAATTAGGAAGGCAAATGGAATGTTGGCCTTTATTGCAAGGGGGATGGAGTATAAAAGTAGGGAAGTCTTGCTACAACTGTACAGGGCGCTGGTGAGAGACCACACCTAGAGTACTGCGTACAGTTTTGGTCTCCTTGTTTAAGGAGGGATATACTTGCATTGGAGGCAGTTTAGAGAAGGTTCACTAGGTTAATTCCTGAGATGAAGGTGGTTGTCTTATGAGGAAAGGTTGAGCAGGTTGGGCCTATACTCATTGGAGTTTAGAAGAATGAGAGGTGATCTTACTGAAACATAAGATTCTGAGGGGCTTGACAGGGTGGATGCTGGGAGGATGTTTCCCCTCGTGGGGGAATCTAGAACTAGGAGGCGTAGTTTCAGAATAAGGGGTCGCCCATTTAAAATGGAGATGAGGAGGAATTTCTTCTCTGAGGGTCGCGAATCTTTGGAATTCTCGACCCCAGAGTGCTGTGGAGGCGGAGTCATTGAATATATTCAAGATATTGATAGACATATAATTGAGCAACAGAGGAGTCAAAGGTTATGGGGAGCGGGCGGGAAAGTGGAGTTGAGGCCAAGATCAGATCAGCCATGATCTTATTGAATGGTGGGGCAGGCTCGAGGGGCCGAATGGCCGACTCCTGCTCCTATTCCTTATGCTCTTATGTTCTACCTTTTCCACTTCTACCGATATTTTGTCAGCATCAACCTGCTTAATAAACACCGATACAAAGTACTCATTGAGTATTCTAGCCTTGCCCTGCGCCTCTAAGCATATATCACTTTCTTTGTCCCTAATAGGCCCCACCCCGCCTCTTACTACCTGCTTACTGTTTACATGCTGGTAGAAGATTTTTGGGTTCCCTTTTATGTTAACTGCCATTCTACTCTCATATTCTCTCTTTGCCAATCTTATTTTCATCTTCACTTCCCCTCTCAACTTATTGTATTTGGTCTGGTTCTCCCTTGAAGAATTCACCTGACATTCATCATACACCCTCTTTTTTTGTTTCATCATCTTCTCTATCTCCCTCATCCAAGGAGCCCTTGCTTTGGTTCCCTTACCCTTCCCTCTTGTTGGAATGTACCTAGCCTGTACTTGGAACTTCTCCTCCTTAAAGATCACCTATTGTTCCATTACAGTTTTTCCTGTCAGTCTTTGGTTCCATTTTACCCTGGCTCGATCCTTTCGCATCCCATTGAAGTTAGCCCTATTCCAGTTTAGAAGTTCCACTCCAGATTGTTCCTTGCTCCTCTCCATTGCTAATCTAAATCTTATTATACGATGATCACTTGTACCCAAGTGTTCTCCCACAGACACTTGGTCGACCTGGCCCACCTCATTCCCCAGCATCAGATCCAGCAATGCCTCTTCCTAGTTGGGCCAAGAACATACTGGTCAAGGAAATCCTCCTGAACACATTTCAGAAATTCCTCCCCCTCCTTTCCCTTTACCCTAGCATTATCCCAATCGATATTTGAGTAATTAAGGTCCCCCAACATCACCACTCTATAGCTCTTGCATATCTCTGCGATTTCCCTGCAGATTTGCTCCTCTACCTCCCTCTCACTATTTGGAGGCCTGTAGAATACCCCCAATAGAGTGATCATACCCTTTTTGTACACCTCTAACCAAATGGATTCTGTCCTTGTCCCCTCAAGAACATCCTCCGTTTCCAACACTATAATGTTTTCCTTAATCAGCACTGCCACCCCACCTCCCTTTTTTCCTTCCCTATCTTTTCTGAACACCTTCTACCCTTGAAGATTAAGTGTCCAGACCTCACCGTTTTTAAGCCATGTTTCCGTTATTGCCGCAACAGCATATTGCCACACGGCTAATTGTGCTTGTAGCTCACCTACCTTATTCACCACACTTTGTGCGTTTACATACATGCATTCTAAACCCATTTTTAAATTTTTCGTAGTCTTTCTTAGTCTGCTCCTATCTAATATGGTACTACTTCCGCCTCCAGCACTAGCTTCCCCTCCAGTACCATCCAACACACTCACTCTTCCATGCACCCCATTCCTCCCCTCCAATCCTACATGCTGGTGACCATCCCCCTGCCAAGCTAGTTTAAACCCTCCCCAACAGCACTAGCAAACCGGCTCGCGAGAATATTGGTCCCAGCTCTGTTGAGGTGTAACCCGTCTGGCTTGTACAGGTCCCGCCTTCCCCAGAAATGGTCCCAATGCCTCAGGAATCTAAAGCCCTCCCTCCTGCACCATCTCTCCAGCCACGCATTCATCTGTTCTATCCTCCTATTCCTGTACTCACTAGCACATGGCACCGGGAGTAATCCGGAGATTACTACTTTTGAGGTCCTGTTTTTTAATCTCTTTCCTAGCTCCCTAAACTCTGTCTGCAGGACCTCATCCCTCTTTCTATCTATGTTGTTGGTACCGATATGGACAACGACCTCTGGCTGTTCAAACTCCCCCCTCAGAGTGTCCTGCAGCCACTCAGTGACATCCTTGACCCTGGCACCAAGGAGGCAACATACCACCCTGGAGTCACATCTGCGTCCACAGAAACGCCTGTCTGTTCCCCTAACCAATGAATCCCCTATCACTATTGCTCTTCTGCTCTTCTTCCTCCCCCACTGTGCAGCTGAGCCACTCATGGTGCCATGGCCATCACCCCCACCAGCTTCCAGAACTGGCTCCCTCAACGTACAGTTTCCCCCCTCACTTGCGCTGTTTGCCCCCTCACTTGCGCTGTTTGCCCCCTCACTGCTGCTGTTTGCCCCCTCACTGCTGCTGTTTGCCCCCTCACTGCCGCTGTTTGCCCCTCTGATCTTTCCGTACCTGCTGACTGAAGGTCACTGTCCTCCTCCGACTGTTGTCACTGCCGTTTCCCGGGTAACTGCTCGGAATGCTCAAAGTTTCGGGTCTTTTGAGAATTCCCGATGCTGTGTTTCTTGTGTTGTCGAGTGTGTCGACCTGCAGGCTCTCTGGATTCTCACCGACCACTGAGGACCCCACTTCCTCATTTTCCACCTCATCGGGTATCCGGGGGAGACTGGCGCTGAGGGTGTGTCTGGGCAAGCTGAGGTATTGGTCGTTGGCTCCTGTGTAGCAGTCGATGAGGACAGTGTCAATGTAGGAGGTCCCATAGGACGAGGCAAACTCATTGATCCCGGACAGGGAGCTGTCGCGGCTCATAAAACTCCCATACTTGGGGGTCAGGGGGCTCAGTGGGGAAATGGGACTGGTCATGCCAGTGTACATCCGCGTGGCATTCTGGCTGGCAGTCTGGCCTCCGCCTTCTTCAAGAGCCATTGGTGGAGAAGGGGGTAGAACGAGGCTGGGGCTCTTCATCACTTTCTTCCTTTTGCCCTGTGTGTTCAGCCGTTTCTCTGGGATACTGGTTAGTGTCAGGATGGCGGTCACGGTCAGTGTTATTGCTGTGAAAATGTAGACAACCCGGAGCTGACCTCCTAACACTTTTCCAAAATTTGTCCGGTCCCACTTGATCCCACCGATGATGTAACCGAACCCGCCTCCCAGACCTGGATCGATTTAAAAGAAAAACATAATGCAGCAAAGCATTCGGGCAAACCTCACTCCAGGTCCCAGTGAGTGTGGGACACAACACAAAACTGAGTGGAGAGAAGGGGAGAGCGGAGGGAAGGGAGGGGAGAGCGGAGGGAAGGGAGGGGAGAGCGGAGGGAAGGGAGGGGAAAGCGGAGGACACAATACTGGCCCAATTCAGTGTTAATTGAAGGGCTGGTGCAGGAAATGGTAATGTCATACTGGGACAGAGTCTGACTGGACCCAGAGTCTGACTGGACCCAGAGTCTGACTGGGACTCTTTAAGCTTGTGAAGCAGTGACTGACATGTTGCTGAATGGAGACACACCTGCCAGGAGTGCGTGGATATTCAGGCCTCGGTCCTGATCCTCTGGGCAGCAGACGTCCATCATATAGGCATGGCTCGGGTTGTCCGCTGAGTCGGCGCTGAAGTCCATTAGCACCACGCCACAGATGGTCAGGATGATGCCCCATTTGTGATTAGTGACCGTGTCAGCGACAGCAAGACCAATGTCTCGGCCATTAAGCAGCAGCGAGAGGCCGATCAGTGCACCTGGAACACAACAACATGAGAACATGATCAAACCCGGAACAGAATCAAGCCCGGAAACAGGATCAAACCCAGAAACAGGATCAAGCCCGGAAACAGGATCAAGCCCGGAAACAGGATCAAGCCCGGAAACAGGATCAAGCCTGGATCAAACCCGGATACAGAATCAAACCTGGATCAAACCCAGAAACAGGATGAAACCCAGAACAGAATCAAACCCAGATCAAACCCAGAACTGAATCAAACCCAGAAACAGGATGAAACCCGGAACAGAATCAAACCTGGATCAAACCCAGAAACAGAATCAAACCCGGAAACAGGATGAAACCAGAACAGAATAAAACCAAAAAACAGGATCAAACCGGGAAACAGGATCAAACCGGGATCAAACCCACACAGAGTCAAACCCAGAAACAGGATCTAACCTGGATCAAACTTGGATACGGACCAGCGGCTTCAGAATAAAATCGAAGCAGGAACAACAGACTGCACAACAGGAACAGTCCAAAACCCTTCACTTTTAACATTGACCAGCCTCACCTAACCTCCATATCCCTCAGCCCCACCCAAGCACCTCCTCACCATATTGGGACTGAGGTTTTCCTGAGAGCTGCCCTCCCAATAACTCACCGATTGCCAGCACCAGTATGAAGGGTCTGCGCCGGCCAAAGCGAGAAGAACAGCTGTCACTCCAGGCACCCAATACAGGCTGAACCAGGAAACCTGCAATCACAAACAACCAGGCATGAGACTGAGCCCCTCCCCACAAATACCCCCACAGTACGTAACACAGCCCCTCCCCACAAATACCCCCACAGTACGTAACACAGCCCCTCCCCACAAATACCCCCACAGTACGTAACACAGCCCCTCCCCACAAATACCCCCACAGTACATAACACAGCCCCTCCCCACAAATACCCCCACAGTACGTAACACAGCCCCTCCCCACAAATACCCCCACAGTACGTAACACAGCCCCTCCCCACAAATACCCCCACAGTACGTAACACAGCCCCTCCCCACAAAGGAGGAGCAGGTCTCAGGTTGGAGCTGGGTTGAGGGGAGAGGGTGTGGCCAGAGATGGTTCAGTGCAGTGAATGTGGTCACACATACTTGAACCCCCAAATCATGGACTGTTGACAGGAATGAGTGTCACATTAGTGTGGGCAGTGCCAGAAATTCCCCCAAAACGTTTCCTGGAGATGGAGAATGGAATAGAGATGGGACTCTCCCAGCTTCCAGAGAGGCTGTGAAAGTCTTCATAAAATGAGAACTTTCACCATCGCTGAGGATGCTGGGATGGCTGTGCCTCTGTAACTGTCACAAATATGGACCCCACTGGCCCTCCCTGTGACCACGTGGGAGACATGGTTTTAAACTGTGTTTATTTATGGTTACATTACAACACTACAAAAGTACTGACAGTAAAGCGTGTTGGGACATCCTCAGGCTGTGAAAGGCGTTATAGAAATGCAAGTCTTTCTTTCTTTTTAGGGCACAAGTTGCCTCCTCTGTACACAGGCCGAGCATTGTCCGGTCAGAGTCACTTGCTCCGTGGCCAGTCCAACGGCAGGGCTAGGCCCTAGTGTCTAACTACTCACGGCAGCCCCTGAATATACACTGAGGAAAGGTACTGTACCTAATATGGGACTGATGAACCAAACCATGCTGTACAGTTCATCTGGTAAACCCATCTGTAGGAGGACAGGGGTGACATAGGCTGTCTCCATTGCATAGCTGAACTCAATCCCAAACAGAATGCACCCGTTGAAAAGCAGTTTCCAGAAGGAATGTCGCGGTGGGATCTCGCTGAAGTCGATGAGCTCGATGGGAATGGGGGTATTGGGAGGTGGAGGGGGGGAGGGCCGGATGAACTTCCTCCTCTTGGGATGCCGCTTGTAATTGTTGGCTCGGTGACTGATGTGTTGAGCGGTGGAATGGGGGAAGGCGCAGGTCGGAGGGCACCAGTTTTCCTGAGAAGTTGGGTTTGGGAAGAGGGCATCGCTGGGGGTGGTTGGGTTTGGGGAGGTCATCATGTCACTCTGGTACCTTCTCTCCAATTAACTTCTTTCTGCAGAGGAAAGACAGAAGACTATGGGTTATGTACACGGTATTCCATTCACAAGCAACTGCTTAACAATTCAGACCTCACCACCTGACAGTTCCCACATTCTCTGCCATGGTCCTGCCGATTTTGGGGGAATAGCGGAGCAGAACTTTCCCTCCCCCCCCACACACTTTCCAGCAAGGTCATTGTTCTCTAGAAAAGAGAAGGCTGAGGGATGACCTGATTGAGGTCTTTAAAATTATGAAGGGTTCAATAGGGTAGACATAGAGATGCTTCCACTTGTGGGAGAGAACCAAAACTAGAGGCTATAAATGTAAGATAGTCACTAATAAATCCAATCGGGAATTCAGGAGAAACTTCTTTACCCAGAGAGTGGTGAGAATGTTGAACTCGCTACCACAAGGAGTAGTTGAGGTGAATGGCACACATACATTTAAGGGGAAGCTAGATAAACACATGAGGGAGAAAGGAATAGAAGGCTATGCAAATAAGGGGAGCTGACGTAGGGTGGGAGGAGGCTCGTGTGAAGCCTAAACATCGACATGGACCTGTTGAGCCCAATGACCTGTTCCTGTGCTGTATGGCATTCTATGTGATTGGATAGGGATCAGGAGCAGGAACCCTGAAAGACATTTCTCCCTCCCTACCTCAGAAATTCTGTGGCAAATTGAAGCCCCACCCCCACCAGTGTTGCCCCAGCAGAGACTCAGAATCAAAGCTGGTCTGTGAGGCTCAGCTACTGATGGGACAGTGCACTTAGCCCCGGAGTCACCGGGGTGACCGATAATCCTCTTCAATTTTGTTCAGGTTAAACAGTAATTGCTGGTGACATCATTGGGGGTTTGATGCTCCTGGGGGTGTTATTGAGTCTAGTGTCACTGGGGGGATCCAGAGAAGCTTTCCTGGTATCAGACAGGGACTCTCCACTAGTAATTCAGCTTCAGCGCACTCAGTTAGCTCAGTAACTGCACCAAGGTGCTCCCCAGATGATAGGAAGCCCTCAGTCATTGAGGCAAAACAACAAGGGGAGATTTACTCACTTAATAGTTCAATAGAAATATTATGGAGCAGAGAGATTTGCCCCCACTCCCCCGATAAGGAAATGAACGCTGATCTTCTCTATGAAAAAATGGAAATACTACGGATGGTGGAAACACTCAGCAGGGCAGCCAGCATCTGTGGCAAGAGAAACAGAGTTAATGTTTCAGGTGTGGTCCCTCCTCTTCTCTACCTGACTGTTGAAGGTAGGAGGCTGATTCAGACTCTGTATTGGATCAGTAATGTAACTGAAACCAATCTACAGAGGGTCAGGGGCAGCACGCGGGCTAATACTGTCCCCCCCGCCCCCCAAACCAGGGGAAGCCTATCATCCCAGCTTGACTGAGATCAGCTAGCTCAGCATACACCTTTAGAGTGAGGTCTCAACACACCAAACCACAGAGAGGCCAAGACACCCAACCTGGAGTGCGGGGGTGGGGGAGGGGGATATAAATGAGAAAACGTAGAGCTGCTCTCTGACCTCGTTCCATCACAGATACAGAGAATAGACGCGGGGCATTCACACTCACACCCTCTCACTCACACTTGTACACTCACACTTTTCAGTCACACTCACACTCTCTCACTCACATTCTCACACTTACATTCTCTTACACACTCATACTCACATACACACTCACATTCTCTCACTCGCACTTACATTTCCTCTCACACCCTCATACTCAGACACACACAGATTCACATCTTCTCAGGCACACAATCACATTTTCTCACTCACACTCATTCTCACACACACACTCATGTACACTCATACACAAGTACACAGTCACACACTCACATTCACAAACACCTGTTCAAATTCACTTAGACAATCACACTCTCACACTTACCCATGCACTCTCACACACTCATATATGCTGAGATACATGAAGGGTTAAGTATATAAATATTTATGACAGATCTATGTGCTAGGACTAGTTATGGTACATATGCTACATAGTATAGACATATGCTTTGCGTATGTGTACCGTGTACAATGCGCATGTGTTGTATATCTGCAGTGTCTTATTTGTTTAAATTAAACATTCAGATTGATTTTAGTCCTGGAGCCGACACATCACCGGCTAAGAACCCTCGAGTCTCCATATCCAGGATCCCAATAACACGATGTTTTAGATGAGGTCTAAAATATTACCAGCTTTCCACAGCTGACTGCCCTGGGAAGAGCTGACACATTGCTGCTAGATCCCTGTGTGAGGGCTGCTGGAGGCACAGGAGCAGGGAGTGCAGGCCCATGATGGAGCAGCTCTATCCCAGCTCCTCTCACAGCGACACTGCTGCATTGGAACATCACACAGGCAAACCGCAAAACTCTCCTTCAATTTAAGCAGTGCCTTTTAAACAATTTTTACAATTTATGGCTGCTGATAATTCACAATCCAATCGAATAACTGTTCCTCTGATTTTAAAAAGGATTCTTCCTGTAATAATTAATTTAATTTTTAATCCTACATCAGCATTTCACACCTTGATTTAATCACTTTCCGTTTTTTGCAGTTGCCCCAGATTCTTCTTGGTGTCTCTGATTACTCCTGACTGATCCCCACACTCGCTCATTGTTTCAATCTTCTGATTTTATTTGCTTTTAAATAAAAAGGCGACTGCAAGCTGCCCAGGGTTAACAAAAGCCCTCTCCACCAGCTAGCCTCTCTCATCCTACAGTTATCAGCACTCTCAGCAGGTGACCGGGAGAGGCAAGCTGCACAGTAACAGGATCCCCATCCTCCTCACCAGCTTCGGCTGCTCATGTTTCACATCAGCCTTGCGCACAAAAGCTCAGTCTGAGATGGGCTGTAATTACCTCCGGCTAGGCTGCTTCTTGCATTCTGTTCCTGGGGTGGGGAGTGCTGGCCTGCTCCTCCTCCTCCTCCTGCATGTTTCCTTTCTTCAGTCACTCACTGTCTCTCCATCTCTCTCTCCCCCTCCCTCGCGCATTATGCCACGGCAGTGCAGCGAGTGGTCCTGGAGCCAGCTCAGGCCCTGACACTGGACCAGTGCCAGCACAAGAGACAGGTGCAGCCACGCCGGCCAATGGGGAGGCAGTGCTCAGACCCAAAGCTCCCTTGTTACAAAGCTTGTGTGTGGATAATACATCCCGAATCTACCAATCGCAGGGCGGAGAGCAAACCCCAACATCCAAGGCCCACGGAATTCAAACAGGTAAAACCCGTGCAGAGAGAGGGGAGGTAGTGAGGAGCGAGTGGGAGGTGATCCTGGGACCATATTTCCGACGTTGGGAGTAGCATCACAGGAGAGCAGGCGGGAATTTCGGGCAGAGAGAGAAGCATCTCACCCCGTCCTGCTGTCCCCTCCTCTGTGGTGTCACCCCACCCCTTCCCTATCACCCCTCATGTTCTCTGGATTATTATCTGTGTGTAACTCTATATGTGTGTGTGTCTATAGAATCATCGAATGTTACAGCACAGAAGGAGGCCATTCGGTCCTTCGAGCCCGTGCTGGCTCTCTGCAAGAGCACTTCAGCAAATCCCACTCCCCCGCCCTTTCCCTGTAGCCCTGCAAATTATTTTCCTTCAGGTACTTATCCAACTCCCTTTTGAAAGCCACGATTGAATCTGTCTCCACCACCCTTTCAGGCAGTACATTCCAGATCCTAACCACTCGCTGCGTAAAAAAGTTTTTCCTCATGTCGCCTTTGGTTCTTTTGCCAATCACCTTAAATCTGTGTCCTCTGGTTCTCGGCCCTTCCATCAATGGGAACAGTTTCTCTCTATCTACTCTGTCCAGACCCCTCATGATTTTGAACACCTCTATCAAATCTCCTCTCAACCTTATCTGCTCCAAGGAGAACAACCCCAGCTTCTCTAATCTATCCATATAACTGAAGTCCCTCATCCCGGGAATCATTCTCGTAAATCTTTTCTGCACCCTCTCTAAGGCCTTCACATCCTTCCTAAAGTGCGGTGCCCAGAATTGGACACAACACTCCAATTGAGGCTGAACCAGTGTTTTATAAAGGTTCATCATAACTTCCTTGCTTTTGTACTCTATGCCTCTATTTATGAAGCCCAGGATCCCGTAAGTTTTTTTAACTGCTTTCTCACCCTGCCCTGCCACCTTCAATGATTTGTGCACATACACCTATCAGGTCTCTCTGTTCATGCACCCCCTTTAGGATTGTACCCTTTAGTTTATAAGTATATATAGTTTATGTGTGTCTGTGTTGTGTGTGTGTTTATGTGTGTCTGTGTTGTGTGTGTTGTATGTTGTGTGTATATGTATAGGGGTGCGTGTGTAAGGAAAGAGATAATCAGACTGATTGTAATACTGCTATTGATTTCTCCTTGTATCGTAGTAATGTTAGCTTTTCACCTTTAGCCTTTAGCCTTTGTTGGTTAAGCAGGGAAATATGATTCACTTTTAAAGTGGTGACCATTGGACCTTTGAACTGAGGCTCACCCTACAGCGATGGCCAGTTTCAGTATAAAGTAATCACCTGCTTAATGGGGGAACTTAATTAAAAACGTGCCATTGCATGTAGGTTCTTAAGTTTCAGAGAGCTGTAAACACTGATAAACGGGCAAGGACAACAGGCCTTGCAAAAGGAAGCATCTGGGATTATGTGTTTAATTAGGGTTTCTGTATAATGGGAAAAGTAACTGGAGCTGAATGGTACAAAATTAAAGACACAACAACTTGTCCTAAGGCATTTCACTGGAGCGATTATCAAACAAAATTTGACACCCAGCCACATAAGGAGATATTAGGACAGGTGACCAAAAGCTTGATCAGAGAGGAAAGGTTTTAAGGAGTGTCTTAAAGGAGGAGAGAGAGGTGGGAAGGTTGGTGGGGAATTCCAGGGCTTAGGCCTAGACGGCTGAAGGCACAGCTGCCAACAGCGACTGGGCAAGTCCAATCATGCTTGTGGTAAAACCGGAACAGAATACTTCAGAGACGGTGGTGGAGGGAGTGAATGTTTAAGGTGGTGGATGGGATGCCAATCAAGCGGGCTGCTTTGTCCAGGATGAGCTTCTTGAGTGTTGTTGGAGCTGCACTCATCCAGGCAAGTGGAGAGTATTCCATCACACTCCTGACTTGTGCCTTGTTTTGGGGAGTCAGGAGGTGAGACACTCGCCGCAGAATAACTAACCTCTGACCTGCTCCTGTTGTCACAGTATTTATGTGGCTGGTCCAGTTAAGTTTCTGGTCAATGGTGACCCCCAGGATGTTGATGGTGGGGAAATTCACAATGTTAATGCCATTGAATGTGGAGGTGGTTCGATGCTCTCCTATTGGAGATAGTCATTGCCTGGCAATTGTGTGGCATGAATGTTGTAGTGTATGTGCCTTTAAGAGCCCCATGTGTACTGTAATTCCGGTAATGGCCACTCGGCTATATAAGCCTGTATATTGTGTTGTATCCGTTAGTTCCCCTCCAGACTTTGTTTAGTAAACACCTATGAAACCAACTCCTGTCTTCAGTGTCTCTATCAACACACAGACACAACAGTGGCGACGAAGTGGAAACGGTCTTACCTGCAATTCGGCAGCACCTCAAGGACATCGATTCCTCTGGCGTCCAGAAGAATCAAGAAAGTGAAAGAAGCTGTGGTTTCACCAGCTGGCCAAGCTGGTGGCAGGTACTGCGCTAATCCTTCCTGGGCGTCATGCTGGGGCTCCAGCAGCTGGCTCTATAGCTGGGCCAAGCAACGAAAGCGGAGGCAAGCAGTAACAGACGGGGAGGGATCACTCGGGAGACGGCCGGCGCTGCAAGCAGGTCGGCGTTCAGACCTAGAGAGAAAGTCCGGCGGGAACGAGTCTCCAACTGTAAATAAATAAATAAAAAAGAACGGAAACCGCGGGAAACAGCGTTGTCATCGGCAGCAGCGGCGGGAAAGCGCGGGAAGCGCCATATCTTTTCTGCAGAAAAGAAAGAAAAGCGCGGGAAGCGCCATATCTTTTCTAAGATGCCTAAGTCTGGCAATATTGATGCTTTTGATAACGAGATAGAGGATTGGACCACATATGTGGAAAGAGTGGAGGTATATTGCACTGCAAATGGAATAGAAGATGAAAAAAAAGCTTCAGTACTGCTAAATCTAATGGGCGCAAAGACATACGGGCTGTTACGAAATTTAATCACTCCAGCCAAACCAAAGGACAAGAATTTTAAAGAAATTGTTGATACCCTACAGGAACACTTAAACCCAACACCGCTGCTGATAGCGGAACGATTCAAATTCTTCAAGAGAAATCAACACAAGAATTAAAGTAACGCTGATTACCTCACCGAATTAAGAAAGCTATCAAAACACTGCCAATTCGGGGCAGGACTAGCAGATTATCTTCGAGACAAATTCGTCTGCGGTCTTTTAAGTGAAGGAACACAGAAAAGGCTGCTTTCTGAAAAAGATTTAACACTGGACAAGGCTTTCAGTATGGCTGTATCATACGAAGCCGCCGCAAGAGGAGCTGCAGAGATACAACAAAAGACACAAGACTTCGGCACCCATGAAATGACACAGGGTTTCGAGAGATGTTATCGCTGCGGCAGATCCACCCATGACCAGAGGGACTGCTGGTTCAAGGACAAAGCATGCAGGCAATGCGGAAAGATTGGACACATTGCACGGGTATGCCGATCTGGACAAAATAAATCCACAGACAGGAAAAAAAAATCAATAAAGGAAAGTACAGAAAGGTACAAATGATGACGGACAGTAGCTCCAAAGACCAGAAGAGCGATAGCGACTCCGAAAACAAGAGACTAAGCTGTCTCAAATTACATAATGTACTTGCCAAAGATGATTACCAGACCATTTGGGTTACCCTCACGATAGCAGGGTCCCCAGTTAAAATGGAGCTAGATACAGGATCAGCTCTGACCATCATAAATTGACGGGATTACGAGCGGCTATTTCCGCATATACCTTTAAAAGACACATCCATTATCTTGAAAACATATACGGGGCAGAAAGTATACCCCAAAGGAAAAATAAGGGTGCCTGTTGTATACAACGGCAAGGAAATACAAAAGTTGTATTTATACATTCTACAAGATGGTGGCCCACCGCTGTTGGGACGTGAATGGATCAGGAAAATACGTTTAGACTGGCACTCCATTCAGGCACTGACGGTGACCAGTAAGAAAAAAAACGATGATGACGTCATACCTGAACGATTAAAAGACATCTTGGCCAACGCCAAAGAAGTGTTTCAAGAGAAACTAGGAACCTTGAAAGGCATCACTGCCTCAATAAAAGTGGAAGATGCAGCAATTCCCAAGTTTTTTAAAGCAAGACCGGTGCCATACGCAATTCGTCCAGCAGTCGAAGCAGAGCTGGAGAATTTGGAAAATGCAGGCGTATTATCCAAAATAGATTGGAGCGAGTGGGCAACACCCATCGTTCCAGTCATGAAGAAAGCATTGAATAATGGTAAATCTGAAGAACAGAGAAAAATTCGCATCTGTGGAGACTTCAAGGTGACGGTAAACCCGGTCCTTCACACGGTACAGTATCCTCTTCCGAGGATAGAAGATATTTTCGCCTCACTATCCGGAGGGAAACGTTTCACCAAAATTGACTTGGCACATGTAGTGTATGTACCCGTCTACCTTTAAGGGAACTATTGAATGTAACCGTTCACCTTTAAGGGAACTACTTTAGGTGTGGCACTATTTGTTTGGCTTCTGTATACTGTAATACCGATAGTGACCACACCAGTATATAAGTGTTGTAGCAGGATTTCTGGGGCAGATTCGCCCGGACCTTCGAATAGTAAAGACCTGTTTGTTTGTTACTTCTGAAGTCTGTGTATTTATTAACTGCACAACCCACAGACTTTACAGTGGCGACGAGTCCAATCGTACCCTGCGGCAAGATTACCATAAGCAACGAAGAGCGTCGAAGAGAGACAACCGCCCTCGTCGTGCTACCAAAAGAAAACACGAGGCTGCAACAACAGAAAGCAGGAAGACTAACAACAAAAGCTGTATCAGCAACAGGCACTGACTACCCTTCTGCCACGGTGCGGAGTGAGCCGACCAGCAAGAAACAAGGCGGCCGAAGAGACTGTGAGTAGGGGAAGGTGTAGAAGCATCCGGAGGATAAGGGCAGAGCACTCGACCTCGGTCGAGGGGGAGCTGTGCCGGCCAAAAGTCGGGTCCAACGGCGTCGGGTGACAGCCGGACCGCGATCGGCGGGACAATCGGGGCAGCGACTGCAGCCACGAAGCGCTGAGCCTGCGAGTAGGCGCGGGAAGAGAAACCCAGCCGCAGCCGGGGAGGGAAACACCGGTCTGCGAGAGGGCTGGGGAGGCGAACGGGAACCGTGCGGGTGAGAGCCGGGTGCGGAGAGAGAGACTGCGAGGAGCCGGTCCAGCGGCTGAGCTGTTCTCCACCAACGGGGTACTCAGAGCCGGCAAAACCGAACGTGCGGGTGTGGGTGAGAGACACAGCCGAAAACGGGGTGAGAGACTGCGCGAGAGCCAGTCCAGCAGTGAGCTGTTCTCCACCAACGGGGTACCCAGGGCCGGTAGCATCGAACGTGCGGGTGAGAGAGACAGAGCCGGGTACGGAGAGAGAGACTGCGCGAGAGCCAGTCCAGCGGCTGAACTGTCCTCCGCTAACGGGGTGTACCCAGCGCCGGTAGAGCCGTGCGGGCGGGAGGAAAAGACATAGCCGAGTAAGGGGAGCTGTGCGGTAGCCAGCCAGCGGCTGAACCTGTCCGCTGAGGGGGAAGCGTACCCCTTCCACCGGGAAGAAACGCGGGAAGCCGCCATTAGGCGGAGAAGACGCCAGAAGCGGGAAACCGCCATTGAAGTGGGCGGGGCGAGAAAGGAAGAGCGGGAAACCGCCATTTTCGCGGGAAAACCGCCATCTTGATTGACATACCGCCATTGAAGTGGGCGGGGAGAGAAGGAAAGAGCGGGAAACCGCCGATTTCGCGGGAAAACCGCCATCTTAGAAACAAATAAATAAATAAGAAATACTGGTGCTGCTCCCAAGGGAAGAAAGATGCCTAAGCGAGGGAATACTAACGACTTTAATTCTGAAATAGAAGACTGGGCCACGTACGTGGAACGCATAGAGATCTATTGCGAAGCCAACAAAATAGAGGAAGACGACAAGGCGATAACATTGCTAAACTCGATGGGGGCAAAAACATACGGGCTCTTGAAGCATCTAATAGCACCAAATAAACCAGCGGATCAGACCTTCGAAGAGATTGTGGCTGTGCTGAAGGACCACTTGAACCCCACACCGCTGATGCTGGCTGAACGATTCAAATTCTACGCAAGAACGCAGAAGAAAGACGAAAGCAATGCGGAATACTTGGTCGAACTGCGTAGGCTAGCGAAATACTGCCAGTTCGGAGGGAATCTGACAGAAGCGCTGCGGGACAAGTTCGTATGCGGATTGTCCAAAGAAGGGACGCAGAAGCGACTACTGGAAGAGAATGACCTCACACTGGACAGGGCTGTCCTTATAGCTGCATCGCACGAAGCCGCAGCGAAAGGAACGGCGGAAATGCAACTAAAGGCGGCGGCACTCGGGGTGGACCAAATTACTTCAAGCACAACAAAATGCTACCGTTGTGGGAAGACAACGCATGACCAGAATCAATGCTGGTTTAAGAACCAAGAGTGTAGGAAATGTGGCAAACTGGGTCACATCGCGAAGGTATGCCGGTCCGGGAAAAAGATCAATAATCAAAGGAAGCCACCACCAGAAAAGTACAACAAGGTACACAAGGTGGCTGAGAAGAGTTCAGACGAACAGAATTCAGACTCAGACCCAAACAATCAGGAGCTGGGTAGTCTGAGAATCCACAATGTGGGTAAAGAAACGGATCTACAGGCCATCTGGGTCATACTAAAAATAGCTGGAGTCCAAATAAGAATGGAGCTGGACACTGGATCAGCTCTATCAGTCATCAACCGAAGGGACTACCACTGGCTATTCTCTCACATACCTTTAAGAAATACCAAGTTCGTATTACAGACATACACGGGGCATAACGTATACCCCGTGGGGAAAATAAGAGTCAAGGTGAGAGATAGGGGTAAAGAACACCCAAGAATGAGCTTGTACGTATTACCTGAGGGAGGACCACCACTTCTAGGACGGGAGTGGATTAAGAAAATAGACATGGAATGGCATTACCTAAAAGCCATAATGAGGGAGGACTCGGTGCAAGCTATTAGCTCAGATTCTGAAATGGATGATGATAAGACCAAGTCGAAAACGAAGACAGGCAGAAGGACTTATGGTACCAAGAAGAATAAAGCTGCAGAGCAGAACTCCAGGTTGACAGAGAATTCTGAGCCTGTTCAAGCAAAGGATTCATCCATGACGGAAGAACACCGAGCTCGGACGCAAACTTATGTCAAAGTACGACAACAATTAGAACAGTTGAGTGATCGTCTTGTACAGGAGATGAAAAATATGGAAAAGTTCTGGGACACCGAATGGGGAAACCTGGAAAGACTACAGAGACAGCTAGCTCAAGCAGAGAGCGACCATAGAGCCATCATGGTCAAATACCAATCACATTCCCCTGATGCTGTTCAGGAACTAGAATATTTACAGAATGAACCAAAGGAAGAGGAATCTTCAGGGAGCCAGGATTTTATTCCAGTTCTTCTTTACGACTCCTTACAAGTAGAGTGTGAGAAGTTGAAAGAACAGTATGAACAGGCCCAGGCTACAATTCAGAAGGGGGTTAACTCGGCAGCCTCCGAAAAGCTAGTTTCAGTAGAAGCATATGAACAACTAAAGGTTGAACATGAGCAAGAAGTCCAAAGGCTGCAGGAAATTCTTGATGAGCTCAAGGCCAAGACAGACTCATCAATAGAAGCTCCATCCATAGATGAGCAATTAGAGGTGAAAATCATGGCAGAGCATGAAAGACAGGATGTCCAAGAACTTATAAAAACATTGAAGGACACCCAAGACAAATATGAGGCGGCAATGTCTGAGGTTCAACAACTTGAAGAACAGATTCAACTGGGAATCCTTGCAGTGGAAGAACAGGACACTGTAAGAATGGTCCCTGAACATGAACTAGAGAGCATCAGGGCGCAACTTTTCCGAGCGCTGAAAGCCAAAGTTCAAGAGGAACGTAAGGTGGAAGTATTGGAGAAAGAGGTGGATGAAATGGAGAAGACTCTGATCCACCGTGTTCCCAGGGAAGAGTTAACGGTCGGCCAACTCCTTCATATGCTGAAGGACAAGACTCTACAAGGGGAACAATCTGAACACGAGCTTCAATCTTCAGGGGGAACGAGTTCGGAGCTCTCAAAAGTCACGGAGATAGCTGAGGTGGCAACACAAATTTTACAAGGATGCCAAAAGTACGTTGAATCACGTCAAGGTGAACAGAAGAAGGTGGAAACCGTTACTTCAGTAGAAGGGTTAAATAGCCTGATAACGCAATTACCGGTGGAAAGGAAGGTATTGAACTCACAAATGAGGTCCGTCGTGAAGGAATGGCAGATAACCCAGGAAGAGCGGGATGAATATGAATGCATGAAGAAGGCTTTTCAAGAAAGATGTTTAGGGAAGGAACCACCGTCAGCTAACGTCCAGACGGGTGAGGAGGAAGAAGAAGTCTCTCTCGCTGGCCTAACTCAGGACGAACCTGAATATTACCATGACCTGTTGAGTGACACTGAATATTATGAGGATGTGGTCTGCCCAGCTTGTGATGAAAACTCTCAAAGTGCTGAAATCCGGATGAAGCACTTAAGGTCTAAGGAACATAGAGAGTTGGTGGCGCTACAGCTGGCAGCCGAGAAAGGAGCTCCGAGAGTTTCAAAAAGGCAGAAAAGAAAAAGAAGAAGCAGAAGATAATAACTGTCTAAAATATTAGCACTTCTACCATTCCAGGCGGGACATTACGAAAGGAGCTAAATTAGTTGAAAAACTGGTAAATGTCAAGACAGCCAGTTGGTTGTCAAAGTCCGCACTGCTGGTTCAACAGGACGAAAGTTCAAGCTGCTACGTCAAGAAAAAGGCTATGGAGGAGTCACGCTAGCCAGGTGAACCGGCTACCCCAAAGAAATGTTGTTCGGAACGAGTCAAGATCAGAGACTGAATCTATGAACTGTTTCCGCAGAGACGGAACCTGTGAACTGTTTCCACCGAGATTATATTTGTAAATTGTTTTATATGACATTGACTCCACCGAGATTATAGCTGTAATTTGTTTTATAGGAAGTTGAAGATATGTATGTTTAACGGGGACTCTGTAAGTAATAAGCTAAAAAGGGAGGATTGTAGTGTATGTACCCGTCTACCTTTAAGGGAACTATTGAATGTAACCGTTCACCTTTAAGGGAACTACTTTAGGTGTGGCACTATTTGTTTGGCTTCTGTATACTGTAATACCGATAGTGACCACACCAGTATATAAGTGTTGTAGCAGGATTTCTGGGGCAGATTCGCCCAGACCTTCGAATAGTAAAGACCTGTTTGTTTGTTACTTCTGAAGTCTGTGTATTTATTAACTGCACAACCCACAGACTTTACAGCACAGGCATATCTACAGATGGAGGTTGAAGAGGCCTCTAAAAAATATCTCACGATAAATACACACAAAGGTCTGTACCAGTACAATTGACTGGTTTTCGGAGTAGCATCCGCTCCAGCTATCTGGCAAAGAGCTATGGAGCAAGTCCTCCAAGGGATTCCGGGGACTCAATGCTACCTAGACGACATCCTTGTAACAGGAGAAAATGACAACGAGCACCTTGCCAATTTGGAGCAGGTGCTCACTAGGCTGAGAGAACGGGGCCTACGAGCAAATCGCCCCAAGTGCGAATTTTTCCAAAATCAAATATCATATTGTGGCCACATAATTAATAAGGAAGGGTTGCATAAGTCACCTGAAAAAATTGAAGCGGCCATAAAAGCCCCAGCACCTGAAAATGTTTCACAATTAAGGTCGTTCCTGGGATTAATAAATTACTATCATACATTTTTACCGAACTTATCAACTTTTCTACACCCTCTTAATGAACTGCTACAAACAGGAGTAATTTGGAAATGGAGCGAAGACTGTAAACGTGCCTTCCATAAATGCAAAGACTTAATCACGTCCAAAGAAGTTTTGGCTCATTACAACCCATCACTGCCAATCAGACTGGCGTGCGATGCATCCCCTTACGGCATAGGAGCAGTATTATCGCATAAATTCCCTGATGGCTCGGAACGGCCGATAGCTTTTGCGTCACGCTCATTGAACTCAGCTGAGCGTAACTATGCCCAAATCGACAGGGAAGCACTCAGCCTGGTATGGGGAGTGAAGAAATTCAACCATTACCTACACGGACAAAAATTTACCTTGTTGACTGACCATCAACCCCTCATCTCCATATTCAACCCTAAAAAGGGTGTTCCCATTATGACAGCGCAAAGGCTACAGAGGTGGTCCCTTTTTCTAGGGGCACACCAATACAACATAGAATACAAAGGATCAAAACAGCATGGGAATGCTGACGGTTTATCGTGCCTACCATTGCCAATGGTAGAAGAGGCACCTACAGTAGACCCAGTGGAGATGTTCCACTCAACCATAGTGGAATGTCTACCAGTAACAAATTCTGCCATTGAAAAGGAAACGAGAAATGACCCGACTCTCTCACGAGTCTACGACTTAACGGTGAAGGGATGGCCAACACATGGCGAACCACTGTTGCCAGCATTCTCGCAAAGAAGAGAACAGCTGTCAGTATGCCGAGGAACCTTGATGTGTGGATCCAGAGTGGTGATTCCACCCAAACTCCAGGATAAATTGCTAAAGGAGCTTCACGAGGGGCATCTGGGTGGAGTGAAAATGAAGAACCTAGCCAGAGCGTTTGTATGGTGGCCAGGTATCGATGGAGACATAGAAGAATTGACCAAGAGCTGCCTAGGATGCCAGACGGTCCAAAACGCTCCACCCCAAGCCCCTCTACATCCATGGGAGTGGCCCTCATCTCCCTGGCAAAGGGTACACATCGACTTTGCTGGTCCATTTATGGACTCAATGTTCTTAATCGCGGTTGATGCACACTCCAAGTGGCCGGAGGTAATAAAGATGTCCTCCACCACCACGGAAAAAACCATCACAGTATTAAGGACCATATTTGCCAGGAATGGGCTGCCGGAACAGATCTGTTCTGATAATGGACCGCAATTTGTGTCCGAAGAATTCAGGAAGTTCTTAAAAAACAATGGGGTTAAGCACTACACGTCCGCCCCATACATCCCGCCACCAATGGATTGGCTGAAAGGTTTGTCCAGACCTTCAAGAAGGCCATAAAGGCCATGAGTAATGAAGACATAAAACTTCAGCACAAGGTGGATAACTTCTTGTTCGCATACAGGAATGCAACACATATGGTTACAAACCAAACTCCCGCCATGATGTTCTTCAATAGAAGCCTAAGATGCCGGCAGGATTTGATCAAGCCCAACATCAGAAGGGACGTGGAGAGCCGGCAATTTCAAGGCATGAATGAAAGGCCAACTAGAACCTTCCAGATAGGTCAACAAGTTTTGGCCCGGGACTACCGTACCGAGAAATGGCAGCCTGGAACTATCTGCACACGACTAGGACCGCTGATGTATACCGTGGACATCGGAGAAAGCATAATAAGGCGCCATGCTGACCAAATCATAGAGTCATCCGAAAAGGGACAACCTACACCACAACTCTATACGTCTAACGATGAAGTAGAGATACCCATATCTACCTCCGATTCGGTGATACTGGAACCCGATGAACCCGACACTGGCATTCAAGCCGAATCAGCCTTGCCAAAAGAACCTACTACACCACCAGAAACTACTACACCACCGAGGCGTTATCCGGACCGAGTCAGGAAGCCTCCAGAGAGACTGACTTATAATTAATTAACGGCAGCAATGTGTATATTATTTTTCTTATAACATGTAATTAATAATTACTTAAAATATTATGTACTGGTTAGCTAAAAGGGGAGGAATTGTAGTGTATGTGCCTTTAAGAGCCCCATGTGTACTGTAATTCCGGTAATGGCCACTCGGCTATATAAGCCTGTATATTGTGTTGTATCCGTTAGTTCCCCTCCAGACTTTGTTTAGTAAACACCTATGAAACCAACTCCTGTCTTCAGTGTCTCTATCAACACACAGACACAACAAATTCACAATGTCAATGCCATTGAATGTCAAGTGGAGGTGGTTCGATGCTCTCCTATTAGAGATAGTCATTGCCTGGCAATTGTATGACATGAATGTTACTTGCCACTTATCAGCCCAAGCCTGAATGGTGTGTAGATCTTGCTGCATGCGGGCATGGACTGCTTCATTATCTGAGGAGTTGTGAATGATGCTGAGCACTGTGCAATCATCAGCAAACATCCCCACTTCTGCCCTTATGATGGAGGGAAGGTCATTGATGAAGCAGCTGAAGATGTTTGGGCCTAGGACACTGCCCTGAGGAACTCCTGCAGCGCTGTCCTGGGGTTGAGATGATTGGCCTCCAACAACCACAAACACCTTCCTTTGTTCTAGGTATTACACCAGCCAGTGGAGAGTTTCCCCCCTGATTCCCACTGACTTCAATTTTACTAATGCTGCTTGATGCCACACTCGGTCAAACGTTTATTTGGACATAACGGAGGAGAAAGTCGGTATCGCCCCATTGGGGCGCAATTATTGGCCGGGCGCAAAGTTTAGCCTGGCGCTAATTATCGCCTCCGACTGCAAACTGGGCTTTTAGCGCCCCGGAGGTGATTGGAGCGCTAAATCAGGCGCTACACTCCTGTCTTAAGGCGCTAACGCCGAGGAGCGAGGCGCTACCTCAGAGCGCTGGCAAAGCTCATGTATGTCAGTCAGCAATGGAACACAGACACACTGGCGCCGGACAGTTCTTAAAGGGGAGGGTCGATCTTGCTCTCCAGCCACATCCTGCTCATTGCAGCCTTGAATCTCGGCCTGGAGAGACCTGTGCCTAAATTTTCCAGCCAAGGACTATGGAGAGGGTGAGAGAACGAGCTCAGCGCTTCAGCGAGTGGGCCTTGGAGGCTCTGGTTGGTGCGGTGGAGCGCAGAAGATCTATACTGTATCCTGAGAGTGGCAGGAGGCCATTGCCACGCGACTACATAAGAGTGTGGAGGGAGGTGGCTCAGCACATCTCCTCCAGGAGCATGGTACCCAAGACCCATACGCAATGTCACAAAAAGTTCAACGACCTCACTCGGGTCATCAGGGTGAGTGGCTGTTTTTCAATACCTCTCCATCCCTCCATCTCAACCTCACTCTATGGCCAGAGGGTCTTAAAACCCCAATGCCCAACACTCATCCAAGACCTATGGCCCTCTCATAAAACACACACGTGCATTCCACACCTTGCATACAGTAAGGACTATTCAACTATGGGAGGCACATCAGGCAAGACCATGGTTGCATACAGTAAGGGCTATTCAACTATGGGAGGCACATCAGGCAAGACCATGGCTGCATGCAGTAAGGGCTATTCAACTATAGGAGGCACATCAGGCAAGACCATGGCTGCATACAGTAAGGGCTATTCAACTATGGGAGGCACATCAGGCAAGACCATGGCTGTATATTTACTCAGACGCCGTCCTTTTTCTTGCAGGCCAAGCTATCTCATAACAGGAGACAGCAGCAACGGGCCACCTCAGCTGCAACCCCTCAGCGATCTTGAGGCGCGTGTCCACAGGATTGTGGCAAGCCAGGTGATCAGTCCCGTCGCCCCTGGAGAGGCCGACCCCGTTCGGGATAGCAATGGTAAGGTCATCAGCTGTCTCTCCTCTCTCATTCCACTTGTCCCTCACAACAGCAGCCTTTTACGCTTTCAATCCAACTTACTAAATCGCTGCACTCATTCCTCCCTTACTGCCCCCTGTCCTCATGCTAAAGCCACTCTTGTACCTTCCTGCTTTCAGATGGTGAGTCACCAGGCGAAGAGGAAGCCAGAGCCTCAACGCCACCCTCTCCCGAGGAAGCCCAGGCCCACACTGGGACCACGTCTTCCCTGGAGGGGAGCAGGGGGGAAGGGTCTGATGAGGGTGAAGCTCCGGGACCCAGTGAGCTGCAGCAACGCGATGGGGGTAGGGAAGCTCGGGGGCCTTCTCCCCGGAGGGAGATTGGCCAGCGAGTCCTGCTGTACTAGACGCAGAGGAGGAGCGGCTCATTGCTGAAATGAACACCCAGGCGGTGGACATGCAAACTCAGCTCATGGGTGCAGTGGGAAGGGTGCCCGAATACATTGATGTACTGGCAAGGAGTGTGGAGCACTCCGCTGCAGCACAGGCGGATGCCATGCAAATGCTTAGTGCTGCAATTCAGTCACTGGCTGCCGTGATCCAATCTCAGACTGGTCTCATGCAGTCTCAGATTGAGGCCACGCAAGCACTGACTGCTGCCATCCTCGCTGGTTCGGACACATTTCCTCGGGGCTCTCACGGCGCCGCAGCAGGCCAGCAATCTGTGCTCCAGCAGATTGCTCCGGATACTGAGGTGCTGCCCTGTGGGAGTGCCAGTGTGTCGGTCGAGCAGGGAGTTGCTGTCCTCTCTCAAGATGACAGGATTCCTGCTCCCACCACTGTCACTTCCCCATTGCACTTGCCACTGCCTGTAGCCCAGACTGCTGCCGCCCATGCAGAGTTGGTGCAGTCTGCAGCCGGACCCTCCAGGCCCAGAGCTGGTCGAGGCCGTCCTTCAAGGGCATCTGTAGTCTCAGGTTCTGACAATCAGCAGCCTTCCACCAGCCTTGCTGCAGCCACTGGGGCCCCATTACAGAGGAGCAGTAGGGTGGGAAGGGGGGAAGTGGGCAAGGGAAGGAGATCACCCTCGAAGGGCAAAAAGTAGGAGGTCTGGTGAAATGTTGGGAATTTTTTTATTAAAAGCCGAGGTTTGTGTAATAACTTTAGTGTTTTGGCCACTATCTCCAGGTTGTGAAAACCAGTTATGTTAATTAATGATTTTTTGTGTTTGTTTCTATTAGTTTGTCATGAAGAAATGACACACACACAGTTTGTAAAATAAAAAAGTTTTTGTATTGAAAATGTACATGTTTGGCCTTTGGAATCATTGCTGCCTTGGCTGGCTATAGGGGTTGCGGGTTGCTTTCCATCATGTTGTTCTCCATGCCAGAAGCCATTTCCTGAGTAGGGGCCTAGAAGCGGCTTGTTATCAGTCTTTGATGGATGGCCCTTGCAGTGGCAACATTGTGCGCCTCCCTCCAGCCTTGGTGCTGCTGCTGATCATCCTTCTCCTCTTCCTCCTCCTCATCCTCCGGTGGTGCACCAAGGCCTGGTGGCATTGGCTGGGTCCTGAGGATTGCAAGGTTATGAAGAATGCAGCAGACAACTATGAAGAGGGAGACTTGCTCAGTTGAGTACTGCAGGGCTCCTTCTGAGTGGTCCAGACAGCGGAACCGTTGCTTGAGCACGCCGATTGTCTGCTCAATCATGTTCCTGGTGGCGAGATGGCTCTCATTGTACCACAGCTCAGCAGGGGTGTTGGGGTTACGGAGCGGTGTCATCAGCCAGGTGCAGAGTAGATAACCTTTGTCCCTGAGGAGCCAACCACTTGGCTGATGCGGTGCTTGGAAAAGCTCTGACTCACCAGTCTGGCGCAGGGTGAAAGCATCGTGGCTGCTGCCAGGATAGCGGGCATTGACAGCGAGTATCAGCTGCCTGTGGTCACACACCAACTGGATATTTAAGGAGTGGAACCCCTTGCGGTTTCGGAATACCTCTGCATTCTCCTGTGGTGCCCTCAATGCCACATGCGTGCAGTCAGTGGCACCCTGCACCATGGGGAAGCCCGCTATCCTCGCAAAGCCACATGCGCGTTCATGCTGTTTGGCCCGGGTCATCGGGAAAGAGATGTACTGGCGTCTCCTTTTATAGGGGGCATTTGTGACCTGCCGGATACAGCAATGGGCCACGAACTGGGAGATATTGGCGATGTCCCCAGTAGCTGCTTGAAAGGAGCCGGTGGCATAAAAGTTCAGAGCCACTGTGACCTTCACTGCCACCAACAGAGACGTCCTGGTCCTCAGTAGAGGCTGCAGATGTGGCTGCAGCAGGTGGCAGAGCTCAGTGACCACATCCTTGCTGAAGCGCAGCCTGTACAAACACTGCTCCTCAGACAAATGAATGTAGGAGAATTGCTCCTGGAATACTCTGGGAGAGTAAGGTCTCCTGTGCAGAGGCCTGTTGGCCCTTCTCCATCTGGCCATGTTTGCCATTCTCTCTCTGTGTCTCTGTGGCCTCCGATTCTGCAGGCGCAGGACGACACCCCGAATCAGTGCAGCCCCCATCGTCTCTTGAGAATCGAAGTAATGAAGGTCAAATCCAAAAGAACCTGCAAAGTGATGCTCAGTAGCCAAAACTACTTCACACAGCGTTGACTCTATGCAGAAGTCTATCTCTCAGAATCTCTCTGTCAGAATGAGTGGTGCAAAAATGTCTCCCACAAAAAAAGGCAGGAAGAGGGCGCCTTTAAATAGCGTCCCCCCAGCCCCTCACCGCCTGGAAAACGTTCCAGTCTCCCGGTCGTTGCTTGCGGCAGGCGGAAAGGAGGGGAGTGCCACTCAATATCCAGTCCGGAGCGCCACCGGGGCATTGCACGCTTGACTGACGTCACGATCTGCGGGCACAGGAGATCGGGGCGGTACAGTTTTGTGCCGCTGCAAAAACTCTGGTCAATTTCGCGAGCGGCGCAAACATCACCACGCCTGGGCGCTAGTTGCTTTGCGCTCCATTAGCGCCCTCTTAGGGCACTAACGGGAGGCACACGCAACCGAATTTTTCCCCCAACAGGTTCACAGACGAGGAATAGTTACTCGAGATTCTGGACAGCGTCAGGTGCCTATGGAACTGAACCTGAGTGAGAGTCAGCACCTTCAGGAGAGGAGGGGAGCTGAACCCCAGTGAGAGTCAGCACCTTCAGGAGAGGAGGGGAGCTGAACCCCAGTGAGAATCGGCACCTTCAGGAGAGGAGAGGACCTGAGCCCCAGTGAGAGTCAGCACCTTCAGGAGAGGAGGGGACCTGAACCCCAGTGAGAGTCAGCACCTTCAGGAGAGGAGGGGACCTGAACCCCAGTGAGAGTCAGCACCTTCAGGAGAGGAGGGGAGCTGAACCCCAGTGAGAGTCAGCACCTTCAGGAGAGGAGGGGACCTGAACCCCAGTGAGAGTCAGCACCTTCAGGAGAAAATGGAAGAAAATAGAAAACAAATAAATATGAGGGAGAATGGGGAAAAGACTATATAGAACATAGGTATAGAAATTGGATATGGTCAGGAAACGGGCGTTCTCCACTACTTAAAGGGGAGGTTCTTTGATGCAACAGCACCTCATTGTCATTCCATCTGGTCCGCCACTTGGAAGCAGAACTGACTCGGAAGAGATGGCTGAGCGGCAGCAAAGGGAGAGAGCAACACGGTTCTCAGATGTGGCTCCAGAGGCACTGGCGGTGGCTGTGCGGAGGAAGCGGGCTTGTCCTCTTCCCGCAAGCCCGTAGGAAGCCCTCGGCCCATACTTGTAGAAGGCTGTGGCAGGAGATATCTGCTTACGTGACTGCCAACAGCCTGATCCCCAGGTCCTCGATCCAATGCCGCAAGTCAGGTCAAGGTGAGTGAAGGCTTCAGCAAATGCCAAATCCCACTATCTGCAGTACCCTCCCGCCGCTCACCTACCAACAATCACTACCTTTCATCACTCATACCTCACAATCATAGCTTCAGTTCACCCTCACAACCTTACAACTACTGCAACACTCACACCCACATCTCACACCTTGCACACATTGACAGATATTCGACTATGGCAGGCACATCACCCAAAACATTGCACCACACTCACTGACACACTACCCTTTCTCTTGCAGGCTAAGGTTGCTCACAATCGCCGGGAAGAGCGGCAGACTGGCGGGGGGCAAGCCACAATACAGGCCTTGAGCCAACTGGAGGAGAGAATGCTCAACATCATTGGACGGGGAATCACTGAGGCTGTGGCAACGGAGAATTTGAAGCCCTTGGGGACAACAACTGTCTGCTCATTCCTAATCCTTCTTCTCAACCCCACTTCCCCCTCATCCCACAATCTCTTCTCACTTACAAGCTGCTGGTGCCGTATGCATGTATATCTTGCTCTACCCCCCTCCCCTCACCACAACCCGCCCTTGTGCCTTTCTGCTTTCAGAAAACCAAGAACAAGCAGCTGCAGTGCCTGTCCCCGAGGCGATGGAGGAGAGCGAGGGGGGAGAAGAAAAAGACACAGCGTCACTGCATCTGTCACTCGCAGACACCAGCTCAGAAACTGGCACTGTGCGGAATTTAGAGGGTAGTGTAGGTGTGGAATCTGCACAGGGCGAGGCACCGGGCACGAGTGGGCTGCAACAAGGCCAGGGGGGATAGGATAGCTCGGGGGCCAGCTCCTCGGTGGGCGAGTTCGTCCGCGAGTTCTGCTGTACCCGACTCAGATGAGGAGCGGCCTCGATGGGGCGGCCTTCAGAAGAAGGGTGATGGGCATGCACACTGAATTGCTAGGTGCAATGCCAAGCCTTCCAGAGAGCCTTGGTAATGTCAAGGAGCATGGAGGCGTCCGCCTCTAACATTGGCTGGGGCTTTGCGCAGAGCTTGGAGCCCATGATTTCCAGGCTGGAAATGATGGAAAACTCCAGGAGAGACCGTGTCGACCCAGACATGATTCTGCGTGTGATGGGCGATGTCGCACTGCCATTGCAGCACAGGCAGGAGCGACCCAACATCTTAGTGCTGCAGCGGAAGCGCAGACTGCTTGCTGCCACGCAAGATCAGATTGCTCTCATGCAGTCTCAGATTGCCATCACCCAAGCTCAGACTACTGCCATCGTGGCTGGGTTTACCAGCGTCGAACGGGGCTTGCAGGGTGTCGCAGCAGGCCAGCAGTCTGTCCTCCAACAGATTGCTAGGAATGCTGAGCGCCGCCCCGGGGGAATGGCAGTGGGTCTGTGGAGCAAGAACCTGGTGTCCTCAGGATGGCAGCATTCCTGTTCCCACCACTGTCACACCGCCATTGCCCTTGCCATTGCCTATCAGCCAGCCAGCCACCCCAGACTGCTGCCGCCCATGCCGAGGTGGTGCAGTCTATAGCCAGGCATTCTACATCCAGAGCAACTCGAGGTCGGCCTGCAAGGCTATCTGAAGTCTCCCCCACGGAAACTCAGCAGCCTTCCACCAACCATGTTGCAGCCACTTGGGGGAGCACTTAGTAGGAGCACGAGAGCAGGAAAGGGCACCCGAACGATAGGCACTAAGGGATTGCAAAAGGGTGATTAGTTGATATAGTATTTCTGAACTGATTATTGATACATTTATTCATTTTGTTTGGAATCTTTGTTTTGCGGTGGCTCTTATTTCAGCTTTGTGCCTAGTAGGACGCTGTGATATTCCATGACCAAGGGATGGTACGATGGGGATGTGGTTGATGAGGATGTGGTGAACAATGGGGATTTGGGGTTTCATTCACTGGAATCGGAGTCTGATGAGGCGTTCACGGACAGCCCATGCCGAAGCGGGATTTGCTGCCTGCCTCCTTCCTTCTGCTTGGTCCTCCTCCTCTTCCCCCTCCTCCTCTCCCTCGTCCTCTTCCTGAGGTGGCCCCGCAATCACTGCTGGCAAGGGCTGTGCCTTCATGATGGCCAAGTTGTGAAGCATGCAGCAGACCACCACGAAATGGGACACCCACTCCGTCAAGTACCGGAGGGCTCGTCCCGAGCGGTCAAGGCAGTGGAATCGTTGCTTCAGCAGCCCGATGGTCTGCTCAATGATGTTCCTGGTGGCAGCATGGCTCTCATTATACAAGTGCTGGGCACGAGTGCTGGGGTTGCGGAGGGGAGTCATCAGCCTGGTGCAGAGTGGATAGCCCTTGTCTCCGAGCAGCCACCCTTGGGTTTGACGTGGTGGCTGGAAGATTGCTGGCACACCAGACTGATGCAGGATGAAGACATCATGGCTGCTGCCAGGATAGCGGGCATTGACTGTCAGGATGCGCTGGGCGTGGTCGCACAACAACTGCACATTAAGTGAGTGGTAGCCTTTGCGGTAAAGGAAGTTCTTAGGATGGTTATGCAGCGCCCGCAAAGCCACGTGTGTGCTGTCGATGGTGCCCTGCACCATGGGGAAGCCCGCTATCCTGGCAAAGCTACATGCACGATCCTCCTGCTTGTTTCTGCTCAGAGAGAAGAAAACATAGTCCCTTCTCCTGGTGTAGAGCGCCTCGGCGACCTCCCAGATGCAGCGGTGGATGGCAAACTGGGAGATGTTAGCTATGTCTCCTGCTGCAGACTGGAAGGATCTGCTGGTGAAGAAATTGAGGGCCACGGTGACCTTGAGGGTCACTGGGAGAGCCGTGTTTGCCCTGCTCTGAGGCTGAAGATCTGGTTGCAGGAGGTGGTAGAGTTCTATGACTACCTCCTTGCTGAAGTGGTGCCTCCTAATACACTGCTCCTCGCTTAAGTGGATATAAGAGAAGTGTTCTCTGAAGACCCTAGTTGGATAAAGCCTCCTGTTGAGAGCCCTCCTCCTCCTCCTCTCTGTTCACATTTTCTCCTCATCCTCGTTTCCTCCGCTCCCTCTCCCAAAAACACTTGAGCGTGAAGGGGACTGCCAGCAGAGCCCCCATGACTGTGAGCAAGTGGTGTGAGCAGAAGCCTTTAAATAAGAATGAAGGCATTCTCCACTTGCTCCAACACTCCCAGTCACCTTAGAACCTTGAAAGAAGTTTATAAAACTGCTAGAGTTGCAGAAAGTTACACAGGACCAGTCAAACTGAAGAAATACGTCAGCTGCAAATTGTTGCTGATGATCCCTTTTAATAACGCTGCTGGAGCCTCCTTCCTGCTTCTCAACGCTTGCTCAGCTGGTCGCAATTAAGACAGGTTGGTAAATGGAGCGGCGCACTCCAAAATGGCAGACCGGGCATCAAGTGAGCGTGTGATGTCATGATCTGCATAATCTGCATAATGATAGCAAGCGCACACATCAGCAGTGTAGCCACCCAGCCGAATATGGCGGCCACCACGGGACCCGCCGGCAGCGGGTGGAAGTCTGGCGGCCGCCATTTTTTTTCCTGAATCGGGCCTTAACGGCTGCGCTAAACCCTCGAATTTCTAGGACACTGTGGCCTAGAAATTGGGTTGGGGCGCAAAAGTCGCCTGAGCGCAGGATTTAGCGCAGCGATCGGAGTGATACCGATCAGCAGAAATTCAGTTTCAGTGCCCCTCGAGGGACACGGGGCGAGGCTCGAGGCGCTCCGCGTCCCTCTTAGGGCACTGAAACTGATTATCGCAGCGCAACGTGCCGCAGCGCCACATGCTGCGGCACGGCACGCTGCGGTACTGCAGGCCTTCCTCCCACTGTTAAGGGGGAGGTGCCTGCAACAGCGCGATCCCCGCTCGCGAGTGCCGGCAAATGAGCCCGGCACCGAGGAGAAGTGCCGGGCTCTCGGGAAACAGCTGGCAATACCGCGGGGGGGGGGCGGTTAGGAGGCCGGGGACGGAGGTGCTGGCAGGCGGCCGCCGAAAAAGCAGCCGCCCTGCACCTCCACCTTAACTTGCGCCGCTGCCGGCACAGTAAGGCCCCGTGAACTGGGCACGGGTAGCGAGCGGCGCAACTGCGGCGTTCGCTACCAAATATCGCGAACGGGGCACGAATGGGGCGCTGCGCACACCGATGACGTCATCGGTGGCGGCGCAGCGCAAATGCCTAACGCCACCATTAGCACCCCATCTGAATATCGCGGGAGACGCAGCCAGTGGCGCTACAGCCACTGACTGCCTCTTTAGGCGCTAACAGGTGGCGCTACTCACCCAATTTCTCCCCCTGTATCCTTGAATGAAAATCTGTACTACATGAGTACAAGCACTAGGTGGAGCCATGGGAATACATTTCCCCTCAATAACTGAGTGACTCACACTGACTGCAGTAAAATAGCAATTTACACATGGAGTCATCACTAGATATACAGCTGATATGTCACGGGAATTATGTGTTTTTGTGTTAAACACAAAGAGACAGCCACTTCCTGTAAGTCAATGAGTAGCAATGAGCTCATCCTGAAGCAGCTCCAGATTGTATTGTACAAATCAGGGGTCATTCTGTGATCCTGTATTCTGGGGAGTGCCACTTTCAGGGATCAATCTCGGGAACTCACAGGCTTGGAGCCAGTGAGGCCTAAAATGTGCAGAACGCAGAATCTCCACATTGAAATCAATCAAATAAAAATCAGAGGGTTCTATAGAAAGCGTGCGATCACCACACAGAAAACCCCAGGGGTCAAAACAAAAATCCACCCATTGTATTCATATGTAGTGTATTTATATATAGTGTCTTTATATACAGTGTATTTATATATAGTGTCTTTATATACAGTGTATTATATATAGTGTCTTTATATACAGTGTATTTATATATAGTGTCTTTATATACAGTGTATTATATATAGTGTCTTTATATACAGTATATTTATATATAGTGTCTTTATATACAGTGCATTTATATATAGTGTCTTTATATACAGTATATTTATATATAGTGTCTTTATATACAGTGCATTTATATATAGTGGGGGAGAAATTCAGTTGTTAGCGCCAGCCGTTAGCGCCTTAAGAGGGCGATAAGTGGGGCGCGAACCGGCTTGCGCCCGGGCGTGGCGAGACCTGCGCCTCTCGCGAAATTGAGCAGACATTTAGCGGCGGCGCAAAACCGCAACGCCCGCTCAGCTGCACGCGCAGATCCTGACGTCATTTCATGGTGCAACGCCCTTGGGGCGCCCCGAACCGGAACTTCAGTGGCGCCCCCTCCTTTCCGCCTGGCGCTCCCAGCGACTGGAACGGTTCCCAGTCGCTGTGGGGCTGGGGGGGCGCTATTTAAAAGGGGCTCTTCCTGGCTTCTTAGTGGTAGCCATTTTGGACCACTCCTGTGAGAGAGAGAGAGATTTGCAGAGAGACAAAGGGAGAGAGCTTTCTGCATTGAGTCAGCGCTCGCACAGGTACTTCTGGCTTCAGCCCAGAACTTTGCAGTTGGATTGATTTTTCAGTGCCATAGCCTTGAGTGGCCACATATTATGGGGGCTGCAATGGGTGGAAATGTTGGGTTTCTCCATTGCATTGAGAGGGCTCAGAGACGCTGAGAGAGAGTGCCAATCATGGCCAGACGGAGGAGGTCCAACAGGCGTCGGCACAGGAGACCTTACCCTCCCAGGGTATTCCGCCAGCAGTTCTCCTACCTCAACATGTCTGAGGAGCAGTGTATTCAGAGGCTTCGATTCAGCAGGGAGGTGGTCACTGAGCTCTGCCACCTGCTTCAGACAGATCTGCAGCCTCAGCTGAGGAGCAGGACGTCTCTGTCGGTGGCAGTGAAGGTGACGGTGGCTCTCAGCTTCTATGCCACCGGTTCCTTCCAATCCGCTGCTGGGGACATTGCCAATGTCTCCCAGTTTGCGGTGCATTGCTGCATCCACCAAGTCACGAATGCCCTCTTCAAAAGGAGACGTCAGTACATTTCCTTCCCCATGACCCTGGACAAGCAGCAAGAGCGCACAATGGGATTTGCAAGAATAGCGGGCTTCCCCATGGTCCAGGGCGCCATCAACTGCACGCATGTGGCTTTGCGGGCGCCTCAAGAGGATGCCGAGGATTACCGCAACTGGAAGGGGTTCCATTCGTTGAACGTGCAGTTGGTGTGTGACCACAGACAGCTGATGCTAGCTGTCAATGCCCGCTTTCCAGGCAGCAGCCACGACGCCTTCATCCTGCGCCAGACTTCTGTGGCAGACCTTTTTGAAGCCCCGGCTCACCCAGGAGGCTGGCTTCTCGGGGACAAGGGCTATCCTCTGTGCACCTGGCTGATGACCCCGCTCTGTGCGCCCAGCACCCCTGCTGAAGAACGATACAATGACAGCCATCAAGCAACCAGGAACATCATTGAGCACACAATCGGCGTGCTAAAGCAACAGTTCCGCTGTCTGGACCATTCCAGGGGAGCCCTTCAGTACTCGCCTGAGCGAGTCTCCCATTTCGTTGTAGTGTGCTGCATGCTGCATAACCTGGCAATCCTCAGGACTCAGCCACTGCCAGCAGACATTGGAGCACCAGCAGAGGAGGAGGAGGAGGAGGAGGAGGAGCACCAAGACGGGAGGGAGGCACAAAGTGCAAGGGCTGTCCGTCAGCGGCTTATTGCAAGTTGGTTCTAGGCCTCCTCTGAGGGAATGGCTTGTGCCATTGAAAGAACATGAATGGAACGGTTCCGCAAACCCTGAGCCGGTCAAGGCAACAAATAGTTCAAAGAGCAAACATGCACAATCTGAATAAAGACAATTATTTATTTAACAAACTGTGTGCCCTTCCCGCATGACAAAGTAATACAGAGAAACCCCCAAAAAAGCAGTCAGACACATAACTGGCTCTCACAACCTGGAGACAATGAACAAAAGAGTTAACAAAAAATGACCACGATCCTCGGCCTTCACTAAAAAAATTTACAGCATTTTGCCACACCTCCTACTTTTTGGCCTTTGAGGGTGATCTGCTTCGCTTGCGAGATTGGCCCCTTCCCACCCTGCAGCTCCTCCGCAATGGGACCCCATGGCTGCAGCAAGGCTGGGGGAAGGCTGCAGAGTGTCAGAAACTGAGTCGGCAGATGCCCTTGGGGGACGGCCTGGACCAGCTCTGGGCCTGGAGGGCCCGGCTGCTGACTGCTCCAACTCTGCATGGGCGGCAGCAGTCTGTCCTACGGGTGGTGGCAGCTGCAGTGGAGGAGTGACAGTGTTGGCAGCAGTAATGCTGCCATCCTGACAGAGGACAGGCACGCCCTGGTCGGACGACACACCGGCACTCCCACGGGGCAGCACTGCAGCATGCGGAGCAATCTGCTGAAGCACAGACTGCTGGCCTTTTGCGGCGCGGTGAGGGCCCCGGCGATTTGTGCCCGATGCAGCGAGGGTGGCAGCAGTCAGTGCTCGTGTGGCCTCAATCTGTGTCTGCATCAGACCAGCCACTGACTGCATGGCACCACTAAGCACTTGCGTGGAAGCCGCCTGTGCTGCACCGAAGTCCTGGACACTGCTTGCCAGTGACTCTATGGAGTCAGGCATCCTTGCCACTGCAGCCATGAGCTCAGTGTGCCTCTGCTCCGCCTGGGCGCCCATTTCAGCGAGGAGTCGCACCTCTTCTGCGCTCACTGTAGCAGGACTGGAGGCCAGACTCTCCCTCCGGGGAGAAGGCCGCCGAGCTTCCCTAACCCCCCCGCGTTGCTGCAGCCCGCTGGGCCCCGGAGCTTCACCCTCCTCAGACCCTTCCCCCCTGCTCCCCTCCAGGGAAGACGCGCCCCCATTATGGCCATGGGCTGCCTTGGCTGAGGGTGGCACTGATGGTCCGGCTTCCTCTTCCTCCTCGCCTTCAGAATCACTCACAGTGGCAGCTTGAGGGCCCGCCTCCTCACCTGGCGATTCACCATCTGAAAGCAGGGAGGTACAAGAGTTGCTTTAGTGTGAGGACAGGGCGGCAGCAAGGGAGGCATGAGTGCTGCAATGCACTGTATTGGTTCAATAGTGGCAAAGGATGCTGGTGTGAGGCACAAGTGGAAGGAGAGAGGTGAAAAGGTGATGACCTTACCATTGCTGTCCAGAACGGAGTCGGCATCTCCAGTGGCGACGGGGCCAATCAGCCGGCCTGCCATAATGCGCTGGACTTGCTGCTCCAGATCGCTGAGGTTTTTAAGGTGAGGCCGGCCTCCCCCGGTCCGTTGCTGCTGCCTCCTATTGTGGGCCAGCTTGCCCTGCAAGAGAAAGGATGGGCTCTGAGTACAGTGTGAAGCCCTGATCTTGGCTGCACTGCCTCCCATGGTCGAATAGCCCTTACAGTGTGAAGCCCTGATCTTGGTTGCACTGCCTCCCATGGTCGAATAGCCCTTACAGTGTGAAGCCCTGATCTTGGCTGCACTGCCTCCCATGGTCGAATAGCCCTTACAGTGTGTAAAGTGGTGAATGTGCATGTGAGTTTCATGAAAGCCCCATAGGTGTTGGATGAGGGCTGGCCATTGGGGCTTTCAGGACCCTTTGGCCATAAAGTGAGGTGCACATGCAGGGACGAAGAGGATACTGGAAAGGGTACTCACCCTGACAACCCGAGTGAGGTCGTTGAACTTCTTCCTGCATTGCACAGGGGTCCTAGGTACCATGCTGCTGGAGGTCACTCTGTGAGCCACCTCCCTCCAAGCTTTGCGGTAGTCGGTGGGCAGCGGCCTCCTGCCAGTGTCCGGATACAGGATAGATTGCCTGTGCTCCACTGCGCCAACCAGAACCTGCAGGGCCCCCTCACTGAACCGCTGCGCTCACTCCCTGGCCCTCTCCATGGTCCTAGGCGTTAGAATGTGGCAGCAGGTCTGTCCAGGCCGAGAATCAGGGCTCCAATGTGCAGGGTGTGGCTGCAATCCAAATCGACCCCCTTTAAGAGCTGACCGGCGCCAGCATGTCTGCCTGCAATCGCTAACTGGCCGCACCTGCGCTGCGCCCGCCCTCGGTGGTAGCGCCTCGCTTCTCCGGCTTAGCGCCTTAGGACAGTCGTGCAGCGCCTGCTTTAGCGCTCCAAGCACCTCTTGGGGCGAAGCAGGTCAATTTCGCTGAAGGTGGCGATAATTTGCGCTGGGTGCTAAATTTCACACCTGCTCGACTATAACGCCCCAAACGTGGCGATACTGAATTTCTAGGCCAGTGTCTTTATATAGTGTATTATATATAGTGTCTTTATATACAGTGCATTTATATAGTGTATTTATACACTATTTATATGTAGTGTATTTTATTTTGTATTTATATATAATGCATTTATATATAGCGTCTTTATATGTGATGTATTTATATGCAGTGTATTTAAGTAGAGTATATTTATTATATATATATATAGGGCTAAAAATTAAATAGCCCCTGAAAACGGGCGCGGGGATCACAATGTATGATTAACCCGTGCCCGTTCAAAGTAATGCTTTGTGCTGTTCAAACTTTCTTGCTGCCTGCTAATTATGATAGTGGCGTGTAGCCCAGTACTAAACACGCTACTGAGTGGCTGAATGCTCAGCAAGGGGCCCAAGTTTGTGCGAGGCTAGCACCAATTAAAGCTAGCCTGCAGTTTTTAAAGCCAGCCTGCACCTCTTAAAGGGGAGGTGCATTCTGGCTGTAGCAGGTACTGGAAGTCATTGTAGAGGAGTGTGTGACCTACAGGAAGTGTGAAGATGGTGCAACATGACAGAGAGGGCTCCCAGATTTTCGGATGCAGCACTGAGACCCTGGTGCAGGAGGTGGTCAGGAAGAGATGTCCTGTATCCACAGGGGGCCAGGAGACCCTCCAGACAGACACTGAGAAGGGAATGGGAGCATATAGCCGTCGCTGTCAATGCAAGCAGTGTAGGCCCAAGGACCTGGATGCAGTGCAGGAAGAAGTTTAATGACCTCACACGAGTGGCCAAGGGCAGTGAATTCAACTTCAAATGCCATATCCCACAAACTGCACCACTAGCCTCACAAACTGCTCAATTCACCACACCCCCATTACTCACCTACCAGCAATCTCTACCCATCACGACTCATTCCTCACATTCAAACGCTGCATCTCACCCTCACACACTTATCCCTGCCTCAAGCCTCACACCCACATCTCACAGATTGCACACTGCCAGCTATTCAACCATGACAGCCACATCAGCCAAACACAGTGAACCACACTCACTGACACGCTTCACCCAAACACAGTGAACCGCACTTACTGACACGCTTCACCTAAACACATTGCACCACACTCACTGACACGCTTCACACTCACTGACACGCTTCACCCAAACACATTGCACCACACTCACTGACACACTTCACCCAAACACATTGCCCCACACTCACTGACACACTTCACCCAAACACATTGCACCACACTCACTGACACACTTCACCCAAACACATTGCACCACACTCACTGACACACTTCACCCAAACACATTGCACCACACTCACTGACACACTTCACCCAAACACATTGCACCACACTCACTGACACACTTCACCCAAACACATTGCACCACACTCACTGACACACTTCACCCAAACACATTGCACCACACTCACTGACACACTTCACCCACATTGCACCACACTCACTGACACACTTCACCCAAACACATTGCACCACACTCACTGACACACTTCACCAAAACACATTGCACCACACTCACTGACACACTTCACCCAAACACAGTGAACCATATTCACTGACACACTTCATCCAAACACAGTGAACCACACTCACTGACACACTTCACCCAAACACAGTGAACCACACTCACTGACACACTTCCCTCTTGCAGAACAAGGTGGCTCACAATCGAAGGCAGCGGCCGATAACCAGAGGGGGGCAGGCGTGTCTCCATATCCTAAGCCCACTTGAGGAGACAGTGCTCAGCATAATTGGAGTGACTGTAACTGAAGCCGTGGCCAGCAGCGGCGCTGAAACCATTGAAGATGACGGTATGCTCATACCTAATCCCACTTCCCTCTCATCCCACAATCTCTGCTGATTTACAAGCTGCAGATGGTGTAAGCATGCACCTCTTGCTTCCCGCCCTTAACCCCTCACCACAAGCCTACCCTTGGGCCTTTCTCATTTCAGAGACACAAGAAATCCCACCTGGCCAGGTGGTGGTGCAAAAGGAAGAGGAGAGTGATGATGAAGAAGAAACACCGTCACTCGATCTGACAGTCGCAGCCACCAGCTCAGATACTGGCACTGCGCGGACTTTAGAGGGAAGCTTAGAGGCGGGATCTGCACGTGGTGAGTCACTGGGCACAAGTGGCCTGCAGCCCGGGCAGTGGGAAAGAGTAGTGCAGGTGGCAGCTCCCCGGAGGCCGAGGTCGCACATGAGTTTTGCGGCGCAGGACTCAAATGAGGACTTCGATGGGGCGGCCTACAGAACAAAGCTGATGGGTATGCACAACAAAATGCTTGGTGCATTGGCAGGCCTACCAGAAATCCCAAAGGCAATGTCAAGGAGTATGGAGGAGTCCAGCTTCAACCTTGCACAGGGCTTTGCTCAGAGCTTGCAGCCCATCCTTTCCAGCGTGGAAGGGGTGGGCGGATCCATTACACACTTGTGGACCCAAACATGATGCAACGTCTGATGGCTGATGTCTCAGCTTCCATTGCAGCACAAGCAGAAGCCACCCAAAGTCTGGGTGCTGCAATGGAAGCTCAGTCTGAATTCATGCAAGCTCAGCTTGCTGCCACGCAAGCACAGACTGCTGCCATCATGGCTGTGACATCCTGAAAGGGGCTTGCAGGATGTCACAGCAGTGCAGCAATCTCTCCTCCAACAGATTACTAGGATTGCTGAGGTGCCGCCCCGGGGGAGTGGCAGTGGCTCCATGGAGCATGAACCTGCTGTCCTCTCCCAGGATGACAGCATTCGTCCTCCCACTACTGCCATGCTGCCAGTGCGCTTGCTGTTGCTGGTTAGCCAGACTGCACAGACTGCCCATGCCGAGGTGGTGCAGTCCGAAGCCGAGCCTACTAGGCCCATAGCTGCTCGAGGTTGTCCTGCAAGGCCATCTGCAATCTCCTCCACTGAAAGTCAGCAGCCTTCCACCAACCATGCTGCAGCCACTGGGGTAGCACTGCGTAGGAGCACTAGGACAGGCAAAGGCACACTGAAGACAGGTACTAAGGGAATGCACAAGGGTGAATAATTGACTTTTGAATGAAATATCGTAATGGTTTGATTCATAAAATTGGTTTGGTATGTTTGTTTTGTGGTGGCTTTTATTGTAGCATTGTGGCCAAGAGGACACTGTGATGGTCAGTAACAGAGGGGAGGTAAGGAGTGGGACTATTGTTGAATGTGGAATTAGGGTTGCGTTCACCGCAGTCGGATGAGTCGATTACGGACAGCCCAGGCAGAAAGGGGCTGTCTGGGTTACCTCCTCCCTTCTGCCTCCTCCTCCTCTTCCTCCTCTTCCAACCTCCTCCTCAGCTGGTCACCGTATGCCTGATTGCAAGGGCTGTGCCCTCCTGATGGCGAGTTTGTGGAGCATGCAGCAGACCACGACAAATCTTGAGACGCGCTCTAGTCCAGGTAGTGGAAGCGTTGTTTAAGGACACTAATGGTCTGCTCGATCAGATTCCATGTGGCAGCACGGCTTTGGTTATATGCATGCTGCCCACGTGTGCATGGGTTGTGCAGCAGAGTCATGAGCCAGCTGGTCAGCAGATAGCCCTTGTCATCCTGTAGCACCCTCTGGATTGTTGCAATGGTGCAAATGCTGATGGTACAGCGGACTGCCACAGAATGAAGGCATTATGGTTGCTGCCAGGATACCGAGCATTGACCTGCCCGATGCGCTGAGTATGGTCGCCCACCAGCTGGACATTGAGGGAGTGGAATCCCTTCCGGTTGCGATACATCTCCGAATTGAGATGCGGCGCCTGCAAAACGAAGTGTGTGCAGTCAATGGCACCCTGCACCATAGGGACGCCTGCTATCCTGGCAAAGCTGCTTCTCTCTGGCAAGAGAGAATGAATTGTATTCAGCTCTCCTTGCATACAGAGCCTCACTCACCTCCCTTATACAGGAGTGGACGGTGAACTGGGAGATGTTACAGACATCGCCTGCTCCAGCCTGGAAGGAGCCTGATGCGAAGAAATTCAAGGCCACGGTCACCTTTCCAGCCACTGGCAATGCCCTCCTTGCCCTGGACTGAGGCTGCAGGTCTGCCTTCAGCAGGTGGCAGATTTCAGTGAGCACCTCCTTAGTAAAACGGAGACATCACAGGCACTGTTCCTCGCTGAGGTTGAGGTAGGAGAATTGTTCCCTGAAGACCCTGGGTGGATATGGCTTCCCGCTGAGAGGCCTTCTCCCCCTACTCCTCCTCCCTCTTCCAGCAGCATGTCCTGCTCTGTGCCACCTCTGCTCATTCTCCCTGTCATGCTGCAGGCCAAGGGGGATACAAACTACTGCACCCATGTCTGGGAGCAACTGGTCTGAGCAGACCCCTTGCGAGTCAGTACCAAGTCCTTGAGCACGTGCCACACCACTCCTTGTAGACTTTAGGCAACTTTAAAGAATTCTAGAAAGCACCAAACACTTTATAAACTCAGCAACAGCTAGTAGAAATCAATCAACAATGAACCTGTAAGTAGATGATGATCCCTTTAAATAGCGCTGGTGTGGGGGTCCTTCCTACTGCTGAACGCATGTTCAGTTGTGCGCGATTAGCTCCAGCGTTGAGATCGGAAATGGCAGTGCTGCCGTCAAATCAGCGTTACACGCTGATTGACATCATGATCTGCCTACTCTGCATACTTACAGCACGCGCTGTAATGCCCTCATAAAAATGGCGTCCGGCGTGGCCCGCACCAGAATTGTGCACGTGCTGCTCAGACGTCAATTCAGCACCCGAACCAAATTTTTAGCCCATAGTTTCTTTATATATAATATATTGATATTATGTAGTATATTTATATATAGTGCATTTAAATATAGTGTATTATTATAGTATTATATACTGTGTTTATATACAGCACATTTATAAATAGTGTATTTATATATAATGCACTTATGTATAGTGTAATATATATTATGTACTATACAAGTGTCTTTATATATAGTATATATTTATATATCGTGCATTTACAGGGTGCATTTAAAGATAGGGGCCCAGAAATTCGGGTCGGGGGCTTCCCGTGGGTGCAAGCCCCCGACCTGCACTTACCTAGCGTGCCAGCCGTTGAGCTGTGGGCCCCCGTGGGATTCCGATCCTGGGCCTCCTCCAACTGCCGGTGCGCAGTGCTTGCGTATCCCAGGGGCGCAGTTAGTTTGATGCGTCCCCTGGGATCACGTGGGCCATGGAGAGCCAATGGTAGCAGGGAATGCTTCATTCATAAGTTTGACAACCTGTCAAACCTATAAATACGATAAGCCCCAAAACATTACTAAATCTTTAAATACATTTTTTTTTAAATCACATTTTTAAAATAAACTATAAATTATATGAAATAACTATTTTAAACAATATTTTAAATTTTTGAAAAAATTAATTACATTTTCTAACGGGGCTAAAAATAAACTTACCTTTCTTTTAAAAATAATAAACCTGTGGAAAAAATGTTTTAATTTTAATTAATTCACCACTTACCTTGTAAAAAAGCCTTGCGCCTGCTTTTTAAAAGTGTAACTCTTGGAGACTTACCCTCCCGGAGAAACCTGCAAAAAACCCGTAAGTTTGATGCGCACGCGCAGCCTCTCCTGCGCACGCATTCCACCTCTTAACCCCTTCTTTCAGGGGAACGCAAGTGCTGGTTTCCCGCGCATGCGCAGTGCATGCATGACACCGGCACTTCCATTGGGCTTACGGGTGAGTACCCCATGCGTACTCACCCGTGGAGACCCGAATTTCTGGGCCAGGGTATTTATATTATGTAGAGGGGGTGATATTGGTTTTAGGTGTGAAACAGTTCTATTTAGTTAGCACTGCTTTAAGGTAATTGCAGGCCTGCTCCACTCCGGGCAGCCCAGTTTCCCAGAGGAGTCCTAAAACAGGTCTAAACCCTCATTAACATATGCAAGAGGCGGCACATCTGTTTTAGGTGGCTGCCTGAGACGCCTGAAAAATCGTCTGACCCAATATGGAGTCAGATCCATTTCTGGAGCCCTTGGGCACCTGGTGCTTTTGACCCTCGTTGGTCCAGTTTCTCCCCCTTCTACTTTAGTTAACATTGCTTTAAGACTCAGCGGACACCCAAGTGCTAATAGCAGGAAATTCTGTGTCTAACTTTATTTGCATAATGATTCATAGTTCCAGTTGCAAACTCTGCTGATTCTATTATATAATGTATTTATATAGTTTATATAGCATATTTATATAGTAATTTATATGTAGTGTATTTATATAATGCACTTATATAGTTTATATGGTGTATTTATATACAGTGGGGTAGAGTTTCCCTGGGGATCCCCTGATCTCACACTGTTTCTTCAGGGTTATGGGGGTGATTGGAAGAACCCCAGTGGACATTCTACCCCGGTGTATTTGAATAATCTATATATATATAGATTTATGTATAGTGCAGTTATATAAGCACTCCCAAGTCAGGTATGTCTGCATATCTGCTCTGGACTGCCCCAGTTGAACAGCTGTCAGAGTGAAGATATTCCCCGATTCCACACTCCCAGCAAGTGGCAATGCAGGACAGGAGTGTGGACTGGAGAATCGGCTCGAAAGGGTTGTACCCCAGGTTAGGTCTGCATGTCCCTGAAGCATGGCTGCCTGTTGGACTCACAGGGTCGATGAACCTCCCCATATATCTACTGTTCCAGTTCAGGTACCACAAGTGACAGGCTACTGAACCACCAGGTCCCCTGAATGAGCTTTATTTAGTCAATTCTGGGGGAACTTAGGTCATTTGAAGTAGAATACTGGGATGGCTGGACAAGGCCGTGGTAAAGGCTGGGGGAAGAAAAAGAAAACAAATGACTTGCATTTCTATAGCACCTTTCACAACTTCAGGATGTTCCAAAACGCTTTACATCCAATTAAGTACATTTGATGTGTAGTCTCTGTTGTAATGTGGGAAACGCGGCAGCCAATTTGCACACAGCACGCTCCCGCAAAGAGCAATGTGATAATGATCAGATAATAGCCTAGAAATTCGGTGGGCTGTGTTGTGTATGTACCTTTAAGAGAATAACTGTTCTCAGACTGCAGTACCGGCAGTGACCACCCCTGTATAAAAGGCGCTAGAGAGCCTCTGTTTTGTTAGATTCGTTTATGCCTTTCACCAGTAAAGTTCTGTTTGTTTCTCTCCTGCTAGTCCGTGTCTCAATCATTCACGGATTTAACACTGGCGACGAGTTAGAAACGAACTTACCTGCAACTCAGCAGCAGCTCCGACGAAGTGTTGAAGGTCGGAGCCAGAAGAAAGAAAAAAAAAAAAAAAATAGGCCATTGAAACTCGAGAAACGGGCGTTGACCGTCAATCATCGATTTCAAAACTTGCAGGAGAGACTGTCCAGAGCCAGGCTGGGTTCCTCGGTCCGTGGTTTCCCAGCTAATCGGGCTGGTGGCAGGTAGTGCTCTGATCCTTCCTGGGCTGCAACGGGGCCGGGCAGCGAGTCGGGAAGCAAGGAGAGAGAGAGGGTGAAGCATACAGGGCGCGGCCGGTGTTTCAAAGCTGGGCAGCGTTCAGACCTCAGAAGAGGGAGGGAAGTGTCCCAGAGGGTCCGCTCCACGACGGGAAGATAATAAAAGAAAACAAATTAATATTTAACGCGCAGGAAACCGTGGAAAGCAGCGCTAACAACAGCGGGGAAGAAGGAAAAGCGCAGGAGGCGCCATTTTGTTAAATCGGAGAAGAAGGCAAAGCGCGGGAGGCGCCATTTTAGATTTGCAAGATGCCGAAGACTGGCTGTATCACTGCTTTTGATAATACATTAGAGGACTGGACCACGTATGTGGAAAGAGTAGAGGTATATTTCGAGGCAAACGATATAGCGGAGGGGAAAAAGGCATCGGTATTGTTAAACTTAATGGGCGCTAGAACGTACGGCCTATTGCGGGACCTGATTACTCCAGCCAAACCGAAGGCGAAGAGTTTTAACGAAATTGTTGCTGTTCTACAGGAGCACTTAAACCCTGCACCGCTGTTGATAGCAGAAAGATTTAAATTCCACAGGAGAACTCAGCACACAGATGAGAGCAATGCTGAGTATCTTACGGAACTACGCAAGCTATCAAAGCACTGCCAGTTCGGAGCAGGACTGGCAGATACCCTACGGGACAAATTTGTCTGTGGACTCCTGAGTGAAGGAACACAGAAGAAGTTACTCACAGAAAAAGAGCTGACGCTAGATAAGGCTTTCAGCGTGGCAATATCGTATGAAGCAGCAGCCAGGGGAGCTGCAGAAATTCAACAAAAACCACAGGAATACGGCACCCACGAAATGACACGGGGATTTGCAAAATGTTATCGCTGCGGCAGAACTAACCATGACCAGAAGGACTGCTGGTCCAAAGACAAAATATGCAGACAATGCGGAAAGATTGGACACATTGCACGAGTTGCTAGGTCTGGGAAGAAGACCAGCGACAACAAAAAGGCTACTAAGGAACCGTACAAGAAAGTACAAAAGATGACGGACAGTAGTTCCGAAGACCAGATGAACAATAGTGAATCCGGAAACAGAAGACTAAGCTGTCTCAAACTTCACAATGTAATCGCAAAAGAGGATCACCGAACCATTTGGGTCACTCTCACGATAGCAGGGTCCCAAGTTAAAATGGAATTGGATACAGGATCAGCGCTAACCGTCATGAATCGACGAGACTACGAGCGGCTATTTTCACACATACCCTTGAGAGAGACATCCATCGTCTTGACGACATATACGGGGCAAAAAGTATACCCCAGAGGAAAAATAAGGGTGCCTGTCGAATACAATGGCAAGAAAATACGGAAATTGTATCTCTACATACTGCCAAATGGTGGACCACCGTTATTGGGACGGGAATGGATCAGGAAGATAAACTTAGATTGGCATTCCATTCATGCAATGACGGTGGATGGTAAAAAAGATGAAGACGTCACTCCTGGATGATTGTCAACAATCTTAGCTAACGCCAAAGAGGTATTTCAACAAGAACTGGGCACGCTTAAAGGCGTAACCGCCTCGATAAAAATAGAAGAGAATGCAGTTCCCAAGTTTTTCAAAGCGAGACCGGTACCATATGCAATTCGCCCAGCCATCGAGGCAGAGCTGGAGAGTCTGGAGAAGGCGGGCGTGTTGTCTAAGGTCGACTGGAGCGAGTGGGTGACACCCATCGTTCCTGTCATGAAGAAAACGTTAACCAATAAGTCCGGAGAGCCAAGGAAGATTCGCATCTGTGGGGATTTCAAGGTGACGGTGAACCCTGTCCTTCGCACAGTACAATATCCTCTTCCAAGGATAGAAGACATCTTCGCCTCGCTGTCTGGAGGGAAGCGTTTTACAAAAATTGACCTAGCACAAGCATATTTGCAGATGGAGGTTGAAGAGTCCTCTAGGAAGTATCTCACGATAAACACTCACAAAGGTCTTTACCAGTATCATCGATTGGTATTCAGAGTAGCATCGGCTCCGGCGATATGGCAAAGAGCGATGGAACAAGTCCTGCAAGGGATTCCGGGGACTCAGCGTTACTTGGACGACATCCTTGTAACAGGTGAAGATGACAGTGAACACCTTACCAACCTAGAACAGGTGCTCACTAGACTACGGGAACATGGGCTGCGAGCCAACCGCCCCAAGTGCGAATTTTTTAAGAAACAGATATCGTATTGTGGCCACGTGATTGATGAAGAGGGGTTACATAAGTCCCCTGACAAAATTGAAGCAGTTGTTAAGGCCCCAGCGCCTGAAAATGTGTCGCAGCTGAGGTCATTCCTCGGGTTGGTGAATTACTATCATAAGTTTTTGCCAAATTTGTCGACAATTCTGCACCCACTGAACGCCCTGCTACGAACGGGGGTAGCATGGAAATGGAGCGATGATTGTAAGCGTGCTTTTCAGAAGAGTAAGGACTTAATCACTTCAAAGGAAGTATTGGCTCACTACAACCCAGCACTGCCAATCAGGCTGGCGTGTGATGTGTCTCCCTACGGCATTGGGGCGGTACTGTCACATAAATTCCTTGATGGTTCGGAGAGGCCGATAGCTTTTGCGTCACGTTCGTTAACTTCTGCCGAGCGTAACTACGCCCAGATTGACAGAGAGGCCCTCAGCCTAGTGTGGGGGGTGAAGAAGTTCAATCACTATCTGCACAGTCAAAAATTTACTCTGCTAACCGATCATCAACCTCTTGTCTCCATTTTCAACCCTCAGAAGGGCGTACCGATAATGACAGCACAACGGCTGCAGAGATGGTCCCTTTTCCTAGGGGCACACCAATATGACATCGAGTACAAAGGAACTAAACAGCATGGAAATGCTGATGGATTGTCACATCTACCGTTGCCGACGGTGGAAGAAGAAGACCTTGCAGTGGATCCAATGGAGTTATTCCACTTGACCATAGTCGAATGTCTCCCTGTGACGAATGCAAACATAGAAAAGGAAACACGGAATGACCCGACACTATCACGGGTCTATGATTTAACGGTGAAGGGATGGCCAGCACATGGCGAACCACTGCTGCCAGCATTCTCGCCGAGAAGAGAACAGCTGTCAGTGTGCAGAGGAACCTTGATGTGTGGATCCAGAGTAGTAATTCCACCTAAGTTGACGGATAGAGTGCTCAATGAGCTTCATGAGGGTCATCTGGGTGGGGTAAAAATAAAGAGCTTAGCCAGAGCGTTTGTGTGGTGGCCGGGAATCGATAGAGAAATCGAAGAGATGACCAAGAGCTGTGCAGGATGCCAGAAGGTCCAAAACGCCCTACCACAAGCTCCTCTGCATCCATGGGAGTGGCCCTCATCTCCATGGCAAAGGGTGCACATTGATTTGGCGGGTCCCTTCATGGACTCGATGTTTTTAATTGCGGTGGATGCACATTCAAAGTGGCCAGAGGTAATAAAAATGTCCTCAACCACCACGGAAAAAACTATCACAGTTTTACGAACCATATTTGCCAGGAATGGGCTGCCTGAACAGATTTGCTCTGACAATGGACCACAGTTTGTGTCTGAAGAGTTCCGGAGGTTCTTAAAGAACAATGGTGTTAAGCATTACACATCCGCCCCATATCATCCAGCCACTAATGGATTGGCCGAGAGGTTTGTCCAAACATTCAAGAAGGCTATCAAGGCAATGTGTAATGAAGATATACCCCTACAACACAAGGTGGACAACTTCTTGTTTGCCTACCGGAATGCGACACATGCGGTTACCAACCAAACTCCAGCCATGATGTTCTTCAATCGAAGACTACGATGCCGCTTGGATTTGGTTAAGCCAAACGTCCGAAGAGATGTGGAGAACAGGCAGTTTCAGAATATGAATGAAAGGCCGACCAGGAGTTTTAAGATAGGTCAACCAGTTTTGGCCTGGGACTACCGCACTGAGAAATGGCAGCCAGGAACGATTTGTACACGACAAGGACCTCTCATGTATACCATGGACGTTGGGGAGAGCATTGTAAGACGACATGCTGACCAGATTCTAGAGTCACTGGAAAACGTCAACTCCACACCACGATCTGATACACCTGGTAATGAAATCGACGTTCCAATTGCAGCTACCGCAGGCCCGGTAATATTGGAAGCAGATGAACCAAACAATGACATTGATTCCGACTCAACATTGCCAGAAGAACCTGATACCCCAAAGAGGCGTTATCCAGACAGAATCAGGAAGTCTCCTCAAAGACTGAACTTATAATTGCTTAAACTTAACCAATGTATCTAGCAACAGTAATTGTGATTGTAATTCGTTATCATTAGTTGTTAAATGAATGTTATGTACTGTTTATCTAAAAGGGGAGGAATTGTTGTGTATGTACCTTTAAGAGAATAACTGGTCTCAGACTGCAGTACCGGCAGTGACCACCCCTGTATAAAAGGCGCTAGAGAGCCTCTGTTTTGTTAGATTCGTTTATGCCTTTCACCAGTAAAGTTCTGTTTGTTTCTCTGCTGCTAGTCCGTGTCTCAATCATTCACGGACTTAACAGGCTGTGCCACCAGTTAGCGCCTAAAGAGGGCACTCAGTGGCTTTAGCGCCACTGGCCATGCCTTTCGTGAAATTTAGTGGGGCGCTAATGGCGGCGTTAGCCTGTAGCGCTGCGCCGCCACCGATGATGTCGGCTGTGTCCCAAGAGCCCGGCACTTCTCCTCGGTGCCGGGCTCTTTTGCCGGCACTCGCGATCGGAGATCACGCTGGTGCAGGCCCCTCCCCTTTAAGAAGGGGAGGAAGGCCTGCAGTACCGCAGCGCGCCGTGCCGCAGCGTGTGGCGCTGCGGCACGTTGCGCTGCGATATTCAGTTTCAGCGCCCCAAGAGGGACGCGGAGCGCCTCGAGCAGCGCCCCGCTTCCGTTTGGGGCGCTCAAACTGAATATCCCGCTGGTGCTCCCGGCTCCTTCTGGGGCGGGACTTCCGGCGCCCAGGCGATCTTGGCTCCCCAAACGGGGCGCCACCGAATTTTTAGGCCAATCTGTTTTAGTGATGCTGATTGAGGGATAAATATTGTCCAGGACACCGGGGAGAACTCCCCTGCTCTTCTTCGACATAGTGCCATGGGATCTTTTATGTCCACTTGAGCGAGCAGACCATTTAACGCCTCATCCGAAAAATGGGGAGGATTCACATTTGTGATCATTGTCCAGGGACACCTGCTGGAAAGTGTGCATATGCGGGATGAGGACTGGATCAGGCTATGATGCCCTCTACAGTCGAATAACCTACTGACACTTTAGAGTCTGGGCTCCGACATGAAGAGTGGCCACTTGGTGAGGTACTGGAGGGCAGCCAGCATGGAATCGTGCCCCAGCAGGAGTCAGTACCTTCAGGAAAGGAGGGGGGAAATTAGAAAAACACTGATCAGGCCAGCGAAGGTGGCATTCAAAAAGAGCGAAGCTGAAAGAAAATGCAACATTCACCCACGCAATAAATTGTTTCACAATGTGTCTATCAGGTAAGATTCAAGTGAAGCAAAACCAAGTACAGACCATATGGGGACAAGACGAGCGGAGGAGTAATTATCGGTATTCGCAAAGCCCAGTGTTGGCTGATGTTCTTGGATCAAAGCCAACCTTCTATCACCTCTTCAGTTTTAGGCAGAGAGAGCCCTGGAACAAACCATCTTTTGCCACATCACCTACACTCCGTTAATTGGCACAGACAAAGTTTTCAAGCAAGAAATAAATTGGAAAAAGTCAAGGATGAAAATCAACCATTGAGTCCCATCGAAGCTGATCCCTCCAATACGCCAACTCACCCAACTCACACAGCCCAGAATCCTACTCACACAACCCAACATAAGAAATAGGAGCAGGAGTAGGCATTCGGCCCCTCGAGCCTGCTCTGCCATCCAATAAGATCATGGCTGATCTTCTACCTCAACTCCACTTTCCTGCACTATCCCCATATCCCCATATCCCTTAATATCCAAAAATCTATCGGTCTCTGTCTTGAATATACTCAACGACTGAGCCTCCACAGCCCTCTGGGGTAGAGAATTCCAAAGATTCACCACCCTCTGAGTGAAGAAATTTCTTCTCATCTCAGCCCTAAATGGCCGACCCCTTATTCTGAGACTGTGACCCCTGGTTCTAGACTCCCCAGCCAGGGGAAACATCCTCCCTGCATCTATCCTGTCAAGCCTTGTAAGAATTTTGTATGTTTCAATGAGATCACCTCTCATTCTTCTAAACTCTAGAGAATATAGGCCTAGTCTACTCAATCTCTCCTCATAGGACAATCCCCCCATCCCAGGAATCAGTCTGGTGAACCTTCGTTGCACTCCCTCTATGGCAAGTATATCCTTCCTTAGGTAAGGAGACCAAAATTGTACACAATACTCCAGGTGTGGTCTCACTGGAACTCTATATAATTGCAGTAAGACGTCTTTACTCTTATACTCCAATCCTCTTGTAGTAAAGGCCAACATACCATTTGCTTTCCTAATTGCTTGCTGTACCTGCATGTTAACTTTTTGTGATTCATGTACAAGGACACTCAGGTCCCTCTGAACACCAACATTTCCCAATCTCACCATTTAAAAAATACTCTGCTTTTCTATTTTTCCTACCAAAGTGGATAACTTCACATTTCTCCACATTATATTCCATTTGCCATGTTCTTGCCCACTCACTTAGCCTGTCTATATCCCCTTGAAGCCTCTTTGCATCCTCCTCACAAATTACATTCCCACCCAGCTTTGTATCATCAGCAAACTTGGATATATTACATTTGGTCCCGTCATCCAAATCATTGATGTAGATTGTGAATAACTGAGACCCAAACACTGAACCTTGCAGTACCCCACTGGTTACAGCCTGCCAACCCGAAAATGACCTGTTTATTCCTACTCTCTGTTTTCTGTCCGTTAAACAATTCTCAATCCATGCTAGTATATTACCCCCGATCCCATGAGCCCTCATTTTGTTTAATAACCTCTTGTGTGGCTCCTTATCGAATGCCTTGTGAAAATCCAAATACACCACATCCACTGGTTCCCCCTTATCTATTCTGCTCGTTACAACCTCAAAAAACTCGAACAGATTCGTCAAACATGATTTCCTTTTCAAAATCTGTGTTGACTCTGCCCAATCCTATTATTATTTTCTAAGTGCCCTGTTGCCATCCCCTTAATAATAGATTCTAGCCCAACATCCCACTCACCCAGTCCATCATCACACTAACCCAGCCCAACATCCCACTCACCCAGCCCAACCTCCCACTCACCCAGCCCAACCTCCCACTCACCCAGCCCAACATCCCACTCACCCAGCCCAACATCCCACTCACCCAGCCCAACATCCCACTCACCCAGCCCAACATCCCACTCACCCAGCCCAACCTCCCACTCACCCAGCCCAACATCCCACTCACCCAGCCCAACATCCCACTCACCCAGCCCAACATCCCACTCACCCAGCCCAACACCCCACTCACCCAGTCCAACATCACACTCACCCAGCCCATCTCACTCACCCAGTCCATCCCACTCACCCAGCCCAACATCCCACTCGCCCAGGTCCCAGAGGGGGGGGGGGGGTGTCAGTATTTACAGAAGGTCCCTGGGAGTGTGTCAGTATTTACAGGGGGTCCCTGGGGGTGTGTCAGTATTTACAGGGGTCCCTGGGAGTGTGTCAGTATTTAAAGGGGGTCCCTGGGAGTGTGTCAGTATTTACAGGGGGTCCCTGGGTGTGTGTCAGTATTTACAGGGGGTCCCTGGGGGTGTGTCAATATTTACAGAGGGTCCCCGGGGGTGTGTCAGTATTTACAGAGGGTCCCCGGGGGTGTGTCAGTATTTACAGAGGGTCCCCGGGGGTGTGTCAGTATTTACAGAGGGTCCCTGGGGGGGGGGGTGTCAGTATTTACAGGGGGTCCCTGGGAGTGTGTCAGTATTTACAGAGGGTCCCTGGGAGTGTGTCAGTATTTACAGGGGGTCTCTGGGAGGGTGTCAGTATTTACAAGGGGTCCCCGGGGGTGTGTCAGTATTTACAGGGGGTCCCCGGGGGTTTGTCAGTATTTACAGGGGGTCCCTGGGGGGGTGTCAGTATTTACAGGGGATCCCTGGGAGTGTGTCAGTATTTACAGGGGGTCCCTGGGAGTGTGTTAGTATTTATAGGGGGGTCCCTGGGAGTGTGTCAGTATTTACAGGGGTCCCTGGGAGTGTGTCAGTATTTATAGGGGGTCTCTGGGAGTGTGTCAGTATTTATAGGGGGGTCTCTGGGCATGTGTCAGTATTTACAGGGGGTCCCTGGGGGTTTGTCAGAATTTACAGGGGGTCCCTAGGGGTGTGTCAGTATTTACAGGGGGTCCCTGGGGGGGTGTCAGTATTTACAGGGGTTCTTTGGGAGTGTGTCAGTATTTATAGGGGGGTCTCTGGGGGTTTGTCAGTATTTACAGGGGGTCCCTGGGGGTGTGTCGGTATTTACAGGGGGTCCCTGGGAGTGTGTCAGTATTTACAGGGGGTCCCTGGAGGTGTCAGTATTTACAAGGGGTCCCTGGGAGTGTCAGTATTTACAGGTGACCCCCGGGGGTGTTTCACTATTTACAGGGGGTCCCTGGGGGTGTGTCAGTGTTTACAGGGGGTCCCTGGGTGTGTGTCAGTATTTACAGGGGGTCCCTGTGGGTGTGTAAGTATTTACAGGGGGCCCCTGGGAGTGTGTCAGTATTTACAGGAGATCCACGGGAGTGTTAGTATTTACAGGGGGTCCCTGGGGGTGTGTCAGTATTTACAAGGGGGGGGTTCCTGGGAGTGTGTTAGTATTTACAGAGGGTCTCTGGGAGTGTGTCAGTATTTACAGGGGGCCCCTGGGAGTGTGTCAATATTTACAGGGGGTCTCTGGGGGGGTGTCAGTATTTACAGGGTGTCCCTGGGGATGTGTCAGTATTTACATGGGTTCCCTGGGGGTGTCAGTATTTACAGGGGATCCACGGGAGTGTTATTATTTACAGGGGGTCCCTGGAGGTGTGTCAGTATTTACAAGGCGGGGGGGGTTGGTCCCTGGGAGTGTGTTAGTATTTACAGAGGGTCTCTGGGAGTGTGTCAGTATTTACAGGGGTTCCCTGGGGGTGTCAGTATTTACAGGGGGTCCCTGGGAGTGTGTCAGTATTTATGGAGGGGGGGGTTCCCTGGGAGTACGTTTGTATTTACAGGGGGTCCCCGGGGGTGTGTCAGTATTTACAGAGGGTCCCTGGGGGGGTGTCAGTATTTACAGGGGGTCCCCGGGGGTGTGTCAGTATTTACAGGGGGTCCCTGGGGGGGTGTCAGTATTTACAGGGGGTCCCTGGGAGTGTGTCAGTATTTACAGGGGGTCCCTGGGAGTGTGTTAGTATTTATAGGGGGGTCCCTGGGAGTGTGTCAGTATTTACAGGGGTCCCTGGGAGTGTGTCAGTATTTATAGGGGGTCTCTGGGAGTGTGTCAGTATTTACAGGGGGTCCCTGGGGGTTTGTCAGTATTTACAGGGGGTCCCTAGGGGTGTGTCAGTATTTACAGGGGGTCCCTGGGGGGGTGTCAGTATTTACAGGGGTTCTTTGGGAGTGTGTCAGTATTTATAGGGGGGTCTCTGGGGGTTTGTCAGTATTTACAGGGGGTCCCTGGGGGTGTGTCGGTATTTACAGGGGGTCCCTGGGAGTGTGTCAGTATTTACAGGGGGTCCCTGGAGGTGTCAGTATTTACAGGGGGTCCCTGGGAGTGTCAGTATTTACAGGTGACCCCCGGGGGTGTTTCACTATTTACAGGGTGTCCCTGGGGGTGTGTCACTGTTTACAGGGGGTCCCTGGGGGTGTGTCAGTGTTTACAGGGGGTCCCTGGGTGTGTGTCAGTATTTACAGGGGGTCCCTGTGGGTGTGTAAGTATTTACAGGGGGCCCCTGGGAGTGTGTCAGTATTTACAGGAGATCCACGGGAGTGTTAGTATTTACAGGGGGTCCCTGGGGGTGTGTCAGTATTTACAAGGGGGGGTCCCTGGGAGTGTGTTAGTATTTACAGAGGGTCTCTGGGAGTGTGTCAGTATTTACAGGGGGTCCTTGGGAGTGTGTCAGCATTTACAGGGGGTCTCTGGGGGGGTGTCTGTATTTATAGGGTGTCCCTGGGGATGTGTCAGTATTTACAGGGGTTCCCTGGGGGTGTCAGTGTTTACAGGGGATCCACGGGAGTGTTATTATTTACAGGGGGTCCCTGGAGGTGTGTCAGTATTTACAAGGCGGGGGTGGTGGTCCCTGGGAGTGTGTTAGTATTTACAGAGGGTCTCTGGGAGTGTGTCAGTATTTACAGGGGTTCCCTGGGAGTACGTTTGTATTTACAGGGGGTCCCCGGGGGTGTGTCAGTATTTACAGAGGGTCCCTGGGGGGGGTGTCACTATTTACAGGGGGTCCCTGGGAGTGTGTCAGTATTTACAGAGGGTCCCTGGGAGTGTGTCAGTATTTACAGGGGGTCTCTGGGAGGGTGTCAGTATTTACAGGGGGTCCCCGGGGGTGTGTCAGTATTTACAGGGGGTCCCTGGGGGGGTGTCAGTATTTACAGGGGGTCCCTGGGAGTGTGTCAGTATTTACAGGGGGTCCCTGGGAGTGTGTTAGTATTTATAGGGGGGTCCCTGGGAGTGTGTCAGTATTTACAGGGGTCCCTGGGAGTGTGTCAGTATTTATAGGGGGTCTCTGGGAGTGTGTCAGTATTTACAGGGGGTCCCTGGGGGTTTGTCAGTATTTACAGGGGGTCCCTAGGGGTGTGTCAGTATTTACAGGGGGTCCCTGGGGGGTGTCAGTATTTTTTTTCTTTTTACAATTTAAATCGCTTTATTGGCATGATAAGTTACATCTTATGTTGCCAAAGCATCAAAATACATTTATGGTTTAGCACATAAACGCAGTTCTATTCATACAGTGTATAAACAGGTATATCCCTGAGTGTATAAATATACATTCGCATTGTTTATATATATTTTTTTCTTAGTTTACTGGTTGTCCCTCTGTTCATGGCAAGCTGTAACATAGTGCGCCGCCAGTGTTATACAGCTTCTCTCCTCTCCCAGTAGGAATGGGAGTTTTTGGTTGTCATTCAGATTTCTGAAATCAGGGCATATTTGTGAGAATTTTTGGTAGAAATTCTCCCTGATGCCCTGATATTTTCCACAAGCTGTGAGGAAGTGCATCTCTGTCTCCACCACTCCCTGACTGCAGTGAGAGCATATCCTGTCCTCTCTTGGCAGCCTGGTCTGCCTGTGTCTGCCTTTTTCGATCGCTAGGCTATGTTCGCTAAGTCTGTACCTTGTCAAGGTTCTTCTCAGTTTGTTATCCTTTACCATGGTCAGGTAATCAGCTATGTTGTATTGTCTGTTTAGGGCCAAGTAGCAATTGAGTTTGCTTTGGGTTTTTGTTGTTTCTGCCCAATATGTCAGATATTTTTCCTTTTGCTTAGCGACGATTGTGTTGGGTCGAATTCTTTGTGTTACCCTGTCACTGTCCTGGGGCTGGTTATTGTTAGTATTGTTAGTAGTTACTTCACTGAGTCCCAGGACTAATTGACTGAGGGTATTCTTCTTTATGGTCAGCTCTTGGCATTTCAGGGCGTCGTAGTGATAGCATTGGGGATTGCTCATTTGTAGGTGATTCCAAAATTTGGTGGCTCTTTTTTGGATAGTGATTATTAATGGATAATCAGGGGTTCTTTGGGAGTGTGTCAGTATTTATAGGGGGGTCTCTGGGGGTTTGTCAGTATTTACAGGGGGTCCCTGGGGGTGTGTCGGTATTTACAGGGGGTCCCTGGGAGTGTGTCAGTATTTACAGGGGGTCCCTGGAGGTGTCAGTATTTACAGGGGGTCCCTGGGAGTGTCAGTATTTACAGGTGACCCCCGGGGGTGTTTCACTATTTACAGGGTGTCCCTGGGGGTGTGTCACTGTTTACAGGGGGTCCCTGGGGGTGTGTCAGTGTTTACAGGGGGTCCCTGGGTGTGTGTCAGTATTTACAGGGGGTCCCTGTGGGTGTGTAAGTATTTACAGGGGGCCCCTGGGAGTGTGTCAGTATTTACAGGAGATCCACGGGAGTGTTAGTATTTACAGGGGGTCCCTGGGGGTGTGTCAGTATTTACAAGGGGGGGGTCCCTGGGAGTGTGTTAGTATTTACAGAGGGTCTCTGGGAGTGTGTCAGTATTTACAGGGGGTCCTTGGGAGTGTGTCAGCATTTACAGGGGGTCTCTGGGGGGGTGTCTGTATTTCTAGGGTGTCCCTGGGGATGTGTCAGTATTTACAGGGGTTCCCTGGGGGTGTCAGTATTTACAGGGGATCCACGGGAGTGTTATTATTTACAGGGGGTCCCTGGAGGTGTGTCAGTATTTACAAGGCGGGGGGGTGGTCCCTGGGAGTGTGTTAGTATTTACAGAGGGTCTCTGGGAGTGTGTCAGTATTTACAGGGGTTCCCTGGGGGTGTCAGTATTTACAGGGGGTCCCTGGGAGTGTGTCAGTATTTACGGGGGGGGGGGTTCCCTGGGAGTACGCTCGTATTTACAGGGGGTCCCTGGGGGTGTGTCAGTATTTACAAGGGGTCCCTGGGGGTGTGTCAGTATTTACAGGGGACCGCTGGGGGTGTGTCGGTATTTACAGGGGATCCCTGGGTGTGTGTCAGTATTGACAAAGGGTCTCTGGGGGTGTGTCAGTATTTACAGGGGGTCTCTGGGGGTGTGTCAGTATTTACTGAGGGTCCCTGGGGGTGTGTCGGTATTTACAGGGGGTCTCTGGGAGTGTGTCAGTATTGACAGAGAGTCTCTGGGGGTGTGTCAGTATTTACAGAGGGTCTCTGGGGGTGTGTCAGTATTTACAGGGGGTCCCTGGGGGTGTGTCAGTATTTACAGAGGGTCCCTGGGGGTGTGTCAGTATTTACAGAGGGTCCCTGGGTGTGTGTCAGTATTTCCAGGGGGTCCCTGGGGGTGTGTCAGTATTTACAGGGGGTCCCTGGGGGTGTGTCAGTATTTACAGGGGGTCCCTGGGGGTGTGTCAATATTTACAGGTGGTCCCTGGGGGTTTGTCAATATTTACAGGAGGTCCCTGGGGGTGTGTCAGTATTTACAGGGGGTCCCTGGGGGTGTGTCAGTATTTACAGGGGGTCCCTGGGGGTGTGTCAGTATTTACAGGGGGTCCCTGGGGGTGTGTCAGTATTTACAGAGGGTCCCTGGGGGTGTGTCAGTATTTACAGCGGGTCCCTGGGGGTGTGTCAGTATTTACAGGGGGTCCCTGGGGGTGTGTCAGTATTTACAGGGGGTCCCTGGGGGTGTGTCAGTATTTACAGCGGGTCCCTGGGGGTGTGTCAGTATTTACAGGGGGTCCCCGGGGGTGTGTCAGTATTTACAAGGGGTCCCTGGGGGTGTGTCAGTATTTACAGGGGGTCCCTGGGGGTGTGTCAGTATTTACAGCGGGTCCCTGGGGGTGTGTCAGTATTTACAGGGGGTCCCCGGGGGTGTGTCAGTATTTACAAGGGGTCCCTGGGGGTGTGTCAGTATTTACAGGGGGTCCCTGGGGGTGTGTCGGTATTTACAGCGGGTCCCTGGGGGTGTGTCAGTATTTACAGGGGGTCCCTGGGGGTGTGTCAGTATTTACAGGGGGTCCCTGGGGGTGTGTCGGTATTTACAGGGGGTCCCTGGGAGTGTGTCAGTATTTACAGGGGGTCCCTGGAGGTGTCAGTATTTACAGGGGGTCCCTGGGAGTGTCAGTATTTACAGGTGACCCCCGGGGGTGTTTCACTATTTACAGGGTGTCCCTGGGGGTGTGTCACTGTTTACAGGGGGTCCCTGGGGGTGTGTCAGTGTTTACAGGGGGTCCCTGGGTGTGTGTCAGTATTTACAGGGGGTCCCTGTGGGTGTGTAAGTATTTACAGGGGGCCCCTGGGAGTGTGTCAGTATTTACAGGAGATCCACGGGAGTGTTAGTATTTACAGGGGGTCCCTGGGGGTGTGTCAGTATTTACAAGGGGGGGGTCCCTGGGAATGTGTTAGTATTTACAGAGGGTCTCTGGGAGTGTGTCAGTATTTACAGGGGGTCCTTGGGAGTGTGTCAGCATTTACAGGGGGTCTCTGGGGGGGTGTCTGTATTTATAGGGTGTCCCTGGGGATGTGTCAGTATTTACAGGGGTTCCCTGGGGGTGTCAGTATTTACAGGGGATCCACGGGAGTGTTATTATTTACAGGGGGTCCCTGGAGGTGTGTCAGTATTTACAAGGCGGGGGGGTGGTCCCTGGGAGTGTGTTAGTATTTACAGAGGGTCTCTGGGAGTGTGTCAGTATTTACAGGGGTTCCCTGGGGGTGTCAGTATTTACAGGGGGTCCCTGGGAGTGTGTCAGTATTTACGGGGGGGGGGGGTTCCCTGGGAGTACGCTCGTATTTACAGGGGGTCCCTGGGGGTGTGTCAGTATTTACAAGGGGTCCCTGGGGGTGTGTCAGTATTTACAGGGGACCCCTGGGGGTGTGTCGGTATTTACAGGGGATCCCTGGGTGTGTGTCAGTATTGACAAAGGGTCTCTGGGGGTGTGTCAGTATTTACAGGGGGTCTCTGGGGGTGTGTCAGTATTTACTGAGGGTCCCTGGGGGTGTGTCGGTATTTACAGGGGGTCTCTGGGAGTGTGTCAGTATTGACAGAGAGTCTCTGGGGGTGTGTCAGTATTTACAGAGGGTCTCTGGGGGTGTGTCAGTATTTACAGGGGGTCCCTGGGGGTGTGTCAGTATTTACAGAGGGTCCCTGGGGGTGTGTCAGTATTTACAGAGGGTCCCTGGGTGTGTGTCAGTATTTCCAGGGGGTCCCTGGGGGTGTGTCAGTATTTACAGGGGGTCCCTGGGGGTGTGTCAGTATTTACAGGGGGTCCCTGGGGGTGTGTCAATATTTACAGGTGGTCCCTGGGGGTTTGTCAATATTTACAGGAGGTCCCTGGGGGTGTGTCAGTATTTAGAGGGGGTCCCTGGGGGTGTGTCAGTATTTACAGGGGGTCCCTGGGGGTGTGTCAGTATTTACAGGGGGTCCCTGGGGGTGTGTCAGTATTTACAGAGGGTCCCTGGGGGTGTGTCAGTATTTACAGCGGGTCCCTGGGGGTGTGTCAGTATTTACAGGGGGTCCCTGGGGGTGTGTCAGTATTTACAGGGGGTCCCTGGGGGTGTGTCAGTATTTACAGCGGGTCCCTGGGGGTGTGTCAGTATTTACAGGGGGTCCCCGGGGGTGTGTCAGTATTTACAAGGGGTCCCTGGGGGTGTGTCAGTATTTACAGGGGGTCCCTGGGGGTGTGTCAGTATTTACAGCGGGTCCCTGGGGGTGTGTCAGTATTTACAGGGGGTCCCCGGGGGTGTGTCAGTATTTACAAGGGGTCCCTGGGGGTGTGTCAGTATTTACAGGGGGTCCCTGGGGGTGTGTCAGTATTTACAGCGGGTCCCTGGGGGTGTGTCAGTATTTACAGGGGGTCCCTGGGGGTGTGTCAGTATTTACAGGGGGTCCCTGGGGGTGTGTCGGTATTTACAGGGGGTCCCTGGGAGTGTGTCAGTATTTACAGGGGGTCCCTGGAGGTGTCAGTATTTACAGGGGGTCCCTGGGAGTGTCAGTATTTACAGGTGACCCCCGGGGGTGTTTCACTATTTACAGGGTGTCCCTGGGGGTGTGTCACTGTTTACAGGGGGTCCCTGGGGGTGTGTCAGTGTTTACAGGGGGTCCCTGGGTGTGTGTCAGTATTTACAGGGGGTCCCTGTGGGTGTGTAAGTATTTACAGGGGGCCCCTGGGAGTGTGTCAGTATTTACAGGAGATCCACGGGAGTGTTAGTATTTACAGGGGGTCCCTGGGGGTGTGTCAGTATTTACAAGGGGGGGGTCCCTGGGAATGTGTTAGTATTTACAGAGGGTCTCTGGGAGTGTGTCAGTATTTACAGGGGGTCCTTGGGAGTGTGTCAGCATTTACAGGGGGTCTCTGGGGGGGTGTCTGTATTTCTAGGGTGTCCCTGGGGATGTGTCAGTATTTACAGGGGTTCCCTGGGGGTGTCAGTATTTACAGGGGATCCACGGGAGTGTTATTATTTACAGGGGGTCCCTGGAGGTGTGTCAGTATTTACAAGGCGGGGGGGTGGTCCCTGGGAGTGTGTTAGTATTTACAGAGGGTCTCTGGGAGTGTGTCAGTATTTACAGGGGTTCCCTGGGGGTGTCAGTATTTACAGGGGGTCCCTGGGAGTGTGTCAGTATTTACGGGGGGGGGGGGGGTTCCCTGGGAGTACGCTCGTATTTACAGGGGGTCCCTGGGGGTGTGTCAGTATTTACAAGGGTCCCTGGGGGTGTGTCAGTATTTACAGGGGACCCCTGGGGGTGTGTCGGTATTTACAGGGGATCCCTGGGTGTGTGTCAGTATTTACAGGGGGTCTCTGGGGGTGTGTCAGTATTTACAGGGGGTCTCTGGGGGTGTGTCAGTATTTACTGAGGGTCCCTGGGGGTGTGTCGGTATTTACAGGGGGTCTCTGGGAGTGTGTCAGTATTGACAGAGAGTCTCTGGGGGTGTGTCAGTATTTACAGAGGGTCTCTGGGGGTGTGTCAGTATTTACAGGGGGTCCCTGGGGGTGTGTCAGTATTTACAGAGGGTCCCTGGGGGTGTGTCAGTATTTACAGAGGGTCCCTGGGTGTGTGTCAGTATTTCCAGGGGGTCCCTGGGGGTGTGTCAGTATTTACAGGGGGTCCCTGGGGGTGTGTCAGTATTTACAGGGGGTCCCTGGGGGCGTGTCAGTATTTACAGGGGGTCCCTGGGGGTGTGTCAGTATTTACAGGGGGTCCCTGGGGGTGTGTCAGTATTTACAGGGGGTCCCTGGGGGTGTGTCAGTATTTACAGGGGGTCCCTGGGGGTGTGTCCGTATTTACAGAGGGTCCCTGGGGGTGTGTCAGTATTTACAGCGGGTCCCTGGGGGTGTGTCAGTATTTACAGGGGGTCCCTGGGGGTGTGTCAGTATTTACAGCGGGTCCCTGGGGGTGTGTCAGTATTTACAGGGGGTCCCCGGGGGTGTGTCAGTATTTACAAGGGGTCCCTGGGGGTGTGTCAGTATTTACAGGGGGTCCCTGGGGGTGTGTCAGTATTTACAGCGGGTCCCTGGGGGTGTGTCAGTATTTACAGGGGGTCCCTGGGGGTGTGTCAGTATTTACAGCGGGTCCCTGGGAGTGTGTCAGTATTTACAGGGGGTCCCTGGGGGTGTGTCAGTATTTACAGCGGGTCCCTGGGGGTGTGTCAGTATTTACAGGGGGTCCCTGGGGGTGTGTCAGTATTTACAGAGGGTCCCTGGGGGTGTGTCAGTATTTACAGGGGGTCCCTGGGGGTGTGTCAGTATTGACAGAGGGTCCTTGGGAATTGTGTCATTAATTACAGGGGATCCCTGTGGGAGGGTGTGTGTTCTGTGCCTATCCTGTTGTTATTACACACCCTCACCCTTCACCTACATGAATGTTTTGATATGTTCCACTAACCGACCTTTGCAACAGTTGCCTGCCAGGGCGTTTGTTGACAGTGCTTAGACAGGGAAATGAGGCAGGACATGTCCCAGGGATCCAGGAGAGTCTCTGAAACAGCAGGGGATTCAGTGGGGTAGCACTCTGTGGTCTCATGATTCACACAGACTTCGACTCAAACTCCCCAGATGAACCTTGCTCGGCATTGAGTCCAAAACGGCAGGATCTCACCCCCAGACTCTGCTGGGCACTGAACTCACTTGGTCCGTGCACTTTTTGTTTTTTATATTATGAGCCTCAATTATCCTGAATCTGAACAACTTTCCAATTCCTCGCCAACTACATCACAACAGTGTGCGTTTCCTACATTACAACAGTGACTACACTTCAAAAGTACTTCATTGGCTGTAAAGTCCTTTGGGACGTCCGGTGGTCATGAAAGGTGCTATAGAAATGCAAGTCTTTCTTCTTTCTTTCCACCTGAATCGTTACCTTTGTCTTTTACTCTTCCCAAAGCTGACAGGCCTGTTATGTAACTCCAGCATATTCTGGCCTTTTATTTTTAGCTGTCATTGTTTCCTGTTGCCCCCGCCCCTGAACTATATGAACCCATCTCTCTGCCGCCGAACATACAATGACCTGCGTTACAGGCTGAACGAAGGCAGTGGAATGTAGCCCTGGCACGTGTCAGCACCAGATCCTCCCAGCTGTCATCAGGACATTGTGCAGTTCTTTAACCGTGATAGTTCAGTCATAAATTTCAAGGTCCACCCTGAGGGAGAGTAATTATTGCTCCACTCTGAGATAAGGTTTGTGTTTCTGCTGGCAACTCTCCTGCTTCCTAGTAGTGCCAGCACCACCAAGGACTTGACAAAGGTGCATAGCTGACCTGAATTAACCCTTTCAGGTCTTCGACATCATGGAACCACTTCCACTGTCAGGGTAATGTTTCTCAGAGGTGTTGAATTGCCTGATTTACCTTGTGCAGCAAGTGGAGTTAGTACAATGTCCGCAGCCATACCAATCTTGATGAGTGTGTGGGGAGAGGAAACGAGAGGAGGGACAGGAGGCGAGGGAAAGAAGAGGAGGCGAGGGGAGAGGAGGGGAGGTAAGGGGAAGGGGAGAGGAGGGGAGGGTGGAGGGGAGGGAGAGGTGAGGAGGGGAGGGTGGAGGGGAGGGAGAGGAGGGGGGGAGGGGAGGGAGAGGAGGGGGGAGGAGAGGGAGAGGAGGCGAGGGGGCAGGGGAGGGGAGGGAGGGTAGGTGAGGGGAGGGAGAGGAGGGGAGGGAGAGGAGCGGAGGGGGGAGGGAGAGGAGCGGAGGGGGGAGGGAGGGGAGGGGGAAGGGGAGAGAGAGGCGGCGAGGAGGGGAGGGGGAAGGGGAGGGAGAGGCGGCGAGGGGAGGGGAGGAAGTGAAAGGAGGGAAGGGGAGGGAGAGGAGGGGAGGGAGAGGAGGTGAGGGGGGAGGCGAGGGGAGAGAGGGGAGGGAGAGGAGGCGAGGGGGAAAGGGAGGGAGAGGAGGCGGAGGGGAGGTGAGGGGGAGGGGAGGCGAGGGGAGGCGAGGGAAGGCGAGGAGGCGAGAGGAGGAGGAGGCGAGGGGAGAGGAGGGGAAGGGAGGGAGGCGTGGGGGGGAGGGAGGCGTGGGGGGAGGGAGGTGTGGGGGGAGGGGAGGGGAGGCGAGGGAAGGGAGAGGAGGGGAAGGGAGGGAGGCGTGGGGAGGGAGAGGAGGGGAGGGGAGGGGAGGAGGCGAGGGGGGAGGGGAGGGGGAGGAGGTGAGAGGAGGCGAGGGGGAAGGGGAGGCGAGAGGAGGGGAGGGAGGCGTGGGGAGGGAGGGGAGAGGAGTGGAGGTCCTTGCAAGGTGGCAACACAACCAGATCCAAGATAACATGCGTCCCAGTCCGTACTTTTCATCAGAGACAACAGTGGCAGCTCCTTTACGCTGCAGTTCTGCCTGTGTTGGTGCCTGTGATTAGAAGTACCTCTATAGTTCCAAAGACTAATGTCTTTCATCTTCAACATGAGTGCAGACGGCAAGGTTGCCCCTGATGGCTGACAGGGTAAATGTAGGGCCTGGTGCAGCATGGGCCAGAGCTGTGGTGGGGGCGTTGCAATGTTCTTCAGCGCTACTCCCCAATGTTTATCCCTCAACTGCCATCACTAAAACAGATTTTCTGGTCATTATCTCATTCCTGTTTGTGGGAGCTTGCTGTTCAAATCCTGCTCCATAGACCTGAGCACAAAATCCAGGCTGCACTGTCGGAGGTGCCGCCTTTTGAATGAGCCGTTAAACCGAGGCCTCGTCTGCCCTCTCAGGTGGACGTAAAAGATCCCATGTATCTATTCGAAGAAGTAATATAAACTAGTCAAAATAAACTAGTCACTCATCTTGGAGCTTGCTGTGCACAAATTGCTGCTGTGTTTCCTACATTACAACAGTGACTACACTTCGAAAGTACGTCATTGGCTGTAAAGCACTTTGGGATGTTGAGAGATACTATATAAATACACCCACCTGAGAGAGCAGACGGGGCCTCTTTAAACGTCTCATCTGAAAGACGGCACCTCCGACAGTGCAGCGCTCCCTCTGGGAGTGCCAGCCAAGATTTTGTGCTCAAGTCTCTGGATTGGGGCCTAAACCCACAACCTTCTGACTCAGTGGCGAGAGAGCTATTCACTGAGCCATGGCTGACACAACATAAGCAATTCAACCCAAACTCACTGCACTTGATACACTTGGACACAGATTGTATTTACATATTTTTAGTCACTAGGGTCCCGAGGTTGGCAGTTCCTCAGGAGAAGTCTCACACTAGCCGCGGCACTTTCCATTAAGGATAACGAGCCCCTGAACTTGATTTCACTGTTCACAGTTTCTCTGCAGATGTGAGTGTAGCAGTTCTCAACTGGTTAATGGAAATCAGTTGTTTATTCAAGATGAAACTGAACCTGAATATTTCAGAACAGTTCCTCAAACCGACTCCTGTTCTCAAACCCATAATTCTGGGTCTGTTGAGTAGTGTTTCCGGCATGACTTGTCCTCCCACACTGTGGCCAGAATCTTCCCAGCTCTACGAGTGCGGGTTTGGAGGCGGGCCTGCTGTCAAAATGGCCCTGCTTGACAGCGGGGCAGAAGTCCGCTCTGAACCCGCCTCCGTGTAGGTTCCTCAACTGTCGGGTCTGCCTGTGTATCGCAGACCGACACCAAACGCCGGGCCAGTTAATTAAGGTACTTAACAGGTACTTTAAAGCTATTTAAGAGGATTAAAAGCAGGCACTTACAATTTTACCAACTATTTGACGAGTTTGCTGTCCCTTGGGGAACACGCCAGGTAAGTGGAGTCGAGTTCTCAATGACTCCATTGCTTTCAATAGGTGACAGCTGCAAAAGTGGTATAAAAGCTACCATTTTACAGCTGTTCACTTTCCAATGTCAGAAGCTGTAGCCTTCAGTGTTAGGAAGAGTCTTTCCAGCCTCATACACTTTGGAATTGTCTGTAGTGAACTCGATATTCACTGTAACCTTCTCTGAAGAAAGTTTCTGACCAGTGACAGATTGCTTCTGTCAACTCAACTGGATCTGGCATATCAACAATCAAAATGGGCACGATTTATGCTCTCTCATCTTGATCCTCCCAGTCTGATGAGGAGCAGCCGCAGGATCAGCAGAACCAGCCACACCAGCAGCAGCAACAAGAGCGCCAACCTTCTCCTCAACCACCTCATGCTGCACAGGGCAGAGGGCATCAGCGCAGGGATGCACCACACCGGCGGCATTACCCCCAGTACAGGGTCTATAGGCAGAGGATGAGCTACCTGAACATGACGGAGCAGCAGTCCAGAAGGAGACTCAGACTATCGCGCCAGGTGGTCACCGACATTTGCGCATTGCTGGAGGAAGGCCTGCAGCCCAGAGGAAGGGATAAACAGCCATTACCAGCGGCTGTCAAAGTCACCTTTGCCCTCAACTTCTTGCCTCAGGCTCCTTCCAGGCATTTGCCGCAGACATTAGCGGCATTTCCCAGTCTGCCACACACAGGTCACCGATGCCCTGTTTAACAAGTTGAGCAACTATATAAAGTTTATCACTCATCAAGCCAGTGTGACTGAGCAGGCGATCGGCTTTGCCGCTCTGGCTAGCTTCCCACGGGTGCATGGAGTGACTGACTGCACACGTGGCGAGCAGGGCACCCCATCATAATCAGAGAGCTTTTGTGAACCACAAGGGTTTCCACTCCCTAAACATTCAGCTGGTGTGCAACCAGAATAAAATCATCATACATGTGTGCGCCAAGTTCCCTGGCAGCTGCCATGATTCGTACATCCTGCGCCACTCCACCGTCCCTCAGCTGTTCGAAGCGCCAACCAGTCTTTCAGGTTGGTTGCTTGAGGACAAGGGCTATCCTATCAAGACATGGCTGATGACACCTTTGAAAGTCCAGCGAACAAGGCTGATGGAAGGTACAATCAGAGCCTCATCTCCACTAGAACTATCATCAAGCAAACTATAGGGTTGCTTAAAATGCGGTTCAGATGCCTGGACAAATCTGGAGGGGCCCTTCAGTATGCACCAGCGAGGGTATCCAGAATAGTCGTGGTCGGCTTCACCCTTCGCAACATCACTCAGCAGCGAGGACTGGCGCTGGATGATAAAGATGGTGCAGAGCGAAGAGCCTCATCGGAGGAGGAAGAGGAGCCACATGAGGTTGGCAACACTGATGAGGAAGACCTGGAGGAGCCGGCACAGCCATTAAGACCAGTGCGTGAGAACGTTGCTGGTTGTAATGCCAAGCACGCCTCATAAATGCCAGGTTCCAGTCGCTTTGTGGGTGCCACACATTTTCCTGGCACAGGCGTCTGTCCACATGTTGGCATCACCCATACCAGCAACATAAACCATTCAATGACTACTTCCTTCTTTTCATCATCAGCACCATTGCTGCATGTCCAATCAACCCTGACCATACACTCTGCCACCTGCATTCTATCCCACACATCTTGCTGCGATGCACAGTGAGAGAAAAAATGATTTAATTACATAGCTCTATATTTTTACAACCATCATAATGATACTGATAAACACACCCGAGTGAAAACCTTTGTGACTATTTGTGTGGGATCTTTCTTTTCCGGGTGCTTCTACATGGTGCTACCCCTGTGGCTTCAGCAGATGTGGAGGCAGCCTCCTCACCTCCCTGCTGCAACTACTTAGATGCCTTTGGCAGTCGTCCTCTGGGTTTTGGGGCCTGTGAGGGCCCCGCCAAAGTCTGCTCTTCCTGCTACTGTGCAAGGGCAGATTCAGCCATCACTCTCCAGGGAGGCATCTACAACTCTGACCGAGGGGCTGGCAAAAGGGTGGAAGTTGGAGCGCTTGGAGCGGAGCCCCCACTTACATGTCCCCTCCCACCATCATCCCTCTCATGGGACACCCGCACTTCCCTGCTAGCAAGAAGCTGGAGAGCACCTTGCTGCACTTCAGTGCGGACATTAGGGCCCACGTCTATACTGATATCCCTCCTAGAAAGGACGTCTATGAGCCTCTGGTTTCTCTCCTCCATAGGTGCCCATCTATCCTCCATAGATGCCCATCTATCCTCCATAACCATCTATTTAGAAGAGAAACCATGTTGTCATTACACTGGCGCTGTGATTCCTCCATGCAGGTGGCCATCCTATCTATTGAGGAAGCTATAGATGCCAGTGACTGCGCCACGGTGCTGATCATGTTGGAGATGGACTCCTCCATTCTCTGCACACTCGTAGTCAGCGCAGTCGCAAAACCAGTCAGAGCCTCCTGCACTTGTTCCTGCAGCTCCAGAATCGACCTCTTCTTGGATGGCCTCCTAGACTCAGCGTCTGCATGCAGCCGAGCAGAGCTAGGAGACTCCTGCGCCCTCCAGCGAGGAGTTTCCACTGCTGTCGCTGTCTCCACCATCTGCTCTTGCTCACTTGTGATCTGTGAGACACCAGATGACAACACTACTCTATCTCGCGATGGCCTCACCGAGGTGTGCGTATCTGCGCTGGTGCTGGTTTGCGTTCTGTGAGGTGACGCTGTGCCCTCAGAGGCAGAAGGCTGCTCTGAGCAGTCTTGTTCCTCTTGCTCTTGGACAGTGGCGGGGGGTGGGGGAGGCTCCTGATGGACCTGTTGGAGAGTAAAGACATGATTTAAATATATGACATCTTAAGTGCAGACACATACCATTATACACATCATCACCATTAGTTTTCTGATCACATAACACCCCATATGAGTTACTGATGAAAGGCATGCAACTGTATGGATAATAATTCTGTCACCAGCTTCTTCTATTGAGCCTCTCTCTCCGTCCCCCACTTCCGGAACCTCCACCACACCAGCAATATTGAGTGCTGCCTGCTCCGCGCTTGACAAATGAAGGATGGACTGAGGGCCTCCACCCGTTCTCTCCCTCTCCCTCTTATCGTGGGCAATCTTTTCCTGCAAGGAGGCAAAGAAGAGAAGGTTTAAAGAGACTGATGGAATCACCGTCATTAATGGAATGGCATACAGCTTCACAGGGAGACTTTGATGAAGTGGCTTGGCGATACCAAGTTGCCTCCTTTTGTGCTGTTACTTGCATTCATTGCATAACGATAATGCTGAGTGTGAGGGGTGGAAATTAAGATGGGGACCTTATAATGTGAATAGAGAGAGACGGATGGATGAAGGTCTAAGGGAACTTGGGCTGAGTAGCTTTGTGCAGGAGTATGGTTGGTAATGCACAGTGGTGGGGATGTGATGACAGGCACAGCATCATCAAGGTAAGTGTAGGTTTATACTTACTTTTCTTGATCTTAGAAGATCATTAAACCCTTTCCTGCACTGTACCCAGGTGCGACGCAGTACTAAATCATTACTGTACACTACAAACAGCAAAGGACCCAGCACAGATCCCTGCGGTACACCACTGGACACAGGCTTCCAGTCACAAAAACAACCTTCGACCATCATCCTCTGCCTCCTGCCACTAAGCCAATTTTGGATCCAATGTGCCAAATTGCCCTGGATCCCATGGGCTCTTACCTTCTTGACCAGCCTCCCATGCGGGACTTTGTCAAAAGCCTTACTGAAGTCCATGTAGACTACATCAACTGCACTACCCTCATCCACACACCTAGTCACCCCCTCGAAAAATTCAATCAAATTGGTTAGACATGATCTCCCCCTGACAAAGCCATGCTGACTGTGCTTGATTAATCCTTGCCTCTCCAAGTGGAGACTAATTCTGTCCCTCAGAAATTTTCCCTATAATTTCCCTACCACTGATGTTAGCCTCACTGGCCTGTAATTCCCTGGTTTATCCCTACTATGCTTCTTGAATAATGGTACTACGTTAGCTGTCCTCCAGTCCTCTGGCACCTCCCCTGTGGTCAGAGAGGTTCTGAAAATTTGTGTCAGAGCCCCTGTAATCTCCTCCCTTGCCTCACACAGCAGCCTGGGATACATCTCGTCTGGGCCTGGGGATTTATCCACTTTTAAGCCCGCTATAACTGCTAGTACCTCCTCCCTCTCAATACTAATTTGTTCAAGTATATCACAATCCCCCTGCCTGATTTCTATGTCTACATTGTCCTTCTCTATAGTGAACACAGATGCAAAATATTCATTTAAAACCTCACCCACATCTTCCAGCTCTACACACAGATTGCCACTTTGGTCCCTAATGGGCCCTACTCTTTCCCTGGTTATCCTCTTGCCCTTAATATACTTATAAAACACCTTGGGATTTTCCTTTATTTTGCCCGCCTGTGCTTTTTCATGTCCCTCTTCGCTCTCCTAATTTCTTTTTTAAGTACCCCCCTGTACTTTCTATACTCCTCTAGGGCATCCACTGTTTTTAATCCTTTGTATCTGCCAAAAGCCTCCCTTTTTTTCCTAATCCATTCTTGCATATCCCTTGACATCCAGGGTTCCCTGGGCTTGTTGGTCCCACCCTTGACCTTTACGGGAACATGTTGGCATTGTACTCTCTCTATTTCCTTGCTGAATGACTCCCACTGCTCTGATGTGGATTTTCCTACAAGTAGCTGATCCCAGTCCACTTTGGCCAGATCCTGCCTTATCATATTAAAATCGGCATTCCCCCAATTTAGAACCTTTATTTCTGGTCCATCTTTGTCCTTTTCCATGACTACCTTAAATCTCACCGAATTATGGTCACTGTCACCAAAAGGCTCTCCTACTGACACTTCTACCACTTACCCGGCTACATTCCCTAGAAATAGGTCTAGTACTGCCCCCTCTCTTGTAGGACTTTCTACATGCTGGCTCAAAAAGCTCTCCTGGATGCACTTTAAGAATTCCGCACCCTCTAAGCCTTTCACACTCTGACTATCCCAGTTAATATTGGGGAAGTTGAAATCCCCTACTATTATTACCCTATTATTTCTACACTTCTCTGAGATTTGCCTACATATCTGTTCCTCTATCTCCCCCTGACTGTTTGGGGGCCTATAGTACACTCCCAGCAAAGTGCTTGCCCCCTTTTTGTTTTTAAGTTCTACCCATATGGCCTCATTAGAGGAACCTGCTAAGATATCATCCCTCCTTACAGCAGTAATTGACTCCTTGATTAATATTGTGACATCCCCTCCTCATTTACAATCCCCTCTGTCTCGCCTGAAGATTCTATACCCCGGAATATTGAGCTGCCAGTCCTGCCCCGCCCTCAACCATGTCTCTGTGATAGCAACAATATCATACTCCCATGTGTTCATCAACACCTTCAATTCATCTGCCTTACTCGTAAGACTCCTTGCATTAAAATAAATGCCATCCAGCCTTGCCATACTCCCTTGTGCCGTTACATATTTGCTCTGCCTTCCAGACTGACTTGTTTTTTCCTCTATATTTGGCTGTGCATCACCCCCTACTATAGCTCCACTCCGAATCCCATACCCCTGCCAAGTTAGTTTAAACCCCCCCCCCCAACAGCACTAGCAAGATTCACTGCAGCAACTTGCCAAGGCTTCATTGATAGCACCTCCCAAACCCGCGACCTCTACCACCTAGAAGGACAAGGGCAGCAGGCGCATGGGAACACCATCACATCCAAGTTCTCCTCCAAGTCACACACCATCCTGACTTGCAAATATATCGCCATTCCTTCATCGTCGCTGGGTCAAAATCCTGGAACTCCCTCCCTAACAGCACTGTGGAAATACCTTCACTACTCAGTCTGCAGTGGTTCAAGAAGGCGGCTCACCACCACCTTCTCAAGGGCAGTTAGGGATGGGCAATAAATGCTGGCCTTGCCAACGACACCCACATCCCATGAATGAATAAATTAAAAAAATCCGAATGACTATAGTCTTGTTCTATTGACTGCACCTCATATTACTGATTACACCCATTCCACTGACTGCACCTCATTTCACCTCAAATATGAAATTGCCATCCTTGTGTTTAAAACCCCTCCCTATCTCTGTAACCTCCTCCAACCCTACAACCCCACCCCGCAACTCTCGAATTACTTGAGCATCTCTCCTCCTATCGCCCCACCATTGGCGGTCTTGCCTGCAGCTGCTTAGGCCCCAAGATCTGGAATATCTTTCTTAAACTCCCCTGCCTCTCCAACTCATTTGAAACCCTCCATAAAACTCACCACTTTGATCAAGCTTTTAATTCCTCCTAGGGAGGGAAAAAGCACCTTGGGATATTTTTTCTATGTTAAGGACGTTACATAAATGCAGTTATTATTGCTGTTGTCCTGGGAAAGTATGAGTTACAATAGCAGATGGCATGCTGAGTTTTGATTTTGACACAGTGAGGTAGTTGAGAGGATGAAGAACAAGTTAGGTCAGGAGCTTAGGAGGAACAAGAGAGGAAAGTGAAGACCATTGACCATTATAGAATCAATAAAATAACAACAAAGAGACAGAAGGGAGAGAGAGAGAGAGAGGAGACATGGGAGGATAGTGAGTGAGGGAAATGGTAAATTTCTACGAGCAGAGGGAAGAATCTCTGATCTACTAAATACTGGAGCTGGAGAAGTGGCTCCTCAATCACTCCTCATTCACATCTCGTTCATTCCTCATTCACTCCACGTTCACTCCTTGTTCACTCCTCATCCAGTCCATTCATTCCTCGTTTACATCTCGTTCACTCCACGTTCATTCCAAATACTGGAGCTGGAGAAGTGGCTCCTCGATCACTGTTCATTCACATCACTCCTTGTCCAGTCCACATCCACTCCTCATTCACATCTCGTTCACTCCACGTTGATTCCAAATACTGGAGCTGGAGAAGTGGCTCCTCGATCACTCCTCATTCACATCTCGTTCATTCCTCATTCACTCCTCGTTCACTCCATGTTCACTCCTTGTTCACTCCTCATCCAGTCCACATTCACTCCTCGTTCACATCTCGTTCACTCCTCGTTCACTCCTTGTTCACTCCTCATCCAGTCCACATTCACTCCTCATTCCCTCCTCGTTCATTCCTTATTCACTGTACGTTCACTGCTCATTCACTCCACGTTCATTCCAAATACTGGAGCTGGAGAAGTGGCTCCTCGATCACTCCTCATTCACATCTTGTTCACTCCACATTCACTCTCGTTCACTCCACATTCACTCCTCATTCACTCTACATTCACTCCAATTCACTCTACATTTTTTCCTCGTTCAAGGCTCATTCACATCTCGTTCAGTCTACATTCACTTCATCTTCACTCCTCAGTCACTCCATGTTCACTCCACAGTCACTTCTTGTTCACTCCACATTCACTCCATTTTCACTCCTCAGTCACTCCTTGTTCACGCCTCGTTCACGCCTACTCCACATTCACTTCATGTTCACTTGGTGGCCCGATGAGATTTGGAATCCAAAGGCATTCTGTGTGCTATCGTTGTCAAACTGGTGGTTGTGAGGTGTTCTATTGTGTTTTTATCAATTGGCACCAATAGAATCGTTTTAAAAAATAATTTCAAAGAATTATTTTCAGTAGAAATATAGTTGAGTGTGTTTATTTTCGGCCGCAGTGCTCCTTGTTGTGAGACAAAGGGAGCGTGTTTCTCTGGTGGCGATGAATGGCACCCATTGGGTGTGGCTACAGAACCGGACGAGGCCGTCAGTCATTTGGTATTTTGTGTCGTGCTTTATCTTTTAGATCAGTAAATAGGATTGATGCCTGTCTCCGTGCCAGCAGTCATCCCACACCACCCTGTCCGGGTGAGATTACTGACAGACACATGCCCGGTGGATTTGGTAATCTCTGCTCCCATTTTTATTGTTCGGTGGCACGGGCTGGCCGAGACACTTATCTTAATTACCATGGTAACAGGAAGCAGTCTCTGGGCACGAACGTGACTGACAGGTTGAGACGACATCATAAACCACAAGAACCGAACACAATCGAAGTATTTACGATACCTGAGTCCCGAGATATTGTTTCAGGTTTTAATCTCCTCCGAGGTTGCATTTCTTTTATAAAGGGCATAAATTAGATCTGAGCTCGTAAATATTGCAAAATTCCTTTCCACGGAGGCGGGACGGGTGCTGCCATGACTGGTGAACTGTGTTGCATTGTCGAGAATCTTGAGTGAAGGGTGCAGGGTGAGAGAGTCCTGTTAAATCGGGAAATAGGGGTTCGTTTAGGCTTCAGGTGGGGTATTCCAAGTGTGAACTCCTGGGACAGAGTAAGTTAAGTGTCGGAGACAGTGCGATGGGTCTTGATTTCAACACAGTGAGGATACAGGGTGGAGGAAAAGTGTGTCAGACGTGGCATTTAGAGTTTAGGGACAAACAGAGGAGGACAGACCACGGAGATACACAGTGGATAAAACAGGTTGCGATGGAGAGAGATTGGAGGTGAGAGACCGATTGCCGATTGGACCAGCCGATATCCTGTCTCCGAGTGTGAGGGAGGGGTTAGTGGAGCCTTCCTAGGTCTCAAACTTTGAGCAAACATCAGCAAATGGTTAATATTTCTTAAATACCAAAGCCTTTATACAGGATTAGGATATATAGGGTTAGTATACACAGGGTTAAGATATACAGGGTTAGGAAATATGGGTTAGCTACAGACTAAAGCTCCCTTTACACTGCCCCATCAAACACTCCCAGGGCAGGTACAGCACGGGTTAGATATAGAGTAAAGCTCCCTCTACACTGTCCCATCAAACGCTCCCAGGGCAGGTACAGCACGGGTTAGATACAGAGTTAAGCTCCTTCTACACTCTCCCATCAAACACTCCCAGGGCAGGTACAGCACTGGTTAGATACAGAGTAAAGCTTCTTCTATCTACACTGTCCCATCAAACATTCCCAGGGTAGGTACAGCACAGGTTAGATACAGAGTAAAGCTCCCTCTACACTGTCCCATCAAACACTCCCAGGTCAGGTACAGCACGGGTTAGATACAGAGTAAAGCTCCCTCTACACTGTCCCATCAAACACTCACAGGTCAGGTACAGCACGGGTTAGATACAGAGTAAAGCTCCCTCTACACTGTCCCATCAAACACTCCCAGGGCAGGTACAGCACGGGTTAGATACAGAGTAAAGCTCCCTCTACACTGTCCCATCAAACACTCCCAGGGCAGGTACAGCACTGGTTAGATACAGAGTAAAGCTCCCTCTACACTGTCCCATCAAACACTCCCAGGACAGGTACAGCACTGGTTAGATACAGAGTAAAGCTCCCTCTACACTGTCCCATCAAACATTCCCAGGGCAGGTACAGCACGGGTTAGATACAGAGTAAATCTCCCTCTACACTGTCCCATCAAACCCTCCCAGGGCAGGTACAGCACGGGTTAGATACAGAGTAAAGCTCCCTCTACACTGTCCCATCAAACACTCCCAGGGCAGGTACAGCACGGGTTAGATACAGAGTAAAGCTCCCTCTACACTGTCCCATCAAACACTCCCAGGGCAGGTACAGCACGGGTTAGATACAGAGTAAAGCTCCCTCTACACTGTCCCATCAAACACTCCCAGGTCAGGTACAGCACGGGTTAGATACAGAGTAAAGCTCCCTCTACACTGTCCCATCAAACACTCCCAGGGCAGGTACAGCACGGGTTAGATACAGAGTAAAGCTCCCTCTACACTGTCCCATCAAACACTCCCAGGGCAGGTACAGCACGGGTTAGATACAGAGTAAAGCTCCCTCTACACTGTCCCATCAAACACTCCCAGGGCAGGTACAGCATGGGTTAGATACAGAGTAAAGCTCCCTCTACACTGTCCCATTAAACACTCCAGGGCAGGTACAGCACGGGTTAGATACAGAGTAAAGCTCCCTCTACACTGTCCCATCAAACACTCCCAGGGCAGGTACAGCACTGGTTAGATACAGAGTAAAGCTCCCTCTACACTGTCCCATCAAACACTCCCAGGGCAGGTACAGCACGGGTTAGATACAGAGTAAAGCTCCCTCTACACTGTCCCATCAAACACTCCCAGGTCAGGTACAGCACGGGTTAGATACAGAGTAAAGCTCCCTCTGCACTGTCCCATCAAACACTCCCAGGACAGGTACAGCACGGGTTAGATACAGAGTAAAGCTCCCTCTACACTGTCCCATCAAACACTCCCAGGACAGGTACAGCACGGGTTAGATACAGAGAAAAGCTCCCTCTACACTGTCCCATCAAACACTCCCAGGGCAGGTACAGCACGGGTTAGATACAGAGTAACGTGTACAGGACTGTAATTGGTTAATTGATTAATATTTCTAAAAGATGTGATACGGTCCTATATAAATACAATTCTGGCCAATTTTTCCCTGTATAGCTTTAATAACCTGTTTGCTATTAGACTGTCTGCTTAATAATACTGCACATTAAAGGTTAATGTTGCATTGTATTAAATATTGTTTATTTCTGAGGGACAGAGTTAGATGTATTTGACCCTGTGACCATCTCTCTGGGCTGCCTACTGTGGACACAAGGGGAGGGAGTCCGATCAAATATTTGTTAAATGGGTCCTTGGGTCAACTTTTGCAACCTGTGACGATTGAATCACGACAACAGGAATCCTTGAGCTTATCTCCGATCTCGTGAAAATACGAAGTAACACGCAGCACCTAACAGTGTCAGGGAGGTTTGGTGCTTTGGCTCAAAATATCTGTGTCCTTGATGGGTTAATCAGGACACGATATATTTGCAGAGGATGAATTCTACGCTCCAGATCCTTGAACTGTAAACAGCTGGACAAATAAAAAATGAAAGTTTTTTTTTGCCAGGGACACATGGACCATTTTCTACATTAGTGATGTATGTCGTGTTCGTTATTTATGACATTTTGGGGTCAACAACCATTCAAACCCTACTGTATCAGAACACCCTCCAGCACCCCGTGACTATTTCCACCCCACTCCAATAACAGCAATAGCAACTTGTATTTATAGAGCACCTTTAACGTAGTAAAACCTCCCAAGGCATTTCACAGGAGCATTTTCAAACAAAATCTGACACTGAGCCACATAGGGTGATATTAGGGCAGTTGAGGTAGGTTTTAAGGAGCGCCTTAAAGGAGGAAAGAGAGGTAAAGAAGTAGAAAGGTTTAGGGTAGGAATTCCAGAGCTAAGGGCCTCGGCAGCTGAAGGCATGGCTGCCAATGGTGGAGTGATTAAAATTAGGGATGTGCGAGAGGGCAGAATTGGAGGAGCGCAGATATCTCAGAGGGTTGTGGGGCTGGAGGAGGTTACAGAGATAGGGAGGGGCAAGGCCATGGACGGATTTGAAAACAAGGATGAGAATTTAAAAATTGAGCCGTTGCCGGACTGGGAGCCAATGCAGGTCAGCGAGCACAGGGGTGATGGATGAACGGGACTTGGTTCGAGTTAGGATACGGGCAGCGGAGTTTTGGATGACCTTAAATTTATGTAGGGTGGAAGATGGGAGGCCGGCCAGGAGAGCGTTGGAATAGTCAAGTCTAGAGGTAACAAAGGCATGGATGAGGGTTTCAGCAGCAGATGAGCTGAAGCAGAGGCGGAGTCAGGCAATGCTATGGAGGTGAAAACAAGCAGTGTTAGTGGTGGTGTTGATATGTGGGCGGAAGCTCATCTCGGGGTCAAATACGACACCAAGTTTGTGAAGTCTGGTTCAGCCTCAGACTCTAGGGGAATCAAGGGATATGGGGATCGGGCGGGAAAGTGGAGTTGAGGTTAAAGATCAGCCATGATCTTATTGAATGGCAGAGCAAGCTCGAAGGGCCGTATAGCCTACTCCTGCTCCTCATTCTTATGTTCAGACAGTTGCCAGTAAGAGGGATGGAGTCGGTGGCTAGGGAAAGGAGTTTATTGTGGGGACTGAAGACAATGGCTTTGGTCCTCCCAATATTTAGTTGGAGGAAATTTCTGCCCATCCAGTACTGGATGTCGGACAAACAGTCTGACAATTTAGAGACAGTGGAGGGGTTGAGGGAGGTGATTGTGAGGTAGAGCTGGGTGTTGTCAGCATACATTTGGAACCTGATGCTGTGTTTTCGGATGATGTCGCCGAGGGGCAGCACATAGATGAGAAATAGGAGGGGGCCAAGGATAAATCCTTGGGGGACACCAGAGGTAACAGTGCAGGAGCGAGACGAGAAGCCATTGCAGGTGATTCTCTGGCTACGACTGGATAGATAAGAATGGAACCAGGCGAATGCAGTCCCACCCAGCTGGACAACAGTGGAGAGGCGCTGGAGAAGGATGGTGTGTTCAACCATGTCAAAGGCTGCAGACAGGTCGAGAAGGATGAGGAGGGAGAGTTTATCACGGTCACAGTCACGTTGGATGCCATTTGTGACTTTGATAAGATCCTTTCGGATCTGTGGCCGGGGCAGAAACCTGATTGGAGGGATTCAAACATGGAGTTCTGGGAAAGATGGATACGGATTTGTGAGGCGACAACATGTTGAAGGACTTTGGAGAGGAAAGGGAGATCGGAGATGGTGTGGTAGTTTTCAAGAACAGCGGGACAAGGGTTGGATTTTTGAGGAGGGGTTAATGACGGCAGATTTGAAGGAGTGTACTTGAGGAGAGGGAAATGTTAACAATATCAGCTAACCCGGGGCCAGGAAGGGACGTTGTGTGATCAGCAGTTTAGTGGGGCACTTCACCCTCAATCCCAAGTACTTTTCCACCCACCACCAGGAAAATTCAACCGCACCCCAGGAGCATTTGCAACCCACCCCTAGGACACTACACTCCTACCTCAGGGACTCTTCCACTCTTACCCCAGGGACAGAATCCATTTGGTTAGAGTTGAGGAGCAAAAAGGGTATGATCACGCTATTGGGGGTATTCTACAGGCCTCCAAATAGTGAGAGGGAGGTCGAGAAGCAAATCTGCAGGGAAATCGCAGAGATATGCAAGAGCTATAGAGTGATGATGTTGGGGGACTTTAATTACCCAAATATCGATTGGGATAATGCTAGGGTAAAGAGAAAGGAGGGGGAGGAATTTCTGAAATGTGTTTAGGAGAATTTCCTTGACCAGTATGTTCTTGGCCCAACTAGGAAGGAGGCATTGCTGGATCTGCTGCTGGGGAATGAGGTGGGCCAGGTCAACCCAGTGTCTGTGGGAGAACACTTGGGTACAGGAAGGCAGATTATTATCTGAACGGCAATAGATTGGGAGAAGGGAAGTGCAACGAGACCTGGGCGTCCTTGTGCACCAGTCGCTGAAAGTAAGCATGCAGGTGCAGCAGGCGGTTAAGAAGGTAAATGGTATGTTGACCTTCGTAGTGAGAGGGTTTGAGTACAGGAACAAGGATGTCTTGCTGCAGTTGTACAGGACCTTGGTGAGACCACATCTTGAGTATTGTGTGCAGTTTTGGTCGCCTTATCTGAGAAAGGATGTTCTTGCCATGGAAGGAGTGCAGCGAAGATTCACCAGGCTGATACCTGGGATTGCAGGAATATAGAAGATAGGAGCAGGAGTAGGCCATTCGGCCCCTCGAGTCTGCTCCGCCATTCAATGAGATCATGGCTGATGATCCAAATTCAGTACCCTGTTCCTGCCTTCTCTCCATATCCCTTGATCCCTTTAGCCTTAAGAAATCTATCCACTCCTTCTTGAATATATTTAATGAATTGGCCTCTACTGCCTTCTTTGGCAGAGAATTCCACAGGTTCACCACTCTCTGGGTGAAGAAATTCCTCCTCATCTCAGTCCTAAATGGCTTACCCCTTATCCTTAGACTGTGACCCCTGGTTCTGGACTCCCCGACCATAGGGAACATCCTTCCAGCATCTAGTCTGTCCAGTCCTGTTAGAATTTTATAAGTTTCGATGAGATCCCCTCTCATTCTTCTAAACTCCAGCGAGTACAAGCCCAATCGACCCAATCTCTCCTCATACGTCATTGGAGAGTGAAATAGTTGACTCAGAGACTAGGGTCCTGAATTTAAATAAAGGAGACTATGACGGTATGGAGTGCGAGTTGGGTAGGATTGATTGGGGAATGTCACTCAAAGGTTTGACGGTGGATGGGCAATGGCAAACATTCAAAGATCGCATGGATGAACTACAGAATTTGTTCATCCCAGTTTGGCATAAAAATAAAACAAAAAAGGTGACTCAACCGTGGCTAACAAGGGAAATTAGGGATAGCATAAGATCCAAGGAGAGGACATATAAATTGGCCAGAAAAAGCAGTGTCATAAATCGCAACTTCTACAAGAAGTAACTCAGGAAGTATTACTGAACGGCCAGCTGAGGGCGCCGTCCGAGGAGTATAAATACTCGGGCGTGGGCCCAACTTGGCCAGAGACAATCTGGAAACAGGAAGCTAGTGACTACTAACTAGACCTCCATGTTTTGTTACAAGTCGATTAAAGCCTTGCTTTATGTACAACCAAGTGCGTAGTGAGTCTTTATTATGTCAAGCAGTAAACCTGAGGATTGGGAGCAGTTTAGGATCCAACAAAGGAGGACAAAGGGATTAATTAAGTGGGGGAAAATAGAGTATGAGAGTAAGCTTTCAGGGAACATAAAAACTGACTGTAGAAGCTTTTATAGATATGTGAAGAGAAAAAGATTGGTGAAGTCAAGCATAGGTCCCTTGCAGTCAGAATCAGGGGAATTTATAATGGGGAACAAAGAAATGGCAGACCAATTAAATACATACTTTGGTTCTGTCTTCACAAAGGAGGACACAAATAACCTCCCAAAGATGTCAGGGAACATAGGGTCTAATGAAAGGGAGGAACTGATAGAAATCAGTATTTTTAGGGAAATGGTGTTAGGGAGATTGATGGGATTGAGGGCCGATAAATCCCCAGGGCCTGATAATCTACATCCTAGGGTACTTAAGGAAGTGGCCCTAGAAATAGTAGATGCATTGCTGGTCATCTTCCAAAATTCGATAGACTCTGGAACAGTACCCATGGATTGGCAGGTAGCTAATGTTACCCCACTGTTCAAAAAGGGTGGTAGAGAGAAAACCGGGAATTACAGACCGGTAAGCCTGACAAGTGGGGAAAATGCTAGAGTCCATTATAAAGGATGTAATAATTCAACTTTATTGTCATTGTACAATGCACAAGTACATGAACAACGAAATGTGATCTTGCAAGCTCCCATGAGTCCAGTACAAATAACATTAACATTAAATGTAAATAGCACCATCCTGGGAGAAGCAAAGCCGCTGCGTCTGTGCGCGCCGCCATTCCATTTCCACCATTCCTCCTGTCCGACAATCTTCAGCCCAACGCCTGGGCCTGCTCACCAGCCGCCCCTCCCGGGGCTCCTTCCGTGACCTTCTCACCAACCGCCCCTCCTCGGGGCTCCTTCTGTGACCTTCTGCACCTGGTCTTCCCTGATAGTCACCCCTCCAGGTACTAACCAGGCCTGGCTCTGCTTAGCTTCCAAGCCTTGCCAGTGACCCTGTCCCTAGTCCCAGGAACAGGGCACTTGGAAAAAAGTGACCGGATTTATACTCCTCGGAGTGCACCCTCAGCTGGCCGTTCAGTATTACTTCCTGAGTTACTTCTTGTAGAAATTGCGATTTATGACACTGCTTTTTCTGGCCAATTTATATGTCCTCTCCTTGGATCTTATGCTATCCCTAATTTCCCTTGTTAGCCATGGTTGAGTCACCTTTTTTGTTTTATTTTTATGCCAAACTGGGATGAACAAATTCTGTAGTTCATCCATGCGATCTTTGAATGTTTGCCATTGCCCATCCACCGTTAACCCTTTGAGTGACATTCCCCAATCAATCCTACCCAACTCGCACTCCATACCATCGTAGTCTCCTTTATTTAAATTCAGGACCCTAGTCTCTGAGTCAACTATTTCACTCTCCAATGATGTATGAGGAGAGATTGGGTCGATTGGGCTTGTACTCGCTGGAGTTTAGAAGAATGAGAGGGGATCTCATCGAAACTTATAAAATTCTAAAAGGACTAGACAGACTAGATGCTGGAAGGATGTTCCCGATGGTCAGGGAGTCCAGAACCAGGGGTCACAGTCTAAGGATAAGGGGTAAGCCATTTAGGACAGAGATGAGGAGGAATTTCTTCACCCAGAGAGTGGTGAACCTGTGGAATTCTCTGCCAAAGAAGGCAGTAGAGGCCAATTCATTAAATATATTCAAGAAGGAGTTGGATATATTTCTTAAGGCTAAAGGGGTCAAGGGATATGGAGAGAAGGCAGGAACAGGGTACTGAATTTGGATGATTAGCCATGATCTTATTGAATGGCGGAGCAGTCTCGAGGGGTCGAATGGCCTACTCCTGCTCCTGTCTTCTATGTTTCTATGAGTGATCATCGTATCATAAGATTTAGATTTGCAATGGAGAGGAGCAAGGAACAATCTAGAGTGGAACTTCTAAACTGGAATAGGGCTAACTTCAATTGGATGTGAAAGGATCTAGCCAGGGTAAAATGGAACCAAAGACTGACAGGAAAAATTGTAATGGAACAATAGGTGATCTTTAAGGAGGAGATGTTTCAAGTACAGGCTAGGTACATTCCAACAAGAGGGAAGGGTAAGGGAACCAAAGCAAGGGCTCCTTGGATGACGAGGGAGATAGAGAAGATGATGAAACAAAAAAAGAGGGTGTATGATGCATGTCAGGTGAATTCTTCAAGTGAGAACCAGACCAAATACAATAAGTTGAGAGGGGAAGTGAAGATGAAAATAAGATTGGCAAAGAGAGAATATGAGAGTAGAATGGCAGTTAACATAAAAGGGAACCCAAAAATCTTCTACCGGCATGTAAACAGTAAGCGGGTAGTAAGAGGTGGGATGGGGCCTATTAGGGACAAAGAAGGTGATATATGCTTAGATGTGCAGGGCAAGGCTAGAATACTCAATGAGTACTTTGTATTGATGTTTACTAAGGAGGTGGGTGCTGACAAAATATCAGTAGAAGCGGAAAAGGTAGAAGCAATGGAAGGGGTGAAAATTGATAGACAGGATGTACTAGAAAGGCTGGGTATGCATAGTGTGGATAAGTCACCTGGTCCAGATGGCTTGTGTCCCAGGTTGCTAAGGGAAGTGGGGGAGGAGATAGCAGAAGCGCTTGCCATAATTTTCCAATGTTCCCCAGATGCAGGGGAGGTGCCTGAGGATTGGAAAGTGGCAAATGTGACACCTTTTGTTCAAGAAATGGTGTAAGGACAAGCCTAGTAACTACAGGCCGGTCAGTTAAACATCAGTGTTGGGTAAAGTTTTAGAAACAATAATCAAGGAAAAATTAATGGGTACTTGGAGAGGTTTAAGCTAATTAAGGAGAGCCAACACAGATTTGTAAAAGGCAGATCGTGTTTGACTAATTTAATTTTTTGATGAAGTAACAGGGAGGATTGATGAAGGGAATGCAATGGATGTTGTCTGCATGGATTTTCGGAAGGCGTTTGACAAAGTACCACATAGTGGGCTGGTTAACGAAATTGAGGCTTATGGAATAGGTGGGTCAGTGGCAGCTTGGATAAGGAAGTGGCTTAAGGACAGAAAACAGCAAGTTGTGGTAAATTACTGTTTTTCAGACTGGAGGATGGTAGACAGTGGTGTTCCCCAAGGGTCAGTGCTGGGGCCACTGCTTTTTTTGATATATATAAATCACTTGGATATTGGAATACAGAGTAGAATTTCTAAATTTGTCGATGACACCAAATTTGGGGGTGTGGCAGACAGTGAAGATGATACCAATCGACTGCAACAAGACATAGATAGGCTAGCAGAATGGGCAGACAAGTGGCAGATGGAATTTAATATGGAGAAATGTGAGGTGATGCATTTTGGCAGAAGAGAGAAAGGCAATATACACTTAATGGCACAGTTTTAAAGAGTGTGCAGGGACAGAGGGACCTGGGAGTTAATGTGCGTAGGTCCCTGAAGGTGGCAGGACATATTGAGAGAGTGGTTAGCAAAGCATACGGGATCTTGGGCTTCATAAATAGAGGTATTGAGTACAAAAGCAGAGAAGTTATGCTGAACCTTTATAAAGTGCTGGTTAGGCCACAACTGGAGTATTGCATCCAGTTCTGGTCACCACACTTTAGGAAGGATGTCAACGCCTTGGAGAGGGTGCGGAGGAGATTTACTAGAATGGTTCCGGGGATGAGGGACTTCAGTTATGTGGAGGGACTAGAGAAGCTGGGATTGTTCTCTTTAGAGCAGAGAAGGTTAAGGGGAGATTTAATAAAGGTGTTCAAAATCATGAACGGTTTTGATAGAGTAAATAAGGAGAAACTGTTTCCAGTGGCAGAAGGGTCAGTAACCAGAGGACACAGATTTAAGGTATTTGGTAAAAGAACCAGAGGCAAGATGAGGAGAATTTTTTTATGCAGCGAGTTGTTATTATCTGGAATGCACTGCATGAAAGGGCTGTGGAAGCAGATTCAATATTAACTTCCAAAAGGGGAATTGGATAAATACTTGAAAAGGAAAATTTTTCCAGGCTATGGGGAAATAGCAGGGGAGTGGGAATAATGGGATAGCTCTTTCAAAGAGCTGGCACAGGCACAGTGGGCTGAATGGGCTCCTTTTGAGCTGTAAGAGTCTATGAAAAATGGTCACTTAGGTGAGGTACCTGAAGGTGACCCAAGTTCGTGGAACCCGCATCCCAACATGAGTCAGTGCCTTCAGGAGGGATGGGGTGAAACAAAATAAAGAGGCACGCCCCTACTAATGACTCTTGCTGGATGTGACAGGCAATTCATGGCTCCGATGCTCCAGGATCGGAGCTGCTTACAGCCGATGATTCATTTGATATGGGCCTATTGATTGACAATGTTCACTTGACATGCCAAATTGCTTGAGCTAGCTTGCCTTGTTGGCCTGCGGTTAGGCTGCTGCCAGATTTATAACATGATACATTCAACAAGAGAGAAGTGAAGTGGGAGGACAATAACTCAAATCCACCCCCAACTCCAGTCAAAGAAAAATTAACCCCTCAAACTCTCCCAACCACTTCCACTCATTGGAGGTGAATTTCTGCCAGTTTTCCGGGTAGGTACCTTTAAGAACCCCCGGTTTGGCTGCGTGGAGACCTGGTAATTCTGAGTACAACTGGCCCAACACCTGCATCGTTCAGCGGAGATGCATCTCCGGTTTAGGTCCTAAAGTAGACACCTCGACAGTGCTGGAACCAATATGGCGTTGGATGTGTTTCCTGAGAGGTTGGCCCCCTAAACTGGACCTCAAAATCAAAATTCACCCCCAATGTCCTCATACTTGGGAGATGGAGAGTCAGATCTCTCTGTGTGAGCTGGAATCCAGCACAGATCTGTGCTCATCGCCCCATTTGTGCTCGTTGCTGCAGAGAATGTAGTTTTCCATCAACATAATTTCTTTATTTGGATTTACAGTTTGTTAGTAAAATGCTGAACTGTAACTTTTTTTATTTGTTCCTGGGATGTGGGCGTCGCTGGCAAGGCCAGCATTTATTGCCCATCCCTAATCGCCCTTGAGAAGGTGGTGGTGAGCTGCCTTCTTGAACCGCTGCAGTCCGTGTGGCAAATGCACACCCACAGTGCTGTTAGGGAGAGAGTTCCAGGATTTTGTCCCAGCGATGATGAAGGAACGGCGATATATTTCCAAGTCAGGATGGTGTGTGACTTGGAGGGGAACTTGGAGGTGATGGTACCTGCTGCCCTTGTTGTTCTAGGTGGTAGAAGTCACGGGTTTGGGCGGTGCTGTCAAAGAAACCTTGGCGAGTTGCTGCAGTGCATCTTGTAGATGGTACACACTGCAGCCACGGTACGCCAGTGGTGGAGGGAGTGAATGTTTAAGGTGGTGGATGGGGTACCAATCAAGCATGCTGCTTTGTCCTGGATGGTGTCGAGCTTCTTGAATGTTGTTGGAGCTGCACTCATCCAGGCAAGTGGAGAATATTCCATCACACTCCTGACTTGTGCCTTGTAGATGCTGGAAAGGCTTTGGGGAGTCAGGAGGTGAGATACTTGTTGCAGAATAGCTAGCCTCTGACCTGCTTTTGTAGCCATAGTATTTATGTGGCTGGTCCAGTTAAGCTTTACTGTTATACCTCCATGGAAGAATAGCCAACTGATAGTCACTATCCAGTCTCATACCTGAATTTTGGAGACTTGAGTTAGATACCAGAGGGTGGCTAATAACAAACGAACTGCCCCCAAGTGAGAGTCAGCGCCTTCAGGAAAGGAGGGGACCTGAACCCCAGTGACAGTCAACACCTTCAGGAGAAAATGGAAAAAAATAGTAAACAAATAAATATAATAAGGGAAAACAAGGAAAAGGACAAAAGGCCTGGGTATTTACCCATGTATGGTGACACCTCAGACACAGAATACACCCTGGTTGAATAGACTAATGTTTGGGAGCTGAAAGGGTCAACGGGTTTGTGTGTGGAAAGTATACGAGCGGGTCTGGGGCTCTTGTGTTGTGGTGTTGGCTACAGTCAGTTGTCTGTGTTGCATAAATGGGTGATGCGTGGGAGGGGGCGGGGAGTGGAGTTGCTCAGAGCGGTCTTGTATATTTTAGGAACTCAATAAGGTTAAACCTTTAACTCCATGAGTGCTGAATCGTCTCAGCCCAGCTTCTCTAATTTTCTGCCCTCCTCTCCTGAAAGCGCTGACTCTCACTGGCGTTCAGGTCCCCTCCTCTCCTGAAGGTGCTGACTCTCACTGGGGTTCAGGTCCCCTCCTCTCCTGAAGGTACTGACTCTCACTGGGGTTCAGGTCCCTCCCTCTCCTGAAGGTGCTGACTCTCACTGGGGTTCAGGTCCCTCCCTCTCCTGAAGGTGCTGACTCTCACTGGGGTTCAGGTCTCCTCCTCTCCTGAAGGCACTGGCTTTCACTGGGGAATGGGTTCCACAGGTGCTAGGCTCCTTGCATTGCCTCACATCAGGTAGCCCTTTCCTCATGTGTGAATGTCAGCAGTATATTCAACCATGGGATCATCACAGTGAGCCAAAGATCAAGACATATACACTTAACTGCAATCAGGAGACAAGGCTCTGCCTCATTGTCTCCTCCCTAACCCGGGGGCATTGAAAACAATAATTTAGTTTATTCTCAGTCTGGTGTCTGACACGTGTGGAAACCCATCTCCGTGGTTAACAGTCTTCAAACTAAGTTACTGAGAACTCTACACAGGGAGTGTTTCTGTTTGCCCAATATGGGGTGCATACTCTTTCCCTGCAGGATACACCCCTAAATCCAGAGCGCATAGGTGTCGATTGGAAAAAGTCTTAGGAACCCAATTGTGGGCACGTTATAGTTGGAGTTTAACCAGCCAAAACCATACGGAGTACTGGCACCGAGTGCTGGGTAGCTGCCTGCTGTTTGCCTAGCCTAGAAGACCCTACACATGGGGCCACTGCAGGATTATCCCAAACTCAAGTGACAGATCGATTCCCACCAGGTTCCATCAATGAGCAGGCTGGCTGGTCAATCATCAGCCCTGGACCTACCTGACTCAGGTGTCAGGCCATACACTACACTGCAAAGTGTCTTGTGCTTACTCTAAACGTGTTGCTGTGAACCATTGAAGGAAGGAGGTTGGCTGCTAACACATATGACTGGAGTAAGGATGATAGGTTCTCTTCCCCGAAGGACATAAGGGAACCAGTTGGGTTTTTACAACCATCCAAGTTTCATGGCCAGCCCATACAGTGCCAGATTTATTGAATTTAGTTTCACAAGTTGCTGTGGTGGGTTTGAACTTGTGACCATGGTTACTAGTCCAGGACAGAGCCACTAGGACCCTGCACACTGAGCTGACTGATGCTGTGATTCGCTGTGTATGCAGAATGGGAGTGACTGAGTTGTGTGACACCACACTCCAGCACAAGTCAACTGACCTCAGCCAGGACAGCAATGTTGGGATGAGATGGGGTGGGGAGGGGGAGGGAGAGGGTAATAATTAGCCCCATTGGCCTCAGTTCCTCGGAGCTTAGCAGTGGAAAAATGAGTCAAGGTTTCCAGTCTTGATCTCGATCTGATGGCTCAGGGTGAAAGATTTATGTGCGGATGTCGGGTGAGGTCAGGATTGGGGTAGGCGATCATGTGCCCCACAGTCGAATAGTCCAGCAACAATGCCTAGGGTCACTGATGGAGTGTACTCACTCGGGTGAGGTACAAGAGGGCTTCAAATGCACATTGTCATAAAGGGTCAAATCAGCAGAGACCAAATTATTGGGAATATGAGAGATTTTCCTTATTGGCAAATGACAGATTGAAATTATACTATTTCCTGATACACACTCCCTGGGGTAGATGGTGACATTTTGCGATGGTGTACAACAGGTGACAGCGAATCAGCAGCCCGTTTTACATCGCTCCCTATTTTTATTCCCATTGACTTCAATGAGATGTAAAATGGGCTGCCGACTCACTATTGCCTGTTTTACACCATCGCACAAAGTCAAGATCTACCCCTACAGTGTGTGCTGAGATTGCTAAATTGTAGAATCTCCCCTCAGTGTCCTCAGAGGCACTGACTCTATCGCATGTCCTGATACCATCGCAGGTACATTGTCCTCAAATCCAGCTGTAGTTACGCAGACTCAATTCAGAAGCTCAAAATCAATGGAGCTGTCTCCGGAACCTGCCTGTTTGTTGCCGGCACAATGCCTGCAGCGACTTGTACATATCCACTGGTGATGGCTGCTTGTCAGCAACTTCTTGTCCAAACACCTTTCTTCTGCCCCCACCACTTAAAACCAGCTGGTGATTATAAGTCACTACAATCTGACTAATGCACAGTGTCGGTCTGGGGTGACCCAGCAGTTCAAACAGTTCCGTTTTTCAGATGTTGGGATAGAAATTGATTTGCGTTGTGACTGTTTTTTGGGCGTAAAATGGGCGCAAAGCATAGAAATTTAGCAATGGGACAGCCTATGTCCAATCTGTTAAATACAGGAGTAAAGCTTCCTCTACACTGTGATGTGCCTCAATTATTCCGAGACTCGAAGTTAGCAGAACAAAAGTAAGGCTTTTATTAACTCAGAACATAACACGTAAAATAGAGAGATGTCTACCTTCAGGAGGCTGATGCCGGACTGAAGTTAGATTACAAAGGAGCCAGGTATGGGCGGAGCCCTGCACACAACCAGTTCCAGCACATTCCATGCATAATACATGAGGACTGGGGGAAGGGAAAAGACACAGAAAGCAGGCAGTTAGAAGACACAGAAAACAGGCAGTGATGAATGGAATATATTTCATCACATTCACCCCTTCTATAGATTTAGTCTGTTCGGGGGTCTGATAGTCCTCTGCGACCGACGTGGCTGTTGTGGTGCCGCGGGTGTCGGCTGGGTGTCCCCGGTAGCCTCCTGGGTCTCTGCCGGGGGTGCCGCCGGGGTTGTTGAAGGGGTAGTTGGTGGGGGTGCCGTTGGTCGATGTTCTTCCGGGGGTGATGAAAGAATAGTGGGTGGGTAAGGGTTGCTGTGATCGTCGTCGCTGCTATTGCCGTGGTTGTTGTTGATGCCGGCTGGGGCGACGTCTTTTATGGACACGGTGTCCTCCCTTCCGTCGGCGTGCCGGACATATGCGTATTGGGGGTTGGCGTGGAGTAGGTGTACTGGCTCCACGAGAGGGTCCGTCTTGTGGCCCCTCACATGCCTTCGCACGAGTACCGGACCTGGGGTGGAGAGCCATGACGGCATGGATACGCCCGAGGTGGATTTCCGGGGAAAGACAAACATTCGTTCATGAGGCGTGGTATTAGTGGCCGTACACAATAGCGACCGTATCGAATGGAGCACATCCGAGAGGACTTCCTGCCAGCGGGAGATAGGGAGGCCCTTGGTCCTTAGAGCTAGAGTGACTGCTTTCCACACTGTCCCGTTCTCTCGCTCCACCTGGCCGTTACCCCGGGGGTTGTAGCTGGTGGTACGGCTCGTGGCGATCCCCTTGGGCAGCATGTACTGGCGTAGCTCTTCACTCATGAAGGACGCCCCCCTATCCGTGTGGATATAGCTCGGCATACCGAACAGGCAGAACAGGCTGTTGAGGCATTTAATGACCGTGGCGCTGGTCATGTCTGGGCAGGGGAAGGCGAATGGGAAACGGGAGTATTCGTCCACAATGTTCAGGAAGTAAACATTGCGGTCGACGGACGGGAGGGGGCCCTTGAAATCTAAGCTGAGCCGCTCGAAGGGCTGTGTAGCTTTGATTAAGTGGGCTCTATCTGGGCGGTAGAACCGAGGCTTGCACTCAGCGCAAGTGCGGCAGTTCCTGGTCAGAGACCGAACTTCCTCAATCGAGTAGGGTAAGTTACGGGACTTTATGAAGTGGAACAGCCGCGTGACCCCTGGGTGGCAGAGGTCGTTGTGGAGGGTCTGTAGCCGATCCTCGGTGGCGCTGGCACACAACCCTCGTGAGAGGGCGTCAGGGGATTCGTTAAGGGCCCCTGGCCGGTAAATGATGTCGTACTCGAAAGTGGAGAGCTCGATCCGCCACCTAAGAATCTTATCATTTTTAATCTTCCCCCTCTGTTTATTGTTGAACATAAACGCTACCGATCGCTGGTCGGTAAGTAGGGTGAAGCGTTTGCCGGCTAGGTAGTGGCGCCAGTGGCGCACTGCCTCCACGATGGCTTGGGCCTCCTTTTCCACGGAGGAGTGTCTGATCTCGGGGCCTTGGAGGGTCCTCGAGAAGAAAGCTACGGGCCGCCCCGCCTGGTTGAGGGTGGCCGCCAAGGCGAAGTCGGACGCATCACTTTCCACTTGAAATGGAGTGTTCTCGTCCACTGCCTGTAGCGTGGCCCGCTCAATATCCTGCTTAATGCTTTTGAAGGCGGCGTGGGCCTCAGCAGAGAGCGGAAAAGAGGATGCTTTCAAGAGGGGGCGGGCTTTGTCGGAGTAGTTGGGGACCCATTGGGAATAGTAAGAAAATAACCCCAGGCACCTTTTCAGGGCTTTGGGAGTGTTGGGCAGGGGCAGCTCCCGTAGGGGGCGCAATCGGTCGGGGTCTGGTCCGATTTCCCCATTCTCCACCACGCTGCCCAGTATGCAGAGGCGCGTGGTGTTGAAAATGCACTTGTCCTCGTTATAGGTGAGGTTGAGTTTTTGTGCGGTTTTCAGGAACCTCTCGAGGTTCGAGTCGTGATCCTGCTGGTTGTGACCGCAGATGGTGACGTTGTCGAGGTAGGGGAAGGTTGCCTGCAAGTGGTGGTCATCGACCATGCGATCCATCTCCCTCTGAAAGACCGAGACCCCGTTCGTCACCCCAAAGGGGACTCTGAGGAATTGGTAGAGGCGTCCGTTCGCCTCGAAGGCGGTGTACGGGCGGTCCTCTGGTCTGATAGGGAGCTGGTGGTACGCTGACTTGAGGTCGATGGTGGAGAACACCCGGTATTGGGCGATTTGGTTCACCATTTCTGATATGCGGGGTAGCGGGTAGGCGTCTAGTAGGGTGTACCTGTTGATCGTTTGACTATAGTCGATCACCATCCGTTTCTTCTCGCTACCCCTTACCACTACCACTTGGGCGCGCCACGGGCTGTTGCTGTGTTCAATAATGCGCTCTTTCAGGAGCCTGTCTACCTCGGTCGCGATAAACCGCCTGTCCTCCCAGCTGTACCTCCTGCTTTTGGTCGCTATTGGCCGGCAGTTAGGTGTAAGGTTCGCGAATAGCGAAGGCGGCTTTACCTTCAGGGTAGCCAGACCGCACACTGTGAGGGGCGGCTGGGACCCACCGTACTTGAGCGTGATGCTTTGGTGGTTGCACTGGAAATCCAAACCCAAGATCACGCTCGCACATAGATTCTTCATGATTAATACTTTAAAATTATCATACACAGTTCCGTTAACGCACAATTGTACCGTGCAGTAACCCAGAATGGTCGATGTCTGGGTTTTATCGGCCATAGAGATGGTACCCTGAGCAGGGACCACCTTTAGGGAGAGTTGTTGTGCCAGTTCAGGGTGGATAAAACTCTCCGTGCTTCCACTGTCAATTAAGCATTTAACCCGGCACCCGTTTACCTCGATGTCCACCATTGATTTGGATAGCGGATGCGGCCTGGTCTGGTCCACTGTGACCGATGCCACTGTAGGGCCCTGATCGAGACAAGATGGCGTCCACGCTGTCTGCTCGTAAGATGGCGGACCCCACGAGGTCGGGCAAGATGGCGTCCAAGATGGCCGCTCCCACGGCGCACACGCGGCGGTGGCGGGTTTTCCGGCGGTTGGTTTTCCGGCGGGGTTCCCTCTGCACACCTTCCCGAAGTGCCCCTTCTTACCGCACTTAAAGCAGGTGGTGCCTTTCGCCGGGCACAGGTTTCTGGTGTGCTTTGGCTGCCCGCAGAAGTAGCAGTTGGGTCCTTGACGCGTCGCGGCTGTCGTAGGGCTTCTGGGGGGAGAGCTGGGCCCCGCCGGTGTCGGGCTGCCGGGCGGGGAAGATGCCTTCCAAGATGGCGGCGCCCTCGGCGCACACGTGGCGGCGTGGGCGGCGCGGGCTGAAGAGTAGGCGTCCGAGTTTCTCTGGGCCATCTCCAGGGACCGCGCGGTGTCCGCAGCCTGTTTCAGGTCCAACCCCGTTTTTTCCAGCAGTCTTTGCCGGATGTGAGTGGAGCTGAGGCCTGTGATAAAGGCATCGCGAACAAGCTCGTCGGTGTACACTGCGGCTTTTACATCTCGGCACTTACAGTCCTTGCCAAGCTTTTTCAGGATGCTTAGGAACTCCTCCACCGATTCCCCAGGTCGCTGTGCGCGAGTAGCGAGTAGATGCCTAGCATACACCTCATTCGTAGGCTGCTGGTAATGCGCCTTTAAGGTGTTGCAGGCGGCCAGGTACGTATCGGCGTCTTGGATGAGGGGGTAAACCCGGTGGCTTACCCAATTCCGTAGCATTCCGAGTCTCATCTTCGCAGTGTCCGTAGCGTCTTTGACGGCTGCGGAATTGTCCAGGAAGAATTCCATACAGTCAAACCAGTGTCCGAAGCGTGCTGATGCGTCCGGAGCATGTTGATCCAAATCCAAACGTTCGGGTTTCAGGAGTTGATCCATAGTGTTGAAAATTGAGTTAATAAAATTGATGTGCTTCAATTATTCCGAGACTCGAAGTTAGCAGAACAAAAGTAAGGCTTTTATTAACTCAGAACATAACACGTAAAATAGAGAGATGTCTACCTTCAGGAGGCTGATGCCGGACTGAAGTTAGATTACAAAGGAGCCAGGTATGGGCGGAGCCCTGCACACAACCAGTTCCAGCACATTCCATGCATAATACATGAGGACTGGGGGAAGGGAAAAGACACAGAAAGCAGGCAGTTAGAAGACACAGAAAACAGGCAGTGATGAATGGAATATATTTCATCACACACTGTCCCATCAAACACTCCCAGGGCAGGTACAGCACAGGTTAGATATAGAGTAAAGCTCCCTCTACACTGTCCCATCAAACACTCCCAGGGCAGGTACAGCACGGGTTAGATACAGAGTAAAGCTCCCTCTACACTGTCCCATCAAACACTCCCAGGGCAGGTACAGCACGGGTTAGATACAGAGTAAAACTCCCTCTACACTGTCCCATCAAACACTCCCAGGACAAGTATAGCACGGGTTAGATACAGAGTAAAGCTCCCCCTACACTGTCCCATCAAACGCTCCCAGGGCAGGTACAGCACGGGTTAGCTACAGAGTAAAGCTCCCTCTACACTGTCCCGAATAATGTGCCTCAGACTGAACCTCGACCCAGAGTGCCCCCTACTGACCAGTGTGATATTTTTCCTATTCCCACCCTATGGCCTCTCTGAGTGAGGTTACCAATTGTTGCCAAATTAGGTGTAGTTTTGCTGCGTGGACTCGTGTCAGGAACTGGGCTGAGACTGACTAAACTCATTTCACTTAGGATCCTTATAGCCAGTTCCAGCAGGGTGAGATGACTCACTGCATGGTCAATGGGATCATTCTGTTGAACTTAATTGTCAGCTGGAGATCTGAGCATCATTGGGCGGATTAACTGGTAGAAAATGTTGGCACAAGCCAAACCTAAAGAAAGATCCAAGTGCTTGTGCGGCGCCTGATTGGAACCTTTCATGAAGTCTTTGTGTTAGGGGTGAGTGCAACAGCCTATTCTCCAGGGGGTCTCTGGTTCATCAGATTCAGATTTCAATGGACTGACAGACAAGCCAGCCTGTGCACGGACACAGCAGGTCAAGCAACAGAGAAACTGTTGACAACCATGTCCCATAGTCCTGTGCACTTCCTGCACCAAACCGACTGTGAACAAGAAAAGAATTGGTTGTCCTTTGGCTTCTTAAGGGTGAGGCAGACTGGGCAACATTCAATCCAACTTTCTCAAGTATGGCCAGGCAATGAGTTAAAAGACATTGGAATGAACTTGACACCTTCCCCTTGGGGTCCACTGTCTTTATTTAATTAAAACAACCCTAACTGAAGGTGCTGGGTAGTGCTTCCTGATCCCTCAATTCAGTTCAATTCAATTCAATTTTATTTGTCATATATGCAGCAGACGTGTGTACTGCACAATGAAATGTTGATTTTTACGAGTCCTCCCAACATTGGAATAAATATGGCATAACAATGATAAAATACTAATAGAAATACAGTAATAATAAATAAAACAACAGTAATAAATAATAATAAATTATACGTTCATGAGTCTTATGGCCTGGGGTAGAAGCTGTTTCGAAACCTGCTGGTACGAGACTGTATGCTTCGGTATCTCTTACCGGACTGGAGCAGGGTGAAGAGGTTGTGGCTGGGGTGGCTTGCGTCTTTAATGATTCTCAGGACCTTCCCCCGGCACCTCTCGGGGTAGATATCCTGCACAGCGGGTAGTTTAATTCCTATAGTATGTTGTGCAGCTTTCACCACCATCTGTAGAGCCTTGCGGTCTGTGGCGGTGCAGTTGCCATACCAGGTAGTGATGCAGCCGGACAGGATACTCTCGATGGTGCACCGGTAGAAGTTGGTGAGAATCTGGGGGGCCATTCCAAATGGTTGATTAAGAAGCTTGGCTCAATGTTATATGAATATGATATTAATTCCTGCTGCTCTGGCATTCTGTTTCTTATCCATTTTGAGTAAATTAATTTGATAATAAACTAGACTTCACCTCCGATTACTTCTCCTAAGGTCTATGAGTGAGCAGAGGCTGTTCAGGACTGCCCCATCTAAGTTTGTTATACTCTAACCGGCTGACTGAGTGTCACCTGCAGTGTCTGGGTATATATTCCTGAAGGAGTGTGCCATATATCCCCAATCCCATTGCTTCCCTCTCTCTCTCGCATCGATTTCCCAAAACACTCCTCTTCCGTATGGAAATGTGGTCTAGAGTTGCCAACTCTGTCAGACCTATTCCTGGAGGTTTCATCACATGACCTCCCGCCTCCATCTGCCCCACCCAGTCAAAGTCTTTTTCCTATTTCCACTATTTTTATAACTAATAAACAAAAGTGTTCAAAGAAAATGAAAAAAAACACACAATTTTGTTTGATGCCCCTATGATTTTTCTCCCCAGGTTTGCTCACAACAGTGTCCTGGAGCTGAATCTTCAATTCCTGGAGATTCCAGGACAATCCTGGAGGGTTGGCAACCTCTAACGTGGCCTCACCAACAGACATTTACAAATATTCCCATATTAACTTCCCCCACTGCCTCTTTACATCACTTCCTCCCGTCAGTCAGTTTCAGGGTAAGTTTGATCGGTTTCCAGATGGGATGATCTCCTCTCTGATCATTTGCTCACAGAACACTGACAGAGTCTCAGTTCTAACAACTACAAGTACCTTATTATGATTAAGGATTGTTGTTTATCATCCATTAACTTGCAGAGTCAGCATGTTCAAGTGAGACTGGGATGGTCTGAGATTTGCAATGGAGGAATTGGATCAGACTTGTCCTGGATGAAGTTTTTCGATGAGGTGTACACAGCAATAAATTGTGGAATGTGGAGGTGAGATAGGCCTGTTGATATCACCGCAGCCCCTGGGCTCTTACACAATCTAAAGTCACAGCTCCGACGATGACAGCAGAGAGTATGATGGACTGAGGCTCCTGGTTCCTCCTTTGTATACAGTCCTGCTGCTCAATCAGGTCCTTGTTGGCTCCAAACCTCTCCAGTATTTCCCAGCTCGTTTGTCGGAATTTTTCTTGAGCTGATTTCGCAAGTGGGAATTCCATTTGGGAGAGGGGTTTGACATCACCCCAGGTGTGTTTATCAGTCAGGAGAGACGATCTACCTTACGGGGGAGACACCTGGACCCTCCTAGTTACATCACACGCCTTTGCTTTCTGTGAAGAACGGCAGTGGAGAAGCAATCAATTTATGTTCTTTGCTGCTCTTCCCCACCCCGATCCCGCCGGTTGGGGTTTGAATCCACAGCTGGCACCTGTTCTCTGGTAACTCGGCCACTCTTTGGGGTAGAAATTGGTCCAGGATATACGGAGAGCTACGCTGACATGTTTAGCCGTGTGACGCCCCACGCCAAATCTGTCCATGCGTTCAGGCCACTTTTTAAAAAATTTGTTCATGGGATGTGGGTGTCACGGGCAAGGCCAGCATTTATTGCCCTTCAGAAGGTGGTGGTGAGCCGCGTTCTTGAACCGCTGCAGTCCGTGTGCTGAAGGTACTCCCACAGTGCTATTAGGGAGGGAGTTCCAGGATTTTGACCCAGCGACGATGAAGGAATGGCGATATATTTCCAAGTCAGGATGGTGTGTGAATTGGAGGAGAACTTGCAGGTGATGATGTTCCCATGCGCCTGCTGCCCTTGTCCTTCTAGGTGGAAGAGGTCACGGGTTTGGGAGGTGCTGCCGAAAAAGCCTTGGTGAGTTGCTGCAGTGCATTTTGTAGACGGTACACACTGCAGCCATGGCACGCCGGTGATGGAGGGAGTGAATGTTTAAGGTGGTGGATGGGGTGCCAATCAAGCGGGCTGCTTTGTCCTGGATGGTGTCGAGTTTCTTGAGTGTTGTTGGAGCTGCACTCATCCAGGCAAGTGAAGAGTATTGGATGGTGGAAAGGCTTTGGGGAGTCAGGAGGTGAGACACTCACCGCAGAATACCTAGCCTCTGACCTGCTCATGTTGCCACAGTATTTACGTGGCTGGTCCAGTTAAGTTTCTGGTCAATGGTGACCCCCAGGATGTTGATGGTGGGGGATTCGGTGATGGCAATACTGTTGAATGTCAAGGGGCGGTGGTTAGACTCTCGCTTGTTGGAGATAGTCATTGCCTGGCACTTCTGTGGCGTGAATGTTGCCTGCCACTTATCAGCCCAAGCCTGAATATCGTCCAGGTCTTGTCAAGCCCAAGAGTGGCTGCTTGGTGAGAAGGGCTATCCGCTCCACACCTGGTTGATGACTCCCCTCCACAACCCCACCACTCGTGGCCAGCAATCATACAACGAGAGCCATGCAGACCATTGGGGTGCTGAAGCAACAGTTCCACTGCCTGGACCACTCTGGAGGAGCCCTACATTACTCACCTGAGCATGTGACCCGATTTGTGGTGGTCTGCTGTATCGCCCACATGCTGGCCATCATGAGGACACAGCCCTTCCTACCAGGGATACTGTGGCTCAGAAACAGGAGCAGGAGGAGGCGGACGAGGAGGAGGAGGAAGCGGAATGAAAGAGGTAGTCCAGACTACTCCTTTCTGGCCGGGATATCCGGAATGGAATCATCTGCCTGCAGTATCATTGAACGCAACCTCAATTCCCCATTCAGCATTAGTCCCACACCTTACCTTTGCTCTGTTATTGACCATCATAGCGTTCTCTTAGCCACAACGCTGAAATAAAAGCCACCACTTTATACATCTATCCACCCAATATTACATCAAAAAATCAACTAATCACCCTTTTGCATTCCCTTAGTGAATGTCTTGTGTGTGCCTTTGCCTATCCTACTGATGTCATGCAGTTCTACTGCAGTGGCTGCAGCATGGCTGGTGGAAGGCTGCTGACTTTCAGTGAGGGAGACTGCAGATGGTCTTGCAGGATGACCTCAAGGAGCTCTGGGCCAGTAGGCTCAGCTTTGGACTGTACCACCTCGGCGTGGGTGGCAGCAGTCTGGGCTGGCTGGCTGACAGGCAAAAGCAAGGGCACTGGTGGAGTGGCAGGAGGATGAACGCTGTCATCCTCAGAGAAGACAGCAGGGTCATCCTCCACGGATCCATTGTCACTCGCCCGGGGCAGTGCCTCAGCAATTCCAGTAATCTGCTGGAATACAGACTGCTGGACTGCTGTAAAACCCTGCAAGCCGCTTTTAACACTGGTAAACCCAGCCAGGAGGGCAGCAGTCTGCTTGCGTGGCAGCAAACGGAGCTTGCATGACCTCAGTCTGAGCTTCCACTGCAGCACTCAGACATTGGGAGGCTTCTGCTTGTGCTGCAATGGAAGCGGCGACTTCGGCCATCAGACGCAGCATGATGGTTGGGTCCATAAGTGTGTAATGGATCTGCCCAGCCCTTCCACGCTGGAAAGGATGGGCTCCAAACTCTGCCCAAAGCCCTGTGCAAGGCTGAGTTGGACTCCTCCATGCTCCTTGACATTGCATTCAGGCTTTCTGGCAGGCCTGCCAATGCAACAAGCATTTCGTTGTGCATAACCATCAGCGTCTCTTGTAGGCTGCCCAATCGAAGTCTGCATCCGAGCAGCAGCCCACTTGTGCCTGGTGTCTCTCCACTATCAATTCCCGCATCTATCCATCCTCCAAAGTACGCGGAGTGTCAGTATCTGAGCCGGTGGCTGGGTGGCCTCAAGCTCAGCCCCGTCCCTGGCCACAGGCCCAGCCCCATCCCTGGCCACAGGCCCAGCCCCATCCCTGGCCACAGGCCCAGCCCCATCCCTGGCCACAGGCCCAGCCCCGTCCCATCCCTGGCCACAGGCTCAGCCCCGTCCCTGGCCACAGCCCCAGCCCCGTCCCTGGCAAGAATGGCCAGCACCATCTCTTCAATGGGGGTAAGGTCATGCAGGCGATTCTGTCCCCTGTCAGTTAAATTCTGCTGGTGGTGTAATGTGTTTGGGCAATGTGGCCATGGTTGAATAACCGAGCGCATTCAAGCTGTGAAATGTGAGTGTGGGGCTTGCAGCAGTGGTAAGTGTGTGCGGGTGAGGTGAAGCAATGAATGCGAGGTGTGAGTCATGTTTGGTAGAGATTTTGCTGGTAGCCGAGTGATGGGGGTGTGGTGCACTGAGCAGTGTGTGAGGCTAGTGACGCAGTTGGTTTGAAGGTGCATTCACTGACCTTGACCACTCGTAGGAGGTCATCAAACCTCTTTACGCACTGCATCTACGTCCTGGGGGCGACACTGCTGGCAGTGACCTCCTTGGCGATCTGGTCCCACATCCTTCTTATAGTGTTTCTGGAGGGCCTCTTGGCCACCTGTTGGTAGAAGGCCTCTCTTCAGGTGTTCACCCCTTGCACAAAAGCCTTGAGTACTGCCTCCGATACCCTGGGTACCCGTTTCCTTACCTGCTGAGCCATTTTGATTTGTGTTCAAGCAGTTTTAAAATTGTCATTGACCAGAAGGCAGCTCACCTTTAAGAGAGCACTTGATCCGTAGCCTTGTATGCTATGGCATTTCAAGTGCTCATCTAAATGCTTCTTGAATGTTGTGAGGGTTCCTGCCTCTACCACCCTTTCAGGCAGTGAGTTCCAGATTCCAACCACCCTCTGGGTGAAAAAGTGTCTCCTCAACTCCCCTCTAAACCTCCTGCCCCTTACCTTGAAACTATGCCCACTGGTTATTGACCCCTCTACTGAGGGGAAAAGTTCCTTTCTATCTACCCTATCTATGCCCCTCATAATTTTGTACACCTCAATCAGGCCCCCCTTTAGCCTTCTCTGCTCCAAGGAAAACAACCCCAGCCTGTCCAGTCTCTCTTCATAGTTGAAGCGCTCCAGCCCAGGTAACATCCTCTGCACCCTCTCCAATGCAATCACATCCTTCCTATAGTGTGGTGACCAGAACTGCACACAATATTCCAGCTGTAGCCTAACTAGCGTTGTGTACAGCTCCATCATAACCTCCCTGCTCTTATATTCTATGCCTCGGCTAATGAAGGCAAGTATCCCATATACCTTTTTAACCACCTTATCTACCTGTCCTGCTGCCTTCAGGGATCTGTGTACATGCACACCAAGGTCCCTCTGATCCTTTGTCCTTCCTAGGGTCCTACCATTCATTGTGTATTCCCTTGCCTTGTTAGTCCTCCCAAAATGCATCAACTCACACTTTTCAGGGTTAAATTCCATTTGCCACTGTTCTGCCCATCTAGCCAACCCGTCTATATCGTCCTGTAGCCTGAGACTTCCCTCCTCGCTATTTACCACTCCACCAATTTTCGTGTCATCTGCGCTCTTACTGATCATACCGCCTACATTCATATGTAAATCATTAATGTACACTACAAATAGCAAAGGACCCAGCACCGATCCCTGCGGTACAGCACTAGACACAGGCTTCCAGTCACAAAAACAACCTTCGACCATCACCCTCTGCCTCCTGCCACTAAGCCAATTTTGGATCCAATGTGTCAAATTGCCCTGGATCCCATGGGCTCTTACCTTCTTGACCAGTCTCCCATGTGGGACTTTATCAAAAGCCTTACTGAAGTCCATGTAGACTACATCAACTGCACTATCCTCATCCACACACCTAGTCACCCCCTTGAAAAAATCAATCAAATTTGTTAGACATGATCTTCCCCTGACAAAGCTATGCTGACTATCCTTGATTAATCCTTGCCTCGCCAAGATAAATATTTGTTAGGCTCACTGGCTTGTAATTCCCTGGTTTATCCCTACTATGCTTCTTGAATAATGGTACTACGTTAGCTGTCCTCCAGTCCTCTGGCACCTCCCCTGTGGCCAGAGAGGTTCTGAAAATTTGTGTCAGAGCCCCTGCAATCTCCTCCCTTGCCTCACACAGCAGCCTGGGATACATCTCGTCTGGGCCTGGGGATTTATCCACTTTTAAGCCCGCTAAAACTGCTAGTACCTCCTCCCTCTCAATACTAATTTGTTCAAGTATATCACAATCCCCCTGCCTGATTTCTATGTCTACATCATCCTTCTCCAGTGAACACAGATGCAAAATATTCATTTAAAACCTCACCTACATCTTCCGGCTCTACACACAAATTGCCACTTTGGTCCCTAATGGGCCCTACTCTTTCCCTGGTGCTGACTGCCTTTAAGATGTGCAGGCTATGATGCTAGCCTTGCGTAAATTTCGGGCCCCTGCTGAACAGACAGCCAGTCAGTAGTGTGTTCAGCGTTGGGCTGTGCGCTGTTATCATGCAAAGTAGCAGGCGCCCATTTTTGGGCCTAATTCAATTTCACCCCGCATGAGTTCCTGGAATTTAGTATGAAGACTCATGGGGCTCTATTTCTACTGAGCCATTGCATAGCTGAATGATTGAAACTTCTGCCGGTTACACCGATTAGCTAGTTTGACTGGTTACACACTTTATCTGATTACACCAGTTAGCTGGTTATGTGGTTGCTTGAGAAGAATTAACGGTAGACTTCCATTTATGTAACACCTTTCATGACCTCAGGATGTCCCAAAGTGCTGTCAGCCAATGAAGTACATTTATTTAAAGTGTAGTCACTGTTGTAATGGAGGAAACACAGCAGCCAATATTGCACAAAGCAAGGTCCCACAAACAGCAATGAGATAATTACCAGATAATCCGGTTTAGTGATGTCGGTTGAGGGATAATTATTGGCCACAACATCAGGGAGAACTCCCCTGCTCTTCTTCAGATAGTTCCCTGGGATCTTTTATGTCCACCTGAGAGCAGACGGGGCCTCGGTTTAACATCTCAAAAGAAAGAAAGACTTACATTTATATAGCGCCTTTCACGAAAACCGGACATCTCAAAGCGCTTTACAGCCAATGAAGTACTTTTTTGGAGTGTAGTCACTGTTGTAATGCGGGAAACGCGGCAGCCAATTTGCGCACAGCAAGCTCCCACAAACAGAAATGTGATAATGACCAGATAATGTTTTTTTGATTGAGGGATAAATATTGGCCAGGACACCGGGGATAACTCCCCTACTCTTCTTCAAAGTAGTGCCATGGGATCTTTTACTTCCACCTGAGAGAACAGACGGGGCCTCGGTTTAACGTCTCATCTGAAAGATGGCACCTCCGACAGTGCAGCACTCCCTCAGCACTGCACTGGAACATCAGCCTAGCTTTATGTGCCCAAGTCCCTGGAGTAGGACTATGAACCCACAACCTTCTGACTCAGAGGCGAGGGTGCTACCAACTGAGCCACAGCTGACAATCTCAACCAAAAGACAGCACATCTGACAGTGCAGCACACCCTCAGTACTGCACTGGCATGTCAGCCTGGATTATGTGCTCAAGCTTCTGGAGAACCTACGACCTTCTGACTCAGAGGCGAGAGTGCTACCCCTGAACCACAACTGACACCTAAAGGAGCACGTTATTACAGGTACGTCGTGATTGGCTCATTTTCGGCTGTTCATACTATTGCCCGCACATCTAACAAAAAAGGGAGATGCAGATTGAGAACAGATTCTTCACATTTTATTTATAGAGACCAGGAGCGGATATTCCTGGACCGCCACCCATCCCCCGCTCCAGCTCAAGTCAAGCAGGGCACTGCTGACCTTTGACCAGAGTCCAGATGAATTTTTGGGTTCAGCTCATTTATGCCCCTGGTCTGCCCCCTGGTGCAGGAATGGCCCTGGAAATGGAGATGCTTTTGGAGCAGGGGAGGAACCTTGAGCATCAATGGTTGTCAGCTTCAATGCCTCCTTGCTGTTGGCCAGTGACAGTAGTCACATGGCCTTCAGCCCTGCCGATCATCTTTGCCTGTTCATTGGGTGAGGGGAAAGAGTACTGCGTTCAGTTTTGGGCACTTATATTCCCTTGAGTTTAGAAGGTTGAGGGGTGATTTAAATGTGAAGGCTAAAATGATAAAAGGATTCGATAGAGTCAATACAGAGAAACTATTTCCTCTGGTGGGAGAACCCAGAACAAGGGGACATATTCTTAAAATTAGAGCTAGGCCGCACAGAGGCAAAATCAGGAAGCACTTTTTCACGTAAAGGGTAGTAGAAATCTGGACTCTCTCCCCCAAAAACCTGTGGATTTTGGGTCAAATGTTGCTTTCAAGACTGAGATCGATAGATTTTTGTTAGGAGAGACTATCAAGGGATATAGATCAAAGGCAGGTGCAGGGGGTTAAGGTACAGATCAGCCATGATCTAAGTGAATAGCAAATAATTGAAGCTGCGTCAGCTGGGCTCACCTAAAGGTCCATCTTCAGCCATCTGTTGTTATATCTGTACAGAAGACAAGTTAATAACCAGAGTTAGTGATGTCACACAATACATCGGCCAATATCCTGCTAGGTTTAGTGAACCCACTGATCCCAGATCTGACCCCACCCCACTTTAAAAAGTCCTTGATACATAGACACTGTCCCTTTAATGAACTATACCTGTAAAATATTCTTCTTCTTAGGCAGTCCCTCGGAACAGAGGATGACTTGCTTCCACATTAAAAATGTGTTCGCAGGTGACTGATTAGTCCAATGCGGGACCTACAGTCTCTGTCACAGGTGGGGCAGACGGTGGTTGAAGGGGTGGGTGGGTGGGGTGTTTGGGTTGACGTGCGCTCCTTGCGCTGCCTGTGCTTGCTCCCAGCGAAGAGACGCGAGGCGTTCGGCACCTTCCCACTTTGTGCGGTCTTGGGCCAGGGATTCCCAGGTGTCGGTGGGGATGTTACACTTTTTCCAAGGAGGCTTTGAGGGTGTCCTTGAAGCGTTTCCTCTGCCCACCTGGGGCTCTCGTGCCGTGCCGGAGCTCCGAGTAGAGCGCTTGTTTTGGGAGTCTCGTATTGGGCATGCGGACAATGTGATCTGTCCATCGGAGCTGATCGAGCGTGGTCAAAGCTTCGATGCTGGGGATGTTGGCCTGAGCAAGAACACTGACGCTGGTGCGCCTATCCTGCCAATGGATTTGCAGGATCTTGCAGAGGCAGCGTTGGTGGTACCTCTCCAGTGCTTTGAGGTGCCTGCTGTACATGGTCCATGTCTCTGAGGCATACAGCAGGGCAGGTATCACTGCTGCTCTGTAGACCATGAGCTTAGTGCCAAGTTTGAGGTCCTGATCTTTAAACGCTCTCTTCCTCAGGCGACCGAAGGCTGCACTGGCACACTGAAGGCGGTGTTGGACTTCGTCATCGATGTCTGCCCTTGTTGACAGTAGGCTCCCGAGGTATGGAAAGTGGTCCACGTTGTCCAAGGCCTGGTCGTGGATTTTGATAATCGGGGGGGCAGTACTGTATGGCGGGGGCAGGTTGGTAGAGGACCTTTGTCTTACGGATGTTTAGTGTAAGGCCCATGCTCTCGTACGCTTTGGTGAAGGTGTTGACGATGATTTGGAGTTCGACCTCCGAGTGAGCGCAGACGCAAGTGTGGTCTGCACAGTGTAATTCGACGACAGAGGATGGGATGACCTTGGATCTGGACGACCTTGGATCTGGACTGGAGGCGATGGAGGTTGAACAGTTTCCCGTTTGTTCTGTAAATTAGCTCCACTCTAGTGGGGAGCTTACTGAGGGGGAGATGGAGCATTGCAGCAAGGAAGATCGAGAAGAGCGTTGGTGCGATGACACAGCCTTGCTTGACCCCAGTTTGTACGTGAATTGGGTCTGTGGTGGAACAGTTTGTCAGGATCACGGCTTGCATGTCGTCATGAAGCAGGCGGAGGATGGTGACAAACTTTTGAGGGTATCCGAATTTGAGGAGGGCACTGCATAATCCCTCACGGTTGACAGTGTCGAAGGCCTTTGAGCTCAAAGAAGGCCATGTACAGCGGTTGGTGCTGTTCCCTGCATTTCTCTTGTAATTGACGTGCAGTGAAGATCATGTCCATTGTGCCCCTTAGTGGGCGTAATCCGCATTGCGACTCTGGGAGGAGCTCTTCGGCCACTGGGAGAAGGCGATTGAGGAGGATTCTTGTGATGACTTTCCCTATGGCAGACAGCAGGGAAACTCCTCTGTAATTACCGCAATCGGACTTGTCACCTTTCTTGAAGATAGTTACAATTACGGTGTCTGAGATCCCTTGGCATGCTCTCCTCCTTCCAGATAAGAGAAATGAGTTCATGAATTCGCACCAGTAGTGCTTCTCCGCCATGCTTTAGTGCCTCGGCGGGGATTCCATCTGCTCCTGAGGCCTTGTTGTTCTTCAGTTGTCGGATGGCCTTTTCAACCTCATGCCGGGCTGGGGTTGTGCCGAGATAGTGGCGGGTAGCATGCTGTGGGATGGAGTTGAGGACACTCGTGTCGAAGACAGAGTCGTGGTTAAGGAGATCTTCGAAGTGCTCCTTCCAGCGGGCACTGACTGCCTCTCTGTCCTTGATGAGTACCTCTCCATTCTTGCCCGCATTGGGGAAGGGCCTTGGGTGCTTGGGCCGCCGATGGTCTTGACTGCGCTAAAGAATCCACGCACGTCGTGGTTGTCGGTTAGCTGCTGGATCTCCTGTGCTTTCTCCACCCACCATCTGTTCTTTAGGTCGCGAGTTTTTTGTTGGACCTCGGCCTTCAGGTGTCTGTAGAGCTGCTTTCTTGCTCTCAATTTCTGTTGCTGTTTCCACATCAGGAATGCCTTGCGCTTGTGGCTTGTTTAGCTCCTGGATCTCCTGGTCATTCTCGTCAAACCAGTCTTGGTGTTTCCTGGTCGAGTGACCGAGCGTCTCTTCACAGGTGCTGGTTATGGAGGCCATGCTGATTATGGAGGCCTCGAGTGCAGACCAGACTCTGGGCACTCTGTCTCTGCATCACTGGGAGTCATCAGGTTGTTTGTGAGGTGCAGGCTGAATAGGGCTTTCTTAGCAGGGTCTTGGAGTGCTCCAGCGTTAATTTTCCTGCGGCATTGTTTCTGTTGCCGCCGCTGTTTTGGGGCTACATTGATGGAGATGACAGAGCGGATTAGGCGGTGGTCTGTCAAGTAGTCATTAGCTCCTGTCATGGCGCGGGTGATGCGGACATCCTTGCGGTCCCTCGCTCGGACGATGACATAGTCCAGCAGATGCCAGTGCTCGGAACGAGGGTGCTGCCATGAAGCCTTGTACTTGTCTCTCTGACGGAACAAGGTGTTGGTTATGACGAGGCCATGTTCTAAGCATTGACAGGAGGAGGGTACCGTTGGAGTTGGATTTCCCTACCCCCTCTCTGCCGATCACACCTCCCCAGAGGTCCGTGTCCTTTCCAACTCTGGCATTAAAGTCGCCAAGGAGGATCATCTTGCCACCCATTGGGACTCGGGAAAGGGATTGTTCGAGGCTGGTGTAGAATTCCTCTTTGGTCTCGTCTGTGGCTTCCAGTGTTGGGGCGTACGCACTGATGACCGTAGCGCACTGGTTCCGGGCTAGGGTGAGTCGAAGAGTCATGAGGCGCTCGTTTATACCGCTAGGGGAGTCTGAGACGCCCAACTAGTTCATTTTTTATGGCGAAGCCTACCCCATGGAGGCGGCGTTCTTCTTCAGGTTTGCCTTTCCAGAAGAAGGTGTAACCACCGCCTTGCTCCTTGAGCTGGCCTTCCCCTGCCCACCGGGTCTCACTTAGGGCGGCGATGTCAATGTCGAAGCATCTGAGCTCCCAGGCAACGATAGCAGTACTGTCACTGTTGGGGTTGTCCATGAGGGTCCTGACATTCCAGGTACCGAACTTCATTTTCAAGGGTGGAAGATGCCTGTGCGTGAATTCTTTTAACGGGGGTGGCTGTTGCACACCAGCTACTACACGGGCTTGACAGAGCAAGGTCTTGGTCCAATGGCAAGGGGATCCAAGACGATTGGAGACCAGGCTCTGCTACAATGGCCTAGCACACACACACACATACTGCTACGTGTAAAATGTTAGTCTGCAAAAGGTAAACACTTCAGCCGAGGCCACTTGACTTGCCAAGTGGAGATAACACTTCTGGTGATAAGGTACATGGAATATTGCAAGTCAATCAGAGTGCGAGACCCATAGTCAAATGTAACTAGCAACTCAAATTAGGATCCAAGAGGAACCTACAGGCCTCAATCCCACTCCACTCCCCACCCATACAAAAGGGCTCTTTGTAGTTACTAACTAACCTGCAAGTCCCAATCACTGATGGTCCTTACAAGCACCCTGCATTAGAAGTCCACCTCGTTTGTAAAACCAGCTGACCCTGGTGGTTTGACGTAGACTAGTTTCACCCTGCGGTCATGTTTACCCTCCAGCTTAGCTCTACTGGGTAATGGTAATGGGACTGGACTAGAAACCTAGGGTTCAAATCCTACTAGGGCAAGTTGTGAAATTAAATTCAATAAACCTAGTAATTTGTGGACTGGCATCAGATAAAATAGCCATGAAATCTGCCGGATTGTTGTAAAAACCCAACTGCTTCATTAATGTCTTCCACGGAAGGGAACCCGTCGTCCTTACCCAGTCTGGCCTACACATGACTCCAGTCCCACACTACATGGTTCACTCTAAATGCCCTCATGGCAACTGGATGGGCAATAAATAAAATAGTCCTATCTCCCTTCCCCTTTAATACCATTCCCCAAGTTTCCTCTTGACTGAACCAATGTGGGAGCTGCAGAATGGAGTTTGAGAATTTCCCACAGGTACGAATCATGAGGGGGAGACTGAACCCAGGCAAGTCTCTGGCTCGGAGTGGCTGTTCACTACAGCGTGACTGTTGAACAGCTCACCTGTTTTGTCCTCACATTCCCCCCTGAACCTTATTTCTCCATCAGGAGGGACCTTCTTCATGACTGCTAACAATACAGCACCACGATTGGAAGTATGACTCGTGCATTGGCTTGAGTTGGATTCCATCACTTTTCCTCTCAAGAACAAATCTCACCAAGAGAGATGAATAGAAAGATAAGAAATGAAGTAGAGTGTCAGGCTGTCCTGGGGCTCAAACACACGCCTTCAACTTCAGTGACCATAAAGTCCTTGACCACTTAAATGACAACCAACTTCAACATTTTTTCTCCAAGGGGTCAGTTAACTCCTGTGCATCTCTTCTCTTCTGTATGGACCACCTCAATGCCCTCCCCATTGACAGGTCACCATTACCCAGTCTCAGGGCAGATAGTCCAGTGTCAGCCAACACCAACAGTCCAGATCTTAAACAGGAGCATCATTCCCTCTTATTCCACTTCCTCATGCTCTCAATTATTCAGGTTTTCATCAGCAGCAAAACAAAATTCATAACTCCTGTCCCGACACCACCCCCTGACCCCTACCCTACTTGTCCAGTTTTGGCAAAAGGTGACACCTCCACTTACCTCCGAGTTTGGTTAAATTGCTAGAAAATATGGTTAAATTGCTAGAAAATATGCCAATCAGCCTCAGATCAGTCGTAGACAGCCGGACACTAAATGCAAAGCAGAGAGAGACTCTTGCTGAACAGGCCTCAGGTTGTTAGAAGCCTGTTCCCAGCATCAGTCTCAGGCCACTTGTCTGTCATGAGTAAGCAGTGTTCCATGCTGGTACAAAGGGCATCACGATTTCCAAGTCAGAAAGTTGTGGGTTCAAGTCCCACTCCAGAGACTTGAGCACATAATCTAGCTAACATTACCAGTGCAGTACTGAGGGAGTGCTGCACTGTTGGAGAGGCAGCCTTTCAGATGAGGCTTTAAAAGAGGCCCCGTCTGCTCTCAGATGGACATAAAAGATCCCGTGGCATTACTTCAAAGAAGAGCAGGGGAGTTCTCCCCAGTGTCCTGGTCAATATTTATCCCCTCAACCAACATCACTAAAACTGAATGGGGGCTAAATTCGATAGCCCCCAAAAATGGGTGCAGGGATTGTGATGCGCGGTTAACCCGCACCTGTTGATTGCAATGCAGGCAACACTCAATACGCCAACTTCATGCTGCCTGTTCATTTCCATGATTCCAACATACAGCCAACACTAACTGTGCTGTTCATTGGCTTCACGCATCAGCTGGGGGCCCAAAACTGTTCCTTGCTAGCACCAGCTAAAGCCAGCCTGCAGCTCTTAAAGGGGAGGTGCATTGAAGCAGGAGCAGGTGCTGGCTGTCGTTCAGGAAGTGAATCTGACCTGGGAAACAGTGAAGAATGGGAGAAAGCGGGCTCCAAGATTTTCCAGACGCTGCACTGGAGGAGGCGGAAAGTAGGAGAGATGTCCTGTATCCACAGGGGGCGAAGAAGCCCTTCAGACACATGCTCAGAAGACAGTGGGAGCAGATAGCCATGGAGGTCAATGCCAGGAGTCAAGCCCCAAGGACTTGGATGCCATGCCGCAAGAAGTTCAATGACCTCACGCAAGTGGTCAAGGTCAGTGAATGCATCTTCAAATGCCATATCCTACCAACTGCACCACTAACCTCAGCCACTGCTCAATGTTCCACACCCCATCACTCACCTACCAACAATCTCTATCAATCAGGACTCATACCAAACATTTATAGCTTCACCTCACCCTCACACTTAACACTGCTGCAAGCCTCACACCCACAACTCACACACACTGCCAGCTATTCAGCCACATCACCCAAACAGATTGCACAACACTCATGGACACACTTCCCTCTCTCTTGCAGGACAGAGTGGCACACAACTGGTTGCAGCAGGAGCTAACCAGTGTGGGACTGGCACGCCTGCATATCATAACCCCCACCGAGGAGACGATGCTGGCCATTATTGGAATGGCCATGGCCTCAGCCATGGCCAGCAGAGGGCCTGAAACCATCGAAGATGACGGTATCCTCATACCTAAATCTTCCTTCTCACATCCCACAATCTCTTGTGATTTACAAGCTGCAGCTGGTGTAAGCATGCACCTCTTACACCGCCCCCCCCCGCCACCACCACCACCACAACCTTACTCTTGTGCCTTTCTCCTTTCAGATACTCAAGAATTGCAAGTTGCTCAGGCAGTGGTGGAAGAGCAAGAAGACAATGATGAAGACACACCGTCACTCGATTTAACACTCGTAGCCACCAACTCAGATATGGACACTGCACATAATTTAGAGGGCAGCATAGAAGCGGGAATTGCACGTGGTGAGACACCAAGCATGAGTGGCTTGCAGCCAGAGCAGGGGGCAAGGATAGCGCAGCTGCCAGCTCATCAGAGGGCGGAGGTTACACATGAGTTCTGCTGCAGAGGACTCAGATGAGGTCTTCAAAAGGGGCAGGCTACATAAGAAGGCTGATGAGTACATACAATGAAATGCTTGGTGCATTGGGAAGCCTACCAGAAAGTCTGCGTGCAATGTCAAGGAGCATGGAGGAGTCCGGCACCAACTTGGTACAAGGCTTTGCGCAGAGCTTGGAGCCCATCCTTTCCAACATGCAAATGGTGGTCAACTCAATTAGCACACTTGTGGACGCAACCATGATGCAGCGTCTGATGGCCGATGCCTCAGCTTCCATTGCAGCACAAGCAGCAGCAACCCAACATCCGAGTGCTGCAGTGGAAGCTCAGACTGCTGCCATCATGGCAGTGTTCAAAGGGGCTTGCAGGGTGTCACAGCACTCCAGCAATCTGTTCTCCAACAGATTACTAGGATTGCTGAGGCACTGCCCCGGGGGAATGGCTGTGGCTTCATGGATTACAAACCTGCTGTCCTGTCAGGATGACAGCATTCGTCCTCCCACCACTGCTGCTCCGCCAGTGCCCTTGCCGGGTACCGGGCATTGACCAGCATGATTCGCGGAGTATGATTGCACACCAGCTGGACGTCGAGGGAGTGGAATTCCTTTTGGTTGCAGTACATCCGAGTTGACATATGGCACCTGCAAAGCAATGTGCGTGCAGTCAATGACACCCTGCACCATGAGGAAGCCTGCAATCATTGCGAAGCTGCATGCTCGCTCTGCCTGCTGCTCTCTGGCAAGAGAGAATTAATTTGTAATCAGCTCTGTCATGATCTGCCTGCTCTGCATATTCCAAGCAGATGTTCACTGCGCATGCGAACGCCCTCACTGATGAGACGTCCAGTGCGATTCACCCCATAAGTGTGCATGCGTGCGCCGTGGATGCCATTTTGGAGCTCTAAGGGTATTCATAACACCCAAAAAAAAGACGCCAACAGATCTGAATTTTGCACCCCTTATATGGTCATTGTCACATTGCGGTTTGCTGTGTGCAAATTGCCTGCCATGTTTCCTACATTACAACACAAAGACTACACTTCAAAAAGTACTTCATTGTCTGTGAAGCACTTTGGTACGTTCTGAGGTCGAAAAAGGTGCTATAGAAATGAATGTCTTTCCTTCAATTCATTGTTGATATATTTATTGAGACTCGGTCTGATCCCATTTACTGAACTGTCTAATTTTATCTGCCAGGGGGAGCCGTCCTCCTTCTGTAGTGTGCAATAGTCACAGATACAGGCTTTAGATTCAAACCTCACCTCTTTCGTACACCAACACTGACTGCTCCCATTTCTCTAGGTTATGGGGTCCGGTCCAGAATCAGGGGTCAGGAATTGCGGGAGTTGGGGTTCGAGGGTTAGAGGATGGAGATTGGGGGTCTAGGGCAGTAGTGACAGTGATGTTATAGTCATAGGAGTCATAACGGCACAGAAGGAGGCCATTCGGCCCATCGAGTCCATGCCAGCTCTCTGCAGAGAAATCCAGTCATTCCCATTCCCCCGCTCTATCCCGTAGCCCTGCAAGTTTATTTCCCTCAAGTGCCTAACCAGTCTCCCCTTGAAAACACTGAGTGTCTCCGCTTCCACCACTTCTGTCAGCAGCGAATTCCAGGTCATCACCACTCGCTGCGTAAAAAGTTTTTCCTCACATCCCCCTTGTATCTCTTGCCCAAAACCTTAAATCTGTGTCCCCTAGTCCTTGTACCATCAACTAGTGGGAACAGCCTTTCCCTGTCTAGCCTATCCAAACCCGTCATAATCTTGTACACCTCTATCATATCACCCCTCAACCTCCTTTGATCTAATGAAAACAAATCCAGCTTCTCCAACCTGTCCTTGTAGACAAGATCCCCCATTCTGGTAAATTCTGCACCCTCTCAAGGGCCTTCACATCCTTCCTAAAGTGTGGTGGCCAGAACTGGACGCAATACTCCAGTTGTGGCCTAACCAGTGCTTTACAAAGATTCAGCATAACTTCTCTACTTTTGTACTCATTAGGCCAGAAATTCAGGTCCCCACGGGTGAGTACACGCTGGGTACTCACGCGTAGGGCCAACAAAAGTGCTGGTTTCGTACATGCACTGCGCATGCGCAGGAAACCGGAACTTCCGTTCCCTTGAAAGAAGGGGTTCACAGGTCGAACGCATGCGCCGGAAAGGCAGCGCGTACGCCTGGAACTTCCGTTTTTTTTAAAAACAGGTTTCTCCGGGAGGGTAAGTCTCCTGCAGCTATGCTTTTAAAAAGCAGGCGCAAGGCCGGCTTTTAACAAGGTAAGTGGTGAATTAAGTAAAATTAAAACATTTTTTCCCCACAGGTTTATTATTTTTAAATACTTTAAAGAAAGGTAAGATTATTTTTAGCCCTGTTAAAAGCTGTAATTAATTTTTTCAAAAATTTAAATTATTGTTTAAAATAGTTATTTTATGTAATTTATAGTTATTTTAAAAATGTGATTTAAAAAAAAATGTATTTGAAGTTTTAGTTATGTTTTGGGGCCGATCTCTAGTTCATAGATTTGACAGGTCTTCCTGTCAAATCTATGAATGGAGATTCCCTGCTACAATTGGCTCTCCATGGCCCACATGATCCCAGGGGACGCTTCGAATTAACTGGGATACGCAAGCACTGCGCGCCGGCAGTTGGAGGAGGCCCAGGATCGGAATCCCATGCAGGCCCATAGCACAATGGCCGGCGCGCTAAGTAAGTGCACGTCGGGGGCTTGCACCCGCGGGAAGCCTCCGACCTGAATTTCTGGCCCAATTCCTCTATTTATGAAACTCAAGATCCCATATGCTTTGCTAACCACTCTCTCAATATGTCCTGCCACCTTCAGGGACCTATGCACATTAACTCCCAGGTCCCACTGTCCTTCCACACTCTTTAAAACTGTGCCATTAAGTGTATATTGCCTCTCCCTGTTCCTTCTGCCAAAATGCATCACTTCACACTTCTTTGTATTAAATTCCATCTGCCACTTGTCTGCCCATTCTGCTAGCCTTTCTATGTCCTGTTGCAGTCGACTGGCATCATCCTCACCGTTTGCCACACCCCCAGGTATGGTGTCATTGGCAAATTTAGAAATTCTACTTTTTATTCCAATATCCAGGTCATATCAAAAAAAGCAGTGGCCCCAGCACTGACCCTTGGGGAACACCACTGTCTACCATGATGTGGAGGTGGGGAGAGCGACAGAGATTGATTCCTTTACTATGGGGGGCGGGAAAAGCACTCTGGCTCCACATTCAGGTAAGTTACTCACCTTCTTGGTTGGGCTGAGCAAGCGGTCCCTTGGGCTGGTTTCCCAAAGTGCATTGGTGCTGGCTGCTGCAGGGAAAGCCAATCTTGGAGAGGAGACCTTAAACAGGCATTAGGGCCTAGAAAAAACGGGGCGCCAGTCTCGCCAGGGTGCCGGAAGTACCGCCCCGGAAGGAGTTGCGACCGCCCGCCGGAAATTCCGTTTCAGCGCCCCAAACGAAAGCGCGGCGCTACTCAAGGCGTCCCGCATCCCTCTTGGGGCGCTGCAACTGAAAATCGCAGCGCAACGTGCGGCAGCGTCACGGCGCGCTGCGGTACTGCAGGCCTTCCTCCCCTTCTTAAAAGGGGAGGGGCCTGCTGCAGCGCAATCGAGGATCGTGAGTGCCGGCAAAAGAGCCCGGCACCGAGGAGAAGTGCCGGGCTCTAGGGACACAGCTGGCACAATGTGGGGGGGGGGCTCAGGAGGCCGGGGACAGCGGCGCGAAGAGGTGCTGGCAGGCGGCCAGCAAAAAAAAATGGCCGCCCCGCATCTCAGCGCCTCTACTGCCGCAGGTAGGCCCTCCTGAACCGGTTAAAGCAGGGGGCGCTACCAAATTTGGTGATCAGGGCGCTGCGCACACCGATGGCGAGCAGCGCACTTCTGAGCAGGAATCTGTGCACACTTCCTGCCTGCCATGTTGGGGCTGAAAAACGAGCATGGCGTGGACCAATTTCTAGGCCGTTATATTTTTGTCACATTTGAAGGAGATGAGCGGTCGAAGGCAGGAGTGGCGGTGATGTGGAGGTGGAGGGAACGACGGAGATCACAAATCACTGGGTCATCTGGTGGTCGTGAAAGGCGTTATATAAATGCAAGCCTTTCTTGATCTACGAACTCCACCGCCCCCCCCCCCCCCACCCCACCCCGTGTTATCAAAGGGATATCAGTGGGGGTTTTGGGAGTGGAGATGACAATTCATTAATTCAGTGACAGACTCCACAGGTCTCTCAGCAATCACGTCGAGCTGATGGAATTGCGATCGTGATGTCACGGCGTCCGACACCATCTTCAAACAGACTCCTGTTCTCCATCTTACTGTTTTCAAGCCACCTGTTTCAGCGCTAGAGAGTGACGATCTTCAACTTTTCCACAGCCTGTCACGAACACTCTGCTGCTGAAAATGAGCAGGTTAAGAGCCAGAATGGAGAAATGCTCAGATTATTATACATAAATAGCAGAACTGGATAATCCTGAAGCATTGAAAGACACAACAACAAGAAGTTATATTTATAACACCTTTAACATAGTAAAACATCCCAAGGCGCTTCACAGGAGTATTAAAAGACAAAAAGACTCAGCACAGATACCAGCATCTAGTGAGCTTAGCATAGCATAGACTCATTTATATCTCTCAGAAAAATCTCAAAACGCTTCACATAAAATGAACTACTTTCAAATGCAACAACTGCAGGTAAACACTGCAGCCATTTTGCACACAGCAAGATCCCACAAACAGCAGTGTTGGTTGCTGGTGGAATGTTGCCCAGGACACCGGGGCAAAGTCCCTGCTCTTCCAGTGGGCCCTCTGTTAGATCCGTGTATTTTGATGTTGTGTGTCCTTCAATAACTAGACACAAGACTGCAGGGAACAATCAACAGGTGTTTACTGGATGAGGGTTACTCTAAAACTAAATGTACAGATCCCTACTCAGGGTTTATATACAGGTGTGGTCACTGCCGGTACTACAGCATACAGGAGCTGTAAAAAGTAGTTCTCCCCTTAAAAAAGGTACATACACTACAATTCCTCCCCTTTTAGATTGACAGTACCATAACATTCATTTAACAATTAACACTTTTAACATGCACATTAACTGAAAATAGTCCATTTATAAATTCAGTCTTTGGGGCGGCTTCCTGATCCTTTCTGGATAGCGCCTTTCCTGAGTGTCTTGTTCTTGGTGCGGAGGCCCCCTGTCGTCAGTTGGTTCATCAGCTTCCGATGCTACTGTTTCTGGGGTAGATGCTACCTGTATGTCGGGTTCATCACCAGGTGCGCGAGACATGGGGTTGACTCGTTCCTGTGACTCTAGGATCTGGTCGACATGGTGTCTCACAATGTTCTCCCCAACATCCACTGTGTACATTAGTGGCCCCTGCCGTGTGCATATCGTTCCTGGTTGCCATTTCTCTGTTCGGTAGTCGCGGGCCAAGACTGGTTGCCCTACATTGAAGCTCCTTGTCGGCTTCTCATTGATGTGCTGGAATTGCTTATTCTCAACATCTCTTCGTACATTTGGTCTGAGCAAATCCAGACGAGATCTCAACCTTTGGTTAAAGAACATCATGGCCGGGGTCTGGTTGGTGACTGCATGTGTCGCATTTCTGTAGGCTAACAGGAAATTGTCCACCTTATGCTGCAGTGGAATGTCGTCATCGCACATGGCCCTTACTGCTTTCTTAAAGGTTTGTACGAACCTCTCAGCCAATCCATTTGTGGCTGGATGATACGGGGCGGATGTGTAATGCCTTACCCCACTCCTTTTCATGAATCTTCGAAACTCTTCGGACACAAACTGTGGTCCATTATCAGAGCAAATCTGCTCTGGCAAGCCGTTCCTGGCAAATATGGTCTGTAGGACTGCAATAGTTTTCTCCGTGGTGGTGGACGACATTTTGATCACCTCAGGCCATTTCGAGTGCGCATCCACGGCTATTAGAAACATTGAGTCCATGAATGGACCAGCAAAATCAATATGCACCCGTTGCCATGGAGATGAGGGCCGCTCCCATGGGTGTAGAGGGGCATGTGGTGGTGCATTTTGGACCTTCTGGCATCCTGAACAGCTCTTTGTCAGGTCCTCAATTTGCTGATCGATCCCCGGCCACCACACATAAGCCCTAGCAAGGCTTTTCATTTTCACCCCTCCCAGATGGCCTTCGTGAAGCTCATTTAGTACTCTCTCCCTTAACTTGGGTGGAATTACCATTCGGGATCCACACATCAAGGTCCCCTGGCATACTGACAGCTGTTCTCTTCTGGATGAGAATGCTGGCAACAGTGAGTCGCCATGTGTTGGCCATCCCTTCACCGTCAAGTCATATACCCGAGACAGTGTCAGGTCATTTCGGGTCTCCTTCTCTATATCAGCGTTAGTTACTGGCACGCGTTCAATTATAGTCGAATAAAATATTTTGACAGGGTCCACTGCTGGTGCTTCCTCCGCAGTAGGCAGTGGCAGGCGTGATAGCCCATCAGCGTTTCCATGCTGTTTCGTGCCCTTATACTCGATTTCATATTGGTTCGCCCCTAGAAAAAGGGACCATCTTTGTAGCCGTTGCGCAGTCATCACCGGCACGCCCTTCTTTGGATTAAAGATGGAGACAAGTGGTTGGTGGTCAGTCAGCAAGGTGAACTTCTGCCCGTGCAGATAGTGTTTGAACTTTTTCACTCCCCACACTAGGCTGAGGGCCTCCCTGTCAATCTGGGCATAGTTACGCTCAGCTGAGGTTAGTGACCGAGACGCAAAGGCTACCGGCCTCTCTGAGCCGTCCGGGAACTTCTGCGACAGCACCGCTCCAATGCCATAGGGTGATGCATCACACGCCAACCAAATTGGTAGTGCTGGGTTGAAATGAGCCAACACCTCTTTTGATGTGATCAATTCTTTGCACTTCTGGAAAGCTCGTTTACATTCGTCATTCCACTTCCATGGTACCCCCGTTTGCAGTAGGGTGTTCAGTGGGTGTAGTACTGTAGACAAATTCGGCAAGAACTTATGGTAGTAGTTCACCAGCCCGAGGAACGACCTCAGTTGTGACACATTTTCCGGTGCTGGAGCCTTGACTACGCCTCAGTCTTTTCAGGGGACTTATGTAACCCCTCTTCATCAACAACGTGGCCACAATACGAGATCTGCTTCTGGAAAAACTCGCATTTGTGGCGATTTGCTCGGAGCCCATATTCCTTCAATCTAGTGAGCACCTGCTCCAGGTTGGCAAGGTGAGCACTGTCATTTTCGCCCGTGACCAGGATGTCGTCCAAATAACACTGGGTCCCTGGAATCCCTTGCAGGACTTGATCCATTGCCCTTTGCCAAATAGCCGGAGCTGATGCTACCCCGAACACCAGCCGGTTGTATTGGTAGAGACCTTTATGAGTGTTGATCATGAGGTACTGTTTCGAGGCTTCTTCTACCTCCATTTGCAGGTACGCTTGGGCCAGATCAATCTTAGTGAAGCGTTTCCCTCCAGATAGCGAGGCGAAAATATCTTCAATCCGCGGAAGCGGATATTGTACCGTGTGAAGGACTGGGTTCACTGTCACCTTAAAGTCCCCACAGATGCAAATTTTCTTTGGTTCCCCAGGCATATTACTCAATGACCTCTTCATTACAGGAACGATGGGTGTAGCCCACTCGCTCCAGTCCACTTTGGACAGTGCTCCTGAACGTTCCAAACATTCCAGCTCTGCTTCGCCGGCTGGGCGGATCGCATAAGGCACCGGTCTGGCCGTAAGAAACTTTGGGCTTGCATTTTCCTCTATTTTGATTGTCGCTGTTATGCCTTTTAGTGTTCCAAGTCCCTCCTGGAACACTTCTTGTGCGTCAGTTAGCATTTTTGACAGTCGACCAGGTGTGGCATCGTCATCCTTTTTGGCATCTACAGTCAGCACTTGTATGGAATGCCAATCTAGCTGTATCTTCCGGATCCATTCACGTCCTAGTAGTGGTGGTCCTCCATCTGGCAATACATATAGGTCCATTTTTGGTGTTTCCTTACCGTTATATACAACGTTCACCCTTATTTTTCCTTTGGGGTAGACTTTTTTGCCCCGTGTACGTCTTCAAGACAATCTCTGTATCTCTCAAGGGTATATGTGAGAATAGCCGCTTGTAGTCCCTTCGGTTTATGACTGTTAGGGCTGATCCTGTGTCCAATTCCATTTTCACTTGGACTCCAGCTATCTTGAGCGTGACCCAGATAGTTTGGTGATCCTCCGTTTGGATCACCTTATGTAGTTTCAGACAACCCAGCTCCTTGCTTCTGTATCACTTTTCTGTTCGTCTGAACTACTCTCCGTCACCTTATGTACCTTCTTGTACTTCTCCTGTGGAATTTCTTGCTGCTGGTTTTCTTTCCTGACCTGCAGACTCTTGCTATGTGTCCTACTTTTCCACACTGTCTGCACACTTTGTCCTTAAACCAGTAATCATTATGGTCGTGTATTGTTCTGCCGCAATGATAGCACTTCACTGTTCCGTATGACATTTCATTTGTGCCATATTCTTGCGGTCTCCGTTGTATCTCTGCAGCGCCCCGTGCGGCTGCTTCGTGTGATACTGCCATGCTGAAAGCCTTGTCCAGCGTAAGATCCTTTTCTGATGGAACCCAGAAATGGCTTCTTTCACTTTGAAGCCCACACACAAACTTGTCCCTTAAAGTATCTGCTAGTCCCATTCCAAACTGGCAGTGTTTCGATAGCTTGCGCAGTTCCGTTAAATACTCAGCATTACTTTCATCTTTATGCTGGTTCCTTTTGTGAAACTTAGATCTTTCTGCTATCAGCAGCGGTGTGGGGTTTAAGTGGTTCTGTAGGATTGACACTATGTTTCCAAAATCCTTTTCCACTGGCTTCTCTGGGGTTACTAGGTTTCGCAGTAAGCCATACATTTTTGCACCCATGGAATTCAACAATACCAGCGCTTTCCTCTCATCTGGCACTTCATTCGCCTTGCAGTACACTTCTATGCGTTCGACATATGTCGTCCAATCTTCGACTTCATTGTCGAACGCTGTGATACTGCCACTCTTCAGCATCCCTGGGTGTGGTTAGACTGGCTCAAAATGGCGTTTTCCCGCGCTTTCCCTACTTCTTGCGGCTCAAAATGGCGTTTTCCCGCGCTCTCCCTTCTTCTCCGCTGCGGCTCAAAATGGTGTTTTCCCGCGCCCTCCCTTCTTCTCCGCTGCGGCTGCTCGGCCCTTGAACACCGGCTGCGCTCTGCGCGTTTCCCTTTCTTCCCCGCTGACGCTGCTCGTCCCTTGAACACCGGCTGCACTCTGCGCGTTTTGCTTTGCGCCTCTCTCTCTTCTCCCGTCGATGCCACTCGGTCCTGTACACTGGCTGCACCCTGTGCGCTCTACCCTCTCTCTTCTCCCGTCGACGCTGCTCGGCCTTTTCTGTGCCATCGGTCGGCTCTAGCCGCCGCTGTCCGGGAAGGGTCTGCGCCGTACCTGTTGCCAGCCCGTTTCGCTGGACCACCATGACTGGAGAACCAAGCCCAGCTCTCAACAGCCTCCCCTGCGATGCTCAAATCTCCCCTGGATGACTGGGCGGTTGCTCATGGTCGACGCCCGTGCTTCTGGCCTCAACTTTCTTCCACTGTTCTCCAGGAGCGAATCCCTGGGAGGTGATGCAGAGTTGCAGGTAGGTTCGAATCTGCATCGTCGCCAATGTTAGATCTGTGTATTTTGATGTTGTGTGTCCTTCAATAACTAGACACGAGACTGCAGGGAACAATCAACAGGTATTTACTGGATGAGGGTTACTCTAAAACTAAATGTACAGATCCCTACTCAGGGTTTATATACAGGTGTGGTCACTGCCGGTACTACAGTATACAGGAGCTGTAAAAAGTAGTTCTCCCCTTAAAGGTACATACACTACACCCTCAGTTCAATGTCTAATCTGAAGAATGGTGCGTCTTGCCCAGTGGCAAAGGGATGCTACAGGTGAGCCAAGCTGACATCCAGTCGTATTGATCATTCTCAATACATTTCAAGTTGAGGTAACATTCAGGAGACTTCAACCTCTGCAGGGTTATTGATCCTTTGTTTGCTAATGATTTACAGTTGAATCTGTGTAGGACTTGATGAACTACCAACCCAGAACAATAAACTACAGCCTCAAAACTCCCAGTAACTCACCATATTACACTGCTCGGCTGAATAGGAGGGCCCAAAATTTGTGTAGGCCAGTTTTCAAGCACCAAATGGACATAAGGATTGATGGAGGCCTGAGGACCGTGAGAGACTGGTCCTCAGGCCTTGCCTAAATCTGGCGTCGAGCTGTGGGGGCCTGTCTCCCCTGCACAGGCAGCTTGCCCAAACAAAGAATCGAATTTCGCCCACCTGCCTTGACCCCCGAGTGTGGGGGGCGCAGGCGGGTAAACACCAGAACGGGTGCAATCACAGTCATCAGGAGTGATATGGACCTGCCTGGGGGGGGGGGGGGGGGGAGGGGGGGGGCACTCCAGCTCCTCCAACCATTGATCACCTAAAATGCCTAAGCGTATTTACTTTTCGGTCGGATGAAAATTCTTCGCGCCTTATGCAAAAAACCTTCAAAATTAAACTAATTATCTGCTAATTAGCATTGATTGACTGACGTCAAGGTTCGACCAATCCTGTGCCGTCACGATTGACCAATCCTACAGTTCAGTCGCCTGATGGTTGGCCAATCGCTGCATCTGTGGCGGGACTAATCGTTTTCATCTCCGGGATCTGGCAGCCATTGCCTCAAGCTAAAAACCCCATTTACTTCCAGCTCAAAATCTGCTCATCCAGCTTCGAAAAAGTTAGTATCTCTTATGTTATTTTTAAAAGATTTACCAAAAACGTTTTTATAAGTACTTTCACTTTCATCTTTCAAGGTATTAAAAGGTAGAAATGTTGCCTGGCAGCAGATTGAGAGGGGGACACAGAGACAGGGCCCAAAAGCCTGGGACTCAATTTAAAATGTTGCCCGGCACAAGATTCACAGAGGGACACAGAGAGGCCCCAAAGCCTGGGACTCGATTTAAACCGCCCGGCCGAAAACAACCCTGGCAAAGCCGGGCTCCCCCAGCTAGTGTAGATATATAATAAAACGGTCTGTCTGTCGGTCTGTCTGTCTGTCCGGCTATACAATCAAAAGTTATAGAGCGTACCTACACATGTGTTATATCAAAAGAAAGCTTATGATTATCCGACTCTCATAGGCGTATTTACTTTTTGGTCAGACAAAAATACTATACAAAAAAGGTTCAAAAATCCTCAAAAATCCACTCATTAGCGGTTGACCAATCCTACCTCTTATTAGCGTTGAGTGACGTGCTGCTTGACCAATCCTACAGTTCAGTGACCTGATGGTTGACCAATCGGTGCATCACGGGCGGGACCTAATCCTCCAGTCTCCCTAAACTTTGCCGCCATTTTTTTCATCCCCACAGGGACAGCACCAGCCAAACAAACCCCCACATTGTGACTCCGGGAGCGGCAGGTGAGTTTACACACAGTGGGCGGGTCATCGGCAGCGGCCGCCCGTCAACCGTGCAACCCGTGGGGGAGCTCAGCTCGGGTCCGGCTCGTCCCGAGAGCCCGGCCGGGCCTCAACCGCTAGGCCTGACACATGCAGCGGGTGGGGGAGCGGCAGCTCGGGTCCATCTCGGCCCGACATCCCGGCCGGCCCTCAACCGCTAGGCCCCGCACAGCCACTATCACAACGGCACTGGGCCTGAGGCGCTACGCAGGGAGAGGGGAGGGAGGGACAGAGAGAGGGGGAGAGACGGGAGGGAGGGACAGAAGAGAGGGGGAGAGGGAGGGAGAGAGAGAGGGGACAGACAGGGGCAGGGAGACCGCGCGGCCCAAAATTGCCCTGGCAACGCCGGGCACCCCTGCTATAACTAATAAATAAGTGTTCAAAGAAAACACAAACACCCTTATGATTTTTCTCCCTGGGTCTTGCTCACAGCAGTGTCCTGGAGATTAATCTTTAATTCTTGGTGACTCAAAGCCAATCCTGGATGTTGGCCTCCCTAGCTAGGCTCCTCATTTGCATACACAAGGGTCCCAACACCTGTTTTAAGCAGCCGTTCCACACGCCTGAAAAAAAAATACCTCAACCCACTTTTAGATTGGACATTTTCCAGCATCCCCCCCCCCCCCCCCCTTGGGGCAACTGATATTGGTCCCCAAAATTGTCCCTCGTTGCACCAGTTTTGCTCCCATATAACTGGGGCAAAGTCCAAATTCTGCCCCAAAGTTTCGAGAGTCCAGAATAGGAATGTCCCAGGACTCAAGCATTGGCTTGCAGTGGTGTTACCAGCTCCTGTGTAATAACCACTTGTAATCCTATATAATTAAACAGAAATTTACCAAATGTAACTTAAAAACTCATTACTATTCTTTTACTCCTACTAGAATCTTTGGCAACATCCTCGAAAATTCTGTGGCAAAGTTACATAATTAAACAGTTCTCATCAGTGGCCTCGCAAACCTTTGGCCCATTCCACCGACAGAAATCTGGCTCAATTGGGGCAGTGACCTCTGCTCTTGACCATACCCAAGTATGGAGGGTCAGGCTGAGGTCACCAATGGCAGTGGTGGGCAACACACACCACGAAAAGGTACATCATGGATGCCAAGAGACCTCCATGCTATGCCTGCCTTTCCTACTCCTTCCTTTGGCTGAGCTATGCCAGGGGCAGCCGTCACTGGGGCTGGTTTCAGGCTAAGTAAATATGCTGGGGCAGGTCTCCAGGTGTGCTGTACCGGTCTCCCCACATATCCATAATATAGCAACAAATCTAAAGCAAACAGTTTATAATCCCACCAAATCAACAAGTTCATTTATACAGAAAAAAAATGAAAACAAACCAGTCATTTCCTGCTGATTTCTTCTGACCTTGATCACCCAACCTCTCCCCGTGATTGGGGATTTACAAGCTGTTACCAACCTACAGACAAACTTTATTCAGCAAAAACAATTAGCCTCTAATTGACCTCAGAAAGTGCTTGTTTGCAGGAATTCGACCCTTAAAGGGACAGCCCACAAACCATATCGCTCCAACTTAGACTCTGGGGGGTCTAGAACGAGGGGTCACAATCTCAGGATACGGGGTAGGACATTTAGGACTGAGATGAGAAGAAATTTCTTCACTCAGTGGGTGGTGAACCTGTGGAATTCTCTACCACAGAAGGCTGTGGAGGCCAAGTCACTGAATATATTTAAGGAGACAGATAGATTTCTAGACACAAAAGGCATCAAGGGGTATGGGGAGAGAGCGGGAATATGGTATTGAGATAGAGGATCAGCCATGATCATATTGAATGGTGGAGCAGGCTCAAAGGGCCGAATGGCTTATTCCTGCTCCTATTTTTCTATGTTTCTAATTTAGTAGCAGAATAATACTTTAAGGGGGAAAAATTCGGTATTGCCCTATTTGGGGGCGGTAACTTTTGAAAGCTGGGAAACTTAGCACCAGGTGCTAATGATTCCCAGCTTTTTCTAAATTCGGTGTTTGCGCTCCAGGAAGGAAGTGGACCACTAAATCAAGCACTCCACTTCCTTCCAGGAGCGCTAAAGGATGCAGGCGGGGTGGTAGTGGTGCAGCGCTGCACAATGTCCCGTGCAGCGCTGCCGCGATCCGAGGCTCCTACCCGCCCTTAAAGGGAAGGGCCATTGCGGCAGGCTCTACATTGGAACCAGTTGGCCGGTCCCCGACGGCAGCCGCGATCCGGCCCAATCAGCCCCATGCACTCCAGCAGAGTGCCGGGCTGATCGATTGCGGCCCAGGAGAATTGAAAAAAATTGAAAAAAAGCATTTTCCAAATTTTCCTACTTACCCCGGCAACCTCCCCTTTAACTTCCTCCCCCGACGTGCCCAGCCTCCCGAACAACGCCTCCTGCAGCTGTCGGTGTTTTTGCCTGGCGATGCTGCAGGGGACGGAACCAAAGTTTAGGTCCGGGGTGCTACTGGTGCGATGCGCACAGAAATAACGTCACGATCTCTGGGCGCAGGAGATCGTGGCGCAAAGTGTTACTGCTGTCGCAAATCTCCTGGCCAAGTTAGCGGGAGTCGTTCATCTCACCGCACCCGGGCGGTAAGTCATTAGCACCCCATTATCGCCCCCCCGGGGGTGCTAACAGGAGGCGCTAACTCACCGAATTTTTCCCTCATTGTATGTTGCATGGTGTAACAGCCATGCTGTTGTTACTGTGAGGAATTACATAGAATGTGTGTAGAACAACATAAAGACCCCAGTCTGGCAACCGGGAACCTTTTGAAATAAGGAAGCATGCTATATGCTCACCTCATTTAAACACCAAGAGCAGATTCTCCGATAGAATTCCTCAGTGAAGCTCACTGGAGCAGGATAGAGGACATCTTGATGATGTAATGTCCTAATGAGGCTCTGGTATGTGTGTGTGTACGCATGTGCGTGTGGGTGTGAGCAAGTGCATGTGTGCTCGTGTGTGCATGCTTGTGCATGTGTGTGCATTTGTGTGCATGCGCAGGTGTGTGTGTGCATATATATGCCTGAGTGTGCATGTGTGCATATATATGCCTGAGTGTGCATGTGTGTGTGCATGTGTGTATATATATGCCTGAGTGTGCATGTGTGTGTATATATGCCTGAGTGTGCATGTGTGTGTGTGTATATATGTGCCTGAGTGTGCGTGTGTGTATATGTGCCTGAGTGTGCGTGTGTGTATATATGTGCCTGAGTGTGCATGTGTGTGTGTGTATGTGTGTATATATATGCCTGAGTGTGCATGTGTGTGTGTGTATATGTGCCTGCGTGTGCATGTGTGTGTGTATATGTGCCTGAGTGCGCATGTGTATGTGTGTGTATATGTGCCTGAGTGTGCATGTGTGTGTGCATGTGTGTGTATATGTGCCTGAGTGTGCATGTGCATGTGTGTATATATGTGCCTGAGTGTGCATGTGTGTGTATTTGTGCCTGAGTGTGCATGTGTGTGTGTGTGTATATTTGTGCCTGAGTGTGCATGTGTGTGTGTGTGTCTTTATGTGCCTGAGTGTGCATGTGTGTGTGCATGTGTGTATATATATGCTTGAGTGTGCATGTGTGTATATATGTGCCTGAGTGCCCATGTGTGTGTGTATGTGCCTGAGTGTGCGTGTGTGTGTATATGTGCCTGAGTGTGCGTGTGTGTGTGCATGTGTGTATATATATGCTTGAGTGTGCGTGTGTGTATATATGTGCCTGAGTGTGCATGTGTGTGTGTGTATATATATGCTTGAGTGTGCATGTGTGTATATATGTGCCTTGAGTATGCATGTGTGTGTGCGTGTGTGTATATATGTGCCTGAGTGTACATGTGTGTGTGTGCACGTGTGTATATATGTGCCTGAGTGTGCATGTGTGTGTGCATGTGTGTATATGTGCCTGAGTGTGCATGTGTGTGTGCGTGTGTGTATATATGTGCCTGAGTGTGCGTGTGTGTGTATATGTGTGTGCGTGTGTGTGTGTGTATATGTGCCTGAGTGTGCATGTGTGTATATATATGCCTGAGTGTGCATGTGTGTGTGTGTATATGTGCCTGAGTGTGCATGTGTGTATATATGTGCCTGAGTGTGCGTATATGTGCCTGCGTGTGCATGTGTGTGTGTATATGTGCCTGAGTGTGCATGTGTGTGTGTATATGTGCCCGGGTGTGCATGTGTGTGTGTATATGTGCCTGAGTGTGCATGTGTGTGTGTATATGTGCCCGAGTGTGCATGTGTGTATATATATACCTGAATGTGCATGTGCGTGTGCATGTGTGTGTATATGTGCCTGAGTGTGCATGTGTGTATATATGTGCCTGAGTGTGCGTGTGTGTGAGTGTGTATATATATGCCCGAGTGTGCGTGTGTGTATATATGTGCCTGAGTGTGCGTGTGTGTATATATGTGCCTGAGTGTGCGTGTGTGTGAGTGTGTATATATGTGCCCGAGTGTGCGTGTGTGTGTGTGTATATATGTGTGTGCTTGAACATTGGGTTGCAAGTGATGCTTCAATGGGTGAAATACAATTTCTAGCATTTCCGAAAGGAGCTGAAAAAAGAAGCAAAGGTTCTAAGGACAGCGACCTGTGACCTCTCGTCTGATATTTCAATCTTCCATTGCCAGCCCAGTCTGACATACTTATTACTAATTATAATATCCAGACAAGGAGGTTTCTAAAAGCCTCCAAATACTAAAAAGCATTTCTTTTGTTTTTGTTAATGTACAGGGACTGTGTAGCTCATTGTAAAACTTACTGGTCCACTATGACAGGGGGAGCAGAGCCAATAAATCATTAGAACGCCCACAGCTGCACCATTTTGAGGCTGCTGTTTTAAAATTGTTTTCAAATCCCTCCATGTCCTAGTCCCTCCATAGCTCTGTAACCTCCTCCAGTCCTACAACCATCTGAGATCTCTGCGCTCCTCCAATTTTCATCGCTCCACCATTGGCGGCCGTGCTTTCAGCTGCCTAGGTCCTAAACTGGAATTCCTTCCCTAACCCACTCCGCCTCTCTATCTCTCTCTCTTCCTTTAATACCCTCCCCTTAAAACTTACCTCTTTGACCAAGCTTTTGGTCACCTGGTCTAATATCTCCTTATGTGACTCGGGTTATCAAATTTTTGTTTGATAATCGCTCCTGTGAAGCACCATAGGACATTTTACTACGTTAAATGTGCTATATAAATGAAAGTTGTTGTTGCTGTTACTGTCCCTTCTAAGAGCTCACAGGTCTATTGGAAAAGTCCCAGCCCCACCTCTGGACTATGTGTCCTTTCAATGCAAAGGTAAAGCCTTAATGACAGCTCACACATCAGGTACAAAGTGAGACTCAGATTGCGTTCCTGTAAAATAAATACGATATCCAGGTGGGATCTGCTAAACCAACACTGAGGGCCAGCGATGGGCACAATGTCCCTGCACTAACTGATAAGGGGCCCAGGTTGCCGCAGATAACAACCACACAGTGAGAATAACATTTCCTGTCCAATATTTACAGAGACTTACTGTCCCTCCTGCAAACTTCCAATTGATCCTGAGAGGAGCCAAGGCTGACCTTTCACCAGCCTCTCTCCTACAGATTCTTCCAGTTAGCGGGTTTGCCGGCTCCGCATCCCCCTGCCTCAGCCCAAGTCTTTAACACTGTACTTACACAACAGCAGTACACTGGGCCCCATCGCCGCCAGGGGGAGGCTGTAGTTTCAAGGCTGCTGCTCTGTCAGCATCTCTGAACCCAAAGCAGATGCAGGGTTTTAAAGGCTCGCTCACACAGGTACACGCACACAGGTACACGCTCACAGGTACACACACACAGGTACACACATACAGGTACAGGCTCACACAGGTACACGCTCACAGGTACAGGCTCACAGGTACATGTTCACAGGTACAGGCTCACACAGGTACAGGCTCACACAGGTACAAGCGCACAGGTACACACACACAAAGGTACAGGTGCACACAGGTACATTCTCACGTGGGTACACGCACACAAGTACAAGCTCACTCAGGTACACACTCACAGGTACACACACACATAGGTACACGTGCACACAGGTACACGCTCACAGGTACACACAAACAGGTACACGCTCACAGGTACACGCACACAGGTACACACACACACAGGTACACGCTCACAGGTACACACACACAGGTACACGCTCACAGGTACACGCACACAGGTACGCACAGGTACACACTCACAGGTACGCGTGCACACAGGTACACACACACAGGTGCAGGCTCACAGGTACACGTGCACACAGGTACACGCACACAGGTACACACACACAGGTACACACACACAGGTACACACACACATAGGTACACGATCATAGTACATGCTCACAGGTACACACACACCAGGTACACGTTCACAGGTACACACACATAGGTACACGATCACAGGACACACTCACAGGTACACACACACAGGTACACGCGCACAAGTACAGCCTCACACAGGTACACGCTCACAGGTACACACAGGTGTAATGTATATACCTTTAAGGGGGGAACTATCTTTTACAGCTCATGTATACTGCAGTACCGGCAGTGACCACACCTGTATATAGCACTGAGTAGTAATCTATACAGATCAGTTCAGTGTGAGCCACGTTGAGTAAACACCTGTTGTACCGTTCTCCTGCAGCCTGTGTCTTATTATACACGGACACAACATTGGCGACAAGGCAAGTTCGAACCTACCTGCAACTCTGCATCACTTCCCGGGGATTCGTTCCTGGAGATCAGTGGATTGGAAGTCAAGGCCAGAGACTTGGGCGTCGACCACGGGCAACCACCCAGTCATCCAGCAGAGACTCGAGAATTGCGGGGGAGGCTGTCGAGAGCCAGGCTTGGCTTTCCAGTCGAGGTGGTCCAGCGAAACGGGCTGGCAACAGGTAGTGCGCAGAACCTTCCTGGACAGCGGCGGGCTAGAGCCCGACCGAGCGGCACAGCAAAGGGCCGAGCAGCGTCGACGGGGGAGAGAAAGAGAGGGCAGAGCGCACAGGGTGCAGCCGGTGTTCAGGGGCCGAGCAGCGTCGAAGAGAGGGAGAGAGAGATGGGCAGAAACCCGCGAGGCGCCGCCATTGCCACGAGGACCGCCGAGAGCGGCGTTGGCAGCAGCACAGGAGAAGCGCGTGAAACCTACAGGGTGCCGCCATTGCCACGAGAACCGCTGGGAGCGGCGTTGGCAGCAGCGGGGCAGGAAGGAAAGCGCGGGAGACGCCATTTTAAGCCATTGGGAGACGCCATTTTAAACCACACCCAAAATGCCGAAGAGTGGCAGTATCACCGCATTTGACAATGAAGTCGAAGATTGGACTACATATGTCGAACGAATAGAGGTATACTGCAAGGCAAATGAGGTGTCAGATGACAAGAAAGCATCGGTATTGTTAAATTTAATGGGTGCAAAGACGTATGGTTTATTACGAAATCTAGTAACCCCAACGAAGCCAATGGAAAAGTGTTTTGAAGACATAGTAATGATACTACAGGAACATTTAAACCCCACACCGCTGCTGATAGCAGAAAGATTCAAGTTTCACAAACGGAACCAGCATAAGGATGAAAGCAATGCTGATTATTTAACAGAACTGCGCAAACTATCGAAACACTGCCAGTTTGGAGTGGGACTGGCAGATACCTTAAGGGACAAGTTTGTGTGTGGGCTTCAAAGTGAAGGAACCCAGAAACGGCTTTTATCTGAAAAGGACCTTACGCTGGAAAAGGCTTTCAGCATTGCGGTATCATATGAAGCAGCAGCACGGGGCGCTGCAGAGATACAACAGAGACCGCAAGAATATGGCACAAACGAAATGTCATATGGAACAGAGAAGTGCTATCACTGCGGCAGAACAACACACGACCAGAATGATTGCTGGTTCAAAGACAAAGTGTGCAGACAGTGTGGAAAAGTAGGACACATAGCACGAGTCTGCAGGTCGGGAAAGAAAATCAGCAGTAAGAAGCCTACCAAAGGAAAGTACAAGAAGGTACATAAGATGATGGAGAATAGTTCAGACGAACAAAAGAGTGATAACGACTCCGAAAGCAGGGAACTGAGTTGTCTGAAACTACATAATGTGATCACAACGGAGGATCACCGAACCATTTGGGTCACTCTCAAGATAGCAGGAGTCCAGGTAAAGATGGAATTGGACACAGGATCAGCCCTAACAGTCATAAACCGATGGGACTACGAGCGGCGATTCTCACACATACCCTTGAGAGACACAAAAATTATTTTGAAGACGTACACGGGGCAAAAAGTCTACCCCAAAGGAAAAATAAGGGTGACCGTTATATATAACGGTAAGGAAACACCAAAACTAGACCTGTATGTATTGCAAGATGGAGGACCACCATTACTGGGACGTGAATGGATCCGGAAAATACAACTGGATTGGCATTCCATACAGGCACTGACTGTGGCTGACAAAAAGGATGACGACGTCACACCTGGGCGACTGTCGAAGATCCTAACTGACGCGAAAGAAGTGTTCCAGCAAGGACTCGGAACACTAAAAGGCATGAGAGTGACGATTAAAATTGAAGAAAACGCAAGCCCAAAATTTTTTAAGGCCAGACCGGCACCTTATGCGATCCGCCCAGCCGTCGAAGCAGAGCTGGAGAGTCTGGAACGTTCAGGTGTACTGTCCAAGGTAGACTGGAGCGAGTGGGCTACACCCATCGTCCCTATGATGAAAAAGTCGTTGAGCAGCACGCCTGGGGAACCAAGGAAGGTTCGCATCTGTGGGGACTTTAAGGTAACAGTGAGCCCGGTCCTTCACGCCGTACAATATCCACTTCCGCGGATTGAAGATATTTTCGCCTCACTATCTGGAGGGAAACGCTTCACTAAGATTGATCTGGCCCAGGCATATCTGCAAATGGAGGTAGAAGAAGCATCAAAAAAATACCTCACAATCAACACCCATAAAGGTCTCTACCAATACAACCGGCTGGTATTCGGGGTAGCATCAGCTCCGGCTATTTGGCAGAGGGCAATGGAACAAGTCCTGCAAGGGATCCCAGGGACCCAATGTTATTTGGACGACATCCTGGTCATGGGCGAAAATGACAGTGATCACCTTGCCAACCTGGAGCAGGTGCTCATTAGATTGCAGGAATATGGGCTCCGAGCTAACCGCCCCAAATGCGAGTTTTTTAGAAAACAGATCTCGTATTGTGGCCATGTTATTGATAAAGAGGGGTTACATAAGTCCCCAGAGAAGATTGAGGCAGTAGTCAAGGCTCCAGCACCGGAAAATGTGTCACAACTGAGGTCGTTCCTCGGGCTGGTAAACTACTACCATAAGTTCTTGCCAAATTTGTCTACAATACTACACCCACTGAACACCCTACTGCAAACTGGGGTGCCATGGAAGTGGAGTGACGAATGTAGACGAGCTTTCCAGAAGAGCAAAACACTAATCACATCGAAAGAGGTATTGGCCCATTACAACCCGGCATTACCAATTCGGTTGGCATGTGATGCGTCACCCTACGGCATTGGAGCGGTGCTGTCGCACAAATTCTCGGACGGTTCAGAGAGGCCAATAGCCTTTGCGTCACGATCACTAACCTCAGCCGAGCGTAACTACGCCCAGATTGACAGGGAGGCCCTCAGCCTAGTGTGGGGAGTGAAAAAGTTCAATCACTATCTGCACGGGCAGAAATTCACCTTGCTGACTGATCACCAGCCTCTTGTCTCCATTTTTAATCCGAAGAAGGGCATTCCGGTGATGACTGCGCAACGACTACAAAGATGGTCACTTTTTCTAGGGGCGCACCACTATGAGATTGAATATAAGGGCACGAAACAGCATGGAAATGCTGATGGGCTATCACGCCTGCCACTGCCTACTGCAGAGGAAGCACCAGCAGTGGATCCTGTCGAAATATTCCATTTGACTATAGTTGAATACCTACCGGTAACTAACGCTTGTATCGAAAAGGAAACCCGAAATGACCCGACACTGTCTCGGGTATATGATTTGACGGTGAAGGGATGGCCAGCACATGGCGACTCACTGTTGCCAGCATTCTCGACAAGAAGAGAACAGCTGTCAGTGTGCCGGGGGACCTTGATGTGTGGATCCCGAGTGGTAATTCCACCCAAGTTAAGGGATAGAGTGCTCAATGAGCTTCATCTGGGAGGGGTAAAAATGAAGGCCTAGAAGTTCAGTATAGCCACTTTTGGGGCGGTAAAGTCGGGCGGCCGCTAAAGTTTGCGCCCGGCGCAAAGTCGAGGCCACTTCGCCGATATTCAGTAGCTTCGCCCTAAGAGTTTGCTCGAGCGCTAAAACTGGCGATGCACGACTATCTTTAGGCGCTAAGCCGGCGGTGCTGAGCGATACTGCCGAGGCCGGGCGCAGCACAGGTGCGGTCATTTCTTGATTGACAACAGACACCCTGGCGCCGGCCAGCTCTTAAGGGGGAAGGGTCGAGTTGGTCTGCTGCCACGCCCTGGACACTGCAGCCCTCCAGCTAGGCCTGAACACTGCTGCTGGACCCAAATAGCGCCTGAAAGGATGGAGAAGGCCCGTGAACGAGCGCAGCGCTTCTCAGAGCATGATCTGAGGCTGCTGGTTGGCGCTGTGGAGAAGAGACGCCATATCTTCTTTCTGGACAATGGGAAGAAGCCGGTGGCCCGCGTCTACCGGAAAGCCTGGAGGGATGTCGCCACCAGGGTGACATCCAACAGTGAGGTCCCCAGGAGCTCTGTACAATGCCGCAAAAAGCTAAATGACCTCACCAGGATTGTCAGGGTGAGTACCCTTTCCAGTGTCCTCCTCATCCTTGCATGTGCACCTCACATTGTGGGCAAAGGGACCTGAAAGCCCTAATGGCCAGCCCTCATGCAGCAGCTATGGGACAGTCATGAACATCAATTGCACATTCTGCACTTAACACACTAGCCAAGCTATTCGACCATGGGAGGCAGTGCACACAAGATCGGGGCTACACACTGGCCAGGCTATTCAACCATGGGAGGCAGTGCACACAAGATCAGGGCTACACACTGGCCAGGCTATTCTACCATGGGAGGCAGTGCACACAAGATCAGGGCTACACACTGTACTTAGAGGCCGTCCTTTCTCTTGCAGGCCAAGCTGGCCAATAATAAGAGGAGCCGGACTGAGACCGGGGGAGGCGGACCCCAGATCCAGCAGCTCACCGAGCTGCAACAGCGCGTGGAGCGCATCATGGGTGCCCGGGTGATTGGCCCCGTTGCATCTGGAGATGCCGACCCTGTTCTGGGCACCAATGGTAAGGACATCACCTTTTGGACCTCTCTCGTCCCACTTGCGCATCAGATCTACATCCTTTGCCACTGTCCGACCAATGCGCTGAATGCCACCACTCATGCATCCCTCGCTGACGCCCTCTCCTCACTCTAAAGCTACTCTTGTGCCTTCCTGCTTTCAGATGGTGAGGAGGAGGTCCCTGAAGTTGCCAGTGACAGCCCCTCAGAAGAGGAGGAGGAGGAGGAGGAAGAGGAAGGCGGCCCATCAGGGGAACCCTCAGCCGCGGCAAGCCATGCCAATGTAGGGGACACGTCTTCCCTGGAGGGGAGCCTGGGGGAAGTGTCGGAGGGGAGTGTAGCTCCTGGGACCAGCGGCCTGCAGCAACGCGGGAGGGGGGTGGAAGCTCAGCGGCCTTCTCCCTAGAGGGGGGAAGGGTCGGAGGGGTGTCCAATTGCTGGGCCCAGCGGCGTCCAGCAACGCAGGAAGGGTCGGGCAGCTCGGCGGCCTTCTCCCCAGAGGGAGAGTCCAGCCTCCAGTCCGGAGACGGTCACCGCCGAGGAGCTGCGCCTCCTCGAGGACATGTCCGCGGACTCGGAGCGCCGGCACACAGAGCTCATGGGGGTAGTGGCACGGATGCCTGAGGCCATCGAGTCCCTGTCTCGGAGTGTGACCGAATTCGGGGCCTCACAGGCCACGAGTTTGGCAGAATTCGGGGCAGATCAGGCAGCGAGTCGGGCGGAATTCGGGGCAGCTCAGGCAGCGAGTGGCCAGGTGATCAGTGGTGCCGTGCAGTCACTGGCTGCTCTGATGCGGTCACAGAACAGGGCAACACGGGCACTCACTGCTGCCACACTCGCTGCGTCAGCCAGGCATCGCCAGGGCACCCACCGCGCTGCAGCAGCACAGCGGTCTGTCCCTCGGCAGATTGCTGCGCATGCTGCAGTGCTGGCCCGGGCGAGTGCCAGTGTCTCAGGCGACCAGCAAGCACCTGCCATCCGCCAGCTTGCCCCCATTCCTCCAGCCGCCACTGCCACTCCCCCAGTGGAGCTGCCACGAGCTGCTGCAGCGACTGATGCTGCCCAGCCACAGCTGCAGCATTCACCAGCCGGCCCCTCGAGGGCCAGACCTCGTCTAGGCCGACCCCCAAGGGCATCTGCCGTCACGACATGTGCCCCTCAGGAGCCTTCCCCCAGCCTTGCAGCAGCCACTGGGCTCACTTTGAGGAGGAGCAGCAGGGCGTGCAGGGGCCGCAAAAGTTTGCAGAAGGCATCGCCCTCGCGGGCCACAAAGTAGAGGGTGTGCCCAAATGTTTTGTTTTTTGGAATGGGTGTTTTGTGAAGGCCGAGGATGAAGGCCATTTTTGTTTACATCTTTTGTTAATCCTCCCCAGGTTGTGGGAGTGAGTCATGTGTGTGAGTGTTTTTTGGGGGTTTCGTCTGTTTTTGGTTTTCATCTGGGAAGGGCCCTGAGTTTGTACAATAAACCATTTTCTTTATTCAGATTGTCCATGTTTGATCTTTGAAGTGTTTGTTGCCTTAACCGGCTGAGGGCTTGCGGAGCGGCTGCAATCATGTTCTTTCATTGGCACAAGCCATTCCCTGACAGGGGGCCTAGAAGTGACGTTCAATAAGCCGCCGACGGGCGGCCCTTGGACCTTCTGCCTCCCTCCTGGGCTGGTACTCCTCGTCCTCCTCCTCCTCATGCTCCTCCTGCTCCTCCTCCTGAGGTGGTGGTCCAACGTGAGGTGGCAGTGCCTGAGTCCTGCGGATAGCCAGGTTGTGCAGCATGCAGCAAACAACGACGAATTGGGAGACTCGCTCCTGCGAATACTGGAGGGCTCCACCGGAGTGATCCAGACAGCGGAACCGTTGCTTGAGCACGCCGATTGTTTGTTCGATGATGTTCCTGGTCGCTTGATGGCTCTCGTTGTATGCCTCTTCAGCAGGGGTCCTGGGCGCGCGGAGCGGGGTCATGAGCCAGGTACACAAAGGATAGCCTTTGTCCCCGATAAGCCATCCTCTTGGGTGAGGCTGTGCCTGGAACATGTCAGCCACAGTTGTCTGTCGCAGGATAAAGGCATCGTGGCTGCTGCCTGGAAAGCGGGCATTGACAGCTAGGATGCGCTGCCTGTGGTCACACACCAGCTGTACGTTGAGGGAATGGTAGCCCTTCCGGTTGCGGTAATCCTCGGCATGCTCCAGAGGTGCCCACAAAGCCACATGCGTGCAGTCAATGGCGCCCTGCACCATGGGGAAGCCCGCTATTCTTGCAAATCCCACTGCACGCTGCTGCTGCTTGTCCAGGGTCATGGGGAAGGAGATGAATTGACGTCTCCTTCTGAAAAGGGCATTGGTCACCTGGCGGATGCAGCAATGCACGGCGAACTGGGAGATGTTAGCAATGTCCCCAGCAGCGGATTGGAAGGAGCCGGTGGCATAGAAGTTGAGAGCCACCGTCACCTTCACTGCCACCGACAGAGACGTCCTGCGCCTCAGCTGTGGACGCAGATCTCTGTGAAGCAGCTGGCAGATCTCTGCAATCACCTCCCTTCTGAATCGCAGCCTCCTAACACACTGCGCGGCAGACATGTTGAGATAGGAGAACTGCTGGCGGTATTCCCTGAGTGGGTAAGGCCTCCGTTGCTGACGCCTGTTGCCCCCTCTGCGTCTAGCCAGGGCTGCCACTCTCTCACGGCGTCTGTGAGCCCTTCGGACATAATGCTGAAACTCAGCGTTGGCACCCAATGCAGCCCCCATAATATGCTGGCAAACACTGAGATCTCAATGAAGGCAAAGAGAATTGCAAAGCTCTGGCCTGAAGCCAAAAATACCTGTCCTAGTGTTGGGGCAAAGCAGTAAGCTCTCTTCCTTGGTCTCTCTCCAAAAATCCGTTGCACAAGAGTGAGTGCTGCAAAATGGCTGCCCTTTATAGTGCAGGGTAAGTGCCCTTTAATTTGCGCTCCCCGTGGCCCGCCTCGGCTGTGTACCGTTCCACTTCACAGTCGTTCGGGCCGCCAGGCGCACAATGGGGCGGCGCGAGTGAAGTTCCGGTTCCGGGCGCACAAAGGGCGTTGCACGACGAAATGACGTCATGATCTGCGCACGCAGATGAGCGCGCGCAATGACTTTGCGCCAGCGCTAAATGTCTACTGAAGTTGGGGCGAGGCGCAGATCGCGCTGCGCCCGGGCGCTAAGCACCTAGCGCTCGAGATCTACTCCTCCTAAGGCGCTAACGGCTGGCGCAGCCAACTGAATTTCTAGGCCGAAAAGCCTAGCCACGGCTTATGTGTGGTGGCCGGGAATCGATAAACAAATCGAGGACCTGACCAAGAGCTGCTCAGGATGCCAGAAAGTCCAAAATGCACCACCACAGGCCCCTCTACACCCATGGAAGTGGCCCTCATCTCCATGGCAACGGGTGCATATTGATTTTGCTGGTCCATTCATGGACTCAATGTTTTTAATAGCCGTGGATGCGCACTCGAAATGGCCTGAGGTCATCAAAATGTCCTCCACCACCACGGAGAAAACTATTGCAGTCCTATGGATCATTTTTGCCAGGAATGGCTTGCCAGAACAGATTTGCTCCGACAACGGACCACAGTTTGTGTCCGAAGAGTTCCGGAGGTTCTTGAAAAAGAATGGGGTAAGGCATTACTCATCCGCCCCGTATCATCCAGCCACAAATGGATTGGCTGAGAGGTTCGTACAAACCTTTAATAAGGCAATAAAGGCTATGTACAATGACAACATTCCGCTGCAGTACAAGGTGGACAATTTCCTGTTCGCCTACCGGAATGCGACACATGCAGTCACCAACCAGGCCCCAGCCATGATGTTCTTTAACCGAAGGTTAAGATCTCGCCTGGATTTGCTCAGACCAAACGTACGAAGAGATGTTGAGAGTAAGCAATTCCAGCACATCCATGAGAAGCCAACAAGGAGCTTCAATGTAGGGCAACCAGTCTTGGCCCGCGACTACCGAACAGAAAAATGGCAGCCAGGAACGATATACACACGGCAGGGCCCACTAATGTACACAGTGGACGTTGGGGAGAGCATCGTGAGACGCCGTGCTGACCAGATCCTAGAGTCACAGGAACAAGTCAACCCCATGCCTCGCCCATACGTACCTGGTGATGAACCCGATGTACAGGTCGCATCTACCCCAGAAACAGTAGCATTGGAAGCTGATGAACCAACCGACGGCAGGGGGCCAGAATCGCCTCCGCACCAAGAGCAAGACACTCGGGAAAGGCGCTATCCAGAAAGGATCAGGAAGCCTCCCCAAAGACTGAATATATAAATAGACTATTTTCAGCTAATGTTGCATGTTAAAAGTGTTAATTGTAATTAGTTTGATATTTAATTGTTAAATGAGTGTTATGGTACTGTTAATCTAAAAGGGGAGGAATTGTAATGCATATACCTTTAAGGGGGGAACTATCTTTTACAGCTCATGTATACTGCAGTACCGGCAGTGATCACACCTGTATATAGCACTGAGTAGTAATCTATACAGATCAGTTCAGTGTGAGCCACGTTGAGTAAACACCTGTTGTACCGTTCTCCTGCAGTCTGTGTCTTATTATACACGGACACAACAGGTACACACTCACAGGTACACACACATAGGTACACGGTCACAGGTACACGCTCACAGGCACACGCACACAAGTACACGCACACATAGGTACACGACCACAGGTACACACACACATAGGTACACGATCACAGGTATATGCTCACACAGGTACACGCACACAAGTACAGGCTCACAAACGTACAGACATACAGGTACACACACACATAGTTACACGATCACAGGTACATGCTCACACAGGTACACACACAGGTACACGTACACATAGGTACACGCACACACAGGTACATGCTCACAGGCACACGCACACAAGTGCACGCACACACAGGTACACACACAGGTACACGCACACATAGGTACACGCGCACACAGGTACACACACACATAGGTACATACGCACACAGGTTACACGGTGCACGTACATGCACAAAGGTACACGCACACAGGTACACGCACACATAGGTACACGCGCACACAGGTACACACACACAGGTACACGCTCACATAGGTACATGCGCACAGAGGTACACGGCACACAGGTACACGCACACAGGTACACACACATAGGTACACGATCACAGGTACACGCTCACAGGCACACGCACACAAGTACACGCACACAAGTACAGCCTCGCACAGGTACACACACACATAGGTACATGATCACAGGTACACGCTCACAGGTACACACACACATAGGTACACTATCACAGGTACAGACTCACACAAGTACATGCACACACAGGTATACACACACTGGTAAACATACACACACAGGTACACATGCAAGTACATGTACACAGAGGTACATACACAGGTACAGGCACATGCAGGTAAGCACACACACAGGTACATGTACACACAGGTACATACAGGTGAGCGCACACACAGATACAGGCACACACAGATACAGGCGCACACAGGAACAGGCACACACTGGTATAGGGCCACAGGAACAGGCACACACTGGTACAGGCACACACAGGAACAGGCACACACAGGTACGTTTACACACATATAGGGGATTGTGTCATTGTATGGGGAGTGTGTCATTTTATTGGGGAATGTGTCACTGTACAGGGGATTGTGTCATTGTACAGGTGAGTGTGTCACTGTATAGGAGAGTGTGTCACTGTACAGAGGAGTGTGTCACTGTACAGGGCAGAGTGCCATTGTATTTGGGAGAGGGTCATTGTATTGGAGAGTTTTTCTCCCCCTCCTCAATCGTAGAGAAAAAAGCCCAACTTCCTGAACCTTTGCTAATAACTTAAATTTCCAAGATCTAGAATAACTCTCCTGCTTCTCTCCACCTCCTCAAGCTGAACATTTATAGTAACTTCCTTTTCACTTTTGCCCAGAACTGTTTGTGTATTTTAATGGTGAATTAGGGCACTATCCTTTTAGGGCTGGGGCCTGAGTTTGTTTAGAACAATGTATTTTCACATCTGGGCTTGTATCCAACCCAGGCAGACACTTATTTTACTGACTTGAGGAGCAAAATCCTCATAAATTGAAAGAGGTGAAGAAGGCTTTTCAGGGTCTTGTGGTAAATGGGTTGTGAGAGTTTGAGTCTATCACCTGGTGAACAGGAATCAGCAGTAACACAGGCCTTAACACAGCCAGAGCAGGTATGTTGGGATGAAGGTGAAATACTGCAGGAAAAGGCATTACTCTTGGCTGAAGAAAAAAATAAATGTTAGAGGATCAAACAAGCATCTTTAGAGGGCCAGTCCTCCGAGAAACAACTCAGATCCCGAGGGTTCAAATAAATCCTCAGCTCCCAGTGAGTCCCACTGATTAGCAGATCTATTTATATCAGAGTCCAATTAGATCATAAACCAATCATGTGAACCCAAGTATCATTAGTGTTTACAGTGATCAATTATAATTCAATTACCACGTAATCCCATACATTAATCGTTCAGTATAGAACACAAGTGGTTTCAGGGACAGCAAAGGCCATTAGCTCCAAAAAAACTTGTTCATTTATCACACATCTACCCCACCAACCCACCTCACCATATCCCTCAACCCACCATCCCACCTCACCATATCCCTCAACCCACCATCCCACCTCACCATATCCCTCAACCCACCATCCCACCTCACCATATCCCTCAACCCCCACCACCTCACCTCACCATATCCCTCAACCCCACCAACCCACCTCACCATATCCCTCAACCCCCACCATCCCACCTCACCATATCCCTCAACCCCACCACCTCACCTCACCATATCCCTCAACCCCACCAACCCACCTCACCATATCCCTCAATAATTGTTACACACAGATATAGCTGTCAGGTACCATACCATCTTACACACAGGGGGCCCTGGGAATGTGTCAGTGTTTATAGGGGGGTCCCTGAGAGTGTGTCAGTATTTAGAGGGAGCATAGGAACAGGAGTAGGCCATTGAGCCCGGGAGTCTGTTCCGCGATTCAATGAGATCATGGTTGATCTGCAACCTAATTCCTTGGGGGCAAAATTGGGTCGCGCCCCCTTTGGGACGCTAACTTTGCTGGGGCGCTTCTTTTAGCACCCCGAAAAAATTAGCATCCTCGTGGCCGAAATTCACTGATAGTGCCCCAAGAGCGAGGCGGGGCGCTACTGGAAGCGCCCGGCGGGGCGCTGTGAATGAATATCGCAGTGCTACGTGAGCAGCGCCATGTGGCATGTCGCGCTGCGGTACTGCAGGCCTTCCTCCCCTATGTACCTGGACCCCAAGGCTCTTTGGACCTCCACTGTTTTTAGCTTTCCACCATTTAGAAAGTACCCTGTTCTATCGTTTTTAGCTCCAAAGTGGATGACCTCACATTTGCCTACATTGAAATCCATTTGCCACAGTTCTGCCCATTCATTAATCTGTCGATATCCCTTTGTAATTTTATGCTTTCATCGACACTGCCTACAATGCCGCCTATCCTCGTGTCATCGGCAAATTTGGATATATGACTTTCTATGCCGTCATCTAAGTCGTTAATAAATACTGTGATTAGTTGAGGCCCCAACACAGATCCCTGCAGGACACCACTAGTCACGTCCTGCTGATTTGAGTACCTACCCATTATCGCTACTGCCTGTCTCCTGTCACTCAGCCAATTTCCTAACCAGGTTAATAATTTGCCCTCAACTCTGTGGGCTTCTACCTTAGATAACAGTCTCTTATGTGGGACTTTATCAAATGCCTTCTGGAAGTCAATATAAATAACATCCATAGACATTCCTCTGTCCACTACTTTAGTCACCTCTTCAAAAAATTCAATCAGGTTTGTCAGGTATGACCTACCTTTCACAAATCCATGCTGGCTCTCTCTGATCAACTGAAAATGTTCGAGGTGTTCAGTCACCCTATCCTTAATTATAGACGTGCAATTTCCCGAAAACAGATGTTAGGCTAACTGATCTTTATTTCCCTGGTTTCCCTCTCTCGCCGTTCTTAATTAGCGGAGTGACATGCGCAATTTTCCAATCTAAAGGAACAGTCCCTGAATCGAGAGAACTTTGGAAAATTATAAATAAAAACAGAAAATGCTGGAAATACTCAACAGGTCAGGCAGCATCTGTGGAGAGAGAAACAGAGTTAACGTTCAGAACTGGAAAAAGTTAGAGATGTAACAGGTTTTAAGCAAGTGCGAGGCAGGGAAAGGGGGGAGGGGAGGAAAGAACAAAAGGGAAATCTGTGATCGAGTGGAAAGCAGGAGAGATTAAATGACAGAAGGTATGATAGTACAAAGCAAAAGGAGATGGTAATGGGACAAGTAAAGAAACAAAAGATAAGTCTCGAAGAGGTGTAAATGGGAATGGCAGAATCAGCAACAGCTGCCATGTGAAAAAATAGGGGCCGAGGTTATGGTCTGAAATTGTTGAACTCAATGTTGAGTCCAGAAGGCTGTAAAGTGCCTAATCGAAAGATGAGGTGCTGTTCCTCGAGCTTACGTTGAGCTTCCGTGGAACAGTGTAAGAGGCCGAGGACAGAGAGGTCAGAGCGAGAGTGGAGCAGAGAATTAAAGTGACAGGTGACCGGAAGCTCAGGTCACCCTTACGGACTGAATGGAGGTGTTCCGCAAAGTGGTCACCCAATCTGCATTTGGTCTCCCCAATGTAGAGCAGCGAATACAGTATATTAAATTGCAAGAAGTACAAGTAAATCGCTGTTTCACCTGGAAAGGGTGTTTGGGGCCCTGGACAGTAGGGAGTAGGTAAAAGGGCAGGTGTTGCATCTCCTGCGCTTGCACGGGAAGGTGCCGTGGGAAGGGGAGTGGGTGTTGTGGGTGATTGAGGTGTAGACCAGGATGTTGCGGAGGGAGCGGTCCCCTCGGAATGCTGAAGGGGGAGAGGAGGGGAAGATGTGTTTGGTGGTGGGATCACGTTGGAGGTGGTAGAAATGGCGGAGGATGATCCATTGAATGTGGAGGCAGGTGGGGTGAAAGGTGAGGATAAGGGGAATTCTATCATGGTTCTGGGAGGTAGGGGAAGGGGTAAGAGCAGAAGTGTGGGAAATGGTGCGGACACAGTCGAGGGCCATGTCAACCACGGTAGAAGGGTATCCTTGACTGAGGAAAAAGGAATACATATCGGAAGCACTAGTATGGAAGGTGGCATCGTCAGAACAGATGCAACGGAGACGGAGAAACTGGGAGAATGGAATAAAGTCCTTACAGGAAGCGGGGTGGGAGGAAGTGTAGTCCAGGTAGCTGTGGGAGTCAGTGGGCTTATAGTGGATGTTTGTCGATAGCCAAGTCGATTGTCCATAGTTTGAAATATTATAGTTAGGGCATCTACAAAGTGCTTACCTACTTCCTGTAAAACCCTGGGACCTGGGGATTTGTCACTCTTTAGTGCCATTATTTTCTTCATTACTGTTATTTTACTTACATTAATTTTATTGAGTCCTTGTCCCTGATTCAATATTAATTTCCTTGGGATTTCTGGCATGCTATCCTCTTCCTTTATTGTAAATACTGACGCAAAGTAATTATTCAACATATCTGCCATTTCCTTATTATCATTGACAATATCACCGCTTTCAGTTTTTAAGGGGCCAACATTGCTCCTGACTACTCGCTTTTTCCTATAATTGTAAAAATTCTTTGTGTTGATTTTGATATTCCTTGCAAGTTTCTTTTCATATTCCCTTTTTGTAGCTCTTACTGTCTGTTTTGCGACCCTTTGCTGTTCTTTGTATCTTTCCCATTCGCCAGGATCTATGCTACTTTTTGCATTTTTTAATGCTTTTTATTTTAGTTTTATGCTGTCCCTTACCTCTTTAGTCGTCCGTGGCTATTTTTTTGGCAAGTAGACTTCTTGCCCCTCAGGGGTATAAACTGGGGCCTAGAAATTGAGTTGACGCCGCGCCAGGGCTTTAGCGCCGGAAATTTAGCGCCGGCGCTAATTCCCTTGCGCGCGCCAAAAATTCAGTAGCGCCGCGCCCAGACGGCTGCCGGCGCTACTGGCGGGCGTGAGTGCCTCCCAATGGGCGCTGAGTGCCGCATTGCAGCGCTAATCCGGCGCTGCGGCACCCGATGCGGTGCGGCAGGCTGGGGAAGTGCAGGCCTCCTCCTCCCGTTAAGGAGGCGCTGCCTTCACCCGATCGCTGGCCGTTTGATTTTTTCAAAAATGAGCCCGGCACCTCGGACAAGTGCCGGGCTTGCAGGCCAGACGCATCTGTTCCGCGGGGGGGGGAGGTGGTGGAGTCCGGGGAGGGAGGTGCGGGCAGGCGGCCGGCGGGAAAGCGGCCGGCCGCCGCGCAACCTTAATGCGCCGGCGCTAACTTGTGTAAGACTCGGTTGCCAGAGTCTTAGTTGCGGCTGCCACGGGCAAGGCGGCCGCAACTGAATTTCGGCGTTCGGGCGCGTTGCCACGGCAACCGGGACGCTGCGCACACCGATGACGTCATCGGTGCCGGCGCAGCGCAACCGGCTAACGCCGATGGCAGCGCCGAAGTGAATTTCAGAAACGGCTATCATTGCGGCGCTAGGCCCTCTAGCGCCGCAAAATGGGCGCTAACCCTACTGAATTTTCAGCCCTGGTTCTGTATCACCTTGAATTCTTTTTGAACATCTTCCACTGATCTTCTGTCGTTTTACCCATTAACAGATTTGCCCAGTTTACTGTGGACAGTCTTTGTCTCATCCCTTTGAAGTCGGCCGTACCCAAATCTAGAATCTCAGTAGCTGTTTCGCGTTTCTCCCTTTCAAACGCTACGTTGAACGCGATCATGTTATGATCGCTATTGGATAAATGTTCACGCACAGTTAGGCTGTTAACTAAATCTGGCTTATTACTCATTACTAAATCTAATATGGCATGCCCCCTTGTTGCCTCTAGGACATATTGTTGTAGAAAACTATCCCAGACACACTCAAGAAATTCACTACCTATTTGACAGGTGCTAGTCTGCTTTTCCCAATCTATATGAAAGTTAAAATCCCCCATTAAAACCACTCTGCTTTTGCTACACGCTTGTCTAATCTCTGCATTTATACAATCTAGCATTTCATAGCTGCTACCAGGAGGCCTATACACAACTCCCACTACAGTCTTAAATCCTTTCCTATTTCTTAATTCTACCCATAAAGTCTCCATTGCCTGCTTACCTCTCGTTATATCTTCTCTTGTCATTGAAGTGATTTCATCCTTAATCACGAAGGCTACTCCTCCCCCTCTGCCATTTTCCCTATCTTTCCTGTAGACCTTATAACCTGGTATATTTAGCTCCCAGCCTTGACTGTCTTCCAGCCATGTCTCAGTAATGGCTACCATGTCATGCCCTCCAGTTTGAATTTGCGCCTGCAGTTCATTCAATTTATTCCTTATACTCCGTGCGTTTGTATAAAGAACACTTATTTGGGCCACACACCCAAGCCTGCCCTTCAGCTCTGATGTTTTATTCACTTGTTTCTTATTTCTCTCTCCTGGTTTAATCGGTTTACATCTTTTAGTTTTCCCTTTACCTGTAGTGCCTAAAGCACAATTTCTGACTGTTACTCTACTCTCTTCCCTTTCGTTTGTTTTTTAACTACTATCTGTACTACAATTTCCACCTGAGCCCATCCCCCCATTTACTAGTTTAAAGTCCTTGTGACCGCCATATTATCCTTTCTGCTAGGACCCTGATCCCAGACCGGTTCAGGTGGCACCCATCGCAACGGTACAGTTCCTTCCTATCCGAATACTGGTGCCACTGCCCTATGAAATGGAATCCCCCTTTCCCACATCACTCCTTTAGCTACATGTTCACTTCCCTAATCAGCTTATCCCTATGCCAATTTGCACATGGCTCAGGTAATAATCCAGAGATTTTAACCCTTGAGGTCCTGCTCTTTAATTTAGCTCCCAGTTCCTGGTACTCTCCAAACAGAACCTCTTGCCTACTCTTCACTATGTTGTTGGTCCCAACATGGACGACAACGACTGGATCTTCCCCCTCCCTCTCCAATATCCTTTCAAGTTGGTTCGAGATGTCCCTTACCCTGGCACCAGGTAGGCAACATACCATGTGGGACTCTCGATCCTGCTTACAAAGGATGCTATCAGTCCCCCTAATTATAGAATCCCCTACAACTACCACATTACACTTCCTCTCCTCCTCCCCCCCCCAACCTTAGGACAGCCTCCTGCTCCAAAGTGTCATGGTCTGCATTCTGGCTGTCCTTCCGACAGTCTTTATCCTTATCCTCACAGGTAACAATTACATTGTACTTGTTGGATAGGATCAATTTCTGTGGATCCTCGTTCCCTTTCTTACCTGGGTTCCCCCAACTCTGCACACTATCGTCACACCAACCCCCTTCTGAACCTGCACCTCTCTACGAGGTGTGACCGAAGTCTGGAACAAACTGTCCAGATACTCTTCCCCCTCCCTTATGTGTAGGAGTGTCTCCAATTCACACTCCTGCTCAATGTCTCTGAGCCGAAGAGATTCGAGATGGAGACAACTATTGCAGACGTGTTCGCTCGGGACAGTCTTGCTGGCCACAAACTCCCACATACTGCAGTCCAGACACACAACCTTCTCTGCCATATCTTAGTCTAACCTTGTTTTATTTATTTAATTAGTTAAAATCTTTATTCAATTATTTATTTATAGTTATATTAAATAGTTTATCTAGTTAAGTTTCTAATATAATAAAGTACATTACAGTTTCCCACTCCAAGCTTAAACCACTGTCCTAGCTTAGAGAGAAAAAACGTTAATACTCACCAACCAATCACCTACCTGTTGTCCTGTGATGTCACTCCTTGTTTTTTTTTTGTTTTTGAATTTGCCGGAGATTTTCTGCCTCCTCCGATGTTGCCTCCGCTCAGGTCCGCGCTGCCTCGCCTCCCACTGTTTTATATCTTGCTGCCTCCTCTGATGCTGCCTCTGCTGGGAGCAACGTTCCCGCTAGCAGCGGTCCAGAGGTCCTGTGGAAGAAACTGCACATGCGCGAAAATTTGAATGGGCCACACAGCCTTGCACAGGGAAAAAAAATTAGAGGGAACATTGCCTGGGAGTGTGTCAGTATTTATAGGGGGGTCCCTGGGAGTGTGTCAGTATTTATAGGGGGGTCCCTGGGAGTGTGTCAGTATTTATAGGGGGGTCCCTGGGAGTGTGACAGTATTTATAGGGGGGTCCCTGGGAGTGTATCAGTATTTACAGGGGGTCCCTGGGAGTGTGTCAGTATTTACAGGGGGTCCCTGGGAGTGTGTCAGTATTTACAGGGGGTCCTTGGGAGTGTGTCAGTATTTCCAGTGAGTCTCTGGTAGTTTGTCAGTATTTACAGGGGATCCCTGGGAGTGTGTCAATATTTACAGGGGGGGTCTCTGGGAGTGTGTCAGTATTTATAGGAGGTCCCTGGGGGTGTCAGTATTTACAGTGGGTCTCTGGGAGTGTGTCAGTATTTACAGGGGGCCCCTGGGAGTGTGTCAGTATTTACAGGGGGTCCCTGGGAGTGTGTTAATATTTATAGGGGATCCCTGGGAGTGTGTCAGTATTTCCAGTGAGTCTCTGGTAGTTTGTCAGTATTTACAGGGGGTCCCTGGGAGTGTGTCAGTATTTCCAGTGAGTCCCTGGTAGTTTGTCAGTATTTACAGGGGGTCCCTGGGAGTGTGTCAGTATTTCCAGTGAGTCCCTGGTACTTTGTCAGTATTTACAGGGGGTCCCTGGGAGTGTGTTAATATTTATAGGGGGTCTCTGGGAGTGTGTCAGTATTTACAGTGGGTCCCTGGGAGTGTGTCAGTATTTCCAGTGAGTCCCTGGCAGTTTGCCAGTATTTACAGGGGTCCCTGGGAGTGTGTCAGTATTTCCAGTGAGTCCCTGGTAGTTTGTCAGTATTTACAGGGGGTCCCTGGGAGTGTGTTAATATTTATAGGGGGTCTCTGGGAGTGTGTCAGTATTTACAGTGGGTCCCTGGGAGTGTGTCAGTATTTCCAGTGAGTCCCTGGCAGTTTGTCAGTACAGGTAGACTACCCTTTATCCGGACTTCCGAAAACCGAAACCCTCTAAAAACCGAAGGTTTTTTCGTTCAGCGTAAGTCGTGCGTACGACTTACGCTGAACGAAAAAACTTTCGTTTTTTAGAGGGTTCCGGTTGCGGAAGTTCGGATAAAGGGTAAGTCATGCGCACGACCCCCCGCCGACCCCCCCGCGGACCCCGCTGGCCCCGACAACCGCCGACCCCGACAACCGCCGACCCCGCCAGCCCCGACAACCGCCGGCCCCCCCGCGGACCCCGCCAGCCCTGACAACCGCCGACCCCGCCAGCCCCGACAACCGCCGACCCCCCCACGGACCCCGCCGGCCCCGACAACCGCCGACCCCCCCACGGACCCCGCCGGCCCCGACAACCGCCGACCCCGCCAGCCCCGACAACCGCCGACCCCCCCGCGGACCCCGCCGGCCCCGACAACCGCCGACCCCGCCAGCCCCGACAACCGCCGACCCCCCCGCGGACCCCGCCGGCCCCGACAACCGCCGACCCCGCCAGCCCCGACAACCGCCGACCCCCCCGCGGACCCCGCCAGCCCCGACAACCGCCGACCCCCCCGCGGACCCCGCCGGCCCCGACAACCGCCGACCCCGCCAGCCCCGACAACCGCCGACCCCCCCGCGGACCCCGCCAGCCCCGACAACCGCCGACCCCCCCCCCGCGTACCCCGCCGGCCCCGACCCCCGCCGACCCCGACTGACTTACGCTGAGCGTCAGCGTAAGTCGTGCGCACGACCCCCCGCCGACCCCCCCGCGGACCCCCGCCGACCCACCTTCCGAAATCCGAAATTCTCCTTTATCCGAAACTCGGCTGGTCCCGAGGTTTTCGGATAAAGGATAGTCTACCTGTATTTACAGGGGGTCCCTGGGAGTGTGTTAATATTTATAGGGGGTCTCTGGGAGTGTGTCAGTATTTACAGTGGGTCCCTGGGATCATGTCAGTATTTACAGGGGGTCTCTGGGAGTGTGTCACTATTTACAAGGAGTGTGAGGGGATGTGCTGGCATTTATAGGGTGTCAGAGACTGCGTCAGTATTCACAGGAGGTCCCTCACATAGAAGGAGCTTGAGTCTACGCTAGCTTCTGCCTCACCATTGGCAGAGAAAATGATTTCATAAATTTTAAACTCTGAGTATGTTTATCCTAGGATTAAAAAATATGAGTCACGACAGCCTCTTTCTGTGAATAATGTAACAGTGCGTACATTTTCAACAAACCCAACATTTGCAATACAATTAAGTTTTATTAGACTTTGCAATAACATCTATCTCCCATTGCCATCTCCACTTGTAAAGGATCATAGAATACTACAGCACAGAAGAAGGCATTTCAGCCCATCGAGCCTGTGCCAGCTCTTGGCTAGAGCTATCCAATTATTCCCAGCTCCATGCTCTTCCCTCTTAGCCCTGTAAACCTTTTCCCTTCAAGTATTTATCCAATTCTCTTTTGAAAGCTACTATTGAATCTGCTTCCACCGCCCTTTCAGGCAGCGCATTCCAGATCACAACAACTCGCTGTATAAAAAAAGTTTCCTCATGGTCGCCTCTGGTTCTTTTGCCAATCACCTTAAATCCATGTCCTCTGCTAACCAACCTTTCTGCCACTGGAAACAGTTTCTCCTTATTCCCTCTATCAAAACCTTTCATGATTTTGAACACCTCTATCAAATTTCCTCCTAACCTTCTCTGCTCTAAGGAGAACAACCCCAGCTACTCCACATAACTGAAGTCCCTTATCCCTTGTACCATTCTAGAAAATCCCTTCTGCACCCTAGAGTCATAGTGCTGGATTTTGTCAATGGGGACGTGATGGAGGCGGGACTCCCACTTTTTGGGTTGTAGTCCCGCCTCCATCGATTTGTGGCCAACCCACGCGGATTTCCCTTGATTGACCTTGTTGAGTCCGCCCAGCGGGCTCAGCAGGCCAATTAAGGGACACCCGGTTACAGGTGACGTCACGGATTGATATTTCATCTGTCAAGAGCTTTTGACAGAAGAAATATCAGCGTTTGACAGCTCTGTGAAGCTGTCAAACACTGACAATCTGACTTCTAACTGGAGTCCTTCTCCACAGGCTCAGTTAGAAATCTCTCCAGAACAGAAAGCAGAATGCTGCAACTTTTGACAGCTCGCGGCCATTCTGCTTTCTGTGCCGGTGAGATGAGGGACTCCCAAGACCTGAAGGAAGGAAGCCTGCATTAGTAAGTAAAGGTAAGTAAAACTTATTTAAACACTTTACATACATCAAACACACTTACCTCTGCACTCATGCACCCATCACTCACCTGAACACCGGACATCTCGACCCCTCCAAGCCCTTCAACCCGACGGTCCGCCTCGCTAACTTGGCGTGGTTTGGAGCCGTCGGGCAGCCCACACTTCAGGGCTAAAAATAGGGATTAGGCCAAAAACTGCCTGTTAACTACCTGTTAAGAGGCAGTTAATTGGCACTAATCCCCTTCCCGCCTCGGGGAGGCGGCTCCCAGCACAGGTCGGGTACTCGCCACCTGGGAAACGGGCATGGAGGCGGGTTGAGGGCGGGAAGGGTTCGTGCCCCCCGATTCTGCAATTTTCCCCCCACTCCCACCTCCAAACTCGCCTCCACGGGGCTTGGAAATTCGAGCCCATAGAGTCAGAGGGGGGAAAAATTCAGTTGTTTGCGCCTCCCGTTAGCGCCTTAAGAGGGCGGTAATGGGGCGCAAAGCAACTCGCGCCCGGGCGTGACGATGTTTGCGCCGCTCGCGAAATTAACTAGACATTTTGTGGCAGCGCTAAACACTACCGCCACGATCTCCTGCGCCGGCAGATCGTGACGTCAGTCAAGTGCGCAATGCCCCGGTAGCGCCCCGGGCTGGATTTTGAGTGGCGCCCCCTGCCTTGCCGCCTGCCGCTAGCAACGACAGGTTGAGGGGAGCGTTTTGCAGTCAGAAAGGGACTGGGGAAGCGCTATGTAAAGGCGACCGCTTCCTGCCTTTTTTTGTTGGTGACACTTTTGCACCACACATTCTGAGTGAGAGAAAGAGACTTCTGGAGAGATTCAACGCTGTGTGAAGGAGTTTTGGGTACTGAGCAGCACTTTGCAGGTTCATTTTGATTTCCCCTTCCTTGTATCGATTTAGAAGAGACTGTAGGGGCTGCACTCTGAGCTCTTTCCCTGGGTCTCTCCATTTTTCTTTCCAGCAGATTTGATGTACAGGTCTCTCCAGACCGAGATTCAAGGCTGCAATGAGCAGGATGTGGATGGAGAGCAAAATCAACCCTCCCCTTTAAGATAAAAACAGAAAATGCTGGAGAAACTCAGCAGGTCAAGCAGCATCTGTGAAGAGAGAAACAGAGTTAACGTTTCAGGTCGGTGACCTTTCGTCAGAGCTCCCCTTTAAGAACTGGTCGGCGCCAGTGTGTCCGTGTTCCATTGCTGACTGACATCACTTGAGCTTCGCCCGCGCTCTGAGGTAGCGCCTTGCTCCTTGGTCTTTGCACCTTAAGACAGGTGTGAAGCACCTGATTTAGCGCTCCAATCACCTCCAGGGGCGATAAAAGCCAAGTTTGCCGTCAGAGGCAATAATTAGCGCCAGGCGCTAAACCTTGCGCACGGCCGATAATGGCGCCCCAAACGGGGCGATACTGAATTTCCCCCCGCCCAGAGTCATAGAGTTATACAGCATAGAAAGAGGCCCTTCAGCCCATCGTATCTGTGCCGGCCATCAAGCCCTATCCTAATCCCATTTTCCAGCACTTGGTCCGTAGCCTTGTAGGCTATGATGTTTCAAGTGCTCATCTAAATGCTTCCTGAATGTTGTGAGGGTTCCTGCCTCTACCACCTTTCAGGCAGTGAGTTCCAGATTCTAACCACCCTCTGGGTGAAAAAGTTTTTCCTCAAATCCCCTCTAAACCTCCTGCCCCTTACCTTGAAACTATGCCCCCTGGTTATTGACCCCTCTACTAAGGGGAAAAGTTCTTTTCTATCTACCCTATCTATGCCCCTCATAATTTTGTACACCTCAATCAGGTCCCCCCTCAGCCTTCTCTGCTCTAAGGAAAACAACCCCAGCCTGTCCAGTCTCTCTTCATAGCTGAACGCTCCAGCCCAGGTAACATCCTGGTGAATTTCCTCTGCACCCTCTTTAATGCAATCACATCCTTCCTATAGTGCGGCGACCAGAACTGCACACAGTATTCCACCTGTGGCCTAACTAGCGTTTTGTACAGCTCCATCATAACCTCCCTGCTCTTATATTCTATGCCTCGGCTAATGAAGGCAACTATCCCATATGCCTTCTTAACCACCTTATCTACCTGTCCTGCTGCCTTCAGAGATCTATGTACATGCACACCAAGGTCCCTCTGATCCTCTGTCCTTCCTAGGGTCCTACCATTCATTGTGTATTCCCTTGCCTTGTTAGTCCTCCCAAAATGCATCACCTCACACAGGCTTCCAGTCACAAAAACAAACTTCGACCATCACTCTCTGCCTCCTGCCACTAAGCCAATTTTGGATCCAATGTGCCAAATTGCCCTGGATCCCATGGGCTCTTACCTTCTTGACCAGTCTCCCATGCGGGACTTTGTCAAAAGCCTTACTGAAGTCCATGTAGACTACATCAACTGCACTACACTCATCTACACACCTAGCCACTCCCTCGAAAAATTCAATCAAATTGGTTAGACATGATCTCCCCTTGACAAAGCCATGCTGACTATCCTTGATTAATCCTTGCTTCTCCAAGTGGAGACTAATTCTGTCCCTCAGAAATTTTTCCAATAATTTCCCTACCACTGATGTTAGGCTCACTGGCCTGTAAATCCCTGGTTTATCCCTACTATGCTTCTTGAATAATAGTACTATGTTAGCTGTCCTCCAGTCTTCTGGCACATCCCCTGTGGCCAGAGAGGTTCTGAAAATTTGTGTCAGAGCCCCTGCAATCTCCTCCCTTGCTTCACACAGCAGCCTGGGATACATCTCGTCTGAGCCTGGGGATTTATCCACTTTTAAGCCCGCTAAAACCGCTAGTACCTCCTCCCTCTCAAAGCTTATTTGTTCAAGTATGTCACAATCCCCCTGCCTGATTTCTATGCCTACATCGTCCTTCTTGATAGTGAACACAGATGCAAAATATTCATTTAAAACCTCACCTACATCTTTCGGCTCTACGCACAGGTTGCCGCTTTGGTCCTTAATGGGCCCTACTCTTTCCCTGGTTATCCTCTTGCCCTTAATATACTTATAAAACAGCTTGAGATTTTCCTTTATTTTGCCTGCCAGTGTTTTCTCATGCCCCCTCTTCACTCTGCTAATTTCTTTTTTAAGTACCCCCCTGCACTTTCTATACACCTCTAGGGCTTCCAATGTTTTTAGTCCTTTGTATCTGCCAAAAGCCTCCCTTTTTTTCCTAATCCATTCTTGTATATCCCTTGACATCCAGGGTTCCCTGGACTTGTTGGTCCCACCCCTGACCTTTATGGGAACATGTTGGCGCTATACTCTCTCTATTTCCTTTCTGAATGACTCTCACTGCTCTAATGTGGATTTTCCTACAAGTAGCTGATCACAGTCCACTTTGTCCAGATCCTGCCTTATCATATTAAAATCGGCCTTCCTCCAATTTAGAACCTTTATTTCCAGTCCACCTTTGTCCTTTTCCATGACTACCTTAAATCTCACCGAATTATGGTCACTGTCACCAAAATGCTCTCCTACTGACACTCCTACCACTTGCCCGGCTACATTCCCTAGAATTAGGTCCAGTACCGCCCCCTCTCTTGTAGGACTTTCTACATGCTGGCTCAAAAAGCTCTCCTGGATGCAGTTTAAGAATTCCGCACCCTCTAAGCCTTTCACACTCTGACTATCCCAGTTAATATTGGGGAAGTTGAAATCCCCTACTATTATTACCCTATTATTTCTACACTTCTCTGAGATTTGCCTACATATCTGTTCCTCTATCTCCCCCTGACTGTTTGGGGGCCTATAGTACACTCCCAGCAAAGTGCTTGCCTCCTTTTTGTTTTTAAGTTCTACCCATATGGCCTCATTAGAGGAACCTGCTAAGATATTATCCCTCCTTACTGCAGTAATTGATTCCTTGATTAATATTGCGACACCCCCTTCTCTTTTACACCCCCCTCTCTCTCGCTTGAAGATTCTATACCCCGGAATATTGAGCTGCCAGTCCTGCCCCTCCCTCAACCATGTCTCTGTGATAGCAACAATATCATACTCCCATGTGTTCATCAACACCTTCAATTCATCTGCCTTACCCATAAGATTCCTTGCATTAAAATAAATGCCATCCAGCCTTGCCATACTTCCTTTTGCCATTACATATTTGCTCTGCCTTCCAGACTGACTTGTTTTTTCCTCTATATTTGGCTGTGCATCACCCCGTATCCCATCCCCCTGCCAAGTTAGTTTAAACACCACCCAACAGCACTAGGAAGCCTCCCCACAAGGATGTTGGTCTCGTTCCGGTTCAGGTGCAACCCGTCCGACTTGTACAGGTCCCACCTTCCCCAGAAACAGACCCAGTGATCCAGGAAATTAAAGCCCTCCCTCCTGCACCAACTCTTTAGCCACGCATTCATCTGCTCTATCCTCCTATTCCTATACTCACTAGCACGTGGCACCGGGAGTAATCCAGAGATTACTACCTTTGAGGTCCTGCTTTTTAATCTGCTACCTAGCTCCCTAAATTCTTGTTGCAGGACCTCATCCCTCTTTCTACCAATGTCGTTGGTACCAAAGTGAACCACGACCTCTGACTGTTCGCCCTCCCCCTTCAGAATGCCCTGCAGCCGTTCAGTGACATCCTTGACCCTGGCACGAGGGAGGCAACATACCATCCTGGAGTCACGTCTGCGGCCGCAGAAACGCCTGTCTGCACCCCTCACTATTGAGTCTCCTACCACTATTGACCTTCCGCTCTTACTCCTCCCCCCTTGTGCAGCTGAGCCACCCACAGTGCCGTGAACCTCCAAGGGTCATCCTTAGGAACATCCTTCCTAAAGAGTTATGCCCAGATTTGAACACAATACTCCAGCTGAGGCCTAACCTGTGATTTATAAAACTTTACCATAACTTCCTTGCTTTTGTTTATGCCTCTGTTTATAAAGGCAAGGGTTTCATATGCTTTTTAACAGCCTTCTCAATTTCTCCTGGCACCTTCAAAGATTTGTGCACATACACCCCCAGGTCTCTTTGTTCCTGCACCCCTTATAAAATTGTACCAATTAATGCCTTTTTAAAATTCTTCCTACCAAAATGTATCACTTTATACTTCTCTATGTAAAATTTAATCTGCCATGTGTCTGCCCATTTTACCAGTCAACCTATTCTAGCCTGAAGTCTGCTACTATCCTCCATATTGTTTAATACATTTCTGAGTTTCGTATCATCTGCTAACTTTGAAATTATGCCCTGTATACCCAGGTCCAGCTCATTAATATATATCAAAAAGAGCAGTGTTCCCAACACCGATCCCTGGGGGATACCATTGCACACTTCCCTCCAGTCTGAAAAACAACCGTTCACCACTACTCTCTGCTTTCTGTCCCTTAGCCAATTTTGTATCCAGGCTGCCACTGTCCCTTTAATTTTGCCAACAAGTCTATTATGTGGTACTTTGTCAAATGCCTTTTGAAAGTCCAAGACACAATATCAACTGCAGTACCCCCATTAACCCTCTCCATTACTTCATCAAAGAACTCGATCAAGTTAGTCAAACACGATTTATCTTTAACAAATCCATGCTGACTTACATTTATTAATCCATACTTTTCCAAATGCCAAAGGAAGATGGTTATGGTGGTTGGAGGTCAATCATCACAGCCCCAGGACATTGCTGCAGGAGTTTCTCAGGGCAGTGTCCTAGGCTCAACCATCGTCAGCTGCTTCATCAATGACTTTCCCTCCATCATAATGTCAGAAATGGGGATGTTCGCTGATGATTGCACAGTGTTCAGTGCCATTCGCAACTCCTCAGATAATGAAGCAGTCCATGCCCGCAAGACCTGGTCGACATTCAGGCTTGGGCTGATAAGTGGCAGGTAACATTTGTGCCACACAAGTGCCAGGCAATGACTATCTCCAACAAGCGAGCGTCTAACCACCGCCCTTTGACATTCAACGGCATTACCATCGCTGAATCCCCCACCATCAGCATCCTGGGGGTCACCATTGACCAGAAACTTAACTAGAGCAGCTACATAAATACTGTGGCAACAAGGGCAGGTCAGAGGCTAGGTATTCTGTGGCAAGTGTCTCACCTCCTGACTTCCCAAAGCCTTTCCACCATCTACAAGGCACAAGTCAGGAGTGTGACGGAATACTCTCCACTTGCCTGGATGAGTGCAGCTCCAACAACACTCAAGAAGCTCGACACCATCCAAGACAAAGCAGCCCACTTGATTGGCACCCCATCCGCCACCTTAAACATTCACTCCCTCCACCACCGGCGTACCGTGGCTGCAGTGTGTACCCTCTACAAGATGCACTGCAGCAACTCGCCAAGGCTTCTTCGGCAGCACCTCCCAAACCCGCGACGTCTACCACCTAGAAGGACAAGGGCAGCAGGCGCATGGGAACACCACCACCTCCAAGATCCCCTCAAAGTCACACACCATCCTGACTTAGAAGTATATCGCCGATCCTTCATCGTCGCTGGGTCAAAATCCTGTAACTCCCTCCCTAACAGCACTGTGGGAGTACCTTCACCACAAGGACTGCAGCGATTCAAGAAGGCGGCTCACTACCACCTTCTCAAGGGCAACTATGGATGGGCAATAAATTCTGGCCTTGCCAGCGAAGCCCACATCCTATGAACGAGTAAAAAAAAAAATATTGTCCCGGATTATTGGCTCTAAAAGCTCCCCCACCAACAACGTTAGGTCGACTGTCCTGTAGTTGCTGGGTTTATCCCACTCCCATTTTTTAAACAAGGGTGTAACATTTGCAATCCTCTAGTCATCTGGCACCACCGCCACATCCAAGGAGGATTGAAAGAATGTGGACAGAGCCTCTGCAATTTCCACCCTACTTCCTTCAGTAACCTAGGATACATCCCATCTGGACTGGGTGACTTTTGTACTTTGAGAACTGCCAACCTTTTAAGTACCTGCCCCTACAAGAATATCTTCTTTTTAGTCCCTAATCGGCCCCACACTTCCTTTGACTACCATTTTGTTATATGTTTTAAAAACAATTTTTGGGTTCCCTTTTATGTTAGCTGCTAATCTATTCTCATACTCTCTCTCTCTCTGCCCCTCATTCCCTTTTTAGATCTCCTCTGCACTTTCTATAGTCAGCTTAATTCTTTACTGTATTATGATCCTTACAATTGTCATAAGCCTCCATTTTCCATCTCATTTTAACCTCTATTTAGTCATCCAGGGAGCTCTAGCTTTGGATGCCCTTCCTTTCCCCTCATAGGAATGTGTCTACTCTGTGTCCAAACCATCTCCTCTTTGAAGGCCTCCCATTGTTCAATTACTGTTTTGCCTACCAATTTTTGATTCCAATCTACCTGGGCCAGGTGCCTTTTCAACTCACTGAAGTCAGCCCTCCTCCAGTTAAGTATTTTTTACGTTTGATCGTACCTTGTCCTTTTCCATAACTATCCTAAACCTGATGATATTATGATCATTGTTCCCCAAATGCTCTCTCACTGAAACATGCCCCACTTGTCCCACTTCGTTCCCCAGCACTAGATCCAGCACAGCTTCCTTCCTCATTGGGCTGGAAACACAGTGACCAAGAAAGTTCCCTAGTACACATTTCAGAAATTCCTCCCCCTCTTTGCCCTTTACACTGTTACTATCCCAGTCTATATTAGGATCACTACTCTGTAGTTCTTGCAGCTTTCTGTAATTTGCCTGCCAATTTGGTTCTCTATCTCATTTCCACTATTTGGTGGCCTATCCAGTAGCGTAATAGCCCCTCTATTGTTCCTTAATTCTAACCAAATAGACTCCTGTCTTTGGTTCAAATACATCATCTCTCTCCAGTGCTATAATAGTTTCTTTGATCAATACTGCCACCCCCTTTTTTTCCTTCCCTATCTTTCCTGAATACCTTGTAGCCAGGAATATTAAATTCGCAATCCTCCCCTTCTTTGAGCCAAGTCTCTGTTATTACCACTATATCATAGTCCCATGTGGCGACTTGTGCCTGCAGCTCACCAACCTTATTCACCACACTATGTGCAATTACATACATGCACTCCAAACCCATATTAGACTGCCTTGCATTTGCTCCCTGTCTGATCCCTCCTATGTCTGAACTATTCTCTACTCTAGTGCTATTTTCCTCTCCCAGTCCTCTGTGCACCTTGTTTCTCCTCTCTAATGTTATATCCTGGTGCCCATTCCCCTCATATACAGGTGTTTAGGATAGCAGTTTGCAGAGAGGGGGATCCAGTAGAGTAGGTGGAAGTGGGCACACTGGTTCACTGTGAGCCAGTCATGTGAGATGGTCCAAACTCCCTTGATGGCTCAGTAACTGTATATATGGTACAATGCCAGACACACTAGCAAGTCCCCAGTTCATATCGTGGTCGGTGCTGAGTTGGCTGATCCTAGTGAGTAATATTTTTCTGGAATTATGGGCCGAAGTTAAAGCTTTTGCATAACACCTGTCCTGTGGAGATGAAACCAACTGTGTGATTCTGTACAACAAACACCTACAGGTGAGACTCGGCAAACAAACGGTTAAGTGATTTACCTTCACCCTGTGGTGTGCCCTGTGAGTTAGAAGATGCATTCCAGGCCATGGCGAATCTAATTTTAGATCTGGAATTTGAGTCAGATGGAACGGAAACCACAGTTTAGTCAACACTGAGTCTGTGAATGTACCACTCCTCAAAACTGCAGCTTTCAGCTGGGGGCAGTGAACAGGCTATTAATCATAGCACTATTTAGTGTCCTACTACAGGACAAAATATTTTCAGGTCAAGTATACATATTCATGAGACAGAATTATCCCAGTTTTTCTGTCCCCTCTTCAGAATCACAGAAACCCCACAGTGCAGATAGAGGCCATCTCGGCCCATCGAGCCTGCACCGACACACATCCCACCCGATCCCCGTAACCACCACATATCCCACCCTATCCTCATAACCCCACGTATTTAATCCCCCTAACACTAAGGGTCAATTTATCATAGCCAATCATCCTAACCCGCACATCTTTGGACTGTGGGAGGAAACCGGAGCACCCGGAGGAAACCCACACAAACACGGGGAGAATGTGCAAACTCCACACAGTCACCCGAGGCCGGATTCGAACCCGGGTCCCTGGCGCTGTGAGGCAACAGTGCTAACCACTATGCCACCGTGCTGCCCTGAAGGTGCTGACTCTCACTGGGGTTCAGCTCCCCTCCTCTCCTGAAGGTGCTGACTCTCACTGGGGTTCAGGTCCCCTCCTCTCCTGAAGGTGCTGACTCTCACTGGGGTTCAGCTCCCCTCCTCTCCTGAAGGTGCTGACTCTCACTGGGGTTCAGGTCCCTCCTCTCCTGAAGGTGCTGACTCTCACTGGGGTTCAGGCCCCCTCCTCTTCTGAAGGTGCTGACTCTCACTGGGGTTCAGGTCCCCTCCTCTCCCGAAGGTGCTGACTCTCACTGGGGTTCAGGTCCCCTCCTCTCCTGAAGGTGCTGACTCTCACTGGGGTTCAGGTCCCCTCCTCTCCCGAAGGTGCTGACTCTCACTGGGGTTCAGGTCCCCTCCTCTCCTGAAGGTGCTGACTCTCACTGGGGTTCAGGTCCCCTCCTCTCCTGAAGGTGCTGACTCTCACTGGGGTTCAGGTCCCCCCTTCTCCTGAAGGTACTGACTCTCACTGGGGTTCAGGTCCCCTCCTCTCCTGAAGGCGCTGACTCTCATTCGGTGTAGCAGACTCAAGAATGGAGCAGCTGAGCTGTGCACAGTGGATCACAAGGTCACAGATGTTGGTGAGAAAGGCCACTCGACCCACTTATCTCATTCGTCCCAGTTTCCTAATCTCAGCATCTAGCTGTTTCTTAAATAATTCTAGGTTTTCGTCTCCATTCTCTAACCAGATATCTACTCCTTGAACATTGACAGATCAGCCTTGCTCATTAATGGGACCCTGGGTGTGGGGGAATATATCTGTCAGTGGGGACTAGAATCCTTCCCACTTGGCCCTGGGCAACCCTGTACTAATGGGTATGATAAACAGTGGGAGGCTTTGCAGCGCTCTGAGCTGCTAAACTGTGCGGTATTCGCTGGTTAGATGCACATGGGACAGGGTCTCTGAGTGTTACCTCTGCCAATCTCTGTCTATCCTCTCTGGAATATGTACCTGGGGAGTTTACACCGACATCAGGCAAACAGAAACTCTCCCTGGGTCGGTTTCTGAGCAGATTGGTTTTGGAAGCTCTTGAACACAGGGTTGAGTTTCTGTGCACATCAGGCAAACAGAATAGAAGAAATCTGTGTGAGATTTAAAAATAAAATTAAACAGGATGGGCCTTTTAAACCCAAAGAAGGGAGTGTGAGCAGAATGAGTTGTATTTTCCGTGCTACCAAAACCAGCAGTGGTGACTGGAACAAACATGGGGCAATACTTGAAATATGATTGAAAGACGAGGGCTAATTTTTAGAAAGTCTGACTGCTCCCAGCCCCTGAGGGAATTCTAGGAGGTGGTCCTTAGGCGTCAAAAATAGTCCTGGTTCCTGGAATCTCGGAAGTGTGGGCTGGTTTTAATAGAATAATGAGTCTAGTTTAAAGGTAAAGTTGGTGAGTGCTGTATGAGTGAGAAAGACTGAGCTGGGATTAAAAATAAAACTGTCTCCACACAGAGTGCCAGTGGCACATTCCAGAGCGTGACCTCATTTCCTGCGTGTCAGGGTTTATTATGCCTGACTCACCGTCTCTCTGTTGCTTAGTGACTTAGTCTGGGGGCAGTGTGGATAGAGTCCCACCCTAATTCACCTAATTGCCACAGAACTCAATCAGGTCCAGCTCCGCAACCTTATCAGCGGCTGTGGTTTACAGCAAGTACTGACAAAAGCACTTAGCTCTTTTCAACTTGGTCTTAAAGGGGCTAGAAACTTTAAAGGGCTGCTAAAAAATACTGCCTCCCCCTCTTAATTTTTCCCCTTTCAGTTTCCTCAATTCCCTCTCCTCTCCTGAAGATGTTGACTCTCGCTGGCGTAGGATTCCAAGAGCACCAGGAGCACTCCAGAACCACACCCAATTGGCCATTCTTCATGCGTGAACCTAGACACTGAATGCTGCAAGGCTATTCGACTGTGGGTAGCATCACCGCAGAGTGAAATTCTGTTCTCACCCAACATCTGTAGAAGCTTTGCACACTATCCAGCAAATGTCACAGGACGGTGATTAAGAGTGGGAATCCTGGTGGATTTTGCCCTCCCTAACTCAAGGGCATTGAGGCCAACTAAAGCCCAGACTGCTTCCCCTGGCTGAGATTAGGTAGCTCCGCATAGACCAGGAGTCAAAGCTGGTGGCTTCCTGGACTGTCTGACTATGGGTGATACCAGTCGCTGCATTAACCTCCAGAAGCTCAGTGAAAATATACAACTGGCAAAATATTTCTGAACCATGTAAAGAATATCCAGTTTTCCCAGTGCAGAGTTATCAAGGCAAGGTGGAGGGTGTGGGAGGGGCTGGGGGGCCGGTTTCGGATGGGATTCTCAATCAGTGGGTGGGAATCTCAATCACGGATGGGAATATCGATCACGGATGGGAATATCGATCACGGATGGGAATCTAGATCAGTGGGTAGGAATCTCGATCAGTGGGTGGGAATCTCAATTGGCAAGGGAATCTTGGCTCACAAATTTTCCCGCTCGGGTTTTCATCCAAGTGGAAAATCTAGGCTTGAGTGTCGGCAGACGGTATAAAACATCTCAGTCAAAGCTGATCCTGTCCTCATTTGACCTCCATGCATATGAACTTTCCAGTAGGGATTGCTGGACACGATCAGTAGCAGGTAACCCGAACGACTTCCCTCTCACTAGTTTGTGATCCTGAGGTCAACTGTAGCATCTCTACTGCTGCCCCAACTGAGATCAGCTAACTCAGCACAGACCAGCGATGGAGCCGGGGACCCTCCTGCTCCATATGGCTCAGTACCACATCAGGTGGTGCTTTTATCCAGTGGGCCACCAACTTGGAAGTGGTTTGTGGGTAGATGTGCTTGTCATCAAATCGAAGCAAGCATCATGATTAATGATAGAGTTTGGAACCAAAACCACAGCAGTGTGAAATTACAGCTGTGCACAGCATGTGACGTCAGGACACACAGATAACAAAGCCCTGATTCTTAAAAATGTGGGTTTGTTTATTATTCCATTTAAAACTGAAAAGTTAAAAGGAAATGCTGCCATTTCTGTTTGAGATATTCCAATTAATCACATTCCTTTGAAAATTTCTTAGTAAATTCCAGATTCATCTAACTTGATAGTTTGTTTCGGAGTATTTTTTAAATTCATTCATGGAATATGGGTGTCGCTCGCAAGGCCAGCATTTATTGCCCATCCCTAATTGCCCTTGAGAAGGTGGTGGTGAACTGTCTTCTTGCAGTCCTTGTGGTGAAGGTACTCCCACATTGGAATTTAGAAGAATGAGAGGTGATCTTATTGAAACATATAAGATATACTGAGGGGGCTCAACAAGGTAGATGCAGAGAGGATGTTTCCCCTCGTGGGGAAATCTAGAACTCGGGGGCATAGTTTCAGAATAAAGGGTCACCCTTTTAGAACTGAGATGAGGAGGAATTTCTTCTCTCAGAGGGTTGCAAATCTGTGGAATTCTCTGCCCCAGAGAGCCGTGGAGGCTGGGTCATTAAATACATTTAAGGTGGAGATAGACAGATTTTTACAAGATAAGGGAGTGAAGGGTTATGGGGAGCAGACAGGGAAGTGGCTTTGAGCCCAAGATCAGCCATGATCTTGTTGAATGGCGGAGCAAGCTCGAGGGGCCGACTGGCCTATTCCTGCTCCTATTTCTTATGTTCTTATGTTCACAGTGCTGTTAGGGAGGGAGTTCCAGGACTTTGACCCAGCGACGATGAAGGAATGGCGATATATTTCCAAGTCAGGATGGTGTGTGACTTGGAGGGGAACTTGGAGGTGGTGGTGTTCCCATACGCCTGCTGCCCTTGTCCTTCTAGGCAGTAGGGGTCATGGGTTTGGGAGGTGCTGTCGAAGAAGCCTTGGCGAGTTGCTGCAGTGCATCTTGTAGATGGTACACACTGCAGCCACGGCGTGCCAGTGGTGGAGGGAGTGAATGTTTAAGGAAGTGGATGAGGTGCCAATCAAGTGGGATGCTTTGTTCTGGATGGTGTCGAGCTTCTTGAGTGTTGTCGGAGCTGCACTCATCCAGGCAAGTGGAGAGTATTCCATCACACTCCTGACTTATGCCTTGTGGATGGTGGAGAGACTTTGGGGAGTCGAGGTGAGTCAATCACCGCAGACTACCCAGCCTCTGAAGTGGTAGTCACTGACTGCTTTTGTAGTCACAGTATTTGTGTGGCTGGTCCAGTTAAGTTTCTGGTCAATGTTGACCCCCAGGAAGTTGATGGTGGAGGTTTCAGTGATGATAATGCCGTTGAATGACAAGGGACCTTTGTGCTAGGTATGACTCCAGCCAGTGGAGAGTTTTCCCCCTGATTCCCATTGACTTCAATTTTACTTGGGCTCCTTGAGGCCACACTCGATCAAATGCTGCCTTGATGACAAGGGCAGTCACTCTCACCAATGTTCCCCATAAATTTTTTTCGGGCCACGCGTCCCCTTTAATGGGCTGCGTGGCCCATTCAAAAGTTTTTTCAATTTAAAAGCCGGCTGATCAGCTGGACGGGTCCCCTGGAGCTCTATACTGCGTCAACCCACAGATCCATTTATTACCAAAGTCAAATCAGGATCAATACAAAACTCATTCAATTGGCCTGATCCCATTGTACAGAATCCCAATGGACCAAACCCCTTCCCATTCACTCCCATTGTACAAAATCCCAATGGACCAAACCCCTTCCCATTCACTCCCATTGTGCAGAATCCCATTGGACCAAACCCCTTCCCATTCACTCCCATTGTACAAAATCCAAATGGACCAAACCCCTTCCCATTCACTCCCATTGTGCAGAATCCCATTGGACCAAACCCCTTCCCATTCACTCCCATTGTACAGAATCCCAATGGACCAAACCCCTTCCCATTCACTCCCATTGTACAGAATCCCAATGGACCAAACCCCCCCATTCTGATTCACTCCCATTGTACAGAATCCCAATGGACCAAACCCCTTCCCATTCACTCCCATTGTACAGAATCCCAATGGACCAAATCCATTCCCATTCACTCCCATGGTACAAAATCCCATTGGACCAAACCCCTTCCCATTCACTCCCATTGTACAAAATCCCATTGGACCAAACCCCTTCCCATTCACTCCCATTGTACAGAATCCCAATGGACCAAACCCCTTCCCATTCACTCCCATTGTACAGAATCCCAATGGACCAAACCCATTCTAATTCACTCCCATTGTACAGAATCCCAATGGACCAAACCCATTCTAATTCACTTCCATTGTACAAAATCCCAACGGACCAAACCCCTTCCCATTCACTCCCATTGTACAGAATCCCAATGGACCAAACCCATTCTAATTCACTTCCATTGTACAAAATCCCAATGGACCAAACCCCTTCCCATTCACTCCCATTGTACAGAATCCCAATGGACCAAACCCATTTTAATTCAATCCCATTGTACAAAATCCCAATGGACCAAACCCCTTACCATTCACTCCCATTATACACAATCCCAAGGAACTAAAATATGTCTCAGGACCCGCTGGGCATGTCTTTTCCAGGAATTGAACAGGTCTGGATCAGCTACCAGGCCAGCCTGAAGTCATAACCTCCCTCTTTAAAATGCTCCAGGACACAGGCTCTTCCTTGTCAGTGATGCCATGGAGAGTCTCTGAAGGAAGGAGACTTAAAATACAGATCTCCGTTGGAAGCCAGGTTGACAATTTGAGTGAGGTGTTAGGGTGCTACGGGTGTAACAGCGGGTGAACTACAGCTAAAGCACCACCTGGCCGGGAGACGGACATTAGCGAGGGTCCCGGCTCCTAACCACTGACCTCTGCCTGGAAGTAAATGAAGGTGGAAGTCAGATGAGAGCAAGATTGTGCACATTAATGATAGCTACCACAGTTGAATAGCCTGTTGACATTGTGTAGGTTCATACGTAAATTCTGGCGACTTGAGTGAGGTACCAGGGGTGCGAGTGGAGCCAGACCTGAGGAAGAAGCAGTGGTTTGAGGACAGTCGGGGATTTGATACAGCGTGGGGCCGCACACCGACAGCAGCCAAGTCACTGCAGAAAATCAGCCTGAGTCAAGCAGCTTGTGGCCAAATATGTATAAAATTAAACAAAAACTTTGCTGGAAGTATTTTTATAAACAGTGCCAAGTTAGGAAATCCTGCAGCCAACACAAAAATAAATAGAAGTAAAAGAAGAATTGTGAGTACAGTACTGGAAATGTGTAATAAAAACAGAAAGTGCCGGAATGTTCTCTCTCAGGATTCCAACAATCACTAATCGTTCCCAAATGGTGTGAAGTAGGTACAGGGAAAGCAAATAGGATTTTGGATGTGCTGCTAGGCCAATGAATTCCAAGGCTAGGATCATGCTTGCTCAGTTATATAAAGGTTTGGGACGTCACAATTGGGGCATTGACTCCAAGTAGTTCCTGATGTCTGGTGATGGGGATTGGGTCTTTCGAGAGTGATACGTAAACCTTGGTCTTTAGTGATGAGAATAGGTTTATTCACTTGGCGAAATATAACTGAAGTTTTAAAGTTACTAGCGGATCTCCCTTGGTATTTATTGCTCCTGGACTGTGGGGTTTGGAGCATGTTTGGGCTGTTTAGCTGCTACGTTGGAGCTGTGTTTAACGTGGTCTGTTCCTTTAGGACTATTGCTCAGGCAGGAAAGTGGTCTGAAAAGGCATGTGCTCAAGTGAACTGGAGGCTAATTGCTGTTGGAAGTTTCTCGAGATTAGTAGTTTCTTGGCCCCTCTCCTCGGTTATCTGAAGAACCAGCAGGAAATCACTGGCTTTCTCACATGCTTTATAGCTCGTTTAGTTCTGATTTGTTGGGGCCCGATATTTATGTGGAGACAGAGAGGGTGCATGCTCTATTTAAACATTTTTAAGCCCCACCCACCCCCCCCCCACCCGACAGTCGGGGGGGGGGGGGTTAATATTGAGGCCTTGGTGTTTTATGTGATGTCTGCCGTGTGATGGATCTACTAGCTCCAAGACTCTTACCTCCTGTAAACTGCCACACTTACTTACTGTAACACTTTACCATCGCTCGCTGTTGATAACACCCCATTGATATAAAACAGTCAACCTCGTGAGCAACATCATGAAAATTATGCTATAAATATACAGATTTAGGAAGGTATTTGAAATGGTCAGTGATTTTACAACTCAAGGACATGCCTATAAAGAGTCAGGCTAGATGCCAGCAAGTGTTTCTTTTCTCAGCTGGTCGTCCCCTCAGGCTCAGGTTACTGATAGATACACTCTGGTCCTTTAAGAAGGAAGTCGATGAGTGAGAAGGACATTTCAGTGAGTTGGTTAAGATTGTCATGACTGATGTGTTTTATATGATGTGTGGTGAATATGGTGTATTGAATGTACTAGACCTTTCCTGGATTGCTTGATTGGCGTATAGAGCTGGTGAAAAATCTCCCAAATTTCATCTTGAAATTCGCCCTAGATTGTTTTCTGCTTCCCCTAGGAGTTAGCCGCTGGAGAATGAGGTGCATGAAGTTCCACTGTCTAACTGATGGGAGTTTGGCCAGGCGACCTTCTCTCACCTTTTGCTTTGTATGTAAATACAGCAGGTCTGTCAACTTCTGAAAGATGAAACAGGTTAACATTCCAGGCAGATACACTTCACTCATCTTCTTCATATCGCTGTGGAGGTGTGTTGGGTGGAGGGAGGGTCCATATCACTGTGGGTGTGTGACACGAGAAAAGAGGGGTTTGCAATCTCGAAACCAGCCTGCCCCTAGTGACTCAGCAGATACATTACACACTGAGCCATTAATGCCAGAAGTCCCCAGGTTCAATCCCCGGCCTGTGTTGAGTTGGTTGACCTCAATCAGGGCAGCAGTAGGGCCACTGAATTGACATGAGCACCCCGGGGTTAGGGAGGAAACAATTAACCAAGGTTCCTGCTCCTGGTCACTATCCAGTGACCCCTGCTGGAAAGTGCCAGGGTGTGGGCATTGGGTAAGGACAGGATTCGTAATTGACTGTGAAGGCTTCCACTGCCAAATATTCTGCCGACACACACTGTCTTGGGCTCACACAGGAAAAAGTACCATTTAGGTGAGATATTAAAGGGGAGGTTGCAGGTGAAACCCATATCCTGCCAGAGTTGATATGTCCAGGGAGGGGGGGAGTCGTTGGCAGAGATGGAACCCAAAACCCAACAGGAGTCAGTGTCTCGGTGGACGAGCAAAGAATAAAATTGGAGAAAGAAAACTTCCTTCATGACTTGGCTGTAAAGTGTTGCTGATAAGACCAATGTGAGTGGCAGGACACCAGCTGCAAGCACCTTCTGCTGATATCAAACTCCAGGGCTAAGATAGCACTAGATATTTTTATAACACCTCAGTATAGCCAAAGGCAAACAGCCCAGGGTTATTTATGGACTGATAATTACATCTGCTCTAAATATTCTTGGCAGTAAAAGCAGTTAATGATTACCTAAGACGTACCTGTAATCAGTGCTATGACCCCTGCAACACTTGGGTGCTCCTCTGCCTCTTCCTCAACCTTCCTGCTGTATAATAACAGGAGCCGAGATATGGTTCAAACCTACAGGCCCTGTGTGGAGACATTGAACTCCACCAACCCTTTTGCACAAAGCTGTTGCTTAGCAGAATTACCATTTATTTATCAACAAGTTTTCTTGCTTGTTTTGCCCCTGCAGCATTATCCCCTCCTCTCCTGAAGGTGCTGACTCTCACTGGGGTTCAGCTCCCCTCCTCTCCTGAAGGTGCTGACTCTCACTGGGGTTCAGGTCCCCTCCTCTCCTGAAGGTGCTGACTCTCACTGGGGTTCAGCTCCCCTCCTCTCCTGAAGGTGCTGACTCTCACTGGGGTTCAGGTCCCCTCCTCTCCTGAAAGTGCCGACTCTCACTGGGGTTCAGGTCCCCTCCTCTCCTGAAGGTGCCGACTCTCACTGGGGTTCAGGTCCCCTCCTCTCCTGAAGGTGCTGACTCTCACTGGGGTTCAGGTCCTCTCCTCTCCTTAAGGTGCTGACTCTCACTGGGGTTCAGGTCCCCTCCTCTCCTGAAGGTGCTGACTCTCACTGGGGTTCAGGTCCCCTCCTCTCCTGAAGGTGCTGACTCTCACTGGGGTTCAGGTCCTCTCCTCTCCTAAAGGTGCTGCCTCTCACTGGGGTTCAGGTCCCCTCCTCTCCTGAAGGTGCTGACTCTCACTGGGGTTTAGGTCCCCTCCTCTCCTGAAGGTGCTGACTCTCACTGGGGTTCAGGTCCCCTCCTCTCCTGAAGGTGCTGACTCTCACTGGGGTTCAGGTCCCCTCCTCTCCTGAAAGTGCTGACTCTCACTGGGGTTCAGGTCCCCTCCTCTCCTGAAGGTGCCGACTCTCACTGGGGTTCAGGTCCCCTCCTCTCCTGAAGGTGCTGACTCTCACTGGGGTTCAGGTCCCCTCCTCTCCTGAAGGTGCTGACTCTCACTGGGGTTCAGGTCCCCCCCTCTCCTGAAGGTGCTGACTCTCACTAGGGTTCAGGTTCCCTCCTCTCCTGAAGGTGCTGACTCTCACTGGGGTTCAGGTCCCCTCCTCTCCTGAAGGTGCTGACTCTCACTGGGGTTCAGGTCCTCTCCTCTCCTTAAGGTGCTGACTCTCACTGGGGTTCAGGTCCCCTCCTCTCCTGAAGGTGCTGACTCTCACTGGGGTTCAGGCCCCCTCCTCTCCTGAAGGTGCTGACTCTCACTGGGGTTCAGGTCCTCTCCTCTCCTTAAGGTGCTGACTCTCACTGGGGTTCAGGCCCCCTCCTCTCCTGAAGGTGCTGGCTCTCACTGGGGTTCAGGCCCCCTCCTCTCCTGAAGGTGCTGACTCTCACTGGGGTTCAGGCCCCCTCCTCTCCTGAAGGTGCTGACTCTCACTGGGGTTCAGGCCCCCTCCTCTCCTGAAGGTGCTGACTCTCACTGGGGTTCAGGTCCCCTCCTCTCCTGAAGGTGCTGACTCTCACTGGGGTTCAGGTCCCCTCCACTCCTGAAGGTGCTGACTCTCACTGGGGTTCAGGTCCCCTCCTCTCCTGAAGGTGCTGACTCTCACTGGGGTTCAGGTCCCCTCCACTCCTGAAGGTGCTGACTCTCACTGGGATAGACTGTTAATTGCAGATTCCTCTGGCTCTCCAGCTAACCCAGTACAGATTGGACAGCAAATATGGCTCAGAACCACACCAGGGGTGAATTTACCAACAGATTCATGCAGGGAGGCAAAGGATGATCTGTCTGTTATTTCAGAGCTGACTAGGTGAGGTGAAGGGACAGTAGGGAGGATTGGAGTGGTGGTGTGGTTTACTGGTTAGCTTGAAGTCTCTGGAATTGGTCCATCGACAAGAGTTACAAGCTGCTTCTTGACTCACTGTTCCTTTGTTGGGTTCTATGACAGTGAGTCGAGGCATTGACACTCAAGAGTGAAAGAGCTTCCTATAACCAACACCGCACCAAATTACAATCCATTAATCCCCTTCCTTCCCACCCTCTGCTCTCCCAACCTCTCCTTTGCCCTCCCCTCCCCTGCTTTCCATTCCCCTCCTCTACCCTCCCCTCCTCTCCTCTGCCATCCACTGCTCTCCTCTGCCCTCCCCTCCTCTCCTTTGCCCTCCCCTCCGCTGCCCTCCCTTCCCCTCCCCCAGCAGCACATATCCAGCTCGAACTCACTGGCTGAATTCTGTCTGTAAACAGATTCTCCTCGCTCACTTTGCGTTGCCGGGTAACAGACAGCACTGCCTCTTACATAAAAGGGCTGTGAGCTGTGTGTTCTTTAGGGTCTCGGTGATTTGCAGCCTCCATTCCACACGGGCTATGTCCCTCCCCCTCATTGTCCCAGGGCAGCCTAACGATTTAGAATTTGCCTTTATTGCTGGAACATAACATGCAGCCTGAACTGAGCAGAGAAAAGGGATGGAGTGATCGAGGGTCTGGGATCATGGCGAGGTTCCACTCAGCCCCTTTGATGCCAGATTTCCGTTCAAAAGAAGAATCAACACTGAATGGAGCAGCTGAACAGCCTGAGTCTTTGTGTCAGACAGCTGCAGGCTGGCACTCTCTGGGCCCATCACTGCGGTCACAGATCCCAGGGGCAGCTGCTCTTACAGGAAACCTGGATAGACCAAGCTAATTATTATAGAGCTTCCTTAATCCCATTGGATCCTGCGGGATGTGGGTGATGCTGAACTATTCACACAGAATCCACATGCCGACTCACTCCAAAAATATTAGCACAATCCCACTTCCCAATCCAGCCAAACATTTTACAAGTAATACCTTAATTTAAATGAATTTATTATTTCTTGCGTTTGATCAAATGATTTTTCTTCATTTCTCCCCATGTCTTTCCCTACGTCACATATTACCTCACGGTTCAGAGAGGCAAGACGTACTCCAGGACCTCTCCGCGTGTAGCTCTGCTGGGAGATGTGGGGAATGGTTCTCACAGGGAGTTCGCTCTCTGATTTCCCTCTCCTGAGGAAACAGCTGAGCTGTGCCTGGCATCCTGTCTGAGATCAGGAACTCACAGTGTAGGGAATCACAGGAACAATGAAGACATGCCACATATCCAATACCATCACACACATGCAGACTGCACCAGGAATCGGTTTACACTCACATGAATGAGTTCCAGAATTGGGGGCCCCTCTTTTTCCATTTCCAAGTGTGGAAGTTTAGGCTTCAGTGGGAAATTTTAACTGGGAGCAGGATTTGTGTAGGTGGGGGATGGGGAAAACAGTAACACTTCCCCGCCAACATCAATTTGTTGCCCGGGCCTCACTTACCTCCAGAAAGAGGCAGCTGGTTAGAATGGCGCAGCGGGGGCGGGGGGTGAGGCGGTGGCGGGGGGTAAGTGATGGGGAGGGGGTTTCGAAGGGTCTCACGGGTGGGAAGGTGGGGTGCCTGGGGCAGAAGAAGCTGAGACTTTCCTTGTGGACTGAGAGGATCATTTCTGCTCCCCCAGGCCGAACAGAGCAGAGTTTAACACTCAAGTTTTACGGACACTTAGCGGGGAAAGGAAGATGGTTGTGGTGATTGAAGGTTAACCATCACAGCCCCAGGACATCACTGCAAGAGTTCCTCAGGGCAGTGTCCTAGGCCCAACCATCTTTAGCTGCTTCATCAAGTCCAGAACCAGGAGTCATAGTCTAAGGATAAGGGGTAAGCCATTTAGGACTGAAATGAGGAGGAATTTCTTCACCCAGAGAGTGGTGAACCTGTGGAATTCTCTGCCACAGAGGGTGGTGGAGGCCAGTTCATTAAATATATTCAAAAAAGAGTTGGATATATTTCTTAAGGCTAAAGGGATCAAGGGATATGGGGAGAAGGCAGGGACAGGGTACAGTGGGGGGGAGGTTCCTAGAGAACAAATAATAAAAATGACAACAGAGAAGGTCATAGACTTAGGTAGCAGTGGGGAAATTAAAAACCAGAGCGTGTCAGGAAGGGGCAGAAGGTATGGAGTAAAAGGTAAAGTAATAAAAAGGGCAAAAGCAGGAACTAAGTGTCACAAAACACATTTGAAAGTTCTCTATCTGAATGCACGTAGCATTCGTAACAAAATAGACGAGTTAATGGCACAAATAGCTACATATGGGTATGATCTTGTGGCCATTACAGAAACATGGCTGCAGGGTGACAATGCCTGGGAATTAAACATACCAGGTTATTTAACAATCAGGAAGGACAGGCAGGAAGGAAGGGGAGGTGGGGTGGCTATGTTAATAAAGGAAGGAATCACTGTAATACAGAGAAATGATATTGGGTCAAAAGATCAGGATAATGAAACAGTTTGGGTGGAGATAAGGAATAATAAGGGGAAAAAAACACTAGTGGGCGTAGTCTATAGGCCTCCGAACAGTCGCAACTCGGTTGGACGGAGTATCAATCAGGAAATAGTTGAGGCTTGTAATAAGGGAACATCTATAATTATGGGGGATTTTAACTATCATATTAATTGGACAAATCAAATTGGGCAGGGCTGCCTTGAGGACGAGTTCATTGAGTGTATTAGGGATGGGTTTCTTGAGCAGTATGTAACTGAACCAACCAGAGGGCAAGCAACCTTAGATCTGGTCCTGTCTAATGAGACAGGATTAATTAAAAATGTCCTAGTAAAGGATCCCCTTGGAATGAGTGACCATAACATGGTTGAATTCCATATTCAATTAGAGGGTGAGGAGGTTGTATCTCAAACAAGCGTGCTAAGCTTGAATAAAGGAGACTATAAAGGTATGAGAGCGGAATTGAGTAAAGTGGATTGGGAAAATAGATTAAAGGGTAAGACGATACATGATCAGTGGTGTACATTTAAGGAGTTATTTTACAACTTCCAAAAAAGTATATTCCACTGAGAAAAAAAGGGTGTAAAAGAAAAGACAGCCATCCGTGGCTAAGTAAAGAAATTAAGGATAGTATTCGACTAAAAACAAGGGCATATAAGGTAGCCAAATCTAGTGGGAGGATAGAGGATTGGGAAAACTTTAAAAGACAGCAAAAAATAACAAAAAGATTGATTAAGAAAGGGAAGATAGATTATGAAAGTAAATTAGCAGAAAATATAAAAACAGATAGTAAGAGTTTTTATAGTTATATAAAAAGAAAAAGGGTGGCTAAAGTAAATGTTGGTCCCTTAGAGGATGAGACCGGGAAATTAATGGTGGGAAATATGGAGGTGGCAAAAACACTGAATGAATATTTTGTATCAGTCTTTACAGTAGAGGACACCAAGAATATCCCAACACTGGACAAGCAGGGGGCTATAGGGGGGGAGGAGATAAACACGATCAAAATCACTAAGGAAGTGGTACTCGGTAAAATAATGGGACTCAAGGCGGATAAATTGCCTGGACCTGATGGCTTACATCCTAGGGTCTTGAGGGAAGTGGCGGTAGGGATTGTGGATGCATTGGTAATAATCTTCCAAAACTCCCTGGACTCAGCAAAGGTCCCGGCAGACTGGAAAACTGCTAATGTAACACCCTTATTTAAAAAGGGCAGTAGACAGAAGGCTGGAAACTATAGACCGGTTAGCCTAACATCTGTGGTAGGTAAAATTTTGGAGTCCATTATTAAGGAGACAGTAACAGGACATTTGGATAATCATAATTTAATAAGACAAAGTCAGCATGGTTTTATGAAGGGGAAGTCATGTTTGACAAATTTGCTGGAGTTCTTTGAGGAAGTAACATATAGGGTGGATAAAGGTGAACCAGTGGACGTAGTGTATTTAGACTTCCAAAAGGCATTTGACAAGGTGCCACACAAAAGATTATTGCTTAAGATAAAAAATCACGGGATTGGGGGTAATATTCTGGCATGGATAGAGGATTGGCTATCTAACAGAAGGCAGAGAGTTGGGATAAACGGTTCATTCTCAGACTGGCAATCAGTAACCAGTGGTGTTCCGCAGGGGTCAGTGCTGGGTCCCCAACTCTTTACAATCTATATTAACGATTTGGAGGAGGGGACCGAGTGTAACATATCAAAGTTTGCAGATGATACTAAGATGGGAGGGAAAGTAGTGAGTGAGGAGGACATAAAAAACCTGCAAGGGGACATAGACAGGCTAAGTAAGTGGGCAGGGATTTGGCAGATGGAATACAATACTGGAAAGTGTGAGGTTATGCACTTTGGCAGGAAAAATCGTAGAGCAAGTTATTATCTTAATGGCAAGAAACTGGAAAGTACTGAAGTACAAAGGGATCTGGGGGTCCTGGTGCACGAAACTCAAAAGGTTAGTATGCAGGTGCAGCAAGTGATTAAGAAGGCCAATGGAATGTTGGCTTTCATTGCTAGGGGGATAGAATATAAAAATAGGGAGGTATTGCTTCAGTTGTACAAGGTATTGGTGAGACCGCACCTGGAATACTGCATACAGTTTTGGTGTCCATACTTAAGAAAAGACATACTTGCTCTCGAGTCAGTACAAAGAAGGTTCACTCGGTTAATCCCGGGGATGAGGGGATGGACATATGAGGAGAGGTTGAGTAGATTGGGACTCTACTCATTGGAGTTCAGAAGAATGAGAGGCGATCTTATTGAAACATATAAGATTGTGAAGGGGTTGGATCGGGTGGATGCAGGGAGGATGTTCCAGATGATGGGTGAAACTAGAACTAGGGGGCATAGTCTTAGAATAAGGGGCTGCTCTTTCAAAACTGAGATGAGGAGGAACTACTTCACTCAGAGGGTGGTAGGTCCATGGAATATGCTGCCCCAAAAAGCTGTCGAAGCTACATCATTACATAAATTTAAAACAGAAATAGACAGTTTCCTAGAAGAAAAGGGAATTAAGGGTTACGGGGAGCGGGCAGGAATTTGGACATGAGTCTAGGTTCGGATCGGTCATGGCCCTGTGGGTAGTGGAGCGGGCCCAGGGGCCGTGTAGCCTGATCCTGCTCCTGTTTCGTGTGTCTAATTCTGTTAGATTCAGGAGATAGTCCTGTCATAGTGGATTGGCGGTTAGGATCAGATCAGCCATGATCTTATTGAATGGCGGAGCAGGCTCGAGGGGCCAATTGGCCTACTCCTGCTCCTATTTCTTATGTTCTTATGTTCTTATGTACTGAATTTGGATGATCAGCCATGATCTCATTGAATGGCGGAGCAGGCTCGAAGGGCCGAATGGCCTACTCCTGCTCCTATCTTCTATGTTTCTATGTTTCTATGACCTTCCCTCCAAAATAAGGTCAGAAATGGGGATATTCGCTGATGACTGCACAGTGTTCAGTGCCATTCGCAACTCCTCAGATAATGAAGCAATGCATGCCCGCATGCAACAAGACCTGGACGACGTTCAGGCTTCGGCTGATAAGTGGCAGGTAACATTCGCACCACAGAAGTGCCAGGCAATGATTATCTCCAACAAGCGAGAGTCTAACCACCTCCCCTTGACATTCAATGGCATTACCGTCGCCGAATCCCCCACCATCAACATCCTGGGGTTCACCCTTGACCAGAATCTTAACTGGACCAGCCACATAAATACTGTGGCAACAAGAGCAGGTCAGAGGCTAGGTATTTTGCAGCGAGTGTCTCACCTCCTGACTCCCCAAAGCCTTTCCAACATCTACAAGGCACAAGTCAGGAGTGTGATGGAATACTCTCCACTTGCCTGGATGAATGCAGCTGCAACAACACTCAAGAAGCTCGACACCATCCAGGACAAAGCAGCCAGTTTGATTGGCACCCCATCCACCACCTTAAACATTCACTCCGTCCACCACCAGCATATCGCGGCTGCAGTGTGTACCATCTACAAGATGTACTGCAGCAACTCGCCAAGGCTTCTTCGGCAACACCTCCCAAACCCGCGACCTCTTCCACCTAGAAGGACAAAGGCAGCAGGCACATGGGAACACCACCACCTCCAAGTTCCTCTCCAAGTCACACACCACCCTGACTTAGAAGTATATCGCCGATCCTTCGTCGCTGGGTCAAAATCCTGGAACTCCCTCCCTAACAGCACTGTGGGTGTACCTTCACCACACGGACTGCAGCAATTCAAGAAAGCAAACATGCAGGTGCAGCAAGCAGTTAGGAAGGCAAATGGTATGTTGGCCTTCATTGCAAGAGGATTTGAGTACAGGAGCAAGGATGTCTTACTACAGTTATACAGGGCCTTGGTGAGACCACACCTGGAGTACTGTGTGCAGTTTTGATCTCCTTACCTAAGAAAGGATATACTTGCCATAGAGGGAGTGCAGCAAAGGTTCACCAGACTGATGCCTGGGATGGCAGGACTGTCATGTGAGGAGAGATTGGGTCGACTAGGCCTGTATCCACTAGAGTTTAGAAGAATGAGAGAGGATCTCATTGAAATGTATAAAATTCTGACAGGGCTAGACAGACTGGATGCAGGGAGAATGTTTCCCCTGGCTGGGGGGTCGAGAATGAGGGGTCACAGTCTCAGGATACAGGATAGGACATTTAGGGCTGAGATGAGGAGGAATTTCTTCACTCAGAAGGTGGTGAACCTGTGGAATTCTCTACCACAGAAGGCTGTGGAGGCCAAGTCACTGAATATATTTAAGAAGGAGATAGATAGATTTCTAGACACAAAATACATCAAGGGATATGGGGAGAGAGCGGGAATATGGTATTGAGATAGAGGATCAGCCATGATCATATTGAATGGCGGCACAGGCGCGAAGGGCCGAATGGCCTACTCCTGCTCCATTTTTTCTATGTTTCTAAGAAGGCGGCTCACCACCACCTTTTCAAAGGGCGATTAGGGATGGGCAATATATGCTGGCCTTGTCAGTGACGCGCAGATCCCATAAGTGAATTAAAAAAAAAATTGGCCCACTCCTTTATAACTGCTGAAACTGGGCAGGGGCCGTTAAGGAGTGTTTCTGTTAACGGACTAGTATTCAGAGGCCTGGACTAATAATCCAGAGAACCTAGATTCAAATCCTACCATAGCAGTTTGTTAATTTGAATTCAGTTTAAAAAATCAGGAAATAAAAAGTTGGTATCAGTAAAAGCGACCATGAAGCTGTCCGATTGTCATTAAAACCCAACTGGTTCACAAATGCACTTTAGAGTGCACCTGCCGTCCTTACCCGGTCTGGTCTGTATCTGACTCCAGTCCCACACCAATGTAGTTGACTCTTAACGGCCCTCTGAAGTGACCTGGCAAGCCACTCAGTTGTATCAAAACCTGCTACTGTAACAGTTCAAGAAGAAGGCCCACCACCGCCTTCTCAGGGCAACCAGAGATGAACAATAAATGCCGGCCTTGCCAGCGACACAAACATCCCAAGAATAAATATAAAGAAAAATTGCCTCTATATATTTTCTCCCCATTAAACATCCTGGCCATGAAATTCGGCATCTTTGAGCTAGCTTTCAAGATCTGTTTCGGCAAAAATATGGCAGCTACCTTGCTTCTGGCCAGTTCCGCACAGGCCGTGGCAGCCGCCATTTTGGGCAGGTCAGTAGTGCGGGAATGGCCGGTGTTCGCCAGAAGAATGGTAATGAGGCAGATCGTGACGTGCGTTCAGCTGCACGACGGACCTCCGCCCCCTCCCCCCCCCCGCCAGCTCTACTTAAAGGGACACATGCAACTTTGAAATAAGTTGCTTTTTGCTTTTGTACTGGTTCCTGTACAGTTTATTTGATTAGTGGCTTGGTGTAAGACATTTGAAAAGTTGTTAAAGTGTGCAGGGCATGCTGCTGGACGTTTGCAAGGCCTTGGCTCTTAAAGGAAGGCCTCTGAGAACACCACTTGCTCCAATCCCTTGGGCTGCAGCATGACATGGAGATGGAGCAGAGGCAGCAAAGGGACAAGCTGCTCGTGGAGGGAGGAGGAGGAGGAAGAGAAGAAGGAGGAAGAGGAGGAAGCAGAAGAGGAGGAAGCAGAAGAGGAGGAAGTGGAATAGGAGGAAGCGGAAGAGGAGGAAGCGGAAGAGGAGGAAGCGGAAGTGGAAGAAGTAGAAGAGGAGGAAGCGGAAGAGGAGGAAGCGGAAGAGGAGGAAGCGGAAGAGGAGGAAGCGGAAGGGGAGGAAGCGGAAGAGGAGGAAGTGGAAGAGGAGGAAGCGGAAGAGGAGGAAGCGGAAGAGGAGGAAGCGGAAGGAAGGAGGCAACCTAGAAAGTCCCCTTCTGGCTGGGATATCCAGGATCAAATCATCTGCCTGCGGTACCAATGAACACAACCCCAATTCCCCTGTAAACATTAGTCCCACACCTTGTCTTCACTCTGTTACTGACCATCACAGTGTCTTGGCCACAATGCTGAAATAAAAACCACCACAAAGCAAACATTCCAATCCAACTTTATCCATATATGTATCCAATATTACATCAAAAAATCAACTAATCACTCTTATACCTTTGCTTATCCTAGTGCTTCTATGCAGTGCTTCCCCAGTGGCTGCAGCATGGCTGGTGGAAGGCTGCTGACTTTCAGTGGGGGAAACTGCAGATGGCCTTGCAAGACGACCTCGAGGAGCTGGTGTGAAATTGAGTGACATTGTTTCTTCTTATTATTCTTCTTCTTCACTCTCCTCTCCTCTTCTTGTTGACCCACTGGCTGGGCAGGCTGGATTTCTTGGGTGTCTGAAATGAGAAAGGCACAAGGGTAGAGTTGTGGTGAGGAGAGGGGGGAAAGCAAGAGGCGCATGCTTACACAATGTGCAGATTGTAAATCAGAAGAGATTGTTGGATGAGGGGCAAGTGGGATGTGAGAAGGAGGCTAACGTATGAGGATACCGGCATCTTGTATTCTTTCAGCCCTGCTGCAGGCCATGGGCTCAGCCCTGTCCCTGTCAAGAATGGTCAGCACCGTCACCTCCAAGGGGGTGAGGTGATGCAGACGAGCCTGTTCCCTAACGGTTAAGGCCTGGTTATGCGCCACAATTTCTTGCATGAGAAAGGGAAGTGTGTCAGTGAGTGTGGTGTAATCTGTTCGGGTGATGTGGCTGTCATGGTTGAATAACTGAAAGTTTGTTCAAGCTGTGAGATGTGGGTGTGAGGCTTGCAGCAGTGATAAGTGTGTGAGGGTGAGGTAAAGCAATGAATGTGAGGTTTGGTAGAGATTTTTGGTAGGTGATTGATGGAGGGGGGTTCTGCATTGAGCAGTATGTAAGGCTAATGGTGCAGTTGGTAGGAGATGGCTTTTTTTTTATTCGTTCCAGGATGTGGGTGTCGCTGGCAAGGCCAGCATTTATTGCCCATCCCTAATTGCCCTTGAGAAGGTGGTGAGCCATCTTCTTGAACCGCTGCAGTGAAGATACTCCCACAGTGCTGTTAGGGAGGGAGTTCCATGATTTCGACCCAGCAACGATGAAGGAACCGCGATATATTTCTAAGTCAGGATGAGGTGTAACTTGGAGGGGAACTTGCAGGTGATGGTGTTCCCACCTGCTGCCTTTGTCCTTCTAGGTGGTAGAGGTCGCGGGTTTTGGAGGTGCTGCCGAAGAAGCCTTGGCAAGTTGCTGCAGTGCATCTTGTAGATGGTACACCCTGCAGCCACGGTGCACTACTGGTGGAGGGAATGAATGTTTAAGGTGGTGGATGGGGTCCAATGAAGAGGACTGCTTTGTCCTGGATGGTGTCGAGCTTCTTGAGTGTTGTTGGAGCTGCACTCATCCAGGCAAGTGGAGAGTATTCCATCACAATCCTGACTTATGCCTTGTAGATGGTGGAAAGGCTTTGAGGAATCAGGAGGTGAGACACTCACTACAGAATACCCAGCCTCTGACCTGCTCTTATTTAAGTGGCTGATCCAATTAAGTTTCTGGTCAATGGTGACTCCCAGGATGTTGTTGGTTGAAGATTCAGCGATGTAATGCCATTGAATGACAAGGGGATGTGATTAGACTCTTGCTTGTTGGAGACAGTGATTGCCTGGCACTTGTGTGATGCAAATGTTATTTGCCACTTATCAGCCCAAGCCTGAATGTCGTCTAGGTCTTGCTATATGCGGGCATGGACTGCTTCATTTTCTGAGGAGTTACGAATGGAACTGAACACTGTGCAGTCATCAGCGAACATTCCCACTTCTGACCTTATGATGGAGGGAAGGTCATTGATGAAGCAGCTGAAGATGGTTATGCCTAGGACACTGCCCTGAGGAACTCCTGCAGTGATGTCCTGGGGCTGAAATGATTGACCTCCAACAACCACAACCATCTTCCTTCATGCTAGGTATGACACCAGCTAGTGGAGAGTTTTCCCATTGACTTCAATTTTACTAGGACTCCTTGATGTCACACTCTGTCAAATGCTGCCTTGATGTCAAGGGCAGTCACTCTCACCTCACCTCTGGACTTCAGCTCTTTTGTCCATATTTGGACCAAGGCTGTAAAGGGGTTTGGAGCCGAGTAATCCTGGCAGAACCCAAATTGAACATCGGTAAGCAGGTTATTGGTGAGTAAGTGCCACTTGATAGCATTGTCGACGACACCTTCCATCACTTTGCTGATGAGTGAGAGTGGACTGATGGGACGGTAATTGGCCGGATTGGATTTGCCTTGCTGTTTGTGGACAGGACATACCTGGGCAGTTTTCCACATTGTCGGGTAGAGGCCAGTGTTGTAGCTGTGCTGGAACAGCTTGGCTAGTTCTGGAGCACAAGTCTTCAGCACAACAGCCGGGATGTTGTTGGGGCTCGTAGCCTTTGCTGTATCCAGTGCGCTCAGCCGTTTCTTGATATCACGTAGAGTGAATTGAATTGGCTGAAGACTGACTTCTGTGATGGTGGGGACCTCAGGAGGAGGCGGTGTATTTGGATTTCCAGAAGACATTCGATAAGGTGCCACATAAAAGGTTACTATACAAGATAAGAGCTCACGGGATTGGGGGTAATATTTTGGCATGGATAGGGGATTGGCTAACTAACAGAAAAGAGAGTCGGGGTAAATGGGTCATTTTCCGGTTGGCAACCAGTAACTAGTGGGGTGCCACAAGGATCAGTGCTGGGGCCTCAACTATTTACAATCTACATTAAAGACTTGGATGAAGGGACCGAGTGTATTGTAGCCAAATTTGCTGATGATACAAAGATAAGTGGGTTAGCAAGTTGTGAGGAGGACACAAAGGGGTCGATTTTATCTCAGGTGCGGGGAATTGGCGGGTTCCCCGAATTTAGTGATTCCCACGATTCTAAATGGGTCTGTGAGATTGATGCAATTTTAACTCAATTGGCCAATTGATTTCCAGCATGTGGGAAGCCTTGGCAATTGAGTATTTCCAGTCAGAAAGTCGCAGAATATGACGTCATCATTGCTGCTGCTTTTAAGGTCCACAGCAAGCCTTGCTTCCTCTGCAGGCTCCCAAACTTCACCATTAAGATGGCACAGGAGCCTGCAGGAGCAACGGCCAGCGGGAGGGCCAGATCTGCCCCCAAATTTGATGAGGCTTCACTGCAGGCATTACTGGATGGTGTTAGGGCCCACAGGGAGGTCCTGTTCCCTTCTTCAAGGAGGAAGAGGCCTCCCAGTCAGACCAAGGCTGTGTGGCTACAGGTGGCAGGTCAAGTCAACTGCTTGGGGCTCACACGAAGAACGTGGTTGCAGTTCAGGAAAAGATTCCATGACCTTCTTCGCATTGGAAAAGTAAGTACTGTATGATGTTTCCATCACCCTCAATCTGATCCCCATTGCCTTTCCTCACCAGCACTCAGCTTTAGCAATCTCTTCCTGCACATCCCACTAGACACTCACATCCATGCACCCTTACCCATTCCCTCTCTCTATGCTCACATTCACAGAACTATGCCACCATGCAGTCCTCACACTCCCTCTCACTCTGATGCTTTGAACACAACTGACAACACACAGGGAGGGCCCTTGGTATTGCAACCTCACTCCATCATTGTCTCCTTCTAAGTATCTATGCTATGCAATCTCTGCACTCACTCCTTCATTCTCACTCAACCTCCACTTGTCTCCTGCATTGCAGGAAAAGAGAGCTCACAACAGGAGAGAGCGAGCCAGGACAGGAAGAGGGCCGCCCTCATTAGCCCAGCTCACCCCCTGGGAGGAAGGCGTCCTGGAGATTGCCGGGGCTGACCGAGATGTGGACGTTGGGGAAGGACAGACAGGAGCATCCCCGCAAGCTGGTGACAGAATAGTTTTCCATCTCTCTCATTGGCATTGCATGAGTCGCTGATAATGATTCTGAAGCTACATCATATGGACTTATGATCATCTGCAAAATGCAATGTGCTTATAACCTTGGCATCACATCTCTAACTTTTTCCTTGACTCCCCCACAGGACCATCGAGAGCCCCCGTCCCCACTGTGCAGGAGGAAGAGCCTGAGCAGCCAGACTCCTCAGAGGAATCTGCAACCTCTGAGGGTGCAGCATCAGCAGAAATAAGCGCACCCAGCACCAGTGCAGACACTCACACCTCGGTGGGACCTTCGGGACATAGAGTAGAGTTGTCACCCGGTGTATCACAGCTCACAAGTGAGCATCAGCAGATTGTGGAGACAGGGACAGCAGTGGAGAGTCCTCGTCGGAGGGCGCAGGACTCTGCCAGCTCAGCTCAGCTACATGTCGACCCTCTGCCTCTGGGTCCATCCGTAAGATCAGAGGTGATGGAACTCCATGCACAGATGCAGGAGTCTCTGGCAGGTTTTGTCTCTAGGGTCGCTGCGAGTGTGGAGCGAATGGAGGAGTCCATAGCGAACATGAGCAGAGCCTTTGTGGAGTCATTGGCGCATGAACGCATCAACATGGAAAGGATGGCTACCTATGTGGAAATGATTGCTGCCTCCGTGGTAAGGCTGGCTACCGTAGAGGAGAGGATGGCTACGGTAGAGGAGAGGAGGGCTACGGCCATGGAGGAGGTTAGTCGCCAGTGTATGGAAAACATGGTGAGTGTTCAGAAAAGAATGACATCTCTTGAGGAGCGATGACCATCTATTGAACAGAGAAACCAGACCTTCATGGAAGTCCTTCTGAGTAGGACTGCCATTGTAGATACGGGTCCCCATGGCCCCCCTGATGTGCAGCATGCTGCTCTCAAGTCACTTGCAGGCACTGAGGGGGACCTGACCCATGAGAGGGAGGTTGGTGGCAGACCTCAAGGAAGTGGGGGCTCCTCTCCAAGCGCTCACACTTCCATGCCACTGCAGAGCCCTCGGTCAGAGCCCCGCTGGAGTACACACCCAACGGAGATAGAGGTCTCAACCCCTGCACAGCCGCAGGAGCAGCAGACTGCTGGCGAGCCCTCACAGGCTCGCCATCCCAGAGGACGTCCGCCAAAGGTGTCGAGACAGGAGCAGCAGGAAAGTGAGCAAGGGGCCTCCACATCTGCTGCAGCCACAGGGGAACCACTACGTAGGAGCACGCGTAAGAGGAAAATAAAGCACAAATAGTCACAAGGGTAGTCACTTGGGTGAAATGTTGTGTATTGTGTAAAAATGCCATCAGTTGTTTGTTTTTCATAAAAATTCTGATGGCAACTTCTGCAGTTGTGGCATGTGTCATTTCGCGAATGGGGCTGGAGGTCCTCTATTGCCAAGAGGGGAAGGATAAAAAGGCCTCCCATGCTTCTGGTAGGTGCCTCAGTTGAGGAAGCGCTGAGTGAGAGTGGCGAGAGGGGTCTCACAGGAGGTCACACTGGAGAAGTGTGTGAGGCTCCAACCTTCCACAGGTGTGGTTAGGCCTGGTAAAAGTTGCCCCAGACCTGAGACAACAAAGTCCTGCCACCTGCAAATGATGACTGATCAAATATCCTCTTTAATGTTGGACCTGCAGCTGATAGTCAGCAGGTCAATAGTGTTCACGCCAGGTTTCACAGGCGTGATCCCCACCAGGCACGTTTTACGTGGGAAAAGGGTTAAACAGGCAAGGGCCTGTTAAAATGGGATTATAAAGGCCAATCAGTGCTGTTTAAGGGCCCTAAAGACCAGTCCCGCCTGTTGCAGGCGGGACTGATTCGGGTCAATCAGACACACCTAGGTTAAAATGGCGTGGAGGCAGGAACCAGGCGGGTGGGGTCCTGACCCCCAGGTTTTGCGATTTTAACCCCCCGCACGCCTAAAAGCCTGCCTGTCGGCTGCGTTAAAATTGAGCTCAAAGAGTCTGCAAAGGGATATAGATAGGTTAAGTAAGTGGGCAAAAATTTGGCAGATGGAGTACAATGTGGGAAAATGTGAGGTCATCCACTTTGGAAGGAAGAATGAAAAAACAAATTATTATTTCAATGGAGTGAGACAACAAAATGCTGCGGTACAAAGGGATCTGGGGGTCCTTGTACATGAAACACAAAAACTTAGCATGCAGGTACAGCAAGTAATTAGGAAGGCTAATGGAATGTTGGCCTTTACTGCAAGGGGTATGGAGCATAAAAGTAGGGAAGTTTTGATACAACTTTACAGGGCGCTGGTGAGACCGCACTTGGAAACATAGAAACATAGAAGATAGGAGCAGGAGTAGGCCATTCGGCCCTTCGAGCCTGCTCCGCCATTCAATGAGATCATGGCTGATCATCCAAATTCAGTACCCTGTCCCTGCCTTCTCCCCATATCCCTTGATCCCTTTAGCCTCAAGAAATATATCCAACTCTTTCTTGAATATATTTAATGAACTGGCCTCCACCGCCCTCTGTGGCAGAGAATTCCACAGGTTCACCACTCTCTGGGTGAAGAAATTCCTCCTCATTTCAGTCCTAAATGGCTTACCCCTTATCCTTAGACTATGACCCCTGGTTCTGGACTCCCCGGCCATCGTGAACATCCTTCCTGCATCTAGTCTGTCCAGACCTGACAGAATTTTATAGGTTTCGATGAGATCCCCTCTCAATCTTCTAAACTCCAGTGAGTATAAGCCCAATCGACACAATCTCTCCTCATACGTCATTCCTGCCATCCCAGGTATCAGCCTGGTGAATCTTCACTGCACTCCCTCCATGGCAAGAACATCCTTCCTCAGGTAAGGTGACCAAAACTGCACACAATACTCAAGGTGCGGTCTCACCAAGGCCCTGTACAACTGCAGCAAGACATCCTTGTTCTTGTACTCGAACCCTCTTGCTACGAAGGCCAACATACCATTTGCCTTCTTAACTGCCTGCTGCACCTGCATGCTTACCTTCAGCGACTGGTGCACAATAACACCCAGGTCTCTTTGCACTTCCCCTTCTCCCAATCTATTGCCATTCAAATAATAATCTGCCTTCCTGTTTTTGCCACCAAAGTGGATAACCTCACATTTATCCACATTATAGTGCATTTGCCATGTTTCTGCCCAATCACCCAACCTGTCCAAATCGTACTGGAGTTTCTCGACATCCTCCTCACAGCTTACCCTCCCACCCAGAGTACTGCGTACAGTTGTGGTCTCCATATTTAAGGAAGGATATACTTGCATTGGAGGCAGTACAGTGAAGGTTCACTAGGTTGATTCCTGGGATGAAGGGGTTGATGTATGATGAAAGGTTGAGCAGGTTGGGCCTATACTCATTGGAGTTTAGAAGAATGAGAGGTGATCTTATTGAAACATATAAGATTCTGAGGGGGATTGACAGGGTGGATGCTGAGAGGATGTTTCCCCTAGTGGGGGAATCTAGAACTAGGGGGCATAGTTTCAGAATAAGGGGTCGTCCATTTAAAACGGAGATGAGGAGGAATTTCTTCTCTCAGAGGGTCGTGAATCTTTGGAATTCTCTACCCCAGAGAGCTGTGGAGGCGGAGTCACTGAATATATTCAAGGTGGAGATTGACAGACATTTGAACTACAAGGGAGTCAAGGGGTTTGGGGAGAGAGTGGGAAAGTGGTGTTGAGGACAAGATTGGATCAGCCATGATTTTATTGAATGGCGGAGCAGGCTCGAGGGGCCGATTGGCTACTCCTGCTCCTGTTTCTTATATTCTTATGTTCGTAATTCCTAGGCTGAGATGGATCATCCGCTCGGCACTTCTGGCTGAAGATGGTTGCAAACGCTTCAGCCTTGTCTTTTGCACTCGCGTGCTGGCTCTGCCATCATTGAGGATGGAAATATTCATGGAGCCTCCTCCTCCCGTTAGTTATTTAATTGTCCACCACCATTCATAACTGGGTGTGGCAGGACTGCAGAGCTTTGATCTGATCCGCTGATTGTGGGATCGCTTAGCTGTCTATAGCATACTGCTTCCGCTGTTTAGCATGCATATAATCCTGTGTTGCAGCTTCCCCAGGTTGGTACCTCATTTTTATGTATGCCTGGTGCTGCTCCTGGTATGCTCTTCTGCACTCCTCATTGAACCAGGATTGTTCCCCTGGCTTGATGGTAATAGTAGAGTGGGGGATATGGCGGGCCATGATTGTGGTGGAATACAATTTGGCTGCTGCTGATGGCCCTCATGGATGCCTAGTTTTGAGCTGCTAGATCTGTTCTGATCTATCCTGTTTAGCACGGTGGTAGTGCCACACAACAGGATGGAGGGTGTCCTCATTGTGAAGAAGTTTGAAGATGCATTCACTGACCTTGACCATTTGTCTGAGGTCATTAAACTTCTTTGGGCACTGGAGCCATGTCCTGGGGGTGATACTGCTGGCAGTGACCGCCTCGGTGATCTGGTCCTGCCTCCTTCTTACAGTGTTTCTGGAGGGCCTCCTCGCCCCCTGTGGGTAGAGGACCTATCTTCGAGTATTCACCCGCTGCCTCAAGTGTTGTGTCTATGACTCTAGGTGCCCTTTCCCTGGTCTGCTGAGCCCTTTTGGTTTGTGCTGAAGCAGTTTTAACATTTTTGATCATCAGAAGGCAGCTCACCTTTAAGTGGTGCAGACTGCCTTTACAAAGTGCAGGCTAGCTTTAAGTAAAGCTGAGCGCACAACCAGTCAGCAGTGCATTCAGCGCCGGGCTGTGTGCTGCAATCATGCAAAGTAGCAGACAGCATGAAATTTATGTGCTGCCTGAACTCCTTTCAACGAGCGCGGGCAGATCGCACAACGCGATCACCACGACCGTTTTTGGGCCTAATCAAATTTCACCCCACCTGTTTAGCTTTAAACCTGATAAAAATCATCTAAAAATAAATCCAGATAACCCATCTTCTCTACCAGTAACGGTGCTAACAGAAGCACTGTAAAGATGGCAAAGTTAAACAGGCACAGTATTGCTGGTGAAGTCTGTGGTCTGGGGCAGATTCACACTATCAGGACTAAACCAACACCATGGCCTCGATTTTGCCGGTGCTCAGAGGGTGGGTTTGGAGGCGGGTCTGCTGTCAAAATTGAAATGATTGACAGTGGGTTGGGAACCCGTTGCGAACCCACCTCCATGTAAGTTTCCAAAGTGTCGGGTCTGCGAATTCAGAACAGACCCGACACCAAGCGGCGGGGGGGGCATTTAAGATAGTTAACTGCTTGTTAAGTGCTTGTTAACTACTATTTTGCCAGCCTTTTTCTATTTGCCCACATTTTTAACGGGGTTCATGTTGTTCAGATATCATGTCAGGGTTCTCTATGTCTCCCCATTGCTTTGAATAGGGGACAGCTGCAAAAGTGGTATGAAAGCTACCATTTCACAGCTGGTCACTTTCCAATGTCAGAAGTTTGAGTCTTCAGGACTTGGAAGACACTTTTGAGCTTTATGCATTTTGGAAGTGTTTGGAGTAAACTCTCTATCCACTGTCACCTCCTTGGAGTAACCTCTCTCACCACTGACAGATCGCTTCTATCATCTCAACTTCAGCTGCTATCTATTCCAGCAGCATCAGTGCCCTTGAATAAATCTCACCTTGGTCCTCTGAACCCTTCCACGATCAGCCCCAACACCAACATCACCAGGCACACCAACAACAACACCAGCCTTCTCCGCCATCACCTGAAGCTGCACAGGACACAGGGCAGCAGCACCCAACCACATTGTTGCCCGGGAGGCCAGCGATGGCATCACCATGTCCTGTGTTGCAGCTTCCCCAGGTTGACACCTCATGTTTAGGTACGCCTGGTGCTGCTCCTGGCTCTTCTACACTCCTTATTTAACCAGGGTTGGTCATCTGGCTTGATGGTAATGGTGGAGTGAGGGATATGCCAGACCATGAGGTTACGGATTGTGGTGGAATACAATTCTGCTGCTGCTGATGGCCCACAGTGCCTCATGGATGCCCAGTTTTGAGCTGCTAGATCTGTTCTGAATCTATCCACGGTGGTAGTGCCACACAACACAATGGAGGGTGTCCTCAGTGTGAAGACGGGACTTCGTCTCCACAATGACTGTGTGGTGGTCACTGCTACCAATGCTGTCATGGACAGATGCATCTGCGACAGGTAGATTGGTTAGGACGAGGTCAAGTAAGTTTTTCCCTCGTGTTGGTTTTCTCACCACCTGTCGCAGGCCCAGACTGGCAGCTATGTCCTTCAGGACTTGGCCAGCTCGGTCAGTAGTGGTGCTACGGAGCCATTCTGTGCCCTTGCTGCTCTCAGTGATTCTTCCAAGTGGTGTTCAACATGGAGGAGTACTGATTCATCAGCTGAGGGAGGGCGATAGTTGGTAATCAGCAGCAGATTTCCTTGCCCATGCTTGACCTGAAGCCAGGAGACTTCATTATCTGCTGATTATCACATTGCTGTTAGTGGGACCTTGATGTGTGCAAATTGGCTGCGCAATTCTTACATTACAACAGTCAGAGTCAGCACCTTCAGGAGAGGAGGGGACCTGAACCCTAGTGAGAGTCAGCACATTCAGGAGAGGAGGGGACCTGAACCCCAGTGAGAGTCAGCACCTTCAGGAGAGGAAGGGACCTGAACCTCAGTGAGAGTCAGTGCCTTCAGGAGAGGAGGGGAGCTGAACCCCAGTGAGAGTCAGCACCTTCAGGGCAGGAGAGGACTTGAACCCCAGTGAGAGTCAGCAGCTTCCGGAGAAGAGGGGAGTTGAACCCCAGTGAGAGTCAGCACCTTCAGGAGAGGAGGGGACCTGAACCCCAGTGAGAGTCAGCACCTTCAGGGCAGGAGAGGACTTGAACCCCAGTGAGAGTCAGCACCTTCAGGGGAGATGGGGACATGAACCCCAGTGAGAGTCAGCACCTTCAGGAGCGGAGGGGACCTGAGCCCCAGTGAGAGTCAGCACCTTCAGGAGAGGAGGGGACCTGAGCCCCAGTGAGAGTCAGCACCTTCAGGAGAGGAGGGGACCTGAACCCCAGTGAGAGTCAGCACCTTCAGGGGAGATGGGGACCTGAACCCCAGTGAGAGTCAGCACCTTCAGGAGAGGAGGGGACCTGAACCCCAGTGAGAGTCAGCACCTTCAGGAGAGGAGGGGAGCTGAACCCCAGTGAGAGTCAGCACCTTCAGGAGAGGAGGGGACCTGAACCCCAGTGAGAGTCAGCACCTTCAGGAGAGGAGGGGACCTGAACCCCAGTGAGAGTCAGCACCTTCAGGAGAGGAGGGGACCTGAACCCCAGTGAGAGTCAGCACCTTCAGGAGAGGAGGGGAGCTGAACCCCAGTGAGAGTCAGCACCTTCAGGAGAGGAGGTGACCTGAACCCCAGCGGGAGTCAGCACCTTCAGGAGACAATGGGAAGCAATTCAAGAAAACTGGAATCAAAAATATTTCATGCAGCACTTTGTGCGAGAAATGAGTTGTGTCAAAAATATCTTCCATTACCATGATGATATGTCCTTAAATAACTAGGTGGGCATTTTCAGTGATCACAAGGACCATTTAAATGGTTAAAGACAGCCGGATTGCACACAGCAGTCCTACAGTGATACGGGCCGGACAAGAAGATCAGCTTGGCTGCAACAATCAATAGGCAGGAAATCGAGCTGATGATGGCAGCAGCTGGTTTGCGTCAGTGTTCACCAGAACAGAGGCGCATTCCAGAATACATAGAGTTTACAGAGAGGGGCCCCTGTGTCAGGTTAAACAAATAAATCAGCACAGCAGAGCTAGGCTGTGGTACAGCACTTGGCTGATTAGTGGCAGGAGTTTCACTGACCCTTAAGACCAGCCTGGCTTCAGTGAGTGGTCAAACGAATCCTTCAGCCCCCACAGATCTCCTGTCACTCAATCAGGCTGTACAATTCTCAAGAGCACCAATTATCCAAATTGTACTGCATTTCAACTCTTTAAATCCTGTTGCAAAGTACAGCCTCCTGTAGGATTAATGACCATTTTTCTGCTGAATTTTGTGCTCATCGGGGTGAGGAATATTCATGCATTGCACATCCCATTTCAGACACTGAATAAGGGCAGGTATAGCATGGGCTACATACAGAGTAAAGCTCCCTCTACACTGTCCCATCAAACACTCCCAGGGCAGGTACAGCATGGGCTACATACAGAGTAAAGCTCCCTCTACACTGTCCCATCAAACACTCCCAGGGCAGGTACAGCATGGGCTACATACAGAGTAAAGCTCCCTCTACACTGTCCCATCAAACACTCCCAGGGCAGGTACAGCATGGGCTACATACAGAGTAAAGCTCCCTCTACACTGTCCCATCAAACACTCCCAGGGCAGGTACAGCATGGGCTACATACAGAGTAAAGCTCCCTCTACACTGTCCCATCAAACACTCCCAGGGCAGGTACAGCATGGGCTACATACAGAGTAAAGCTCCCTCTACACTGTCCCATCAAACACTCCCAGGGCAGGTACAGCACGTGTTAGATACAAAGTAAAGCTCCCTCTACACTGTCCCATCAAACACTCCCAGGGCAGGTACAGCACGTGTTAGATACAGAGTAAAGCTCCCTCTACACTGTCCCATTTGTGACTCATGACAGTATCAACAGACTATTTGACTGTGGAGGCCTTCACACCCGAGCCTGTTTCCTTCCAATATCCACACATACACCTTGCAGCAGAGTTTGTTGAATGTTGAGCAGAAGCAGGGATCTGGCTAATTTTCACCTCCCTAACCCAGAAGCCCAGAGACTAATTCCAGGCTCTATTGCTGCCCAGCGAACTCTGCATAGTCCAGGAGATGGAAACTGGGATCTTGTAGTCTGTATACATTACTGTAAGACTGTGTGGTGCCTTTACCAGTAGGTCATAGTGGCGGCTGGAATTGTTATCAAGATCTAAACAGCCCTGAGCTGAAACTTGTTGCTAGTCTGACTTTGATTTGGGGAATGTTTGTGGGATCAGGAATTTTATACAATGAGCATGAATGAGAAGTAGTTTGGCATGGGATTCTATCCTTAGATCAGGAATACGCTCCAACGGAGCGGATGTTTACATGGATTTAGTTGATGGTTATGATGAGTAAGAGTTTTAGTTACTGATATTCAGTGGGCCTCTGCTATTCTTCCTCAAAACATTGTCCGCATTTGGGAAATAACACTAAGCTTTGGCAGCCAGTTCCATCAGTGTGCAAAGGCAGCAGTTGGTATCCCAACAGGGTGAGATACAGATGGATAACCCCTCCACGGCCTCACCCCCCCCTACCTCTGTAACCTCCTTAAGCCCATTAACCCTCCGAGATCTCTGCGCTCCTCCAATTCTGGCCTCTTGTGCATTCCCCACTTCTTTTGCCCCATCATTGGGGGCTGTGCCTTCAGCTGCCTATGCTCTAAACTCTGGAATTTCCTTCCCAACCCTCTCTGCCACTCTCTCCTCCTTTAACACGCTCCTTAAAACCAACCTTTTTGACCAAGCTTTTAGTCACCTGTCCTAATGTTTCCTTCTTGGGCTCTGTGACAATTATTATCTGATTATGCTCCTGTGAGGTGCCTGAGGATGTTTTACTACGTTAAAGGTGCCGTATAAATGCAAGTTCTTGCTATTAAGGATGTTCATGCAGGTGCCTCATGCTGACTGGTGCGCTCACTTTATTGAAGTCAACAAAATACTTTTGGTGTGGCACCCAATAGCCAACACTGGCCCTTCAAATACAGGCACAGGCTTTGCACAAGAGCTGCTCTGCCACCAGCTGCCAACGAGCTACCAACTTTTTCCTTTGAAACCCTTCTGTCTTTCTCCATTTTATTGATTCTATGCTGATCGGTTCTCCTCTGGACTTCCCTTTATTGCTCCTCCAGTAGATACACTGTCCCACTCACTCTTTCTCTTCCTACATCCTCACCATATTGAAATCAAGACTCATCCAGCAGTGTCCATCTGTAACTCATTCTTTCCCAAGAGCCCAAACTGTTGAGCTGCTGATTTCCATCAGTCTTCCCTTTCTCCAATAATCTACTGCCCATTATTGCCCAAACCTGACTTACATCATCTGCTGTCCTACTCGGTGGTGTCCTTCACTAGGGATCTTCACTCAGGTTACTCATTACAATACCCCGGCCCCTTCAATGGCAGTGCCAAAGGTGAGGGCATCCCAAGAAAGTGATTCTGAAGCCCTGGGTTACACCAGGCATGGCAGTTTCCCCATTGACTCTTCACATCCCCAACAGTCACTGGATGAGCTACGTCCTCACAGAAACCATCCTACATGAGCCATCGCACACTATTTGATGGTTGAAATGTACAAAGTGTATCCTCCATATTCCTGGAATGACTTTGCATCTCAGGTGAGGTTTACACATTGATGGTCAATGTCATCTCTTACTGGCTTGGAAGCATCAATGTTGAAGAAGTCATTGAAACATTTTGGTTCTTCATTGTTGACAAACCCAGGTGAAAGGCCAACCTCTATAGTGCAGGACAAAGGTGGAAAAGAGTAAGAGAAACAAGGGAACTAAAGAAGTAGTGATGTAAGTGACAGTAAGCTGGGGTTTTAAAGATTTAGGATTGCAGGAAGGAGGAAAGACTAAAAATGAGAAGGAGTTCCACTGTTTGAGGTCCTGGGAAATAATATTTTGAAGTGGGAGACGGAGCAACGAGTCTTGATTTCAACACAGAGAGGAGACAGAGCTTGTAGGATGGAGTATTTGGAGCTTAGAACAAAGTGCTGGCTATTGTGATATCACCAAAATAGAGAAAGGACAAGATGGAGTGAGAGGTTACAGGTTAGAAAGGGGTCACCTACCGATCAGGTGACAAGGTTTATCTATCTAGGAGGGAGGGGTTAGAGGGTCTCGCCAAACATGGGGGTGTAAAAGATGGGTTAGAGGGGTCTCCCCAGACATGAGGGTGTGAGAGATGGGTTAGAGGGGTCGTCCCAGACATGGGGATGTGAGAAAGGGGTTAGAGGGGCCTCCCCATGTGAGTGTGAGAGAGGAGTCAATAAGATCATGGCTGATCTTCGACCTCAATTCCACTTTCCTGCCCGATCCCCATACCCCTTGATTCCCTTAGAGTCCAAAAATCTATCGATCTCAGCCTCAATGACTGAGCATCCGCAACCCTCTGGGGTAGAGAATTCCATGATTCGCAACCCCCGAGTGAAGACATTTCTCCTCAATTCAGTCCTAAATGGCCGACCCCTTATCCTGAGACTATACCCCTAGTTCTAGACTCTCCAGCCAGGGAAATCAACCTCTCAGCATCTACCCTACCAAGCCTTCTCAGAATCTTATATGTTTCAATGAGTTCACCTCACATTCTTCTAAGCTCCAGAGAGTATAGGCCCATTCTACTCAATCTCTCCTCATAGAACAACCCTCTCATCCCAGGAATCAATCTAGTGAACCTTTGTTGCACCCTCTCTATGGCAAGTATACCCTTCCTTTGGTACGGAAACTAAAACTGTACACAGTGCTCCAGGTGTGGTCACACCAAAGCCCTGTACAATTGCAGCAAGTCTTCCTTATTCTTGGACTCCAACCCCCAAGTAATAAAGGCGAACATACCATTTGCCTTCCTAATTGCTTGCTGTACCTATGTGTTAACTTTGTGTCCCTCCTCATCCCTCTGCACACATGTGCTCATATTTCTCGATAGCAAAATACTGCAGATGTTGGAAATCCGAAATAACAACAGAAAATGCTGGAAAAACTCAGCAAGTCAGGCAACATCCGTGGAGAGAAATTTGAGTTGACGTTTCGGGCTTGACCCTTCTTCAAAACTGGAGAGAAAAGGAACTAGATCGAAGGCAGGGCTGCGATCGGACAAAAGAATAAAAGAACCAAGAGAAGTAAAAGAGATTAGAAGCTAGACGAGATGGTAATAGGCTGTGATTAGGTGTAAAGTGTGCTGGCAGGGCAAAAGATAGCTGCCAGGTGTGAGAGAGAAACAAAAGGAAAGGGGGGGGGGGGGGGGGGGGGGTGCCCTGCCAGCACACTTTACACCTAATCACAGCCTATTACCATCTCGTCTAGCTTCTAATCTCTTTTACTTCTCTTGGTTCTTTTATTCTTTTGTCCGATCGCAGCCCTGCCTTCGATCTAGTTCCTTTTCTCTCCAGTTTTGAAGAAGGGTCAAGCCCGAAACGTCAACTCAAATTTCTCTCCACGGATGTTGCCTGACTTGCTGAGTTTTTCCAGCATTTTCTGTTGCTCATATTTCTCGCTGCCTCCACTCCCTCTGCTGTAGATCCTGGAGGGTGATGTTGCCAAGTGTAGCAGTTTGAATCTTTGAACAACAAATGTACTTTGTAGTTGCCAGAAGACTGCTGACACAAAGGAAGCTTGAAATTACTCACAGGAACTGTTCTACTGGGTGAAATTGACAACAAACCATTGAAATTAACTTGCCCTGACAGCTGGGAGTGATTAATGCCGATGTCTTTAAATAACGTCGCTGGAGCTGGCTTCCTGGAGCTGCCGCCAGCTCTCCCTGTCGCTGTCTGGCTACGGTAAGTGGCAACAATGAATTTTCCAGATCGGGCGGCCAGTGAGCATTGCACGCTCACTGACGTCACGATCTGCCTGCCATTGAAGTCCCTTGCAGTACCTCATAGCGGTGGTGCAATGGGGAGGCCGGATTTGTCGTGCGTCACCATATTTGCCTTGCCCTGGCGCTACTGCATCAGTGCCCCGTTACTGCCATCTGCTAAGGTACCAAATTTTCCCCCCACTGTCCCTTCCTGTCACACTCTGATTATCTTTACCCAAATCGCTACACTGCTCTATGGTCTTGACTTTTCTCTTTAGATTTATAAATTTCCCCTTACCTGAACCCCCCACCCACTTTTCACTTTAAAGCCCTATCTACAGCCCTAGTTATTCGATTAGTCAGGACACTGGTCCCAGCCCAGTTTAAGTGGAACCAGTCCCAATGGAACAGCTCCCTTTTTCCCCAGTACTGGTGCCAGTGCACCATGAATCGAACCCCATCTTCCACAACACTCTTTGAGCCATGCACTCAACTCTCTGATCTGTTTGAACCTATGCCAATTTGAACGTGGCTCAGGTAGTAATCCAGAAATGATTACCTTTGAGGTTCTGCTTATTAATTTGGACCCTAGCTCCTCAAACTCCCTCAGCAGAGCCTCATTCCTAGTTCTACCTATGTAGTTGATTCCTACGTGAACCATGACAACTGGATCCTCCCCCTCCTACTCCAAGTTCTTCTCTAGCCATGATGCCCTTAACCCTGGTACCAAGCAGGCAACACAATTTTCGGAACTCCCAATCGCGATTGCAAAGAACAGTAACTATCCCCCAGACTATACTGTCCCCTACCACTACCATGTTCCTTTTCACACCCCCCACTTGAATGGCCTCCTGTACCATGGTGCCATAGTCAATTTGATCATCCACCCTGCAGACTTTGCCCTCATCCACACAGGAAGCAAGAACCTTGTACCTGTTGGATAAGGGCAAAGGCTGAGGCTCCTCAAACACTGCACCTGGGGTCCCCTTACCTGCCTGAGTTGCAGTCACACACTCCTGTCCCTGACCACTAATCAGACCTGCACCACTACCTAACCTAAGGGGTGTGACTGCCTGCTGGATCAAAGTGTCCAGTTAACTCTCCCCCTCCCTGATGCCCCGCAATGTCTGCAGCTCGGACTGCAGCTCAACAACTCTGAGCCAATATTCCTCGAGATACAGACACTTTCTGCAGATGTGGGTGTCCGGGATCGCAAAGCTTTCCACAAGCTCCCACATGCTGCAGTTGAGGCACACCTCCAGCACTGCCATCCCTATTTAACCTTGTTTTATTTATTTAGTTAATTAAAGTTTATGGGGGGAGAAATTCGGTATAGCCCCGCTTGGGGCGGTAAAACTTTAAAAGTTGAAGGGCTAGAAATTCCATATTGCCCCGTTTGAGGCGCTAAATTTTCAAAAGTTGAAAAAGCAGCGCCAGGCGCTAATCCTTCTCCCCCGCCAGGAACTTCGGCTTTAGCACTCCAAGAGGGAAGTGGAGCGCTAAATCAAGCGCTACCACTTCTCTTGTAGTGCTAAAGTGTGTGAGAGGGGGCGGTAGCGGCAGAGCGCTGACGAATGTTCAGTGCAGTGCTGCCGGCATCAGGGGCTCCTTCCCTCGCTTAAAGGGAAGGGCCAATGATGGGATACAAGATTCTTCCTCGCATTTCTGTGGGGCCACGGGACCTGCGCAACTTGCATTACAGCCCCAAGCACTCTAAGAGAGTGGAGGGCTGAGTAATCGTGCATCAGTCAGACGTGAAAAACATTCAGCAGGCACCAGACTGGTGCGAAGAATAAAGTTTGCTCTTCCTAACCACCACTGCCTTTAAATAGCACTTCCCAAGCGACCAGCCGAGATGGCAACGCCTGCTGCTGCTGCCGTTGTTGACGCCCAGCGATGCAGCAGGGGGCAGGAGCGAATATCAGATCCGGGGCGGTAATGGGGCGCTGTGCACCTGATGACATCACGATCTACTGGGCACAACAAAGTGAGGCGGTAAGTGTTAGCGTCAGCCCGAAACCGCCAGAGAAGTTTGCGTGTGTCGGTGAATTTGCCGCGCCTGGTTGGTAACCCCTTAGTGCCCCCTGCAGGCGCTAATGGGAGGTGCTAAGCAGCCGAATTTTTAGCCCGTTGAATTAGTGCCAGGCGCCAATCATTGTGAACTCCCGCAAAATTCACTGTCAGCGCTCCAAGAGGGGAGTGTAGCGCTAAATCAAGCACTACACTCCTAACTTAGGGCGCTAACCTCTGAGAGCGGGGCGCTGCTGACAGAGCAATAAAGAAGGTCATGCGCAGTCCAAACGGCATTCTTTAATCACACAGGCTGCTTCCATCTCTTAAAGGAAAGGGCCAATCACGCTGTATAATTTCATAGTCTTCAGTGGTGTTTTTCAATGCGGCCTGGGCGACTGCTATTGCAGCCACCATCACTTTCAGCAAGTGCAGCATTTGGAGCTATTTGAGTAAAAATCTTTGCACAGGCAGCAGACTGGTGCAAGTAATAAACGGTGCGATCACTGAAAACGCCTTTTTCGCGATGTTCAAGCGACACGGAAGCATTCCCTTTAATTACCGCTCCTGCAGCACACCTCCGAATGTACAACGCCTCCTCTTACTGGCGTTGTCCGCGCGAGGCGCTAAAGCAGGGGGCAAAAGGCAATTTTGCACTGGGGATGTTAACGGGGCGTTGCACACGCACTGATATCACCATGTGAGAGGCGCTAGAGGCCTAGGCGCTAACAGTTAGCGGCAGCACTAAATCGCCATTGAAGGTTGCGTGTGGCATTGGATTCGCTGTAGCTGGGCGCTAACCCCTTAGCGCTCCCCTCCAGGCACAAACGGGAGGCGCTAACCTACTGAATTTCACAGCCTATATATTTAATCAACTTAGCCTATATTTTTTAGTTTTACCTAATTACTTGATCTAGTTTAAGTTATAGGTAGATTAAATTAAATATTTACCTGTAACTTACCCCACTACCGCTTCATGTGTTGTGACGTGCAAAATTAAGGCACATGGGATTGGGGGCAAGGTATTGACTTGGATAGAGCCAACAATTCTGGGAAATGTGGAATAACCTGAGTACAACACAATTGCAAGCATTACCAATCCAAGATGGCGACATCTGGAGAACACATTTTGAAAACCTCTACAAAGACATCCCAATAAACGAAACAAACCCAAGTCAACATCAGGTCACAGAAAAACTCCACACATTAGAAGCAACAATTAAAGACAACCAAAACCCTCTAGACTCCCCAATCACATGGAAAGAACTGGCCACAAAAACAAAATCTCTCCACCTAAAGAAAGCCTGTGGCCCAGACAACATCAAAAATGAAATGCTCAAGTTCAGCAATATGGAGATGCAGGGTGCGGTACTCAAATTATTCAACATCATATTACGTTCAGGCTGTTTTCCCGATATCTGGTGCCAAGGACTAATCTCCCCCATATATAAAAGTGGAAACAAATCAGACCCAAATAACTACCGCGGCATCTGTGTCAACAGCTGTCTAGGGAAGTTATTCTGCAGTATTCTAAATAGTAGATTACTTGATTTTCTTAACAAACATAATATCCTCAGAAAAAACCAAATAGGCTTTCTTCCAAAACACCGCACCGCCGACCATATCTATACCCTTCACACCCTCATTGAAAAACATATACACCAAACAAAAAATGGGAAAATATTCGCCTGTTTCATCGACTTCAAGAAAGCCTTTGACTCTATATGGCACGAAGGGCTCTATTATAAACTTCTTCAGTGTGGAATAGGGGGCAAAGTCTATGACGTTATTAAATCAATGTATCTGAAAAACAAATGCGGGGTCAAAATTGGAGACAAACGCACCGATTTCTTCACCCAGAGAAGAGGCGTCCGGCAGGGCTGCAATTTGAGCCCGACCCTGTTCAACATATACATAAATGAATTAGCAGACATGCTGGAGCAAAGCGAGTCACCAGGTCTCCGTCTCCTGGATGGAGAAGTGAAATCCCTGTTCTATGCGGATGACCTGGTTCTGCTGTCTCCCACAGAACAGGGATTACAGCAACAACTAGACCTACTCGACAAATACTGCCAAAATTGGGCTCTAACAGTAAATCTAAAGAAAACCAACATCATGATTTTTCAAAAAAGGCCCAGATGTCAGGAAAACAAATACCAGTTTACCCTCAGTGATACCACTATAGGACACACTATGAGCTACACCTACCTTGGTCTAACTATTACAGCATCAGGGAGCTTCAGCATAGCAGTGAATGCACTAAAAGAAAAAGCCCGAAGAGCCCTATATGCAATAAAAAGAAAATTCTACAACATCCAAATCCCAATCAAAATCTGGCTCAAAATATTTGAAAGCATAATCCTGCCCATTGCACTGTACGGTAGTGAAGTATGGGGCCCGCTAAATCACCAAAGCTACACTAAATGGGAAAAACACACAATAGAAGCCCTACATGCAGAATTCTGCCGAAGCATCCTTCGCACCCAAAGAAAAACGCCAACAAATGCATGCAGAGCCGAACTAGGCAGATACCCACTGATAATAAACATCCAAAAACGAGCACTAAACTTCCTAAATCACCTCAAATCTAGCTCCCCAGACACCCTTCATTTCAAAGCCTTTCAGACCCAAGAGCTAAACCCAGAAAAGAGTCCCCTGAGTCAGCTGCTACTGAAACTAAGTACTCAGCCGGACCCTGACCAGCCCCAGACCAACACAGCCGTCCAAACACCAATCCGAGTGAACCAAATCATTAAAAAATGCAAAGAAACCTACCTGGAACATTGGAACAAAATAACTGAAAGCCAAAGCAGATTAGAATGTTACCGGGTCCTAAAAAGAGAATATAAACTGGCAGACTACCTCACGACCATCAGAGACACTAAACAGAGACAGACCCTCACCAGGTACAGACTAAGCGACCACCAACTGGAAATTGAAAAAGGCAGATACAAGAAATCCTGGCAGCCTAGAGAGAATAGAATATGCGATCAATGTCTGGCCAGCGAGGTTGAAACAGAGATGCATTTCCTCCTAAAATGCGAAAAATTCAACACAGCAAGAAACATATTATTCAACAAGCTAAGCCAAACAACCCCAGATTTCAAGGAATTGGATGACCTGTCAAAATTGAGATTAGTCCTAGGAGAAGGAGACAGACCATACCTTGGGGCCAAATATGTAACAACATGTCACAACCTGAGGACTGTTTAAAAATTAAGACTGTTTAAAATTAATATTGAACGTACCAAATGAAGTACAAAGACTGTTTAAAATTAATATTGTTTAAAAGTAATATTGTATGTAACCAACAAATGTCAAATCGATTGACACCTACAGAATGTTGGAAAACTGTACCTTTTTGCTATGTAAGCTTTGGCAATATGGTTCTCTGTAAACTTTCATGCCAATAAAGCATTTGAATTGAATTGAATTGAATTGAATTGAACTGGTTGGTGGACAGAAAGCAAAGAGTTGGAATAAACGGGTCGTTTTCCGAGTGGCAGGCAGTGACTAGTGGGGTACCGCAAGGATCGGTCCTAGGACCCCAGCTGTTCACAATATATATTAATGATCTGGACGAGGGAATTGGATGTAATATCTCCAAATTTGCAGACGACACAAAGCTGGGTGGGAGGGTAAGCTGTGAGGAGGATGTCGTGAAACTCCAGTACGATTTGGACAGGTTGGGTGATTGGGCAGAAACATGGCAAATGCACTATAATGTGGATAAATGTGAGGTTATCCACTTTGGTGGCAAAAACAGGAAGGCAGATAATTATTTGAATGGCAATAGATTGGGAGAAGGGGAAGTGCAAAGAGACCTGGGTGTTCTTGTGCACCAGTCGCTGAAGGTAAGCATGGAGGTGCAGCAGGCGGTTAAGAAGGCAAATAGTATGTTGGCCTTCATAGCGAGAGGATTCGAGTACAGGAGCAAGGATGTCTTGCTGCAGTTGTACAGGGCCTTGGTGAGACCACACACACCTTGAGTATTGTGTGCAGTTTTGGTCGCCTTACCTGAGGAAGGACGTTCTTGCCATGAAGGGAGTGCAGCGAAGATTCACCAGGCTGATACCTGGGATGGCAGGAATGACGTTTGAGGAGAGATTGTGTCGATTGGGCTTATACTCACTGGAGTTTAGAAGATTGAGAGGGGATCTCATCGAAACCTATAAAATTCTGTCAGGTCTGGACAGACTAGATGCAGGAAGGATGATTCTGATGGCCGGGGAGTCCAGAACCAGGGGTCATAGTCTAAGGATAAGGGGTAAGCCATTTAGGACTGAAATGAGGAGGATTTTCATCACCCAGAGAGTGGTGAACCTGTGGAATTCTCTGCCACAGAGGGCGGTGGAGGCCAGTTCATCAAATATATTCAAGAAAGAGTTGGATATATTTCTTGAGGCTAAAGGGATCAAGGGATATGGGGAGAAGGCAGGGACGGGGTACTGAATTTGGATGATCAGCCATGATCTCATTGAATGGCGGAGCAGGCTCGAAGGGCCAAATGGCTTACTCCTGCTCCTATCTTCTATGTTTCTATGTTTGCGATTCTCCTCCTGTGCCTCTCACAGACCGCCCTTTTCTAGCGCTCCGCTCTCGGCCTCGCCCTTTTCTAGCGCTCCTCTCTCGGCCTCGCCATTTTCTAGGGCTCCGCTCTCGGCCTCGCCCTTTTCTAGCGCTACGCTCTCGGCCTCGCCCTTTTCTAGCGCTCCGCTCTGGGCCTCGCCCTTTTCTAGCGCTCCGCTCTGGGCCTCGCCCTTTTCTAGCGCTCCGCTCTGGGCCTCGCCCTTTTCTAGCGCTCCTCTCTCGGCCTCGCCCTTTTCTAGCGCTCCGCTCTTGGCCTCGCCATTTTCTATTGCTCCGCTCTCGGCCTCGCCCTTTTCTAGCGCTCCGCTCTGGGCCTCGCCCTTTTCTAGCGCTCCGCTCTCGGCCTCGCCCTTTTCTAGCGCTCCTCTCTTGGCCTCGCCCTTTTCTAGCGCTCCGCTCTTGGCCTCGCCATTTTCTATTGCTCCGCTCTCGGCCTCGCCCTTTTCTAGCGCTCTCCTCTCGGCCTCGCCCTCTTCTAGCGCTCCTCTCTCGGCCTCGCCCTTTTCTAGCGCTCCGCTCTCGGCCTCGCCCTTTTCTAGTGCTCCGCTCTCGGCCTCACCCTTTTCTAGCGCTCCGCTCTCGGCCTCGTCCTTTTCTAGCGCTCCGCTCTCGGCCTCGCCATTTTCTAGCGCTCCGCTCTCGGCCTCGCCCTTTTCTAGCGCTCCGCTCTCGGCCTCGCCCTTTTCTATTGCTCCGCTCTCGGCCTCGCCCTTGTCCCCAGTTAGGGGAGTGTGAGAGAGGGGTTAGAGGGACCTCCCCAGATAAGGGTGGGATGATGATTGCAGACAGCGAAATGATTCAGGAATGGAGAGGGAGAGAGATCAGAGCCTGGGAAAGCTATGAGTAAACAGAAAAAGAGTCTAAGGATAAGCTGTTAGCCACAGAACAGAAAGAAATATTTAGAGGAAACTAAATAGACACAGACACAACTGTGGTGGGAGGCCACTGTGGAGATCAAACATTGACATCAGTGAATCTTCACGTCAACTCCCAGCAGTGACAGGTTAGTGAAAAATTAACAAAACTGCCCTACAATTGAGTAATTGTTTTGAAAATTCAACTCAAATGAACAGTTACTGGAAATTTAACTGAAGGAATTTAATCACAAAAATTACTATAATGTTGATACAAATGAGGAGTGGTTCAGTAAGACGAGAGGAATAGCAACACTACATGAACAACAACAACTTGTATTTATATAGCGCCTCATTATCACACACTTGTTATTGGAGGTGAGGGTGGAGGAGACAGGGGAGAGGGGTTTAAGAAGATGATTAGCAGTAGAGAATAGGAGCCGGGGTTTATCTTTGCATTTCAGAATGATTCTGGAATAGTGAGCAATTTTGGCAGATGAGAGCAGGGCCCGATAGTGCTTTATATGGTCCAGCCAGATCTGGCGGTGAATGGATAAACCAGTTGTCCGCCATAGCCGTTCGAGTCTGCGTTCCTTTTACTTAAGGGAGCAAAGATGAGAGCCGTACCAGAGGGAATGGCCAGGGTGAGAGAGGGTAATTGTTTTAGTAGGGACTAGGGCATGAAAGATAGTGGTGAGGGTGTGAAGCATATAGAAGGGATTCACCGAACCAGACACAAAAGCCTGTGATGTTGGGGTGGGAAGAGGTTGCAGGGAGGGATTACTAGTTACCATGCATGCTCCCAAGATGGAAAAAAATGTTTAATTCTCTGGAAAGAGTCACGTAACAGCAAACAAAACAAGAAACTAAGTTATCTTCACTTCAATCTTCTTTATAATTCTGCCCAAACCCTGGAGTCTGGACCAAACTCATTGAGCTGGAAGAATGCGCTGCCATTTTTGTGGCTCAACTTTGTTTTGATCCATGAGGTCCTATTTCTCCTCATTAGGTGAAATCCTTTTCCATCGGAGTGAATTATCAGGATTTTACCTGGTAATTTCTCAAGAGATGCAGACTGTCAATCTGATGCATTCTATTGGGCAATATTCTCTTTTCACAGCCACACGAAGGTAGGCAATGAGTCAAGTGTGATCACTCTTTCTTTACACTTCCTCTCTATCTAGTCCAAACCTGTTTTGGAAGTTATAGGGCTATTATTAGCTACATGTACCTACAGTAATTACAATTAGAGCAAACCTAGGCCCAAAGCTGACTAGTCAATGAATGCTGAACTTTGATTGCGTAAGATTATAAGTATGATGATCACGGAAAGGCCAGGTGACATCAAGCCCATTCCTTTTACATGCCGTGTGCAACTCACTTCTTGCCCAACACATTCAGCCTCCTGAAGAAAGGTTCTGAAATTATCCCCTGGACCTCCCTCGCCCCAGAAAGGAGGCTCAAGTAAGACTGCAGAATATTTATTTAATCTTATACCTAAGTGTCAGCCTTTGGCTCAGTGGTAGAATTCCCACGTCGAGGGTTGGAGCCCCACTCCAGACAGTCTCGGTTAGTGGAGGCTAGAATATGGGCCTAGAAATTCACTATGGCCCCGCCAGCTGGCTAGCGCCCAAAAGTTAGCGCTAGTTGCGACCGTCAGATATTCAGTTTTTGCGCCCCAAGTCGGAACCGGGCGCTATTCCAGGGTGTGCCCGCCCCCGCTTGGGGTGCTGAAACTGAATTTCAGCGCTCTAGGCGCCGCTGCGCCACCCGCTGCAGAGCGGCAGGCTGCGGTACTGCAGGCCCCCTCCTTCTCTTAAGGGGGAGGTGCCTGCAACGGGGAGATCGCCGCTGGATAGTGCCGGCAAATGAGCCCAGCACCACGGAGAAGTGCCGGGTTCGCGGAAAGCAGCCGGCAATGCCGTGGGGGGGGGCGGTGGAGGAGGCCGGGGAAGGAGGTGCGGGCAGGCGGCCGCCGAAAAAGCGGCCAGCCGCACCTCCACCTTAAAGCGCCCCACTAAGGCTACAGTACGGCCCTGTTTTCTGGTCGCTGTTTGCGGCCGCTGCGGAAGAGGCGGCCGCAACTAAATATGGGGATCGGGCCGGTATCGGGGCGGAACCGGGGCACTGCGCACACCGATGACGTCATCGGTGCCGGCGCAGCGCTAACGGCTACCGCCGCCATTACCGCTGCGCTGAATATCAGCGCAACCTCCTGTATTGGCGCAGAAGCCCTCTTTAGGCGGTAACTGTCCGCAAAGCTGCCGGCGCCTTAATGAATTTCTAGGCCATGGTCTCTAAATACTGGATTGACATCTAGTGGGGGTACTTGCATCCGTTGGGTGTGGGTGGCCCCTCCTCATCGTAAAGGGTAGGTGGGCTCTTTAACCTCAGTTGCAGCCCACCTAGAAGGTACTCTAAAAACCATGAGGATGAACATGGGAAACCATCTAAGCTACTCTTCCCCAGTAAGTAGCTCAAGAATCTCATGTGAGACCCCCGGGTTAGGACCTGCCCTAAAGGCAGAATACAATGGGCACAATCTTACACCTTATAATACTCATCTAGGGGGGAAAATTCGGTATCGACCATTTTCGTGCGCTAACATTGCCTGGGCGCTAACTTTAGTGCCCAGCGCTAATTAGCGCCAGCAACCGCGAAATTCAGTTTTAGTGCCCCAAGAGGGAAGTGGAGCGCTAAATCAAGCGTCCCACTTCCTTCTTAGAGCGCTAACCCCGAATATCGAGGCAGAGTTCTGCACTGCTACGCACTGGGCCACGTAGCGCTGCTACATGGAAGAGCTCCTCCCCTCATTAAAAAGGAAGGCACAAGCACACAACTCTGCGGTGCCCTACCAGGACCACCGGGGAGCGGGGATGCCGAGCCAGCAGCCCGGCACTCAAGAGAAGTGCCGGGCTGCCAGATCACGGCACGGACCCTGCGTTCAAAGGCGCAATGGGCCGCGACAAGTCAGCCAATTGTTTTTTAGTTAGCGCCCCACGAGCCTCCTGTCGCTCCGTTCCCGCCCCCTGAATCAGTCGCTGTCATTGCCCTGTGCAGGTTCAGGGGGCGTGGGCCAATTTTGCGGGTGGGGTGAAAACGGGGAGCTACGCATGATGATGACGTCGTCATCGCCTGCGCAGTGGAGTGGGGCGCTACCGATTACCGCCGCCGCTAAACCCCCGTTGAATTTAGCACCCCGGGGCACTAACGAGAGGTGCAAATGCACCAAATTTCCAGCCCCTACTTCCTTTCCCTGGTGTGGAATTGCTAAGGTCTCAATAGCTCAGGAACCATCCTGTTCCACATGCCATCTGACCCTCTCTGCCTATGCTGATCCTTCTCACCTTCAGTCCTGTTGCTAACCAGTAACTCGGGCCTAATGAGAGTTCCACATTACCTCTGGGGAGATACATGGCCCTCATCAGCAATGTCAGCCTTGGCACAGTGGTAACACTCTTGCCTCTGAGTTAGAAGGTTGTGGGTTCAAGCCCCACTCCATAAGACTTGAGCACATAATCCAGGCTGACACTCCAGTGCAATACTGAGAGAGTGCTGCACTGTCAGAGGGGCTGTCTTTCGGATGAGATGTTAAACCATCCCTCTCAGGTGGACGTCAACGATCCCATGGCAATATTTTGAAGAAGAGTAGGGGAGTTATCCTGGTGTCCTGGCCAATATTTATCCCTCAACCTACATCACTAAAAACAGATCATCTGGTCATTTATCTCATTGCTCTTTGTGGGAGCTTGCTGTGCGCAAATTGGCTGCCGTGTTTTCTACAACAGTGACTACACTTCAAAAGTACTTAATTGGCTGTGAAGCATTTTGTGACACCCCGAGGTTGTGAAAGGCACTATATAATGGAAGTCTTTCTTTTCCTCCAGCAGAGTGTCCAAGGCTGGAAGCTCAGCCTTGGATTGTTTTTATGGTCGTTCATGGGATGTGGGCGTTGCTGGCAAAGCCAGCATTTATTGCCCATCCCCAATTGCCCTTGAGAAGGTGGTGGTGAGCCGCCTTCTTGAACTGCTGCAGTCCATGTGGTGAAGGTACTTCCACAGTGCTGTTAGGGAGGGAGTTCCAGGATTTTGACCCAGCGGCGATGAAGGAACGGCGATATATTTCCAAGTCATGATGGTGTGTGACGTTGTCCTTCTAGGTGGTAGAGGTCACGGGTTTGGGAGGTGCTGCCAAAGAAGCCTTGGTGAGTTGCTGCAGTGCAACTTGTAGATGGTACACACTGCAGCCACGTTGCGCCGGTGGTGGAGGGAGTGAATGTTTAAGGTGGTGGGTGGGGTGCCAATCAAGCGGGCTGCTTTGTCTTGGACGGTGTTGAGCATCTTGAGTGTTGTTGGAGCTGCACTCATCCAGGCAAGTGGAGAGTATTCCATCATACTCCTGACTTGTGCCACGTAGATGGTGGAAAGGCTTTGAGGAGTCAGGAGGTGAGACACTCGCCGCAGACTACCTAGCCTCTGACCTGCTCTTGTTGCCACAGTATTTATGTGGCTGGCCCAGTTAAGTTTCTGGCATGTTTCACTGCTCCGTGCATCCTTCTGATGGCATCAGCAGCCCAGATCCCTTGAGTAGGATGTGCAGTTTATCACCAGACTCAAAACAAATAACAAGTCACAATTTTTCCAAGTTTCTCCCCTCCTGTCCTGATGGAAAGAGGAGAATGGTCCAGAGAGATAATGGGTCTCAATTTCAGTACTGTTTCCCTGGGACAACTATATAAAAAGGTATATAAACTCACTTTCAGAGCTCCCCAATAATCAGTGGCATGAGGGGACCATCATTCCATGGCAGTTTGATGCAAGTTCCATCTTAGCCAAGTGATGTTTGGATTATATAGGAATAAACCTATTGCCTTCCCCTCAGACTGTTACATGAAACTCATTGGCCTAGAAATTCAGTTGCGTGCGCCAGCCGTTAGCGCCTTAAGAGGAGTAGACTTCGAGCGCTAGGCACTTAGCGGCCGGGCGCAGCGCGATCTGCGCCTACGCCCAACTTCAGTAGACATTTAGCGCCGGCGCAAAGTGTTTGCGCGCGCTCAGCTGCGCGCACAGCTTATGACGTCATTTCGTCGTGCAACGCCCTTTGTGCGCCCCAAACCGGAACTTCAGTCGCGCCCGCCCAATGTGGGCGTGGCGGTGCTAAGAACTGTGAAGTGGAACGCAGCAGAGGCCCTGCGGGCCTCAGGGAGCACTAATTAAAGGGCACTTACACTGAACTATAAAGGCCAGCCATTTTGCTGCAGTGACTTTTGTGCAACGGATTTCTGGACAGAGACCAAGGAAGCGACCTTACTGATTTGGCCCAACATAGGAGAGGTATTTTTGGCTTCTGGCCAGAGCTTGGAAATTTGCCTCATTGTGATTTCATTGTTTGCCAGTATATTATGGGGGCTGCATGGGGTGCCAACCCTCAGTTCCAGCATTATGTGCGAAGGGCTCGCAGACGCTGTGTGAGAGGGGCAGCCATGCCTAGACGCAGAGGGGGCATCAGGCGTCGGCAACGTAGGCCTTACCCACTCAGGGAATACCGCCAGCAGGTGTCCTATCTCACCATGACTGCCGCGCAGTGTGTTAAGAGGCTGCGCTTCAGAAGGGAGGTGGTTGCAGAGATCTGCCAGCTGCTTCACAGAGATCTGCGTCCACAGCTGATGTGCAGGACGTCTCTGTTGGTGGAAGTGAAGGTCACGGTGGCTCTGAACTTTTATGCAAGCGGCTCCTTCCAAGCCGCTGCTGGGGACATAGCTAACATATCCCAGTTCGCCGTGCATCGCTGCATCCGGCAGGTCACCGATGCCCTTTTCACAAGGAGACACCAATTCATCTCCTTCCCCATGACCCTGGAGAGGCAGGAGCAGCGTGCAGTCGGATTTGCGAGGATCGCGGACTTCCCCATGGTGCAGGGCGCCATTGACTGCACACATGTGGCTTTGCGGGCACCTATCGACAATGCCGAGGATTACCGCAACCGGAAGGGCTACCATTCCCTCAATGTACAGCTGGTGTGTGACAACAGGCAGCGCATCCTAGCTGTCAATGCCCGCTTTCCAGGCAGCAGCCACGATGCATTTATCCTGCGCCAGACTACTGTGGCTGACATGTTCCAGGCACAGCCTCCCCCAAGAGGATGGCTTATCGGGGACAAAGGCTATCCTTTGTGTACATGGCTCATGACCCCGCTCCGCGCGCCCAGGACCCCTGCTGAGGAGGCATACAACAAAAGCCATCAAGCCACAAGGAACATCATAGAGCAAACGATTGGCATCCTCAAGCAACGGTTCCGCTGCCTGGATCGCTCCGGCGGATCTCTGTAGTATTCACCGGATAGAGTCTCCCAGTTCGCCGTCGTTTGCTGCATGCTGCACAACCTGGCTATCCGCAGGACTCAGGCACTGCCACCTCACGTTGGACCACCACCTCAGGAGGAGGAGCAGGAGGACCATGAGGAGGAGGAGGAGGAGGAGGAGGAGTACCAGCCCAGGAGGGAGCCACAAGGTCCAAGGGCCGTCCGTCGGCGGCTTATTGAACGACACTTCTAGGCCCCCTGTCAGGGAATGGCTTGTGGCAATGAAGGGACATGAATGCAGCCGCTCCGCAAGCCCTCAGCCGGTTAATGCAACAACCACTTCAAACATCAAACATGGACAAGCTGAATAAAGAAAAAGCTTTATTGAACAAACTCAGGGCCCTTCCCACATGAAACCCAAAAACAGACAACACCCCCAAAAAACAGTCAAACACATGACTCACTCCCACAACCTGGGGAGGAATAACAAAACTTTTCCATCCAAATGGCCTTCATCCTCGGCCTTACCAAAACAACCATCCCCATAGACAACACAACCACCCCCATATAAAAAAACATTTGGCAACACCCTCTACTTTGTGTGCCGAGAGGGCGAGTCCTTGTCCAGCCTTTTCCGGCCCCTGGCCGACCTGCTGCTCCGCCTCAACCTGGGCCCTGTGGGTGCTGCAAGGCTGGGGGAAGGCTCCTGAGGGGCACATGGCGTGACGGCAGATGCCCTTGGGGGTCGGCCTAGACGAGCTCTGGCCCTCGAGGGGCCGGCTGCTGACTGCTGCAGCTGTGGCTGGGCAGCATCAGTCTCTCCAGCAGCTCGTGGCAGCTTCACTGGGGGAGTGGCAGTGGCGGCTGCAGCAATGGGGGCAAGCTGGCTGATGCCAGGCGCTCGCTGCTCGCCTGAGACACTGGCACTCGGCCGGGCTGGCACTGCAGCAAGCGCAGCAATCTGCTGAAGGCCAGACCGCTGTGCTGCTGCAGCGCGGCGGGTGCCCTGGCGATGCCTGGCTGACACAGCGAGTGTGGCAGCAGTGAGTGCCCGTACTGCCCTGGTCTGTGCCCGCATCAGACCAGCCAGTGACTGCACGGCACCACTGATCAACTGGCCACTCGCTGCCTGTGCTGCCCTGAAGTCGTCCCGACTCGCGTCCTGTGCTGCCCTGAATTCGGCCCGACTCGCGTCCTGTGCTGCCCCGAATTGCTCGAAACCCCTGGCCTGTGCTGCCCCGAGTTGTTCGAAACCCCTGGCCTGTGAGGCCCCGAAATCGGACACACTATGAGCCAGGGACTCGATGGCCTCAGGCAACCATGCCACAACCCCCATGAACTCGGTGTGCCGGCGATCCGAGTCCGCGGACATTTGATCGAGGAGGCGCACCTCCTGGGCGAGGACCGTCTCCGGACTGGAGGCCGGACTCTCCCTCTGGGGAGAAGGCCGCCGAGCTGCCCGACCCTTCCCGCGTGGCTGGACGCCACTGGGCCCAGCAACTACACTCCCCTGCAACACTTCCCCCCTCTGGGGAGAAGGCCGCCGAGCTGCCCGACCCTTCCCGCGTGGCTGGACGCCACTGGGCACAGGAGCTGCACTCCCCTGCAACACTTCCCCCCTCTGGGGAGAAGGCCGCCGAGCTGCCCGACCCTTCCCGCGTGGCTGGACGCCACTGGGCACAGGAGCTACACCCCCCTGCAACACTTCCCCCTGGCTCTCCTCCAGGGAAGACGTGTCCCCTCCATTGCCATCCCCTGGCGCGGATGAGGGTTCCCCCGATGGGCCGCCTTCCTCTTGCTCCTCCTCGTCCTCCTCTTCCGAGGGACTGTCACTGGCAGCTTCAGGGACCTCCTCCTCACCAGCTGAAAGCAGGAAGGCACAAGAGTAGCTTTAGAGTGAGGACAGGGCATCAGCGAGGGAGGCATGAGTGGTGGCATTCAGCGCATTGGTCGGACAGTGGCAAAGGATGTAGATCTGAAGCGCAAGGGGAACGAGAGAGGTCCAAAAGGTGATGTCCTTACCATTGGGGCCCAGCACAGGGTCGGCATCTCCACATGCAACGGGGCCAATCAGCCGGCCACCCATGAGTCGACCCACGCGCTCCTCCAGGTCACTGAGCTGCTGGAACTGGGGACGGCCTCCCCCGGTGTCAGTCCGGCTCCTCAGATTCTGGGCCAGCTTGGCCTGCAAGAGAAAGGACGGCCTCTAAGTACAGTGTGGTGCCCTGTTGTTGTGTGCACTGCCTCCCATGGTCGAATAGCTTGGCCAGTGTGGTGCCCTGTTGTTGTATGCACTGCCTCCCATGGTCGAATAGCTTGGCCAGTGTGGTGCCCTGTTGTTGTGTGCACTGCTTCCCATGGTCGAATAGCTTGGCCAGTGTGGTGCCCTGTTGCCGTATGCACTGCCTCCCATGGTCGAATAGCTTGGCCAGTGTGTTAAGTGCAGAAAGTGCAATTGATGTTCATGCCAGTGCCATAGCTGCTGGATGAGGGCTGGCCATTAGGGCTTTGAGGTCCCTTTGCCCATAATGTGAGGTGCACATGCAAGGATGAGGAGGACACTGGAAAGGGTACTCACCCTGACAATCCGAGTGAGGTCGTTAAACTTTTTCCGGCATTGGACACCAGTCCTGGGGACATCGCAGGTGGCTGTGAACCTCTGGGCGACATCCCTCCAGGCTTTCCTGTACACCCTGGTGGCAGGCTTCTTGCCACTGTCCGGGAACAAGATATGGCGTCTCCTCTCCGAAGCCCTAACCAGCACCTTTAAATCATGGGCAGAGAAGCGCTGCGCTCGCTCATGGGCCCTCTGCATCCTTCCTGGCGCTATTTCTCTCCAGCAGCAGTGTTTAGGCCTAGCTGGAGGGCTGCAGTATCCAGGGCGTGGCAGCAGACCAAGTCGACCCTTCCCCCTTTAAGAGCTGGCCGGCGCCAGGGTGTCTGCTGTCAATCAAGAAATGACCGCACCTGCGCTGCGCCCGGCCTCGGCGGTATCACTCTGCACCGCCGGCTTAGCGCCTAAAGATAGCCGTGCATCGCCAGTTTTAGCGCTCGAGCAAACTCCTTGGCCAAAGCTACTGAATATCGGCGAAGTGGCCTCCACTTTGCGCCGGGCGCAAACTTTAGCGGCCGCCCGACTTTACCGCCCCAAAAGTGGCTATACTGAATTTCTAGGCCATTGACTTTCATTAACTGTTGTGCCAGTATCTCAATCAGATATTTGACATCGCAGTTTGCCTAACCTAGTCTCTTAAACTGATCTGTTAATGACTTTATGCATCTCTAACTTTGTGTGGTTACTGTATGTACACAGGCAGGAATCCAAGCTCAGCCAAGCATCATATAGCCAGATATATTGTCACCTGCCTAATCCTAGACTGTCTCAGTCCTCACCTCATGGGGAGAAAACTCCCTCTGCACTGAGATTGGTGTGTGTATTAACTCTTTGAGTGGCACACTTTCATGGTGCATGGAGCAATTTCAACTTCCTTTCTAGCCGCCCAGCGAGAATGAGCGTTGAGCTGAAAAACATTCTCAGGCTAGTGCACATCAATGGGTCCTTGCACTGAGCTGCCATTTTATTCTGATGTATTCTACAAACCTTCCACCAAGCTCCCCCTGCCCTACTCCTGAGCCCACGATCTCCTCTATTTTCACTCCTGTCTCCCCACAAGCCCTCTTCAAGCTCATCTTGCCTTGTTCCCTTGACTTCCTTCCCACGCAACTGCTGACCACTCAACTGCTCTTCCTGTCCCCATGCGACCTTTCCTCAGATACTGTCCTTCTCCCTTTCAAAACCGCTGTCATCAACCCCACCTCAAAAAATCCCACCTTCCACCACACCGCCCTTGCAAACTACAACCCTATCTCCAACTTCCCTTGCCTCTCCAAAGTCTTTGAATGTTGTGTTACCACACAACTCCATGCCCATCTTCCCTGCAACCCCAGTAAGAGTCAGCACCTTCAGGAGAGATGGGGACCTGAGCCCCAGTGAGAGTCAGCACCTTCAGGAGAGGAGGGGACCTGAACCCCAGTGAGAGTCAGCACCTTCAGGAGAGGAGGGGACCTGAACCCCAGTGAGAGTCGGCACCTTCAGGAGAGGAGGGGACCTGAACCCCAGTGAGAGTCGGCACCTTCAGGAGAGGAGGGGACCTGAACCCCAGTGAGAGTCGGCACCTTCAGGAGAGGAGGGGACCTGAACCCCAGTGAGAGTCGGCACCTTCAGGAGAGGAGGGGACCTGAACCCCAGTGAGAGTCAGCACCTTCAGGAGAGGAGGGGACCTGAACCCCAGTGAGAGTCAGCACCTTCAGGAGAGGAGGGGACCTGAACCCCAGTGAGAGTCAGCACCTTCAGGAGAGGAGGGGACCTGAACCCCAGTGAGAGTCAGCACCTTCAGGAGAGGAGGGGACCTGAACCCCAGTGAGAGTCAGCACCTTCCGGAGAGGAGGGGACCTGAACCCCAGTGAGAGTCAGCACCTTCAGGAGAGGAGGGGAGCTGAACCCCAGTGAGAGTCAGCACCTTCAGGAGAGGAGGGGACCTGAACCCCAGTGAGAGTCAGCACCTTCAGGAGAGGAGAGGACCTGAACCCTAGTGAGAGTCAGCACCTTCAGGAGAGAAGATGAAAAGTGGAAACAAACTGGAAAAAAGTTCACTCTGGAATTCGCTGGCACTGAACTGATTAATGTTGTGTGTAAACAGCTTCCTGCTCTTCAGTTATCTCAGCTACCGCGCTCTGGTTAAACATATACTGAGTTATAATTACTAACCTCCGGTCAGGTGAGCACCTGACGGCACCACCAAGTCTGGAACGCAGCAGTTACTAAGTCTGATTACGTAACTAGAGAGCACAATCAATCTTCTGTTTCACGGCAGCTGCTGCCTCAGAATGGGACAAGAGAGGGAAAATCTAATTTTTTATACATATATGGCTTTCAGACATCTCAACTGTCCTGCTTTATTCAGGATGGCTGACAGTAAACAACGCCACTGAGAAAGGTATCAGCAAAACATCTCTGCTTTGCTTTCTCTGTGGTAGCACTTTCGCCTCTGAGTTAGTAAAAAAGAAAGGCTTGCATTTATATAGTGCCTTTCACAACCTCAAGATGTCCCTTGAGTACTGTGTACAGTTTTGGTCTCCTTATTTAAGGAAGGATATACTTGCATTGGAGGCAGGTCAGAGACAATTCACTAGGTTAATTCCAGAGATGAGTGGATTGACTTATGAAGAAAGGTTGAGCAGCTTGGGCCTATACTCATTGGGGGAAAAATGCAGTTGTTTGCGCCTCCCATTAGCATCTTAAGAGGGCACTAATGGGGCGCAAAGCAACTAGCGCCCGGGCGCGGCGATGTTTGCGCCGCTCATGAAATTAACTAGACATTTTGCGGCGGCGCTAAACACTACCGCCACGATCACCTGCGCCAACAGATCATGACGTCAGTCGAGTGCGCAACGCCCCGGACCGGATATTGAGTGGCGCTGCCTTACCGCCTGCCGCTAGCAATGACAGGTTGAGGGGAGCGTTTTGCAATCAGGAAGGGACTGGGGGAGCGCTATTTAAAGGCGACCGCTTCCTGCCTTTTTTTGTTGGTGACATTTTTAAACCACGCATTCAGAGAGAGAGAGAGACTTCTGGAGAGATTCAACACTGTGAAGGAGTTTTGCATACTGAGCAGCACTTTGCAGGTTCATTTTGATTGGCCCTTCCTTGTATCTATTTAGAAGAGACTGTGGGGACTGCACTCTGAGCTGGGTCTCTCCGTTGTTTTTTCCAGCAGATTTGATGTACAGGTCTCTCCAGGCCAAGATTCAAGGCTGCAATGAGCAAGATGTGGATGGAGAGCAAAATCAACCCTCCCCTTTAAGATAAAAAGAGAAAATGCTGGAGAAACTCAGCAGGTCAAGCAGCATCTGTGAAGAGAGAAACAGAGTTAACGCTTCAGGTCGATGACCTTTTGTCAGAGCTCCCCTTTAAGAACTGGCCGGCGCCAGTATGTCTGTGGTCCATTGCTGACTGACATCACATGAGCTTCACCAGCGCTCTGAGGTAACGCCTCGCTCCTCAGCCTTTGCACCTTAAGACAGGTGTGAAGCGCCTGATTTAGCGCTCCAATCACCTCCAGGGGCGATAAAAGCCAAGTTTGCCGTCGGAGGCTATAATTAGCGCCAGGCGCTAAACTTTGCGCACGGCCGATAATGGCACCCCAAATGGGGCGATACTGAATTTTTCCCCCATTGGAATTTAGAATGAGAGGTGATCTTATTGAAACATATAAGATACTGAGGGGGCTTGGCAAGGTAGATGCAGAGAGGATGTTTCCCATCGTGGGGAAATCTAGAACTCGGGGGCATAGTTTCAGAATAAAGGGTGGCCCTTTTAGAACTGAGATGAGGAGGAATTTCTTCTCTCAGAGGGTCGTAAATCTGTGGAATTTTCTGCCCCAGAGAGCCGTGGAGGCTGGGTCATTAAATACATATAAGGTGGAGATAGACAGATTTTTGCAAGATAAGGGAGTGAAGGGTTATGGGGAGCGGACGGGGAAGTGGCTTTGAGCCCAAGATCAGCCATGATCTTATTGAATGGCGGAGCAGGCTCGAGGGGCCAAGTGGCCTATTCCTGCTCCTATTTCTTATGTTCTTATGTCCCAAAGCACATTACAGCCTATGAAATACTTTCGAGTGGGACTTGAACCCACAACCTTCTAAATCAGAGGTGAGAGTGAGGAATCAAGCCCCACTTCAGAGACTTGAGCCCATAATCTAGGCTGACATTTCAGTGCAGTACTGAGGGAGTGCTGCACTGTCAGAGGTGCCGTCTTTCTGATGAGATGTTAAGCTAAGGTCCTATACTCTCAGGTGAATGTAAAAGATCCTACAGCACTATTTGAAGAGGAGCAGCGATTTCTCCCAATGTCCAGGCCAACATTTCTCCCTCAACCAAAGTAACAGATTGGGGCAGAAATTCGGGTACTCACCCGTAGGCCCAATGGAAGTGCCGGTTTCCTGCATGCACTACGCATGCGTGGGAAACCGGCACTTCCGTTCCTCTGAACGAAGAGGTTCAGAGGTTGAACGTGTGCGCGGGAGAGGCTGTGCGTGCGCATCGAACTTCGTTTTTTTTTACAGGTTTTCCCGGGAGGGTAAGCCTGCAGAATTTAGAAATGTAAAAAGCAGGCGTAAGGCCTGCTTTTTACAAGGTAAGTGGTGAATTAATTAAAATTAAAACTTTTTTCCACAGGTTTATTATTTTTAAATACTTTAAAGCAAGGTAAGTTTATTTTTAGCCCTGTTAGAAAATAAAAAAAAAATTTCAAAAATTTAAATTATTGTTTAAAATAGTTATTTCATGTAATTTATAGTTTATTTAAAAAATGTGATTAAAAAAAAATTATTTGAAGATTTAGTGCTGTTTTGGGGCCGTAGTATTTATAAGTCTTGACAGCACTTCCTGTCAGACTTATGAATGTAGCATTCCCTGCTCCGATTGGCTCCCCATGGCCCACGTGATCCCAGGGGACGCATCGAACTAACTGCGCCCCTGGGATACGCAAGCACTGCGCGCCAGCTGCTGGACCAGGCCCCGGATCGGAATTCCACGGGGGCCCAGAGCTCAACGGCCGACGCACAAGGTAAGTGCAGATCGGGGGCTTGCACCCGCGGAAAGCCCCCGACCCGAATTTCTGGGCCATTATCTCATCATGGGACCTTGCTGTGGACAAAGTGGCTGCCGTTTCCTTACATTACTACAGCAGTGACTACACCTCAAAAAACTTCATTGTCTCTGAATTGCTTTGGGATGCCCTGAGGTTGTGAAAAGCGCTATATAAATGCAAATTATTCCTTTCTTATGAAGTGTTTTGAGGTGCTCTGATATATAAATGCTTTCCTACAGCAAACCAAACACCAACCCAACATTTGACTTTTCAACACACTACAGGTTAAAAGTTCTGGTGCCCCTTCAGTATACCACTGATTGGTTACCATGACAATCTGCCACATGACACTGTAACCCTTACTGTTTCCAACCAATGCAGCGCCCTCGGTTCTTACATCAACCCCACTGCTGTAAGTACGGTTCCTGTTGGATCCGTGGTTCAGTGGTTATGCTGTTATTAAATAATCACACGGATGCTGTACATTAACAATAAACAGGTCTTTACTGGAGGAGGGTAGTCTCAAGACTGGGGGTACAGAGGCATGCGCAAAGCTTATATACAGGTGTGGTCACTGCCGGTACTACAGTATACAGGAGCTGTAAAAGTAGTTCTGACTTAAAGGCACATACACTACAATTCCTCCCCTTTTAGATTAGTAGTACCCCTAATATTCAAATAACAATTAACATTTCAACATGTACATTAAACAACAAAAGTCCATTTATAGATTCAGTCTTTGGGGCGGCTTCCTGACCCTTTCGGGATAGCGCCTTTCCGGAGGTTCTTGTTCTTGGTGCAGAGGCGATTCTGACCCCTTATCATCGGGTTCCACTGCTACTGGGTCTGAGGTAGATGCTACCGGTATGTCGGGTTCATCCCCAGGTACTCGAGACATGGGGTTGACGCGTTCCTGTGATGCTAAGATCTGATCGACGTGGCGTCTCACAATGTTCTCCCCGACATCCACTGTGTACATTAATGGCCCCTGCCTTGTACATATCGTTCCGGGTTGCCATTTCTCTGTTCGATAGTCACAGGCCAAGACTGGTTGCCCTACATTGAAGCTCCTTGTCGGCTTCTCATTGATGTGCTGGAATTGTTTGTCCTCAACATTTCTTCGCACATTTGGTCTGAGCAAGTCCAGACGAGATCTCAACCTTCGGTTAAAGAACATCATGACCGGGGTCTGGTTGGTAACTGCATGTGTCGCGTTTCGGTAGGCTAATAAGAAATTGTCCATCTTATGCTGTAGTGGAATTTCATCGTCGCACATGGCCTTTATCGCCTTCTTAAAGGTTTGTATGAACCTCTCAGCCAATCCATTTGTGGCTGGATGATACGGGGCGGATGTGTAATGTCTTACCCCATTCCTTCTCATAAATTTTTGGAACTCGTCGGACACAAACTGTGGTCCATTATCAGAGCAAATCTGCTCTGGCAAACCATTTCTGGCAAATATGGTCCGTAGGACTGCAATCGTTTTCTCTGTAGTGGTTGAAGACATTTTTATCACCTCAGGCCACTTTGAATGAGCATCCACTGCTATTAAGAACATTGAGTCCATGAATGGACCAGTGAAATCAATATGCACCCGTTGCCATGGAGAGGAGGGCCACTCCCATGGGTGTAGAGGGGCATGTGGTGGTGCATTTTGGACCTTCTGGCATCCTAAGCAGCTCTTAGTTAGGTCTTCGATTTGTTGATCGATTCCCGGCCACCACACACAAGGCTTTTCATTTTCACTCCCCCCAGATGACCTTCATGTAGCTCATTTAGCACTCTCTCCCTTAACTTGGGTGGAATCACCACTCTGGATCCACACATCACTGTCCCCTGGCATACTGACAGCTGTTCTCTTCTGGATGAGAATGCTGGCAACAGTGAGTCGCCATGAGTTGGCCATCCCCTCACCGTCAATTCATATACCCGAGACAGCGTCGGATCATTGCGGGTCTCCTTCTCTATATCCGCGACGCAAAGGCTACTGGCCTCTCCAACCCGTCTGGGAATTTGTGCGACAGCACTGCTCCAATACCATAGGGTGATGCATCACATGCCAAACGAATTGGTAGTGCTGGGTTGAAATGGGCTAACACCTCTTTTGATGTGATCAATTCTTTACACTTCTGGAAAGCTCGTCTACGTTTGTCATTCCACTTCCATGGTACCCCTGTTTGCAGTAGGGTGTTCAGTGGGTGTAATACCGTGGACAAATTTGGTAAGAACTTGTGGTAGTAGTTTACCAGCCCGAGGAACGACCTCGGTTGTGACACATTTTCCAGTGCTGGAGCCTTGACTACTGCCTCAATCTTTTCAGGGGACTTATGTAACCCCTCTTCATCGATGACGTGGCCACAATACGACATCTGTTTCTGGAAAAACTCGCACTTGTGGCGATTAGCTCGTAGCCCATACTCCTTTAATCTGGTGAGCACCTTCTGCAAGTTGGCGAGGTGATCACTGTCATTTTCGCCCGTGACCAGGATGTCGTCCAAATAACACTGGGGGCTAGATTTTCAGTTGCTTGCGCCAGCAGTTAGCGCCTTAAGAGAAGTGATTTTCGGGCGCTATGCGTGTAGCGCCTGGGCGCAGCGCAGTTTGCGCCCCGCCCCAAATTAAGTTGCCCGTTAGCGCCGGCGCAAAGTTTAGCGGCCGCCCGGATGCGCGCGCAGAAAATGACGTCACATCCTCGTGCAACGCCCTTTGGCCGCCCCGAATCCAAACTTCAGTCGGACCGCCCCATTGTGCGGCTGGCGTCCAGAGCGTTTGTAAAATGGAACGCAACACACCCTGGGGAGCGCAAATTAAAGGGCACTCGTACAAAAGGCACTCTGCATGTGTTGTGTGGAAGTAAGCAGTGTGTTGTTCTGAACGGTCTATTTATGTTTCCGGGCACCAATCATCTCCTCCTCCTCCTCCTCCTCCTCCTCCTCCTCCTCCTCAAAAGAGGTGTTAGCCCATTTCAACCCAGCACTACCAATTCGTTTGGCATGTGATGCATCACCCTATGGTATTGGAGCAGTGCTGTCGCACAAATTCCCAGACGGGTTGGAGAGGCCAGTAGCCTTTGCGTCGCGGATATAGAGAAGGAGACCCGCAATGATCCGACGCTGTCTCGGGTATATGATTTGACGGTGAGTGGATGGCCAACACATGGCGACTCACTGTTGCCAGCATTCTCATCCAGAAGAGAACAGCTGTCAGTATGCCAGGGGACAGTGATGTGTGGATCCAGAGTGGTGATTCCACCCAAGTTAAGGGAGAGAGTGCTAAATGAGCTACATGAAGGTCATCTGGGGGGAGTGAAAATGAAAAGCCTTGCTAGGGCTTATGTGTGGTGGCCGGGAATCGATCAACAAATCGAAGACCTAACTAAGAGCTGCTCAGGATGCCAGAAGGTCCAAAATGCACCACCACATGCCCCTCTACACCCATGGGAGTGGCCCTCCTCTCCATGGCAACGGGTGCATATTGATTTTGCTGGTCCATTCATGGACTCAATGTTCTTAATAGCAGTGGATGCTCATTCGAAGTGGCCTGAGGTGATAAAAATGTCCTCAACCACTACAGAGAAAACGATTGCAGTCCTACGGACCATATTTGCCAGAAACGGGTTGCCAGAGCAGATTTGCTCTGATAATGGACCACAGTTTGTGTCCGAAGAGTTTTGAAAATTTATGAGAAGGAATGGGGTAAGGCATTACACATCCGCCCCGTATCATCCAGCCACAAATGGATTGGCTGGGAGGTTCGTACAAACCTTTAAGAAGGCGATAAAGGCCATGTGCGACGATGAAATTCCACTACAGCATAAGGTGGACAATTTCTTATTAGCCTACCGAAACGCGACACATGCAGTTATCAACCAGACCCCGGCCATGATGTTCTTTAACCGAAGGTTGAGATCTCGTCTGGACTTGCTCAGACCAAATGTGCGAAGAAATGTTGAGGACAAACAATTCCAACACATCAATGAGAAGCCGACAAGGAGCTTCAATGTAGGACAACCAGTCTTGGCCCGTGACTATCGAACAGAGAAATGGCAACCCGGAACGATATGCACAAGGCAGGGGCCATTAATGTACACAGTGGATGTCGGGGAGAACATTGTGAGACGCCACGTCGATCAGATCGTAGCGTCACAGGAACGAGTGAACCCCATGTCTCGAGTACCTGGGGATGAACCCGACATACTGGTAGCATCTACCTCAGAACCAGTAGCAGTGGAACCCGATGAACTACCCGATTAAAAGGGGCCAGAATCGTCTCTGTACCAAGAACAAGAACCTCAGGAAAGGCGCTATCCCGAAAGGGTCAGGAAGCCGCCCCAAAGACTGAATCTATAAATGGACTATTGTTGTTTAATGTACATGTTAAAGTGTTAATTGTTATTTGAATATTAGGGGTACTACTAATCTAAAAGGGGAGGAATTGTAGTGTATGTACCTTTAAGACAGAACTACTTTTACAGCTCCTGTATACTGTAGTACCGGCAGTGACCACACCTGTATATAAGCCTTGCGCATGCCTCTGTACCCCCAGTCTTGAGACTACCCTCCTCCAGTAAATACCTGTTTATTGTTAAGTTACAGCATCCGTGTGGTTATTGAAAAACATCATACTCTCAGAATCACGGATCTAACAGGGGCGGTTGGAGGCGAGATGTCATGTGATGAAACCTCCAAGAACACGTACAACCAGAGTTGTCAACCCCTAGCTGTAAGAGGTGCGTGGGCATTGGCTGAGGCCTCGATCGATTGACGCTCAGTGCCTGAGTGAAGGAGGACCAGTTGGGTGAGGTACAGGAGGGTGACCAGGGTCAAACAGGATCCCAGGAAAGTTCAGCCACTGCTGTAGAGTCGAGAAGGAAAATTGGGAAGTAAGATGATGCAGTCGGCCAGTTTCAAAATAAGTGTCATATATGCAGATTGATCCAGACCATCAATAACAACAACGAATTGCATTTATATAGTGCCTTTAACACAGTAAAACATCCCAAGGCGCTTCACAGGAGCAATAATCAAATACATTTTGACACTGAGCCACATGAGATATTGGGACAGGTGACCAAATGCTGGGTCAAAAAGGTCGGTTTTAAGGAGCGTCTTAAAGGAAGAGAGAAAGACGGAGAGGTTTAGGGAGGGAATTGTAGAGCCTAGGGCCCAGTCAGTTGAAGGCATGGCCGCCAATACTGGAGCAATTAAAACTGGGGATGTACAGGAGGCTAGAATTGGAAGAGCACAGAGATTTCAACAACAACAACAACTTCTTGCATTTATATATCCAATGCCCGGGAAGCAGACTTCCGGGAGAAACCACTGGCGAGCAACAACAACTACTTGTATTTATAGAGTGCCTTTAACGTAGTAAAATGTCCCAAGGCGCTTCACAGGCACATTATCAAACAAAATTTGGCACCGAGCCATATAATGAGATATTAGGGCAGGTGAAGATGTAGGTTTTAAGGAGCGTCTTAAAGGAGGAAAGAGCGATAGAGAGGCAGAAAAGTTTAGGGAGGGAATTCCAGAGCTTGGGGCCTCGGCAACTGAAGGCACGGCCGCCAGTGGTGGAGCAATTAAAATCAGGGATGCGCAAGAGGCCAGGATTAGAGGAGCACAAAGATCTCAGAGTGTTGTAGGGCTGGAAGAGGTTACAGAGATAGGGAGGGGCGAGGCCATGGAGGGATTTGAAAGCACGGATGAAAACTTTAAATTTGAGGCATTGCTTAACTGGTAGCTAATGTAGGTCAGTGAGCATTGGGCTGATGGGTGAATGGAACTTGGTGCGAGTTAGGGTACGGGCAACAGAGTTTAGGATGACCTTAAGTTTATGGAGGGTGGAAGAGGGGATCCGGCCAGGGGTGCATTGGAATAGTCAAGTCTAGAGGTAATAAAGGCATGGATGAGGGTTTCAGCAGCAGATGAGCAGAGGCGGGGCGGAGTCAGGCGATGTTATGGTGGTGGAGATAGACAGTCTTAGTGATGGCGCAGATATGTAATCGGAAGCTTATCTCGGAGTCAAATACGACAACCAAGGTTGCGAGCAGCCTGGTTCAACCTCAGACAGTTCCAAAGGAGAGGGATGGCTTTGGTGGCTAGGGAATGGAGGGTTGTAGTGCTGGAGAAGGTTACAGAGATAGAGAGGAGTGAGGCCATGGAGGGATTTGAAAGCAAGGATGTGAATTTTAAAATCGAGGGGTTGCCAGACCGGGAGCCAATGTAAGTCAGCGAACACAGGGGGGGTGATGGGTGAACGGGACTTGGTGCGAATGAGTTCAAGTTTATGAAGCAATGTGAGCCAAGGGTGCCTGTGAGTCTCGTGACCATCTGCAGAGCCCCTGTCAGATTATGGGACACACTCTCTGACATTGGAAACTCATCTTAGACACAAACCCGTCCCACCCATCCCCGCAGTGAGGTAACTCCCGGTAAATAATGGCACAACGATCACACCAGATGTCAAAATGACAGCTGGGTGCTCACAAACCTAATCAGGAAACTTTTCTTAAACAAATAATTTTCTTCACTGTTGACCTGAGCTGAGTTAGTCAGCTGTCAGGCGAATAAAGAGCGCAATAATTACACAGCTGTAAAGGAAAAGTGCAAATTAAATCACCTGTTGCCTGGGAAACGTCCATTGGTTTAGCAGGAATCCTCTTTAAGATGGCGTTTGGAATTGTGACCAGTTTTTCAGGAGTATGGGGGAAGGGACCTTTTGCACAGAGAGCGGGAACAAGGTTTTAACATCAAGTCTACATGATAGAGATACTTCGAGTAGATGCAGCTCTATAATCGGCTGCCAGTGTGTGGGACTTAGCCTCTATTATGGACTGGACTCCAGCAGAAATACAAACCCCCGCAGATTTGCTGTGAACTAAATTACTGGCTTGTCCGATCAGCTGCCTGTTCAGCCGGCCCAGACCCTGAGAGGCAACCGGGCCCACTGGAGTTAAATGTTTACATTGATGCTGTTCCCCATCTCCAAGAGAACCTGTGGAGACCATGGGCAGGAATTTCCAGCCATTCATTTTAATGAGGAATTAAGAAGTAAAATTCCCGGCTCACATCTCCTAGATCTTTGAAAGGGATCCTGATGGTGGGACTCTTGCTGTAATGAGGCAGCGTGAACTACCCCAACTGGTGCTCATATGAGTTCTAAATTTAGGGATTTAGGAAAAATGATCAGTTTGAGTCTTGAAGGAGGATCTGAATGTGCTGACTGGCATTTTCTTGGCCCTGCCCATCATTTTCTGATGTAATCCCAAGGCTCCTTTGCACTGATTTGGGTTAAATCAGTTACTTGCAATGGTTGGTGTTGGAGTATTTAGGTAAGGATCTTTTGTACAATGTTCTTTAGCACTGACTTTTAGATGGAGGTGCCGAACCTTTCAGATTGACGGTCTGCTGAGTCTCCAGGGTGTGCGCATCTCCTGGACCTGGTCCCCATATAGATGAAGGCCATCAAAAGATGGTTGGTGCATGGCTGATGCTTGAGCCTGTCAGTCATGCATGTCAGAGTTGGAGCACTGCACCCATGGGAGAGCGACTGATAACTGGAGTTTCCCTGAAAAATGAGGAACTTAGGAACAGGAGTAGGCCATTCAGCTCCTTGAGCCTGTTCTGCCATTCAATCAGATCATGCTGCTGTATCTCAACCCCATTTATTCCATATCCCTTGATACCTTTACCTAACAAAGATCTCAGTCTTGAAAGCTCCAATTGACCCAGAATCCACAGACTTTTGGGGGAGCAAGTTCCAGATTACTATTACCCTTTGAGTGAAGAGGTGCTTCCTGATTTCACCCCTGAATGGCCTAGTTCTGATTTTAAGATTATGCCCCCTTGTTCTGAATTTCCCCACCAGAGGAAATAGTTTCTCTTTACCGACCTGATCATATGCCTTAATCATTTTAAACACCTCATTTAGACCCCTCAATCTTTTATACTGAAGGGAATACAAGCCAAGTTTATGCAATCTGCCCTCCAATTCAGCCAGCAGGTTTCACTTTGTAAGTTATTTCTGTTTGGATTTAATCATTGCACGAATTACTTGGAGAACACGACAGAGTTGTGTTTTAAGTAGCCCAGACCTAAACATGGTGCTGTAAAGTCAACCATGAGTCTATCAGGAGTGAAATGAGCTGGCAACAAATAATGATGCGTTATTTAATCATCCGCAAAAGTCTGCTCACAGTCCATCCTGTGCGGAGGATATGGGCAACAGTCAGTCTCTTTCTCCTAAGAAAAAACCCAGCTGTCACAACAGTGTTAACAGAACTCTGCATGGCTTCTTTCTGTGACATGTTTAAGTGAAACTGAGAACATAGGAAAGGAAATGGACCCTTTCCTCCTGTCCCACTCACTCCACCTTCTAGGTTCACGACCACAACTTTGTCACACCACTTCCATCTCCCTCAGGTCAAGGTGCCAAGTTCCCTGCCCTCCATCCTCCCTGCACCTGGATGCTGTACATTTAGTGGCTGGAGGTCACTAGGGTATATTTAAGATCATCCCGTGAGGCAGCACTGGATTCAAGAGATGGCAACAATGGCTGCCTGCAGATTACTTAGGGAGTCACATAGATTGTCTTAGAGCTTTTCTTAAAATTGGCTTCACGGTTTTCTTTCTCTGTTTTTTCCCTCTCTTAGGAGGTCGCATTACTACTGTCTGGAGAATGCGGTGCATGAGGTTGTACAGTGAATGGGTGTCGACGGTGAGCATGGATGGGCATGATGTCCATTTTCTACCCATTTGTCTATTAATCTGGCAAAAAATGGCCCACGAAATACTTCTGCCCACAGCATGAGCCGTAGGGCTGCAGGGTAAATCCCACCATGTCCCAACAATGTCCCTTCACCGTAGCCAGTGTCATTGCTCCAGAAGGTTGTGGGTTCAAGTCCCACTCCAGGGGCTTGAGCACATAAAGCTAGGCTGACACTCCAGTGCAGTGCTGAGGGAGTACTGCACTGTCGGAGATGCCGTCTTTCGGATGAGACGTTAAACCGAGGCCCCGTCTGCTCTCTCAGTTGGATGTAAAAGGCCCCATGGCACTATTTCGAAGAAGAAAGGGGAGTTCTCCCCGGTGTCCTGGCCAATATGTATCCCTCAATCAACATAACAAAAACAGATTATCTGGTCATTATCACATTGCTGTTTGTGGGAGCTTGTTGTGCACAAATTGGCTGCTGCGTTTCCCACATTACAACAGTGACTGCACTTCAAAAGTACTTCATTGGCTGTAAAGCACTTTGAGACGTCCAGTGGTCGTGAAAGGCGCTATATAAATGCAAGTCTTTCTTTCTGTTCTTACCAATGTGACATCTCCATTCTCAATACCAGCAGTCCTGTGGCCTACAAGTGAGTTTGCCAAATTACTGCCAAACTGAGGGAAGATTTATACTGTGGAGAGGTTTGGACAAGGAAATGGGTAGAGAATATCGGAACTTAATTCATGTATAACCATAGAACCAGCAGAGAGACTTTCATCCAATGGATTGATTCAAACTTAGTTTTAGAAATGAAGGGCCAGCGTCTGACCCACTGTCCCAGAGTCTGACCCACTGTCCCAGAGTGAGAAAGGACAGTGTTTGACCCACTGTCCCAGAGTGTGAAAGGACAGTGTCTGACCCACTGTTCCAGAGTGTGAAAGGACAGTGTCTGACCCACAGTCCCAGAGTGAGAAAGGACAGTGTATGACCCACTGTCCCATTGTGAGAAAGGACAGTGTCTGACCCACTGTCCCAGAGTGTGAAAGGACAGTGTCTGGCCCACAGTCCCAGAGTGAGAAAGGACAGTGTCTGACCCACTGCCCCAGAGTGAGAAAGGACAGTGTCTGCCCCACTGTCACAGAGTGTGAAAGGACAGTGTCTGACCCACTGTCCCAGAGTGTGAAAGGACAGTATCTGACCCACTGTCCCAGAGTGTGAAAGGACAGTGTCTGACCCACTGTCCCAGAGTGTGAAAGGACAGTGTCTGACCCACTGTCCCAGAGTGTGAAAGGACAGTGTCTGACCCACTGTCCCAGAGTGTGAAAGGACAGTGTCTGACCCACTGTCCCAGAGTGTGAAAGGACAGTGTCTGACCCACTGTCCCAGTGTGTGAAAGGACAGTGTCTGACCCACTGTCTCAGAGTGAGAAAGGACAGTGTCTGACCCACTGTCCCAGAGTGTGAAAGGACAGCGTCTGACCCACCGTCCCAGAGTGAGAAAGGACAGCGTCTGACCCACTGTCCCAGAATGAAAAAGGACAGTGTCTGACCCACCGTCCCAGAGTGAGAAAGGACAGTGTCTGACCCACTGTCCCAGAGTGAGAAAGGACAGTGTCTGACCCCCTGTCCCAGAGTGAGAAAGGACAGTGTCTGACCCACTGTCCCAGAGTGAGAAAGGACAGTGCCTGACCCACTGTCCCAGAGTGAGAAAGGACAGTGTCTGACCCACTGTCCTAGAGTGAGAAAGGACAGTGTCTGACCCACTGTCCCACAGTGAGAAAGGACAGTGTCTGGCCCACTGTCCCAGAGTGAGAAAGGACAGCGTCTGACCCACTGTCCCAGAGTGAGAAAGGAAAGTGTCTGACCCACTGTCCCAGAGTGTGAAAGGACAGTGTCTGACCCTCTGTCCCAGAGTGAGAAAGGACTGTGTCTGACCCACTGTCCCAGAGTGTGAAAGGACAGTGTCTGACCCACTGTCCCAGAGTGAGACCCACTGTCCCAGAGTGAGAAAGGACAGTGCCTGACCCACTGACCCAGAGTGAGAAAGGACAGTGTCTGACCCACTGACCCAGAGTGAGAAAGGACAGTGTCTGACCCATTGTCCCAGAATGAGAAAGGGCAGTGTCTGGCCCACTGTCCCAGCCAGTCCCAGAGTGCGAAAGGACAGTGTCTGACCCACTGTCTCAGCCAGTCCCAGAGTGTGAAAGGACAATGTCTGACCCACTGTCCCAGAGTGAGAAAGGACAGTGTCTGACCCACTGTCCCAGAGTGAGAAAGGACAGTGTCTGACCCACTGTCCCAGAGTGAGCAAGGATAGTGTCTGACCCACTGTCCCAGAGTGAGAAAGGACAGTGTCTGACAAACTGTCCCACAGTGTGAAAGGCCAGTGTCTGACCCACTGTCCCAGAGTGAGAAAGGACAGTGTCTGCCGAACTGTCCCAGCGTGAGAAAGGACAGTGTCTGACCCACTGTCCCAGAGTGAGAAAGGACAGTGTCTGACCCACTGTCCCAGAGTGCAAAAGGATAGTGTCTGAGCCACTGTCCCAGAGTGTGAAAGGACAGTATCTGACCCACTGTCCCAGAGTGTGAAAGGACAGGGTGTGACCCACAGTCCCAGATTGAGAAAGGGCAGTGTCTGACCCACTGTCCCAGAGTGAGAAAGGACAGTGTCTGAGCCACTGTCCCAGAGTGTGAAAGGACAGTGTCTGACCCACTGTCCCAGTGTGCGAAAGGACAGTGTCTGACCCACTGTCCCAGAGTGAGAAAGGACAGTGTCTGACCCACTGTCCCAGAGTGTGAAAGGACAGCATCTGACCCACTGTCCCAGAGTGAGAAAGGAAAGTGTCTGACCCACTGTCCCAGAGTGAGAAAGGAGTGTCTGACCCACTGTCCCAGAGTGAGAAAGGACAGTGTCTGACCCACTGTCCCAGAGTGAGAAAGCACAGTTTCTGACCCACTGTCCCAGAGTGTGAAAGGACAGTGTCTGACCCTCTGTCCCAGAGTGAGAAAGGACAGTGTCTAACCCACTGTCCCAGAGTGTGAAAGGACAATGTCTCAGCCACTGTCCCAGAGTGAGAAAGGACAGTGTCTGACCCACTGTCCCAGAGTGAGAAAGGACAGTGCCTGACCCACTGTCCCAGAGTGAGAAAGGACAGTTTCTGACCCACTGTCCTAGGGTGAGAAAGGGCAGTGTCTGACCCACTGTCCCAGAGTGAGAAAGGACTGTGTCTGACCCACTGTCCCAGAGTGTGAAAGGACAGTGTCTGACCCACTGTCCCAGAGTGAGACCCACTGTCCCAGAGTGAGAAAGGACAGTGCCTGACCCACTGACCCAGAGTGAGAAAGGACAGTGTCTGACAAACTGTCCCACAGTGTGAAAGGCCAGTGTCTGACCCACTGTCCCAGAGTGAGAAAGGACAGTGTCTGCCGAACTGTCCCAGCGTGAGAAAGGACAGTGTCTGACCCACTGTCCCAGAGTGAGAAAGGACAGTGTCTGACCCACTGTCCCAGAGTGCAAAAGGATAGTGTCTGACCCACTGTCCCAGAGTGTGAAAGGACAGTATCTGACCCACTGTCCCAGAGTGTGAAAGGACAGGGTGTGACCCACAGTCCCAGAGTGAGAAAGGGCAGTGTCTGACCCACTGTCCCAGAGTGAGAAAGGACAGTGTCTGAGCCACTGTCCCAGAGTGTGAAAGGACAGTGTCTGACCCACTGTCCCAGTGTGCGAAAGGACAGTGTCTGACCCACTGTCCCAGAGTGAGAAAGGACAGTGTCTGACCCACTGTCCCAGAGTGTGAAAGGACAGCATCTGACCCACTGTCCCAGAGTGAGAAAGGAAAGTGTCTGACCCACTGTCCCAGAGTGAGAAAGGAGTGTCTGACCCACTGTCCCAGAATGAGAAAGGACAGTGTCTGACCCACTGTCCCAGAGTGAGAAAGCACAGTTTCTGACCCACTGTCCCAGAGTGTGAAAGGACAGTGTCTGACCCACTGTCCCAGAGTGAGAAAGGACAGTGCCTAACCCACTGTCCCAGAGTGTGAAAGGACAATGTCTCAGCCACTGTCCCAGAGTGAGAAAGGACAGTGTCTGACCCACTGTCCCAGAGTGAGAAAGGACAGTGCCTGACCCACTGTCCCAGAGTGAGAAAGGACAGTGTCTGACCCACTGTCCTAGGGTGAGAAAGGGCAGTGTCTGACCCACTGTCCCAGAGTGAGAAAGGACTGTGTCTGACCCACTGTCCCAGAGTGTGAAAGGACAGTGTCTGACCCACTGTCCCAGAGTGAGACCCACTGTCCCAGAGTGAGAAAGGACAGTGCCTGACCCACTGACCCAGAGTGAGAAAGGACAGTGTCTGACCCACTGACCCAGAGTGAGAAAGGACAGTGTCTGACCCACTCTCCCAGAGTGAAACCCACTGTCCCAGAGTGAGAAAGGACAGTGCCTGACCCACTGACCCAGAGTGAGAAAGGACAATGTCTGACCCACTGACCCAGAGTGAGAAAGGACAGTGTCTGACCCATTGTCCCAGAATGAGAAAGGGCAGTGTCTGGCCCACTGTCCCAGCCAGTCCCAGAGTGCGAAAGGACAGTGTCTGACCCACTGTCTCAGCCAGTCCCAGAGTGTGAAAGGACAATGTCTGACCCACTGTCCCAGAGTGAGAAAGGACAGTGTCTGACCCACTGTCCCAGAGTGAGAAAGGACAGTGTCTGAACCACTGTCCCAGAGTGAGAAAGGATAGTGTCTGACCCACTGTCCCAGAGTGAGAAAGGACAGTGTCTGACAAACTGTCCCACAGTGTGAAAGGCCAGTGTCTGACCCACTGTCCCAGAGTGAGAAAGGACAGTGTCTGCCGAACTGTCCCAGCGTGAGAAAGGACAGTGTCTGACCCACTGTCCCAGAGTGCAAAAGGATAGTGTCTGACCCACAGTCCCAGAGTGAGAAAGGGCAGTGTCTGACCCACTGTCCCAGAGTGAGAAAGGACAGTGTCTGAGCCACTGTCCCAGAGTGTGAAAGGACAGTGTCTGACCCACTGTCCCAGTGTGCGAAAGGACAGTGTCTGACCACTGTCCCAGAGTGAGAAAGGACAGTGTCTGACCCACTGTCCCAGAGTGTGAAAGGACAGCATCTGACCCACTGTCCCAGAGTGAGAAAGGAAAGTGTCTGACCCACTGTCCCAGAGTGAGAAAGGAGTGTCTGACCCACTGTCCCAGAGTGAGAAAGGACAGTGTCTGACCCACTGTCCCAGAGTGAGAAAGCACAGTTTCTGACCCACTGTCCCAGAGTGTGAAAGGACAGTGTCTGACCCACTGTCCCAGAGTGAGAAAGGACAGTGTCTAACCCACTGTCCCAGAGTGTGAAAGGACAATGTCTCAGCCACTGTCCCAGAGTGAGAAAGGACAGTGTCTGACCCACTGTCCCAGAGTGAGAAAGGACAGTGCCTGACCCACTGTCCCAGAGTGAGAAAGGACTGTGTCTGACCCACTGTCCTAGGGTGAGAAAGGGCAGTGTCTGACCCACTGTCCCAGAGTGTGAAAGGACAATGTCTGACCCACTGTCCCAGAGTGTGAAAGGACAGCATCTGACCCACTGTCCCAGAGTGAGAAAGGACAGCGTCTGATCCACTGTCCGAGAGTGAGAAAGGACAGTGTCTGGCCCACTGTCCCAGAGTGAGAAAGGACAGCGTCTGACCCACTGTCCCAGAGTGAGAAAGGAAAGTGTCTGACCCACTGTTCCAGAGTGTGAAAGGACAGTGTCTGACCCTCTGTTCCAGAGTGAGAAAGGAGAGTGTCTGACCCACTGTCCCAGAGTGTGAAAGGACAGTGTCTGACCCACTGTCCCAGAGTGAGACCAAATTGTCCCAGAGTGAGAAAGGACAGTGCCTGACCCACTGTCCCAGAGTGTGAAAGGACAGTGTCTGACCCTCTGTCCCAGAGTGAGAAAGGACAGTGTCTAACCCACTGTCCCAGAGTGTGAAAGGACAATGTCTCAGCCACTGTCCCAGAGTGAGAAAGGACAGTGTCTGACCCACTGTCCCAGAGTGAGAAAGGACAGTGCCTGACCCACTGTCCCAGAGTGAGAAAGGACAGTTTCTGACCCACTGTCCTAGGGTGAGAAAGGGCAGTGTCTGACCCACTGTCCCAGAGTGAGAAAGGACTGTGTCTGACCCACTGTCCCAGAGTGTGAAAGGACAGTGTCTGACCCACTGTCCCAGAGTGAGACCCACTGTCCCAGAGTGAGAAAGGACAGTGCCTGACCCACTGACCCAGAGTGAGAAAGGACAGTGTCTGACAAACTGTCCCACAGTGTGAAAGGCCAGTGTCTGACCCACTGTCCCAGAGTGAGAAAGGACAGTGTCTGCCGAACTGTCCCAGCGTGAGAAAGGACAGTGTCTGACCCACTGTCCCAGAGTGAGAAAGGACAGTGTCTGACCCACTGTCCCAGAGTGCAAAAGGATAGTGTCTGACCCACTGTCCCAGAGTGTGAAAGGACAGTATCTGACCCACTGTCCCAGAGTGTGAAAGGACAGGGTGTGACCCACAGTCCCAGAGTGAGAAAGGGCAGTGTCTGACCCACTGTCCCAGAGTGAGAAAGGACAGTGTCTGAGCCACTGTCCCAGAGTGTGAAAGGACAGTGTCTGACCCACTGTCCCAGTGTGCGAAAGGACAGTGTCTGACCCACTGTCCCAGAGTGAGAAAGGACAGTGTCTGACCCACTGTCCCAGAGTGTGAAAGGACAGCATCTGACCCACTGTCCCAGAGTGAGAAAGGAAAGTGTCTGACCCACTGTCCCAGAGTGAGAAAGGAGTGTCTGACCCACTGTCCCAGAATGAGAAAGGACAGTGTCTGACCCACTGTCCCAGAGTGAGAAAGCACAGTTTCTGACCCACTGTCCCAGAGTGTGAAAGGACAGTGTCTGACCCACTGTCCCAGAGTGAGAAAGGACAGTGCCTAACCCACTGTCCCAGAGTGTGAAAGGACAATGTCTCAGCCACTGTCCCAGAGTGAGAAAGGACAGTGTCTGACCCACTGTCCCAGAGTGAGAAAGGACAGTGCCTGACCCACTGTCCCAGAGTGAGAAAGGACAGTGTCTGACCCACTGTCCTAGGGTGAGAAAGGGCAGTGTCTGACCCACTGTCCCAGAGTGAGAAAGGACTGTGTCTGACCCACTGTCCCAGAGTGTGAAAGGACAGTGTCTGACCCACTGTCCCAGAGTGAGACCCACTGTCCCAGAGTGAGAAAGGACAGTGCCTGACCCACTGACCCAGAGTGAGAAAGGACAGTGTCTGACCCACTGACCCAGAGCGAGAAAGGACAGTGTCTGACCCACTCTCCCAGAGTGAAACCCACTGTCCCAGAGTGAGAAAGGACAGTGCCTGACCCACTGACCCAGAGTGAGAAAGGACAGTGTCTGACCCACTGACCCAGAGTGAGAAAGGACAGTGTCTGACCCATTGTCCCAGAATGAGAAAGGGCAGTGTCTGGCCCACTGTCCCAGCCAGTCCCAGAGTGCGAAAGGACAGTGTCTGACCCACTGTCTCAGCCAGTCCCAGAGTGTGAAAGGACAATGTCTGACCCACTGTCCCAGAGTGAGAAAGGACAGTGTCTGACCCACTGTCCCAGAGTGAGAAAGGACAGTGTCTGAACCACTGTCCCAGAGTGAGAAAGGATAGTGTCTGACCCACTGTCCCAGAGTGAGAAAGGACAGTGTCTGACAAACTGTCCCACAGTGTGAAAGGCCAGTGTCTGACCCACTGTCCCAGAGTGAGAAAGGACAGTGTCTGCCGAACTGTCCCAGCGTGAGAAAGGACAGTGTCTGACCCACTGTCCCAGAGTGAGAAAGGACAGTGTCTGACCCACTGTCCCAGAGTGCAAAAGGATAGTGTCTGACCCACAGTCCCAGAGTGAGAAAGGGCAGTGTCTGACCCACTGTCCCAGAGTGAGAAAGGACAGTGTCTGAGCCACTGTCCCAGAGTGTGAAAGGACAGTGTCTGACCCACTGTCCCAGTGTGCGAAAGGACAGTGTCTGACCACTGTCCCAGAGTGAGAAAGGACAGTGTCTGACCCACTGTCCCAGAGTGTGAAAGGACAGCATCTGACCCACTGTCCCAGAGTGAGAAAGGAAAGTGTCTGACCCACTGTCCCAGAGTGAGAAAGGAGTGTCTGACCCACTGTCCCAGAGTGAGAAAGGACAGTGTCTGACCCACTGTCCCAGAGTGAGAAAGCACAGTTTCTGACCCACTGTCCCAGAGTGTGAAAGGACAGTGTCTGACCCACTGTCCCAGAGTGAGAAAGGACAGTGTCTAACCCACTGTCCCAGAGTGTGAAAGGACAATGTCTCAGCCACTGTCCCAGAGTGAGAAAGGACAGTGTCTGACCCACTGTCCCAGAGTGAGAAAGGACAGTGCCTGACCCACTGTCCCAGAGTGAGAAAGGACTGTGTCTGACCCACTGTCCTAGGGTGAGAAAGGGCAGTGTCTGACCCACTGTCCCAGAGTGTGAAAGGACAATGTCTGACCCACTGTCCCAGAGTGTGAAAGGACAGCATCTGACCCACTGTCCCAGAGTGAGAAAGGACAGCGTCTGATCCACTGTCCGAGAGTGAGAAAGGACAGTGTCTGGCCCACTGTCCCAGAGTGAGAAAGGACAGCGTCTGACCCACTGTCCCAGAGTGAGAAAGGAAAGTGTCTGACCCACTGTTCCAGAGTGTGAAAGGACAGTGTCTGACCCTCTGTTCCAGAGTGAGAAAGGAGAGTGTCTGACCCACTGTCCCAGAGTGTGAAAGGACAGTGTCTGACCCACTGTCCCAGAGTGAGACCAAATTGTCCCAGAGTGAGAAAGGACAGTGCCTGACCCACTGACCCAGAGTGAGAAAGGACAGTGTCTGACCCACTGACCCTGAGTGAGAAAGGACAGTGTCTGACCCACTGTCCCAGAAAGAGAAAGGGCAGTGACTGGCCCACTGTCCCAGCCAGTCCCAGAGTGTGAAAGGACAGTGTCTGACCCACTGTCTCAGCCAGTCCCAGAGTGTGAAAGGACAATGTCTGACCCACTGTCCCAGAGTGAGAAAGGACAGTGTCTGACCCACTGTCCCAGAGTGAGAAAGGACAGTGTCTGACCCACTGTCCCAGAGTGAGAAAGGACAGTGTCTGACCCACTGTCCCAGAGTGTGAAAGGACAGTGTCTGACCCACTGTCCCAGAGTGTGAAAGGACAGTATCTGACCCATTGTCCCAGAGTGTGAAAGGACAGTGTCTGACCCACTGTCCCAGAGTGTGAAAGGACAGTGTCTGACCTACTGTCCCAGCGTGTGACAGGACAGTGTCTGACCCACTGTCACAGAGTGTGAAACGACAGTGTCTCACCCACTGTCCCAGTGTGCGAAAGGACAGTGTCTGACCCTCTGTCCCAAAGTGAGAAAGGACAGTGTCTGACCCACTGTCCCAGAGTGTGAAAGGACAGCATCTGACCCACTGTCCCAGAGTGAGAAAGGAAAGCGTCTGACCCACTGTCCCAGAGTGAGAAAGGAGTGTCTGACCCACTGTCCCAGAGTGAGAAAGGACAGTGTCTGACGCACTGTCCCAGAGTGAGAAAGCACAGTTTCTGACCCACTGTCCCAGAGTGTGAAAGGACAGTGTCTGACCCACTGTCCCAGAGTGAGAAAGGACAGTGTCTAACCCACTGTCCCAGAGTGTGAAAGGACAGTGTCTGACCCACTGTCCCAGAGTGTGAAAGGACAGTGTCTGACCCACTGTCCCAGAGTGTGAAAGGACAGTGTCTGACCCACTGTCCCAGAGTGAGAAAGGACAGTGTCTAACCCACTGTCCCAGAGTGTGAAAGGACAGTGTCTGACCCACTGTCCCAGAGTGTGAAAGGACAGTGTCTGACCCACTGTCCCAGAGTGTGAAAGGACAGTGTCTGACCCACTGACCCAGAGTGAGAAAGGACAGTGTCTGATCCACTGTCCCAGAGCGAGAAAGGACAGTGTGTGACCCACTGTCCCAGAGTGAGAAAGCACAGTTTCTGACCCACTGTCCCAGAGTGTGAAAGGACAGTGTCTGACCCACTGTCCCAGAGTGAGAAAGGACAGTGTCTAACCCACTGTCCCAGAGTGTGAAAGGACAGTGTCTGAGCCACTGTCCCAGAGTGAGAAAGGACAGTGTCTGACCCACTGTCCCAGAGTGAGAAAGGACAGTGCCTGACCCACTGTCCCAGGGTGAGAAAGGACAGTGTCTGGCCCACTGTCCTAGAGTGAGAAAGGACAGTGTCTGACCCACTGTCCCAAAGTGTGAAAGGACAATGTCTGACCCACTGTCCCAGAGTGTGAAAGGACAGTGTCTGACCCACTGTCCCAGAGTGAGATAGGAAAGCGCCTGACCCACTGTCCCAGAGTGAGAAAGGAGTGTCTGGCCCACTGTCCCAGAGTGAGAAAGGACAGTGTCTGACCCACTGACAGAGAGTGAGAAAGGACAGTGTCTGACCCACTGTCCCAGAATGAGAAAGGGCAGTGTCTGACCCACTGTCCCAGCCAATCCCATATTGTGAAAGGACAGTGTCTGACCCACTGTCCCAGCCAGTCCCAGAGTGTGAAAGGACAGTGTCTGATCAACTGTCCCAAAGTGAGAAAGGACAGTGTCTGACCCACTGTCCCAGAGTGAGAAAGGACAGTGTCTGACAAACTGTCCCAGAGTGTGAAAGGATAGTGTCTGACCCACTGTCCCACCCAGTCCCAGAGTGTGAAAGGACAGTGTTTGACCCACTGTTCCAGCCAGTCCCAGAGTGTGAAAGGACACTCTCTGACCCACTGTCCCAGAGTGAGAAAGGACAGTGTCTGACCCACTGTCCCAGAGTGTGAAATGACAGTGTCTGACCCACTGTCCCATAGTGTGAAAGGACAGTGTCTGACCTACTGTCCCAGAGTGTGAAAGGACAGTGTCTGACCCACTGTCCCAGAGTGTGAAATGACAGTGTCTGACCCACTGTCCCAGTGTGTGAAAGGACAGTGTCTGACCCACTGTCCCAGAGTGAGAAAGTACAGTGTCTGACCCACTGTCCCAGAGTGCGAAAGGACAGCATCTGACCCACTGTCCCAGAGTGAGAAAAGACAGTGTCTGAGCCACTGTCCCAGAGTGTGGAAGGACAGTGTCTGACCCACTGTCCCAGAGTGTGAAAGGACAGTATCTGACCCATTGTCCCAGAGTGTGAAAGGACAGTGTCTGACCCACTGTCCCAGAGTGTGAAAGGACAGTGTCTGACCCACTGCCGCAGAGTGTGACAGGACAGTGTCTGACCCACTGTCCCAGAGTGTGAAAGGACAGTGTCTGACCCACTGCCGCAGAGTGTGAAACGACAGTGTCTCACCCACTGTCCCAATGTGCGAAAGGACAGTGTCTGACCCACTGTCCCAGAGTGAGAAAGGACAGTGTCTGACCCACTGTCCCAGAGTGTGAAAGGACAGCATCTGACCCACTGTCCCAGAGTGGGAAAGGAAAGCGTCTGACCCACTGTCCTAGAGTGAGAAAGGAGTGTCTGACCCACTGTCCCAGAGTGAGAAAGGACAGTGTCTGACCCACTGTCCCAGAGTGAGAAAGCACAGTTTCTGACCCACTGCCCCAGATTGTGAAAGGACAGTGTCTGACCCACTGTCCCAGAGTGAGAAAGGACAGTGTCTAACCCACTGTCCCAGAGTGTGAAAGGACAGTGTCTGACCCACTGTCCCAGAGTGTGAAAGGACAGTGTCTGACCCACTGTCCCAGAGTGTGAAAGGACAGTGTCTGACCCAGTGTCCCAGAGTGTGAAAGGACAGTGTCTGACCCACTGACCCAGAGTGAGAAAGGACAGTGTCTGACCCACTGTCCCAGTGTGAGAAAGGACAGTGTGTGACCCACTGTCCCAGAGTGAGAAAGCACAGTTTCTGACCCACTGTCCCAGAGTGTGAAAGGACAGTGTCTGACCCACTGTCCCAGAGTGAGAAAGGACAGTGTCTAACCCACTGTCCCAGAGTGTGAAAGGACAGTGTCTGAGCCACTGTCCCAGAGTGACAAAGGACAGTGTCTGACCCACTGTCCCAGAGTGAGAAGGGACAGTGCCTGACCCACTGTCCCAGAGTGAGAAAGGAAAGTGTCTGACCTACTGTCCTAGAGTGAGAAAGGACAGTGTCTGACCCACTGTCCCAGAATGTGAAAGGACAATGTCTGACCCACTGTCCCAGAGTGTGAAAGGACAGCGTCTGACCCACTGTCCCAGAGTGAGAAAGGACAGCGTCTGACCCACTGTCCGAGAGTGAGAAAGGACAGTGTCTGGCCCACTGTCCCAGAGTGAGAAAGGACAGCATCTGACCCACTGTCCCAGAGTGAGAAAGGAAAGTGTCTGACCCACTGTCCCAGAGTGTGAAAGGACAGTGTGTGACGCTCTGTCCCAGAGTGAGAAAGGACAGTGTCTGACCCACTGTCCCAGAGTGTGAAAGGACAGTGTCTGACCCATTGTCCCAGAGTGAGACCCACTGTCCCAGAGTGAGAAAGGACAGTGCCTGACCCACTGACCCAGAGTGAGAAAGGAAAGTGTCTGACCCACTGTCCCAGAGTGAGAAAGGACAGTGTCTGACCCACTGTCCCAGAGTGAGAAAGGACAGTGTCTGACCCACTGTCCCAGAGTGAGAAAGCACAGTTTCTGACCCACTGTCCCAGAGTGAGAAAGGACAGTGTCTAACCCACTGTCCCAGAGTGTGAAAGGACAGTGTCTGACCCACTGTCCCAGAGTGTGAAAGGACAGTGTCTGACCCACTGTCCCAGAGTGTGAAAGGACAGTGTCTGACCCACTGTCCCAGAGTGTGAAAGGACAGTGTCTGACCCACTGACTCAGAGTGAGAAAGGACAGTGTCTGACCCACTGTCCCAGAATGAGAAAGGGCAGTGTCTGACCCACTGTCCCAGCCAATCCCATATTGTGAAAGGACAGTGTCTGACCCACTGTCCCAGCCAGTCCCAGAGTGTGAAAGGACAGTGTCTGATCAACTGTCCCAAAGTGCGAAAGGACAGTGTCTGACCCACTGTCCCAGAGTGAGAAAGGACAGTGTCTGACAAACTGTCCCAGAGTGTGAAAGGACAGTGTCTGACCCACTGTCCCACCCAGTCCCAGAGTGAGAAAGGACAGTGTCTGACCCACTGTCCCAGAGTGAGAAAGCACAGTTTCTGACCCACTGCCCCAGATTGTGAAAGGACAGTGTCTGACCCACTGTCCCAGAGTGAGAAAGGACAGTGTCTAACCCACTGTCCCAGAGTGTGAAAGGACAGTGTCTGACCCACTGTCCCAGAGTGTGAAAGGACAGTGTCTGACCCACTGTCCCAGAGTGTGAAAGGACAGTGTCTGACCCAGTGTCCCAGAGTGTGAAAGGACAGTGTCTGACCCACTGACCCAGAGTGAGAAAGGACAGTGTCTGACCCACTGTCCCAGTGTGAGAAAGGACAGTGTGTGACCCACTGTCCCAGAGTGAGAAAGCACAGTTTCTGACCCACTGTCCCAGAGTGTGAAAGGACAGTGTCTGACCCACTGTCCCAGAGTGAGAAAGGACAGTGTCTAACCCACTGTCCCAGAGTGTGAAAGGACAGTGTCTGAGCCACTGTCCCAGAGTGACAAAGGACAGTGTCTGACCCACTGTCCCAGAGTGAGAAGGGACAGTGCCTGACCCACTGTCCCAGAGTGAGAAAGGAAAGTGTCTGACCTACTGTCCTAGAGTGAGAAAGGACAGTGTCTGACCCACTGTCCCAGAATGTGAAAGGACAATGTCTGACCCACTGTCCCAGAGTGTGAAAGGACAGCGTCTGACCCACTGTCCCAGAGTGAGAAAGGACAGCGTCTGACCCACTGTCCGAGAGTGAGAAAGGACAGTGTCTGGCCCACTGTCCCAGAGTGAGAAAGGACAGCATCTGACCCACTGTCCCAGAGTGAGAAAGGAAAGTGTCTGACCCACTGTCCCAGAGTGTGAAAGGACAGTGTGTGACGCTCTGTCCCAGAGTGAGAAAGGACAGTGTCTGACCCACTGTCCCAGAGTGTGAAAGGACAGTGTCTGACCCATTGTCCCAGAGTGAGACCCACTGTCCCAGAGTGAGAAAGGACAGTGCCTGACCCACTGACCCAGAGTGAGAAAGGAAAGTGTCTGACCCACTGTCCCAGAGTGAGAAAGGACAGTGTCTGACCCACTGTCCCAGAGTGAGAAAGGACAGTGTCTGACCCACTGTCCCAGAGTGAGAAAGCACAGTTTCTGACCCACTGTCCCAGAGTGAGAAAGGACAGTGTCTAACCCACTGTCCCAGAGTGTGAAAGGACAGTGTCTGACCCACTGTCCCAGAGTGTGAAAGGACAGTGTCTGACCCACTGTCCCAGAGTGTGAAAGGACAGTGTCTGACCCACTGTCCCAGAGTGTGAAAGGACAGTGTCTGACCCACTGACTCAGAGTGAGAAAGGACAGTGTCTGACCCACTGTCCCAGAATGAGAAAGGGCAGTGTCTGACCCACTGTCCCAGCCAATCCCATATTGTGAAAGGACAGTGTCTGACCCACTGTCCCAGCCAGTCCCAGAGTGTGAAAGGACAGTGTCTGATCAACTGTCCCAAAGTGCGAAAGGACAGTGTCTGACCCACTGTCCCAGAGTGAGAAAGGACAGTGTCTGACAAACTGTCCCAGAGTGTGAAAGGACAGTGTCTGACCCACTGTCCCACCCAGTCCCAGAGTGTGAATGGACAGTGTCTGACCCACTGTTCCAGCCAGTCCCAGAGTGTGAAAGGACACTGTCTGACCCACTGTCCCAGAGTGAGAAAGGACAGTGTCTGACCCACTGTCCCAGAGTGTGAAATGACAGTGTCTGACCCACTGTCCCAGAGTGTGAAGGACAGTATCTGACCCACTGTCCCAGAGTGTGAAAGGACAGTGTCTGACCCACTGTCCCCGAGTGTGAAAGGACAGTGTCTGGCCCACTGTCCCATAGTGTGAAAGGACAGTGTCTGACCTACTGTCCCAGAGTGTGAAAGGACAGTGTCTGACCCACTGTCCCAGAGTGTGAAACGAGAGTGTCTGACCCACTGTCCCAGTGTGTGAAAGGACAGTGTCTGACCCACTGTCCCAGAGTGAGAAAGTACAGTGTCTGACCCACTGTCCCAGAGTGTGAAAGGACAGCATCTGACCCACTGTCCCAGAGTGAGAAAGGACAGTGTCTGACCCACTGTCCCAGAGTGAGAAAGGACAGTGTCTGAGCCACTGTCCCAGAGTGTGAAAGGACAGTGTCTGACCCACTGTCCCAGAGTGTGAAAGGACAGTATCTGACCCATTGTCCCAGAGTGTGAAAGGACAGTGTCTGACCCACTGTCCCAGAGTGTGAAAGGACAGTGTCTGACCCACTGTCGCAGAGTGTGACAGGACAGTGTCTGACCCACTGTCCCAGAGTGTGAAAGGACAGTGTCTGACCCACTGTCCCAGAGTGTGAAACGACAGTGTCTGACCCACTGTCCCAGTTTGCGAAACGACAGTGTCTGACCCACTGTCCCAGAGTGAGAAAGGACAGTGTCTGACCCACTGTCCCAGAGTGTGAAAGGACAGCACCTGACCCACTGTCCCAGAGTGGGAAAGGAAAGCCTCTGACCCACTGTCCCAGAGTGTGAAAGGAGTGTCTGACCCACTGTCCCAGAGTGAGAAAGGACAGTGTCTGACCCACTGTCCCAGAGTGAGAAAGTACAGTTTCTGACCCACTGTCCCAGATTGTGAAAGGACAGTGTCTGACCCACTGTCCCAGAGTGAGAAAGGACAGTGTCTAACCCACTGTCCCAGAGTGTGAAAGGACAGTGTCTGACCCACTGTCCCAGAGTGTGAAAGGACAGTGTCTGACCCACTGTCCCAGAGTGTGAAAGGACAGTGTCTGACCCACTGTCCCAGAGTGTGAAAGGACAGTGTCTGACCCAGTGTCCCAGAGTGTGAAAGGACAGTGCCTGACCCACTGACCCAGAGTGAGAAAGGACAGTGTCTGACCCACTGTCCCAGAGTGAGAAAGGACAGTGTGTGACCCACTGTCCCAGAGTGAGAAAGCACAGTTTCTGACCCACTGTCCCAGAGTGTGAAAGGACAGTGTCTGACCCACTGTCCCAGAGTGAGAAAGGACAGTGTCTAACCCACTGTCCCAGAGTGAGAAAGGACAGTGTCTGAGCCACTGTCCCAGAGTGACAAAGGACAGTGTCTGACCCACTGTCCCAGAGTGAGAAGGGACAGTGCCTGACCCACTGTCCCAGAGTGAGAAAGGACAGTGTCTGACCCACAGTCCTAGAGTGAGAAAGGACAGTGTCTGACCCACTGTCCCAGAGTGTGAAAGGACAATGTCTGACCCACTGTCCCAGAGTGTGAAAGGACAGCATCTGACCCACTGTCCCAGAGTGAGAAAGGACAGCGTTTGACCCACTGTCCGAGAGTGAGAAAGGACAGTGTCTGGCCCACTGTCCCAGAGTGAGAAAGGACAGCATCTGACCCACTGTCCCAGAGTGAGAAAGGAAAGTGTCTAACCCACTGTCCCAGAGTGTGAAAGGACAGTGTCTGACCCTCTGTCCCAGAGTGTGAAAGGACAGTGTCTGACCCACTGTCCCAGAGTGTGAAAGGACAGTGTCTGACCCACTGTCCCAGAGTGAGACCCACTGTCCCAGAGTGAGAAAGGACAGTGCCTGACCCACTGACCCAGAGTGAGAAAGGACAGTGTCTGACCCACTGACCTAGAGTGAGAAAGGACAGTGTCTGACCCACTGTCCCAGGATGAGAAAGGGCAGTGTCTGGCCCACTGTCCCAGCCAGTCCCAGAGTGTGAAAGGACAGTGTCTGACCCACTGTCCCAGAGTGTGAAAGGACAGTGTCTGACCGACTGTGCCAGAGTGTGACAGGACAGTATCTGACCCACTGTCCCAGAGTGTGAAAGGACAGTGTCTGACCCACTGTCCCAGAGTGTGAAACGACAGTGTCTCACCCACTGTCCCAGTGTGCGAAAGGACAGTGTATGACCCACTGTCCCAGAGTGAGAAAGGACAGTGTCTGACCCACTGTCCCAGAGTGTGAAAGGACAGCATCTGACCCACAGTCCCAGAGTGAGAAAGGAAAGCGTCTGACCCACTGTCCCAGAGTGAGAAAGGAATGTCTGACCCACTGTCCCAGAGTGAGAAAGGACAGTGTCTGACCCACTGTCCCAGAGAGAGAAAGCACAGTTTCTGACCCACTGTCCCAGAGTGTGAAAGGACAGTGTCTGACCCACTGTCCCAGAGTGAGAAAGGACAGTGTCTAACCCACTGTCCCAGAGTGTGAAAGGACAGTGTCTGACCCACTGTCCCAGAGAGTGAAAGGACAGTGTCTGACCCACTGTCCCAGAGTGTGAAAGGACAGTGTCCGACCCACTGTCCCAGAGAGTGAAAGGACAGTGTCTGACCCACTGATCCAGAGTGAGAAAGGACAGTGTCTGACCCACTGTCCCAGCCATTCCCATATTGTGAAAGAACAGTGTCTGACCCACTGTCACAGCCAGTCCCAGAGTGTGAAAGGACGGTGTCTGACCCACTGTTCCACCCAGTCCCAGAGTGTGAAAGGACAGCACCTGACCCACTGTCCCAGAGTGAGAAAGGACAGTGTCTGACGAACTGTCCCAGAGTGAGAAAGGACCGTGTCTGACCCACTGTCCCAGAGTGAGAAAGGACAGTGTCTGACCCACTGTCCCAGAGTGAGAAAGGACAGTGTCTGACAAACTGTCCCAGAGTGTGAAAGGACAGTGTCTGACCCACTGTCCCAGAGTCAGAAACGACAGTGTCTGACCCACTGTCCCAGAGTGAGAAAGGACAGTGTCTGACACACTGTCCCAGAGTGTGAAAGGACAGTGTCTGACCCACTGTCCCACCCAGTCCCAGAGTGTGAAAGGACAGTGTCTGACCCACTGTCCCAGAGTGTGAAAGGACAGTGTCTGACCCACTGTCCCAGAGTGAGGCCCACTGTCCCAGAGTGAGAAAGGACAGTGTCTGACACTGTCCCAGAGTGAGAAATGACAGTGTCTGACCCACTGTCCCAGCCAGTCCCAGAGTTTGAAAGGACAGTGTCTGACCCACTGTCCCAGAGTGAGAAAGGAAAGCGTCTGACCCACTGCCCCAGAGTGGGAAAGCACAGTTACTGACTAACTGTCCCAGAGTGTGAAAAGACTGTGACTGACCCATTGTCCCAGAGTGAGAAAGGACAGCGTCTGACCCACAGTCGCAGAGTGTGAAAGGACAGTGTCTGACCCTCTGTCCCAGAGTGAGAAAGGACAGTGACTGACTAACTGTCCCAGAGTGTGAAAGAACAGTGTCTGACCCACTGTCCCAGAGTGAGAAAGGACAGTGTCTGACGAATTGTCCCAGAGTGTGAAAGGACAGTGTCTGACCCACTGTACCAGAGTGAGAAAGGACAGTGCCTGACCCACTGTCCCAGAGTGAGAAAGGACAGTGTCTGACGAACTGTCCCAGAGTGTGAAAGGACAGTGTCTGGCCCACTGTCCCAGAGTGAGAAAGGACAGTGTCTGACCCACTGTCCCAGAGTGTGAAAGGACTGTGTCTGACCCACTGTCCCAGAGTGAGAAAGGACAGTGTCTGACGTACTGTCCCAGAGTGAGAAAGGACAGTGTCTGAACCACTGTACCAGAGTGAGAAAGGACAGTGTCTGACGCAATGTCCCAGAGTGAGAAAGGACAGTGTCTGACCCACTGTCCCAGAGTGTGAAAGGACAGTGTCTGAGCCACTGTCCCAGGGTGTGAAAGGACAGTGACTGACCCACTGTCCCAGTGTGTGAAAGGACAGTGTCTGACCCACTGTCCCAGAGTGTGAAAGGACAGTGTCTGTCCCACTGTCCCAGAGTGAGAAAGGACAGTGTCTGACCCACTGTCACAGGGTGTGAAAGGACAGTGTCTGACCCACTGTCCCAGAGTGTGAAAGGGCAGTGTCTTACCCACTGTCCCAGAGTGTGAAAGGTTCGTGTCTGTCCCACATTCCCAGCCAGTCCCAGAGTGAGAAAGGACAGTGTCTGACCCACTGTCCCAGAGTGTGAAAGGACAGTGTCTGAGCCACTGACCCAGAGTGTGAAAGGACAGTGTCTGACCCACTGTCCCAGAGTGTGAAAGGACAGTGTCTGACCCACTGTCCCAGAGTGAGAAAGGACAGTGTCTGACCCACAGTCCCAGATTGTGAAAGGACAGTGTCTGACCCACTGTCCCAGAGTGTGAAAGGACAGTGTCTGACCCACTGTCGCAGAGTGAGAAAGGACAGTGTCTGACCCACTGTCCCAGATTGTGAAAGGACAGTGTCTGACCCACTGTCCCAGAGTGAGAAAGGACAGTGTCTAACCCACTGTCCCAGAGTGTGAAAGGACAGTGTCTGACCCACTGTCCCAGAGTGTGAAAGGACAGTGTCTGACCCACTGTCCCAGAGTGTGAAAGGACAGTGTCTGACCCACTGTCCCAGAGTGTGAAAGGACAGTGTCTGACCCAGTGTCCCAGAGTGTGAAAGGACAGTGTCTGACCCACTGACCCAGAGTGAGAAAGGACAGTGTCTGACCCACTGTCCCAGAGTGAGAAAGGACAGTGTGTGACCCACTGTCCCAGAGTGAGAAAGCACAGTTTCTGACCCACTGTCCCAGAGTGTGAAAGGACAGTGTCTGACCCACTGTCCCAGAGTGAGAAAGGACAGTGTCTAACCCACTGTCCCAGAGTGAGAAAGGACAGTGTCTGAGCCACTGTCCCAGAGAGACAAAGGACAGTGTCTGACCCACTGTCCCAGAGTGAGAAGGGACAGTGCCTGACCCACTGTCCCAGAGTGTGAAAGGACAGTGTCTGACCCTCTGTCCCAGAGTGAGAAAGGAAAGTGTCTGACCCACTGTCCCAGAGTGTGAAAGGACAGTGTCTGACCCACTGTCCCAGAGTGAGACCCACTGTCCCAGAGTGAGAAAGGACAGTGGCTGACCCACTGACATAGAGTGTGAAAGGACAGTGTCTGACCCACTGACCCAGAGTGAGAAAGGACAGTGTCTGACCCACTGTCCCAGGATGAGAAAGGGCAGTGTCTGGCCCACTGTCCCAGCCAGTCCCAGAGTGTGAAAGGACAGTGTCTGACCCACTGTCTCAGCCAGTCCCAGAGTGTGAAAGGACAATGTCTGACCCAATGTCCCAGAGTGAGAAAGGACAGTGTCTGACCCACTGTCCCAGAGTGAGAAAGGACAGTGTCTGACCCACTGTCCCACAGTGAGAAAGGATACTATCTGACCCACTGTCCCAGAGTGTGAAAGGACAGTGTCTGACCCACAGTCCCAGAGTGAGAAAGGACAGTGTCTGACCCACTGTCCCAGAGTGAGAAAGGACAGTGTCTGAGCCACTGTCCCAGAGTGTGAAAGGACAGTGTCTGACCCACTGTCCCAGAGTGTGAAAGGACAGTATCTGACCCATTGTCCCAGAGTGTGAAAGGACAGTGTCTGACCCACTGTCCCAGAGTGTGAAAGGACAGTGTCTGACCGACTGTGCCAGAGTGTGACAGGACAGTGTCTGACCCACTGTCCCAGAGTGTGAAAGGACAGTGTCTGACCCACTGTCCCAGAGTGAGACCCACTGTCCCAGAGTGAGAAAGGACAGTGCCTGACCCACTGACATAGAGTGTGAAAGGACAGTGTCTGACCCACTGTCCCAGCCATTCCCATATTGTGAAAGAACAGTGTCTGACCCACTGTCACAGCCAGTCCCAGAGTGTGAAAGGACAGTACCTGACCCACTGTCCCAGAGTGAGAAAGGACAGTGTCTGACGAACTGTCCCAGAGTGAGAAAGGACAGTGTCTGACCCACTGTCCCAGAGTGAGAAAGGACAGTGTCTGACCCACTGTCCCAGAGTGTGAAACGACAGTGTCTCACCCACTGTCCCAGTGTGCGAAAGGACAGTGTATGACCCACTGTCCCAGAGTGAGAAAGGACAGTGTCTGACCCACTGTCCCAGAGTGTGAAAGGACAGCATCTGACCCACTGTCCCAGAGTGAGAAAGGAAAGCGTCTGACCCACTGTCCCAGAGTGAGAAAGGAATGTCTGACCCACTGTCCCAGAGTGAGAAAGGACAGTGTCTGCCCCACTGTCCCAGAGTGAGAAAGCACAGTTTCTGACCCACTGTCCCAGAGTGTGAAAGGACAGTGTCTGACCCACTGTCCCAGAGTGAGAAAGGACAGTGTCTAACCCACTGTCCCAGAGTGTGAAAGGACAGTGTCTGACCCACTGTCCCAGAGTGTGAAAGGACAGTGTCTGACCCACTGTCCCAGAGTGTGAAAGGACAGTGTCTGACCCACTGTCCCAGAGTGTGAAAGGACAGTGTCTGACCCACTGACCCAGAGTGAGAAAGGACAGTGTCTGACCCACTGTCCCAGCCATTCCCATATTGTGAAAGAACAGTGTCTGACCCACTGTCACAGCCAGTCCCAGAGTGTGAAAGGACAGTACCTGACCCACTGTCCCAGAGTGTGAAAGGACAGTGTCTGACCCACTGTCCCAGAGTGAGAAAGGAAAGCGTCTGACCCACTGCCCCAGAGTGGGAAAGCACAGTTACTGACTAACTGTCCCAGAGTGTGAAAAGACTGTGACTGACCCATTGTCCCAGAGTGAGAAAGGACAGTGTCTGACCCACAGTCGCAGAGTGTGAAAGGACAGTGTCTGACCCTCTGTCCCAGAGTGAGAAAGGACAGTGACTGACTAACTGTCCCAGAGTGTGAAAGAACAGTGTCTGACCCACTGTCCCAGAGTGAGAAAGGACAGTGTCTGACGAATTGTCCCAGAGTGTGAAAGGACAGTGTCTGACCCACTGTACCAGAGTGAGAAAGGACAGTGCCTGACCCACTGTCCCAGAGTGAGAAAGGACAGTGTCTGATGAACTGTCCCAGAGTGTGAAAGGACAGTGTCTGGCCCACTGTCCCAGAGTGAGAAAGGACAGTGTCTGACCCACTGTCCCAGAGTGTGAAAGGACTGTGTCTGACCCACTGTCCCAGAGTGAGAAAGGACAGTGTCTGACGTACTGTCCCAGAGTGAGAAAGGACAGTGTCTGACCCACTGTACCAGAGTGAGAAAGGACAGTGTCTGACGCACTGTCCCAGAGTGAGAAAGGACAGTGTCTGACCCACTGTCCCAGAGTGTGAAAGGACAGTGTCTGAGCCACTGTCCCAGGGTGTGAAAGGACAGTGACTGACCCACTGTCCCAGTGTGTGAAAGGACAGTGTCTGACCCACTGTCCCAGAGTGTGAAAGGAAAGTGTCTGACCCACTGTCCCAGAGTGTGAAAGGACAGTGTCTGTCCCACTGTCCCAGAGTGAGAAAGGACAGTGTCTGACCCACTGTCACAGGGTGTGAAAGGACTGTGTCTGACCCACTGTCCCAGAGTGTGAAAGGGCAGTGTCTGACCCACTGTCCCAGAGTGTGAAAGGTTAGTGTCTGTCCCACTTTCCCAGCCAGTCCCAGAGTGAGAAAGGACAGTGTCTGACCCACTGTCCCAGAGTGTGAAAGGATAGTGTCTGAGCCACTGACCCAGAGTGTGAAAGGACAGTGTCTGACCCACTGTCCCAGAGTGTGAAAGGACAGTGTCTGACCCACTGTCCCAGAGTGAGAAAGGACAGTGTCTGACCCACAGTCCCAGATTGTGAAAGGACAGTGTCTGACCCACTGTCTCAGAGTGTGAAAGGACAGTGTCTGACCCACTGTCCCAGAGTGTGAAAGGACAGTGTCTGACCCACTGTCGCAGAGTGAGAAAGGACAGTGTCTGACCCACTGTCCCAGATTGTGAAAGGACAGTGTCTGACCCACTGTCCCAGAGTGAGAAAGGACAGTGTCTGACAAACGGTCCCAGAGTGTGAAAGGACAGTGTCTGACCCACTGTCCCAGAGTCAGAAACGACAGTGTCTGACCCACTGTCCCAGAGTGAGAAAGGACAGTGTCTGACACACTGTCCCAGAGTGTGAAAGGACAGTGTCTGACCCACTGTCCCACCCAGTCCCAGAGTGTGAAAGGACAGTGTCTGACCCACTTTCCCAGAGTGTGAAAGGACAGTGTCTGACCCACTGTCCCAGAGTGAGGCCCACTGTCCCAGAGTGAGAAAGGACAGAGTCTGACACTGTCCCAGAGTGAGAAATGACAGTGTCTGACCCACTGTCCCAGCCAGTCCCAGAGTTTGAAAGGACAGTGTCTGACCCACTGTCCCAGAGTGAGAAAGGAAAGCGTCTGACCCACTGCCCCAGAGTGGGAAAGCACAGTTACTGACTAACTGTCCCAGAGTGTGAAAAGACTGTGACTGACCCATTGTCCCAGAGTGAGAAAGGACAGTGTCTGACCCACAGTCGCAGAGTGTGAAAGGACAGTGTCTGACCCTCTGTCCCAGAGTGAGAAAGGACAGTGACTGACTAACTGTCCCAGAGTGTGAAAGAACAGTGTCTGACCCACTGTCCCAGAGTGAGAAAGGACAGTGTCTGACGAATTGTCCCAGAGTGTGAAAGGACAGTGTCTGACCCACTGTACCAGAGTGAGAAAGGACAGTGCCTGACCCACTGTCCCAGAGTGAGAAAGGACAGTGTCTGATGAACTGTCCCAGAGTGTGAAAGGACAGTGTCTGGCCCACTGTCCCAGAGTGAGAAAGGACAGTGTCTGACCCACTGTCCCAGAGTGTGAAAGGACTGTGTCTGACCCACTGTCCCAGAGTGAGAAAGGACAGTGTCTGACGTACTGTCCCAGAGTGAGAAAGGACAGTGTCTGACCCACTGTACCAGAGTGAGAAAGGACAGTGTCTGACGCACTGTCCCAGAGTGAGAAAGGACAGTGTCTGACCCACTGTCCCAGAGTGTGAAAGGACAGTGTCTGAGCCACTGTCCCAGGGTGTGAAAGGACAGTGACTGACCCACTGTCCCAGTGTGTGAAAGGACAGTGTCTGACCCACTGTCCCAGAGTGTGAAAGGAAAGTGTCTGACCCACTGTCCCAGAGTGTGAAAGGACAGTGTCTGTCCCACTGTCCCAGAGTGAGAAAGGACAGTGTCTGACCCACTGTCACAGGGTGTGAAAGGACTGTGTCTGACCCACTGTCCCAGAGTGTGAAAGGGCAGTGTCTGACCCACTGTCCCAGAGTGTGAAAGGTTAGTGTCTGTCCCACTTTCCCAGCCAGTGCCAGAGTGAGAAAGGACAGTGTCTGACCCACTGTCCCAGAGTGTGAAAGGACAGTGTCTGAGCCACTGACCCAGAGTGTGAAAGGACAGTGTCTGACCCACTGTCCCAGAGTGTGAAAGGACAGTGTCTGACCCACTGTCCCAGAGTGAGAAAGGACAGTGTCTGACCCACAGTCCCAGATTGTGAAAGGACAGTGTCTGACCCACTGTCTCAGAGTGTGAAAGGACAGTGTCTGACCCACTGTCCCAGAGTGTGAAAGGACAGTGTCTGACCCACTGTCGCAGAGTGAGAAAGGACAGTGTCTGACCCACTGTCCCAGATTGTGAAAGGACAGTGTCTGACCCACTGTCCCAGAGTGAGAAAGGACAGTGTCTAACCCACTGTCCCAGAGTGTGAAAGGACAGTGTCTGACCCACTGTCCCAGAGTGTGAAAGGACAGTGTCTGACCCACTGTCCCAGAGTGTGAAAGGACAGTGTCTGACCCACTGTCCCAGAGTTTGAAAGGACAGTGTCTGACCCAGTGTCCCAGAGTGTGAAAGGACAGTGTCTGACCCACTGACCCAGAGTGAGAAAGGACAGTGTCTGACCCACTGTCCCAGAGTGAGAAAGGACAGTGTGTGACCCACTGTCCCAGAGTGAGAAAGCACAGTTTCTGACCCACTGTCCCAGAGTGTGAAAGGACAGTGTCTGACCCACTGTCCCAGAGTGAGAAAGGACAGTGTCTAACCCACTGTCCCAGAGTGAGAAAGGACAGTGTCTGAGCCACTGTCCCAGAGAGACAAAGGACAGTGTCTGACCCACTGTCCCAGAGTGAGAAGGGACAGTGCCTGACCCACTGTCCCAGAGTGTGAAAGGACAGTGTCTGACCCTCTGTCCCAGAGTGAGAAAGGAAAGTGTCTGACCCACTGTCCCAGAGTGTGAAAGGACAGTGTCTGACCCACTGTCCCAGAGTGAGACCCACTGTCCCAGAGTGAGAAAGGACAGTGCCTGACCCACTGACATAGAGTGTGAAAGGACAGTGTCTGACCCACTGACCCAGAGTGAGAAAGGACAGTGTCTGACCCACTGTCCCAGGATGAGAAAGGGCAGTGTCTGGCCCACTGTCCCAGCCAGTCCCAGAGTGTGAAAGGACAGTGTCTGACCCACTGTCTCAGCCAGTCCCAGAGTGTGAAAGGACAATGTCTGACCCAATGTCCCAGAGTGAGAAAGGACAGTGTCTGACCCACTGTCCCAGAGTGAGAAAGGACAGTGTCTGACCCATTGTCCCACAGTGAGAAAGGATACTATCTGACCCACTGTCCCAGAGTGTGAAAGGACAGTGTCTGACCCACAGTCCCAGAGTGAGAAAGGACAGTGTCTGACCCACTGTCCCAGAGTGAGAAAGGACAGTGTCTGAGCCACTGTCCCAGAGTGTGAAAGGACAGTGTCTGACCCACTGTCCCAGAGTGTGAAAGGACAGTATCTGACCCATTGTCCCAGAGTGTGAAAGGACAGTGTCTGACCCACTGTCCCAGAGTGTGAAAGGACAGTGTCTGACCGACTGTGCCAGAGTGTGACAGGACAGTGTCTGACCCACTGTCCCAGAGTGTGAAAGGACAGTGTCTGACCCACTGTCCCAGAGTGAGACCCACTGTCCCAGAGTGAGAAAGGACAGTGCCTGACCCACTGACATAGAGTGTGAAAGGACAGTGTCTGACCCACTGTCCCAGCCATTCCCATATTGTGAAAGAACAGTGTCTGACCCACTGTCACAGCCAGTCCCAGAGTGTGAAAGGACAGTACCTGACCCACTGTCCCAGAGTGAGAAAGGACAGTGTCTGACGAACTGTCCCAGAGTGAGAAAGGACAGTGTCTGACCCACTGTCCCAGAGTGAGAAAGGACAGTGTCTGACCCACTGTCCCAGAGTGTGAAACGACAGTGTCTCACCCACTGTCCCAGTGTGCGAAAGGACAGTGTATGACCCACTGTCCCAGAGTGAGAAAGGACAGTGTCTGACCCACTGTCCCAGAGTGTGAAAGGACAGCATCTGACCCACTGTCCCAGAGTGAGAAAGGAAAGCGTCTGACCCACTGTCCCAGAGTGAGAAAGGAATGTCTGACCCACTGTCCCAGAGTGAGAAAGGACAGTGTCTGACCCACTGTCCCAGAGTGAGAAAGCACAGTTTCTGACCCACTGTCCCAGAGTGTGAAAGGACAGTGTCTGACCCACTGTCCCAGAGTGAGAAAGGACAGTGTCTAACCCACTGTCCCAGAGTGTGAAAGGACAGTGTCTGACCCACTGTCCCAGAGTGTGAAAGGACAGTGTCTGACCCACTGTCCCAGAGTGTGAAAGGACAGTGTCTGACCCACTGTCCCAGAGTGTGAAAGGGCAGTGTCTGACCCACTGTCCCAGAGTGTGAAAGGTTAGTGTCTGTCCCACTTTCCCAGCCAGTGCCAGAGTGAGAAAGGACAGTGTCTGACCCACTGTCCCAGAGTGTGAAAGGACAGTGTCTGAGCCACTGACCCAGAGTGTGAAAGGACAGTGTCTGACCCACTGTCCCAGAGTGTGAAAGGACAGTGTCTGACCCACTGTCCCAGAGTGAGAAAGGACAGTGTCTGACCCACAGTCCCAGATTGTGAAAGGACAGTGTCTGACCCACTGTCTCAGAGTGTGAAAGGACAGTGTCTGACCCACTGTCCCAGAGTGTGAAAGGACAGTGTCTGACCCACTGTCGCAGAGTGAGAAAGGACAGTGTCTGACCCACTGTCCCAGATTGTGAAAGGACAGTGTCTGACCCACTGTCCCAGAGTGAGAAAGGACAGTGTCTAACCCACTGTCCCAGAGTGTGAAAGGACAGTGTCTGACCCACTGTCCCAGAGTGTGAAAGGACAGTGTCTGACCCACTGTCCCAGAGTGTGAAAGGACAGTGTCTGACCCACTGTCCCAGAGTTTGAAAGGACAGTGTCTGACCCAGTGTCCCAGAGTGTGAAAGGACAGTGTCTGACCCACTGACCCAGAGTGAGAAAGGACAGTGTCTGACCCACTGTCCCAGAGTGAGAAAGGACAGTGTGTGACCCACTGTCCCAGAGTGAGAAAGCACAGTTTCTGACCCACTGTCCCAGAGTGTGAAAGGACAGTGTCTGACCCACTGTCCCAGAGTGAGAAAGGACAGTGTCTGACCCACTGTCCCAGAGTGAGAAAGGACAGTGTCTGAGCCACTGTCCCAGAGAGACAAAGGACAGTGTCTGACCCACTGTCCCAGAGTGAGAAGGGACAGTGCCTGACCCACTGTCCCAGAGTGTGAAAGGACAGTGTCTGACCCTCTGTCCCAGAGTGAGAAAGGAAAGTGTCTGACCCACTGTCCCAGAGTGTGAAAGGACAGTGTCTGACCCACTGTCCCAGAGTGAGACCCACTGTCCCAGAGTGAGAAAGGACAGTGCCTGACCCACTGACATAGAGTGTGAAAGGACAGTGTCTGACCCACTGACCCAGAGTGAGAAAGGACAGTGTCTGACCCACTGTCCCAGGATGAGAAAGGGCAGTGTCTGGCCCACTGTCCCAGCCAGTCCCAGAGTGTGAAAGGACAGTGTCTGACCCACTGTCTCAGCCAGTCCCAGAGTGTGAAAGGACAATGTCTGACCCAATGTCCCAGAGTGAGAAAGGACAGTGTCTGACCCACTGTCCCAGAGTGAGAAAGGACAGTGTCTGACCCACTGTCCCACAGTGAGAAAGGATACTATCTGACCCACTGTCCCAGAGTGTGAAAGGACAGTGTCTGACCCACAGTCCCAGAGTGAGAAAGGACAGTGTCTGACCCACTGTCCCAGAGTGAGAAAGGACAGTGTCTGAGCCACTGTCCCAGAGTGTGAAAGGACAGTGTCTGACCCACTGTCCCAGAGTGTGAAAGGACAGTATCTGACCCATTGTCCCAGAGTGTGAAAGGACAGTGTCTGACCCACTGTCCCAGAGTGTGAAAGGACAGTGTCTGACCGACTGTGCCAGAGTGTGACAGGACAGTGTCTGACCCACTGTCCCAGAGTGTGAAAGGACAGTGTCTGACCCACTGTCCCAGAGTGAGACCCACTGTCCCAGAGTGAGAAAGGACAGTGCCTGACCCACTGACATAGAGTGTGAAAGGACAGTGTCTGACCCACTGTCCCAGCCATTCCCATATTGTGAAAGAACAGTGTCTGACCCACTGTCACAGCCAGTCCCAGAGTGTGAAAGGACAGTACCTGACCCACTGTCCCAGAGTGAGAAAGGACAGTGTCTGACGAACTGTCCCAGAGTGAGAAAGGACAGTGTCTGACCCACTGTCCCAGAGTGAGAAAGGACAGTGTCTGACCCACTGTCCCAGAGTGTGAAACGACAGTGTCTCACCCACTGTCCCAGTGTGCGAAAGGACAGTGTATGACCCACTGTCCCAGAGTGAGAAAGGACAGTGTCTGACCCACTGTCCCAGAGTGTGAAAGGACAGCATCTGACCCACTGTCCCAGAGTGAGAAAGGAAAGCGTCTGACCCACTGTCCCAGAGTGAGAAAGGAATGTCTGACCCACTGTCCCAGAGTGAGAAAGGACAGTGTCTGACCCACTGTCCCAGAGTGAGAAAGCACAGTTTCTGACCCACTGTCCCAGAGTGTGAAAGGACAGTGTCTGACCCACTGTCCCAGAGTGAGAAAGGACAGTGTCTAACCCACTGTCCCAGAGTGTGAAAGGACAGTGTCTGAACCACTGTCCCAGAGTGTGAAAGGACAGTGTCTGACCCACTGTCCCAGAGTGTGAAAGGACAGTGTCTGACCCACTGTCCCAGAGTGTGAAAGGACAGTGTCTGACCCACTGACCCAGAGTGAGAAAGGACAGTGTCTGACCCACTGTCCCAGCCATTCCCATATTGTGAAAGAACAGTGTCTGACCCACTGTCACAGCCAGTCCCAGAGTGTGAAAGGACAGTACCTGACCCACTGTCCCAGAGTGAGAAAGGACAGTGTCTGACGAACTGTCCCAGAGTGAGAAAGGACAGTGTCTGACCCACTGTCCCAGAGTGAGAAAGGACAGTGTCTGACCCACTGTCCCAGAGTGAGAAAGGACAGTGTCTGACAAACGGTCCCAGAGTGTGAAAGGACAGTGTCTGACCCACTGTCCCAGAGTCAGAAACGACAGTGTCTGACCCACTGTCCCAGAGTGAGAAAGGACAGTGTCTGACACACTGTCCCAGAGTGTGAAAGGACAGTGTCTGACCCACTGTCCCACCCAGTCCCAGAGTGTGAAAGGACAGTGTCTGACCCACTGTCCCAGAGTGTGAAAGGACAGTGTCTGACCCACTGTCCCAGAGTGAGGCCCACTGTCCCAGAGTGAGAAAGGACAGAGTCTGACACTGTCCCAGAGTGAGAAATGACAGAGTCTGACCCACTGTCCCAGCCAGTCCCAGAGTTTGAAAGGACAGTGTCTGACCCACTGTCCCAGAGTGAGAAAGGAAAGCGTCTGACCCACTGCCCCAGAGTGGGAAAGCACAGTTACTGACTAACTGTCCCAGAGTGTGAAAAGACTGTGACTGACCCATTGTCCCAGAGTGAGAAAGGACAGTGTCTGACCCACAGTCGCAGAGTGTGAAAGGACAGTGTCTGACCCTCTGTCCCAGAGTGAGAAAGGACAGTGACTGACTAACTGTCCCAGAGTGTGAAAGAACAGTGTCTGACCCACTGTCCCAGAGTGAGAAAGGACAGTGTCTGACGAATTGTCCCAGAGTGTGAAAGGACAGTGTCTGACCCAGTGTACCAGAGAGAGAAAGGACAGTGCCTGACCCACTGTCCCAGAGTGAGAAAGGACAGTGTCTGATGAACTGTCCCAGAGTGTGAAAGGACAGTGTCTGGCCCACTGTCCCAGAGTGAGAAAGGACAGTGTCTGACCCACTGTCCCAGAGTGTGAAAGGACTGTGTCTGACCCACTGTCCCAGAGTGAGAAAGGACAGTGTCTGACGTACTGTCCCAGAGTGAGAAAGGACAGTGTCTGACCCACTGTACCAGAGTGAGAAAGGACAGTGTCTGACGCACTGTCCCAGAGTGAGAAAGGACAGTGTCTGACCCACTGTCCCAGAGTGTGAAAGGACAGTGTCTGAGCCACTGTCCCAGGGTGTGAAAGGACAGTGACTGACCCACTGTCCCAGTGTGTGAAAGGACAGTGTCTGACCCACTGTCCCAGAGTGTGAAAGGAAAGTGTCTGACCCACTGTCCCAGAGTGTGAAAGGACAGTGTCTGTCCCACTGTCCCAGAGTGAGAAAGGACAGTGTCTGACCCACTGTCACAGGGTGTGAAAGGACTGTGTCTGACCCACTGTCCCAGAGTGTGAAAGGGCAGTGTCTGACCCACTGTCCCAGAGTGTGAAAGGTTAGTGTCTGTCCCACTTTCCCAGCCCGTCCGAGAGTGAGAAAGGACAGTGTCTGACCCACTGTCCCAGATTGTGAAAGGACAGAGTCTGAGCCACTGACCCAGAGTGTGAAAGGACAGTGTCTGACCCACTGTCCCAGAGTGTGAAAGGACAGTGTCTGACCCACTGTCCCAGAGTGAGAAAGGACAGTGTCTGACCCACAGTCACAGATTGTGAAAGGACAGTGTCTGACCCACTGTCTCAGAGTGTGAAAGGACAGTGTCTGACCCACTGTCCCAGAGTGTGAAAGGACAGTGTCTGACCCACTGTCGCAGAGTGAGAAAGGACAGTGTCTGACCCACTGTCCCAGAGTGTGAAAGGACAGTGTCTGACCCACTGTCCCAGAGTGTGAAAGGACAGTGGCTGACCCACTGTCCCAGAGTGTGAAAGGTTCGTGTCTGACCCACTTTGCCAGCCAGTCCCAGAGTGAGAAAGGACAGTGTCTGACCCACTGTCCCAGAGTGTGAAAGGATAGTGTCTGAGCCACTGACCCAGAGTGTGAAAGGACAGTGTCTGACCCACTGTCCCAGAGTGTGAAAGGACAGTGTTTGACCCACTGTCCCAGGATGACAAAGGGCAGTGTCTGACCCACTGTCCCAGCCAGTTCCAGATTGTGAAAGGACAGTGTCTGACCCACTGTCCCAGCCAGGCCCAGAATTTGAAAGGACAGTGTCTGACCCACTGTCCCAGAGTGAGAAAGGACAGTGTCTGACCCACTGACCCAGAGTGAGAAAGGACAGTGTCTCACCCACTGTCCCAGAGTGAGAACGGACAGTGTCTGACCCAGTGCCCCAGATTGAGAAAGGACAGTGTCTGACGAACTGTCCCACAGTGTGAAAGGACAGTGTCTGACCCACTGTCCCACCCAGTCCCAGAGTGTGAAAGGACCGTGTCTGACCCACTGTCCCAGAGTGAGAAAAGTCAGTGTCTGACCCACTGTCCCAGAGTGTGAAAGGACAGTGTCTGACCCACTGTCCCAGAGTGTGAAAGGACAGTGTCTGACCCACTGTCCCAGAGTGTGCAAGGACAGTGTCTGACTCACTGTCCCAGAATGAGAAAGGGCAGTGTCTGACCCACTGTCTCAGCCAGTCCCAGATTGTGAAAGGACAGTGTCTGACCCACTGTCCAAGAGTAAGAAAGGACAGTGTCTGACCCACTGTCCCAGAGTGAGAAAGGACAGTGTCTGACGAACTGTCCCAGAGTGTGAAAGGACAGTGTCTGACGAACTGTCCCAGAGTGAGAAAGGACTGTGTCTGACGCACTGTCCCAGAGTGAGAAAGGACAGTGTCTGACGAACTGTCCCAGAGTGTGAAAGGACAGTGTCTGACCCACTGTCCCAGAGTCAGAAACGACAGTGTCTGACCCACTGTCCCAGAGTGAGAAAGGACAGTGTCTGACATATTGTCCCAGAGTGTGAAAGGACAGTGTCTGACCCACTGTCCCAGATTGTGAAAGGACAGTGTCTGACCCACTGTCCAAGAGTAAGAAAGGACAGTGTCTGACCCACTGTCCCAGAGTGAGAAAGGACAGTGTCTGACGAACTGTCCCAGAGTGTGAAAGGACAGTGTCTGACGAACTGTCCCAGAGTGAGAAAGGACTGTGTCTGACGCACTGTCCCAGAGTGAGAAAGGACAGTGTCTGACGAACTGTCCCAGAGTGTGAAAGGACAGTGTCTGACCCACTGTCCCAGAGTCAGAAACGACAGTGTCTGACCCACTGTCCCAGAGTGAGAAAGGACAGTGTCTGACATATTGTCCCAGAGTGTGAAAGGACAGTATCTGACCCACTGTCCCAGAGTGAGAAAGGACAGTGTCTGACCCACTGTCCCAGAGTGAGAAAGGACAGTGTCTGACTCACTGTCCCAGAGTGAGAAAGGACAGTGTCTGACCCACTGACCCAGAGTAAGAAAGGACAGTGTCTGACCCACTGTCCCAGAATGAGAAAGGGCAGTGTCTGACCCACTGTCTCAGCCAGTCCCAGATTGTGGAAGAACAGTGTCTGACCCACTGTTCCACCCAGTCCCAGAGTGTGAAAGGACAGTGTCTGACCCACTGTCCCAGAGTAAGAAAGGACAGTGTCTGACCCACTGTCCCAGAGTGAGAAAGGACAGTGTCTGACGAACTGTCCCAGAGTGTGAAAGGACAGTGTCTGACCCACTGTCCCAGAGTGAGAAAGGACAGTGTCTGACGAACTGTCCCAGAGTGAGAAAGGACTGTGTCTGACGTACTGTCCCAGAGTGAGAAAGGACAGTGTCTGACCCACTGTACCAGAGTGAGAAAGGACAGTGTCTGACGCACTGTCCCAGAGTGAGAAAGGACAGTGTCTGACCCACTGTCCCAGAGTGTGAAAGGACAGTGTCTGAGCCACTGTCCCAGGGTGTGAAAGGACAGTGACTGACCCACTGTCCCAGTGTGTGAAAGGACAGTGTCTGACCCACTGTCCCAGAGTGTGAAAGGAAAGTGTCTGACCCACTGTCCCTGAGTGTGAAAGGACAGTGTCTGACCCACTGTCCCAGAGTGAGAAAGGACAGTGTCTGACCCACTGTCACAGAGTGTGGAAGGACAGTGTCTGACCCACTGTCCCAGAGTGTGAAAGGACAGTGTCTGACCCACTGTCCCAGAGTGTGAAAGGTTAGTGTCTGTCCCACTTTCCCAGCCAGTCCCAGAGTGAGAAAGGAGAGTGTCTGACCCACTGTCCCAGAGTGTGAAAGGAAAGTGTCTGACCCACTGTCCCAGAGTGTGAAAGGACAGTGTCTGAGCCACTGTCCCAGAGTGAGAAAGGACAGTGTCTGACCCACTGTCACAGAGTGTGGAAGGACAGTGTCTGACCCACTGTCCCAGAGTGTGAAAGGACAGTGTCTGACCCACTGTCACAGAGTGTGAAAGGTTAGTGTCTGTCCCACTTTCCCAGCCAGTCCCAGAGTGAGAAAAGACAGTGTCTGACCCACTGTCCCAGAGTGTGAAAGGACAGTGTCTGAGCCACTGACCCAGAGATTGAAAGGACAGTGTCTGACCCACTGTCCCAGAGTGTGAAAGGACAGTGTCTGACCCACTGTCCCAGAGTGAGAAAGGACAGGGTCTGACGAACTGTCCCAGAGTGAGAAAGGACAGTGTCTGACCCACTGTCCCAGATTGAGAATGGACAGTGTCTGACCCACTGTCCCAGAGTGAGAAAGGACAGTGTCTGACCCACTGTCACAGAGTGTGGAAGGACAGTGTCTGACCCACTGTCCCAGAGTGTGAAAGGACAGTGTCTGACCCACTGTCCCAGAGTGTGAAAGGTTAGTGTCTGTCCCACTTTCCCAGCCAGTCCCAGAGTGAGAAAGGACAGTGTCTGACCCACTGTCCCAGAGTGTGAAAGGACAGTGTCTGAGCCACTGACCCAGAGTTTGAAAGGACAGTGTCTGACCCACTGTCCCAGAGTGAGAAAGGACAGTGTCTGACCCACTGTCCCAGAGTGTGAAAGGACAGTGTCTGACCCACTGTCCCAGAGTGAGGCCCACTGTCACAGAGTGAGAAAGGACAGTGTCTGACACTGTCCCAGAGTGAGAAATGACAGTGTCTGACCCACTGTCCCAGCCAGTCCCAGAGTTTGAAAGGACAGTGTCTGACCCACTGTCCCAGAGTGAGAAAGGAAAGCGTCTGACCCACTGCCCCAGAGTGGGAAAGCACAGTTACTGACTAACTGTCCCCGAGTGTGAAAAGACTGTGACTGACCCATTGTCCCAGAGTGAGAAAGGACAGTGTCTGACCCACAGTCGCAGAGTGTGAAAGGACAGTGTCTGACCCTCTGTCCCAGAGTGAGAAAGGACAGTGACTGACGAACTGTCCCAGAGTGTGAAAGAACAGTGTCTGACCCACTGTCCCAGAGTGAGAAAGGACAGTGTCTGACGAATTGTCCCAGAGTGTGAAAGGACAGTGTCTGACCCACTGTCCCAGAGTGAGAAAGGACAGTGTCTGACCCACTGTCCCAGAGTGAGAAAGGACAGTGTCTGACGAACTGTCCCAGAGTGTGAAAGGACAGTGTCTGGTCCACTGTCCCAGAGTGAGAAAGGACAGTGTCTGACCCACTGTCCCAGAGTGTGAAAGGACTGTGTCTGACCCACTGTCCCAGAGTGAGAACGGACAGTGTCTGACCCAGTGCCCCAGATTGAGAAAGGACAGTGTCTGACGAACTGTCCCACAGTGTGAAAGGACAGTGTCTGACCCACTGTCCCACCCAGTCCCAGAGTGTGAAAGGACCGTGTCTGACCCACTGTCCCAGAGTGAGAAAAGTCAGTGTCTGACCCACTGTCCCAGAATGTGAAAGGACAGTGTCTGACCCACTGTCCCAGAGTGTGAAAGGACAGTGTCTGACCCACTGTCCCAGAGTGTGCAAGGACAGTGTCTGACTCACTGTCCCAGAATGAGAAAGGGCAGTGTCTGACCCACTGTCTCAGCCAGTCCAAGATTGTGAAAGAACAGTGTCTGACCCACTGTCCCACCCAGTCCCAGAGTGTGAAAGGACAGTGTCTGACCCACTGTCCAAGAGTAAGAAAGGACAGTGTCTGACCCACTGTCCCAGAGTGAGAAAGGACAGTGTCTGACGAACTGTCCCAGAGTGTGAAAGGACAGTGTCTGACCCACTGTCCCAGAGTGAGAAAGGACTGTGTCTGACGCACTGTCCCAGAGTGAGAAAGGACAGTGTCTGACGAACTGTCCCAGAGTGTGAAAGGACAGTGTCTGACCCACTGTCCCAGAGTCAGAAACGACAGTGTCTGACTCACTGTCCCAGAGTGAGAAAGGACAGTGTCTGACGAATTGTCCCAGAGTGTGAAAGGACAGTGTCTGACCCACTGTCCCAGAGTGAGAAAGGACAGTGTCTGACCCACTGTCCCAGAGTGAGAAAGGACAGTGTCTGACTCACTGTCCCAGAGTGAGAAAGGACAGTGTCTGACCCACTGACCCAGAGTAAGAAAGGACAGTGTCTGACCCACTGTCCCAGAATGAGAAAGGGCAGTGTCTGACCCACTGTCTCAGCCAGTCCCAGATTGTGAAAGAACAGTGTCTGACCCACTGTTCCACCCAGTCCCAGAGTGTGAAAGGACAGTGTCTGACCCACTGTCCCAGAGTAAGAAAGGACAGTGTCTGACCCACTGTCCCAGAGTGAGAAAGGACAGTGTCTGACGAACTGTCCCAGAGTGTGAAAGGACAGTGTCTGACCCACTGTCCCAGAGTGAGAAAGGACAGTGTCTGACGAACTGTACCAGAGTGAGAAAGGACAGTGTCTGACCCACTGTCCCAGAGTGTGAAAGGACAGCATCTGACCCACTGTCCCAGAGTGAGATAGGAAAGCGTCTGACCCACTGACCTAGAGTGAGAAAGAAGTGTCTGACCCACTGTCTCAGAGTGTGAAAGGACAGTGTCTGACCCACTGTCCCAGAGTGAGAAAGCACAGTTTCTGACCCACTGTCCCAGAGTGTGAAAGGACAGTGTCTGACCCACTGTCCCAGAGTGTGAAAGGACAGTGTCTGGCCCACTGTCCCAGAGTGAGAAAGGACAGTGTCTGACGAACTGTCCCAGAGTGTGAAAGGACAGTGTCTAACCCACTGTCCCAGAGTCAGAAACGACAGTGTCTGACCCACTGTCCCAGAGTGAGAAAGGACAGTGTCTGACGAATTGTCCCAGAGTGTGAAAGGACAGTGTCTGACCCACTGTCCCAGGGTGAGAAAGGACAGTGTCTGACCCACTGTCCCAGAGTGAGAAAGGACAGTGTCTGATGAACTGTGCCAGAGTGTGAAAGGACAGTGTCTGGCCCACTGTCCCAGAGTGAGAAAGGACAGTGTCTGACCCACTGTCCCAGAGTGTGAAAGGACTGTGTCTGACCCACTGTCCCAGAGTGAGAAAGGACTGTGTCTGACGTACTGTCCCAGAGTGAGAAAGGACAGTGTCTGACCCACTGTACCAGAGTGAGAAAGGACAGTGTCTGACACACTGTCCCAGAGTGAGAAAGGACAGTGTCTGACCCACTGTCGCAGAGTGTGTAAGGACAGTGTCTGAGCCACTGTCCCAGGGTGTGAAAGGACAGTGACTGACCCACTGTCCCAGTGTGTGAAAGGACAGTGTCTGACCCACTGTCCCAGAGTGTGAAAGGAAAGTGTCTGACCCACTGTCCCTGAGTGTGAAAGGATAGTGTCTGACCCACTGTCCCAGAGTGAGAAAGGACAGTGTCTGACCCACTGTCACAGAGTGTGGAAGGACAGTGTCTGACCCACTGTCCCAGAGTGTGAAAGGACAGTGTCTGACCCACTGTCCCAGAGTGTGAAAGGTTAGTGTCTGTCCCACTTTCCCAGCCAGTCCCAGAGTGAGAAAGGACAGTGTCTGACCCACTGTCCCAGAGTGTGAAAGGAAAGTGTCTGACCCACTGTCCCAGAGTGTGAAAGGACAGTGTCTGACCCACTGTCCCAGAGTGTGAAAGGACAGTGTCTGACCCACTGTCACAGAGTGTGAAAGGTTAGTGTCTGTCCCACTTTCCCAGCCAGTCCCAGAGTGAGAAAGGACAGTGTCTGACCCACTGTCCCAGAGTGTGAAAGGACAGTGTCTGAGCCACTGACCCAGAGATTGAAAGGACAGTGTCTGACCCACTGTCCCAGAGTGTGAAAGGACAGTGTCTGACCCACTGTCCTAGAGTGAGAAAGGACAGGGTCTGACGAACTGTCCCAGAGTGAGAAAGGACAGTGTCTGACCCACTGTCCCAGATTGAGAAAGGACAGTGTCTGACCCACTGTCCCAGAGTGAGAAAGGACAGTGTCTGACCCACTGTCACAGAGTGTGGAAGGACAGTGTCTGACCCACTGTCCCAGAGTGTGAAAGGACAGTGTCTGACCCACTGTCCCAGAGTGTGAAAGGTTAGTGTCTGTCCCACTTTCCCAGCCAGTCCCAGAGTGAGAAAGGACAGTGTCTGACCCACTGTCCCAGAGTGTGAAAGGACAGTGTCTGAGCCACTGACCCAGAGTTTGAAAGGACAGTGTCTGACCCACTGTCCCAGAGTGAGAAAGGACAGTGTCTGACCCACTGTCCCAGAGTGTGAAAGGACAGTGTCTGACCCACTGTCCCAGAGTGAGGCCCACTGTCACAGAGTGAGAAAGGACAGTGTCTGACACTGTCCCAGAGTGAGAAATGACAGTGTCTGACCCACTGTCCCAGCCAGTCCCAGAGTTTGAAAGGACAGTGTCTGACCCACTGTCCCAGAGTGAGAAAGGAAAGCGTCTGACCCACTGCCCCAGAGTGGGAAAGCACAGTTACTGACTAACTGTCCCCGAGTGTGAAAAGACTGTGACTGACCCATTGTCCCAGAGTGAGAAAGGACAGTGTCTGACCCACAGTCACAGAGTGTGAAAGGACAGTGTCTGACCCTCTGTCCCAGAGTGAGAAAGGACAGTGACTGACTAACTGTCCCAGAGTGTGAAAGAACAGTGTCTGACCCACTGTCCCAGAGTGAGAAAGGACAGTGTCTGACGAATTGTCCCAGAGTGTGAAAGGACAGTGTCTGACCCACTGTCCCAGAGTGAGAAAGGACAGTGTCTGACCCACTGTCCCAGAGTGAGAAAGGACAGTGTCTGACGAACTGTCCCAGAGTGTGAAAGGACAGTGTCTGGTCCACTGTCCCAGAGTGAGAAAGGACAGTGTCTGACCCACTGTCCCAGAGTGTGAAAGGACTGTGTCTGACCCACTGTCCCAGAGTGAGAAAGGACAGTGTCTGACGCACTGTCCCAGAGTGAGAAAGGACAGTGTCTGACCCACTGTACCAGAGTGAGAAAGGACAGTGTCTGACGCACTGTCCCAGAGTGAGAAAGGACAGTGTCTGACCCACTGTCCCAGAGTGTGAAAGGACAGTGTCTGAGCCACTGTCCCAGGGTGTGAAAGGACAGTGACTGACCCACTGTCCCAGTGTGTGAAAGGACAGTGTCTGACCCACTGTCCCAGAGTGTGAAAGGAAAGTGTCTGACCCACTGTCCCAGAGTGTGAAAGGACAGTGTCTGTCCCACTGTCCCAGATTGAGAAAGGACAGTGTCTGACCCACTGTCACAGGGTGTGAAAGGGCAGTGTCTGACCCACTGTCCCAGAGTGTGAAAGGTTAGTGTCTGTCCCACTTTCCCAGCCAGTCCCAGAGTGAGAAAGGACAGTGTCTGACCCACTGTCCCAGAGTGTGAAAGGACAGTGTCTGAGCCACTGACCCAGAGTGTGAAAGGACAGTGTCTGACCCACTGTCCCAGAGTGTGAAAGGACAGTGTCTGACCCACTGTCCCAGAGTGAGAAAGGACAGTGTCTGACCCACAGTCCCAGATTGTGAAAGGACAGTGTCTGACCCACTGTCTCAGAGTGTGAAAGGACTGTGTCTGACCCACTGTCCCAGAGTGAGAAGGGACAGTGCCTGACCCACTGTCCCAGAGTGTGAAAGGACAGTGTCTGACCCTCTGTCCCAGAGTGAGAAAGGAAAGTGTCTGACCCACTGTCCCAGAGTGTGAAAGGACAGTGTCTGACCCACTGTCCCAGAGTGAGACCCACTGTCCCAGAGTGAGAAAGGACAGTGCCTGACCCACTGACATAGAGTGTGAAAGGACAGTGTCTGACCCACTGACCCAGAGTGAGAAAGGACAGTGTCTGACCCACTGTCCCAGGATGAGAAAGGGCAGTGTCTGGCCCACTGTCCCAGCCAGTCCCAGAGTGTGAAAGGACAGTGTCTGACCCACTGTCTCAGCCAGTCCCAGAGTGTGAAAGGACAATGTCTGACCCAATGTCCCAGAGTGAGAAAGGACAGTGTCTGACCCACTGTCCCAGAGTGAGAAAGGACAGTGTCTGACCCACTGTCCCACAGTGAGAAAGGATACTATCTGACCCACTGTCCCAGAGTGTGAAAGGACAGTGTCTGACCCACAGTCCCAGAGTGAGAAAGGACAGTGTCTGACCCACTGTCCCAGAGTGAGAAAGGACAGTGTCTGAGCCACTGTCCCAGAGTGTGAAAGGACAGTGTCTGACCCACTGTCCCAGAGTGTGAAAGGACAGTATCTGACCCATTGTCCCAGAGTGTGAAAGGACAGTGTCTGACCCACTGTCCCAGAGTGTGAAAGGACAGTGTCTGACCGACTGTGCCAGAGTGTGACAGGACAGTGTCTGACCCACTGTCCCAGAGTGTGAAAGGACAGTGTCTGACCCACTGTCCCAGAGTGAGACCCACTGTCCCAGAGTGAGAAAGGACAGTGCCTGACCCACTGACATAGAGTGTGAAAGGACAGTGTCTGACCCACTGTCCCAGCCATTCCCATATTGTGAAAGAACAGTGTCTGACCCACTGTCACAGCCAGTCCCAGAGTGTGAAAGGACAGTACCTGACCCACTGTCCCAGAGTGAGAAAGGACAGTGTCTGACGAACTGTCCCAGAGTGAGAAAGGACAGTGTCTGACCCACTGTCCCAGAGTGAGAAAGGACAGTGTCTGACCCACTGTCCCAGAGTGTGAAACGACAGTGTCTCACCCACTGTCCCAGTGTGCGAAAGGACAGTGTATGACCCACTGTCCCAGAGTGAGAAAGGACAGTGTCTGACCCACTGTCCCAGAGTGTGAAAGGACAGCATCTGACCCACTGTCCCAGAGCGAGAAAGGAAAGCGTCTGACCCACTGTCCCAGAGTGAGAAAGGAATGTCTGACCCACTGTCCCAGAGTGAGAAAGGACAGTGTCTGACCCACTGTCCCAGAGTGAGAAAGCACAGTTTCTGACCCACTGTCCCAGAGTGTGAAAGGACAGTGTCTGACCCACTGTCCCAGAGTGAGAAAGGACAGTGTCTAACCCACTGTCCCAGAGTGTGAAAGGACAGTGTCTGACCCACTGTCCCAGAGTGTGAAAGGACAGTGTCTGACCCACTGTCCCAGAGTGTGAAAGGACAGTGTCTGACCCACTGTCCCAGAGTGTGAAAGGACAGTGTCTGACCCACTGACCCAGAGTGAGAAAGGACAGTGTCTGACCCACTGTCCCAGCCATTCCCATATTGTGAAAGAACAGTGTCTGACCCACTGTCACAGCCAGTCCCAGAGTGCGAAAGGACAGTACCTGACCCACTGTCCCAGAGTGAGAAAGGACAGTGTCTGACGAACTGTCCCAGAGTGAGAAAGGACAGTGTCTGACCCACTGTCCCAGAGTGAGAAAGGACAGTGTCTGACCCACTGTCCCAGAGTGAGAAAGGACAGTGTCTGACAAACGGTCCCAGAGTGTGAAAGGACAGTGTCTGACCCACTGTCCCAGAGTCAGAAACGACAGTGTCTGACCCACTGTCCCAGAGTGAGAAAGGACAGTGTCTGACACACTGTCCCAGAGTGTGAAAGGACAGTGTCTGACCCACTGTCCCACCCAGTCCCAGAGTGTGAAAGGACAGTGTCTGACCCACTGTCCCAGAGTGTGAAAGGACAGTGTCTGACCCACTGTCCCAGAGTGAGGCCCACTGTCCCAGAGTGAGAAAGGACAGAGTCTGACACTGTCCCAGAGTGAGAAATGACAGAGTCTGACCCACTGTCCCAGCCAGTCCCAGAGTTTGAAAGGACAGTGTCTGACCCACTGTCCCAGAGTGAGAAAGGAAAGCGTCTGACCCACTGCCCCAGAGTGGGAAAGCACAGTTACTGACTAACTGTCCCAGAGTGTGAAAAGACTGTGACTGACCCATTGTCCCAGAGTGAGAAAGGACAGTGTCTGACCCACAGTCGCAGAGTGTGAAAGGACAGTGTCTGACCCTCTGTCCCAGAGTGAGAAAGGACAGTGACTGACTAACTGTCCCAGAGTGTGAAAGAACTGTGTCTGACCCACTGTCCCAGAGTGAGAAAGGACAGTGTCTGACGAATTGTCCCAGAGTGTGAAAGGACAGTGTCTGACCCACTGTACCAGAGTGAGAAAGGACAGTGCCTGACCCACTGTCCCAGAGTGAGAAAGGACAGTGTCTGATGAACTGTCCCAGAGTGTGAAAGGACAGTGTCTGGCCCACTGTCCCAGAGTGAGAAAGGACAGTGTCTGACCCACTGTCCCAGAGTGTGAAAGGACTGTGTCTGACCCACTGTCCCAGAGTGAGAAAGGACAGTGTCTGACGTACTGTCCCAGAGTGAGAAAGGACAGTGTCTGACCCACTGTACCAGAGTGAGAAAGGACAGTGTCTGACGCACTGTCCCAGAGTGAGAAAGGACAGTGTCTGACCCACTGTCCCAGAGTGTGAAAGGACAGTGTCTGAGCCACTGTCCCAGGGTGTGAAAGGACAGTGACTGACCCACTGTCCCAGTGTGTGAAAGGACAGTGTCTGACCCACTGTCCCAGAGTGTGAAAGGAAAGTGTCTGACCCACTGTCCCAGAGTGTGAAAGGACAGTGTCTGTCCCACTGTCCCAGAGTGAGAAAGGACAGTGTCTGACCCACTGTCACAGGGTGTGAAAGGACTGTGTCTGACCCACTGTCCCAGAGTGTGAAAGGGCAGTGTCTGACCCACTGTCCCAGAGTGTGAAAGGTTAGTGTCTGTCCCACTTTCCCAGCCCGTCCCAGAGTGAGAAAGGACAGTGTCTGACCCACTGTCCCAGATTGTGAAAGGACAGAGTCTGAGCCACTGACCCAGAGTGTGAAAGGACAGTGTCTGACCCACTGTCCCAGAGTGTGAAAGGACAGTGTCTGACCCACTGTCCCAGAGTGAGAAAGGACAGTGTCTGACCCACAGTCACAGATTGTGAAAGGACAGTGTCTGACCCACTGTCTCAGAGTGTGAAAGGACAGTGTCTGACCCACTGTCCCAGAGTGTGAAAGGACAGTGTCTGACCCACTGTCGCAGAGTGAGAAAGGACAGTGTCTGACCCACTGTCCCAGAGTGTGAAAGGACAGTGTCTGACCCACTGTCCCAGAGTGTGAAAGGACAGTGGCTGACCCACTGTCCCAGAGTGTGAAAGGTTCGTGTCTGACCCACTTTGCCAGCCAGTCCCAGAGTGAGAAAGGACAGTGTCTGACCCACTGTCCCAGAGTGTGAAAGGATAGTGTCTGAGCCACTGACCCAGAGTGTGAAAGGACAGTGTCTGACCCACTGTCCCAGAGTGTGAAAGGACAGTGTTTGACCCACTGTCCCAGGATGACAAAGGGCAGTGTCTGACCCACTGTCCCAGCCAGTTCCAGATTGTGAAAGGACAGTGTCTGACCCACTGTCCCAGCCAGGCCCAGAATTTGAAAGGACAGTGTCTGACCCACTGTCCCAGAGTGAGAAAGGACAGTGTCTGACCCACTGACCCAGAGTGAGAAAGGACAGTGTCTCACCCACTGTCCCAGAGTGAGAACGGACAGTGTCTGACCCAGTGCCCCAGATTGAGAAAGGACAGTGTCTGACGAACTGTCCCACAGTGTGAAAGGACAGTGTCTGACCCACTGTCCCACCCAGTCCCAGAGTGTGAAAGGACCGTGTCTGACCCACTGTCCCAGAGTGAGAAAAGTCAGTGTCTGACCCACTGTCCCAGAGTGTGAAAGGACAGTGTCTGACCCACTGTCCCAGAGTGTGAAAGGACAGTGTCTGACCCACTGTCCCAGAGTGTGCAAGGACAGTGTCTGACTCACTGTCCCAGAATGAGAAAGGGCAGTGTCTGACCCACTGTCTCAGCCAGTCCCAGATTGTGAAAGGACAGTGTCTGACCCACTGTCCAAGAGTAAGAAAGGACAGTGTCTGACCCACTGTCCCAGAGTGAGAAAGGACAGTGTCTGACGAACTGTCCCAGAGTGTGAAAGGACAGTGTCTGACGAACTGTCCCAGAGTGAGAAAGGACTGTGTCTGACGCACTGTCCCAGAGTGAGAAAGGACAGTGTCTGACGAACTGTCCCAGAGTGTGAAAGGACAGTGTCTGACCCACTGTCCCAGAGTCAGAAACGACAGTGTCTGACCCACTGTCCCAGAGTGAGAAAGGACAGTGTCTGACATATTGTCCCAGAGTGTGAAAGGACAGTGTCTGACCCACTGTCCCAGATTGTGAAAGGACAGTGTCTGACCCACTGTCCAAGAGTAAGAAAGGACAGTGTCTGACCCACTGTCCCAGAGTGAGAAAGGACAGTGTCTGACGAACTGTCCCAGAGTGTGAAAGGACAGTGTCTGACGAACTGTCCCAGAGTGAGAAAGGACTGTGTCTGACGCACTGTCCCAGAGTGAGAAAGGACAGTGTCTGACGAACTGTCCCAGAGTGTGAAAGGACAGTGTCTGACCCACTGTCCCAGAGTCAGAAACGACAGTGTCTGACCCACTGTCCCAGAGTGAGAAAGGACAGTGTCTGACATATTGTCCCAGAGTGTGAAAGGACAGTATCTGACCCACTGTCCCAGAGTGAGAAAGGACAGTGTCTGACCCACTGTCCCAGAGTGAGAAAGGACAGTGTCTGACTCACTGTCCCAGAGTGAGAAAGGACAGTGTCTGACCCACTGACCCAGAGTAAGAAAGGACAGTGTCTGACCCACTGTCCCAGAATGAGAAAGGGCAGTGTCTGACCCACTGTCTCAGCCAGTCCCAGATTGTGGAAGAACAGTGTCTGACCCACTGTTCCACCCAGTCCCAGAGTGTGAAAGGACAGTGTCTGACCCACTGTCCCAGAGTAAGAAAGGACAGTGTCTGACCCACTGTCCCAGAGTGAGAAAGGACAGTGTCTGACGAACTGTCCCAGAGTGTGAAAGGACAGTGTCTGACCCACTGTCCCAGAGTGAGAAAGGACAGTGTCTGACGAACTGTCCCAGAGTGAGAAAGGACTGTGTCTGACGTACTGTCCCAGAGTGAGAAAGGACAGTGTCTGACCCACTGTACCAGAGTGAGAAAGGACAGTGTCTGACGCACTGTCCCAGAGTGAGAAAGGACAGTGTCTGACCCACTGTCCCAGAGTGTGAAAGGACAGTGTCTGAGCCACTGTCCCAGGGTGTGAAAGGACAGTGACTGACCAACTGTCCCAGTGTGTGAAAGGACAGTGTCTGACCCACTGTCCCAGAGTGTGAAAGGAAAGTGTCTGACCCACTGTCCCTGAGTGTGAAAGGACAGTGTCTGACCCACTGTCCCAGAGTGAGAAAGGACAGTGTCTGACCCACTGTCACAGAGTGTGGAAGGACAGTGTCTGACCCACTGTCCCAGAGTGTGAAAGGACAGTGTCTGACCCACTGTCCCAGAGTGTGAAAGGTTAGTGTCTGTCCCACTTTCCCAGCCAGTCCCAGAGTGAGAAAGGAGAGTGTCTGACCCACTGTCCCAGAGTGTGAAAGGAAAGTGTCTGACCCACTGTCCCAGAGTGTGAAAGGACAGTGTCTGAGCCACTGTCCCAGAGTGAGAAAGGACAGTGTCTGACCCACTGTCACAGAGTGTGGAAGGACAGTGTCTGACCCACTGTCCCAGAGTGTGAAAGGACAGTGTCTGACCCACTGTCACAGAGTGTGAAAGGTTAGTGTCTGTCCCACTTTCCCAGCCAGTCCCAGAGTGAGAAAAGACAGTGTCTGACCCACTGTCCCAGAGTGTGAAAGGACAGTGTCTGAGCCACTGACCCAGAGATTGAAAGGACAGTGTCTGACCCACTGTCCCAGAGTGTGAAAGGACAGTGTCTGACCCACTGTCCCAGAGTGAGAAAGGACAGGGTCTGACGAGCTGTCCCAGAGTGAGAAAGGACAGTGTCTGACCCACTGTCCCAGATTGAGAATGGACAGTGTCTGACCCACTGTCCCAGAGTGAGAAAGGACAGTGTCTGACCCACTGTCACAGAGTGTGGAAGGACAGTGTCTGACCCACTGTCCCAGAGTGTGAAAGGACAGTGTCTGACCCACTGTCCCAGAGTGTGAAAGGTTAGTGTCTGTCCCACTTTCCCAGCCAGTCCCAGAGTGAGAAAGGACAGTGTCTGACCCACTGTCCCAGAGTGTGAAAGGACAGTGTCTGAGCCACTGACCCAGAGTTTGAAAGGACAGTGTCTGACCCACTGTCCCAGAGTGAGAAAGGACAGTGTCTGACCCACTGTCCCAGAGTGTGAAAGGACAGTGTCTGACCCACTGTCCCAGAGTGAGGCCCACTGTCACAGAGTGAGAAAGGACAGTGTCTGACACTGTCCCAGAGTGAGAAATGACAGTGTCTGACCCACTGTCCCAGCCAGTCCCAGAGTTTGAAAGGACAGTGTCTGACCCACTGTCCCAGAGTGAGAAAGGAAAGCGTCTGACCCACTGCCCCAGAGTGGGAAAGCACAGTTACTGACTAACTGTCCCCGAGTGTGAAAAGACTGTGACTGACCCATTGTCCCAGAGTGAGAAAGGACAGTGTCTGACCCACAGTCGCAGAGTGTGAAAGGACAGTGTCTGACCCTCTGTCCCAGAGTGAGAAAGGACAGTGACTGACGAACTGTCCCAGAGTGTGAAAGAACAGTGTCTGACCCACTGTCCCAGAGTGAGAAAGGACAGTGTCTGACGAATTGTCCCAGAGTGTGAAAGGACAGTGTCTGACCCACTGTCCCAGAGTGAGAAAGGACAGTGTCTGACCCACTGTCCCAGAGTGAGAAAGGACAGTGTCTGACGAACTGTCCCAGAGTGTGAAAGGACAGTGTCTGGTCCACTGTCCCAGAGTGAGAAAGGACAGTGTCTGACCCACTGTCCCAGAGTGTGAAAGGACTGTGTCTGACCCACTGTCCCAGAGTGAGAACGGACAGTGTCTGACCCAGTGCCCCAGATTGAGAAAGGACAGTGTCTGACGAACTGTCCCACAGTGTGAAAGGACAGTGTCTGACCCACTGTCCCACCCAGTCCCAGAGTGTGAAAGGACCGTGTCTGACCCACTGTCCCAGAGTGAGAAAAGTCAGTGTCTGACCCACTGTCCCAGAATGTGAAAGGACAGTGTCTGACCCACTGTCCCAGAGTGTGAAAGGACAGTGTCTGACCCACTGTCCCAGAGTGTGCAAGGACAGTGTCTGACTCACTGTCCCAGAATGAGAAAGGGCAGTGTCTGACCCACTGTCTCAGCCAGTCCCAGATTGTGAAAGAACAGTGTCTGACCCACTGTCCCACCCAGTCCCAGAGTGTGAAAGGACAGTGTCTGACCCACTGTCCAAGAGTAAGAAAGGACAGTGTCTGACCCACTGTCCCAGAGTGAGAAAGGACAGTGTCTGACGAACTGTCCCAGAGTGTGAAAGGACAGTGTCTGACCCACTGTCCCAGAGTGAGAAAGGACTGTGTCTGACGCACTGTCCCAGAGTGAGAAAGGACAGTGTCTGACGAACTGTCCCAGAGTGTGAAAGGACAGTGTCTGACCCACTGTCCCAGAGTCAGAAACGACAGTGTCTGACTCACTGTCCCAGAGTGAGAAAGGACAGTGTCTGACGAATTGTCCCAGAGTGTGAAAGGACAGTGTCTGACCCACTGTCCCAGAGTGAGAAAGGACAGTGTCTGACCCACTGTCCCAGAGTGAGAAAGGACAGTGTCTGACTCACTGTCCCAGAGTGAGAAAGGACAGTGTCTGACCCACTGACCCAGAGTAAGAAAGGACAGTGTCTGACCCACTGTCCCAGAATGAGAAAGGGCAGTGTCTGACCCACTGTCTCAGCCAGTCCCAGATTGTGAAAGAACAGTGTCTGACCCACTGTTCCACCCAGTCCCAGAGTGTGAAAGGACAGTGTCTGACCCACTGTCCCAGAGTAAGAAAGGACAGTGTCTGACCCACTGTCCCAGAGTGAGAAAGGACAGTGTCTGACGAACTGTCCCAGAGTGTGAAAGGACAGTGTCTGACCCACTGTCCCAGAGTGAGAAAGGACAGTGTCTGACGAACTGTACCAGAGTGAGAAAGGACAGTGTCTGACCCACTGTCCCAGAGTGTGAAAGGACAGCATCTGACCCACTGTCCCAGAGTGAGATAGGAAAGCGTCTGACCCACTGACCTAGAGTGAGAAAGAAGTGTCTGACCCACTGTCTCAGAGTGTGAAAGGACAGTGTCTGACCCACTGTCCCAGAGTGAGAAAGCACAGTTTCTGACCCACTGTCCCAGAGTGTGAAAGGACAGTGTCTGACCCACTGTCCCAGAGTGTGAAAGGACAGTGTCTGGCCCACTGTCCCAGAGTGAGAAAGGACAGTGTCTGACGAACTGTCCCAGAGTGTGAAAGGACAGTGTCTAACCCACTGTCCCAGAGTCAGAAACGACAGTGTCTGACCCACTGTCCCAGAGTGAGAAAGGACAGTGTCTGACGAATTGTCCCAGAGTGTGAAAGGACAGTGTCTGACCCACTGTCCCAGGGTGAGAAAGGACAGTGTCTGACCCACTGTCCCAGAGTGAGAAAGGACAGTGTCTGATGAACTGTGCCAGAGTGTGAAAGGACAGTGTCTGGCCCACTGTCCCAGAGTGAGAAAGGACAGTGTCTGACCCACTGTCCCAGAGTGTGAAAGGACTGTGTCTGACCCACTGTCCCAGAGTGAGAAAGGACTGTGTCTGACGTACTGTCCCAGAGTGAGAAAGGACAGTGTCTGACCCACTGTACCAGAGTGAGAAAGGACAGTGTCTGACACACTGTCCCAGAGTGAGAAAGGACAGTGTCTGACCCACTGTCGCAGAGTGTGTAAGGACAGTGTCTGAGCCACTGTCCCAGGGTGTGAAAGGACAGTGACTGACCCACTGTCCCAGTGTGTGAAAGGACAGTGTCTGACCCACTGTCCCAGAGTGTGAAAGGAAAGTGTCTGACCCACTGTCCCTGAGTGTGAAAGGACAGTGTCTGACCCACTGTCCCAGAGTGAGAAAGGACAGTGTCTGACCCACTGTCACAGAGTGTGGAAGGACAGTGTCTGACCCACTGTCCCAGAGTGTGAAAGGACAGTGTCTGACCCACTGTCCCAGAGTGTGAAAGGTTAGTGTCTGTCCCACTTTCCCAGCCAGTCCCAGAGTGAGAAAGGACAGTGTCTGACCCACTGTCCCAGAGTGTGAAAGGAAAGTGTCTGACCCACTGTCCCAGAGTGTGAAAGGACAGTGTCTGACCCACTGTCCCAGAGTGTGAAAGGACAGTGTCTGACCCACTGTCACAGAGTGTGAAAGGTTAGTGTCTGTCCCACTTTCCCAGCCAGTCCCAGAGTGAGAAAGGACAGTGTCTGACCCACTGACCCAGAGTGTGAAAGGACAGTGTCTGAGCCACTGACCCAGAGATTGAAAGGACAGTGTCTGACCCACTGTCCCAGAGTGTGAAAGGACAGTGTCTGACCCACTGTCCTAGAGTGAGAAAGGACAGGGTCTGACGAACTGTCCCAGAGTGAGAAAGGACAGTGTCTGACCCACTGTCCCAGATTGAGAAAGGACAGTGTCTGACCCACTGTCCCAGAGTGAGAAAGGACAGTGTCTGACCCACTGTCACAGAGTGTGGAAGGACAGTGTCTGACCCACTGTCCCAGAGTGTGAAAGGACAGTGTCTGACCCACTGTCCCAGAGTGTGAAAGGTTAGTGTCTGTCCCACTTTCCCAGCCAGTCCCAGAGTGAGAAAGGACAGTGTCTGACCCACTGTCCCAGAGTGTGAAAGGACAGTGTCTGAGCCACTGACCCAGAGTTTGAAAGGACAGTGTCTGACCCACTGTCCCAGAGTGAGAAAGGACAGTGTCTGACCCACTGTCCCAGAGTGTGAAAGGACAGTGTCTGACCCACTGTCCCAGAGTGAGGCCCACTGTCACAGAGTGAGAAAGGACAGTGTCTGACACTGTCCCAGAGTGAGAAATGACAGTGTCTGACCCACTGTCCCAGCCAGTCCCAGAGTTTGAAAGGACAGTGTCTGACCCACTGTCCCAGAGTGAGAAAGGAAAGCGTCTGACCCACTGCCCCAGAGTGGGAAAGCACAGTTACTGACTAACTGTCCCCGAGTGTGAAAAGACTGTGACTGACCCATTGTCCCAGAGTGAGAAAGGACAGTGTCTGACCCACAGTCACAGAGTGTGAAAGGACAGTGTCTGACCCTCTGTCCCAGAGTGAGAAAGGACAGTGACTGACTAACTGTCCCAGAGTGTGAAAGAACAGTGTCTGACCCACTGTCCCAGAGTGAGAAAGGACAGTGTCTGACGAATTGTCCCAGAGTGTGAAAGGACAGTGTCTGACCCACTGTCCCAGAGTGAGAAAGGACAGTGTCTGACCCACTGTCCCAGAGTGAGAAAGGACAGTGTCTGACGAACTGTCCCAGAGTGTGAAAGGACAGTGTCTGGTCCACTGTCCCAGAGTGAGAAAGGACAGTGTCTGACCCACTGTCCCAGAGTGTGAAAGGACTGTGTCTGACCCACTGTCCCAGAGTGAGAAAGGACAGTGTCTGACGCACTGTCCCAGAGTGAGAAAGGACAGTGTCTGACCCACTGTACCAGAGTGAGAAAGGACAGTGTCTGACGCACTGTCCCAGAGTGAGAAAGGACAGTGTCTGACCCACTGTCCCAGAGTGTGAAAGGACAGTGTCTGGGCCACTGTCCCAGGGTGTGAAAGGACAGTGACTGACCCACTGTCCCAGTGTGTGAAAGGACAGTGTCTGACCCACTGTCCCAGAGTGTGAAAGGAAAGTGTCTGACCCACTGTCCCAGAGTGTGAAAGGACAGTGTCTGTCCCACTGTCCCAGATTGAGAAAGGACAGTGTCTGACCCACTGTCACAGGGTGTGAAAGGGCAGTGTCTGACCCACTGTCCCAGAGTGTGAAAGGTTAGTGTCTGTCCCACTTTCCCAGCCAGTCCCAGAGTGAGAAAGGACAGTGTCTGACCCACTGTCCCAGAGTGTGAAAGGACAGTGTCTGAGCCACTGACCCAGAGTGTGAAAGGACAGTGTCTGACCCACTGTCCCAGAGTGTGAAAGGACAGTGTCTGACCCACTGTCCCAGAGTGAGAAAGGACAGTGTCTGACCCACAGTCCCAGATTGTGAAAGGACAGTGTCTGACCCACTGTCTCAGAGTGTGAAAGGACTGTGTCTGTCCCACTGTCCCAGAGTGTGAAAGGACAGTGTCTGACCCACTGTCGCAGAGTGAGAAAGGACAGTGTCTGACCCACTGTCCCAGAGTGTGAAAGGACAGTGTCTGACCCACTGTCCCAGAGTGTGAAAGGACAGTGGCTGACCCACTGTCCCAGAGTGTGAAAGGTTAGTGTCTGACCCACTTTCCCAGCCAGTCCCAGAGTGAGAAAGGACAGTGTCTGACCCACTGTCCCAGAGTGTGAAAGGATAGTGTCTGAGCCACTGACCCAGAGTGTGAAAGGACAGTGTCTGACCCACTGTCCCAGAGTGTGAAAGGACAGTGTTTGACCCACTGTCCCAGGATGACAAAGGGCAGTGTCTGACCCACTGTCCCAGCCAGTTCCAGATTGTGAAAGGACAGTGTCTGACCCACTGTCCCAGCCAGGCCCAGAATTTGAAAGGACAGTGTCTGACCCACTGTCCCAGAGTGAGAAAGGACAGTGTCTGACCCAAAGACCCAGAGTGAGAAAGGACAGTGTCTCACCCACTGTCCCAGAGTGAGAACGGACAGTGTCTGATCCAGTGCCCCAGATTGAGAAAGGACAGTGTCTGACGAACTGTCCCACAGTGTGAAAGGACAGTGTCTGACCCACTGTCCCACCCAGTCCCAGAGTGTGAAAGGACCGTGTCTGACCCACTGTCCCAGAGTGAGAAAAGTCAGTGTCTGACCCACTGTCCCAGAGTGTGCAAGGACAGTGTCTGACTCACTGTCCCAGAATGAGAAAGGGCAGTGTCTGACCCACTGTCTCAGCCAGTCCCAGATTGTGAAAGAACAGTGTCTGACCCACTGTCCCACCCAGTCCCAGAGTGTGAAAGGACAGTGTCTGACCCACTGTCCAAGAGTAAGAAAGGACAGTGTCTGACCCACTGTCCCAGAGTGAGAAAGGACAGTGTCTGACGAACTGTCCCAGAGTGTGAAAGGACAGTGTCTGACGAACTGTCCCAGAGTGAGAAAGGACAGGGTCTGACGAACTGTCCCAGAGTGAGAAAGGACAGTGTCTGACCCACTGTCCCAGAGTGAGAAAGGACAGTGTCTGACCCACTGTCCCAGAGTGAGAAAGGACAGTGTCTGACAAACTGTCCCAGAGTGTGAAATGACAGTGTCTGACCCACTGTCCCAGAGTCAGAAACGACAGTGTCTGACCCACTGTCCCAGAGTGAGAAAGGACAGTGTCTGACGAATTGTCCCAGAGTGTGAAAGGACAGTGTCTGACCCACTGTCCCAGAGTGAGAAAGGACAGTGTCTGACCCACTGTCCCAGAGTGAGAAAGGACAGTGTCTGACTCACTGTCCCAGAGTGTGAAAGGACAGTGTCTGACCCACTGACCCAGAGTAAGAAAGGACAGTGTCTGACCCACTGTCCCAGAATGAGAAAGGGCAGTGTCTGACCCACTGTCTCAGCCAGTCCCAGATTGTGAAAGAACAGTGTCTGACCCACTGTCCCACCCAGTCCCAGAGTGTGAAAGGACAGTGTCTGACCCACTGTCCCAGACTAAGAAAGGATAGTGTCTGACCCACTGTCCCAGAGTGAGAAAGGACAGTGTCTGACGAACTGTCCCAGAGTGTGAAAGGACAGTGTCTGACCCACTGTCCCAGAGTGAGAAAGGACAGTGTCTGACGAACTGTCCCAGAGTGAGAAAGGACAGTGTCTGACCCACTGTCCCAGAGTGTGAAAGGACAGCATCTGACCCACTGTCCCAGAGTGAGATAGGAAAGCATCTGACCCACTGTCCCAGAGTGAGAAAGGAGTGTCTGATCCACTGTCTCAGAGTGAGAAAGGACAGTGTCTGACCCACTGTCACAGAGTGAGAAAGCACAGTTTCTGACCCACTGTCCCAGAGTGTGAAAGGACAGTGTCTGACCCACTGTCCCAGAGTGAGAAAGGACAGTGTCTAACCCACTGTCCCAGAGTGTGAAAGGACAGTGTCTGACCCACTGTCCCAGAGTGTGAAAGGACAGTGTCTGGCCCACTGTCCCAGAGTGAGAAAGGACAGTGTCTGACCCACTGTCCCAGAGTGAGAAAGGACAGTGTCTGACCCAGTGTCACAGAGTGTGAAAGGACAGTGTCTGACCCACTGTCCCAGAGTGTGAAAGGACAGTGTCTGAGCCACTGACCCAGAGTGTGAAAGGACAGTGTCTGACCCACTGTCCCAGAGTGTGAAAGAACAGTGTCTGACCCACTGTCCCACAGTGAGAAAGGACAGTGTCTGACCCACAGTCCCAGATTGTGAAAGGACAGTGTCTGACCCACTGTCTCAGAGTGTGAAAGGACAGTGTCTGACCCACTGTCCCAGAGTGTGAAAGGACAGTGTCTGACCCACTGTCCCAGAGTGAGAAAGGACAGTGTCTGACCCACTGTCCCAGAGTGTGAAAGGGCAGTGTCTGACACACTGTCCCAGAGTGTGAAAGGACAGTGGCTGACCCACTGTCACAGAGTGTGAAAGGTTAGTGTCTGACCCACTTTCCCAGCCAGTCCCAGAGTGAGAAAGGACAGTGTCTGACCCACTGTCCCAGTGTGTGAAAGGATAGTGTCTGAGCCACTGACCCAGAGTGTGAAAGGGCAGTGTCTGACCCACTGTCCCAGAGTGTGAAAGGACCGTGTCTGACCCACTGTCCCAGGATGACAAAGGGCAGTGTCTGACCCACTGTCCCAGCCAGTTCCAGATTGTGAAAGGACAGTGTCTGATCACTGTCCCAGCCAGGCCCAGAATTTGAAAGGACAGTGTCTGACCCACTGTCCCAGAGTGAGAAAGGACAGTGTCTGACCCACTGACCCAGAGTGAGAAAGGACAGTGTCTCACCCACTGTCCCAGAGTGAGAACGGACAGTGTCTGACCCAGTGTCCCAGATTGAGAAAGGACAGTGTCTGACGAACTGTCCCACAGTGTGAAAGGACAGTGTCTGACCCACTGTCCCACCCAGTGCCAGAGTGTGAAAGGACCGTGTCTGACCCACTGTCCCAGAGTGAGAAAAGTCAGTGTCTGACCCACTGTCCCAGAGTGTGAAAGGACAGCGTCTGACCCACTGTCCCAAAGTGTGAATGGACAGTGTCTGAATCACTGTCCCAGAGTGAGAAAGGACAGTGTCTGACCCACTGTCCCAGAGTGTGAAAGGACAGTGTCTGACCCACTGTCCCAGAGTGTGAAAGGACAGTGTCTGACCCACTGTCCCAGAGTGTGAAAGGTTAGTGTCTGACCCACTGTCCCAGCCAGTCCCAGAGTGAGAAATAACAGTGTCTGACCCACTGTCCCAGAGTGTGAAAGGACAGTGTCTGACCCACTGACCCAGAGTGTGAAAGGACAGTGTCTGACCCACTGTCCCAGAGTGGGAAAGGACAGTGTTTGGCCCACTGTCCCAGAGTGTGAAGGGACAGTGTCTGACCCACTGTCCCAGAGTGAGAAAGGACAGTGTCTGACGCACTGTCCCAGAGTAAGAAAGGACAGTGTCTGACCCACTGTCCCAGAGTGAGAAAGGACAGTGTCTGACGAACTGTCCCAGAGTGTGAAAGGACAGTGTCTGACCCACTGTCCCAGAGTGAGAAAGGACAGTGTCTGACGAACTGTACCAGAGTGAGAAAGGACAGTGTCTGACACACTGTCCCAGAGTGTGAAAGGACAGCATCTGGCCCACTGTCCCAGAGTGAGATAGAAAAGCGTCTGACCCACTGACCTAGAGTGAGAAAGAAGTGTCTGACCCACTGTCTCAGAGTGTGAAAGGACAGTGTCTGACCCACTGTCCCAGAGTGAGAAAGCACAGTTTCTGACCCACTGTCCCAGAGTGTGAAAGGACAGTGTCTGACCCACTGTCCCAGAGTGTGAAAGGACAGTGTCTGGCCCACTGTCCCAGAGTGAGAAAGGACAGTGTCTGACGAACTGTCCCAGAGTGTGAAAGGACAGTGTCTGACCCACTGTCCCAGAGTCAGAAACGACAGTGTCTGACCCACTGTCCCAGAGTGAGAAAGGACAGTGTCTGACGAATTGTCCCAGAGTGTGAAAGGACAGTGTCTGACCCACTGTCCCAGAGTGAGAAAGGACAGTGTCTGACCCTCTGTCCCAGAGTGAGAAAGGACAGTGTCTGACGAACTGTGCCAGAGTGTGAAAGGACAGTGTCTGGCCCACTGTCCCAGAGTGAGAAAGGACAGTGTCTGACCCACTGTCCCAGAGTGTGAAAGGACTGTGTCTGACCCACTGTCCCAGAGTGAGAAAGGACTGTGTCTGACGTACTGTCCCAGAGTGAGAAAGGACAGTGTCTGACCCACTGTACCAGAGTGAGAAAGGACAGTGTCTGATGCACTGTCCCAGAGTGAGAAAGGACAGTGTCTGACCCACTGTCCCAGAGTGTGAAAGGACAGTGTCTGAGCCACTGTCCCAGGGTGTGAAAGGACAGTGACTGACCCACTGTCCCAGTGTGTGAAAGGACAGTGTCTGACCCACTGTCCCAGAGTGTGAAAGGAAAGTGTCTGACCCACTGTCCCTGAGTGTGAAAGGACAGCGTCTGACCCACTGTCCCAGAGTGAGAAAGGACAGTGTCTGACCCACTGTCACAGAGTGTGGAAGGACAGTGTCTGACCCACTGTCCCAGAGTGTGAAAGGACAGTGTCTGACCCACTGTCCCAGAGTGTGAAAGTTTAGTGTCTGTCCCACTTTCCCAGCCAGTCCCAGAGTGAGAAAGGACAGTGTCTGACCCACTGTCCCAGAGTGTGAAAGGAAAGTGTCTGACCCACTGTCCCAGAGTGTGAAAGGACAGTGTCTGACCCACTGTCCCAGAGTGAGAAAGGACAGTGTCTGACCCACTGTCACAGAGTGTGGAAGGACAGTGTCTGACCCACTGTCCCAGAGTGTGAAAGGACAGTGTCTGACCCACTGTCACAGAGTGTGAAAGGTTAGTGTCTGTCCCACTTTCCCAGCCAGTCCCAGAGTGAGAAAGGACAGTGTCTGACCCACTGTCCCAGAGTGTGAAAGGACAGTGTCTGAGCCACTGACCCAGAGATTGAAAGGACAGTGTCTGACCCACTGTCCCAGAGTGAGAAAGGACAGGGTCTGACAAACTGTCCCAGAGTGAGCAAGGACAGTGTCTGACCCACTGTCCCAGATTGAGAAAGGACAGTGTCTGACCCACTGTCCCAGAGTGAGAAAGGACAGTGTCTGACCCACTGTCACAGAGTGTGGAAGGACAGTGTCTGACCCACTGTCCCAGAGTGTGAAAGGACAGTGTCTGACCCACTGTTCCAGAGTGTGAAAGGTTAGTGTCTGTCCCACTTTCCCAGCCAGTCCCAGTGTGAGAAAGGACAGTGTCTGACCCACTGTCCCAGAGTGTGAAAGGACAGTGTCTGAGCCACTGACCCAGAGTTTGAAAGGACAGTGTCTGACCCACTGTCCCAGAGTGAGAAAGGACAGTGTCTGACCCACTGTCCCAGAGTGTGAAAGGACAGTGTCTGACCCACTGTCCCAGAGTGAGGCCCACTGTCACAGAGTGAGAAAGGACAGTGTCTGACACTGTCCCAGAGTGAGAAATGACAGTGTCTGACCCACTGTCTCAGCCAGTCCCAGAGTTTGAAAGGACAGTGTCTGACCCACTGTCCCAGAGTGAGAAAGGAAAGCGTCTGACCCACTGCCCCAGAGTGGGAAAGCACAGTTACTGACTAACTGTCCCCGAGTGTGAAAAGACTGTGACTGACCCATTGTCCCAGAGTGAGAAAGGACAGTGTCTGACCCACAGTCGCAGAGTGTGAAAGGACAGTGTCTGACCCTCTGTCCCAGAGTGAGAAAGGACAGTGACTGACTAACTGTCCCAGAGTGTGAAAGAACAGTGTCTGACCCACTGTCCCAGAGTGAGAAAGGACAGTGTCTGACGAATTGTCCCAGAGTGTGAAAGGACAGTGTCTGACCCACTGTCCCAGAGTGAGAAAGGACAGTGTCTGACCCACTGTCCCAGAGTGAGAAAGGACAGTGTCTGACGAACTGTCCCAGAGTGTGAAAGGACAGTGTCTGGTCCACTGTCCCAGAGTGAGAAAGGACAGTGTCTGACCCACTGTCCCAGAGTGTGAAAGGACTGTGTCTGACCCACTGTCCCAGAGTGAGAAAGGACAGTGTCTGACGCACTGTCCCAGAGTGAGAAAGGACAGTGTCTGACCCACTGTCCCAGAGTGAGAAAGGACAGTGTCTGACGCACTGTCCCAGAGTGAGAAAGGACAGTGTCTGACCCACTGTCCCAGAGTGTGAAAGGACAGTGTCTGAGCCACTGTCCCAGGGTGTGAAAGGACAGTGACTGACCCACTGTCCCAGTGTGTGAAAGGACAGTGTCTGACCCACTGTCCCAGAGTGTGAAAGGAAAGTGTCTGACCCACTGTCCCAGAGTGTGAAAGGACAGTGTCTGTCCCACTGTCCCAGATTGAGAAAGGACAGTGTCTGACCCACTGTCACAGGGTGTGAAAGGACAGTGTCTGACCCACTGTCCCAGAGTGTGAAAGGGCAGTGTCTGACCCACTGTCCCAGAGTGTGAAAGGTTAGTGTCTGTCCCACTTTCCCAGCCAGTCCCAGAGTGAGAAAGGACAGTGTCTGACCCACTGTCCCAGAGTGTGAAAGGACAGTGTCTGAGCCACTGACCCAGAGTGTGAAAGGACAGTGTCTGACCCACTGTCCCAGAGTGAGAAAGGACAGTGGCTGACCCACAGTCCCAGATTGTGAAAGGACAGTGTCTGACCCACTGTCTCAGAGTGTGAAAGGACTGTGTCTGACCCACTGTCTCAGAGTGTGAAAGGACAGTGTCTGACCCACTGTCGCAGAGTGAGAAAGGACAGTGTCTGACCCACTGTCCCAGAGTGTGAAAGGACAGTGTCTGACCCACTGTCCCAGAGTGTGAAAGGACAGTGGCTGACCCACTGTCCCAGAGTGTGAAAGGTTAGTGTCTGACCCACTTTCCCAGCCAGTCCCAGAGTGAGAAAGGACAGTGTCTGACCCACTGTCCCAGAGTGTGAAAGGATAGTGTCTGAGCCACTGACCCAGAGTGTGAAAGGACAGTGTCTGACCCACTGTCCCAGAGTGTGAAAGGACAGTGTTTGACCCACTGTCCCAGGATGACAAAGGGCAGTGTCTGACCCACTGTCCCAGCCAGTTCCAGATTGTGAAAGGACAGTGTCTGACCCACTGTCCCAGCCAGGCCCAGAATTTGAAAGGACAGTGTCTGACCCACTGTCCCAGAGTGAGAAAGGACAGTGTCTGACCCAAAGACCCAGAGTGAGAAAGGACAGTGTCTCACCCACTGTCCCAGAGTGAGAACGGACAGTGTCTGATCCAGTGCCCCAGATTGAGAAAGGACAGTGTCTGACGAACTGTCCCACAGTGTGAAAGGACAGTGTCTGACCCACTGTCCCACCCAGTCCCAGAGTGTGAAAGGACCGTGTCTGACCCACTGTCCCAGAGTGAGAAAAGTCAGTGTCTGACCCACTGTCCCAGAGTGTGCAAGGACAGTGTCTGACTCACTGTCCCAGAATGAGAAAGGGCAGTGTCTGACCCACTGTCTCAGCCAGTCCCAGATTGTGAAAGAACAGTGTCTGACCCACTGTCCCACCCAGTCCCAGAGTGTGAAAGGACAGTGTCTGACCCACTGTCCAAGAGTAAGAAAGGACAGTGTCTGACCCACTGTCCCAGAGTGAGAAAGGACAGTGTCTGACGAACTGTCCCAGAGTGTGAAAGGACAGTGTCTGACGAACTGTCCCAGAGTGAGAAAGGACAGGGTCTGACGAACTGTCCCAGAGTGAGAAAGGACAGTGTCTGACCCACTGTCCCAGAGTGAGAAAGGACAGTGTCTGACCCACTGTCCCAGAGTGAGAAAGGACAGTGTCTGACAAACTGTCCCAGAGTGTGAAAGGACAGTGTCTGACCCACTGTCCCAGAGTCAGAAACGACAGTGTCTGACCCACTGTCCCAGAGTGAGAAAGGACAGTGTCTGACGAATTGTCCCAGAGTGTGAAAGGACAGTGTCTGACCCACTGTCCCAGAGTGAGAAAGGACAGTGTCTGACCCACTGTCCCAGAGTGAGAAAGGACAGTGTCTGACTCACTGTCCCAGAGTGAGAAAGGACAGTGTCTGACCCACTGACCCAGAGTAAGAAAGGACAGTGTCTGACCCACTGTCCCAGAATGAGAAAGGGCAGTGTCTGACCCACTGTCTCAGCCAGTCCCAGATTGTGAAAGAACAGTGTCTGACCCACTGTCCCACCCAGTCCCAGAGTGTGAAAGGACAGTGTCTGACCCACTGTCCCAGACTAAGAAAGGATAGTGTCTGACCCACTGTCCCAGAGTGAGAAAGGACAGGGTCTGACGAACTGTCCCAGAGTGAGAAAGGACAGTGTCTGACCCACTGTCCCAGATTGAGAAAGGACAGTGTCTGACCCACTGTCCCAGAGTGAGAAAGGACAGTGTCTGACCCACTGTCACAGAGTGTGGAAGGACAGTGTCTGACCCACTGTCCCAGAGTGTGAAAGGACAGTGTCTGACCCACTGTCCCAGAGTGTGAAAGGTTAGTGTCTGTCCCACTTTCCCAGCCAGTCCCAGAGTGAGAAAGGACAGTGTCTGACCCACTGTCCCAGAGTGTGAAAGGACAGTGTCTGAGCCACTGACCCAGAGTTTGAAAGGACAGTGTCTGACCCACTGTCCCAGAGTGAGAAAGGACAGTGTCTGACCCACTGTCCCAGAGTGTGAAAGGACAGTGTCTGACCCACTGTCCCAGAGTGAGGCCCACTGTCACAGAGTGAGAAAGGACAGTGTCTGACACTGTCCCAGAGTGAGAAATGACAGTGTCTGACCCACTGTCCCAGCCAGTCCCAGAGTTTGAAAGGACAGTGTCTGACCCACTGTCCCAGAGTGAGAAAGGAAAGCGTCTGACCCACTGCCCCAGAGTGGGAAAGCACAGTTACTGACTAACTGTCCCCGAGTGTGAAAAGACTGTGACTGACCCATTGTCCCAGAGTGAGAAAGGACAGTGTCTGACCCACAGTCACAGAGTGTGAAAGGACAGTGTCTGACCCTCTGTCCCAGAGTGAGAAAGGACAGTGACTGACTAACTGTCCCAGAGTGTGAAAGAACAGTGTCTGACCCACTGTCCCAGAGTGAGAAAGGACAGTGTCTGACGAATTGTCCCAGAGTGTGAAAGGACAGTGTCTGACCCACTGTCCCAGAGTGAGAAAGGACAGTGTCTGACCCACTGTCCCAGAGTGAGAAAGGACAGTGTCTGACGAACTGTCCCAGAGTGTGAAAGGACAGTGTCTGGTCCACTGTCCCAGAGTGAGAAAGGACAGTGTCTGACCCACTGTCCCAGAGTGTGAAAGGACTGTGTCTGACCCACTGTCCCAGAGTGAGAAAGGACAGTGTCTGACGCACTGTCCCAGAGTGAGAAAGGACAGTGTCTGACCCCCTGTACCAGAGTGAGAAAGGACAGTGTCTGACGCACTGTCCCAGAGTGAGAAAGGACAGTGTCTGACCCACTGTCCCAGAGTGTGAAAGGACAGTGTCTGAGCCACTGTCCCAGGGTGTGAAAGGACAGTGACTGACCCACTGTCCCAGTGTGTGAAAGGACAGTGTCTGACCCACTGTCCCAGAGTGTGAAAGGAAAGTGTCTGACCCACTGTCCCAGAGTGTGAAAGGACAGTGTCTGTCCCACTGTCCCAGATTGAGAAAGGACAGTGTCTGACCCACTGTCACAGGGTGTGAAAGGACAGTGTCTGACCCACTGTCCCAGAGTGTGAAAGGGCAGTGTCTGACCCACTGTCCCAGAGTGTGAAAGGTTAGTGTCTGTCCCACTTTCCCAGCCAGTCCCAGAGTGAGAAAGGACAGTGTCTGACCCACTGTCCCAGAGTGTGAAAGGACAGTGTCTGAGCCACTGACCCAGAGTGTGAAAGGACAGTGTCTGACCCACTGTCCCAGAGTGTGAAAGGACAGTGTCTGACCCACTGTCCCAGAGTGAGAAAGGACAGTGTCTGACCCACAGTCCCAGATTGTGAAAGGACAGTGTCTGACCCACTGTCTCAGAGTGTGAAAGGACTGTGTCTGTCCCACTGTCCCAGAGTGTGAAAGGACAGTGTCTGACCCACTGTCGCAGAGTGAGAAAGGACAGTGTCTGACCCACTGTCCCAGAGTGTGAAAGGACAGTGTCTGACCCACTGTCCCAGAGTGTGAAAGGACAGTGGCTGACCCACTGTCCCAGAGTGTGAAAGGTTAGTGTCTGACCCACTTTCCCAGCCAGTCCCAGAGTGAGAAAGGACAGTGTCTGACCCACTGTCCCAGAGTGTGAAAGGTTAGTGTCTGAGCCACTGACCCAGAGTGTGAAAGGACAGTGTCTGACCCACTGTCCCAGAGTGTGAAAGGACAGTGTTTGACCCACTGTCCCAGGATGACAAAGGGCAGTGTCTGACCCACTGTCCCAGCCAGTTCCAGATTGTGAAAGGACAGTGTCTGACCCACTGTCCCAGCCAGGCCCAGAATTTGAAAGGACAGTGTCTGACCCACTGTCCCAGAGTGAGAAAGGACAGTGTCTGACCCAAAGACCCAGAGTGAGAAAGGACAGTGTCTCACCCACTGTCCCAGAGTGAGAACGGACAGTGTCTGATCCAGTGCCCCAGATTGAGAAAGGACAGTGTCTGACGAACTGTCCCACAGTGTGAAAGGACAGTGTCTGACCCACTGTCCCACCCAGTCCCAGAGTGTGAAAGGACCGTGTCTGACCCACTGTCCCAGAGTGAGAAAAGTCAGTGTCTGACCCACTGTCCCAGAGTGAGAAAGGACAGTGTCTGACTCACTGTCCCAGAGTGAGAAAGGACAGTGTCTGACCCACTGACCCAGAGTAAGAAAGGACAGTGTCTGACCCACTGTCCCAGAATGAGAAAGGGCAGTGTCTGACCCACTGTCTCAGCCAGTCCCAGATTGTGAAAGAACAGTGTCTGACCCACTGTCCCACCCAGTCCCAGAGTGTGAAAGGACAGTGTCTGACCCACTGTCCCAGACTAAGAAAGGATAGTGTCTGACCCACTGTCCCAGAGTGAGAAAGGACAGGGTCTGACGAACTGTCCCAGAGTGAGAAAGGACAGTGTCTGACCCACTGTCCCAGATTGAGAAAGGACAGTGTCTGACCCACTGTCCCAGAGTGAGAAAGGACAGTGTCTGACCCACTGTCACAGAGTGTGGAAGGACAGTGTCTGACCCACTGTCCCAGAGTGTGAAAGGACAGTGTCTGACCCACTGTCCCAGAGTGTGAAAGGTTAGTGTCTGTCCCACTTTCCCAGCCAGTCCCAGAGTGAGAAAGGACAGTGTCTGACCCACTGTCCCAGAGTGTGAAAGGACAGTGTCTGAGCCACTGACCCAGAGTTTGAAAGGACAGTGTCTGACCCACTGTCCCAGAGTGAGAAAGGACAGTGTCTGACCCACTGTCCCAGAGTGTGAAAGGACAGTGTCTGACCCACTGTCCCAGAGTGAGGCCCACTGTCACAGAGTGAGAAAGGACAGTGTCTGACACTGTCCCAGAGTGAGAAATGACAGTGTCTGACCCACTGTCCCAGCCAGTCCCAGAGTTTGAAAGGACAGTGTCTGACCCACTGTCCCAGAGTGAGAAAGGAAAGCGTCTGACCCACTGCCCCAGAGTGGGAAAGCACAGTTACTGACTAACTGTCCCCGAGTGTGAAAAGACTGTGACTGACCCATTGTCCCAGAGTGAGAAAGGACAGTGTCTGACCCACAGTCACAGAGTGTGAAAGGACAGTGTCTGACCCTCTGTCCCAGAGTGAGAAAGGACAGTGACTGACTAACTGTCCCAGAGTGTGAAAGAACAGTGTCTGACCCACTGTCCCAGAGTGAGAAAGGACAGTGTCTGACGAATTGTCCCAGAGTGTGAAAGGACAGTGTCTGACCCACTGTCCCAGAGTGAGAAAGGACAGTGTCTGACCCACTGTCCCAGAGTGAGAAAGGACAGTGTCTGACGAACTGTCCCAGAGTGTGAAAGGACAGTGTCTGGTCCACTGTCCCAGAGTGAGAAAGGACAGTGTCTGACCCACTGTCCCAGAGTGTGAAAGGACTGTGTCTGACCCACTGTCCCAGAGTGAGAAAGGACAGTGTCTGACGCACTGTCCCAGAGTGAGAAAGGACAGTGTCTGACCCACTGTACCAGAGTGAGAAAGGACAGTGTCTGACGCACTGTCCCAGAGTGAGAAAGGACAGTGTCTGACCCACTGTCCCAGAGTGTGAAAGGACAGTGTCTGAGCCACTGTCCCAGGGTGTGAAAGGACAGTGACTGACCCACTGTCCCAGTGTGTGAAAGGACAGTGTCTGACCCACTGTCCCAGAGTGTGAAAGGAAAGTGTCTGACCCACTGTCCCAGAGTGTGAAAGGACAGTGTCTGACCCACTGTCCCAGAGTGAGAAAGGACAGTGTCTGACCCACAGTCCCAGATTGTGAAAGGACAGTGTCTGACCCACTGTCTCAGAGTGTGAAAGGACTGTGTCTGTCCCACTGTCCCAGAGTGTGAAAGGACAGTGTCTGACCCACTGTCGCAGAGTGAGAAAGGACAGTGTCTGACCCACTGTCCCAGAGTGTGAAAGGACAGTGTCTGACCCACTGTCCCAGAGTGTGAAAGGACAGTGGCTGACCCACTGTCCCAGAGTGTGAAAGGTTAGTGTCTGACCCACTTTCCCAGCCAGTCCCAGAGTGAGAAAGGACAGTGTCTGACCCACTGTCCCAGAGTGTGAAAGGTTAGTGTCTGAGCCACTGACCCAGAGTGTGAAAGGACAGTGTCTGACCCACTGTCCCAGAGTGTGAAAGGACAGTGTTTGACCCACTGTCCCAGGATGACAAAGGGCAGTGTCTGACCCACTGTCCCAGCCAGTTCCAGATTGTGAAAGGACAGTGTCTGACCCACTGTCCCAGCCAGGCCCAGAATTTGAAAGGACAGTGTCTGACCCACTGTCCCAGAGTGAGAAAGGACAGTGTCTGACCCAAAGACCCAGAGTGAGAAAGGACAGTGTCTCACCCACTGTCCCAGAGTGAGAACGGACAGTGTCTGATCCAGTGCCCCAGATTGAGAAAGGACAGTGTCTGACGAACTGTCCCACAGTGTGAAAGGACAGTGTCTGACCCACTGTCCCACCCAGTCCCAGAGTGTGAAAGGACCGTGTCTGACCCACTGTCCCAGAGTGAGAAAAGTCAGTGTCTGACCCACTGTCCCAGAGTGAGAAAGGACAGTGTCTGACTCACTGTCCCAGAGTGAGAAAGGACAGTGTCTGACCCACTGACCCAGAGTAAGAAAGGACAGTGTCTGACCCACTGTCCCAGAATGAGAAAGGGCAGTGTCTGACCCACTGTCTCAGCCAGTCCCAGATTGTGAAAGAACAGTGTCTGACCCACTGTCCCACCCAGTCCCAGAGTGTGAAAGGACAGTGTCTGACCCACTGTCCCAGACTAAGAAAGGATAGTGTCTGACCCACTGTCCCAGAGTGAGAAAGGACAGGGTCTGACGAACTGTCCCAGAGTGAGAAAGGACAGTGTCTGACCCACTGTCCCAGATTGAGAAAGGACAGTGTCTGACCCACTGTCCCAGAGTGAGAAAGGACAGTGTCTGACCCACTGTCACAGAGTGTGGAAGGACAGTGTCTGACCCACTGTCCCAGAGTGTGAAAGGACAGTGTCTGACCCACTGTCCCAGAGTGTGAAAGGTTAGTGTCTGTCCCACTTTCCCAGCCAGTCCCAGAGTGAGAAAGGACAGTGTCTGACCCACTGTCCCAGAGTGTGAAAGGACAGTGTCTGAGCCACTGACCCAGAGTTTGAAAGGACAGTGTCTGACCCACTGTCCCAGAGTGAGAAAGGACAGTGTCTGACCCACTGTCCCAGAGTGTGAAAGGACAGTGTCTGACCCACTGTCCCAGAGTGAGGCCCACTGTCACAGAGTGAGAAAGGACAGTGTCTGACACTGTCCCAGAGTGAGAAATGACAGTGTCTGACCCACTGTCCCAGCCAGTCCCAGAGTTTGAAAGGACAGTGTCTGACCCACTGTCCCAGAGTGAGAAAGGAAAGCGTCTGACCCACTGCCCCAGAGTGGGAAAGCACAGTTACTGACTAACTGTCCCCGAGTGTGAAAAGACTGTGACTGACCCATTGTCCCAGAGTGAGAAAGGACAGTGTCTGACCCACAGTCGCAGAGTGTGAAAGGACAGTGTCTGACCCTCTGTCCCAGAGTGAGAAAGGACAGTGACTGACTAACTGTCCCAGAGTGTGAAAGAACAGTGTCTGACCCACTGTCCCAGAGTGAGAAAGGACAGTGTCTGACGAATTGTCCCAGAGTGTGAAAGGACAGTGTCTGACCCACTGTCCCAGAGTGAGAAAGGACAGTGTCTGACCCACTGTCCCAGAGTGAGAAAGGACAGTGTCTGACGAACTGTCCCAGAGTGTGAAAGGACAGTGTCTGGTCCACTGTCCCAGAGTGAGAAAGGACAGTGTCTGACCCACTGTCCCAGAGTGTGAAAGGACTGTGTCTGACCCACTGTCCCAGAGTGAGAAAGGACAGTGTCTGACGCACTGTCCCAGAGTGAGAAAGGACAGTGTCTGACCCACTGTACCAGAGTGAGAAAGGACAGTGTCTGACGCACTGTCCCAGAGTGAGAAAGGACAGTGTCTGACCCACTGTCCCAGAGTGTGAAAGGACAGTGTCTGAGCCACTGTCCCAGGGTGTGAAAGGACAGTGACTGACCCACTGTCCCAGTGTGTGAAAGGACAGTGTCTGACCCACTGTCCCAGAGTGTGAAAGGAAAGTGTCTGACCCACTGTCCCAGAGTGTGAAAGGACAGTGTCTGTCCCACTGTCCCAGATTGAGAAAGGACAGTGTCTGACCCACTGTCACAGGGTGTGAAAGGACAGTGTCTGACCCACTGTCCCAGAGTGTGAAAGGGCAGTGTCTGACCCACTGTCCCAGAGTGTGAAAGGTTAGTGTCTGTCCCACTTTCCCAGCCAGTCCCAGAGTGAGAAAGGACAGTGTCTGACCCACTGTCCCAGAGTGTGAAAGGACAGTGTCTGAGCCACTGACCCAGAGTGTGAAAGGACAGTGTCTGACCCACTGTCCCAGAGTGTGAAAGGACAGTGTCTGACCCACTGTCCCAGAGTGAGAAAGGACAGTGTCTGACCCACAGTCCCAGATTGTGAAAGGACAGTGTCTGACCCACTGTCTCAGAGTGTGAAAGGACTGTGTCTGTCCCACTGTCCCAGAGTGTGAAAGGACAGTGTCTGACCCACTGTCGCAGAGTGAGAAAGGACAGTGTCTGACCCACTGTCCCAGAGTGTGAAAGGACAGTGTCTGACCCACTGTCCCAGAGTGTGAAAGGACAGTGGCTGACCCACTGTCCCAGAGTGTGAAAGGTTAGTGTCTGACCCACTTTCCCAGCCAGTCCCAGAGTGAGAAAGGACAGTGTCTGACCCACTGTCCCAGAGTGTGAAAGGTTAGTGTCTGAGCCACTGACCCAGAGTGTGAAAGGACAGTGTCTGACCCACTGTCCCAGAGTGTGAAAGGACAGTGTTTGACCCACTGTCCCAGGATGACAAAGGGCAGTGTCTGACCCACTGTCCCAGCCAGTTCCAGATTGTGAAAGGACAGTGTCTGACCCACTGTCCCAGCCAGGCCCAGAATTTGAAAGGACAGTGTCTGACCCACTGTCCCAGAGTGAGAAAGGACAGTGTCTGACCCAAAGACCCAGAGTGAGAAAGGACAGTGTCTCACCCACTGTCCCAGAGTGAGAACGGACAGTGTCTGATCCAGTGCCCCAGATTGAGAAAGGACAGTGTCTGACGAACTGTCCCACAGTGTGAAAGGACAGTGTCTGACCCACTGTCCCACCCAGTCCCAGAGTGTGAAAGGACCGTGTCTGACCCATTGTCCCAGAGTGAGAAAAGTCAGTGTCTGACCCACTGTCCCAGAGTGTGCAAGGACAGTGTCTGACTCACTGTCCCAGAATGAGAAAGGGCAGTGTCTGACCCACTGTCTCAGCCAGTCCCAGATTGTGAAAGAACAGTGTCTGACCCACTGTCCTACCCAGTCCCAGAGTGTGAAAGGACAGTGTCTGACCCACTGTCCAAGAGTAAGAAAGGACAGTGTCTGACCCACTGTCCCAGAGTGAGAAAGGACAGTGTCTGACGAACTGTCCCAGAGTGTGAAAGGACAGTGTCTGACGAACTGTCCCAGAGTGAGAAAGGACAGGGTCTGACGAACTGTCCCAGAGTGAGAAAGGACAGTGTCTGACCCACTGTCCCAGAGTGAGAAAGGACAGTGTCTGACCCACTGTCCCAGAGTGAGAAAGGACAGTGTCTGACAAACTGTCCCAGAGTGTGAAAGGACAGTGTCTGACCCACTGTCCCAGAGTCAGAAACGACAGTGTCTGACCCACTGTCCCAGAGTGAGAAAGGACAGTGTCTGACGAATTGTCCCAGAGTGTGAAAGGACAGTGTCTGACCCACTGTCCCAGAGTGAGAAAGGACAGTGTCTGACCCACTGTCCCAGAGTGAGAAAGGACAGTGTCTGACTCACTGTCCCAGAGTGAGAAAGGACAGTGTCTGACCCACTGACCCAGAGTAAGAAAGGACAGTGTCTGACCCACTGTCCCAGAATGAGAAAGGGCAGTGTCTGACCCACTGTCTCAGCCAGTCCCAGATTGTGAAAGAACAGTGCCTGACCCACTGTCCCACCCAGTCCCAGAGTGTGAAAGGACAGTGTCTGACCCACTGTCCCAGACTAAGAAAGGATAGTGTCTGACCCACTGTCCCAGAGTGAGAAAGGACAGTGTCTGACGAACTGTCCCAGAGTGTGAAAGGACAGTGTCTGACCCACTGTCCCAGAGTGAGAAAGGACAGTGTCTGACGAACTGTCCCAGAGTGAGAAAGGACAGTGTCTGACCCACTGTCCCAGAGTGTGAAAGGACAGCATCTGACCCACTGTCCCAGAGTGAGATAGGAAAGCATCTGACCCACTGTCCCAGAGTGAGAAAGGAGTGTCTGACCCACTGTCTCAGAGTGAGAAAGGACAGTGTCTGACCCACTGTCACAGAGTGAGAAAGCACAGTTTCTGACCCACTGTCCCAGAGTGTGAAAGGACAGTGTCTGACCCACTGTCCCAGAGTAAGAAAGGACAGTGTCTAACCCACTGTCCCAGAGTGTGAAAGGACAGTGTCTGACCCACTGTCCCAGAGTGTGAAAGGACAGTGTCTGGCCCACTGTCCCAGAGTGAGAAAGGACAGTGTCTGACCCACTGTCCCAGAGTGAGAAAGGACAGTGTCTGACCCACTGTCACAGAGTGTGAAAGGACAGTGTCTGACCCACTGTCCCAGAGTGTGAAAGGACAGTGTCTGAGCCACTGACACAGAGTGTGAAAGGACAGTGTCTGACCCACTGTCCCAGAGTGTGAAAGAACAGTGTCTGACCCACTGTCCCACAGTGAGAAAGGACAGTGTCTGACCCACAGTCCCAGATTGTGAAAGGACAGTGTCTGACCCACTGTCTCAGAGTGTGAAAGGACAGTGTCTGACCCACTGTCCCAGAGTGTGAAAGGACAGTGTCTGACCCACTGTCCCAGAGTGAGAAAGGACAGTGTCTGACCCACTGTCCCAGAGTGTGAAAGGGCAGTGTCTGACACACTGTCCCAGAGTGTGAAAGGACAGTGGCTGACCCACTGTCACAGAGTGTGAAAGGTTAGTGTCTGACCCACTTTCCCAGCCAGTCCCAGAGTGAGAAAGGACAGTGTCTGACCCACTGTCCCAGTGTGTGAAAGGATAGTGTCTGAGCCACTGACCCAGAGTGTGAAAGGGCAGTGTCTGACCCACTGTCCCAGAGTGAGAAAGGACAGTGTCTGACCCACTGTCCCAGAGTGTGAAAGGACAGTGTCTGACCCACTGTCCCAGAGTGAGGCCCACTGTCACAGAGTGAGAAAGGACAGTGTCTGACACTGTCCCAGAGTGAGAAATGACAGTGTCTGACCCACTGTCCCAGCCAGTCCCAGAGTTTGAAAGGACAGTGTCTGACCCACTGTCCCAGAGTGAGAAAGGAAAGCGTCTGACCCACTGCCCCAGAGTGGGAAAGCACAGTTACTGACTAACTGTCCCCGAGTGTGAAAAGACTGTGACTGACCCATTATCCCAGAGTGAGAAAGGACAGTGTCTGACCCACAGTCGCAGAGTGTGAAAGGACAGTGTCTGACCCTCTGTCCCAGAGTGAGAAAGGACAGTGACTGACTAACTGTCCCAGAGTGTGAAAGAACAGTGTCTGACCCACTGTCCCAGAGTGAGAAAGGACAGTGTCTGACGAATTGTCCCAGAGTGTGAAAGGACAGTGTCTGACCCACTGTCCCAGAGTGAGAAAGGACAGTGTCTGACCCACTGTCCCAGAGTGAGAAAGGACAGTGTCTGACGAACTGTCCCAGAGTGTGAAAGGACAGTGTCTGGTCCACTGTCCCAGAGTGAGAAAGGACAGTGTCTGACCCACTGTCCCAGAGTGTGAAAGGACTGTGTCTGACCCACTGTCCCAGAGTGAGAAAGGACAGTGTCTGACGCACTGTCCCAGAGTGAGAAAGGACAGTGTCTGACCCACTGTACCAGAGTGAGAAAGGACAGTGTCTGACGCACTGTCCCAGAGTGAGAAAGGACAGTGTCTGACCCACTGTCCCAGAGTGTGAAAGGACAGTGTCTGAGCCACTGTCCCAGGGTGTGAAAGGACAGTGACTGACCCACTGTCCCAGTGTGTGAAAGGACAGTGTCTGACCCACTGTCCCAGAGTGTGAAAGGAAAGTGTCTGACCCACTGTCCCAGAGTGTGAAAGGACAGTGTCTGTCCCACTGTCCCAGATTGAGAAAGGACAGTGTCTGACCCACTGTCACAGGGTGTGAAAGGACAGTGTCTGACCCACTGTCCCAGAGTGTGAAAGGGCAGTGTCTGACCCACTGTCCCAGAGTGTGAAAGGTTAGTGTCTGTCCCACTTTCCCAGCCAGTCCCAGAGTGAGAAAGGACAGTGTCTGACCCACTGTCCCAGAGTGTGAAAGGACAGTGTCTGAGCCACTGACCCAGAGTGTGAAAGGACAGTGTCTGACCCACTGTCCCAGAGTGTGAAAGGACAGTGTCTGACCCACTGTCCCAGAGTGAGAAAGGACAGTGTCTGACCCACAGTCCCAGATTGTGAAAGGACAGTGTCTGACCCACTGTCTCAGAGTGTGAAAGGACTGTGTCTGTCCCACTGTCCCAGAGTGTGAAAGGACAGTGTCTGACCCACTGTCGCAGAGTGAGAAAGGACAGTGTCTGACCCACTGTCCCAGAGTGTGAAAGGACAGTGTCTGACCCACTGTCCCAGAGTGTGAAAGGACAGTGGCTGACCCACTGTCCCAGAGTGTGAAAGGTTAGTGTCTGACCCACTTTCCCAGCCAGTCCCAGAGTGAGAAAGGACAGTGTCTGACCCACTGTCCCAGAGTGTGAAAGGTTAGTGTCTGAGCCACTGACCCAGAGTGTGAAAGGACAGTGTCTGACCCACTGTCCCAGAGTGTGAAAGGACAGTGTTTGACCCACTGTCCCAGGATGACAAAGGGCAATGTCTGACCCACTGTCCCAGCCAGTTCCAGATTGTGAAAGGACAGTGTCTGACCCACTGTCCCAGCCAGGCCCAGAATTTGAAAGGACAGTGTCTGACCCACTGTCCCAGAGTGAGAAAGGACAGTGTCTGACCCAAAGACCCAGAGTGAGAAAGGACAGTGTCTCACCCACTGTCCCAGAGTGAGAACGGACAGTGTCTGATCCAGTGCCCCAGATTGAGAAAGGACAGTGTCTGACGAACTGTCCCACAGTGTGAAAGGACAGTGTCTGACCCACTGTCCCACCCAGTCCCAGAGTGTGAAAGGACCGTGTCTGACCCATTGTCCCAGAGTGAGAAAAGTCAGTGTCTGACCCACTGTCCCAGAGTGTGCAAGGACAGTGTCTGACTCACTGTCCCAGAATGAGAAAGGGCAGTGTCTGACCCACTGTCTCAGCCAGTCCCAGATTGTGAAAGAACAGTGTCTGACCCACTGTCCTACCCAGTCCCAGAGTGTGAAAGGACAGTGTCTGACCCACTGTCCAAGAGTAAGAAAGGACAGTGTCTGACCCACTGTCCCAGAGTGAGAAAGGACAGTGTCTGACGAACTGTCCCAGAGTGTGAAAGGACAGTGTCTGACGAACTGTCCCAGAGTGAGAAAGGACAGGGTCTGACGAACTGTCCCAGAGTGAGAAAGGACAGTGTCTGACCCACTGTCCCAGAGTGAGAAAGGACAGTGTCTGACCCACTGTCCCAGAGTGAGAAAGGACAGTGTCTGACAAACTGTCCCAGAGTGTGAAAGGACAGTGTCTGACCCACTGTCCCAGAGTCAGAAACGACAGTGTCTGACCCACTGTCCCAGAGTGAGAAAGGACAGTGTCTGACGAATTGTCCCAGAGTGTGAAAGGACAGTGTCTGACCCACTGTCCCAGAGTGAGAAAGGACAGTGTCTGACCCACTGTCCCAGAGTGAGAAAGGACAGTGTCTGACTCACTGTCCCAGAGTGAGAAAGGACAGTGTCTGACCCACTGACCCAGAGTAAGAAAGGACAGTGTCTGACCCACTGTCCCAGAATGAGAAAGGGCAGTGTCTGACCCACTGTCTCAGCCAGTCCCAGATTGTGAAAGAACAGTGCCTGACCCACTGTCCCACCCAGTCCCAGAGTGTGAAAGGACAGTGTCTGACCCACTGTCCCAGACTAAGAAAGGATAGTGTCTGACCCACTGTCCCAGAGTGAGAAAGGACAGTGTCTGACGAACTGTCCCAGAGTGTGAAAGGACAGTGTCTGACCCACTGTCCCAGAGTGAGAAAGGACAGTGTCTGACGAACTGTCCCAGAGTGAGAAAGGACAGTGTCTGACCCACTGTCCCAGAGTGTGAAAGGACAGCATCTGACCCACTGTCCCAGAGTGAGATAGGAAAGCATCTGACCCACTGTCCCAGAGTGAGAAAGGAGTGTCTGACCCACTGTCTCAGAGTGAGAAAGGACAGTGTCTGACCCACTGTCACAGAGTGAGAAAGCACAGTTTCTGACCCACTGTCCCAGAGTGTGAAAGGACAGTGTCTGACCCACTGTCCCAGAGTAAGAAAGGACAGTGTCTAACCCACTGTCCCAGAGTGTGAAAGGACAGTGTCTGACCCACTGTCCCAGAGTGTGAAAGGACAGTGTCTGGCCCACTGTCCCAGAGTGAGAAAGGACAGTGTCTGACCCACTGTCCCAGAGTGAGAAAGGACAGTGTCTGACCCACTGTCACAGAGTGTGAAAGGACAGTGTCTGACCCACTGTCCCAGAGTGTGAAAGGACAGTGTCTGAGCCACTGACACAGAGTGTGAAAGGACAGTGTCTGACCCACTGTCCCAGAGTGTGAAAGAACAGTGTCTGACCCACTGTCCCACAGTGAGAAAGGACAGTGTCTGACCCACAGTCCCAGATTGTGAAAGGACAGTGTCTGACCCACTGTCTCAGAGTGTGAAAGGACAGTGTCTGACCCACTGTCCCAGAGTGTGAAAGGACAGTGTCTGACCCACTGTCCCAGAGTGAGAAAGGACAGTGTCTGACCCACTGTCCCAGAGTGTGAAAGGGCAGTGTCTGACACACTGTCCCAGAGTGTGAAAGGACAGTGGCTGACCCACTGTCACAGAGTGTGAAAGGTTAGTGTCTGACCCACTTTCCCAGCCAGTCCCAGAGTGAGAAAGGACAGTGTCTGACCCACTGTCCCAGTGTGTGAAAGGATAGTGTCTGAGCCACTGACCCAGAGTGTGAAAGGGCAGTGTCTGACCCACTGTCCCAGAGTGAGAAAGGACAGTGTCTGACCCACTGTCCCAGAGTGTGAAAGGACAGTGTCTGACCCACTGTCCCAGAGTGAGGCCCACTGTCACAGAGTGAGAAAGGACAGTGTCTGACACTGTCCCAGAGTGAGAAATGACAGTGTCTGACCCACTGTCCCAGCCAGTCCCAGAGTTTGAAAGGACAGTGTCTGACCCACTGTCCCAGAGTGAGAAAGGAAAGCGTCTGACCCACTGCCCCAGAGTGGGAAAGCACAGTTACTGACTAACTGTCCCCGAGTGTGAAAAGACTGTGACTGACCCATTATCCCAGAGTGAGAAAGGACAGTGTCTGACCCACAGTCGCAGAGTGTGAAAGGACAGTGTCTGACCCTCTGTCCCAGAGTGAGAAAGGACAGTGACTGACTAACTGTCCCAGAGTGTGAAAGAACAGTGTCTGACCCACTGTCCCAGAGTGAGAAAGGACAGTGTCTGACGAATTGTCCCAGAGTGTGAAAGGACAGTGTCTGACCCACTGTCCCAGAGTGAGAAAGGACAGTGTCTGACCCACTGTCCCAGAGTGAGAAAGGACAGTGTCTGACGAACTGTCCCAGAGTGTGAAAGGACAGTGTCTGGTCCACTGTCCCAGAGTGAGAAAGGACAGTGTCTGACCCACTGTCCCAGAGTGTGAAAGGACTGTGTCTGACCCACTGTCCCAGAGTGAGAAAGGACAGTGTCTGACGCACTGTCCCAGAGTGAGAAAGGACAGTGTCTGACCCACTGTACCAGAGTGAGAAAGGACAGTGTCTGACGCACTGTCCCAGAGTGAGAAAGGACAGTGTCTGACCCACTGTCCCAGAGTGTGAAAGGACAGTGTCTGAGCCACTGTCCCAGGGTGTGAAAGGACAGTGACTGACCCACTGTCCCAGTGTGTGAAAGGACAGTGTCTGACCCACTGTCCCAGAGTGTGAAAGGAAAGTGTCTGACCCACTGTCCCAGAGTGTGAAAGGACAGTGTCTGTCCCACTGTCCCAGATTGAGAAAGGACAGTGTCTGACCCACTGTCACAGGGTGTGAAAGGACAGTGTCTGACCCACTGTCCCAGAGTGTGAAAGGGCAGTGTCTGACCCACTGTCCCAGAGTGTGAAAGGTTAGTGTCTGTCCCACTTTCCCAGCCAGTCCCAGAGTGAGAAAGGACAGTGTCTGACCCACTGTCCCAGAGTGTGAAAGGACAGTGTCTGAGCCACTGACCCAGAGTGTGAAAGGACAGTGTCTGACCCACTGTCCCAGAGTGTGAAAGGACAGTGTCTGACCCACTGTCCCAGAGTGAGAAAGGACAGTGTCTGACCCACAGTCCCAGATTGTGAAAGGACAGTGTCTGACCCACTGTCTCAGAGTGTGAAAGGACTGTGTCTGTCCCACTGTCCCAGAGTGTGAAAGGACAGTGTCTGACCCACTGTCGCAGAGTGAGAAAGGACAGTGTCTGACCCACTGTCCCAGAGTGTGAAAGGACAGTGTCTGACCCACTGTCCCAGAGTGTGAAAGGACAGTGGCTGACCCACTGTCCCAGAGTGTGAAAGGTTAGTGTCTGACCCACTTTCCCAGCCAGTCCCAGAGTGAGAAAGGACAGTGTCTGACCCACTGTCCCAGAGTGTGAAAGGTTAGTGTCTGAGCCACTGACCCAGAGTGTGAAAGGACAGTGTCTGACCCACTGTCCCAGAGTGTGAAAGGACAGTGTTTGACCCACTGTCCCAGGATGACAAAGGGCAATGTCTGACCCACTGTCCCAGCCAGTTCCAGATTGTGAAAGGACAGTGTCTGACCCACTGTCCCAGCCAGGCCCAGAATTTGAAAGGACAGTGTCTGACCCACTGTCCCAGAGTGAGAAAGGACAGTGTCTGACCCAAAGACCCAGAGTGAGAAAGGACAGTGTCTCACCCACTGTCCCAGAGTGAGAACGGACAGTGTCTGATCCAGTGCCCCAGATTGAGAAAGGACAGTGTCTGACGAACTGTCCCACAGTGTGAAAGGACAGTGTCTGACCCACTGTCCCACCCAGTCCCAGAGTGTGAAAGGACCGTGTCTGACCCACTGTCCCAGAGTGAGAAAAGTCAGTGTCTGACCCACTGTCCCAGAGTGTGCAAGGACAGTGTCTGACTCACTGTCCCAGAATGAGAAAGGGCAGTGTCTGACCCACTGTCTCAGCCAGTCCCAGATTGTGAAAGAACAGTGTCTGACCCACTGTCCTACCCAGTCCCAGAGTGTGAAAGGACAGTGTCTGACCCACTGTCCAAGAGTAAGAAAGGACAGTGTCTGACCCACTGTCCCAGAGTGAGAAAGGACAGTGTCTGACGAACTGTCCCAGAGTGTGAAAGGACAGTGTCTGACGAACTGTCCCAGAGTGAGAAAGGACAGGGTCTGACGAACTGTCCCAGAGTGAGAAAGGACAGTGTCTGACCCACTGTCCCAGAGTGAGAAAGGACAGTGTCTGACCCACTGTCCCAGAGTGAGAAAGGACAGTGTCTGACAAAATGTCCCAGAGTGTGAAAGGACAGTGTCTGACCCACTGTCCCAGAGTCAGAAACGACAGTGTCTGACCCACTGTCCCAGAGTGAGAAAGGACAGTGTCTGACGAATTGTCCCAGAGTGTGAAAGGACAGTGTCTGACCCACTGTCCCAGAGTGAGAAAGGACAGTGTCTGACCCACTGTCCCAGAGTGAGAAAGGACAGTGTCTGACTCACTGTCCCAGAGTGAGAAAGGACAGTGTCTGACCCACTGACCCAGAGTAAGAAAGGACAGTGTCTGACCCACTGTCCCAGAATGAGAAAGGGCAGTGTCTGACCCACTGTCTCAGCCAGTCCCAGATTGTGAAAGAACAGTGCCTGACCCACTGTTCCACCCAGTCCCAGAGTGTGAAAGGACAGTGTCTGACCCACTGTCCCAGAGTGAGAAAGGACAGTGTCTGACTCACTGTCCCAGAGTGAGAAAGGACAGTGTCTGACCCACTGTCCCAGAGTGTGAAAGGACAGTGTCTGGCCCACTGTCCCAGAGTGAGAAAAGACAGTGTCTGACCCACTGTCCCAGAGTGAGAAAGGACAGTGTCTGACCCACTGTCACAGAGTGTGAAAGGACAGTGTCTGTCCCAGAGTGTGAAAGGACAGTGTCTGAGCCACTGACCCAGAGTGTGAAAGGACAGTGTCTGACCCACTGTCCCAGAGTGTGAAAGAACAGTGTCTGACCCACTGTCCCACAGTGAGAAAGGACAGTGTCTGACCCACAGTCCCAGATTGTGAAAGGACAGTGTCTGACCCACTGTCTCAGAGTGTGAAAGGACAGTGTCTGACCCACTGTCCCAGAGTGTGAAAGGACAGTGTCTGACCCACTGTCCCAGAGTGAGAAAGGACAGTGTCTGACCCACTGTCCCAGAATGTGAAAGGGCAGTGTCTGACACACTGTCCCAGAGTGTGAAAGGACAGTGGCTGACCCACTGTCACAGAGTGTGAAAGGTTAGTGTCTGACCCACTTTCCCAGCCAGTCCCAGAGTGAGAAAGGACAGTGTCTGACCCACTGTCCCAGTGTGTGAAAGGATAGTGTCTGAGCCACTGACCCAGAGTGTGAAAGGGCAGTGTCTGACCCACTGTCCCAGAGTGTGAAAGGACCGTGTCTGACCCACTGTCCCAGGATGACAAAGGGCAGTGTCTGACCCACTGTCCCAGCCAGTTCCAGATTGTGAAAGGACAGTGTCTGATCACTGTCCCAGCCAGGCCCAGAATTTGAAAGGACAGTGTCTGACCCACTGTCCCAGAGTGAGAAAGGACAGTGTCTGACCCACTGACCCAGAGTGAGAAAGGACAGTGTCTCACCCACTGTCCCAGAGTGAGAACGGACAGTGTCTGACCCAGTGTCCCAGATTGAGAAAGGACAGTGTCTGACGAACTGTCCCACAGTGTGAAAGGACAGTGTCTGACCCACTGTCCCACCCAGTGCCAGAGTGTGAAAGGACCGTGTCTGACCCACTGTCCCAGAGTGAGAAAAGTCAGTGTCTGACCCACTGTCCCAGAGTGTGAAAGGACAGCGTCTGACCCACTGTCCCAAAGTGTGAATGGACAGTGTCTGAATCACTGTCCCAGAGTGAGAAAGGACAGTGTCTGACCCACTGTCCCAGAGTGTGAAAGGACAGTGTCTGACCCACTGTCCCAGAGTGTGAAAGGACAGTGTCTGACCCACTGTCCCAGAGTGTGAAAGGTTAGTGTCTGACCCACTGTCCCAGCCAGTCCCAGAGTGAGAAATGACAGTGTCTGACCCACTGTCCCAGAGTGTGAAAGGACAGTGTCTGACCCACTGACCCAGAGTGTGAAAGGACAGTGTCTGACCCACTGTCCCAGAGTGGGAAAGGACAGTGTTTGGCCCACTGTCCCAGAGTGTGAAAGGACAGTGTCTGACCCACTGTCCCAGAGTGAGAAAGGACAGTGTCTGACGCACTGTCCCAGAGTAAGAAAGGACAGTGTCTGACCCACTGTCCCAGAGTGAGAAAGGACAGTGTCTGACGAACTGTCCCAGAGTGTGAAAGGACAGTGTCTGACCCACTGTCCCAGAGTGAGAAAGGACAGTGTCTGACGAACTGTACCAGAGTGAGAAAGGACAGTGTCTGACACACTGTCCCAGAGTGTGAAAGGACAGCATCTGGCCCACTGTCCCAGAGTGAGATAGGAAAGCGTCTGACCCACTGACCTAGAGTGAGAAAGAAGTGTCTGACCCACTGTCTCAGAGTGTGAAAGGACAGTGTCTGACCCACTGTCCCAGAGTGAGAAAGCACAGTTCCTGACCCACTGTCCCAGAGTGTGAAAGGACAGTGTCTGACCCACTGTCCCAGAGTGTGAAAGGACAGTGTCTGGCCCACTGTCCCAGAGTGAGAAAGGACAGTGTCTGACGAACTGTCCCAGAATGTGAAAGGACAGTGTCTGACCCACTGTCCCAGAGTCAGAAACGACAGTGTCTGACCCACTGTCCCAGAGTGAGAAAGGACAGTGTCTGACGAATTGTCCCAGAGTGTGAAAGGACAGTGTCTGACCCACTGTCCCAGAGTGAGAAAGGACAGTGTCTGACCCTCTGTCCCAGAGTGAGAAAGGACAGTGTCTGACGAACTGTGCCAGAGTGTGAAAGGACAGTGTCTGGCCCACTGTCCCAGAGTGAGAAAGGACAGTGTCTGACCCACTGTCCCAGAGTGTGAAAGGACTGTGTCTGACCCACTGTCCCAGAGTGAGAAAGGACTGTGTCTGACGTACTGTCCCAGAGTGAGAAAGGACAGTGTCTGACCCACTGTACCAGAGTGAGAAAGGACAGTGTCTGATGCACTGTCCCAGAGTGAGAAAGGACAGTGTCTGACCCACTGTCCCAGAGTGTGAAAGGACAGTGTCTGAGCCACTGTCCCAGGGTGTGAAAGGACAGTGACTGACCCACTGTCCCAGTGTGTGAAAGGACAGTGTCTGACCCACTGTCCCAGAGTGTGAAAGGAAAGTGTCTGACCCACTGTCCCTGAGTGTGAAAGGACAGCGTCTGACCCACTGTCCCAGAGTGAGAAAGGACAGTGTCTGACCCACTGTCACAGAGTGTGGAAGGACAGTGTCTGACCCACTGTCCCAGAGTGTGAAAGGACAGTGTCTGACCCACTGTCCCAGAGTGTGAAAGTTTAGTGTCTGTCCCACTTTCCCAGCCAGTCCCAGAGTGAGAAAGGACAGTGTCTGACCCACTGTCCCAGAGTGTGAAAGGAAAGTGTCTGACCCACTGTCCCAGAGTGTGAAAGGACAGTGTCTGACCCACTGTCCCAGAGTGAGAAAGGACAGTGTCTGACCCATTGTCACAGAGTGTGGAAGGAAAGTGTCTGACCCACTGTCCCAGAGTGTGAAAGGACAGTGTCTGACCCACTGTCACAGAGTGTGAAAGGTTAGTGTCTGTCCCACTTTCCCAGCCAGTCCCAGAGTGAGAAAGGACAGTGTCTGACCCACTGTCCCAGAGTGTGAAAGGACAGTGTCTGAGCCACTGACCCAGAGATTGAAAGGACAGTGTCTGACCCACTGTCCCAGAGTGTGAAAGGACAGTGTCTGACCCACTGTCCCAGAGTGAGAAAGGACAGGGTCTGACAAACTGTCCCAGAGTGAGAAAGGACAGTGTCTGACCCACTGTCCCAGATTGAGAAAGGACAGTGTCTGACCCACTGTCCCAGAGTGAGAAAGGACAGTGTCTGACCCACTGTCACAGAGTGTGGAAGGACAGTGTCTGACCCACTGTCCCAGAGTGTGAAAGGACAGTGTCTGACCCACTGTTCCAGAGTGTGAAAGGTTAGTGTCTGTCCCACTTTCCCAGCCAGTCCCAGTGTGAGAAAGGACAGTGTCTGACCCACTGTCCCAGAGTGTGAAAGGACAGTGTCTGAGCCACTGACCCAGAGTTTGAAAGGACAGTGTCTGACCCACTGTCCCAGAGTGAGAAAGCACAGTGTCTGACCCACTGTCCCAGAGTGTGAAAGGACAGTGTCTGACCCACTGTCCCAGAGTGAGGCCCACTGTCACAGAGTGAGAAAGGACAGTGTCTGACACTGTCCCAGAGTGAGAAATGACAGTGTCTGACCCACTGTCTCAGCCAGTCCCAGAGTTTGAAAGGACAGTGTCTGACCCACTGTCCCAGAGTGAGAAAGGAAAGCGTCTGACCCACTGCCCCAGAGTGGGAAAGCACAGTTACTGACTAACTGTCCCCGAGTGTGAAAAGACTGTGACTGACCCATTGTCCCAGAGTGAGAAAGGACAGTGTCTGACCCACAGTCGCACAGTGTGAAAGGACAGTGTCTGACCCTCTGTCCCAGAGTGAGAAAGGACAGTGACTGACTAACTGTCCCAGAGTGTGAAAGAACAGTGTCTGACCCACTGTCCCAGAGTGAGAAAGGACAGTGTCTGACGAATTGTCCCAGAGTGTGAAAGGACAGTGTCTGACCCACTGTCCCAGAGTGAGAAAGGACAGTGTCTGACCCACTGTCCCAGAGTGAGAAAGGACAGTGTCTGACGAACTGTCCCAGAGTGTGAAAGGACAGTGTCTGGTCCACTGTCCCAGAGTGAGAAAGGACAGTGTCTGACCCACTGTCCCAGAGTGTGAAAGGACTGTGTCTGACCCACTGTCCCAGAGTGAGAAAGGACAGTGTCTGACGCACTGTCCCAGAGTGAGAAAGGACAGTGTCTGACCCACTGTACCAGAGTGAGAAAGGACAGTGTCTGACGCACTGTCCCAGAGTGAGAAAGGACAGTGTCTGACCCACTGTCCCAGAGTGTGAAAGGACAGTGTCTGAGCCACTGTCCCAGGGTGTGAAAGGACAGTGACTGACCCACTGTCCCAGTGTGTGAAAGGACAGTGTCTGACCCACTGTCCCAGAGTGTGAAAGGAAAGTGTCTGACCCACTGTCCCAGAGTGTGAAAGGACAGTGTCTGTCCCACTGTCCCAGATTGAGAAAGGACAGTGTCTGACCCACTGTCACAGGGTGTGAAAGGACAGTGTCTGACCCACTGTCCCAGAGTGTGAAAGGGCAGTGTCTGACCCACTGTCCCAGAGTGTGAAAGGTTAGTGTCTGTCCCACTTTTCCAGCCAGTCCCAGAGTGAGAAAGGACAGTGTCTGACCCACTGTCCCAGAGTGTGAAAGGACAGTGTCTGAGCCACTGACCCAGAGTGTGAAAGGACAGTGTCTGACCCACTGTCCCAGAGTGAGAAAGGACAGTGTCTGACCCACAGTCCCAGATTGTGAAAGGACAGTGTCTGACCCACTGTCTCAGAGTGTGAAAGGACTGTGTCTGACCCACTGTCTCAGAGTGTGAAAGGACAGTGTCTGACCCACTGTCGCAGAGTGAGAAAGGACAGTGTCTGACCCACTGTCCCAGAGTGTGAAAGGACAGTGTCTGACCCACTGTCCCAGAGTGTGAAAGGACAGTGGCTGACCCACTGTCCCAGAGTGTGAAAGGTTAGTGTCTGACCCACTTTCCCAGCCAGTCCCAGAGTGAGAAAGGACAGTGTCTGACCCACTGTCCCAGAGTGTGAAAGGATAGTGTCTGAGCCACTGACCCAGAGTGTGAAAGGACAGTGTCTGACCCACTGTCCCAGAGTGTGAAAGGACAGTGTTTGACCCACTGTCCCAGGATGACAAAGGGCAGTGTCTGACCCACTGTCCCAGCCAGTTCCAGATTGTGAAAGGACAGTGTCTGACCCACTGTCCCAGCCAGGCCCAGAAATTGAAAGGACAGTGTCTGACCCACTGTCCCAGAGTGAGAAAGGACAGTGTCTGACCCAAAGTCCCAGAGTGAGAAAGGACAGTGTCTCACCCACTGTCCCAGAGTGAGAACGGACAGTGTCTGATCCAGTGCCCCAGATTGAGAAAGGACAGTATCTGACGAACTGTCCCACAGTGTGAAAGGACAGTGTCTGACCCACTGTCCCACCCAGTCCCAGAGTGTGAAAGGACCGTGTCTGACCCACTGTCCCAGAGTGAGAAAAGTCAGTGTCTGACCCACTGTCCCAGATTGAGAAAGGACAGTGTCTGACCCACTGTCAGAGGGTGTGAAAGGACAGTGTCTGACCCACTGTCCCAGAGTGTGAAAGGGCAGTGTCTGACCCACTGTCCCAGAGTGTGAAAGGTTAGTGTCTGTCCCACTTTTCCAGCCAGTCCCAGAGTGAGAAAGGACAGTGTCTGACCCACTGTCCCAGAGTGTGAAAGGACAGTGTCTGAGCCACTGACCCAGAGTGTGAAAGGACAGTGTCTGACCCACTGTCCCAGAGTGAGAAAGGACAGTGTCTGACCCACAGTCCCAGATTGTGAAAGGACAGTGTCTGACCCACTGTCTCAGAGTGTGAAAGGACTGTGTCTGACCCACTGTCTCAGAGTGTGAAAGGACAGTGTCTGACCCACTGTCGCAGAGTGAGAAAGGACAGTGTCTGACCCACTGTCCCAGAGTGTGAAAGGACAGTGTCTGACCCACTGTCCCAGAGTGTGAAAGGACAGTGGCTGACCCACTGTCCCAGAGTGTGAAAGGTTAGTGTCTGACCCACTTTCCCAGCCAGTCCCAGAGTGAGAAAGGACAGTGTCTGACCCACTGTCCCAGAGTGTGAAAGGATAGTGTCTGAGCCACTGACCCAGAGTGTGAAAGGACAGTGTCTGACCCACTGTCCCAGAGTGTGAAAGGACAGTGTTTGACCCACTGTCCCAGGATGACAAAGGGCAGTGTCTGACCCACTGTCCCAGCCAGTTCCAGATTGTGAAAGGACAGTGTCTGACCCACTGTCCCAGCCAGGCCCAGAAATTGAAAGGACAGTGTCTGACCCACTGTCCCAGAGTGAGAAAGGACAGTGTCTGACCCAAAGACCCAGAGTGAGAAAGGACAGTGTCTCACCCACTGTCCCAGAGTGAGAACGGACAGTGTCTGATCCAGTGCCCCAGATTGAGAAAGGACAGTATCTGACGAACTGTCCCACAGTGTGAAAGGACAGTGTCTGACCCACTGTCCCACCCAGTCCCAGAGTGTGAAAGGACCGTGTCTGACCCACTGTCCCAGAGTGAGAAAAGTCAGTGTCTGACCCACTGTCCCAGAGTGTGCAAGGACAGTGTCTGACTCACTGTCCCAGAATGAGAAAGGGCAGTGTCTGACCCACTGTCTCAGCCAGTCCCAGATTGTGAAAGAACAGTGTCTGACCCACTGTCCCACCCAGTCCCAGAGTGTGAAAGGACAGTGTCTGACCCACTGTCCAAGAGTAAGAAAGGACAGTGTCTGACCCACTGTCCCAGAGTGAGAAAGGACAGTGTCTGACGAACTGTCCCAGAGTGTGAAAGGACAGTGTCTGACGAACTGTCCCAGAGTGAGAAAGGACAGGGTCTGACGAACTGTCCCAGAGTGAGAAAGGACAGTGTCTGACCCACTGTCCCAGAGTGAGAAAGGACAGTGTCTGACCCACTGTCCCAGAGTGAGAAAGGACAGTGTCTGACAAACTGTCCCAGAGTGTGAAAGGACAGTGTCTGACCCACTGTCCCAGAGTCAGAAACGACAGTGTCTGACCCACTGTCCCAGAGTGAGAAAGGACAGTGTCTGACGAATTGTCCCAGAGTGTGAAAGGACAGTGTCTGACCCACTGTCCCAGAGTGAGAAAGGACAGTGTCTGACCCACTATCCCAGAGTGAGAAAGGACAGTGTCTGACTCACTGTCCCAGAGTGAGAAAGGACAGTGTCTGACCCACTGACCCAGAGTAAGAAAGGACAGTGTCTGACCCACTGTCCCAGAATGAGAAAGGGCAGTGTCTGACCCACTGTCTCAGCCAGTCCCAGATTGTGAAAGAACAGTGTCTGACCCACTGTCCCACCCAGTCCCAGAGTGTGAAAGGACAGTGTCTGACCCACTGTCCCGGACTAAGAAAGGATAGTGTCTGACCCACTGTCCCAGAGTGAGAAAGGACAGTGTCTGACGAACTGTCCCAGAGTGTGAAAGGACAGTGTCTGACCCACTGTCCCAGAGTGAGAAAGGACAGTGTCTGATGAACTGTCCCAGAGTGAGAAAGGACAGTGTCTGACCCACTGTCCCAGAGTGTGAAAGGACAGCATCTGACCCACTGTCCCAGAGTGAGATAGGAAAGCATCTGACCCACTGTCCCAGAGTGAGAAAGGAGTGTCTGACCCACTGTCTCAGAGTGAGAAAGGACAGTGTCTGACCCACTGTCCCAGAGTGAGAAAGCACAGTTTCTGACCCACTGTCCCAGAGTGTGAAAGGACAGTGTCTGACCCACTGTCCCAGAGTGAGAAAGGACAGTGTCTAACCCACTGTCCCAGAGTGTGAAAGGACAGTGTCTGACCCACTGTCCCAGAGTGTGAAAGGACAGTGTCTGGCCCACTGTCCCAGAGTGAGAAAGGACAGTGTCTGACCCACTGTCCCAGAGTGAGAAAGGACAGTGTCTGACCCACTGTCACAGAGTGTGAAAGGACAGTGTCTGACCCACTGTCCCAGAGTGTGAAAGGACAGTGTCTGAGCCACTGACCCAGAGTGTGAAAGGACAGTGTCTGACCCACTGTCCCAGAGTGTGAAAGAACAGTGTCTGACCCACTGTCCCACAGTGAGAAAGGACAGTGTCTGACCCACAGTCCCAGATTGTGAAAGGACAGTGTCTGACCCACTGTCTCAGAGTGTGAAAGGACAGTGTCTGACCCACTGTCCCAGAGTGTGAAAGGACAGTGTCTGACCCACTGTCCCAGAGTGAGAAAGGACAGTGTCTGACCCACTGTCCCAGAGTGTGAAAGGGCAGTGTCTGACACACTGTCCCAGAGTGTGAAAGGACAGTGGCTGACCCACTGTCACAGAGTGTGAAAGGTTAGTGTCTGACCCACTTTCCCAGCCAGTCCCAGAGTGAGAAAGGACAGTGTCTGACCCACTGTCCCAGTGTGTGAAAGGATAGTGTCTGAGCCACTGACCCAGAGTGTGAAAGGGCAGTGTCTGACCCACTGTCCCAGAGTGTGAAAGGACCGTGTCTGACCCACTGTCCCAGGATGACAAAGGGCAGTGTCTGACCCACTGTCCCAGCCAGTTCCAGATTGTGAAAGGACAGTGTCTGATCACTGTCCCAGCCAGGCCCAGAATTTGAAAGGGCAGTGTCTGACCCACTGTCCCAGAGTGAGAAAGGACAGTGTCTGACCCACTGACCCAGAGTGAGAAAGGACAGTGTCTCACCCACTGTCCCAGAGTGAGAACGGACAGTGTCTGACCCAGTGTCCCAGATTGAGAAAGGACAGTGTCTGACGAAATGTCCCACAGTGTGAAAGGACAGTGTCTGACACACTGTCCCACCCAGTGCCAGAGTGTGAAAGGACCGTGTCTGACCCACTGTCCCAGAGTGAGAAAAGTCAGTGTCTGACCCACTGTCCCAGAGTGTGAAAGGACAGCGTCTGACCCACTGTCCCAAAGTGTGAATGGACAGTGTCTGAATCACTGTCCCAGAGTGAGAAAGGACAGTGTCTGACCCACTGTCCCAGAGTGTGAAAGGACAGTGACTGACCCACTGTCCCAGAGTGTGAAAGGACAGTGTCTGACCCACTGTCCCAGAGTGTGAAAGGTTAGTGTCTGACCCACTGTCCCAGCCAGTCCCAGAGTGAGAAATGACAGTGTCTGACCCACTGTCCCAGAGTGTGAAAGGACAGTGTCTGACCCACTGACCCAGAGTGTGAAAGGACAGTGTCTGACCCACTGTCCCAGAGTGTGAAAGGACAGTGTTTGGCCCACTGTCCCAGAGTGTGAAAGGACAGTGTCTGACCCAATGTCCCAGAGTGTGAAAGGACTGTGTCTGACCCACTGTTCCAGAGTGAGACCCACTGTCCCAGAGTGAGAAAGCACAGTGTCTGACCCACTGTCCCAGAGTGTGAAAGGACGGTGTCTGACCCACTGACCCAGAGTGAGAAAGGACAGTGTCTGACCCACTGTCCCAGAATGAGAAAAGGCAGTGTCTGACCCACTGTCTCAGCCAGTCCCAGATTGTGAAAGAACAGTGTCTGAGCCAATGTCCCAGCCACTCCCAGAGTGTGAAAGGACAGTGCCTGACCCTCTGTCCCAGAGTGAGAAAGGTCAGTGTCTGACCCACTGTCCTATAGTGAGAAAGGACAGTGTCTCACCAACTGTCCCAGAGTGAGAAAGGACAGTGTCTGACCCACTGTCCCAGAGTGAGAAAGGACAGCGTCTGACGAACTGTCCCACAGTGTGAAAGGACTGTGTCTGACCCACTGTCCCACCCAGTCCCTGAGTGTGAAAGGACAGTGTCTGACCCACTGTCCCAGAGTGAGAAAGGACAGCGTCTGACCCACTGTGCCATAGTGAGAAAGGACAGTGTCTGACCCACTGTCCCAGAGTGAGAGAGGACAGTGTCTGACCCACTGTCCCAGAGTGAGAAAGGACAGTGTCTGACCCACTGTCCCAGAGTGTGAAAGGATAGTGTCTGACCCACTGTCCCAGAGTGTGAAAGGACAGCGTCTGACCCACTGTCCCAGAGTGAGAAAGGACAGCGTCTGACCCACTGTCCCAGAGTGAGAAAGGACAGTGTCTGACCAACTGTCCCAGAGTGAGAAAGGACAGCGTCTGACCCACTGTCCCAGAGTGAGAAAGGAAAGTGTCTGACCCACTGTCCCAGAGTGTGAAAGGACAGTGTCTGAGCCACTGTCCCAGAGTGTGAAAGGACAGTGACTGACCCACTGTCCCAAAGGGTGAAAGGACGGTGTCTGACCCACTGTCCCAGAGTGTGAAGGGACAGTGTCTGCCCCACTGTCCCAGAGTGCGAAAGGACAGTGTCTGACCCACTGTCCCAGAGTGTGAAAGGACAGTGTCTGACCCACTGTCCCAGAATGAGACCCACTGTCCCAGAGTGAGAAAGGACAGTGTCTGACCCACTGTCCCAGAGTGTGAAAGGACAGTGTCTGACCCACTGACCCAGAGTGAGAAAGGACAGTGTCTGACCCACTGTCCCAGAATGAGAAAGGGCAGCGTCTGAACCACTGTCTCAGCCAGTCCCAGATTGTGAAAGAACAGTGTCTGACCCACTGTCCCAGCCAGTCCCAGAGTGTGAAAGGACACTGTTTGACCCACTGTCCCAGAGTGAGAAAGGACAGTGTCTGACCCACTGTCCCAGAGTGAGATAAGACAGTGTCTCACCAACTGTCCCAGAGTGAGAAAGGACAGTGTCTGACCCACTGTCCCACAGTGTGAAAGGACAGTGTCTGACCCACTGTCCCACCCAGTCCCTGAGTGTGAAAGGACAGTGTCTGACCCACTGTCCCAGAGTGACTAAGGACAGCGTCTGACCCACTGTCCCAGAGTGAGAAAGGACAGTGTCTGACCCACTGTCACAGAGTGTGAAAGGATAGTGTCTGACCCACTGTCCCAGAGTGTGAAAGGACAGCGTCTGACCCACTGTCCCAGAGTGAGAAAGGACAGCGTCTGACCCACTGTCCCAGAGTGAGAAAGGACAGTGTCTGACCCACTGTCCCAGAGTGAGAAACGACAGCGTCTGACCCACTGTCCCAGAGTGAGAAAGGAAAGTGTCTGACCCACTGTCCCAGAGTGTGAAAGGACAGTGTCTGACCCCCTGTCCCAGAGTGAGAAAGGACAGTGTCTGACCCACAGTCCCAGATTGTGAAAGGACAGTGTCTGACCCACTGTCTCAGAGTGTGAAAGGACAGTGTCTGGCCCACTGTCCCAGAGTGTGAAAGGACAGTGCCTGACCCACTTTCCCAGAGTGTGAAAGGACAGTGTCTGACCCACTGTCCCAGAGTGAGACCCACTGTCCCAGAGTGAGAAAGGTCAGTGCCTGACCCACTGTGAGAAAGGACAGTGTCTGACCCGCTGACGCAAAGTGAGAAAGGACAGTGTCTGACCCACTGTCCCAGAATGAGAAAGGGCAGTGTCTGACCCACTGTCCCAGCCAGTCCCAGAGTGTGAAAGGACAGTGTATGACCCACTGTCCCAGCCAGTCCCAGAGTGTGAAAGTACAATGTCTGACCCACAGTCCCAGATTGAGGAAGTACAGTGTCTGACGCACTGTCCCAGAGTGAGAAAGGGCAGTGTCTGACCCACTGTCCCAGCCAGTCCCAGATTGTGAAAGGACAGTGGCTGACCCACTGTCCCAGCCAGTCCCAGAGTTTGAAAGGACAGTGTCTGACCCACTGTCCCAGAGTGAGAAAGGACAGTGTCTGACCCACTGTCCCAGAGTGAGAAAGGACAGTGTCTAACCCACTGTCCCAGAGTGAGAAAGGACAGTGTCTGCCCCAGTGTGCCAGAGTGAGAAAGGACAGTGTCTGACGAACTGTCCCACAGTGCGAAAGGACAGTGTCTGACCCACTGTCCCACCCAGTCCCAGAGTGTGAAAGGACCGTGTCTGACCCACTGTCCCAGAGTGAGAAAGAACAGTGTCTGACCCACTGTCCCAGAGTGAGAAAGGACAGTGACTGATTAACTGTCCCAGAGTGTGAAAGGACTGTGACTGACTAACTGTCCCAGAGTGAGAAAGGACAGTGACTGACCCACTGTCCCAGAGTGAGAAAGGACAGTGACTGACTAACTATCCCAGAGTGTGAAAGGACAGTGTCTGACCCATTGTCCCAGAGTGAGAAAGGACAGTGTCTGACCCACTGTCCCAGAGTGTGAAGGGACAGTTTCTGAGCCACTGTCCCAGAGTGTGAAAGGAGAGTGTCTGACCCACTGTCCCAGAGTGTGAAAGGACAGTGTCTGACCCACTGTCCCAGAGTGTGAAAGGACAGTGTCTGACCCACTGTCCCAGAGTGAGAAAGGACAGTGTCTGACCCACTGTCCCAGAGTGTGAAAGGACCATGTCTGACCCACTGTCCCAGAGTGTGAAAGGACAGTGTCTGACCCACTGTCCAAGAGTGTGAAAGGACAGTGTCTGACCCACTGTCCCAGAGTGTGAAAGGTCAGTGTCTGACAGGTCTAGACAGACTGGATGCAGAAGGAATGTTTCCCTTGGCGGGTGAGAACAGAACTAGAGGACATAATTTAAGGATAAGGGCTAAACCATTTAGGACAGAGATGAGGGGGAATTTCTTCACTCAGAGAGTGGTGAACCTGTGGAACTCATTGCCACAGAGGGCAGTGTACGCCAGCTCATTAAATATATTTAAGAGGGAATTAGATATATTTCTACGGGCAAAAGGGGTTAAGGGTTACGGAGAGAAGGCGGGGACGGGATACTGAATTAAAGGATCAGCCATGATCTCATCGAATGGCGGAGCAGGCACGAAGGGCCGAATGGCCTACTCCTGCTCCTATCTTCTATGTATCTATGTATCTATGACCCACTGTCCCAGACTGAGGCCCACTGTCCCAGAGTGAGAAAGGACAATGTCTGACCCACTGTCCCAGAGTGAGAAAGGACAGTGTCTGACCCACTGACCCAGAGTGAGAAAGGACAGTGTCTGACCCACTGTCCCAGAGTTTGAAAGGACAGTGTCTGACCCACTGTCCCAGATTGAGAAAGGACAGTATCTGACCCACTGTCCCAGAGTGAGAAAGGACAGTGTCTGACCCACTGTCCCAGAGTGTGAAAGGACAGTGTCTGACCCACTGTCCCAGAGTGTGAAAGGACAGTGTTTGACCCACTGTCCCAGAGTGTGAAAGGACAGTGTCTGACCCACTGTCCCAGAATGTGAAAGGACACTGTGTGACCCACTGTCCCAGAGTGAGACCCACTGTCCCAGAGTGAGAAAGGACAGTGTCTGACCCACTGTCCCAAAGTGTGAAAGGACAGTGTCTGACCCACTGACCCAGAGTGAGAAAGGAAAGTGTCTGACCCACTGTCCCAGATTGTGAAAGGACAGTGTCTGACCCACTGTCTCAGAGTGTGAAAGGACAGTGTCTGACCCGCTGTCCCAGAGTGTGAAAGGACAGTGTCTGACCCACTGTCCCAGTGTGAAAGGACAGTGCCTGACGCACTGTCCCAGAGTGAGACCCACTGTCCCAGAGTGAGAAAGGACAGTGCCTGACCCACTGTGAGAAAGGACAGTGTCTGACCCACTGACCCAAAGTGAGAAAGAACAGTGTCTGACCCACTGTCCCAGAATGAGAAAGGGCAGTGTCTGACCCACTGTCCCAGCCAGTCCCAGAGTGTGAAAGGACAGTGTCTGACCCACTGTCCCAGCCAGTCCCAGAGTGTGAAAGTACAATGTCTGACCCACTGTCCCAGATTGAGGAAGGAAAGTTTCTGACCCACTGTACCAGAGTGAGAAAGGACAGTGTCTGACCCACTGTCCCAGTGTGAGAAAGGACAGTGCCTGACCCACTGTCCCAGAGTGTGAAAGGACAGTGTCTGACCCACTGTCCCAGAGTGTGAAAGGACAGTGTCTCACCCACTGTCCCAGAGTGTGAAATGACAGTGTCTGACCCACTGTCCCAGAGTGTAAAAGGACACTGTGTGACCCACTATCCCAGAGTGAGACCCACTGTCCCAGAGTGAGAAAGGACAGTGTCTGACCCACTGTCCCAGAGTGTGAAAGGACAGTGTCTGACCCACTGACCCAGAGTGAGAAAGGACAGTGTCTGACCCACTGTCCCAGATTGTGAAAGGACAGTGTCTGACCCACTGTCTCAGAGTGTGAAAGGACAGTGTCTGACCCGCTGTCCCAGAGTGTGAAAGGACAGTGTCTGACCCACTGTCCCAGTGTGAAAGGACAGTGCCTGACGCACTGTCCCAGAGTGAGACCCACTGTTCCAGAGTGAGAAAGGACAGTGCCTGACCCACTGTGAGAAAGGACAGTGTCTGACCCACTGACCCAAAGTGAGAAAGGACAGTGTCTGACCCACTGTCCCAGAATGAGAAAGGGCAGTGTCTGACCCACTGTCCCAGCCAGTCCCAGAGTGTGAAAGGACAGTGTCTGACCCACTGTCCCAGCCAGTCCCAGAGTGTGAAAGTACAATGTCTGACCCACTGTCCCAGATTGAGGAAGGACCGTTTCTGACCCACTGTCCCAGAGTGAGATAGGACAGTGTCTGACCCACTGTCCCAGAGTGTGAAAGGACAGTGTCTGACCCACTGTCCCAGAGTGTGAAAGGACAGTGTGTGACCCACTGTCCCAGAGTGAGACCCACTGTCCCAGAGTGAGAAAGGACAGTGTCTGACCCACTGTCCCAGAGTGTGAAAGGACAGTGTCTGACCCACTGACCCAGAGTGAGAAAGGAAAGTGTCTGACCCACTGTCCCAGAGTGTGAAAGGACAGTGTCTGACCCACTGTCCCAGAGTGAGAAAGGACAGTGTCTGACACACTGTCCCAGATTGTGAAAGGACAGTGCCTGACCCACTGTCCCAGAGTGAGACCCACTGTCCCAGAGTGAGAAAGGACAGTGCCTGACCCACTGTGAGAAAGGACAGTGTCTGACCCACCGACCCAAAGTGAGAAAGGACAGTGTCTGACCCACTGTCCCAGAATGAGAAAGGGCAGTGTCTGACCCACTCTCCCAGCCAGTCCCAGAGTGTGAAAGGACAGTGTCTGACCCACTGTCCCAGCCAGTCCCAGAGTGTGAAAGTACAATGTCTGACCCACTGTCCCAGATTGAGGAATGTCAGTTTCTGACCCACTGTCCCAGAGTGAGAAAGGACAGTGTCTGACCCACTGTCCCAGAGTGAGAAAGGACAGTGCCTGACCCACTGTCCCAGAGTGTGAAAGGACAGTATCTGACCCACTGTCCCAGAGTGTGAAAGGAGAGTGTCTGACCCACTGTCCCAGAGTGTGAAGTGACAGTATCTGACCCACTGTCCCAGAGTGTGAAAGGACAGAGTCTGACCCACTGTCCCAGAGTGTGAAAGGGCAGTGTCTGACCCACTGTCCCAGAGAGTGAAATGACAGTGTCTGACCCACTGTCCCAGTGTGTGAAAGGACAGTGTCTGACCCACTGTCCCAGAGTGAGAAAGGACAGTGTCTGACCCACTGTCCCAGAGTTTGAAAGGACAGCATCTGACCCACTGTCCCAGAGTGAGAAAGGACAGTGTCTGTCCCAGAGTGAGAAAGGAGTGTCTGACCCACTGCCCCAGAATGAGAAAGGACAGTGTCTGACCCACTGTCCCAGAGTGAGAAAGTATAGTGTCTGACCCACTGTCCAAGAGTGTGAAAGGACAGTGTCTGACCCACTGTCCCAGAGTGAGAAAGGACAGTGTCTGTCCAATTGTCCCACAGTGTGAAAGGACAGAGTCTGACCCACTGTCCCAGAGTGTGAAAGGACAGTGTTTGACCCACTGTCCCAGAGTGTGAAAGGACAGTGTCTGACCCACTGTCCCAGAGTGTGAAAGGACACTGTGTGACCCACTGTCCCAGAGTGAGACCCACTGTCCCAGAGTGAGAAAGGACAGTGTCTGACCCACTGTCCCAGAGTGTGAAAGGACAGTGTCTGACCCACTGACCCAGATTGAGAAAGGAAAGTGTCTGACCCACTGTCCCAGATTGTGAACGGACAGTGTCTGACCCACTGTCTCAGAGTGTGAAAGGACAGTGTCTGACCCGCTGTCCCAGAGTGTGAAAGGACAGTGTCTGACCCACTGTCCCAGTGTGAAAGGACAGTGCCTGCCTCACTGTCCCAGAGTGAGGCCCACTGTCCCAGAGTGAGAAAGGACAGTGCCTGACCCACTGTGAGAAAGGACAGTGTCTGACCCACTGACCCAAAGTGAGAAAGGAGAGTGTCTGACCCACTGTCCCAGAATGAGAAAGGGCAGTGTCTGACCCACTGTCCCAGCCAGCCCCAGAGTGTGAAAGTACAATGTCTGACCCACTGTCCCAGATTGAGGAAGGACAGTTTCTGACCCACTGTCCCAGAGTGAGAAAGGACAGTGTCTGACCCACTGTCCCAGAGTGAGAAAGGACAGTGTCTGACCCACTGTCCCAGAGTGAGAAAGGACAGTGTCTGACCCACTGTCCCAGAGTGAGAAAGGACAGTGTCTGACCCACTGTCCCAGAGTGTGAAAGGTTGGTGTCTGACCCACTGTCCCAGCCAGTCCCAGAGTGAGAAATGACAGTGTCTGACCCACTGTCCCAGAGTGTGAAAGGACAGTGTCTGGCCCACTGACCCAGAGTGTGAAAGGACAGTGTCTGACCCACTGTCCCAGAGTGTGAAAGGACAGTGTTTGGCCCACTGTCCCAGAGTGTGAAAGGACAGTGTCTGACCCAATGTCCCAGAGTGTGAAAGGACTGTGTCTGACCCACTGTTCCAGAGTGAGACCCACTGTCCCAGAGTGAGAAAGCACAGTGTCTGACCCACTGTCCCAGAGTGTGAAAGGACGGTGTCTGACCCACTGACCCAGAGTGAGAAAGGACAGTGTCTGACCCACTGTCCCAGAATGAGAAAAGGCAGTGTCTGACCCACTGTCTCAGCCAGTCCCAGATTGTGAAAGAACAGTGTCTGAGCCAATGTCCCAGCCACTCCCAGAGTGTGAAAGGACAGTGCCTGACCCTCTGTCCCAGAGTGAGAAAGGTCAGTGTCTGACCCACTGTCCTATAGTGAGAAAGGACAGTGTCTCACCAACTGTCCCAGAGTGAGAAAGGACAGTGTCTGACCCATTGTCCCAGAGTGAGAAAGGACAGCGTCTGACGAACTGTCCCACAGTGTGAAAGGACAGTGTCTGACCCACTGTCCCACCCAGTCCCTGAGTGTGAAAGGACAGTGTCTGACCCACTGTCCCAGAGTGAGAAAGGACAGCGTCTGACCCACTGTGCCATAGTGAGAAAGGACAGTGTCTGACCCACTGTCCCAGAGTGAGAGAGGACAGTGTCTGACCCACTGTCCCAGAGTGAGAAAGGACAGTGTCTGACCCACTGTCCCAGAGTGTGAAAGGATAGTGTCTGACCCACTGTCCCAGAGTGTGAAAGGACAGCGTCTGACCCACTGTCCCAGAGTGAGAAAGGACAGCGTCTGACCCACTGTCCCAGAGTGAGAAAGGACAGTGTCTGACCAACTGTCCCAGAGTGAGAAAGGACAGCGTCTGACCCACTGTCCCAGAGTGAGAAAGGAAAGTGTCTGACCCACTGTCCCAGAGTGTGAAAGGACAGTGTCTGAGCCACTGTCCCAGAGTGTGAAAGGACAGTGACTGACCCACTGTCCCAGAGGGTGAAAGGACGGTGTCTGACCCACTGTCCCAGAGTGTGAAGGGACAGTGTCTGCCCCACTGTCCCAGAGTGCGAAAGGACAGTGTCTGACCCACTGTCCCAGAGTGTGAAAGGACAGTGTGTGACCCACTATCCCAGAGTGAGACCCACTGTCCCAGAGTGAGAAAGGACAGTGTCTGACCCACTGTCCCAGAGTGTGAAAGGACAGTGTCTGACCCACTGACCCAGAGTGAGAAAGGACAGTGTCTGACCCACTGTCCCAGAGTGTGAAAGGACAGTGTCTGACCCACTGTCCCAGAGTGAGAAAGGACAGTGTCTAACCCACTGTCCCAGAGTGTGAAAGGACAGTGTCTGACCCACTGTCCCAGAGTGTGAAAGGACAGTGTCTGGCCCACTGTCCCAGAGTGAGAAAGGACAGTGTCTGACCCACTGTCCCAGAGTGAGAAAGGAAAGTGTCTGACCCACTGTCCCAGAGTGTGAAAGGACAGTGTCTGACCCACTGTCCCAGAGTGTGAAAGGACAGTGTCTCACCCACTGTCCCAGAGTGTGAAATGACAGTGTCTGACCCACTGTCCCAGAGTGTGAAAGGACACTGTGTGACCCACTATCCCAGAGTGAGACCCACTGTCCCAGAGTGAGAAAGGACAGTGTCTGACCCACTGTCCCAGAGTGTGAAAGGACAGTGTCTGACCCACTGACCCAGAGTGAGAAAGGACAGTGTCTGACCCACTGTCCCAGAGTGTGAAAGGACAGTGTCTGACCCACTGTCCCAGAGTGAGAAAGGACAGTGTCTAACCCACTGTCCCAGAGTGTGAAAGGACAGTGTCTGACCCACTGTCCCAGAGTGTGAAAGGACAGTGTCTGGCCCACTGTCCCAGAGTGAGAAAGGACAGTGTCTGACCCACTGTCCCAGAGTGAGAAAGGACAGTGTCTGACCCACTGTCACAGAGTGTGAAAGGACAGTGTCTGACCCACTGTCCCAGAGTGTGAAAGGACAGTGTCTGAGCCACTGACCCAGAGTGTGAAAGGACAGTGTCTGACCCACTGTCCCAGAGTGTGAAAGAACAGTGTCTGACCCACTGTCCCACAGTGAGAAAGGACAGTGTCTGACCCACAGTCCCAGATTGTGAAAGGACAGTGTCTGACCCACTGTCTCAGAGTGTGAAAGGACAGTGTCTGACCCACTGTCCCAGAGTGTGAAAGGACAGTGTCTGACCCACTGTCCCAGAGTGAGAAAGGACAGTGTCTGACCCACTGTCCCAGAGTGTGAAAGGGCAGTGTCTGACACACTGTCCCAGAGTGTGAAAGGACAGTGGCTGACCCACTGTCACAGAGTGTGAAAGGTTAGTGTCTGACCCACTTTCCCAGCCAGTCCCAGAGTGAGAAAGGACAGTGTCTGACCCACTGTCCCAGTGTGTGAAAGGATAGTGTCTGAGCCACTGACCCAGAGTGTGAAAGGGCAGTGTCTGACCCACTGTCCCAGAGTGTGAAAGGACCGTGTCTGACCCACTGTCCCAGGATGACAAAGGGCAGTGTCTGACCCACTGTCCCAGCCAGTTCCAGATTGTGAAAGGACAGTGTCTGATCACTGTCCCAGCCAGGCCCAGAATTTGAAAGGACAGTGTCTGACCCACTGTCCCAGAGTGAGAAAGGACAGTGTCTGACCCACTGACCCAGAGTGAGAAAGGACAGTGTCTCACCCACTGTCCCAGAGTGAGAACGGACAGTGTCTGACCCAGTGTCCCAGATTGAGAAAGGACAGTGTCTGACGAAATGTCCCACAGTGTGAAAGGACAGTGTCTGACCCACTGTCCCACCCAGTGCCAGAGTGTGAAAGGACCGTGTCTGACCCACTGTCCCAGAGTGAGAAAAGTCAGTGTCTGACCCACTGTCCCAGAGTGTGAAAGGACAGCGTCTGACCCACTGTCCCAAAGTGTGAATGGACAGTGTCTGAATCACTGTCCCAGAGTGAGAAAGGACAGTGTCTGACCCACTGTCCCAGAGTGTGAAAGGACAGTGTCTGACCCACTGTCCCAGAGTGTGAAAGGACAGTGTCTGACCCACTGTCCCAGAGTGAGAAATGACAGTGTCTGACCCACTGTCCCAGAGTGTGAAAGGACAGTGTCTGACCCACTGACCCAGAGTGTGAAAGGACAGTGTCTGACCCACTGTCCCAGAGTGTGAAAGGACAGTGTTTGGCCCACTGTCCCAGAGTGTGAAAGGACAGTGTCTGACCCAATGTCCCAGAGTGTGAAAGGACTGTGGCTGACCCACTGTTCCAGAGTGAGACCCACTGTCCCAGAGTGAGAAAGCACAGTGTCTGACCCACTGTCCCAGAGTGTGAAAGGACGGTGTCTGTCCCACTGACCCAGAGTGAGAAAGGACAGTGTCTGACCCACTGTCCCAGAATGAGAAAAGGCAGTGTCTGACCCACTGTCTCAGCCAGTCCCAGATTGTGAAAGAACAGTGTCTGAGCCAATGTCCCAGCCACTCCCAGAGTGTGAAAGGACAGTGCCTGACCCTCTGTCCCAGAGTGAGAAAGGTCAGTGTCTGACCCACTGTCCTTTAGTGAGAAAGGACAGTGTCTCACCAACTGTCCCAGAGTGAGAAAGGACAGTGTCTGACCCACTGTCCCAGAGTGAGAAAGGACAGCGTCTGACGAACTGTCCCACAGTGTGAAAGGACAGTGTCTGACCCACTGTCCCACCCAGTCCCTGAGTGTGAAAGGACAGTGTCTGACCCACTGTCCCAGAGTGAGAAAGGACAGCGTCTGACCCACTGTGCCATAGTGAGAAAGGACAGTGTCTGACCCACTGTCCCAGAGTGAGAGAGGACAGTGTCTGACCCACTGTCCCAGAGTGAGAAAGGACAGTGTCTGACCCACTGTCCCAGAGTGTGAAAGGATAGTGTCTGACCCACTGTCCCAGAGTGTGAAAGGACAGCGTCTGACCCACTGTCCCAGAGTGAGAAAGGACAGCGTCTGACCCACTGTCCCAGAGTGAGAAAGGACAGTGTCTGACCAACTGTCCCAGAGTGAGAAAGGACAGCGTCTGACCCACTGTCCCAGAGTGAGAAAGGAAAGTGTCTGACCCACTGTCCCAGAGTGTGAAAGGACAGTGTCTGAGCCACTGTCCCAGAGTGTGAAAGGACAGTGACTGACCCACTGTCCCAGAGGGTGAAAGGACGGTGTCTGACCCACTGTCCCAGAATGTGAAGGGACAGTGTTTGCCCCACTGTCCCAGAGTGCGAAAGGACAGTGTCTGACCCACTGTCCCAGAGTGTGAAAGGACAGTGTCTGACCCACTGTCCCAGAATGAGACCCACTGTCCCAGAGTGAGAAAGGACAGTGTCTGACCCACTGTCCCAGAGTGTGAAAGGACAGTGTCTGACCCACTGACCCAGAGTGAGAAAGGACAGTGTCTGACCCACTGTCCCAGAATGAGAAAGGGCAGCGTCTGAACCACTGTCTCAGCCAGTCCCAGATTGTGAAAGAACAGTGTCTGACCCACTGTCCCAGCCAGTCCCAGAGTGTGAAAGGACACTGTTTGACCCACTGTCCCAGGGTGAGAAAGGACAGTGTCTGACCCACTGTCCCAGAGTGAGATAAGACAGTGTCTCACCAACTGTCCCAGAGTGAGAAAGGACAGTGTCTGACCCACTGTCCCACAGTGTGAAAGGACAGTGTCTGACCCACTGTCCCACCCAGTCCCTGAGTGTGAAAGGACAGTGTCTGACCCACTGTCCCAGAGTGGCTAAGGACAGCGTCTGACCCACTGTCCCAGAGTGAGAAAGGACAGTGTCTGACCCACTGTCACAGAGTGTGAAAGGATAGTGTCTGACCCACTGTCCCAGAGTGTGAAAGGACAGCGTCTGACCCACTGTCCCAGAGTGAGAAAGGACAGTGTCTGACCCACTGTCCCACCCAGTCCCTGAGTGTGAAAGGACAGTGTCTGACCCACTGTCCCAGAGTGAGAAAGGACAGCGTCTGACCCACTGTGCCATAGTGAGAAAGGACAGTGTCTGACCCACTGTCCCAGAGTGAGAGAGGACAGTGTCTGACCCACTGTCCCAGAGTGAGAAAGGACAGTGTCTGACCCACTGTCCCAGAGTGTGAAAGGATAGTGTCTGACCCACTGTCCCAGAGTGTGAAAGGACAGCGTCTGACCCACTGTCCCAGAGTGAGAAAGGACAGCGTCTGACCCACTGTCCCAGAGTGAGAAAGGACAGTGTCTGACCAACTGTCCCAGAGTGAGAAAGGACAGCGTCTGACCCACTGTCCCAGAGTGAGAAAGGAAAGTGTCTGACCCACTGTCCCAGAGTGTGAAAGGACAGTGTCTGAGCCACTGTCCCAGAGTGTGAAAGGACAGTGACTGACCCACTGTCCCAGAGGGTGAAAGGACGGTGTCTGACCCACTGTCCCAGAGTGTGAAGGGACAGTGTTTGCCCCACTGTCCCAGAGTGCGAAAGGACAGTGTCTGATCCACTGTCCCAGAGTGTGAAAGGACAGTGTCTGACCCACTGTCCCAGAATGAGACCCACTGTCCCAGAGTGAGAAAGGACAGTGTCTGACCCACTGTCCCAGAGTGTGAAAGGACAGTGTCTGACCCACTGACCCAGAGTGAGAAAGGACAGTGTCTGACCCACTGTCCCAGAATGAGAAAGGGCAGCGTCTGAACCACTGTCTCAGCCAGTCCCAGATTGTGAAAGAACAGTGTCTGACCCACTGTCCCAGCCAGTCCCAGAGTGTGAAAGGACACTGTTTGACCCACTGTCCCAGGGTGAGAAAGGACAGTGTCTGACCCACTGTCCCAGAGTGAGATAAGACAGTGTCTCACCAACTGTCCCAGAGTGAGAAAGGACAGTGTCTGACCCACTGTCCCACAGTGTGAAAGGACAGTGTCTGACCCACTGTCCCACCCAGTCCCTGAGTGTGAAAGGACAGTGTCTGACCCACTGTCCCAGAGTGACTAAGGACAGCGTCTGACCCACTGTCCCAGAGTGAGAAAGGACAGTGTCTGACCCACTGTCACAGAGTGTGAAAGGATAGTGTCTGACCCACTGTCCCAGAGTGTGAAAGGACAGCGTCTGACCCACTGTCCCAGAGTGAGAAAGGACAGCGTCTGACCCACTGTCCCAGAGTGAGAAAGGACAGTGTCTGACCCACTGTCCCAGTGTGAGAAACGACAGCGTCTGACCCACTGTCCCAGAGTGAGAAAGGAAAGTGTCTGACCCACTGTCCCAGAGTGTGAAAGGACAGTGTCTGACCCCCTGTCCCAGAGTGAGAAAGGACAGTGTCTGACCCACAGTCCCAGATTGTGAAAGGACAGTGTCTGACCCACTGTCTCAGAGTGTGAAAGGACAGTGTCTGGCCCACTGTCCCAGAGTGTGAAAGGACAGTGCCTGACCCACTTTCCCAGAGTGTGAAAGGACAGTGTCTGACCCACTGTCCCAGAGTGAGACCCACTGTCCCAGAGTGAGAAAGGTCAGTGCCTGACCCACTGTGAGAAAGGACAGTGTCTGACCCGCTGACGCAAAGTGAGAAAGGATAGTGTCTGACCCACTGTCCCAGAATGAGAAAGGGCAGTGTCTGACCCACTGTCCCAGCCAGTCCCAGAGTGTGAAAGGACAGTGTATGACCCACTGTCCCAGCCAGTCCCAGAGTGTGAAAGTACAATGTCTGACCCACAGTCCCAGATTGAGGAAGTACAGTGTCTGACGCACTGTCCCAGAGTGAGAAAGGACAGTGTCTGATCCACTGTCCCAGGATGACAAAGGGCAGTGTCTGACCCACTGTCCCAGCCAGTCCCAGATTGTGAAAGGACAGTGGCTGACCCACTGTCCCAGCCAGTCCCAGAGTTTGAAAGGACAGTGTCTGACCCACTGTCCCAGAGTGAGAAAGGACAGTGTCTGACCCACTGTCCCAGAGTGAGAAAGGACAGTGTCTAACCCACTGTCCCAGAGTGAGAAAGGACAGTGTCTGCCCCAGTGTGCCAGAGTGAGAAAGGACAGTGTCTGACGAACTGTCCCACAGTGCAAAAGGACAGTGTCTGACCCACTGTCCCACCCAGTCCCAGAGTGTGAAAGGACCGTGTCTGACCCACTGTCCCAGAGTGAGAAAGAACAGTGTCTGACCCACTGTCCCAGAGTGAGAAAGGACAGTGACTGATTAACTGTCCCAGAGTGTGAAAGGACTGTGACTGACTAACTGTCCCAGAGTGAGAAAGGACAGTGACTGACCCACTGTCCCAGAGTGAGAAAGGACAGTGACTGACTAACTGTCCCAGAGTGTGAAAGGACAGTGTCTGACCCATTGTCCCAGAGTGAGAAAGGACAGTGTCTGACCCACTGTCCCAGAGTGTGAAGGGACTGTTTCTGAGCCACTGTCCCAGAGTGTGAAAGGAGAGTGTCTGACCCACTGTCCCAGAGTGTGAAAGGACAGTGTCTGACCCACTGTCCCAGAGTGTGAAAGGACAGTGTCTGACCCACTGTCCCAGAGTGAGAAAGGACAGTGTCTGACCCACTGTCCCAGAGTGTGAAAGGACCATGTCTGACCCACTGTCCCAGAGTGTGAAAGGACAGTGTCTGGCCCACTGTCCCAGAGTGTGAAAGGACAGTGTCTGACCCACTGTCCCAGAGTGTGAAAGGTCAGTGTCTGACCCACTGTCCCAGACTGAGGCCCACTGTCCCAGAGTGAGAAAGGACAATGTCTGACCCACTGTCCCAGAGTGAGAAAGGACAGTGTCTGACCCACTGACCCAGAGTGAGAAAGGACAGTGTCTGACCCACTGTCCCAGAGTTTGAAAGGACAGTGTCTGACCCACTGTCCCAGAGTGAGAAAGGACAGTGTCTGACCCACTGTCCCAGAGTGAGAAAGGACAGTGTCTGACCCACTGTCCCAGAGTGTGAAAGGACAGTGTCTGACCCACTGTCCCAGAGTGTGAAAGGACAGTGTTTGACCCACTGTCCCAGAGTGTGAAAGGACAGTGTCTGACCCACTGTCCCAGAATGTGAAAGGACACTGTGTGACCCACTGTCCCAGAGTGAGACCCACTGTCCCAGAGTGAGAAAGGACAGTGTCTGACCCACTGTCCCAAAGTGTGAAAGGACAGTGTCTGACCCACTGACCCAGAGTGAGAAAGGAAAGTGTCTGACCCACTGTCCGAGATTGTGAAAGGACAGTGTCTGACCCACTGTCTCAGAGTGTGAAAGGACAGTGTCTGACCCGCTGTCCCAGAGTGTGAAAGGACAGTGTCTGACCCACTGTCCCAGTGTGAAAGGATAGTGCCTGACGCACTGTCCCAGAGTGAGACCCACTGTCCCAGAGTGAGAAAGGACAGTGCCTGACCCACTGTGAGAAAGGACAGTGTCTGACCCACTGACCCAAAGTGAGAAAGAACAGTGTCTGACCCACTGTCCCTGAATGAGAAAGGGCAGTGTCTGACCCACTGTCCCAGCCAGTCCCAGAGTGTGAAAGGACAGTGTCTGACCCACTGTCCCAGCCAGTCCCAGAGTGTGAAAGTACAATGTCTGACCCACTGTCCCAGATTGAGGAAGGACAGTTTCTGACCCACTGTACCAGAGTGAGAAAGGACAGTGTCTGACCCACTGTCCCAGTGTGAGAAAGGACAGTGCCTGCCCCACTGTCCCAGAGTGTGAAAGGACAGTGTCTGACCCACTGTCCCAGAGTGTGAAAGGACAGTGTCTCACCCACTGTCCCAGAGTGTGAAATGACAGTGTCTGACCCACTGTCCCAGAGTGTAAAAGGACACTGTGTGACCCACTATCCCAGAGTGAGACCCACTGTCCCAGAGTGAGAAAGGACAGTGTCTGACCCACTGTCCCAGAGTGTGAAAGGACAGTGTCTGACCCACTGACCCAGAGTGAGAAAGGACAGTGTCTGACCCACTGTCCCAGATTGAGAAAGGACAGTGTCTGACCCACTGTCTCAGAGTGTGAAAGGACAGTGTCTGACCCGCTGTCCCAGAGTGTGAAAGGACAGTGTCTGACCCACTGTCCCAGTGTGAAAGGACAGTGCCTGACGCACTGTCCCAGAGTGAGACCCACTGTCCCAGAGTGAGAAAGGACAGTGCCTGACCCACTGTGAGAAAGGACAGTGTCTGACCCACTGACCCAAAGTGAGAAAGGACAGTGTCTGACCCACTGTCCCAGAATGAGAAAGGGCAGTGTCTGACCCACTGTCCCAGCCAGTCCCAGAGTGTGAAAGGACAGTGTCTGACCCACTGTCCCAGCCAGTCCCAGAGTGTGAAAGTACAATGTCTGACCCACTGTCCCAGATTGAGGAAGGACCGTTTCTGACCCACTGTCCCAGAGTGAGATAGGACAGTGTCTGACCCACTGTCCCAGAGTGTGAAAGGACAGTGTCTGACCCACTGTCCCAGAGTGTGAAAGGACAGTGTGTGACCCACTGTCCCAGAGTGAGACCCACTGTCCCAGAGTGAGAAAGGACAGTGTCTGACCCACTGTCCCAGAGTGTGAAAGGACAGTGTCTGACCCACTGACCCAGAGTGAGAAAGGAAAGTGTCTGACCCACTGTCCCAGAGTGTGAAAGGACAGTGTCTGACCCACTGTCCCAGAGTGAGAAAGGACAGTGTCTGACCCACTGTCCCAGATTGTGAAAGGACAGTGCCTGACCCACTGTCCCAGAGTGAGACCCACTGTCCCAGAGTGAGAAAGGACAGTGCCTGACCCACTGTGAGAAAGGACAGTGTCTGACCCACTGACCCAAAGTGAGAAAGGTCAGTGTCTGACCCACTGTCCCAGAATGAGAAAGGGCAGTGTCTGACCCACTGTCCCAGCCAGTCCCAGAGTGTGAAAGGACAGTGTCTGACCCACTGTCCCAGCCAGTCCCAGAGTGTGAAAGTACAATGTCTGACCCACTGTCCCAGATTGAGGAAGGACAGTTTCTGACCCACTGTCCCAGAGTGAGAAAGGACAGTGTCTGACCCACTGTCCCAGAGTGAGAAAGGACAGTGCCTGACCCACTGTCCCAGAGTGTGAAAGGACAGTATCTGACCCACTGTCCCAGAGTGTGAAAGGAGAGTGTCTGACCCACTGTCCCAGAGTGTGAAGTGACAGTATCTGACCCACTGTCCCAGAGTGTGAAAGGACAGAGTCTGACCCACTGTCCCAGAGTGTGAAAGGACAGTGTCTGACCCACTGTCCCAGAGTGTGAAATGACAGTGTCTGACCCACTGTCCCAGTGTGTGAAAGGACAGTGTCTGACCCACTGTCCCAGAGTGAGAAAGGACAGTGTCTGACCCACTGTCCCAGAGTTTGAAAGCACAGCATCTGACCCACTGTCCCAGAGTGAGAAAGGACAGTGTCTGTCCCAGAGTGAGAAAGGAGTGTCTGACCCACTGCCCCAGAATGAGAAAGGACAGTGTCTGACCCACTGTCCCAGAGTGAGAAAGTATTGTGTCTGACCCACTGTCCAAGAGTGTGAAAGGACAGTGTCTGACCCACTGTCCCAGAGTGAGAAAGGACAGTGTCTGACCAATTGTCCCACAGTGTGAAAGGACAGAGTCTGACCCACTGTCCCAGAGTGTGAAAGGACAGTGTTTGACCCACTGTCCCAGAGGGTGAAAGGACAGTGTCTGACCCACTGTCCCAGAGTGTGAAAGGACACTGTGTGACCCACTGTCCCAGAGTGAGACCCACTGTCCCAGAGTGAGAAAGGACAGTGTCTGACCCACTGTCCCAGAGTGTGAAAGGACAGTGTCTGACCTACTGACCCAGATTGAGAAAGGAAAGTGTCTGACCCACTGTCCCAGATTGTGAACGGACAGTGTCTGACCCACTGTCTCAGAGTGTGAAAGGACAGTGTCTGACCCGCTGTCCCAGAGTGTGAAAGGACAGTGTCTGACCCACTGTCCCAGTGTGAAAGGACAGTGCCTGCCGCACTGTCCCAGAGTGAGGCCCACTGTCCCAGAGTGAGAAAGGACAGTGCCTGACCCACTGTGAGAAAGGACAGTGTCTGACCCACTGACCCAAAGTGAGAAAGGAGAGTGTCTGACCCACTGTCCCAGAATGAGAAAGGGCAGTGTCTGACCCACTGTCCCAGCCAGTCCCAGAGTGTGAAAGTACAATGTCTGACCCACTGTCCCAGATTGAGGAAGGACAGTTTCTGACCCAATGTCCCAGAGTGAGAAAGGACAGTGTCTGACCCACTGTCCCAGAGTGAGAAAGGACAGTGTCTGACCCACTGTCCCAGAGTGAGAAAGGACAGTGTCTGACCCACTGTCCCAGAGTGAGAAAGGACAGTGTCTGACGAAATGTCCCAGAGTGTGAAAGGACCGTGTCTGACCCACTGTCCCAGAGTGAGAAAGGACAGTGTCTGACGAACTGTCCCAGAGTGAGAAAGGACAGTGTCTGACCCACTGTCCCAGAGTGAGAAAGGACAGTGTCTGACCCACTGTCCCAGAGTGAGAAAGGACAGTGTCTGACGAACTGTCCCAGAGTGTGAAAGGACAGTGTCTGACCCACTGTCCCAGTGTGAAAGGACAGTGCCTGACGCACTGTCCCAGAGTGAGACCCACTGTCCCAGAGTGAGAAAGGACAGTGCCTGACCCACTGTGAGAAAGGACAGTGTCTGACCCACTGACCCAAAGTGAGAAAGGACAGTGTCTGACCCACTGTCCCAGAATGAGAAAGGGCAGTGTCTGACCCACTGTCCCAGTCAGTCCCTGAGTGTGAAAGGACAGTGTCTGACCCACTGTCCCAGCCAGTCCCAGAGTGTGAAAGTACAATGTCTGACCCACTGTCCCAGATTGAGGAAGGACAGTTTCTGACCCACTGTACCAGAGTGAGAAAGGACAGTGTCTGACCCACTGTCCCTGAGTGAGAAAGGACAGTGCCTGACCCACTGTCCCAGAGTGTGAAAGGACAGTGTCTGACCCACTGTCCCAGAGTGTGAAAGGACAGTGTCTGACCCACTGTCCCAGAGTGTGAAATGACAGTGTCTGACCCACTGTCCCAGAGTGTGAAAGGACACTGTGTGACCCACTATCCCAGAGTGAGACCCACTGTCCCAGAGTGAGAAAGGACAGTGTCTGACCCACTGTCCCAGAGTGTGAAAGGACAGTGTCTGACCCACTGACCCAGAGTGAGAAAGGACAGTGTCTGACCCACTGTCCCAGATTGTGAAAGGACAGTGTCTGACCCACTGTCTCAGAGTGTGAAAGGACAGTGTCTGACCCGCTGTCCCAGAGTGTGAAAGGACAGTGTCTGACCCACTGTCCCAGTGTGAAAGGACAGTGCCTGACCCACTGTGAGAAAGGACAGTGTCTGACCCACTGACCCAAAGTGAGAAAGGACAGTGTCTGACCCACTGTCCCAGAATGAGAAAGGGCAGTGTCTGACCCACTGTCCCAGCCAGTCCCAGAGTGTGAAAGGACAGTGTCTGACCCACTGTCCCAGCCAGTCCCAGAGTGTGAAAGTACAATGTCTGACCCACTGTCCCAGATTGAGGAAGGACAGTTTCTGACCCACTGTCCCAGAGTGAGAAAGGACAGTGTCTGACCCACTGTCCCAGAGTGTGAAAGGACAGTGTCTGACCCACTGTCCCAGAGTGTGAAAGGACAGTGTTTGACCCACTGTCCCAGTGTGTGAAAGGACAGTGTCTGACCCACTGTCCCAGAGTGTGAAAGGACACTGTGTGACCCACTGTCCCAGAGTGAGACCCACTGTCCCAGAGTGAGAAAGGACAGTGTCTGACCCACTGTCCCAGAGTGTGAAAGGACAGTGTCTGACCCACTGACCCAGAGTGAGAAAGGAAAGTGTCTGACCCACTGTCCCAGAGTGAGAAAGGACAGTGTCTGACCCACTGTCCCAGAGTGACAAAGGGCAGTGCCTGACCCACTGTCCCAGAGTGAGAAAGGACAGTGTCTGACACACTGTCCCAGAGTGTGAAAGCACAGTGTCTGACCCACAGTCCCAGAGTGAGAAAGGACAGTGTCTGACCCACTGTCCCAGAGTGTGAAAGGACAGTGTCTGACCCACTGTCCCAGCGTGTGAAAGGACAGTATCTGACCCACTGTCCCAGAGTGTGGAAGGACAGTGTCTGACCCACAGTCCCAGAGTGAGAAAGGACAGAATCTGACCCACTGTCCCAGAGTGAGAAAGGACAGTGTCTGAACCCCTGTCCCAGAATGAGAAAGGGCAGTGTCTGAGCCACTGTCCCAGAGTGTGAAAGGACAGTATCTGAGCCACTGTCCCAGAGTGTGAAAGGACAGTGTCTGACCCACTGTCCCAGAGTGTGAAAGGATAGTGCCTGACCCACTGTCCCAGAGTGTGAAAGGACAGTGTCTGATCCACTGTCCCAGAGTGAGAAAGGACAGTGACTGACCCACTGTCCCAGAGTGTGAAAGGACAGTGTCTGAGCCACTGTCCCCGAGTGTGAAAGGACAGTGACTGACCCACTGTCCCAGAGTGTGAAAGGACAGTGTCTGACCCACTGTCCCAGAGTGTGAAAGGACAGTGTCTGACCCACTGTCCCAGAATGTGAAAGGACAGTGTCTGATCCACTGTCGCAGAGTGAGAAAGGACAGTGTCTGACCCACTGTCCCAGAGTGTGAAAGGACAGTGTCTGACCCACCGTCCCAGAGTGTGAAAGGACAGTGTCTGACCAACTGTCCCAGAGTGTGAAAGGACAGAGTCTGACCCACTGTCCCAGAGTGAGGCCCACTGTCCCAGTGTGAGAAAGGACAGTGTCTGACACTCTCCCAGAGTGAGAAGGGACAGTGTCTGACCCACTGTCCCAGAGTGTGAAAGGACAGTGTCTGACCCACAGTCCCAGAGTGAGAAAGGATAGTGTCTGACCCAATGTCCCAGATTGTGAAAGGACAGTGTCTGACCCACTGTCTCAGAGTGTGAAAGGACATTGTCTGACCCGCTGTCCCAGAGTGTGAAAGGACAGTGTCTGACCCACTGTCCCAGTGTGAAAGGACAGTGCCTGACGCACTGTCCCAAAGTGAGGCCAACTGTCCCAGAGTGAGAAAGGACAGCGCCTGACCCACTGTGAGAAAGGACAGAGTCTGACCTACAGACCCAAAGTGAGAAAGGACAGTGTCTGACCCACTGTCCCAGAATGAGAACGGGCAGTGTCTGAGCCACTGTCCCAGCCAGTCGCAGAGTGTGAAAGGACAGTGTCTGACCCACTGTCCCAGCCAGTCCCAGAGTGTGAAAGTACAATGTCTGACCCACTGTCCCAGATTGAGAAAGGACAGTTCCTGGTCCACTGTCCCGGAGTGAGAAAGGGCAGTGTCTGACCCACTGTCCCAGAGTGAGAAAGGACAGTGTCTGACCCACTGTCCCAGAGTGAGAAAGGACAGTGTCTGACCCACTGTCCCAGAGTAAAAAAGGACAGTGTCTGACCCACTGTCCCAGAGTGAGAAAGGACAGTGTCTGACGAACTGTCCCAGAGTGTGAAAGGACAGTGTCTGACCCACTGTCCCAGAGTGAGAATGGACAGTGTCTGACGAACTGTCCCAGAGTGAGAAAGGACAGTGTCTGACCCACTGTCCCAGAGTGAGAAAGGACAGTGTCTGACCCACTGTCCCAGAGTGAGAAAGGACAGCGTCTGACCCACTGTCCCAGAGTGTGAAAGGACAGTGACTGACAATTGTCCCAGAGTGTGAAAGGACAGTGTCTGACCCACTGTCCCAGAGTGAGAAAGGACAGTGTCTGACGAACTGTCCCAGAGTGTGAAGGGACAGTGTCTGACCCACTGTCCCAGAGTGAGAAAGGACAGTGTCTGACCCACTGTCCCAGAGTGAGAATGGACAGTGTCTGATGAACTGTCCCAGAGTGTGAAAGGACAGTGTCTGACCCACTGTCCCAGAGTGAGAAAGGACAGTGTCTGACCCACTGCCCCAGAGTGAAAGGACTGTGTCTGACCCACTGTCACAGAGTGAGAAAGGACAGTGTCTGACGCACTGTCCCAGAGTGAAAAAGGACAGTGTCTGACCCACTGTACCAGAGTGAGAAAGGACAGTGTCTGACGCATTGTCCCAGAGTGAGAAAGGACAGTGTCTGACCCACTGTCCCAGATGGTGAAGGGACAGTTTCTGAGCCACTGTCCCAGAGTGTGAAAGGACAGTGACTGACCCACTGTCCCAGAGTGTGAAAGGAGAGTGTCTGACCCACTGTCCCAGAGTGTGAAAGGACAGTGTCTGACCCACTGTCCCAGAGTGTGAAAGGACAGTGTCTGACCCACTGTCCCAGAGTGAGAAAGGACAGTGTCTGGCCCACAGTCCCAGAGTGTGAAAGGACCGTGTCTGACCCACTGTCCCAGAGTGTGAAAGGACAGTGTCTGACCCACTGTCCCAGAGTGTGAAAGGACAGTGTCTGACCCACTGTCCCAGAGTGTGAAAGGACAGTGTCTGGCCCACTGTCCCAGAGTGAGGCCCACTGTCCCAGAGTGAGAAACGACAGTGTCTGACCCAGTGTCCCAGAGTGAGAAAGGACAGTGTCTGGCCCACTGACCCAGAGTGAGAAAGGGCAGTGTCTGACCCACTGTCCCAGATTGAGGAAGGACAGTTTCTGACCCAATGTCCCAGAGTGAGAAAGGACAGTGTCTGACCCACTGTCCCAGAGTGAGAAAGGACAGTGTCTGACCCACTGTCCCAGAGTGAGAAAGGACAGTGTCTGACCCACTGTCCCAGAGTGAGAAAGGACAGTGTCTGACGAAATGTCCCAGAGTGTGAAAGGACCGTGTCTGACCCACTGTCCCAGAGTGAGAAAGGACAGTGTCTGACGAACTGTCCCAGAGTGAGAAAGGACAGTGTCTGACCCACTGTCCCAGAGTGAGAAAGGACAGTGTCTGACCCACTGTCCCAGTGTGAGAAAGGACAGTGTCTGACGAACTGTCCCAGAGTGTGAAAGGACAGTGTCTGACCCACTGTCCCAGTGTGAAAGGACAGTGCCTGACGCACTGTCCCAGAGTGAGACCCACTGTCCCAGAGTGAGAAAGGACAGTGCCTGACCCACTGTGAGAAAGGACAGTGTCTGACCCACTGACCCAAAGTGAGAAAGGACAGTGTCTGACCCACTGTCCCAGCATGAGAAAGGGCAGTGTCTGACCCACTGTCCCAGTCAGTCCCTGAGTGTGAAAGGACAGTGTCTGACCCACTGTCCCAGCCAGTCCCAGAGTGTGAAAGTACAATGTCTGACCCACTGTCCCAGATTGAGGAAGGACAGTTTCTGACCCACTGTACCAGAGTGAGAAAGGACAGTGTCTGACCCACTGTCCCTGAGTGAGAAAGGACAGTGCCTGACCCACTGTCCCAGAGTGTGAAAGGACAGTGTCTGACCCACTGTCCCAGAGTGTGAAAGGACAGTGTCTCACCCACTGTCCCAGAGTGTGAAATGACAGTGTCTGACCCACTGTCCCAGAGTGTGAAAGGACACTGTGTGACCCACTATCCCAGAGTGAGACCCACTGTCCCAGAGTGAGAAAGGACAGTGTCTGACCCACTGTCCCAGAGTGTGAAAGGACAGTGTCTGACCCACTGTCCCAGAGTGAGAAAGGACAGTGTCTGACCCACTGTCCCAGATTGTGAAAGGACAGTGTCTGACCCACTGTCTCAGAGTGTGAAAGGACAGTGTCTGACCCGCTGTCCCAGAGTGTGAAAGGACAGTGTCTGACCCACTGTCCCAGTGTGAAAGGACAGTGCCTGACCCACTGTGAGAAAGGACAGTGTCTGACCCACTGACCCAAAGTGAGAAAGGACAGTGTCTGACCCACTGTCCCAGAATGAGAAAGGGCAGTGTCTGACCCACTGTCCCAGCCAGTCCCAGAGTGTGAAAGGACAGTGTCTGACCCACTGTCCCAGCCAGTCCCAGAGTGTGAAAGTACAATGTCTGACCCACTGTCCCAGATTGAGGAAGGACAGTTTCTGACCCACTGTCCCAGAGTGAGAAAGGACAGTGTCTGACCCACTGTCCCAGAGTGTGAAAGGACAGTGTCTGACCCACTGTCCCAGAGTGTGAAAGGACAGTGTTTGACCCACTGTCCCAGTGTGTGAAAGGACAGTGTCTGACCCACTGTCCCAGAGTGTGAAAGGACACTGTGTGACCCACTGTCCCAGAGTGAGACCCACTGTCCCAGAGTGAGAAAGGACAGTGTCTGACCCACTGTCCCAGAGTGTGAAAGGACAGTGTCTGACCCACTGACCCAGAGTGAGAAAGGAAAGTGTCTGACCCACTGTCCCAGAGTGACAAAGGGCAGTGCCTGACCCACTGTCCCAGAGTGAGAAAGGACAGTGTCTGACACACTGTCCCAGAGTGTGAAAGCACAGTGTCTGACCCACAGTCCCAGAGTGAGAAAGGACAGTGTCTGACCCACTGTCCCAGAGTGTGAAAGGACAGTGTCTGACCCACTGTCCCAGCGTGTGAAAGGACAGTATCTGACCCACTGTCCCAGAGTGTGGAAGGACAGTGTCTGACCCACAGTCCCAGAGTGAGAAAGGACAGAATCTGACCCACTGTCCCAGAGTGAGAAAGGACAGTGTCTGAACCCCTGTCCCAGAATGAGAAAGGGCAGTGTCTGAGCCACTGTCCCAGAGTGTGAAAGGACAGTATCTGAGCCACTGTCCCGGAGTGTGAAAGGACAGTGTCTGACCCACTGTCCCAGAGTGTGAAAGGATAGTGCCTGACCCACTGTCCCAGAGTGTGAAAGGACAGTGTCTGATCCACTGTCCCAGAGTGAGAAAGGACAGTGACTGACCCACTGTCCCAGAGTGTGAAAGGACAGTGTCTGAGCCACTGTCCCCGAGTGTGAAAGGACAGTGACTGACCCACTGTCCCAGAGTGTGAAAGGACAGTGTCTGACCCACTGTCCCAGAGTGTGAAAGGACAGTGTCTGACCCACTGTCCCAGAATGTGAAAGGACAGTGTCTGATCCACTGTCGCAGAGTGAGAAAGGACAGTGTCTGACCCACTGTCCCAGAGTGTGAAAGGACAGTGTCTGACCCACCGTCCCAGAGTGTGAAAGGACAGTGTCTGACCAACTGTCCCAGAGTGTGAAAGGACAGAGTCTGACCCACTGTCCCAGAGTGAGGCCCACTGTCCCAGTGTGAGAAAGGACAGTGTCTGACACTCTCCCAGAGTGAGAAGGGACAGTGTCTGACCCACTGTCCCAGAGTGTGAAAGGACAGTGTCTGACCCACTGTCCCAGAGTGAGAAAGGATAGTGTCTGACCCACTGTCCCAGATTGTGAAAGGACAGTGTCTGACCCACTGTCTCAGAGTGTGAAAGGACATTGTCTGACCCGCTGTCCCAGAGTGTGAAAGGACAGTGTCTGACCCACTGTCCCAGTGTGAAAGGACAGTGCCTGACGCACTGTCCCAAAGTGAGGCCAACTGTCCCAGAGTGAGAAAGGACAGCGCCTGACCCACTGTGAGAAAGGACAGAGTCTGACCTACAGACCCAAAGTGAGAAAGGACAGTGTCTGACCCACTGTCCCAGAATGAGAACGGGCAGTGTCTGAGCCACTGTCCCAGCCAGTCGCAGAGTGTGAAAGGACAGTGTCTGACCCACTGTCCCAGCCAGTCCCAGAGTGTGAAAGTACAATGTCTGACCCACTGTCCCAGATTGAGAAAGGACAGTTCCTGGTCCACTGTCCCGGAGTGAGAAAGGGCAGTGTCTGACCCACTGTCCCAGAGTGAGAAAGGACAGTGTCTGACCCACTGTCCCAGAGTGAGAAAGGACAGTGTCTGACCCACTGTCCCAGAGTAAAAAAGGACAGTGTCTGACCCACTGTCCCAGAGTGAGAAAGGACAGTGTCTGACGAACTGTCCCAGAGTGTGAAAGGACAGTGTCTGACCCACTGTCCCAGAGTGAGAATGGACAGTGTCTGACGAACTGTCCCAGAGTGAGAAAGGACAGTGTCTGACCCACTGTCCCAGAGTGAGAAAGGACAGTGTCTGACCCACTGTCCCAGAGTGAGAAAGGACAGCGTCTGACCCACTGTCCCAGAGTGTGAAAGGACAGTGACTGACAATTGTCCCAGAGTGTGAAAGGACAGTGTCTGACCCACTGTCCCAGAGTGAGAAAGGACAGTGTCTGACGAACTGTCCCAGAGTGTGAAGGGACAGTGTCTGACCCACTGTCCCAGAGTGAGAAAGGACAGTGTCTGACCCACTGTCCCAGAGTGAGAATGGACAGTGTCTGATGAACTGTCCCAGAGTGTGAAAGGACAGTGTCTGACCCACTGTCCCAGAGTGAGAAAGGACAGTGTCTGACCCACTGCCCCAGAGTGAAAGGACTGTGTCTGACCCACTGTCACAGAGTGAGAAAGGACAGTGTCTGACGCACTGTCCCAGAGTGAAAAAGGACAGTGTCTGACCCACTGTACCAGAGTGAGAAAGGACAGTGTCTGACGCATTGTCCCAGAGTGAGAAAGGACAGTGTCTGACCCACTGTCCCAGATGGTGAAGGGACAGTTTCTGAGCCACTGTCCCAGAGTGTGAAAGGACAGTGACTGACCCACTGTCCCAGAGTGTGAAAGGAGAGTGTCTGACCCACTGTCCCAGAGTGTGAAAGGACAGTGTCTGACCCACTGTCCCAGAGTGTGAAAGGACAGTGTCTGACCCACTGTCCCAGAGTGAGAAAGGACAGTGTCTGACCCACAGTCCCAGAGTGTGAAAGGACCGTGTCTGACCCACTGTCCCAGAGTGTGAAAGGACAGTGTCTGACCCACTGTCCCAGAGTGTGAAAGGACAGTGTCTGACCCACTGTCCCAGAGTGTGAAAGGACAGTGTCTGGCCCACTGTCCCAGAGTGAGGCCCACTGTCCCAGAGTGAGAAACGACAGTGTCTGACCCAGTGTCCCAAAGTGAGAAAGGACAGTGTCTGGCCCACTGACCCAGAGTGAGAAAGGACAGTGTCTGACCCACTGTCCCAGGATGACAAAGGGCACTGTCTGACCCACTGTCCCAGACAGTCCCAGATTGTGAAAGGACACTGTCTGACCCACTGTCCCAGAGTGAGAAAGGACAGTGTCAGACCCACTGTCCCAGAGTGAGAAAGGACAGTGTCTCACCCACTGTCCCAGAGGGAGATAGGACAGTGTCTGACCCAGTGTCCCAGAGTGAGAAAGGACAGTGTCTGACGAACTGTCCCACAGTGTGAAAGGACAGTGTCTGACCAACTGTCCCACCCAGTCCGAGAGTTTGAAAGGGCAGTGTCTGACCCAATGTCCCAGAGTGAGAAAGGACAGTGTCTGACCCACTGTCCCAGAGTGAGAAAGGACAGTGACTGACTAACTGTCCCAGAGTGTGAAAGGACAGTGTCTGACCCACAGTCCCACCCAGTCCTAGAGTGTGAAAGGACAGTGTCTGACCTCTGTCCCAGAGTGTGAAAGGACAGTGTCTGACCCACTGTCCCACCCAGTCTCAGAGTGTGAAAGGACAGTGTCTGACCCACTGTCCCAGAGTGTGAAAGGTTAGTGTCTGACCCACTGTCCCAGCCAGTCCCAGAGTGAGAAAGGACAGTGTCTGACCCACTGTCCCAGAGTGTGAAAGGACAGTGTCTGACCCACTGTCCCAGAGTGAGAAAGGACAGTGTCTAACCCACTATCCCAGAGTGAGACAGGACAGTGTCTGACCCACTGTCCCAGAGTGAGACAGGACAGTGTCTGACCCACAGTCCCAGAGTGTGAAAGTACAGTGTCTGACCCTCTGTCCCAGAGTGAGAAAGGACAGTGACTGACTAACTGTCCCAGAGTGTGAAAGGACAGTGTCTGACCCACTGTCCCACAGTGAGAAAGGACAGTGTCTGACGAACTGTCCCAGAGTGTGAAAGGACAGTGTCTGACCCACTGTCCCAGAGTGAGTAAAGACAGTGTCTGACCCACTGTCCCAGAGTGAGAAAGGACAGTGTCTGATGAACTGTCCCAGAGTGTGAAAGGACAGTGTCTGATGCACTGTCCCAGAGTGAGAAAGGACAGTGCCTGACCCACTGTCCCAGAGTGTGAAAAGACAGTATCTGACCCACTGTCCCAGAGTGTGAAAGGACAGTGTCTGACCCACAGTCCCAGAGTGTTGAAACGACAGTATCTGACCCACTGTCCCAGAGTGTGAAAGGAAAGTGTCTGACCCACTGTCCCAGAGTGTGAAAGGACAGTGTCTGACCCACTGTCCCAGAGTGTGAAACGACAGTGTCTGACCCACTGTCCCAGTGTGTGAAAGGACAGTGTCTGACCCACTGTCCCAGAGTGAGAAAGGACAGTGTCTGACCCACTGTCCCAGAGTTTGAAAGGACAGCATCTGACCCACTGTCCCAGAGTGAGAAAGGAAAGTGTCTGTCCCAGAGTGAGAAAGGAGTGTCTGACCCACTGTCCCAGAATGAGAAAGGACAATGTCTGACCCACTGTCCCAGAGTGAGAAAAGACAGTGTCTGACCCACTGTCCCAGAGTGTGAAAGGACAGTGTCTGACCCACTGTCCCAGAGTGTGAAAGGACAGTGTTTGACCCACTGTCCCAGAGTGTGAAAGGACAGTGTCTGACCCACTGTCCCAGAGTGTGAAAGGACACTGTGTGACCCACTGTCCCAGAGTGAGACCCACTGTCCCAGAGTGAGAAAGGACAGTGTCTGACCCACTGTCCCAGAGTGTGAAAGGACAGTGTCTGACCCACTGTCAAAGAGTGAGAAAGGACAGTGTCTGACCCACTGTCACAGATTGTGAAAGGACAGTGTCTGACCCACTGTCTCAGAGTGTGAAAGGACAGTGTCTGACCCGCTGTCCCAGAGTGTGAAAGGACAGTGTCTGACCCACTGTCCCAGTGTGAAAGGACAGTGCCTGAAGCACTGTCCCAGAGTGAGACCCACTGTCCCAGAGTGAGAAAGGACAGTGCCTGACCCACTGTGAGAAAGGACAGTGTCTGACCCACTGACCCAAAATGAGAAAGGACAGTGTCTGACCCACTGTCCCAGAATGAGAAAGGGCAGTGTCTGACCCACTGTCCCAGCCAGTCCCAGAGTGTGAAAGGACAGTGTCTGACCCACTGTCCCAGCCAGTCCCAGAGTGTGAAAGTACAATGTCTGACCCACTGTCCCAGATTGAGGAAGGACAGTTTCTGACCCACTGTCCCAGAGTGAGAAAGGACAGTGTCTGACCCACTGTCCCAGAGTGAGAAAGGACAGTGTCTGACCCACTGTCACAGGGTGAGAAAGGACAGTATCTGACCCACTGTCCCAGAGTGAGAAAGGACAGTGTCTGATCCACTGTCCCAGAGTGAGAAAGGACAGTGTCTGACGAACTGTCCCAGAGTGTGAAAGGACAGTGTCTGACCCACTGTCCCAGAGTGAGAAAGGACAGTGTCTGACGAACTGTCCCAGAGTGAGAAAGGACAGTGTCTGACCCACTGTCCCAGAGTGAGAAAGGACAGTGTCTGACCCACTGTCCCAGAGTGAGAAAGGACAGTGTCTGACGAACTGTCCCAGAGTGTGAAAGGACAGTGTCTGACGCACTGTCCCAGAGTGAGAAAGGACAGTGCCTGACCCAGTGTCCCAGAGTGAGAAAGGACAGTGTCTGACACACTGTCCCAGAGTGTGAAAGGACAGTGTCTGACCCACTGTCCCCCCCCAGACCCAGAGTGTGAAAGGACAGTGTCTGACCCACTGTCCCAGAGTGAGAAAGGACAGTGTCTGACCCACTGTCCCAGAGTGTGAAAGGACAGTGTCTGACCCACTGTCCCAGCGTGTGAAAGGACAGTATCTGACCTACTGTTCCAGTGTGTGGAAGGACAGTGTCTGACCCACAGTCCCAGAGTGAGAAAGGACAGAGTCTGACCCACTGTCCCAGAGTGAGAAAGGACAGTGTCTGACCCACTGTCCCAGAGTGAGAAAGGACAGTGTCTGACCCACAGTCCCAGAGTGTGAAAGGACCGTGTCTGACCCACTGTCCCAGAGTGTGAAAGGACAGTGTCTGACCCACTGTCCCAGAGTGTGAAAGGACAGTGTCTGAGCCACTGTCCCAGAGTGTGAAAGGACAGTGTCTGACCCACAGTCCCAGAGTGTGAAAGGACCGTGTCTGACCCACTGTCCCAGAGTGTGAAAGGACAGTGTCTGACCCACTGTCCCAGAGTGTGAAAGGACAGTGTCTGACCCACTGTCCCAGAGTGAGAAAGGACAGTGTCTGACCCTCACTCCCAGAGTGTGAAAGGACCGAGCCTGACCCACTGTCCCAGAGTGTGAAAGGACAGTGTCTGACCCACTGTCCCAGAGTGTGAAAGGACAGTGTCTGACCCACTGTCCCAGACTGAGAAAGGGCAGTGTCTGACCCACTGTCCCAGCCAGTCCCAGAGTGTGAAAGGACAGTGTCTGACCCACTGTCCCAGCCAGTCCCAGAGTGTGAAAGTACAATGTGTGACCCACTGTCCCAGATTGAGGAAGGACAGTTTCTGACCCACTGTCCCAGAGTCAAAAAGGACAGTGTCTGACCCACTGTCGCAGAGTGAGAAAGGACAGTGTCTGACCCACTGTCCCAGAGTGAGAAAGGACAGTGTCTGACCCACTGTCCCAGAGTGAGAAAGGACAGTGTCTGACGAACTGTCCCAGAGTGAGAAAGGACAGTGTCTGACCCATTGTCCCAGAGTGAGAAAGGACAGTGTCTGACCCACTGTCCCAGAGTGAGAAAGGACAGTGTCTGACGAACTGTCCCAGAGTGTGAAAGGACAGTGTCTGACCCACTGTCCCAGAGTGAGAAAGGACAGTGCCTGACCCACTGTCCCAGAGTGAGAAAGGACAGTGTCTGACACACTGTCCCAGAGTGTGAAAGGACAGTGTCTGATCCACTGTCCCACCCAGTCCCAGAGTGTGAAAGGAGAGTGTCTGACCCGCTGTCCCAGAGTGAGAAAGGACAGTGTCTGACCCACTGTCCCAGAGTGTGAAAGGACAGTGTCTGACCCACTGTCCCAGCGTGTGAAAGGATAGTATCTGACCCACTGTCCCAGAGTGTGGAAGGACAGTGTCTGACCCACAGTCCCAGAGTGAGAATGGCCAGAGTCTGACCTACTGTCCCAGAGTGAGAAAGGACAGTGACTGACCCACTGTCCCAGAGTGTGAAAGGACAGTGTCTGACCCACTGTCCCAGAGTGTGAAAGGACAGTATCTGAGCCCTGTCCCAGAGTGTGAAAGGACAGTGTCTGACCCACTGTCCCAGAGTGTGAAAGGACAGTGTCTGACCCACTGTCCCAGAGTGTGAAAGGACAGTGTCTGATCCACTGCCCCAGAGTGAGAAAGGACAGTGTATGACCCACTGTCCCAGAGTGAGAAAGGACAGTGTCTGACGAACTGTCCCAGAGTGTGAAAGGACAGTGTCTGACCCACTGTCCCAGAGTGAGAAAGGACAGTGCCTGACCCACTGTCCCAGAGTGAGAAAGGACAGTGTCTGACACACTGTCCCAGAGTGTGAAAGGACAGTGTCTGACCCACTGTCCCACCCAGTCCCAGAGTGTGAAAGGACAGTGTCTGACCCGCTGTCCCAGAGTGAGAAAGGACAGTGTCTGACCCACTGTCCCAGAGTGTGAAAGGACAGTGCCTGACCCACTGTCCCAGCGTGTGAAAGGACAGTATCTGACCCACTGTCCCAGAGTGTGGAAGGACAGTGTCTGAACCACTGTCCCAGAGTGAGAATGGACAGAGTCTGACCTACTGTCCCAGAGTGAGAAAGGACAGTGACTGACCCACTGTCCCAGAGTGTGAAAGGACAGTGTCTGACCCATTGTCCCAGAGTGTGAAAGGACAGTATCTGAGCCCTGCCCCAGAGTGTGAAAGGACAGTGTCTGACCCACTGTCTCAGAGTGTGAAAGGACAGTGTCTGACCCACTGTCCCAGAGTGTGAAAGGACAGTGTCTGATCCACTGTCCCAGAGTGAGAAAGGACAGTGACTGATCCACTGTCCCAGAGTGTGAAAGGACAGTGTCTGAGCCACTGTCCCCGAGTGCGAAAGGACAGTGACTGACCCACTGTCCCAGAGTGTGAAAGGAGTGTCTGACCCACTGTCCCAGACTGTGAAAGGACAGTGTCTGACCCACTGTCCCAGAGTGTGAAAGGACAGTGTCTGACCAACTGTCCCAGAGTGTGAAAGGACAGTGTCTGACCCACTGTCCCAGAGTGAGGCCCACTGTCCCAGAGTGAGAAAGGACAGTGTCTGACACTCTCCCAGAGTGAGAAAGGACAGTGTCTGACCCACTGTCCCAGAGTGTGAAAGGACAGTGTCTGACCCACTGTCCCAGAGTGAGAAAGGACAGTGTCTGACCCACTGTCCCAGATTGTGAAAGGACAGTGTCTGACCGACTGTCTCAGAGTGTGAAAGGACATTGTCTGACCCGCTGTCCCAGAGTGTGAAAGGACAGTGTCTGACCCACTGTCCCAGTGTGAAAGGACAGTGCCTGACGCACTGTCCCAGAGTGAGGCCCACTGTCCCAGAGTGAGGAAGGACAGTGCCTGACCCACTGTGAGAAAGGACAGTGTCTGACCCACTGACCCAAAGTGAGAAAGGAAAGTGTCTGACCCACTGTCCCCGAATGAGAAAGGGCAGTGTGTGAGCCACTCTCCCAGCCAGTCACAGAGTGTGAAAGGACAGTGTCTGACCCACTGTCCCAACCAGTCCCAGAGTGTGAAAGTACAATGTCTGACCCACTGTCCCAGATTGAGAAAGGACAGTTCCTGACCCACTGTCCCAGAGTGAGAAAGGACAGTGTCTGACCCACTGTCCCAGAGTGAGAAAGGACAGTGTCTGACCCACTGTCCCAGAGTGAGAAAGGACAGTGTCTGACGAACTGTCCCAGAGTGTGACAGGACAGTGTCTGACCCACTGTCCCAGAGTGAGAAAGGACAGTGTCTGACGAACTGTCCCAGAGTGAGAAAGGACAGTGTCTGACCCACTGTCCCAGAGTGAGAAAGGACAGTGTCTGACCCACTGTTCCAGAGTGAGAAAGGACAGTGTCTGACGAACTGTCCCAGAGTGTGAAAGGACAGTGTCTGACCACTGTCCCAGAGTGAGAAAGGACAGTGTCTGACCCACTGTCCCAGAGTGAGAAAGGACAGTGTCTGACACAGCATCCCAGAGTGTGAAAGGACAGTGTCTGACCCACTGTCCCAGAGTGTGAAAGGACAGTATCTGAGCCACTGTCCCAGACTGTGAAAGGACAGTGTCTGAGCCACTGTCCCAGAGTGTGAAAGGACAGTGTCTGACCCACTGTCCCAGAGTGTGAAAGGACAGTGTCTGACCCACTGTCCCAGAGTGTGAAAGGTCAGTGTCTGACCGACTGTCCCAGAGTGTGAAAGGACAGTGTCTGACCCACTGTCTCAGAGTGAGGCCCACTGTCCCAGAGTGAGAAAGGACAGTGTCTGACACTGTCCCAGAGTGATAAAGGACAGTGTCTGACCCACTGACCCAGAGTGAGAAAGGACAGTGTCTGACCCACTGTCCCAGGATGACAAAGGGCAGTGTCTGACCCACTGTCCCAGCCAGTCCCAGATTGTGAAAGGACAGTGTCTGACCCACTGTCCCAGCCAGTCTCGGAGTTTGAAAGGAGAGTGTCTGACCCACTGTCCCAGAGTGAGAAAGGACAGTGTCTGACCCACTGTCCCAGAGTGAGAAAGGACAGTGTTCACCCACTGTCCCAGAGTGAGAAAGGACAGTGTCTGACCCAGTGTCCCAGAGTGAGAAAGGACAGTGTCTGACGAACTGTCCCACAGTGTGAAAGGACAGTGTCTGACCCACTGTCCCACCCAGTCCCAGAGTGTGAAAGGACAGTGTCTGACCCACTGTCCCAGAGTGAGAAAGGACAGTGTCTGACCCACTGTCCCAGAGTGAGAAAGGACAGTGACTGACTAACTGTCCCAGAGTGTGAAAGGACTGTGACTGACTAACTGTCCCAGAGTGAGAAATGACAGTGACTGACCCACTGTCCCAGAGTGAGAAAGGGCAGTGACTGACTAACTGTCCCAGAGTGTGAAAGGACAGTGTCTGACCCATTGACCCAGAGTGAGAAAGAACAGTGTCTGACCCACTGTCCCAGAGTGAGAAAGGGCAGTGTTTGACGAACTGTCCCACAGATTGAAAGGACAGTGTCTGACCCACTGTCCCACCCAGTCCCAGACTGTGAATGGACAGTGTCTGACCCTCTGTCCCAGAGTGTGAAAGGACAGTGTCTGACCCACTGTCCCACCCAGTCCCAGACTGTGAATGGACAGTGTCTGACCCTCTGTCCCAGAGTGTGAAAGGACAATGTCTGACCCACTGTCCCAGAGTGTGAAAGGTTAGTGTCTGACCCACTGTCCCAGCCAGTCCCAGAGTGAGAAAGGACAGTGTCTGACCCACTGTCCCAGAGTGTGAAAGGACAGTGTCTGACCCACTGTCCCAGAGTGAGAAGTGACAGTGTCTGACCCACTATCCCAGAGTGAGACAGGACAGTGTCTGACCCACTATCCCAGAGTGAGACAGGACAGTGTCTGACCCACAGTCCCAGAGTGTGAAAGGACAGTGTCTGACCCTCTGTCCCAGAGTGAGAAAGGACAGTGACTGACCCTCTGTCCCAGAGTGTGAAAGCACAGTGTCTGACCCACTGTCCCAGAGTGTGAAAGGTTAGTGTCTGACGAACTGTCCCAGAGTGTGAAAGGACAGTGTCTGACCCACTGTCCCAGAGTGAGAAAGGACAGTGCCTGACCCACTGTCCCAGAGTGAGAAAGGACAGTGTCTGACACACTGTCCCAGAGTGTGAAAGGACAGTGTCTGATCCACTGTCCCACCCAGTCCCAGAGTGTGAAAGGAGAGTGTCTGACCCGCTGTCCCAGAGTGAGAAAGGACAGTGTCTGACCCACTGTCCCAGAGTGTGAAAGGACAGTGTCTGACCCACTGTCCCAGCGTGTGAAAGGATAGTATCTGACCCACTGTCCCAGAGTGTGGAAGGACAGTGTCTGACCCACAGTCCCAGAGTGAGAATGGCCAGAGTCTGACCTACTGTCCCAGAGTGAGAAAGGACAGTGACTGACCCACTGTCCCAGAGTGTGAAAGGACAGTGTCTGACCCACTGTCCCAGAGTGTGAAAGGACAGTATCTGAGCCCTGTCCCAGAGTGTGAAAGGACAGTGTCTGACCCACTGTCCCAGAGTGTGAAAGGACAGTGTCTGACCCACTGTCCCAGAGTGTGAAAGGACAGTGTCTGATCCACTGCCCCAGAGTGAGAAAGGACAGTGTATGACCCACTGTCCCCGAGTGCGAAAGGACAGTGACTGACCCACTGTCCCAGAGTGTGAAAGGAGTGTCTGACCCACTGACCCAGAGTGTGAAAGGACAGTGTCTGACCCACTGTCCCAGAGTGTGAAAGGACAGTGTCTGACCAACTGTCCCAGAGTGTGAAAGGACAGTGTCTGACCCACTGTCCCAGAGTGAGGCCCACTGTCCCAGAGTGAGAAAGGACAGTGTCTGACACTCTCCCAGAGTGAGAAAGGACAGTGACTGACCCTCTGTCCCAGAGTGTGAAAGGACAGTGTCTGACCCACTGTCCCAGAGTGTGAAAGGTTAGTGTCTGACCCTCTGTCCCAGCCAGTCCGAGAGTGAGAAAGGACAGTGTCTGACCCACTGTCCCAGAGTGTGAAAGGACAGTGTCTGACCCACTGTCCCAGAGTGAGAAGTGACAGTGTCTGACCCACTATCCCAGAGTGAGACAGGACATTGTCTGACCCACTTTCCCAGAGTGAGACAGGACAGTGTCTGACCCACAGTCCCAGAGTGTGAAAGGACAGTGTCTGATCCTCTGTCCCAGAGTGAGAAAGGACAGTGACTGACTAACTGTCCCAGAGTGAGAAAGGACAGTGTCTGACGAACTGTCCCAGAGTGTGAAAGGACAGTGTCTGACCCACTGTCCCAGAGTGAGAAAGGACAGTGTCTGACCCACTGTCCCAGAGTGAGAAAGGATAGTGTCTGACAAACTGTCCCAGAGTGTGAAAGGACAGTGTCTGACCCACTGTCCCAGAGTGAGAAAGGACAGTGTCTGACAAACTGTCCCAGAGTGAGAAAGGACAGTGTCTGACCCACTGTCCCAGAGTGAGAAAGGACAGTGTCTGACCCAGTGTCCCAGAGCGAGAAAGGACAGTGTCTGACGAACTGTCCCAGAGTGTGAAAGGACAGTGTCTGACCCACTGTCCCAGAGTGAGAAAGGACAGTGTCTGACCCACTGTCCCAGAGTGAGAAAGGACAGTGTCTGACACACTGTCCCAGAGTGTGAAAGGACAGTGTCTAACCCACTGTCCCACCCAGTCCCAGAGTGTGAAAGGACAGTGTCTGACCTGCTGTCCCAGAGTGAGAAAGGACAGTGTCTGACCCACTGTCCCAGATTGTGAAAGGACAGTGTCTGACCCACTGTCCCAGCGTGTGAAAGGACAGTATCTGACCCACTGTCCCATAGTGAGAAAGGACAGTGTCTGACGAACTGTCGCAGAGTGTGAAAGGACAGTGTCTGACCCACTGTCCCAGAGTGTGAAAGGACAGTGTCTGACCCACTGTCCCAGAGTGTGGAAGGACAGTGTCTGACCCACTGTCCCAGAGTGAGGCCCACTGTCCCAGAGTGAGAAAGGACAGTGTCTGACCCACTGTCCCAGAGTGAGAAAGGACAGTGTCTGACCCACTGACCCAGAGTGAGAAAGGACAGTGTCTGACCCACTGTCCCTGGATGACAAAGGGCACTGTCTGACCCACTGTCCCAGCCAGTCCCAGATTGTGAAAGGACAGTGTCTGACCCACTGTCCCAGAGTGAGAAAGGACAGTGTCTGACCCACTGTCCCAGAGTGTGAAAGGACTGTGTCTGACCCACTGTCCCAGAGTGAGAAAGGACAGCGTCTGACGCACTGTCCCAGAGTGAGAAAGGACAGTGTCTGACCCACTGTACCAGAGTGAGAAAGGACAGTGTCTGACCCACTGTCCCAGAGTGAGAAAGGACAGTGTCTGACCCACTGTCCCAGAGTGAGAAAGGAGTGACTGACTAACTGTCCCAGAGTGTGAAAGGACTGTGACTGACTAACTGTCCCAGAGTGAGATAGGACAGTGACTGACGCACGGTCCCAGAGTGAGAAAGGACAGTGACTGACTAACAGTCCCAGAGTGTGAAAGGACAGTGTCTGACCCATTGTCCCAGAGTGAGAAAGGGCAGTGTCTGACGAACTGTCGCACAGTGTGAAAGGACAGTGTCTGACCCACTGTCCCACCCAGTCCCAGAGTGTGAAAGGATAGTGTCTGACCCACTGTCCCAGAGTGAGAAAGGACAGTGTCTGACCCACTGTCACAGAGTGTGAAAGGACAGTGTCTGACCCACTGTCCCACCCAGTCTCAGAGTGTGAAAGGACAGTGTCTGACGAACTGTCCCAGAGTGTGAAAGGACAGTGTCTGACCCACTGTCCCAGAGTGAGAAAGGACAGTGTCTGACCCAATGTCCCAGAGTGAGAAAGGACAGTGTCTGACAAACTGTCCCAGAGTGTGAAAGGACAGTGTCTGACGCACTGTCCCCGAGTGAGAAAGGACAGTGCCTGACCCACTGTCCCAGAGTGTGAAAGGACAGTATCTGACCCACTGTCCCAGAGTGTGAAAGGACAGTGTCTGACCCACTGTCCCAGAGTGTGAAACGACAGTATCTGACCCACTGTCCCAGAGTGTGAAAGGACAGTGTCTGACCCACTGTCCCAGAGTGTGAAAGGACAGTGTCTGACCCACTGTCCCAGAGTGTGAAACGACAGTGTCTGACCACTGTCCCAGTGTGTGAAAGGACAGTGTCTGACCCACTGTTCCAGAGAGAGAAAGGACAGTGTCTGACCCACTGTCCCAGAGTTTGAAAGGACAGCATCTGACCCACTGTCCCGGAGTGAGAAAGGACAGTGTCTGTCCCAGAGTGAGAAAGGAGTGTCTGACCCACTGTCCCAGAATGAGAAAGGACAGTGTCTGATCCACTGTCCCAGAGTGAGAAAGTACAGTGTCTGACCCACTGTCCAGGAGTGTGAAAGGACAGTGTCTGACCCACTGTCCCAGAGTGAGAAAGGACCGTGTCTGACCCATTGTCCCAGAGTGTGAAAGGACAGTGTCTGACCCACTGTCCCAGAGTGTGAAAGGACAGAGTTTGACCCACTGTCCCAGAGTGTGAAAGGACAGTGTCTGACCCACTGTCCCAGAGTGTGAAAGGACACTGTGTGACCCACTGTCCCAGAGTGAGACCCACTGTCCCAGAGTGAGAAAGGACAGTGTCTGACCCACTGTCCCAGAGTGTGAAAGGACAGTGTCTGACCCACTGTCCCAGAGTGAGAAAGGACAGTGTCTGACCCACTGTCTATGATTGTGAAAGGACAGTGTCTGACCCACTGTCTCAGAGTGTGAAAGGACAGTATCTGACCCGCTGTCCCAGAGTGTGAAAGGACAGTGTCTGACCCACTGTCCCAGTGTGAAAGGACAGTGCCTGACGCACTGTCCCAGAGTGAGACCCACTTTCCCAGAGTGAAAAAGGACAGTGCCTGACCCACTGTGAGAAAGGACAGTGTCTGACCCACTGACCCAAAGTGAGAAAGGACAGTGTCTGACCCACTGTCCCAGCCAGTCCCAGAGTGTGAAAGTACAATGTCTGATCCACTGTCCCAGATTGAGGAAGGACAGTTTCTGACCCACTGTCCCAGAGTGAGAAAGGACAGTGTCTGACCCACAGTCCCAGAGTGAGAAAGGACAGCGTCTGACCCACTGTCGCAGAGTGAGAAAGGACAGTGTCTGACCCACTGTCCCAGAGTGAGAAAGGACAGTGTCTGACCCACTGTCCCAGAGTGAGAAAGGACAGTGTCTGACGAACTGTCCCAGAGTGTGAAAGGACAGTGTCTGACCCACTGTCCCAGAATGAGAAAGGACAGTGTCTGACGAACTGTCCCAGAGTGAGAAAGGACAGTGTCTGACCCACTGTCCCAGAGTGAGAAAGGACAGTGTCTGACCCACTGTCCCAGAGTGAGAAAGGACAGTGTCTGATGAACTGTCCCAGAGTGTGAAAGGACAGTGTCTGACCCACTGTCCCAGAGTGAGAAAGGACAGTGCCTGACCCACTGTCCCAGAGTGAGAAAGGACAGTGTCTGACACACTGTCCCAGAGTGTGGAAGGACAGTGTCTGACCCACAGTCCCAGAGTGAGAAAGGACAGAGTCTGACCCACTCTCCCAGGGTGAGAAAGGACAGTGACTGACCCACTGTCCCAGAGTGTGAAAGGACAGTGTCTGACCCACTGTCCCAGAGTGTGAAAGGACAGTATCTGAGCCCTGTCCCAGAGTGTGAAAGGACAGTGTCTGACCCACTGTCCCAGAGTGTGAAAGGACAGTGTCTGACCCACTGTCCCAGAGTGTGAAAGGACAGTGTCTGATCCACTGTCCAAGAGTGAGAAAGGACAGTGACTGACCCACTGTCCCAGAGTGTGAAAGGACAGTGTCTGAGCCACTGTCCCCGAGTGTGAAAGGACAGTGACTGACCCACTGTTCCAGAGTGTGAAAGGACAGTGTCTGACCCACTGTCCCAGAGTGTGAAAGGACAGTGTCTGACCCACTGTCCCAGAGTGTGAAAGGACAGTGTCTGACCAACTGTCCCAGAGTGTGAAAGGACAGTGTCTGACCCACTGTCCCAGAGTGAGGCCCACTGTCCCAGAGTGAGAAAGGACAGTGTCTGACACTCTCCCAGAGTGTGAAAGGACAGTGTCTGACCCACTGTCCCAGAGTGAGAAAGGACAGTGTCAGACCCACTGTCCCAGATTGTGAAAGGACAGTGTCTGACCCACTGTCTCAGAGTGTGAAAGGACATTGTCTGACCCGCTGGCCCAGAGTGTGAAAGGACAGTGTCTGACCCACTGTCCCAGTGTGAAAGGACAGTGCCTGACGCACCGTCCCAGAGTGAGGCCCACTGTCCCAGAGTGAGAAAGGACAGTGCCTGACCCACTGTGAGAAAGGACAGTGTCTGACCCACTGACCCAAAGTGAGAAAGGACAGTGTCTGACCCCCTGTCCCAGAATGAGAAAGGGCAGTGTCTGAGCCACTGTCCCAGCCAGTCGCAGATTGTGAAAGGACAGTGTCTGACCCACTGTCCCAGCCAGTCCCAGAGTGTGAAAGTACAATGTCTGACCCACTGTCCCAGATTGAGAAAGGACAGTTCCTGACCCACTGTCCCAGAGTGAGAAAGGACAGTGTCTGACCCACTGTCCCAGAGTGAGAAAGGCCAGTGTCTGACCCACTGTCCCAGAGTGAGAAAGGACAGTGTCTGACCCACTGTCCCAGAGTGAGAAAGGACAGTGTCTGACCCACTGTCCCAGAGTGAGAAAGGACAGTGTCTGAGCCACTGTCCCAGAGTGTGAAACGACAGTGACTGAGCCACTGTCCCAGAGTGTGAAAGGACAGTGTCTGACCCACTGTCCCAGAGTGTGAAAGGACAGTGTCTGACCCACTGTCCCAGAGTGTGAAGGGACAGTGTCTGATCCACTGTCCCAGAGTGAGAAAGGACAGAGTCTGACCCACTGTCCCAGATTGTGAAAGGACCGCGTCTGACCCACTGTCCCAGAGTGTGAAAGGACAGTGTCTGACCCACTGTCCCAGAGTGTGAAAGGACAGTGTCTGACCAACTGTCCCAGAGTGTGAAAGGACAGTGTCTGACCCACGGTCCCAGAGTGAGGCCCACTGTCCCAGAGTGAGAAAGGACAGTGTCTGACACTGTCCCAGAGTGAGAAAGGACAGTGTCTGACCCACTGACCCAGAGTGAGAAAGGACAGTGTCTGACCCACTGTCCCAGGATGACAAAGGGCAATGTCTGACCCACTGTCCCAGCCAGTCCCAGATTGTGAAAGGACAGTGTCTGACCCACTGTCCCAGCCAGTCCCAGAGTTTGAAAGGACAGTGTCTGACCCACTGTCCCAGAGTGAGAAAGGACAGTGTCTGACCCACTGTCCCAGAGTGAGAAAGGACAGTGTCTGACCCACTGTCCCAGAGTGAGAAAGGACAGTGTCTGACCCAGTGTCCCAGAGTGAGAAAGGACAGTGTCTAACGAACTGTCCCACTGTGTGAAAGGACAGTGTCTGACCCACTGTCCCACCCAGTCCCAGAGTGTGAAAGGACAGTGTCTGACCCACTGTCCCAGAGTGAGAAAGGACAGTGTCTGACCCACTGTCCCAGAGTGAGAAAGGACAGTGACTGACTAACCGTCCCAGAGTGTGAAAGGACTGTGACTGACTAACTGTCCCAGAGTGAGAAAGGACAGTGACTGACCCACTGTCCCAGAGTGAGAAAGGGCAGTGACTGACAAACTGTCCCAGAGTGTGAAAGGACAGTGTCTGACCCATTGACCCAGAGTGAGAAAGGACAGTGTCTGACCCACTGTCCCAGAGTGAGAAAGGACAGTGTTCACCCACTGTCCCAGAGTGAGAAAGGACAGTGTCTGACCCAGTGTCCCAGAGTGAGAAAGGAAAGTGTCTGACGAACTGTCCCACTGTGTGAAAGGACAGTGTCTGACCTACTGTCCCACCCAGTCCCAGACTGTGAATGGACAGTGTCTGACCCTCTGTCCCAGAGTGTGAAAGGACAGTGTCTGACCCACTGTCCCACCCAGTCTCAGAGTGTGAAAGGACAGTGTCTGGCCCACTGTCCCAGAGTGTGAAAGGTTAGTGTCTGACCCACTGTCCCAGCCAGTCCCAGAGTGAGAAAGGACAGTGTCTGACCCACTGTCCCAGAGTGTGAAAGGACAGTGTCTGACCCACTGTCCCAGAGTGAGAAGTGACAGTGTCTGACCCACTATCCCAGAGTGAGACAGGACAGTGTCTGATCCACTATCCCAGAGTGAGACAGGACAGTGTCTGACCCACAGTCCCAGAGTGTGAAAGGACAGTGTCTGACCATCTGTCCCAGAGTGAGAAAGGATAGTGACTGACGAACTGTCCCAGAGTGTGAAAGGACAGTGTCTGACCCACTGTCCCAGAGTGAGAAAGGACAGTGTCTGACGAACTGTCCCAGAGTGTGAAAGGACAGTGTCTGACCCACTGTCCCAGAGTGAGAAAGGACAGTGTCTGACCCACTGTCCCAGAGTGAGAAAGGATAGTGTCTGACAAACTGTCCCAGAGTGTGAAAGCACAGTGTCTGACCGACTGTCCCAGAGTGAGAAAGGACAGTGTCTGACAAACTGTCCCAGAGTGAGAAAGGACAGTGTCTGACCCACTGTCCCAGAGTGCGAAAGGACAGTGTCTGACCCACTGTCCCAGAGCGAGAAAGGACAGTGCCTGACGAACTGTCCCAGAGTGTGAAAGGACAGTGTCTGACCCACTGTCCCAGAGTAAGAAAGGACAGTGTCTGACCCACTGTCCCAGAGTGAGAAAGGACAGTGTCTGACACACTGTCCCAGAGTGTGAAAGGACAGTGTCTGACCCACTGTCCCACCCAGTCCTAGAATGTGAAAGGACAGTGTCTGACCCGCTGTCCCAGAGTGAGAAAGGACAGTGTCTGACCCACTGTCCCAGAGTGTGAAAGGACAGTGTCTGACCCACTGTCCCAGCGTGTGAAAGGACAGTATCTGACCCACTGTCCCAGAGTGTGGAAGGACAGTGTCTGACCCACAGTCCCAGAGTGTGAAAGGACAGTGTCTGATCCATTGTCCAAGAGTGAGAAAGGACAGTGACTGACCCACTGTCCCAGAGTGTGAAAGGACAGTGTCTGAGCCACTGTCCCCGAGTGTGAGAGGACAGTGACTGACCCACTGTTCCAGAGTGTGAAAGGACAGTGTCTGACCCACTGTCCCAGAGTGTGAAAGGACAGTGTCTGACCCACTGTCCCAGAGTGTGAAAGGACAGTGTCTGACCAACTGTCCCAGAGTGTGAAAGGACAGTGTCTGACCCACTGTCCCAGAGTGAGGCCCACTGTCCCAGAGTGAAAAAGGACAGTGTCTGACACTCTCCCAGAGTGAGAAAGGACAGTGTCTGACCCACTGTCCCAGAGTGTGAAAGGACAGTGTCTGACCCACTGTCCCAGAGTGAGAAAGGACAGTGTCAGACCCACTGTCCCAGATTGTGAAAGGACAGTGTCTGACCCACTGTCTCAGAGTGTGAAAGGACATTGTCTGACCCGCTGGCCCAGAGTGTGAAAGGACAGTGTCTGACCCACTGTCCCAGTGTGAAAGGACAGTGCCTGACGCACCGTCCCAGAGTGAGGCCCACTGTCCCAGAGTGAGAAAGGACAGTGCCTGACCCACTGTGAGAAAGGACAGTGTCTGACCCACTGACCCAAAGTGAGAAAGGACAGTGTCTGACCCCCTGTCCCAGAATGAGAAAGGGCAGTGTCTGAGCCACTGTCCCAGCCAGTCGCAGATTGTGAAAGGACAGTGTCTGACCCACTGTCCCAGCCAGTCCCAGAGTGTGAAAGTACAATGTCTGACCCACTGTCCCAGATTGAGAAAGGACAGTTCCTGACCCACTGTCCCAGAGTGAGAAAGGACAGTGTCTGACCCTCTGTCCCAGAGTGTGAAAGGACAGTGTCTGACCCACTGTCCCACCCAGTCTCAGAGTGTGAAAGGACAGTGTCTGGCCCACTGTCCCAGAGTGTGAAAGGTAAGTGTCTGACCCACTTTCCCAGCCAGTCCCAGAGTGAGAAAGGACAGTGTCTGACCCACTGTCCCAGAGTGTGAAAGGACAGTGTATGGCCCACTGTCCCAGAGTGAGAAGTGACAGTGTCTGACCCACTATCCCAGAGTGAGACAGGACAGTGTCTGATCCACTATCCCAGAGTGAGACAGGACAGTGTCTGACCCACAGTCCCAGAGTGTGAAAGGACAGTGACTGACTAACTGTCCCAGAGTGTGAAAGGACAGTGTCTGACCCACTGTCCCAGAGTGAGAAAGGACAGTGTCTGACGAACTGTCCCAGAGTGTGAAAGGACAGTGTCTGACCCACTGTCCCAGAGTGAGAAAGGACAGTGTCTGACCCACTGTCCCAGAGAGAGAAAGGATAGTGTCTGACAAACTGACCCAGAGTGTGAAAGGACAGTGTCTGACCCACTGTCCCAGAGTGAGAAAGGACAGTGTCTGACAAACTGTCCCAGAGTGAGAAAGGACAGTGTCTGACCCACTGTCCCAGAGTGTGAAAGGACAGTGTCTGACCCACTGTCCCAGAGTGAGAAAGGACAGTGTCTGACCCACTGTCCCAGAGTGAGAAAGGACAGTGTCTGACACACTGTCCCAGAGTGTGAAAGGACAGTGTCTGACCCACTGTCCCACCCAGTCCTAGAATGTGAAAGGACAGTGTCTGACCCGCTGTCCCAGAGTGAGAAAGGACAGTGTCTGACCCACTGTCCCAGAGTGTGAAAGGACAGTGTCTGACCCACTGTCCCAGCATGTGAAAGGACAGTATCTGACCCACTGTCCCAGAGTGTGGAAGGACAGTGTCTGACCCACAGTCCCAGAGTGTGAAAGGACAGTGTCTGATCCACTGTCCAAGAGTGAGAAAGGACAGTGACTGACCCACTGTCCCAGAGTGTGAAAGGACAGTGTCTGAGCCACTGTCCCCGAGTGTGAGAGGACAGTGACTGACCCACTGTTCCAGAGTGTGAAAGGACAGTGTCTGACCCACTGTCCCAGAGTGTGAAAGGACAATGTCTGACCCACTGTCCCAGAGTGTGAAAGGACAGTGTCTGACCAACTGTCCCAGAGTGTGAAAGGACAGTGTCTGACCCACTCTCCCAGAGTGAGGCCCACTGTCCCAGAGTGAGAAAGGACAGTGTCTGACACTCTCCCAGAGTGAGAAAGGACAGTGTCTGACCCACTGTCCCAGAGTGTGAAAGGACAGTGTCTGACCCACTGTCCCAGAGTGAGAAAGGACAGTGTCAAACCCACTGTCCCAGATTGTGAAAGGACAGTGTCTGACCCACTGTCTCAGAGTGTGAAAGGACATTGTCTGACCCGCTGGCCCAGAGTGTGAAAGGACAGTGTCTGGCCCACTGTCCCAGTGTGAAAGGACAGTGCCTGACGCACCGTCCCAGAGTGAGGCCCACTGTCCCAGAGTGAGAAAGGACAGTGCCTGACCCACTGTGAGAAAGGACAGTGTCTGACCCACTGACCCAAAGTGAGAAAGGACAGTGTCTGACCCCCTGTCCCAGAATGAGAAAGGGCAGTGTCTGAGCCACTGTCCCAGCCAGTCGCAGATTGTGAAAGGACAGTGTCTGACCCACTGTCCCAGCCAGTCCCAGAGTGTGAAAGTACAATGTCTGACCCACTGTCCCAGATTGAGAAAGGACAGTTCCTGACCCACTGTCCCAGAGTGAGAAAGGACAGTGTCTGACCCACTGTCCCAGAGTGAGAAAGTACAGTGTCTGACCCACTGTCCCAGAGTGAGAAAGGACAGTGTCTGACCCACTGTCCCAGAGTGAGAAAGGACAGTGTCTGACCCACTGTCCCAGAGTGAGAAAGGACAGTGTCTGAGCCACTGTCCCAGAGTGTGAAAGGACAGTGACTGAGCCACTGTCCCAGAGTGTGAAAGGACAGTGTCTGACCCACTCTCCCAGAGTGTGAAAGGACAGTGTCTGACCCACTGTCCCAGAGTGTGAAGGGACAGTGTCTGATCCACTGTCCCAGAGTGAGAAAGGACAGAGTCTGACCCACTGTCCCAGATTGTGAAAGGACCGTGTCTGACCCACTGTCCCAGAGTGTGAAAGGACAGTGTCTGACCCACTGTCCCAGAGTGTGAAAGGACAGTGTCTGACCAACTGTCCCAGAGTGTGAAAGGACAGTGTCTGACCCACTGTCCCAGAGTGAGGCCCACTGTCCCAGAGTGAGAAAGGACAGTGTCTGACACTGTCCCAGAGTGAGAAAGGACAGTGTCTGACCCACTGACCCAGAGTGAGAAAGGACAGTGTCTGACCCACTGTCCCAGGATGACAAAGGGCAATGTCTGACCCACTGTCCCAGCCAGTCCCAGATTGTGAAAGGACAGTGTCTGACCCACTGTCCCAGCCAGTCCCAGAGTTTGAAAGGACAGTGTCTGACCCACTGTCCCAGAGTGAGAAAGGACAGTGTCTGACCCACTGTCCCAGAGTGAGAAAGGACAGTGTCTGACCCACTGTCCCAGAGTGAGAAAGGACAGTGTCTGACCCAGTGTCCCAGAGTGAGAAAGGACAGTGTCTGACGAACTGTCCCACTGTGTGAAAGGACAGTGTCTGACCCACTGTCCCACCCAGTCCCAGAGTGTGAAAGGACAGTGTCTGACCCACTGTCCCAGAGTGAGAAAGGACAGTGTCTGACCCACTGTCCCAGAGTGAGAAAGGACAGTGACTGACTAACCGTCCCAGAGTGTGAAAGGACTGTGACTGACTAACTGTCCCAGAGTGAGAAAGGACAGTGACTGACCCACTGTCCCAGAGTGAGAAAGGGCAGTGACTGACTAACTGTCCCAGAGTGTGAAAGGACAGTGTCTGACCCATTGACCCAGAGTGAGAAAGGACAGTGTCTGACCCACTGTCCCAGAGTGAGAAAGGACAGTGTTCACCCACTGTCCCAGAGTGAGAAAGGACAGTGTCTGACCCAGTGTCCCAGAGTGAGAAAGGACAGTGTTCACCCACTGTCCCAGAGTGAGAAAGGACAGTGTCTGACCCAGTGTCCCAGAGTGAGAAAGGACAGTGTCTGACGAACTGTCCCACTGTGTGAAAGGACAGTGTCTGACCCACTGTCCCAACCAGTCCCAGACTGTGAATGGACAGTGTCTGACCCTCTGTCCCAGAGTGTGAAAGGACAGTGTCTGACCCACTGTCCCACCCAGTCTCAGAGTGTGAAAGGACAGTGTCTGGCCCAGTGTCCCAGAGTGTGAAAGGTTAGTGTCTGACCCACTGTCCCAGCCAGTCCCAGAGTGAGAAAGGACAGTGTCTGACCCACTGTCCCAGAGTGTGAAAGGACAGTGTCTGACCCACTGTCCCAGAGTGAGAAGTGACAGTGTCTGACCCACTATCCCAGAGTGAGACAGGACAGTGTCTGATCCACTATCCCAGAGTGAGACAGGACAGTGTCTGACCCACAGTCCCAGAGTGTGAACGGACAGTGTCTGACCATCTGTCCCAGAGTGAGAAAGGATAGTGACTGACTAACTGTCCCAGAGTGTGAAAGGACAGTGTCTGACGAACTGTCCCAGAGTGAGAAAGGACAGTGTCTGACGAACTGTCCCAGAGTGTGAAAGGACAGTGTCTGACCCACTGTCCCAGAGTGAGAAAGGACAGTGTCTGACCCACTGTCCCAGAGTGAGAAAGGATAGTGTCTGACAAACTGTCCCAGAGTGTGAAAGGACAGTGTCTGACCCACTGTCCCAGAGTGAGAAAGGACAGTGTCTGACAAACTGTCCCAGAGTGAGAAAGGACAGTGTCTGACCCACTGTCCCAGAGTGAGAAAGGACAGTGTCTGACCCACTGTCCCAGAGCGAGAAAGGACAGTGCCTGACGAACTGTCCCAGAGTGTGAAAGGACAGTGTCTGACCCACTGTCCCAGAGTGAGAAAGGACAGTGTCTGACCCACTGTCCCAGAGTGAGAAAGGACAGTGTCTGACACACTGTCCCAGAGTGTGAAAGGACAGTGTCTGACCCACTGTCCACCCAGTCCTAGAATGTGAAAGGACAGTGTCTGACCCGCTGTCCCAGAGTGAGAAAGGACAGTGTCTGACCCACTGTCCCAGAGTGTGAAAGGACAGTGTCTGACCCACTGTCCCAGCGTGTGAAAGGACAGTATCTGACCCAGTGTCCCAGAGTGTGGAAGGACAGTGTCTGACCCACAGTCCCAGAGTGAGAAAGAACAAAGTCTGACCCACTGTCCCAGAGTGAGAAAGGACAGTGTCTGACCCACTGTCCCAGAGTGTGAAAGGACAGTGTCTGACCCACTGTCCCAGAGTGTGAAAGGACAGTATCTGAGCCACTGTCCCAGAGTGAGAAAGGACAGTGTCTAACCCACTGTCCCAGAGTGTGAAAGGACAGTGACTGGCCCACTGTCCCAGAGTGTGAAAGGACAGTGGCTGACCCACTGTCCCAGAGTGAGAAAGGGCAGTGACTGACTAACTGTCCCAGAGTGTGAAAGGACAGTGACTGGCCCACTGTCCCACCCAGTCCCAGACTGTGAATGGACAGTGTCTGACCCTCTGTCCCAGAGTGTGAAAGGACAGTGTCTGACCCACTGTCCCACCCAGTCTCAGAGTGTGAAAGGACAGTGTCCGACCCACTGTCCCAGAGTGTGAAAGGGTTGTGTCTGACCCACTGTCCCAGCCAGTCCCAGAGTGAGAAAGGACAGTGTCTGACCCACTGTCCCAGAGTGTGAAAGGACAGTGTCTGACCCACTGTCCCAGAGTGAGAAGTGACAGTGTCTGACCCACTATCCCAGAGTGAGACAGAACAGTGTCTGACCCACTATCCCAGAGTGAGACAGGACAGTGTCTGACCCACAGTCCCAGAGTGTGAAAGGACAGTGTCTGACCCTCTGTCCCAAAGTGAGAATGGACAGTGACTGACTAACTGTCCCAGAGTGTGAAAGGACAGTGTCTGACCCACTGTCCCAGAGTGAGAAAGGACAGTGTCTGACGAACTGTCCCAGAGTGAGAAAGGACAGTGTCTGACCCACTGTCCCAGAGTGAGAAAGGATAGTGTCTGACAAACTGTCCCAGAGTGTGAAAGGACAGTGTCTGACCCACTGTCCCAGAGTGAGAAAGGACAGTGTCTGACAAACTGTCCCAGAGTGAGAAAGGACAGTGTCTGACCCACTGTCCCAGAGTGAGAAAGGACAGTGTCTGACCCACTGTCCCAGAGCGAGAAAGGACAGTGTCTGACGAACTGTCCCAGAGTGTGAAAGGAGTGTCTGACCCACTGTCCCAGAGTGAGAAAGGACAGTGTCTGACCCACTGTCCCAGAGTGAGAAAGGACAGTGTCTGACACACTGTCCCAGAGTGTGAAAGGACAGTGTCTGACCCACTGTCCCACCCAGTCCCAGAGTGTGAACGGACAGTGTCTGACCCGCTGTCCCAGAGTGAGAAAGGACAGTGTCTGACCCACTGTCCCAGAGTGTGAAAGGACAGTGTCTGACCCACTGTCCCAGCGTGTGAAAGGACAGTATCTGACCCACTGTCCCAGAGTGTGGAAGGACAGTGTCTGACCCACAGTCCCAGAGTGAGAAAGGACAAAGTCTGACCCACTGTCCCAGAGTGAGAAAGGACAGTGTCTGACCCACTGTCCCAGAGTGTGAAAGGACAGTGTCTGACCCACTGTCCCAGAGTGTGAAAGGACAGTATCTGAGCCACTGTCCCAGAGTGTGAAAGGACAGTGTCTGAGCCACTGTCCCAGAGTGTGAAAGGACAGTGACTGACCCACTGTCCCAGAGTGTGAAAGGGCAGTGTCTGACCCACTGTCCCAGAGTGTGAAAGGACAGTGTCTGACCCACTGTCCCAGAGTGTGAAAGGACAGTGTCTGATCCACTGTCCCAGAGTGAGAAAGGACAGTGTCTGACCCACTGTCCCAGAGTGTGAAAGGACAGTGTCTGACCCACTGTCACAGAGTGTGAAAGGACAGTGTCTGACCCACTGTCCCAGAGAGTGAAAGGACAGTGTCTGACCAACTGTCCCAGAGTGTGAAAGGACAGTGTCTGACCCACTGTCCCAGAGTGAGGCCCACTGTCCCAGAGTGTGAAAGGACAGTGTCTGACCCACTGACCCAGAGTGAGAAAGGACAGTGTCTGACCCACAGTCCCAGGATGACAAAGGGCAGTGTCTGACCCACTATCCCAGAGTGAGAAAGGGCAGTGTCTGACGGACTGTCCCTCAGATTAAAAGGACAGTGTCCGACCCACCGTCCCACCCAGTCCCATAGTGTGAAAGGACAGTGTCTGACCCTCTGTCCCGGAGTGTGAAAGGACAGTGTCTGACCCACTGTCCCACCCAGTCGCAGAGTGTGAAAGGACAGTGTCTGACCCACTGTCCCAGAGTGTGAAAGGTTAGTGTCTGACCCACTGTCCCAGCCAGCCCCAGAGTGAGAAAGGACAGTGTCTGACCCACTGTCCCAGGGTGTGAAAGGACAGTGTTTGACCCACTGTCCCAGAGTGAGACAGGACAGTGTCTGACCCACTATCCCAGAGTGAGACAGGACAGTGTCTGACCCACAGTCCCAGAGTGTGAAAGGACAGTGTCTGACCCGCTGTCCCAGAGTGAGAAAGGACAGAGTCTGACCCACTGTCCCAGAGTGTGAAAGGACAGTGTCTGACCCACTGTCCCAGCATGTGAAAGGACTGTATCTGACCCACTGTCCCAGAGTGTGGAAGGATAGTGTCTGACCCACAGTCCCAGAGTGAGAAAGGACAGAGTCTGACCCACTGTCCCAGAGTGAGAAAGGACAGTGTCTGACCCACTGTCCCAGAGTGTGAAAGGACAGTGTCTGACCCCCTGTCCCAGAGTGTGAAAGGACAGTGTCTGACCCACTGTCCCAGGGTGTGGAAGGACAGTGTCTGACCCACTGTCCCAGAGTGAGACAGGACAGTGTCTGACCCACTATCCCAGAGTGAGACAGGACAGTGTCTGACCCACAGTCCCAGAGTGTGAAAGGACAGTGTCTGACCCTCTGTCCCAAAGTGAGAATGGACAGTGACTGACTAACTGTCCCAGAGTGTGAAAGGACAGTGTCTGACCCACTGTCCCAGAGTGAGAAAGGACAGTGTCTGACGAACTGTCCCAGAGTGAGAAAGGACAGTGTCTGACCCACTGTCCCAGAGTGAGAAAGGATAGTGTCTGACAAACTGTCCCAGAGTGTGAAAGGACAGTGTCTGACCCACTGTCCCAGAGTGAGAAAGGACAGTGTCTGACAAACTGTCCCAGAGTGAGAAAGGACAGTGTCTGACCCACTGTCCCAGAGTGAGAAAGGACAGTGTCTGACCCACTGTCCCAGAGCGAGAAAGGACAGTGTCTGACGAACTGTCCCAGAGTGTGAAAGGAGTGTCTGACCCACTGTCCCAGAGTAAGAAAGGACAGTGTCTGACCCACTGTCCCAGAGTGAGAAAGGACAGTGTCTGACACACTGTCCCAGAGTGTGAAAGGACAGTGTCTGACCCACTGTCCCACCCAGCCCCGGAGTGTGAACGGACAGTGTCTGACCCGCTGTCCCAGAGTGAGAAAGGACAGTGTCTGACCCACTGTCCCAGAGTGTGAAAGGACAGTGTCTGACCCACTGTCCCAGCGTGTGAAAGGACAGTATCTGACCCACTGTCCCAGAGTGTGGAAGGACAGTGTCTGACCCACAGTCCCAGAGTGAGAAAGGACAAAGTCTGACCCACTGTCCCAGAGTGAGAAAGGAAAATGTCTGACCCACTGTCCCAGAGTGTGAAAGGACAGTGTCTGACCCACTGTCCCAGAGTGTGAAAGGACAGTATCTGAGCCACTGTCCCAGAGTGTGAAAGGACAGTGTCTGAGCCACTGTCCCAGAGTGTGAAAGGACAGTGACAGACCCACTGTCCCAGAGTGTGAAAGGGCAGTGTCTGACCCACTGTCCCAGAGTGTGAAAGGACAGTGTCTGACCCACTGTCCCAGAGTGTGAAAGGACAGTGTCTGATCCACTGTCCCAGAGTGAGAAAGGACAGTGTCTGACCCACTGTCCCAGAGTGTGAAAGGACAGTGTCTGACCCACTGTCACAGAGTGTGAAAGGACAGTGTCTGACCCACTGTCCCAGAGAGTGAAAGGACAGTGTCTGACCAACTGTCCCAGAGTGTGAAAGGACAGTGTCTGACCCACTGTCCCAGAGTGAGGCCCACTGTCCCAGAGTGTGAAAGGACAGTGTCTGACCCACTGACCCAGAGTGAGAAAGGACAGTGTCTGACCCACTGTCCCAGGATGACAAAGGGCAGTGTCTGACCCACTATCCCAGAGTGAGAAAGGGCAGTGTCTGACGGACTGTCCCTCAGATTGAAAGGACAGTGTCCGACCCACCGTCCCACCCAGTCCCATAGTGTGAAAGGACAGTGTCTGACCCTCTGTCCCGGAGTGTGAAAGGACAGTGTCTGACCCACTGTCCCACCCAGTCGCAGAGTGTGAAAGGACAGTGTCTGACCCACTGTCCCAGAGTGTGAAAGGTTAGTGTCTGACCCACTGTCCCAGCCAGCCCCAGAGTGAGAAAGGACAGTGTCTGACCCACTGTCCCAGGGTGTGAAAGGACAGTGTTTGACCCACTGTCCCAGAGTGAGACAGGACAGTGTCTGACCCACTATCCCAGAGTGAGACAGGACAGTGTCTGACCCACAGTCCCAGAGTGTGAAAGGACAGTGTCTGACCCGCTGTCCCAGAGTGAGAAAGGACAGAGTCTGACCCACTGTCCCAGAGTGTGAAAGGACAGTGTCTGACCCACTGTCCCAGCATGTGAAAGGACTGTATCTGACCCACTGTCCCAGAGTGTGGAAGGATAGTGTCTGACCCACAGTCCCTGAGTGAGAAAGGACAGAGTCTGACCCACTGTCCCAGAGTGAGAAAGGACAGTGTCTGACCCCCTGTCCCAGAGTGTGAAAGGACAGTGTCTGACCCACTGTCCCAGGGTGTGGAAGGACAGTGTCTGACCCACTGTCCCAGAGTGAGACAGGACAGTGTCTGACCCACTATCCCAGAGTGAGACAGGACAGTGTCTGACCCACAGTCCCAGAGTGTGAAAGGACAGTGTCTGACCCTCTGTCCCAAAGTGAGAATGGACAGTGACTGACTAACTGTCCCAGAGTGTGAAAGGACAGTGTCTGACCCACTGTCCCAGAGTGAGAAAGGACAGTGTCTGACGAACTGTCCCAGAGTGAGAAAGGACAGTGTCTGACCCACTGTCACAGAGTGAGAAAGGATAGTGTCTGACAAACTGTCCCAGAGTGTGAAAGGACAGTGTCTGACCCACTGTCCCAGAGTGAGAAAGGACAGTGTCTGACAAACTGTCCCAGAGTGAGAAAGGACAGTGTCTGACCCACTGTCCCAGAGTGAGAAAGGACAGTGTCTGACCCACTGTCCCAGAGCGAGAAAGGACAGTGTCTGACGAACTGTCCCAGAGTGTGAAAGGAGTGTCTGACCCACTGTCCCAGAGTGAGAAAGGACAGTGTCTGACCCACTGTCCCAGAGTGAGAAAGGACAGTGTCTGACACACTGTCCCAGAGTGTGAAAGGACAGTGTCTGACCCACTGTCCCACCCAGTCCCAGAGTGTGAACGGACAGTGTCTGACCCGCTGTCCCAGAGAGAGAAAGGACAGTGTCTGACCCACTGTCCCAGAGTGTGAAAGGACAGTGTCTGACCCACTGTCCCAGCGTGTGAAAGGACAGTATCTGACCCACTGTCCCAGAGTGTGGAAGGACAGTGTCTGACCCACAGTCCCAGAGTGAGAAAGGACAAAGTCTGACCCACTGTCCCAGAGTGAGAAAGGAATGTGTCTGAACCACTGTCCCAGAGTGTGAAAGGACAGTGTCTGACCCACTGTCCCAGAGTGTGAAAGGACAGTATCTGAGCCACTGTCCCAGAGTGTGAAAGGACAGTGTCTGAGCCACTGTCCCAGAGTGTGAAAGGAAAGTGACAGACCCACTGTCCCAGAGTGTGAAAGGGCAGTGTCTGACCCACTGTCCCAGAGTGTGAAAGGACAGTGTCTGACCCACTGTCCCAGAGTGTGAAAGGACAGTGTCTGATCCACTGTCCCAGAGTGAGAAAGGACAGTGTCTGACCCACTGTCCCAGAGTGTGAAAGGACAGTGTCTGACCCACTGTCACAGAGTGTGAAAGGACAGTGTCTGACCCACTGTCCCAGAGAGTGAAAGGACAGTGTCTGACCAACTGTCCCAGAGTGTGAAAGGACAGTGTCTGACCCACTGTCCCAGAGTGAGGCCCACTGTCCCAGAGTGTGAAAGGACAGTGTCTGACCCACTGACCCAGAGTGAGAAAGGACAGTGTCTGACCCACTGTCCCAGGATGACAAAGGGCAGTGTCTGACCCACTATCCCAGAGTGAGAAAGGGCAGTGTCTGACGAACTGTCCCACAGATTGAAAGGACAGTGTCCGACCCACCGTCCCACCCAGTCCCATAGTGTGAAAGGACAGTGTCTGACCCTCTGTCCCGGAGTGTGAAAGGACAGTGTCTGACCCACTGTCCCACCCAGTCGCTGAGTGTGAAAGGACAGTGTCTGACCCACTGTCCCAGAGTGTGAAAGGTTAGTGTCTGACCCACTGTCCCAGCCAGCCCCAGAGTGAGAAAGGACAGTGTCTGACCCACTGTCCCAGGGTGTGAAAGGACAGTGTCTGACCCACTGTCCCAGAGTGAGACAAGACAGTGTCTGACCCACTATCCCAGAGTGAGACAGGACAGTGTCTGACCCACAGTCCCAGAGTGTGAAAGGACAGTGTCTGACCCGCTGTCCCAGAGTGAGAAAGGACAGAGTCTGACCCACTGTCCCAGACTGTGAAAGGACAGTGTCTGACCCACTGTCCCAGCATGTGAAAGGACTGTATCTGACCCACTGTCCCAGAGTGTGGAAGGATAGTGTCTGACCCACAGTCCCAGAGTGAGAAAGGACAGAGTCTGACCCACTGTCCCAGAGTGAGAAAGGACAGTGTCTGACCCACTGTCCCAGAGTGTGAAAGGACAGTGTCTGACCCCCTGTCCCAGAGTGTGAAAGGACAGTATCTGAGCCACTGTCCCAGAGTGTGAATGGACAGTGTCTGAGCCACTGTCCCAGAGTGTGAAAGGACAGTGAATGGCCCACTGTCCCAGAGTGTGAAAGGACAGTGTCTGACCCACTGTCCCAGAGTGTGAAAGGACAGTGTCTGATCCACTGTCCCAGAGTGAGAAAGGACAGTATCTGACCCACTGTCCCAGAGTGTGAAAGGACAGTGTCTGACCCACTGTCCCAGAGTGTGAAAGGACAGTGTCTGACCCACTGTCCCAGAGTGTGAAAGGACAGTGTCTGACCCACTGTCCCAGAGTGAGAAAGGGCAGTGTCTGACGAACTGTCCCACAGATTGAAAGGACAGTGTCTGACCCACTGTCCCACCCAGTCCCAGAGTGTGAAAGGACAGTGTCTGACGCTCTGTCCCGGAGTGTGAAAGGACAGTGTCTGACCCACTGTCCCACCCAGTCGCAGAGTGTGAAGGGACAGTGTCTGACCCACTGTCCCAGAGTGTGAAAGGTTATTGTCTGACCCACTGTCCCAGCCAGCCCCAGAGTGAGAAAGGACAGTGTCTGACCCACTGTCCCAGGGTGTGAAAGGACAGTGTCTGACCCACTATCCCAGAGTGAGACAGGACAGTGTCTGACCCACAGTCCCAGAGTGTGAAAGGACAGTGTCTGACCCTCTGTCCCAGAGTGAGAAAGGACAGTGACTGACTAACTGTCCCAGAGTGTGAAAGGACAGTGTCTGAACCACTGTCCCAGAGTGAGAAAGGACAGTGTCTGACGAACTGTCCCAGAGTGTGAAAGGACTGTGTCTGACCCACTGTCCCAGAGTGAGAATGGCCAGTGTCTGACCCACTGTCCCAGAGTGAGAAAGGATAGTGTCTGACAAACTGTCCCAGAGTGTGAAAGGACAGTGTCTGACCCACTGTCCCAGAGTGAGAAAGGACAGTGTCTGACCCACTGTCCCAGAGTGTGAAAGGACTGTGTCTGTCCCACTGTCCCAGAGTGAGAAAGGACAGTGTCTGATGCACTGCCCCAGAGTGAGAAAGGACAGTGTCTGACCCACTGTCCCAGAGTGAGAAAGGACAGTGTCTGACCCACTGTCCCAGCGTGTGAAAGGACTGTGTCTGACCCACTGTCCCAGAGTGAGGCCCACTGTCCCAGAGTGTGAAAGGACAGTGTCTGACCCGCAGACCCAGAGTGAGAAAGGACAGTGTCTGACCCACTGTCCCAGAGTGAGAAAGGACAGTGTCTGACCCACTGTACCAGAGTGAGAAAGGACAGTGTCTGACGCACTGTCCCAGAGTGAGAAAGGACAGTGTCTGACCCACTGTCTCAGAGTGTGAAAGGACAGTGTCTGAGCCACTATCCCAGAGTGTGAAAGGAAAGTGACTGACCCACTGTCCCAGAGTGTGAAAGGACAGTGTCTGACCCACTCTCCCAGAGTGTGAAAGGACAGTGTCTGACCCACTGTCCCAGAGTGTGAAAGGACAGTGTCTGACCCACTGTCCGAGAGTGAGGCCCACTGTCCCCGAGTGAGAAAGGACAGTGTCTGACCCACTTTCCCAGAGTGAGAAAGGCCAGTGTCTGACCCACTGACCCAGAGTGAGAAAGGACAGTGTCTGACCCACTGTCCCAGGATGACAAACGGCAGTGTCTGACCCACTGTCCCAGCCAGTCCCAGATTGTGAAAGGACAGTGTCTGACCCACTGTCCCAGCCAGTCCCAGAGTTTGAAAGGACAGTGTCTGACCCACTGTCCCAGAGTGAGAAAGGATAGTGTCTGACCCACTGTCCCAGAGTGAGAAAGGACAGTGTCTCACCCACTGTCTCAGAGTGTGAAAGGACAGTGTCTGAGCCACTATCCCAGAGTGTGAAAGGAAAGTGACTGACCCACTGTCCCAGAGTGTGAAAGGACAGTGTCTGACCCACTCTCCCAGAGTGTGAAAGGACAGTGTCTGACCCACTGTCCCAGAGTGTGAAAGGACAGTGTCTGACCCACTGTCCGAGAGTGAGGCCCACTGTCCCCGAGTGAGAAAGGACAGTGTCTGACCCACTTTCCCAGAGTGAGAAAGGCCAGTGTCTGACCCACTGACCCAGAGTGAGAAAGGACAGTGTCTGACCCACTGTCCCAGGATGACAAACGGCAGTGTCTGACCCACTGTCCCAGCCAGTCCCAGATTGTGAAAGGACAGTGTCTGACCCACTGTCCCAGCCAGTCCCAGAGTTTGAAAGGACAGTGTCTGACCCACTGTCCCAGAGTGAGAAAGGATAGTGTCTGACCCACTGTCCCAGAGTGAGAAAGGACAGTGTCTCACCCACTGTCCCAGAGTGAGAAAGGACAGTGTCTGACCCAGTGTCCCAGAGTGAGAAAGGACAGTGTCTGACGAACTGTCCCACAGTGTGAAAGCACAGTGTCTGACCCACTGTCCCACCCTGTCCCAGAGTGTGAAAGGACAGTGTCTGACCCACTGTCCCAGAGTGAGAAAGGACAGTGTCTGACCCACTGTCCCAGAGTGAGAAAGGACAGTGACTGACTAACTGTCCCAGAGTGTGAAAGGACTGTGACTGACTAACTGACCCAGAGTGAGAAAGGACAGTGACTGACCCACTGTCCCAGAGTGAGAAAGGACAGTGACTGACTAACTGTCCCAGAGTGTGAAAGGACAGTGTCTGACTCATTGTCCCAGAGTGAGAAAGGACAGTGTCTGACCCACTTTCCCAGAGTGAGAAAGGGCAGTGTCTGACGAACTGTCCCACAGTGTGAAAGGACAGTGTCTGACCCACTCTCCCACCCAGTGCCAGAGTGTGAAAGGACAGTGTCTGACCCTCTGTCCCAGAGTGTGAAAGGACAGTGTCTGACCCACTGTCCCACCCAGTCTCAGAGTGTGAAAGGACAGTGTCTGACCCACTGTCCCAGAGTGTGAAAGGTTAGTGTCTGACCCACTGTCCCAGCCAGTCCCAGAGTGAGAAAGGACAGTGTCTGACCCACTGTCCCAGAGTGTGAAAGGACAGTGTCTGACCCACTGTCCCAGAGTGAGAATGGACAGTGTCTGACCCACTATCCGAGAGTGAGACAGGACAGTGTCTGACCCACTATCCCAGAGTGAGACAGGACAGTGTCTGACCCACAGTCCCAGAGTGTGAAAGGATAGTGTCTGACCCTCTGTCCCAGAGTGAGAAAGGACAGTGACTGACTAACTGTCCCAGAGTGTGAAAGGACAGTGTCTGACCCACTGTCCCAGAGTGTGAAAGGACAGTGTCTGACCCACTGTCCCAGAGTGTGAAAGGACAGTGCCTGATCCACTGTCCCAGAGTGAGAAAGGACAGTATCTGACCCACTGTCCCAGAGTGTGAAAGGACAGTGTCTGACCCACTGTCCCAGAGTGTGAAAGGACAGTGTCTGACCCACTGTCCCAGAGTGTGAAAGGACAGTGTCTGACCAACTGTCCCAGAGTGTGAAAGGACAGTGTCTGACCCACTGTCCCAGAGTGAGGTCCACTGTCCCAGAGTGTGAAAGGACAGTGTTTGAGCCACAGTCCCAGAGTGTGAAAGGACAGTGTCTGACCCTCTGTCCCGGAGTGTGAAAGGACAGTGTCTGACCCACTGTCCCACCCAGTCGCAGAGTGTGAAGGGACAGTGTCTGACCCACTGTCCCAGAGTGTGAAAGGTTTTTGTCTGACCCACTGTCCCAGCCAGCCCCAGAGTGAGAAAGGACAGTGTCTGACCCACTGTCCCAGGGTGTGAAAGGACAGTGTCTGACCCACTGTCCCAGAGTGAGAAGTGACAGTGTCTGACCCACTATCCCAGAGTGAGACAGGACAGTGTCTGACCCACAGTCCCAGAGTGTGAAAGGACAGTGTCTGACCCTCTGTCCCAGAGTGAGAAAGAACAGTGACTGACTAACTGTCCCAGAGTGTGAAAGGACAGTGTCTGACCCACTGTCCCAGAGTGAGAAAGGACAGTGTCTGACGAACTGTCCCAGAGTGTGAAAGGACTGTGTCTGACCCACTGTCCCAGAGTGAGAATGGCCAGTGTCTGACCCACTGCCCCAGAGTGAGAAAGGATAGTGTCTGACAAACTGTCCCAGAGTGTGAAAGGACAGTGTCTGACCCACTGTCCCAGAGTGAGAAAGGACAGTGTCTGACCCACTGTCCCAGAGTGTGAAAGGACTGTGTCTGTCCCACTGTCCCAGAGTGAGAAAGGACAGTGTCTGATGCACTGTCCCAGAGTGAGAACGGACAGTGTCTGACCCATTGTCCCAGAGTGAGAATGGCCAGTGTCTGACCCACTGTCCCAGAGTGAGAAAGGATAGTGTCTGACAAACTGTCCCAGAGTGAGAAAGGACAGTGTCTGACCCACTGTCCCAGAGTGTGAAAGGACAGTGTCTGACCCACTGTCCCAGCGTGTGAAAGGACTGTGTCTGACCCACTGTCCCAGAGTGAGGCCCACTGTCCCAGAGTGTGAAAGGACAGTGTCTGACCCACAGACCCAGAGTGAGAAAGGACAGTGTCTGACCCACTGTCCCAGAGTGAGAAAGGACAGTGTCTGACCCACTGTACCAGAGTGAGAAAGGACAGTGTCTGACGCACTGTCCCAGAGTGAGAAAGGACAGTGTCTGACCCACTGTCTCAGAGTGTGAAAGGAGAGTGTCTGAGCCACTGTCCCAGAGTGTGAAAGGACAGTGACTGACCCACTGTCCCAGAGTGTGAAAGGACAGTGTCTGACCCACTCTCCCAGAGTGTGAAAGGACAGTGTCTGACCCACTGTCCCAGAGTGTGAAAGGACAGTGTCTGACCCACTGTCCCAGAGTGAGAAAGGACAGTGTCTGACCCACTGTCCCAGAATGTGAAAGGACAGTGTCTGACCCACTGTCCCAGAGTGTGAAAGGACAGTGTCTGACCCACTGCCCCAGAGTGTGAAAGGACAGTGTCTGATCCACTGTCCCAGAGTGTGAAAGGACAGTGTCTGACCCACTGTCCCAGAGTGAGGCCCACTGTCCCCGAGTGAGAAAGGACAGTGTCTGACCCACTGTCCCAGAGTGAGAAAGGCCAATGTCTGACCCACTGACCCAGAGTGAGAAAGGACAGTGTCTGACCCACTGTCCCAGGATGACAAAGGTCAATGTCTGACCCATTGTCCCAGCCAGTCCCAGATTGTGAAAGGACAGTGTCTGACCCACTGTCCCAGCCAGTCCCAGAGTTTGAAAGGACAGTGTCTGACCCACTGTCCCAGAGTGAGAAAGGATAGTGTCTGACCCACTGTCCCAGAGTGAGAAAGGACAGTGTCTCACCCACTGTCCCAGAGTGAGAAAGGACAGTGTCTGACCCAGTGTCCCGGAGTGAGAAAGGACAGTGTCTGACGAACTGTCCCACAGTGTGAAAGCACAGTGTCTGACCCACTGTCCCACCCTGTCCCAGAGTGTGAAAGGACAGTGTCTGACCCACTGTCCCAGAGTGAGAAAGGACAGTGTCTGACCCACTGTCCCAGAGTGAGAAAGGACAGTGACTGACTAACTGTCCCAGAGTGTGAAAGGACTGTGACTGACTAACTGTCCCAGAGTGAGAAAGGACAGTGACTGACCCACTGTCCCAGAGGGAGAAAGGACAGTGACTGACTAACTGTCCCAGAGTGTGAAAGGACAGTGTCTGACTCATTGTCCCAGAGTGAGAAAGGACAGTGTCTGACCCACTGTCCCAGAGTGAGAAAGGGCAGTGTCTGACGAACTGTCCCACAGTGTGAAAGGACAGTGTCTGACCCACTCTCCCACCCAGTGCCAGACTGTGAAAGGACAGTGTCTGACCCTCTGTCCCAGAGTGTGATTGGACAGTGTCTGACCCACTGTCCCACCCAGTCTCAGAGTGTGAAAGGACAGTGTCTGACCCACTGTCCCAGAGTGTGAAAGGTTAGTGTCTGACCCACTGTCCCAGCCAGTCCCAGATTGAGAAAGGACAGTGTCTGACCCACTGTCCCAGAGTGTGAAAGGACAGTGTCTGACCCACTGTCCCAGAGTGAGAAAGGACAGTGTCTGACCCACTATCCCAGAGTGAGACAGGACAGTGTCTGACCCACTATCCCAGAGTGAGACAGGACAGTGTCTGACCCACAGTCCCAGAGTGTGAAAGGATAGTGTCTGACCCTCTGTCCCAGAGTGAGAAAGGACAGTGACTGACTAACTGTCCCAGAGTGTGAAAGGACAGTGTCTGACCCACTGACCCTGAATGAGAAAGGACAGTGTCTGACGAACTGTCCCAGAGTGTGAAAGGACAGTGTCTGACCCACTGTCCCAGAGTGAGAAAGGACAGTGTCTGACCCACTGTCCCAGAGTGAGAAATGACAGTGTCTGACGAACTGTCCCAGAGTGTGAAAGGACAGTGTCTGACCCACTGTCCCAGAGTGAGAAAGGACAGTGTCTGACCCACTGTCCCAGAGTGTGAAAGGGCTGTGTCTGACCCACTGTCCCAGAGTGAGAAAGGACAGTGTCTGACGCACTGTCCCAGAGTGAGAAAGGACAGTGTCTGACCCACTGTACCAGAGTGAGAAAGGACAGTGTCTGACCCACTGTCCCAGAGTGAGAAAGGACAGTGTCTGACCCACTGTCCCAGAGTGAGAAAGGAGTGACTGACTAACTGTCCCAGAGTGTGAAAGGACTGTGACTGACTAACTGTCCCAGAGTGAGATAGGACAGTGACTGACCCACTGTCCCAGAGTGAGAAAGGACAGTGACTGACTAACTGTCCCAGAGTGTGAAAGGACAGTGTCTGACCCATTGTCCCAGAGTGAGAAAGGACAGTGTCTGACCCACTGTCCCAGAGTGAGAAAGGGCAGTGTCTGACCCTCTGTCCCAGCGTGAGAAAGGACAGTGTCTGACCCACTGTCCCAGGGTGTGAAACGACAGTGTCTGACCCACTGTCCCAGGGTGTGAAACGACAGTGTCTGATCCACTGTCCCACCCAGTCCCAGAGTGAGAAAGGACAGTGTCTGACGCACTGTCCCAGAGTGAGAAAGGACAGTGTCTGACCCACTGTACCAGAGTGAGAAAGGACAGTGTCTGACCCTCTGTCCCAGCGTGAGAAAGGACAGTGTCTGACCCACTGTCCCAGGGTGTGAAACGACAGTGTCTGACCCACTGTCCCACCCAGTCCCAGAGTGTGAAAGGACAGTGACTGACCCACTGTCCCACCCAGTCACAGAGTGTGAAATGACAGTGCCTGACCCACTGTCCCACCCAGTCACAGAGTAAGACAGGACAGTGACTGACCCACTCGCTCTATCTCAAAGCTGTCAGGGTCCGCAGTTCCATTTCATCCTTCGTCTCATCCGGCGCTTCAACAAAAAACTTTTTTTCTTCCTTTCAGGTGTCAAGGATCGCAAGCTTCAACAACTCTTGGACACCAACACCCCTCCGGAACCTTCTTCCCCTTCACTTTCCTCTGACCCCATCCCTTCTTCCAATCTCACCTCCTGCCGTGTTTTCGCTGTCCCCTCTGACCTTCCCCTCTCTGACCCCGAACAATCAGTCCTTAGCAAAGGCCTGAGCTTCATCCCCTTACGCCCCCATCTCAATAAATTTCGAGCTCGGCATGATGCTGAGCTCTTTTTCCGCCGCCTTGATCTCCATGCCCACTTCTTTGGCCAGGAGTCTTCGCCCCGCACAGCTGACCCCTTCTCCCGTTTTCAGAATTTTCGTTCTACCTGGACCCCTCCCTCCGGCCTCTTAACCTCTCTAGATCTTTTCATTTCAAACTGCCAGTGTGACATCAGCCGTCTCAATTTCTCTGCTCCCCTCACTCCAACCTACCTCCCTCTGAACTTGCAGCACTCCATTCTCTCAGATCCAACCCCAACATTGTCATTAAACCTGATGACAAGGGTGGTGCTGTTGTTGTTTGGCAAACCGACCTCTACCTAGCTGAGGCTGAACGCCAACTCTCTGACACCTCCTCCTACCTCCGCCTGGACCATGACCCCACTACCAAACATCAAACCACCGTTTCCAAGACCATCACTGACCTCATCTCCTCTGGAGATCTTCCCTCCATGGCTGCCAACCTCATAATTCCCCAACCCGGCACAGCCGCTTCTACCTCCTTCCCTACAGGGCTGCCCTGGTAGACCCATCCTTTCAGCCTGTTCTTGCCCCAGGGAACTTATCTCTTCCTATCTCGACTCTACTTTTTCTCCTCTTGTCCAGTCTCTTCCCACCTACATCCGCGACTCTTCCGATGCCCTCCGTCACTTTAACAGTTTCCAGTTTCCAGGCCCCAACCATCTCCTTTTCACTATGGACGTACAATCCCTCTACACCTCCACCCCCCACCAAGATGGCCTGAGGGCGCTCCACTTCTTCCTTGAACAGAGGCCCAACCAGTCCCCATCCACCACCACCCTCCTCCGCCTGACTGAACTTGTTCTCACATTGAACAACTTCTCCTTTAACTCCACTTACTTCCTCCAAATTAAAGGTGTTGCTATGGGAACCCGCATGGGTCCCAGCTATGCCTGCTTTTTCGTGGGATATGTGGAACATTCTTTGTTCCAGTCCTACTCAGATCCCCTCCCTCACCTCTTTTTCCGGTACATTGATGACTGTATCGGTGCTGTTTCCTGCTCTCGCCCTGAACTAGAAAATTTCATTCACTTTGCTTCCAATTTCCACTCTTCCCTCACCTTCACATGGTCCATCTCCGACTCTTCCCTTCCCTTCCTCGACTTCTCTGTCTCAATCATTGGGGATAGGCTATTGACAAACATTCACTACAAGCCCATCTGACTCCCACAGCTACCTGGACTACACTTCCTTCCACCCCACTTCCTGTAAGAACTCTATTCCATTCTCCCAGTTTCTCCGTCTCCGATGCAGCTGCTCTGACAATGCCACCTTCCATACCAGTGTTTCCGACATGTCTTCCTTTTTCCTTAACCGAGGATTCCCCTCTATTGTGGTTGACACGGCCCTTGACCGTGTCCATTCTATTTCCCGCACTTCTGCTCTCACCCCTTCCCCTCCCTCCTGGAACCACGATAGGGTTCCCCTTGTCCTCACCTTTCACCTCACCAGCTCCACATTCAACGGATATCTGCTGCCATTTCCGCCACCTCCAGCGTGATCCCACCACCAAACACATCTTCCCCTCACCTCCCCGTTCAGCATTCCGAAGGGACTGCTCCCTCCGCGAGACCCTGGTCCACTCCTCTATCACCCCCAACACCCCTTCCCCTTCCCCCGGCACCTTCCCATGCAAGCACAGGAGATGCAACACCTGCCCTTTTATCTTCACCCTTCCCACTGTCCAGGGCCCCAAACACTCCTTCCAGTTGAAACAGCGATTTACTTGTACTTCTTACAATTTAGTATACTGTATTCGCTGCTCACGATGCGGTCTCCACTATATTGGGGAGACCAAATGCAGATTAGGTGACCACTTTGCAGAACACCTCCGTTCAGTCCGAAAGGGGGACCCCCAGCTTCCGGTCGCCTGTCACTTTAATTCTCCGCTCCACTCCCACTCAGACCTCGCCGTCCTCGGCCTCTTGCATTGTTCCACGGAAGCTCAGCGTAAGCTCGAGGAACAGCACCTCATCTTTCGATTAGGCACTTTACAGCCTTCTGGATTCAACATGGAGTTCAACAATTTCAGACCATAACCTCGGCCCCTATTCTTTTTTATTCCATTTATTTAATTTTTTTTTCTCTCTCCCACATGGCAGCTGTCTTTCATTCTGCCAGTGCCATTTACACTTCATCTAGAGCCATCTTTTGTTTCTTAACTTTGTTCCATTACCATCTCCTTTTGCCTTGCACCATCTCTTAGGGGGTGATTTTCACTCGGAAGTCGGGTTGGAGGCGGGACTACAACTTTCAGGGTTGTAGTCCCGCCTCCATCGAGATGTGGCCAATCCACGCGATTTTAACTTCATTGACCTTGTTGAGCCTGCCCAGTGGGCTCAGCAGGCCAATTAAGGGCCACCCGGCAACAGGTGATGTCACAGACTGAAATTTCATCTGTCAAGACGTTTTGACAGATGAAATATCAGTGTTTCACAGCTGTTTGAAGCTGTCAAACAGTGACAGTCTTACTTCTATCCTAAGTCCTTCTACACAGACTCAGTTAGAAATCTCTCCGGCACAGAAAGCTGCAGGCTGTCACTTTTGACAGTTCGCAGCCGTTCTGCTTTCTGTGCTGGTTAGATGATGGACACCCGAAACCTAGAGGAAGGAAGGCTAAAAAGGTAAGTACAGGTAATTTAAACTTCTTTACACACTTTAGACACACCAAACACGCTTACCTTTGCACTCATGGACCCATCACTCACCTGAACACCGACATCTCGACCCCTCCAAGTCCGTCAACCCGATGGCCCGGCTCTTCTAACTTGGCGTGGTTTGGAGCCGTCGGGAATCCCACACTTCAAGCTTTAAAATAGGGATTATGCTAAAAACTGCCTGTTAACAGGCAGTCAATTGTCACTAATCCCTTCCCGCCTTGGGTAGGCGGGTCCCAGTGCGGGGCGGGTAGCCGCTTCCTTTGAACCTTACATGGAAGTGGGTTTGGGGCGGGATGGTGTCGGGACCCCCGAATTCAGGACTTTAATCCCCCACATGCCTCCAATCCTGACTCCACGGGTCAGTTAAAATCGAGGCCACAATGTCTCTTAAACTCTCCTGCCTTCCATCCTATCACAGACCTTCCCTTTTGTTCTTTCCTCCCCTCCCCCTTTCCCTGCCCCTGCACTTGCTTAAAAACCTGTTCGATCTCCAGCTTTTTCCAGTTCTGATGAAGGGCCATCGACCTGAAACGTTAACTCTGTTTCTCTCTCCACAGATGCTGCCTGACCTGCTGAGTATTTCCAGCATTTTCTGTTTTTATTTGTGAAAGGACAATGACAGACCCACTGTCCCAGAATGTAAAAGGACAGTGTCTGACTCACTATCCCAGAGTTTGAAAGGATAGTGTCTGACCCACTGTCCAGCTTGTGAAAGGACAGTGTCTGTTCCACTGTCCCGGAGTGTGAAAGGACAGTGTCTGTTCCACTGTCCCGGAGTGTGAAAGGATAGTGTCTGTTCCACTGTCCAGATTGTGAAAGGATAGTGTCTGACCCACTGTCCAGAGTGTGAAAGGACAGTGTCTGTTCCACTGTTCCGGAGTGTGAAAGGACAGTGTCTGTTCCACTGTCCCAGAGTGTGAAAGGATAGTGTCTGTTCCACTGTCCAGATTGTGAAAGGATAGTGTCTGACCCACTGTCCAGAGTGTGAAAGGAGAGTGTCTGGCCCACTGTCCACATTGTGAAAGGACAGTGTCTGTTCCACTGTCCCGGAGTGTGAAAGGATAGTGTCTGTTCCACTGTCCCAGAGTGTGAAAGGACAGTGTCTGTTCCACTGTCCCGGAGTGTGAAAGGATAGTGTCTGTTCCACTGTCCCGGAGTGTGAAAGGATAGTGTCTGTTCCACTGTCCAGATTGTGAAAGGATAGTGTCTGACCCACTGTCCAGAGTGTGAAAGGACAGTGTCTGTTCCACTGTCCCGGAGTGTGAAAGGACAGTGTCTGTTCCACTGTCCCAGAGTGTGAAAGGATAGTGTCTGTTCCACTGTCCAGATTGTGAAAGGACAGTGTCTGTTCCACTGTCCCGGAGTGTGAAAGGACAGTGTCTGTTCCACTTGTTAAATCTGTGAGTTATCTAGTTAATTAAGACACAGACTAATTAATAACAATCAAAAACAGGTCTTTACTGGTTGGAGGTAGGGACTATTCTGAATACAAGATTACTGCACAGTGCTTATATACCGGTGTGTTCACCCCCGGTATTACGTCTACAGCAGCCTGAGAAAGTAGTACATCTCTTAAGGTGGAACAGGCTTAAGCTCTCTTAAGGTGGAACAGGTTACATACACAACACTCCTCCCTTCTTAGCTTTATAGTCATCCCCCCATTTAACATAACGTAATAACATATATACATATATAACTTCATGTTTAACGTAACATATCACAGATTCAGTCTCTGCGGAAAACAGTTCACAGATTCAATCTCTGTGGTGTAGTCGGTTCACGTTACTCATTCAATAGTCCTTTCATGGATTTAACAGCTTGAACTTCCGAACTGATTTGGCTCCGTTCGGAGGGACCACGTGTGTGATCTGGTAGAGGTGATAATGGTTCAGATGGGTCATCTTCTGTTTTTACTTTTCCTTTTCTGCTTCTTGGAGACTCTCTGGGCTCCATTGTCAGCTGCCACAGCTGCCAGCTGCATGCGCAGTTCCTCCTTCTCTTCCTCCTGTTTCCGTCATAGAGCCAGCTTCTCCCGATGTTCCGTAGACTTTTGGTGCTCCTCCATGATTTCTGCACTTTGGGAGTCGAAGTTACAAGCTGGGCAGGACAGGACATCGTAATATTCGGTGTCGTCCACCAGGTCATGGTAATATTCGGTGTCGTCCTGAGCTAGACCAGTGAGAGGGTCGTCTATTTCCTCCATACCCAGCTGGACGTTAGCCAGCTCTTGTTCCAAATCCAGACATCTTTCCTGAAGAGACTTCTTCATGTGTACCTCTGCATCCAGCTTTTTCTGGGCTTTCAGCAAGTCGTTTACTAGTGACCTCATTTGTGATTTTAATACTTCAACTTCCTTTGGAGATTGATTGATCGGACTATGCAATCCCTCTACCGGAGCAGCTGTTTCAGCGGTCTGTTGTTCTACATTGACGTGAGTCAGCGTACTTTTGGCATCCAATGGCTGCTCTGTTGCAGTCGTTTCAGTCTGTGTCGTCACATCAGCCATCTCAATGACTTTTGAGAGCTCCGAACCCTTTTCCTTTGAAGATCGCAGCTCGTGTTCAAGTTTTTCCCATTTCAGAGTCTTGTCCCTCAGCATATGAAGGAGTTGGCTGACCGTTAACTCTTCTGACACCAGATTATGGCACGCACCTTCAGAACCTGAATCAGCTTTGATTCGTTCGGCCTCCTCGCGCAGATGGTTGGTGTGCTCCTGCTCCATTTTCCCCATCAGTTGCTTCTGTTGCCTTTCCAGATTCTCCCACTCTGTAACAAAGAACTTTTTTATTTCATTCATCTCTTGCTCAAAACGGCAAATCATTTGTTCTAATTGCTGTTGTAGTTTGAAATGGAGTTGAGTTCGAGCCCAGTGTCCCTCAAAAATGTGCATATCAGTAGACTTGACAGACTCAGAATTCTCTGTTAAACTATGTTGTTGTTGCTCAGTGGAATTCTGTGCTGAAACTTTGTCTTTTGCACATGGGTTGGTCTTACCATCATCAGTTATAGAGTCTGGGCTGATTATCTGCACCGAGTTCTCACTCTTTATGGCTTTTAGCGAATGCCAGTCCATATTTATGTTTCTAAACCACTCCCGGCCTAGTAGTGGTGGACCTCCCTCCGGTAGCACATATAAGTCCATTATTTGACTTCCTTCGCCCTTGTTGGCCACTGCAACCTTTATTGTCCCGATGGGGTACACTCTCTGCCCCGTGTAGGTTGTCAATATAATCTCCGTATCCTGTAGGGGAATATGTTGGAATAACCTTCTGTAATCTTTCTTATTCATGACCGACAATGCCGATCCAGTGTCCAATTCCATTTTTACTTGGACTCCTTCTATCTGAAGAGTAACCCAAATTGTCTGGAGGTCTGCACCCTTACCAACGTTGAGTACCCTTAAGCTAGCCAGTTCAATACTGCTTAAGCCAGCCAGTTCATTACTGCTAGCGTCTGAATTGGACTCCTGTTCGGCCACCTTGTGTACTTTTGCGTATTTTCCTTGCGGTGACTTCTTGTTGCTGGTCTTCTTCCCTGACCTGCATACTCTAGCTATATGTCCAAGCCTACCACAAGTTCTACATTCTTGGTTTTTAAACCAACACTGGTTCTGATCATGCGTTGTCTTTCCACAACGATAACATTTGCCAGAACTCACACCCAATTTGTGTGCACTGAACTCCAGTGACCGTAGCTGCATTACTGCCGTGCCTCTCGCTGCGGCTTCATGTGCTGCTGCCATAGTGACTGCCTTCTCAAGCGTCAGCTCATTCTCCTCGAGCAGTCGCTTTTGTGTATCCTGTTTAAATAAACCACACACAAATTTGTCTCGTAGTGCATCTGTCAGTCCCGTTCCAAACTGGCAATATTTCGCTAATTTACGCAATTCCAGCAAATATTCAGCATTGCTTTCATGCTGTAGCTGCCTTCTGTCGTAAAATTTAAATCATTCCGCTAGCATCAGCGGCGTGGGGTTTAGATGATCTTTCAGGACAGTAACAATCTCATCGAACGTCTTATCCGCCGGTTCATCTGGTGATAACAGGTGTTTCAATTGCCCGTATGTCTTCGCACCCATTAAATTTAATAATGTTAGTGCTTTATCAGCCTCACGAATTTTATTGGCCTTACAATAATTTTTAACTCGTTCAACATATATGGCCCAATCTTCGATGTCACTATCAAAGTTGCTAATATTCCCGTGTTTAGGCATTGTAGTACTTTATCAGATTTGCAATTTCTCAGATTTTTTTTTTTACTGCTATCCAAGATGGCGGCTTCCCGCTCTTGCCGTCGTCCTCCGCCCACAAAATGGTGGTTTTCCCGCACTTGGCGGTCTTCACCCGTCCCCCGACGCCGTCTCCCTTCAGCCCCCGAGTGCGGCCCTTATCTTCGCCGCGATCGCCCGAGTGCGGCCCTTATCAGCGGATGCGATCGCTGGATCGCGAAGTGGCTCCCGACCGAAGCGGCTCTCGGCCCTTATCTGGAGATGCGATCGCTCTCGCGGCTCTCGGCCCTTATCAGGAGATGCGATCGCTCTGTTGAAACGCCTCCCGCTCGAAGCGGCTCTCGCGCCCTATTCCTCCGGCTCCCCCAGCCCCGTTCGTGCGGCCAACGCGGTCGACTGCCTGTCGCGTCGCTGCCCGGCTCAGACAACGGCTTACCCACCACCAAGCTGGAGAAGAAGCTGACGGTCGCCGATGGAGGCTCCGAGGTCAGGATGTCTTCCAGTGGGGTGGAAAGGGTGGAAACCTCTCTGCAACGTCCTGGCTGTGGACGAAGCTGCCGTGGAGTGACTGCCGCAGGGTCCGAATCAGACTCGTCGCCAGTGTTAAATCTGTGAGTTATCTAGTTAATTAAGACACAGACTAATTAATAACAATCAAAAACAGGTCTTTACTGGTTGGAGGTAGGGACTATTCTGAATACAAGATTACTGCACAGTGCTTATATACCGGTGTGTTCACCCCCGGTATTACGTCTACAGCAGCCTGAGAAAGTAGTACATCTCTTAAGGTGAAACAGGCTTAAGCTCTCTTAAGGTGGAACAGGTTACATACACAACACCACTGTCCCAGAGTGTGAAAGGACAGTGTCTGTTCCACTGTCCCGGAGTGTGAAAGGATAGTGTCTGACCCACTGTCCCGGAGTGTGAAAGGACAGTGTCTGACCCACTGTCCCAGAGTGTGAAAGGACAGTGTCTGACCCACTGTCCCGGAGTGTGAAAGGACAGTGTCTGTTCCACTGTCCCGGAGTGTGAAAGGACAGTGCCTGTTCCACTGTCCCAGAGTGTGAAAGGATGGTGTCTGTTCCACTGTCCCGGAGTGTGAAAGGATAGTGTCTGACCCACTGTCCTGCACCCAGTCTCCTTAATTTAATATTTTGAATCAGAAAGAAACATTTGATACTTCCTGTGTATCGTGTTCTTCACCTTTCTCTATATACCTGTGTTTAAGAGCCAACTCCTTGACATCTGATGACAGGACAGGAAATTACTACAACTATTTCCTCTTGTTAAATATTGGGAATTGAAGGCGGTATATCATAATGTTTATGACAAATTACTGTCACCTGTTCTGTTGGCAAAGGCAGACTTTCTGTTTTTATTAATGACACAACTTCCTGTTCTCCATTGCATCCCTTCCTCTGAATACAAACCATGCATTGGTAGGATTAAGTTGGACACAATCCCTGCACTATAGCTATGCTGGAATCCATCTGCACTGATGACATTTGAGACAAGTTTCATTTAATGTGAACAGTAAACAGACTTTGAGGGCTTAATAGAATAGCCCCCAAAACGGGGGTGGGAATCGCAATGCGCGATTAACCCATGCCCGTTGCTCCTGCGAAGTTTGCGTGCTACCTGCTAATTTGCATGCTTGCTGCAGGCAGCCGGCACTAAACGCGCTGCTGAGTGGCTGCACACCTCAGCAGAGGGCCCATGTTTGTGTGAGGTTAGCACCACTTAAAGTTAGCCTGCACTACTTAAAGCCAGCCTGCAACTCTTAAAGGGGAGGTACATTATGCTTGGAGCAAGTGTTGCAACTGTGGAAGAGAGTCTGAGCAGGAAGTAGACTGAATTAGGGTGCAACGGGGGAGACAGCATGCTCCAAGGTTGTATGATGCTGCACTGGAAGCCTTGGTGGAGGAGGTGGACAGGTGTAAAGAGGCCCTCTATCTACAGGGGGCCAGGAGGCCCTCCAGACAAATGCACTGGAAGCCTTGGTGGAGGAGGTGGACAGGTGTAGAGAGGCCCTCTATCTACAGGGGGCCAGGAGGCCCTCCAGACAAACTCTGTGAAGGCAGTGAGAGCAGATAGCCATGGCGGTCAATGCCAGGAGTCAAGCCCTGAGGACCTGGATGCAGTGCTGCAAGAAGTTCAATGACCTCACACGAGTAGTCAAGGTCAATGTATGCATCTTCAAATGCCATATCCCACCAGCTGCACCACTAGCCTCACACACCGCTCACTGCACCACACCTCCATCGCACACCTACCAACAATCTCTATCAATCACAACTCATACCTCACATTCATAGCTTCACCTCACCCACACACTTAGCACTGCTGCAAGCCTCACACCCACATCTCACAGCTTGCACACACTTCCAGCTATTTAGGCATGACAGACACATCACCCAAACACATTGCCCCACACTCACTGACACATTTCCCTCTCTTTTGCAGGACAAGTTGGTGCATAACCAGAGGCAGCAGGAGCTAACTGGTGCGGGACAGGCACGGCTGCATGTCCTTGTCCCGATGGAAGAGATGTCATCATTGGAGTGGCCATCACTGAGGCCATGGCCAGCGGCGGGGCTGAAACCATCGAAGATGATGGTATTTTCATACCTAATCCTCCTTCTCGCATCCCACTTCCCCCTCATCCCACTATCTCTTCTGATTTACAAGCTGCGGATGGTGTAAGCATGCACCTCTTGCTTTCCCCCCTCCCCTCACCACAACTTTACCCTTGCGCCTTTCTCCTTTCAGATACCCAAGAACTGCAACCTGGCCAGGCAATGGTGGAAAAGCAAGGGGTGGAAGAGCAGGAAGACAGTGATGAAGAAGAAATACCATCACTCAATTTCACAGCCACCAGCTCAGATACTGACACTGCACGTAATATAGTAGAAAGCCTGGAGGCGGGATTATTACGTGGTGAGACACAGAGCACAAGTGGCCTGCAGCCAGGGCAGGGGACAAGGGTAGTGCAGGTGCCACCTCACCGGATGGCGAGGTCGCATAGGTTCTGCTGCAGAGGACTCAGATGAGCACTTTGATGGGGCAGGCTACAGAGGAAGGCTGATGGATATGTACAATAAAATGCTTGGTGCATTGGCAGGCCTGCCAGAAAGCAATGTCAAGGAGCATGGAGGAGTCCGGCACCAACTTAGCACAGGGCTTTGTGCAAAGCTTGGAGCCCATCCTTACCAGCATGGAAATGATGGCCAACCTCATTAGCACACTTGTGGACCCAACCATGATGCAGTGTCTGATGACCGATGTCTCAGGTTCCATTGCACCACAAGCAGCAGCCACCCAATGTCTGAGTTCTGCAGTGGAAGCTCAGACTGCTCTCAGGCAAGCTCAGCTTGCTGTCACGGAAGCTCAGACTGCTGTCTTCATGGCTGCGGATACTAGTGTTCAAAGGGGCTTGCAGGATGTCACATCAGTCTGGCAATCTGTCCTCCAACAGATTACTAGGATTGCTGAGGCGCTGCCCCGGGGGAGTGGCAGTGTCTCGGTGGAGTACAAACCTGCTACCCTCTCTCAGGATGACAGCATTTGTCCTCCCACCCCTGTCACTCCACCAGTGCCCTTGCTGTTGCCTGTCAGCCAGCCAGTCCAGACTGCTGCCGCCCATGATAAATTGGTGCAGTCTAAAGCCGGGCATTATAGTCCCAGAGCATCCTCCACTGAAAGTCAGCAGCCTTCCAAAAGCCAAGCTGCAGCCACTGGGGTAGCATTGCGTAGGAGCACTTGGACAGGTGGTCTCTCTGCACAGGTGGTCTCTGTACAGGTGGTCTCTGCACAGGTGGTCTCAGTGGTGTGGCCCCTCTGTGCAGGTGGTCTCTCAGTGCAGGTGGTCCCTCAGTGCAGATGGTCCCTCAGTACAGGTGGTCTCTCAGTGCAGGTGGTCCCTCAGTGCAGGTGGTCCCTCAGTGCAGGTGGTCCCTCAGTGCAGGTGGTCCCTCAGTGCAGATGGTCCCTCAGTGCAGATGGTCCCTCAGTGCAGGTGGTCCCTCAGTGCAGGTGGTCCCTCAGTGCAGACGGTCCCTCAGTGCAGGTGGTCCCTCAGTGCAGGTGGTCCCTCAGTGCAGGTGGTCCCTCAGTGCAGATGGTCCCTCAGTGCAGGTGGTCCCTCAGTGCAGGTGGTCTCTCAGTACAGGTGGTCTCTCAGTGCAGGTGGTCCCTCAGTGCAGGTGGTCCCTCAGTGCAGGTGCTCTCTCTGTATAGGTGGTCCCTCTATATAGGTGGTCTGTCTCTCAGTACAGGTTATCTCTGCACAGGGATCACAATTCGCGATCACCCCACGCCTGTTCAAAGGAAAATAGGCAGCTCGCTAACTTCATTCTGTTTGCTGATTAGCATGATTGTGGCATTCAGTCCAGCACTGAACGCGCTGCTGAGTGGCTGAACACTCAGCAAAGGGCCCAAGTTCATGCGTCTCGCTGTATACATCGTCTCTCAGTACTGGTGTTCTCTCTGCACCGGTGCTCTCAGTACAAGTGGTCTCTCTGCACAGGTGCTCTCTGTGTACACGTGGTCTCAGTACAGGTGGTCCATCGGTACAGGTGATCTCTCAGTACAAGTGGTCTCTGTACAGGCGGTCTCTCTGTACAGGCGGTCCCCGAGTACAGGCGGTCTCACTGTACAGATGATCTCTCTGTACTGGTGCTCTGTGACTGGTTGTACCATCACCTTGTGGTTAGAGAGATCAAAGAAAAATACATGCTGTGGTTGGTGACCTGCAGCCTTACGCACGACGGTAATTCATTTTTCATTGGCCTCTAATTACACCTTGTTTAAGCCAAGTGAAACGGATCATGTCTCGGCTTTAAACACGAACAACCCAACCCAATAGCTAATTCCTGTGTGATTTGCATAAACCCGATCTGTTGGTGTTACACAAAAAGAATTCCAGGAATTTTGTCTCACATGACAGGACAGGTGGAGCACAACACAACCCATAATCAACGTGTGTCTCTTCAATTGAGCTCAGTGTTCTCTGTTTTTTAAATCTGTCTCTGTGCTGACAGTGGCATCACATCAAGCTCGGCTTTCGCTTGTCTGCAAGCTTTGATCTCCTGTGCTTTGCCTGGAGTATTTTGAATCTCTTTTGCAAGGTTCTGCAGCACATTTTACAAAAGCTTTCTTCTTATCCAACAATTAAATAAGAATGGACGTCTGTCCATCTTGGCACAGACATGACTCAGAAAATCCTTCATTGACATTTGATCTCACTTTGTTGATTGTTACCTTTCTGTTTCATGTCTTTTTGGCCTGCCATTTAAACTATAACTCACCTTCAAACCCCTACCTATAAGGGGGTTGTCTGGCACACCCGCCAATACTCTAGCATCTCCCCACCTCACACCTCCACTCCAACAACCTGAGGCCAGGAACCTACATACCCGCACCTGGTGGTACTGTCTATCCCATCGGTGTGCTACCCAATTCGAGTTTCTTTTATTCCATGGATTAAAGAGCCCACCATCCACTGCACATCGCTAACATGATATCACCAACTTGAGCCATCCCCAGTCACTAACTGAGCATCATGTTCAACAATCAGAAATGACAGCATGGAACGAGGCCACAGGCTCCATATGCTTGTGACAGTGCTAGCTCTTCATCTGCAGCTGTCCACTAGAATTCCAATACATTGATAGCGTCTTGAAAAACTGAGGCTCTTTTTATTAGAACAGAGGAGATTAAGGGGTGATTTGATCGGTGTGCTTAAAATTATGAAGGGATGGGACAGAATAAATAGAAACAGACTGTTTCCAGTGATTGAGGGTCTAGAACAAGATGACATAGCTTGAAGATTAAATGTAAGTGATTTAGGAGAGCGAACAGGAGAAACTTATTTTACACAGAGGGCTGTGAGGCTGTGGAATTCACAAACAGAGATGGTGACTGAAACAGAGACCATGAAACCATTTAAGAATAGGATAGATAGGTGGTTGAAGGAAAGGGGGATAAAGGGATATGGGAATTGGCTGGGCACATGAGGTTAGGATTACTGCTTGTGTGGTGGATAAACACAGACATGGACTAGTTGGGCTGAATGGTCTGTGTCTGTGTTGTCATTTCTATGTTGTGGGTTTAAGACCCACTCCAGCACTTGTACACATAATTTGAGTTGACGCTTCGGTCCAATATCAAGGGAGTGCTGCATTGTTGGAGGTCCGAATTGTAGTGCCAACTCAACAGGAGGTTGAATGTGTGGTGTATGTAACCTGTTCCACCTTAAGAGAACTACCTTAAGAGATGTACTACTTTCTCTTGGCTGCTGTATACTGTAATACCGGTGGTGACCACACCGGTATATAAGTGTTGTGTAGGGATTTGCTGGGCAGTTCAGCCCTGACCTCCGAATAGTAAAGACCTGTTAAAAGTTATTCTTGTTGTCTGTGTCCAGTGATTGATCATAAGCATAACTGGGACACACAGACTCAACAGTGGCGACGAGTCCGATCTTACCCTGCGGCAGTTTACATCCAAGGCAGCTTCGTCCTCAGAACGGGCGTCGAGAAGAGGCATCCGCCCTCATCATCCTGCTGAGCACCATCGCACGGGAGGCATCGAGAACCCGGGTTAAAAAGAAAAATTCTGACCACGAAGCCCTCCATCAGTGACAGGCAGTAATCATCCCTTCTACCACGGTGGTGGGTAAGCCGATCAGCGACATGAACAGAAAGTCGGCCGCGTTGGCTGTGGAGTAGGGGAGGGAAAACGGAGGAATAAGGGCGGAGAACTCGACCACGGCCAGTAAAAAGTGCCGGGCTGCAATCGAGGCCGAGAGGCACAGCGACTGGGGCAGCTTAAGGCACGAGAGCCACGGAGAACTCAAACGCAGCCGGTGTAAAGGACCAGGCTGCAAGCGGGGCTGCGAGGCAAAGCAGCGTCGGGGAATTGAGAACCGCTGGGGAGGCGAGAACGGCAGCAGCACGGCAATCGCCATTGCAGCCAGCGGGGGAAGAAGGCAAACGCGGGAATCCGCCATTGTAGTTGGCGGGGGAAGAAGATGAGCGCGGGAAAGACCGCCAAGTGCGGGAAGCCGCCATTTTAGTAGGCGGGGGAAGAAGACAAGCGCGGGAAGCCGCCATTTTGAGAAAAAGAAAAATTTAAAAACTTGCAAGGATGCCTAAACATGGGAACATTAATACCTTTGATAGCGATATCGAAGATTGGACCACGTATGTAGAACGCATGGAAGTTTATTGTAAAGCAAATAAGGTACCAGATGATGAGAAAGCACTAACCTTATTAAGCTCAATGGGTGCGAAGACATACGGGCTATTGAAGCACCTTCTATCACCAAATAAACCGGCGGATCAGACTTTCGCGAATATTGTTACTGTCCTGAAAAATCATTTAAATCCCACGCCGCTGATGATAGCAGAACGATTTAAATTTTACAGAAGAACGCAGCTGAAAGACGAAAGCAACGCTGAATTTTTAATTGAACTGCGTAAGCTATCAAAGTACTGTCAGTTTGGAACAGGACTAGCAGATGCGCTGAGAGATAAATTTGTGTGTGGATTGTTAAAAGAAGGAACACAAAAGCGACTGCTTGAGGAGAATGATCTTACGCTTGATAAAGCTGTCACTATTGCAGCATCGCAAGAAGCCGCAGCGAGAGGCACGGCGGAAATGCAGCTACGGTCACCGGAACTCAGCACCAATCAAATGGTCGTGGGTACAGTAAAATGTTATCATTGTGGAAAGACAACGCACGATCAGAACCAGTGCTGGTTCAAAAATCAGGAATGCAGAAAATGTGGCAGGCTTGGTCACATAGCTAAAGTATGCCGGTCAGGAAAGAAGACCAGCAACAAAAAGTCACCGCAGGAAAAGTACAGAAAGGTACACAAGGTGGCAGAGAACAGTTCGAACGAACAGAAGTCAGATTCAGACTCCAGCAGTAATGAACTGGGTAGTCTAAGAGTACACAATGTTGGTAAGGAAGCAGACCTCCAAACAATTTGGGTCACACTTCAGATAGCAGGAGTCCAAGTGAAGATGGAATTGGACACTGGATCGGCATTGACGGTCATGAATAAGCAAGATTACAAAAGGTTATTCCCACATATTCCCCTACGGGATACGGAGATTGTATTGAAAACATACACGGGGCAAAGAGTATACCCCATCGGGAAGATAGAGGTAAAGGTGGTCCACAAGGGCAAGGAAAGCCGAGGAATGGACTTATATGTGCTACCTGAGGGAGGTCCATCACTACTGGGACGGGAGTGGATTAGGAAAATAAATATGGACTGGCATTCCTTAAAAGCACTAACGGTAGATTCCGGTAAAAAAGATGTCAAACCTAAACGATTGTCCAGAATATTGGACGATGCTAAAGAGGTGTTCCAACAGGGACTGGGAACACTGAGAGGAATTACGGCAAACATCAAGGTTGAAGAACATGCAAACCCGAAATTTTTCAAAGCCAGACCGGTACCTTATGCGATACGACCTGCTGTGGAAGCTGAGCTGGAAGGGCTAGAACGTTCAGGAGTACTGTCTAAGGTAGACTGGAGTGAGTGGGCCACGCCCATTGTCCCTGTCATGAAGCGTTCATCGAGCAACAAGCCGGGGGAACCGGGGAAGGTTCGCATCTGTGGAGATTTCAAGATCACTGTTAATCCGGTGCTTCACACGGTGCAGTATCCGCTTCCGCAGATTGAGGATATCTTCGCTTCGTTGTCTGGCGGGAAACACTTCACCAAGATAGACCTGGCGCAGGCATACTTACAGATGGAAGTTGAGGAAGAGTCACGCCAGTATCTCACGATCAACACGCATAGAGGCTTGTACCGGTATAATAGACTGGTTTTTGGAGTGGCATCGGCTCCAGCAATTTGGCAGAGGGCCATGGAGCAGGTATTACAGGGAATTCCAGGCACACAATGTTACCTGGACGATATTCTGATTACAGGAGATGATGACGAGGAACACCTTGCAAATTTGGAACTGGTGCTCACCAGATTGAAAGAATATGGACTTCGAGTTAATCGCCAGAAATGTGAGTTCTTTCAGAAGTGGATCTCGTACTGTGGTCATGTCATTGACCGGGAGGGGCTTCATAAGTCTCCTGACAAGATCGAAGCTGTTGTGAAGGCTCCCGCTCCGGATAATGTATCCCAGTTGAGGTCGTTCCTAGGGTTGATTAACTATTACCATAAGTTTCTGCCAAATTTATCCACGGTGCTGCACCCGCTGAACGCTCTTTTGCAGAAGGGAGTACCATGGAAGTGGAGCGAGGACTGTAAGAGGGCCTTTCGCAAAAGCAAGGCATTGATCACCTCAGAGGAAGTGTTGGCTCACTTCAACCCAACGCTGCCTATTCGTTTGGCTTGTGATGCTTCTCCACATGGTATTGGGGCAGTACTCTCACACAAGTTGCCAAATGGCCTGGAGAGGCCAGTCGTGTTCGCATCCAGATCATTGACCTCCGCGGAGCGCAACTATGCTCAGATAGATAAGGAGGCTCTCAGCCTTGTGTGGGGAGTAAAGAAGTTTAATCATTACCTGCAGGGCCAAAAGTTTACGCTTCTGACAGACCACCAGCCGTTGGTATCCATTTTTAACCCTAAGAAGGGTGTTTCGGTGATGACAGCACAGAGGCTCCAGAGATGGTCTCTTTTCCTAGGGGCACATCAATATCAGATTGAATTCAAAGGTACAAAGCAGCATGGTAATGCTGATGGGCTGTCGCGCCTGCCACTACCTACAGAGGAGGAGGCACCGACGGTTGACCCTGTTGAGTTATTTCACTCTACCATCATCGAATGTTTACCAGTCACCAATGCAAGTATTGAAAGAGAAACTAGGAACGACCCGACACTGTCCCGGGTCTACGAAGTGACAGTGAAGGGATGGCCAGCACATGGTGATCCACTGTTACCGGCATTCTCAGCAAGACGAAAACAGCTGTCCGTCTGTCAAGGAACATTGATGTATGGAACAAGGGTGATTATTCCTCCTAAGTTAAGAGAGAGAGTTCTAAAGGAACTGCATGAAGGTCATCTGGGGGGAGTCAAGATGAAAAGCCTTGCTAGGGCTTATGTGTGGTGGCCGGGTATCGACCAACAGAGAGAGGATCTGACGAAAAGCTGCTCAGGGTGCCAGAAAGTGCAAAATGCACCTCCGATTGCACCGCTGCATCCATGGGAATGGCCTTCAACCCCATGGCAACGTGTACATATTGACTTTGCTGGTCCATTCATGGACTCCATGTTTTTAATTGCGGTGGACGCACATTCTAAATGGCCAGAAGTGGTTAAGATGACTACCACTACCTCGGAAAAGACGATCGCGGTGCTAAGAACGATATTTGCAAGGAATGGATTGCCAGAACAAATATGTTCAGACAACGGACCGCAGTTCGTGTCAGAAGAATTCCAGAAATTCATGAAGAAGAATGGGGTGAAACATTATACCTCTGCCCCATATCATCCGGCTACAAACGGGTTGACCGAGAGATTTGTACAAACGTTCAAAAAAGCAATAAAGGCCATGAGCGAAGATCAGATTCCACTACAACACAAGGTGGACAAATTCCTACTGGCATATCGAAACGCCACTCATGCAGTGACAAACCAAAGTCCTGCCATGATGTTCTATAACAGGAGGTTGCGGTCCAGGTTGGACTTGTTAAAACCAAATGTGCGGAGGGAAGTTGAAAACAAACAGTTCCAGCATATAAATAACAAGACCACTCGGAGTTTCGAAATAGGACAACCAGTGTTAGCCCGGGACTATAAAAACAAGAAATGGCAATCTGGAACAATTCGGGCCAGACAAGGACCCCTGATGTACACGGTAGATATTGGTGAAAATGTAATACGGCGTCATGCTGACCAACTGGTAGAATCGAGATCAAGGGTCGAACCCATGGTTACGGTAGAGACAACCGTGGAAGAAGTTAGTGAACCTGAAGCATCTACCTCAGAAGTGAATGTACCTGATGATGATGTCCAATCCATAAGAGACCAACTAGATGAGTCACCCCAGCAACGAGAATCAGAGACCCCTGAAAGGCGTTATCCAACTCGAATCAGGAGGCCTCCTCAGAGACTGAATCTTTGAACTGTTTTGCATGAAGTTGTATATATATATATATGTTATTATGTTATGTTAAATGGGGATATAACTGTTAAGCTAAAAAGGGAGGATTGTGGTGTATGTAACCTGTTCCACCTTAAGAGAACTACCTTAAGAGATGTACTACTTTCTCTTGGCTGCTGTATACTGTAATACCGGTGGTGACCACACCGGTATATAAGTGTTGTGTAGGGATTTGCTGGGCAGTTCAGCCCTGACCTCCGAATAGTAAAGACCTGTTAAAAGTTATTCTTGTTGTCTGTGTCCCATGATTGATCATAAGCATAACTGGGACACACAGACTCAACAGAATGATCCACAGGTGGGTTCACAGCATCCAGACAAGAATTTCCTGGCTTCATTCACCCATCAAAGTAGGGTGGAAGTTAGAAGCAAGAGCCACCTTCTTAAACTAGGCTTCCATCATTACATAGTATAATATAGAATTTACAACACGGAAACAGACCATTCAGCTCAACAAGTCAATGTTGGTGTTTATCCTCTACATGAGCAGCAGTCCTAATCCCATGTGCCCACCCTGTTCTCTGATCCCTTTATTCCCCTTTCCTTGAATCATCTATCCAACCTATTCGTAAACGTTGGCACTATCTTTGCTTCAATCACTTGGACTATCCTAAGCCTCAGCTTTGCATTTATACACAGCACAACCTATTCATTTATATTTTAACGCACAAAGCTAGTTCTACCTCTATCTAACTTCATACAGTGACAGTACCAAGGACCTTTTCAAAAGGTACCTTACAGAGCTGTATAAGATACTAAGGGGGAGAGATTCATTATAGCCCAGGAATGGGGGGTAACTTTTGAAAAGTTTAAGAGTCAGTGCCAGGCGCTAATGCTTCAGACTGCATGCAAAATTCAGTCTCATTGCACAAAGAAAGGATTGGTGCGCTAAATCAAGCGCTAATGACCTAGCTCAGTGGCGTTAAACTCGAAGCGCTGACCGATATCAGGTGCAGTCTAATCAGAAGTCATCATTGCCACAGGCTCTTTCCAGTTCTTAAAGGGGAGGTTCATTGATGCGGCAGAACCTCATTCTCATCATTGCTGGCTGTGCAGCCGTCTCAGCCAGCAGAAGCAAGTCAAGGAGAAGGAGCCGGACGACTCAAGCAGCCATAATGATAGCAGATCCACGCCCCAGGGAGCGAGCCCGCAGATTCTGCGACCATGCATTGGAGGCGTTGGTGTTCGCAGTGGAAAGATGGAGGGCGATGCTCTACCCAACAAGTGGCAGGAGGCCCTCGCCGCAAGTCTTCCACACCATGTGGAGGGAGATAGCCCAGCATGTCTCAGGCAGCACTGTGTTCCCCAAGACCCACACACAGTGCAGGAAGAAATTTAACGACCTCACTCGGGTGGTCAGGGTGAATCAATGCTTCAACAAATGCTACATACCACAGTCTGCACACACTGCCCAAAGCACCACACCCCAGCACACACCCACCAACAATCTCTACCTACCAACACTCACACCCACATCTCACACCTTGAACAAAATGACAGCTATTCAACTATGGCAGGCACATCACCCAAACACATTGCTCCACACTCACTCACGCACTTTCCTTTCTCTTGCAGGCCAAGGTGGCTCACAACAGGAGGGAGCAGGAGCACACAGGCGGGGGACAAGCTGACACCCAACCACTGCCTGAGCTAGAGACTCGGGTGCTGCAGATTATTGGGCGCCAGGTGGTGGGCGCCGTTGACCCCCTTGGGGACACCAATGGTATATTCATCCCTACTCCTTCTTCTCACATCCTACTTCCCCCTCATCCCACAAGCCTTTCGCACTTTCAAGCTAATCATGCTGTACGCGTGCATTTCTCCCTTCCTGCCCCTTCCCCTCACCTTAACCTGAATCTTGTGCCTTTATGCTTTCAGATAATGAGCAAGCACTGGAGCAGCCTGTCCCTGAGGGCACCATAGAGAGCGAGGTGGGAGAAGAGGAGGAGGAAGAAAACATAGTGTCACTGCATGTCTCACCCGCAGACACCAGCTCAGATACTGGCACTACGCGTTCTTTAGAGGCTAGTATAGTAGCGGAATCTGCATAGGGTAATGCACCGGGGATGAGTGGGCTGCAGCAAGGCCAGGTGGGAAAGGATAGCTCGGGGGCCAGCTCCCCGGAGGGCGAGTTCGCGCATGAGTTCTGCTGCACAGGACTCAGATGAGGACCTCGATGGGGAGGTCTTTAGAAGAAGAATGCTGGGCATGCAATTGGAGATGATAGGTGCAATGGCAAGGGTGCCCGAGTGCCTCTCGGCAATGGTAAGAAGCGTGGAGGAGCCCATCTCCAACATTGCACAGACCTCTGCGCACACCATGGAGCCTAGCATTTCCAGTCTGCAAAGGATAGTAGACTCCCAGAGAGACCGTGGCGACCCAGATCTGATGCCGCATGTGATGGGTGATCTGGCAGCTTCCATTACAGCACAGGTGGAAGTGATGCAATGTCTTAGTGCTGTAATGCATGGAGGCATTCAAACTCAGACTGCTCTCCTGCAGTCTCAGCTTGATGCAACGCAAGCTCTGACTGCTGTCATCGTGGCTGGGTCTACCACCGTCGACTGGGGCTTTCACAGTGTTGCAGCAGGCCAGCAATCTGTGCTGCAACAGATTGCTAGGGATGCTGAGGTGCTGCCCCGGGGGAGTAGTAGTGGCTCAGTGGAGCAGAAACCTGCTGTCCTCTCTCAGGGTGACAACATTCCTGGTCCCACCACTCCTTGTCACTGCCTGTCATCCAGCCAGCCTGGACTGCTGCCGCCTATGCTGAGGTGGTTCAGCCTACAGCCGGGCCTTCCAGGCCCAAAGCTGGTCGAGGGCATCCTGCAAGGCCATCTGAAGTCTCCCACACGGACACTCAGCAGCCTTCCACCAGCCATGCTGCAGCCACCGGGCCAACACTTTGTAGAAGCACTAGAGTAGGCAAAGGCACAGCAACGAGAGACACTAAGGGATTGCACAAAGGTGAATAGATAATAATGTTGTTGTAAATATGTGTTCACTGATTATTGATAAATTTATTAATTCAGTTTGGGTTATTTTGTGGTGTCTCTCATTTCAGCTTTGCACTGTGATATGGCCTGCGACAGGGATGGAATGATGGGAATGTGGTGAGCAACGGGGATCTGGGGTTTAATTTATTGGAACCGCAGTCTGATGAGGCGGTCACGGACCGTCCTTCCGGAAGGCTGATTGAGTGGCTGCCTCCTCCCTCGCCCCTGTTCCTCCTCCTCCTCTTCTTCCTCCTCGTCTTCCTCTTCTTCTTCTTCCTCCTCGTCCTCCTCCTCCTCCTCTCTCTCGTCCTTCTCCTGAGGTGGTCCCGCAATCCCCGATGGCCAAGCTGTGGAGCATGCAGCAGACCATGACGAAATGGGACACCCGCTCCACCGAGTACTGGAGGGCTCCTCCTGAGCAGTCAAGGCAGCGGAACCATTGCTTCAGTAGCCCGATGGTCTGCTCGATGATGATCCTGTTGGCGCATAGCCCTCATTATATGAGTGCTAGGCAGGAGTGTTGGGGTTGTGGAGGGGAGTCATAAGCCAGGTGGAGAGCGGATAACCCTTGTCTCTGACCAGCCAGCCGCAAGCTTGATATGGTGGCTGGAAGAGTGCTGGCACACCAGTCTGGTGCAGGATGAAGGCATTGTGGCTGCTGCCAGGATAGTGGTCATTGACAGTGAGGATTCACTGTGTGTGGTCGCCTTTAAGTGAGTGGTAGCCTTTGCGGTTACAGAAGATCTCAGGATTGTTATGCAGTGCCCGCAAAGCCATGTGGGTGCAGTCAATGGCGCCCTGCACCATGGGGAAGCCCGCTATCCTGGCAAAGCCACATGTACGTTCACCCTGCTTCTCTCTGGTGCTGGGGAAGGAAATGTAATCCCTTCACCTACTGTAGAGAGCCTCTGTGACTTCCCGGATGCAGCAATGAATGGTGAACTGCGAGATGTTAGTTATATCTCCTGTTACAGACTGGAAGGATCTGCTAGCGAAGAAATTGAGGGCGACGGTGACCTTGACTGCCACTGAGTGAGCCGTGGCCGCCCTGATCTGCGACTCGAGGTCTGGTTGCAGGAGGTGGCAGAGTTCTGTGACCACCTCCTTGCTGAAGCGGAGCCTTCTAATACACTGCACCTCGCTTAATTGGAGTTAGAAGTGCTCTCAGCATACCCTCAGAGGGTAAGGCCTCCTGTTGAGAGCCCTCATGGCCCTTCTCCTCCCTCTGGGCACATGTTCCAATCTTTCTCGCTGCCTCCACTGTAGATCCTGGAGGGCGAGGTCAACTACCAGTATAGCCCCCATTAATGTAACCAACTGTAGCACTTTGATATATTGTGAAAATAAATGTAGCTAGTTGTTAGGAGCCACAACACTCCTGATACTAAACAACCTTTAAATGACTGAATTAAACTGTTGCACAATGTCAAACTGACAAGGAAGCAGTGAAACAGCACTAACCTGACAGCTGCGACTCATTATTCATGATCTCTTTAAGTAGCGCCCATGGAACCGGCATTTGCCTGCTTGATGCCTCCTCCCCCTGTTGCTGTTGGGATGAGGCGCTGAGGCAGGGGGCAAAAATGAATTTTGCAGATCGGGCACCCAGTATGCTAACTGACGTCACGATCTGCCTGGCGGTGAGGTCCCCGGCGGTAACTTGCAGCGGTGGCACTATAGGGGGGCTGGATTTGGCGTGTGTCGCTGGATTCGCCTCAGCCCAGCGCGACTGCATCAGTGTCCCGTTCACGCCTCCGCCGAGCGCTAACTGGAGGCGCTAACCAACTGAATTTTTCCCCCTAAGTGTAATAGAAAAGGTTAATTCTGAGTCACTATTTCAAGTTAAGACACCTAGAGGTTTGGGCGAAATCCACTCTGTGCCTGAATGGCGAGGCCTGAGGCACACTTGAATTTGGGCCTTGAGCCTCATTTCCATTGAACTGGTGAGCTGTGGACAGTAACAGGCAGCTCGCTGCAAAGCACAATTGAAGATTGAACATAAGAACATAAGAAATAGGAGCAGGAGTAGGCCATTTGGCCCTTTGAGCCTGCTCCGCCATTGAATAAGATCATGGCTGATCTTCTACCTCATCTCCACTTTCCTGCACTATCCCCATATCCCTTGAGTCCCTTAATATTCAAAAATCTATCGATCTCTGTCTTGAATATACTCAACGACTGAGCCTCCACAGCCCTCTGGGGTAGAGAATTCCAAAGATTCACCACCCTCTGAGTGAAGACATTTCTCTTCATCTCAGTCTTAAATGGCCGACCCCTTATTCTGAGACTGTGATCCCTGGTTCTAGACTCCCCAGCCAGGGGAAACATCCTCCCTGCATTAACCCTGTCAAACCCTGTAAGAATTTTGGATGTTTCAATGAGATCACCTCTCATTCTTCTAAACTCTAGAGAATATAGGCCTAGTCTACTCAATCTCTCCTCATAGGACAATCCCCCCATCCCAGGAACCAGTCTGGTGAACCTTTGTTGCACTCCCTCTATGGCAAGTATATCCTTCCTTAGGTAAGCAGACCAAAACTGTACACAATACTCTAGGTGTGGTCTCCTTACCTAATAATTGCAGACGTCTTTACTCTTATATTCAAATCCTCTCGTAATAAAGGCCAAGATACCATTTGTTTTCCTAATTGCTTGCTGTACCTGCATGTTAACTTTCAGGGATTCGTGTACAAGGACACCCAGGTCCCTCTGAACACCAACATTTCCCAATCTCTCACCATTTAAAAAATACTCTGCTTTTCTATTTTTCCTACCAAAGTGGATAACTTCACATTTCTCCACATTATATTCCATTTGCCATGTTCTTGCCCACTCACTTAGCCTGTCTATATCCCCTTGAAGCCTCTTTGCATCCTCCTCACAACTTACATTCCAACTTAGCTTTATATCATCAGCAAACTTGGATATATTACATTTGGTCCCCTCATCCAAATCATTGATATAGATTGTGAATAGCTGAGGCCCAAGTACTGATCCTTGCGGTACTCTGCAACGCCAGCAGTAGCCCTCAGGGAAGTGATAAAGGGGGAGTAGTGCGGGGGGGTGGTGGAGGGGGCGACCCAGAAAGGGAGGTCCGACTGGGAATGGGAGCGACCCGGAATTGGGGGGCGACCGGTAAAGGGAGTGACTGGGAAGTGGGGGCGACCGGGATATAATGTAGGTCAGCGAGCACAGGGGTGAAGTGCAATGTTCCCTGTAATGTTTTTCTGGCCGTGCGGCCCATTGAAAATACCACACGTGCGGTTTCTCTACTGAAAAGCCAGCTGCACGGGACCCCTGGAGCACTGCACAGTCCCGCAGCTTACAGGGAACTTTGGTGATGGGTGATCCTGCAGACAAAGCCTGGAAATGTTTATGTCAGCAGAGGGGCCCCTTCTCTTACTGGGTGTATGTCTCTGATTCTCGGGGCTGTTACTCAGACTGAGGGCAGGATTTTCATTAGGCCATGGAGGCGGGATTGGAGGCATGTGGGGGGTTAAAATCTCGAAATCAGGGGGCACGAACCCATCCCGCCCCCATGCCAGTTTCAAAGGAGGCGGATACCCGACCTGTGCTGGGACCCGCCTCCCCGAGGTGGGAAGGGGATTAGTGCCAATTAACTGCCTGTTAACAGGTAGTTAACAGGCAATTTTTAGCCTAATCCCTATTTTTATTCCTGAAGTGTGGGATTCCTGATGGGTCCAAACCACGCCAAGTTAGCGAGGTGGGCCGTCGGGCTGAAGGACTTGGAGGGTTCGAGATGTCTGGTGTTTAGGTGAGTGATGGGTGCATGAGTGAAGAGGTAAGTGTGTTTGGTGTGTGTAAAGTGTTTAAAGAAGTTTTACTTACCTTTACAGCCTTCCTTCCTTCAGGTCTCGGGAGTCCCTCATCTCACCGGCACAGAAAGCAGAATGGCCGCGAGCTGTCAAAAGTTGCAGCATTCAGCTTTCTGTTCTGGAGAGATCTCTAAATCAGCCTGAGAGGAAGGAATTAACTTAGTGTACAGATTGTCAGTGTTTGACAGCTTCAAAGAGCTGTCAAACGCTGATATTTCATCTGTCAAAAGCTCTTGACAGATGAAATGTCAATCTGTGATGTCACCTGTTGCCGGGTGGCCCTTAATTGGCCTGCTGAGCCCGCTGGGCCGGCTGAACAAGGTCAATCAAGTGGGTTGGCCACAACTCGATGGAGGCGGGACTACAACCCCGAAAGTTGTAGACCCGCCTCCTACACGCCTCCAGAATCAAAATCCAGCCCTCAGAGTCCGGCCCACTGCAGGTTGAATCTGCTGGAAGGTTTCTGTGTGCCGGACTGCAGATCAATAAGCCTTCAGAGATCGACCCTGGCACTCAGACTGCTCTGAGAGGCTGTTCTTCATAAAGCTTCAGTTCACGAAATGTTCCCTCTCTTGTACAAAAAGGGAGGAAGTGGAAGCCACCCCCAGATCAGGGAGACACCGAGGTTTAATTCATTCCGCATTCGCCTCAGGCCAAAGGGCGCTAACAGGGCGCAAAGCAACTACTGCCCAGGCACGGCGCCACCAACGCCTCCTGCGAAATTCAGTGGGAGGATAGCAGCGGCAGTAACCGTTAGCACCCCGCGGTGCTGCGCCGCCGGCGATGCCGTCATCGCTGTGCACAGCGCCCCGGCCACGATCTTTGGTAGCACCCCCTGACTTACGGCCGGACGCTATGTCTGACAAGGTCAGGGGGCCTACATGCAGCCAGGGCAGCGCTAATTAAAGGTAAGGTGCCAAGTGGCCATTTTTGTTGCTGGCCGCCTGCCAGCACCTGCCTCCGATGCCATCCCTGGCCTCCTGAGCATCCCCACCTCCCCCCTCCCCCCACCACGGAGTGCCGGCTGCGCTCCATGAGCTCGGCACTTCTCTTGAGTGCCGGGCACTTTTGCTGGCACTCCGATCCTGGTGGCCAAGCTGGGCCCCGGTCGTGCTGCGCAAGGCCCCTCCCCTTTAAGAAGTGGAGGAAGGCCTGCAATACTGCGGCACGTAGCGCCGCGATATTACCTTGCAGTGCCCCAAGAGGGAGGCGGGGCGCTTCTAGTAGCGTCCCGCTTCCCTCTTGGGGCGTTACCACTCAATTTCGGCCACGGGGGCGCTAATTTTTTAGGGGCGCTAAAAGTAGTGCCCTGGTGAAGTTAGCGCCCCAAAGGGGGCGTGATTCAATTATTCCCCCACTGCCTCTTTTGTTGACTATCATAGGAACATAGGAATTTCTAGAGGTTAAAAGACCAAGGTCCATCTAGTTCACCTTCTACCATCCTGGTGATTGCATTATTCAACAATAATGAAGTTGTTGACTAATCATGGTAATCAATCTCTATCAATTAGTCTACAACAGACTCAGACATGAGGTGAGGGAAACCCTCAGTGGTGGAGAGCTTTGGTAACCATAGGTCCAAAGTCACCTGTTCCTCCCAAACATGCTACACTTACCACATGTCATGTCTCAAATTGCTCATATACTATATAACAAAATGTTTTTGAAAGAAAAATGATCAGATTTGCATTTGAATGAATCAATACTACCTGCTCCAGCCATCTCCCTCAGTTGAATCGCACAGTAGTTACAGAAGGTAGCCCACGTTCTGTTATATACTGGGGGAGAATTGCTCAGCTCGGCATGTGTAGCATTACAATAGGTTCAAAGCACAATCAGCAAAGTGATGGAAGGTGTCGTCGACAGTGCTAACAAGCAGCACTTACTCACCTATAACCTGCTCACTGATGCCCAGTTTGGGTTCCGCCAGGACCACTCGGCTCCAGACCTCGTGGTCTTGGTCCAAACATGGACAAAAGTGTTGAATTCCAGAGGTGAGGTGAGAGTGACTGTACTTGACATCAAGGCAGCATTTGACGAGTGTGGCATCAAGGAGCCCTAGTAAAACTGAAGTCAATGGGAATCGGGGGGGGGAAACTCTCCACTGGCTGGAGTCATACCTAGCACAAAGGAAGATGGTTGTGGTGGTTGGAGTTCAATCATCACAGCCCCAGGACATCGCTACAGGTGTTCCTCAGGGCAGTGTCCTAGGCCCAACCATCTTCATCAATTACCTTCCCTCCATCACAACGTCAGATGTGGGGATGTTCGCTGATGACTGCACAGTGTTCAGTGCCATTCACAACTCCTCAGATAATGAAGCAGTCCATGCCCGCATGCAGCAAGACCTGGATGACATTCAGGCTTGGGCTGATAAGTGGCAGGTAACATTTGTGGCACACAAGTGCCAGGCAATGACTATCTCCAACAAGCGAGCATCTAACCACTGCCCCATGACATTCAACGGCATTACCATCGCTGAATCCCCCACCATCAATATCCTGGGGGGTCACCATTGACCAGAAACTTAATTGAACCAGCCACATAAATACTGTGGCAACAAGAGCAGGTCAGAGGCTGAGTATTCTGTGGCGAGTGTCTCACCTCCTGTCTCCCCAAAGCCTTTCCACCATCTACAAGGCACAAGTCAGCAGTGTGATGGAATATTCTCCACTTGCCTGGATGAGTGCAGCTTCAACAACACTCAAGAAGCTCGACACCATCCAAGACAAAGCAGCCCGTTTGATTGGCACCCCATCCACCACCTTAAACATTCACTCACTCCACCACTGCATACTGTGGCTGCAGTGTGTACCATCTACAAGATGCACAGCAGCAACTCGCCAAGGCTTCTTCAGCAACACCTCCCAAACACGCGACCTCTTCCACCTAGAAGGACAAGGGCAGCAGGCGCGTGGGAACACCACCACCTCCAAGTTCCACTCCAAATCACACACCATCCTGACTTGGAAGTATATCGCCATTCCTTCATCATCATTGGGTCAAAATCCTTGAACATCCCTCCCTAACAGCACTGTGGGTGTACCTTCACCACACGGACTGCAGCGGTTCAAGAAGGCAGCTCACCACCACCTTCTCAAGGGCAACTAGGGATGGGCAATAAATGCTGGCCTTGCCAGCGATGCCCACATCCCATGAATGAATAAGAAATCCATTTAAAGTGCAATGGAGGAAAATTGGACCTCGTTGCGCCTGTTGTATGGGCGTAAACAGGTGCACCGATGGCCAATTTCAGGGACCGAACTCTTGCGCCCCAAAGGACATCCGAACCGATAGAGGGTCTACAGCATAAAACTGCTATAATTTCAGCATCAATGTGGGAAACTCATTCAGCCCCTGTCCTGGGGAGTGTTTGATGGGACAGTGTAGAGGGAGCTTTACTCTGTATCGAACCCATGCTGTACCTGCCCTGGGAGTGTTTGATGGGACAGTGTAGAGGGAGCTTTACTCTGTATCTAACCCGTGCTGTACCTGCCCTGGGGAATGTTTGATGGGACTGTGTAGAGGGAGCTTTACTCTGTATCTACCCCGTGCTGTACCTGCCCTGGGAGTGTTTGATGGGACAGTGTAGAGGGAGCTTTACTCTGTATCTAACCCGTGCTGTACCTGTCCTGGGAGTGTTTGATGGAACAGTGTAGAGGGAGCTTTACTCTATATCTAACCCGTGCTGTACCTGCCCTGGGAGTGTTTGATGGGACAGTGTAGAGGGAGCTTTACTCTGTATCTAACCTGTGCTGTACTGTCCTGGGAGTGTTTGATGGGACAGTGTAGAGGGAGCTTTACTCTGTTTGTAACCTGTGACTGTTTGCCCTCAATAATAGAATCAATGTACTGTATTCCATTCCTGTACTAATGGCCCTCACTTTGATAAACAGGAAAATCAACCCCTCCACTAAGGTCAGTGGGATATGTGAGATGTTTTTGATACCACATCAACTTATATTTATTGTTGAAACAGAACTAGCAGCACTAATTTGCTTGTCGCCCATTTCTTCCTCTCTTTGTCGTATGCATGCCCTTTCATTTCCCCTTCCAGGTCCAGAACATTCTAGCTGCCAACTAGTTGGGAGGAAGTCTATTGTTGTGGTGAGAGAGATTGTGAGAAGGTGGCTGTCATTAGGTGATGTCGAATTACCATGGAAACTAGATACATCAGCACAGAAGGAAATTTATAAATCAGAAGCTCTCAGAAGGAGAAGCATTTTACAAAGAATTAAACAGGACAGAAGTCTGTTGTGTGTTAGAGGCCTTCCTGAACCCTGGGGAGAAAAGAGAATTGAACTTTAGACACAAATGAATTCAAAGATTTTAACGTTAGTTCAGTGTTTGGCACTCAGTGTGACAGCATCACCAGGGGACCAAGCTACTGATGGTCCCTGTATGGCAGTGAATTGCTGCTCTTGGTGGATACAGGGATTAATTATTGCTCTCCTCTTCAGGTGGGGTGAGTGTTCTGTGTTTTGAATACAATTTATTTTTAGCTAGAGATTTATTTTTCCAGAGGCAGATTCAATGCAGAAACAAGGACGCTCCAATAAACAAGCAGCCCAGTGTTTCACCAATTTACATTCTTCTAATATCAGACCTTGGCCAACAGGACAAGGATAGATTGGGACAGCAGGAATACATGGTCCGGGAGAAAAAGGAAGTGCAGATTGTCACTGGTACCGAATGCAGATGCTTTAATGCACAGAATGGTAACTTAAGGATGGGTTAACCCCAAATAAACTTTATTACTTGAAAAGTCTATATAGGAAAGAAAACAAAACTTTGACACAGAGCGTGACCCCCAACCATCGAGGCCCAGTGAGTGTTCGTCATTACCAGGATTCTTGCCCGTCTGTGTATTGTACCTCTGTATAGGATGCCCCTCGTGCTGCCCCACTGTGCTTTGGTCTAGTGCAGCCTCCCCATTGGCTGCCATGCTGGTTTGGGTACCAGGAAAACAAATGTCCAGCCCAATGACTTTTGACCCAGGTGACTGCAGACATTCCCTTGTTAACATGCTATTATGTGCTGGCAGTACAGCAATCTCTTCACCACAATATCTGAGACACTTGGGGCCTTGGTCATTTCAGACTGCTAGATACTGCTCCTCTTTCTGATATCAATTTTCAACCTTCAGATGCAGCTTCAGCTCGCTCTCTCTGGGCCCAGAAATTCGGGTCTCCATGGGTGAGTACGCACGGGGTACTCACCCGTAGGCCCAATGGAAGTGCCGGTTTCCTGCATGCACTGCGCATGCGCGGGAAACCGGCACTTCCGTTCCTCTGAATGAAGGGGTTCAGAGGTCGAATGCGTGCGCAGGAGGGGCTGCACATGCACATCGAACTTCGTTTTTTTTTACAGGTTTTCCCGGGAGGGTAAGTCTCCAGAAGTTAGAAATGTAAAAAGCAGGCGTAAGGCCTGCTTTTTACAAGGTAAGTGGTGAATTAATTAAAATTAAAACATTTTTTCCACAGGTTTATTATTTTTAAATACTTTAAAGCAAGGTAAGTTTATTTTTAGCCCCGTTAGAAAATAATTTTTTTTCTTCAAAAATTTAAATTATTGTTTAAAATAGTTATTTCATGTAATTTATAGTTTATTTAAAAAATGTGATTAAAAAAAAAATTATTTGAAGATTTAGTGCTGTTTTGGGGCCATAGTATTTAGAAGTCTTGACAGCACTTCCTGTCCGACTTATGAATGGAGCATTCCCTGCTCCGATTGGCTCCCCATGGCCCACGTGATCCCAGGGGACGCATCGAACTAACTGTGCCCCTGGGATACGCAAGCACTGCGCGCCGGCAGCTGGACCAGGCCCCAGATTGGAATTCCACGGGGGCCCACAGCTCAACGGCCAGTGCGCAGGGTAAGTGCAGGTCAGGGGCTTACACCCGTGGAAAGCCCCTGACCCGAATTTCTGGGCCATTATCTCTTTCCCTCTCCGTCTCTCTGTGTCGCTCTTTCTGTCTCTCTCTGTCTGTCTTCTCTTTCTGTTCTAATCTACCTACCCTGTGTTTCTGACCATTTCAGCTACAGCAGCCCTTTAACTGTTGCAGTCTGCACCAATTTCACTCCCTCCCAGTGGTGGAGCCCCGGTCAGGTGCAGGATCCTCGCTCAAATCCCGCCTTGCATATTCAATGAGGCCCCCTCGAGGAGAATGTGATAAGATGCCACCAGGATCATGTGGGTGGGCAGATGACCTGCTCCACCATTTTTCCAATGATCTCAGGAAAAGTCAGTCTTATGTGTTGGTAGGCTATTCCACCTTTGGGGGCTTCACATCTGAGTCCAATCCTACTTCCACCTGACGCCTATGCTCATGCTTTCCAGCAGGGGACCATTGAATAGTGATCAGGAATTGTGCCTGAACTTTTCACTCTGTAACCCAAGAGCGCAGAGGTCAATTGGACACCTTACTGCTACCTTTGTTTGCATCATGTGGTTTAAAATTGTGGTTACAGACATCCTGGAAACAAATGGTTTGTGTAGCGATATCCCAATATGTGACATCAGTAACATCAATGGTACATCTACAGATCCCTCTCCCCTCAGCCAAGAACTGGAGATGCCAGTACTGAGGGAGTGCTGCACTGTTGGAGGTGCCATCTTTTGGATGAGACATTAAACCGAGGCCCATCTGCCCTCTCAAGTGAATGTAAAAGATCCCATAGCACTATTTTGAAGAAGAGCAGGAGAGCTCTCCCTGGTGTCCTGGCCAATATTTATCCCTCAACCAACATCATTAAAGCAGATTATCTGGTCAGGTATCTCATTGCTGTTTGTGGGAGCTTGCTGTGTGCAAATTGGCTGCCGTGTTTCCTACATTGCAACAGTGGTAAGCCATTTTGAAAGTACTTCATTGGCTGTAAAGCACTTTGGGACATCCTGAGGTCATGAAAGGAACTATATAACTGCAAGTTCTTTTTTCTTTCTATCTATGTTAACCCTTCAATGTGCTTTTGAATTCACAAGTATTGGAGGTGAAATGGTTACTAACACAGTCTGTACACAATCCACATCCTTGCCTCGGGGAATTGTTAATCTGTATTACTAAACACTAAACCACATTGCTAGAGTATCTGGGAGTACCAGGCGTGTGAGTGACATACTGATGAGCAGAGCAGGCGCCAAGGTGTCCATCCTCCAGTGTTGTGCCATCTCTAAGCAATAAAACATTTAGTCACTCTTAAGTTGATAATATGACTATTATATTATTATATACAATCTACATGCAGCCACTGATCAAGGGCTTCCCAGCAGGCAATGATCAGAATGTGAGCAGGGACCTCATTTCATTTCTAGCCTTTACACAAGACAATTATCCCATGATTTCTTTACCAAAATGTTACTGAAGTTACTCAACTCGGATCCAAAGTTTCTATTTAACGATTTTCAGTCACATTTCCACAAGTCTTCTCTGTTCTCAATGATTTGCGTCACATGCAGGAGAGGAGATGGTGAATTTTTTGTTATTCCATACCAGTGTTGCCATCTGATAGAGGGGTTCAAAATAAGAAATGATTTTAATAACATAACGCTGCAAAAACTATTTCCAATTGCTGGCGAGTCAGTGAAGAGAGATGTTAGGAGAATTAGGTCGATAACCAGAGGACACAGATTTAAAATAATTGGCAAAAGAACAAGAGGGGAGATGAGGAGAATTTTTTATGCAGCGAGTTGTTGTGATCTGGAATGCACTGCCTGAAAGGGTGGTGGAAGCAGATTCAATAATAACTTTCAAAAGGGAATTGGATGTATAAGTGAAAAAGAGACATTTTCCAGGCAATGGGGAAAGGCAAATGGGTGGGACATAGAAACATAGAAGATAGGAGCAGGAGTAGGCCATTCGGCCCCTCGAGCCTGTTCCGCCATTCAATGAGATCATGGCTGATCATCCAAATTCAGTACCCTGTCCCTGCCTTCTCCCCATATCCCTTGATCCCTTTAGCCTTAAGAAATATATCCAACTCCTTCTTGAATATATTTAATGAACTGGCCTCCACTGCCCTCTGTGGCAGAGAATTCCACAGGTTCACCACTCTCTGGGTGAAGAAATTCCTCCTCATCTCAGTCCTAAATGGCTTACCCCTTATCCTTAGACTATGACCCCTGGTTCTGGACTCCCCGGCCATCGGGAACGTCCTTCCTGCATCTAGTCTGTCCAGGCCTGACAGAATTTTATAGGTTTCGATGAGATCCCCTCTCAATCTTCTAAACTCCAGTGAGTATAAGCCCAATCGACACAATCTCTCCTCATACGTTATTCCTGCCATCCCAGGTATCAGCCTGGTGAATCTTCGCTGCACTCCTTCCATGGCAAGAACACCCTTCCTCAGATAAGGCGACCAAAACTGCACACAATACTCAAGGTGCGGTCTCACCAAGGCCCTGTACAACTGCAGCAAAACATCTTTGTTCCTGTATTCGAACCCTCTTGCTACGAAGGCCAACATACCATTTGCCTTCTTAACCGCCTGCTGCACCTGCATGCTTACCTTCAGCGACTGGTGCACAAGAACACCCAGGTCTCTTTGCACTTCCCCTTCTCCCAATCTATTGCCATTCAAATAATTATCTGCCTTCCTGTTTTTGCCACCAAAGTGGATAACCTCACATTTATCCACATTATAGTGCATTTGCCATGTTTCTGCCCAATCACCCAACCTGTCCAAATCGTACTGGAGTTTCATGACATCCTCCTCACAGTATACCCTCCCACCCAGCTTTGTGTCGTCTGCAAATTTGGAGATATTACATCCAGTTCCCTCGTCCAGATCATTAATATATATTGTGAACAGCTGGGGTCCTAGGACCGATCCTTGCGGTACCCCACCAGTCACTGCCTGCCACTCAGAAAATGACCCGTTTATTCCAACTCTTTGCTTTCTATCTGTCAACCAGTTCTCTATCCAAGTCAATAGCTTGCTCCCAATCCCATGTGCCTTAATTTTGCATGCTAATCTGTTATGCGGGACCTTATCGAAAGCCTTCTGAATTGAATAGCTCTTTCAAAGAGGCATGATGGGCTGAATGGCCTCCTGTTGCGCTATATCGTTCTGTGTGTAGGGACAGCAACGGTCGTCAGTGGTCTGAAACTTAGCTGCACCGACTTGCAGGCATGCTGCAGTGCTGACCTCTGGAAAACCCTGCTCACAATCATCTGATGCAGCACCACCTCGACTACAGCAGCCATCAGAGAGGAGGCCCTGTGCTGGATTGTACCATCACCTGTCTACAGACCCAAGGCTGCAGGTCCCTTTCCCTTCATCCTGGCTGCCAGCCTCAGCAACGGTTGCTGATGTGTGGAGATGCCTTTGATGCTCTTGAGAATCTTTCAAAAATTTTGTCCGCCTCCTTATGACACTCCCCTTTAATTGTCCCCATCCCTTTAAATTTGACTTGCATGTAATTTTCCTCTCCCACCTGCGGTGTTATCCCCAGAAGCAGTGGCATTTTCATCTATGGTTGTGAATAATTATGCAAAAGAGGATAGAGCGGAAAATTGAATACTATTAGAACATGGGATACAGATGGGTCTTAAAGCAGGGTTAAGCAAATTAGAACTGAGTTCCATCTCAAGATGAAAGTCACCCCCTATAAGTCCAAATGTGTAGATCATAACCTGTAACACATTTCTGATTTTGCATCAAACACTCCCAGGACAGGTACAGCACGGGTTAGATACAGAGTAAAGCTCCCTCTACACTGTCCCATCAAACACTCCCAGGGCAGGTACAGCATGGGTTAGATACAGAGTAAAGCTCCCTCTATACTGTCCCATCAAACACTCCCAGGGCAGGTACAGCGCAGGTTAGATACAGAGTAAAGCTCCCTCTATACTGTCCCAACAAACACTCCCAGGGCAGGTACAGCATGGATTAGATACAAAGTACAGCTCCCTCTACACTGTCCCATCAAACACTCCCAGGGCAGGTACAGCACGGGTTAGATACAGTGTAAAGCTCCCTCTACACTGTCCCATCAAACACTCCCAGGGTAGGTACAGCACAGGTTAGATACAGAGTAAAGCTCCCTCTACACTGCCCCATCAAACACTCCCAGGACAGGTACAGCACGGGTTAGATACAGAGTAAAGCTCCCTCTACACTGTCCCATCAAACACTCCCAGGGCAGGTACAGCACGGGTTAGATACAGAGTAAAGCTCCCTCTACACTGCCCAATCAAGATGTGCCTAAACCGAAGAGTGGCTCCTCCTGTGTGAGATTTCCATCAGGATTTTAATCCTGGCCGATATCCTAATTCGTATATTGTGTTGTCAGACATGGACAAGCATGTTAGAACCCAGTATCCAGCTGCTGCCTGACTATTAGAATCTTGGAAACTCCTTACTTCCGGTAATATGATGATTACATTATACATGGGTGACGTACCAGGAATTCCAGTTTTTGGAAATAGCGGAAAGTTTTTCTCACAGATGATGGTATCATTTTAATCCTGGTTGCTGTCACAGAGTAAAAAGTTACATCAGGATTGCCAACTCTCGTTGCACATACTCCTGGCGGTGTCATCACACGACCTCGTGCCTCCAACAGCCCCGCCCTCACTCGTCTGCCATTGGTCACCCAACATGTCCATACTCGTGGTGCACCGCCTTCCCACACCGACTGCAAAGTGTTGGATCCGTGATTCTTAGAGTATGATGTTTTCCAATAACTACACGGAGGCTGTAACTTAACAATCAACAGGTGATTACTGGAGTAGGGTAGTCTCAAGATTGGCAGTACAGAGGCATGCTCAAGGCTTATATACAGGTGTGGTCACTGCCGGTACTACAGTATACAGGAGCTGTAAAAGTAGTTCTCTCTTAAAGGTACATACACTACAATTCCTCCCCTTTTAGATTAGCAGTACCCATAATATTCAAATAACAATTAACACTTTAACATGCACATTAAACAGAAATAGTCCATTTATAGATTCAGTCTTTGGGGCGGCTTCCTGATCCTTTCTGGATAGCGCCTTTCCTGAGGTTCTTGTTCTTGCTGCGGAGGCGATTCTGGCCCCCTTTCGTCGGTTAGTTCATCAGTTTCTACTGCTACTGTTTCTGAGGTAGATGCTACCGGTATGTCGGGTTCATCCCCAGGTATGCGAGACATGGGGTTGACTCGTTCCTGTGACGCTAAGATCTGGTCGACGTGGCGTCTCACAATGTTCTCCCCGACATCCACTGTGTACATTAATGGCCCCTGCCGTGTGCATATCGTTCCGGGTTGCCATTTCTCTGTTCAGTAGTCACGGCCCAAGACTGGTTGTCCTACATTGAAGCTCCTTGTCGGCTTCTCATTGATGTGCTGGAATTGTTTATCCTCAACATTTCTTCGCACATTTGGTCTGAGCAAATCCAGACGAGATCTCAACCTTCGGTTAAAGAACATCATGACCGGGGTCTGGTTGGTAACTGCATGTGTCGCATTTCTGTAGGCTAACAGGAAATTGTCCACCTTATGCTGTAGTGGAATTTCATCATCGCACATGGCCTTTATCGCCTTTTTAAAGGTTTGTACGAACCTCTCAGCGAATCCATTTGTGGCTGGATGATACGGGGCGGATGTGTAATGCCGTACCCCATTCCTTCTCATAAATTTCCGAAACTCTTCGGACACAAACTGTGGTCCATTATCAGAGCAAATCTGCTCTGGCAAGCCGTTCCTGGCAAATATGGTCCGTAGGACTGCAATCGTTTTCTCTGCAGTGGTTGAGGACATTTTTATCACCTCAGGCCATTTCGAGTGAGCATCCACTGCTATTAAGAACATTGAGTCCATAAATGGACCAGCAAAATCAATATGCACCCATTGCCATGGAGAGGAGGGCCACTCCCATGGGTGTAGAGGGGCATGTGGTGGTGCATTTTGGACCTTCTGGCATCCTGAGCAGCTCTTGGTTAGGTCCTCGATTTGTTGATCGATCCCCGGCCACCACACATAAGCCCTAGCAAGGCTTTTCATTTTCACCCCTCCCAGATGACCTTCGTGAAGCTCATTTAGCACTCTCTCCCTTAACTTGGGTGGAATTACCACTCGGGATCCACACATCACTGTCCCCTGGCATACTGACAGCTGTTCTCTTCTGGATGAGAATGCTGGCAACAGTGAGTCGCCATGTGTTGGCCATCCCCTCACCGTCAAATCATATACCCGAGACAGTGTCGGATCATTGCGGGTCTCCTTCTCTATATCCGCGTTAGTTACTGGCAATCGTTCAATTATTGACGAATAAAATATCTCGATAGGGTCCACTGCTGGTGCTTCCTCCACAGTAGGCAGTGGCAGGCGTAATAGCCCATCAACGTTTCCATGCTATTTCGTGCCTTTATATTCTATTTCATATTGGTTCGCCCCTAGAAAAAGGGACCATCTTTGTAACCGTTGTGCAGTCATCACCGGAACGCCCTTCTTTGGATTAAAGATGGAGACAAGTGGTCGGTGGTCAGTCAGCAAGGTGAACTTCTGCCCATGCAGATAGTGGTTGAATTTTTTTACTCCCCATACTAGGCTGAGGGCCTCCCTGTCAATCTGGGCGTAGTTGCGCTTGGCTGAGGTTAGTGACCGAGACGCAAAGGCTACTGGCCTCTCCAACCCGTCTGGGAATTTGTGCGACAGCACCGCTCCAATACCATAGGGTGATGCATCACATGCCAAACGAATTGGTAGTGCTGGGTTGAAATGGGCCAACACCTCTTTTGATGTGATCAATTCTTTGCACTTCTGGAAAGCTCGTTTACATTGGTCATTCCACTTCCATGGTATCCCCGTTTGCAGCACGGTGTTCAGTGGGTGTAATACTGTAGACAAATTTGGTAAGAACTTATGCTAGTAGTTCACCAGCCCGAGGAACGACCTCAGTTGTGACACATTTTCCGGTGCTGGAGCCTTGACTACTGCCTCAATCTTTTCAGGGGACTTATGTAACCCCTCTTCATCAATAACGTGGCCACAATACGAGATCTGCTTCTGGAAAAACTCGCACTTGTGGCGATTAGCTCGTAGCCCATATTCCTTTAATCTAGTGAGCACCTTCTCCAGGTTGGCGAGGTGATCACTGTCATTTTCACCCGTGACCAGGATGTCGTCCAAATAACACTCGGTCCCTGGAATCCCTTGCAGGACTTGATCCATCGCCCTTTGCCAAATAGCCGGAGCCGATGCTACCCCGAACACCAGCTGGTTGTATTGGTAGAGACCTTTATGAGTGTTGATCGTGAGGTATTGTTTCGAGGCTTCTTCTACCTCCATTTGCAAGTATGCCTGGGCTAGATCAATTTTGGTGAAGCGTTTACCTCCAGATAGCGAGGCGAAAATATCCTCAATTCGTGGAAGCGGATATTGTACCGTGTGAAGGACTGGGTTCACTGTCACCTTAAAATCCCCACAGATGCGGACCTTCTTTGGTTCCCCAGGCGTATTACTCAACGACCTCTTCATTACAGGAACGATGGGTGTAGCCCACTCGTTCCAGTCTACTTTGGACAGTACTCCTGAACGTTGCAACCCTTCCAGCTCTGCTTCGACGGCTGGTCGGATCGCATAAGGCACTGGTCTGGCCTTAAAAAACTTTGGGCTTGCATTTTCCTCTATTTTAATCGTTGCTGTTATGCCTTTTAGTTTTCCGAGTCCCTCCTGGAACACTTCTTGTGCGTCAGTTAGCATTTTTGACAGTCGTCCAGGTGTGACGTTGTCATCCTTTTTGGCCTCAACCTTCAGTGCCTGTATGGAATGCCAATCTAATTGTATCTTCCGGATCCATTCACATCCAAGTAGTGGTGGTCCTCCATCTGGCAATACATATAGGTCCATTTTAGGTATTTCCTGGCCTTTGTACATCACTTTCACCCTTATTTTTCCTTTGGGGTAGACTTTTTGCCCCATGTACGTCTTCAAGACAATCTCTGTAGCTTTCAAGGGTATATGTGAAAATAGCCGCTTGTAGTCCCTTTGGTTTATGACTGTTAGGGCTGATCCTGTGTCCAATTCCATTTTCACTAGGACTCCGTCTATCTTGAGTGTGACCCAGATAGTCTGGTGATCCTCCATTTTGGTTACCTTATGTAGTTTCAGACAACCCAGCTCCTTGCTTCCGGAGCCTGTATCACTTTTCTATTCGTCTGAACTATTGTCCATCACCTTATGTACCTTTTTGTACTTCTCCTGTGGAGATTTCTTGCTGTTGGTTTTCTTCCCTGACCTGCAGACTCTTGCTATGTGTCCTGCTTTTCCACACTGTCTGCACACTTGGTCCTTGAACCAACAATCCTTCTGGTCGTGTGTTGTTCTGCCGCAGCGATAACACTTCCCTGCTCCATATGACATTTCATTGGTGCCATATTCTTGCAGTCTCCGTTGTATCTCTGCAGTGCCCCTTGCGGCTGCTTCGTGTGATACTGCCATGCTGAAAGCCTTATCCAGCGTAAGATCCTTTTCTGATAGAAGCCGTTTCTGGGTTCCTTCACTTTGAAGCCCACACACAAACTTGTCCCTTAACGTATCTGATAGTCCCACTCCAAACTGGCAGTGTTTCGATAGCTTGCGCAGTTCCGTTAAGTACTCAGTCTTACTTTCATCTTTATGCTGGTTCCTTTTGTGGAACTTAAATCTTTCTGCTATCAACAGCGGTGTGGGGTTTAAGTGGTCCTGTAGGATTTCTACTAAGCTTTCGAAATTCTTATCCACGGGCTTCTCTGGGGTTATTAGGTTTCGCAGTAAGCCATAAGTTTTTGCACCCATGGAATTTAACAAAACCAGTGCTTTCCTAGCATCTGGCACTTCATTCGCCCTGCAGTACCCCTCAATGCGTTCCACATATGTCGCCCAATCTTCGACTTCATTGTCGAACGTAGAGATACTGCCACTCTTCGGCATCCCTGGGTGTGATTTAACTGTCAAAAATGGCGTCTCCCGCGCTCTCCCTTCTTCTCCGCTGGCACAAAATGGCGTCTCCCGCGCTTTCCTTTCTTCCCGCGCTCGCCCTTCTTCTCCGCTGCGGCTTCTAAAAATGGTGTCTCCCGCGCTCTCCCTTCTTCTCCGCGGCTCAATGGCATCTCCCACGCTCTCCCTTCTTCTCCCCGTGAACACTGTTCAGCCCTTGAGCCCTGGCTGTGCACTGCGCGTTTTCCTGTGCGCCTTTCCCATTTCCGCCGCTCGGTCCTGAACCCGGCTGCTGCTTTACCCTCTCTCTCTCTGTTTTGTTTTTCCTCGACGCCGCTCGGTTTTCAACCCCCGGCTGCGCCCTGTGCGCTTCACCCTCTCTCTTACCCCGTCGACGCTGCTCGGCTTTTTCTCTGCCGTCGGTCGGCTCCAGCCGCCGCTGTCCGGGAAGGGTCTGCGCTGTACCTGTTGCCAGTCTGTTGCTGGATCGTCGTGGCTAGGGAACCAAGCCCAGCTCTCAACAGCCTCCCCTGCGATGTTCACTCTCTGCCGGACGACTGGGCGGTTGCTCGTGGTCGACGCCCGTGCTTCTGGCCTCGACTTTCTTCCACCGCCCTCCCGGAGCGAATCCTTGAAGGGAAATGCAGAGTTGCAGGTAGATTCGAATCGACCTCGTCGCCACTGTTGGATCCGTGATTCTTAGAGTATGATGTTTTCCAATAACTACACGGAGGCTGTAACTTAACAATCAACAGGTGTTTACTGGAGTAGGGTAGTCTCAAGACTGGCAGTACAGAGGCATGCTCAAGGCTTATATACAGGTGTGGTCACTTCCGGTACTACAGTATACAGGAGCTGTAAAAGTAGTTCTCTCTTAAAGGTACATACACTACACAAAGCAAATAGACTCTTCATTGCCCGATTGGATTATTCTTGACTGTCAGCCAAAGAGCCTTTTCCCCATGTCCAATGTGTTTATAACTAGTAAACAAAAGTGTTCAAAGAAAGTTAAAAAAAAACACAACTTTGTAGGAGTCTACGTACTCCTAACAAAATAAACTGAACTCGGAGAGGTTCAACAGAAAAGGTTTAATTGTTGAGACCACATGTTGAACACAAAAATGGCGTCAGAGACTACACCAAGTCCGACTGCCTTTTGGTCAGTCCCCAGCTTCGACTCCCCCTCCCCCGCTCTGGGCTTAACTATGTTGCAGATCGAGTTTCTTAAAGGTGTGATCCTTCTTAAAGGCATGACGCCTGATTTATAGTCTACGGACCGAAAAGCGGATTGTGTCCTTTCTGTGATCGGTACGCCACACAGCTCCCCCCAGAATCCGCTAGTAGGGAGTGTACGAACCGGCGTGGCGGCTTGATGGCACGGCCGGAACGGCTCTTGGCGGTTGGTGTCGGGAGCGGGTCGGTCGGACGCGTCGGGCTCTTAGGCGGTCTGCCCCGTGGTGGGGGTTGGCCCACTTGAACGGGTTCGTCGGGCTCTAGGTGCGCCAGCTTGAGCCGGTCGACCGACACCTTGTCAGTTCTGCCGCCCACTTGGAGGAGGAAGAACTTGTTCCCCGTCTGGAGTACCTTGTAGGGTCCGTCGTATGGGGGCCGTAGAGGTCCTCGGTGGGCGTCATGGCGCACGAAAACAAATTTGGCCATGTGCAGGCTAGGTGGTACGCGGGTTGCTGGTTCGCCGTGCCGGACGGTGGGTACCGGAGCGAACTGTTGTGCTCGGTTGGCGAAAGCGCGGCGTTGCTGGTCAGCCGACCAGGGGGTTGTGGCGGTGGGCAGGAACTCTCCGGGTACGAGCAGCGGCTGGCCGTACACGAGTTCCGCCGCCGAGGCTTGCAGGTCTTCCTTGACCGCGGAGCGTAGGCCAAGTAGCACCCGCGGGAGGCGGTCAATCCAAGCCTCGTCCTCGAGGCTGGCGCGGAGGAACGCCTTCATGGACCTGTGGAATCGCTCGCACAGTCTGTTGGCTTGGGGGTGGTAAGCCGTGGTGCGGTGAACGGCCACCCCGAGGTTTCGGGCGATGGCAGCCCACAGATCAGAGGTGAACTGCGGGTCTCTATCCGACGTCATGTCGGAGGGGACGCCGAACAGAGCGACCCAGGTCCCAATGAACGCCCTCGCGATGTCGGCAGTGGTGGTGGACGTCAGTGGAATGGCCTCGGGCCAGCGGGTGGTACGGTCCACGTTTGTCAGCAGGTGCGTGTGACCTTGTGATGGCGGCAGGGGGCCGACGAGGTCGATGTGGACGTGGTCAAACCTTCTTTCTGGCACGGTGAACTCCTCGAGTGGGGCTTTGACGTGCTGGTGGATTTTGGCACGCTGGCAAGCTATGCAGGATCTGGACCAGACGCGCACATCTTTGCGCAGGCCGCGCCAGACAAATCGGTTGGCCACCAGTCTAATGGACGCGCGGGTGCCGGGGTGTGAGAGGCCGTGGACGATGTCAAACACCCGTTTTCGCCAGGACGCCGGGACTACAGGGCGGGGTTGCGCCAAGGAGGTGTCGCATTTGACTGTGACGGCGGACGGCCCGCAGGCGACGTCGGTCAGTCGCAGCCCTGGGAGGGTTGTGGGCGCGGAGAGCAGATCGGGGTCGGTGCGTTGCTCCGCTGCCAGTTGAGCATAGTCCACTGCCAGGTGGGCGCCGTGGACGGCGGGGCGGGATAGGCAGTCGGCCACCACGTTGTCTCAACCGGAGACGTGCCGGATGTCCGTGGTGAATTCGGACACCGCGGCGAGTTGGCGTTGTTGCCTGGCTGACCACGGGTCCGCAGATTTTGCCATCGCGAATGTCAGGGGTTTGTGGTCGACAAACTCGGTGAAGGGGCGGCCCTCCAGAAGAAATCTAAAATGGCGGACTGCCAGGTACAGTGCGAGGAGCTCGCGGTCAAAGGCGCTGTATTTGGCCTCTGGGGGGCGCAGTTGGCGGCTGAAAAAGGCCAGCGGTTGCCAGGCCCCGTCGACCTACTGTTCGTACACGGCGCCGACCGCGTGGTCGGAGGCGTCTGTGGTGAGGGCCACCCTGGCATTGGGCTGTGGGTGAGCGAGCATGGTGGCGTCGGCGAGCGCCTTTTTGGTCGAGTCGAAAGCGGTCAACATGTCCGCCAACCACTCGATCGCCATTCTGTCTTTCTTACCCCGGAGGGCTTCGTATAGGGGCCGCATGAGGGAGGCCGCTCCGGGAATGAAGCGGTTGTAAAAGTTGATCATCCCCAAGAACTCCTGGAGGCCTTTGATGGTGGTAGGCCGGGGGAACTGCTGGACGGCTTGCACCTTGGCAGGCAGGGGAATGGCTCCGTCCTGCGTGATGTGGTGGCCGAGGAATTCGATCCTGCTGAGGCCGAATTGGCACTTGGCTGGGCTGATGATGAGCCCGTGCTCACTGAGCCACTGGAACAGGGTGCGGAGGTGCTCGATGTGTTCCTGCTCGGAGGAACTAGCTACCAGGATGTCATCCAGGTAGACAAAGAGGAACTTCAGGTCCCGGAGGACCGAGTCCATGAGCCGCTGGAAGGCCTGGGCCGCGTTTTTGAGGCCGAAGGGCATTCGGAGGAACTTGAATAGCCCAAAAGGGGTGATTATGGCCGTCTTGGGAACGTCCGCGGGGTGGACTGGCACCTGATGGTAACCGCGCACCAGATCGACTTTGGAGAAGACTGAGCGGCCGGCCAGTCTAGCCGAGAAGTCTTGAATGTGCGGTATGGGGTACCGATCCGGCGTGGTGGCGTTGTTCAGGCGCCGGTAGTCCCCGCAGGGGCGCCATCCCCCGTCGGGTTTGGTGACGATGTGGAGTGGGGAGGCCCAGGGGCTGTTGGAGTGGCGGATGATGCTGAGCTGTTCCATTGTGGCGAACTCGGCCCGTGCGATCTCCAGCTTGGCCGGGTCCAGCCTGCAGGCGTGGGCATACACCGGTGGGCCTGTGGTGGGGATGAAGTGTTCTACCCCGTGCTTAGCAACTTTCGCGGAGAAGGTCGGGTTGGTGAGGGCTGGGAACTCAGCCAGGAGTGCTGAGTAGTCGTCCGTTGAGCGGGCGCGGCACTGCCACGCCATTTCGGCGGGTTGGGGGGGCCATGGCGCCCGGGATAGGTGACATGGTGTTCATGTCCACGAGGCGGCGCCGAGGCATGTCGACCAACAGGCCGTGGGCGCACAGGAAATCCGCACCGAGGAGCGGGGAGAGCACCTTGGCGGTGATAAACTCCCAGTGGTAGCGGCGGCCTGCGAGGTCGATGGTGACGGTGTGGGTGCCGCACGTCCTGATGTCGGTGCCGTTGGCGGCAGCCAGCGCAGGGCCGCGGCCGCCTCGCTGGATCTCAAGGGCGGACACGGGGATGATGCTGCGCTGCGCGCCTGTGTCGCATAGGAAACGGCGTCCGGAGGCGCTGTCCATAACGTACAGCAGCGCGCCTGCTTGCCCCACGGCCATCGTGTAGGCCGGTGTGGGGGCGGTTGGAAACGTGCAGGGATGGCTGCAGCGGCGTGCCCGTGCGCCAAACCAGGCATGGAAGTAGCAGTAGCCCTGGGTCGGGGGGCTTGGGGGACGTGGGGGCCTGCGGGGCCTCGTGGCCGAGCTGTGTGGCCGCACGATAGAGGGTGGAGCGCGCGTCGATGCTGCGGAGGCCAGGTCGGGGGTGACGGCATGGTTGGAGCCGGCGGACAGGAGCTTATCGGCTTCGTCAGCCAGGTCCTCGAGGTCCGTGAGGCTGGACGCCACGATCGCCGGGCGGATGCTGGGGGGTAGTTGGCGGATAAAGAGCATGCAGAAGAGGGAGCCGGGCGGTTTCTCGTCAGTCAGAGCAAGCATGTGTGAGAGCAAGTCTGACGGCATGGAGCCACCGAGGCCCGGGAGGTCGAGGAGGTGGCAGTTACGCACGAATTGGGAGGCTGTGAATTTTTTAAGGAGCGCGGCCTTGAGATGTGCGTACTTGCCTTCCTCCGAAGGGTTTTGTAGTGTTGTCCAGACTTTCGTGATTGTGGAGCTGCCCAGGGAGGCGAGGAGGTAGTCGTACATCGTTGCGTCGGCGGTGATGCCGCGGAGTCGGAATTGCGATTCGGCTTGAAGGAACCAGGCGGTGGTTAGGTTCTCCCAGAACTCCGGCAGCTTCACAGAAACTGCGTTTGTGTCAGCCATGGTTACGCTTACGAATCGTCCTGAGCGTCGGGGTCACCAATGTAGGAGTTTACGTACTCCTAACAAAATATACTGAACTCGGAGAGGTTCAACAGAAAAGGTTTAATTGTTGAGACCACATGTTGAACACAAAAATGGCGTCAGAGACTACACCAAGTCCGACTGCCTTTTGGTCAGTCCCCAGCTTCAACTCCCCCTCCCCCGCTCTGGGCTTAACGATGTTGCAGATCGAGTTTCTTAAAGGTGTGATCCTTCTTAAAGGCATGACGCCTGATTTATAGTCTATGGACCGAAAAGCGGATTGTGTCCTTTCTGTGATCGGTACGCCACAACTTGATATTTTTTCTCCAGGGTTGTTTGTAGCAGTGTCCTGGATATTAGTCTTTAATTCCTAGAGACACCAGGGCAATCCTGGAGGGTTGACAGCCATAGGTTATCTAGAGGATAGCAGACAAGCCTTGAGGACAGGCGAGATTAACCCCAGTGAGAGTCAGCACCTTCAGGACAGGAGGGGAGCTGAACCCCAGTGAGAGTCAGCACCTTCAGGAGAGGAGGGGAGCTGAACCCCAGTGAGAGTCAGCACCTTCAGGACAGGAGGGGAGCTGAACCCCAGTGAGAGTCAGCACCTTCAGGAGAGGAGGGGACCCAAACCCCAGTGAGAGTCAGCACCTTCAGGAGAGGAGGGGACCCAAACCCCAGTGAGAGTCAGCACCTTCAGGAGAGGAGGGACCTGAACCCCAGTGAGAGTCAGCACCTTCAGGAGAGGAGGGCACCTGAACTCCAGTGAGAGTCAGCACCTTCAGGAGAGGAGGGGACCTGAACCCCAGTGAGAGTCAGCACCTTCAGGAGAGGAGGAGACCTGAACCCCAGTGAGAGTCAGCACCTTCAGGAGAGGAGGGGACCTGAACCCCAGTGAGAGTCAGCACCTTCAGGAGAGATGGGGACCTGAACCCCAGTGAGAGTCAGCACCTTCAGGAGAGGAGGGGACCTGAACCCCAGCGAGAGTCAGCACCTTCAGGAGAGGAGGGACCTGAACCCCAGTGAGAGTCAGCACCTTCAGGAGAGATGGGGACCTGAACCCTAGTGAGAGTCAGCACCTTCAGGAGAGGAGGGGACCTGAACCCCAGTGAGAGTCAGCACCTTCAGGAGAGGAGGGACCTGAACCCCAGTGAGAGTCAGCACCTTCAGGAGAGATGGGGACCTGAACCCCAGTGAGAGTCAGCACCTTCAGGAGAGGAGGAGACCTGAACCCCAGTGAGAGTCAGCACCTTCAGGAGAGGAGGGGACCTGAACCCCAGTGAGAGTCGGCACCTTCAGGAGAGATGGGGACCTGAACCCCAGTGAGAGTCAGCACCTTCAGGAGAGGAGGAGACCTGAACCCCAGTGAGAGTCAGCACCTTCAGGAGAGGAGGGACCTGAACCCCAGTGAGAGTCAGCACCTTCAGGAGAGGAGGGGACCTGAACCCCAGAGAGAGTCAGCACCTTCAGGAGTGGAGGGGACCTGTCGAGGTGCTGTCTACCCTTTCAGATGGATGGAAAAGACCTCATGTGACTATTTCGAAGAAGAGCAGGGGAGTTATCCCCAGTGTCCTGGCCAATATTTATCCCTCAACCTACACCTAAAACATATTCGGGGAGAAATTGGGTATGTAGCGCCACCTATTAGCGCCTAAAGAGGGCAGTCAGTGGCTGTAGTGCCACTGGCCGCGCCTCCTGCGATATTCAGCGGGGGCGCTAATGGTGGCATTAGCCTGTTGCGCTGTGCCGCCACCGATGACGTCATCAGTGTGCGCAGTGCCCCGTTAGCGCCCCGATCGTGATATTTGGTAGCGAACGCCGCTGTAGCGCCGTTCACTACCCGCACCCGGTTCACGGGGCCTTGCTGTGCCGGCAGTGGTACAAGTTAAGGTGGGAGGTGCGGGGCGGCCGCCTTTCTCGGCGGCGGCCTGCCAGCACCTCCGTCCCCGGCCTCCTGACGCCCCCCCCCGCGGCATTGCCGGCTGTTTCCCAAGAGCCCGGCACTTCTCCTCGGTGCCAGGCTCTTTTGCCGGCACTCGCGATCGGGGATCGCGCTGTTGCAGGCCCCTCCCTCTTAACAATGGGAGGAAGGCCTGCAGTACCGCAGCGTGCCGTGCCGCAGTGTGTGGCGCTGCGCCACGTTGTGCTGCGATATTCAGTTTCAGCACCCTAAGAGGGACGCGGAGCGCCTCGAGCCTCGCCACGTCTCCCTCTAAGGGCGCTGAAACTGAATTTCTGACGTTCGTTAATGCTCCGAACGCTGCGCAAAAATCAGCGCCCAGGCGAACTTGGCGCCACTTTGGCGCCTCAACCCAATTTCTAGGCCAAAATTGTCATTTATCTCAATGCTGTTTGTGGGACATTGCTGTGCGCTAATTGGCTGCCGTGTTCCCCACAACAACAGTGACTACGCTTCAAAAGTATTTAATTGGCTGTAAAGCGCTTTGGGACATCCTGCGGTTGTGAAAGGCACTATAGAAATGCAAGACTTTTTTAAAACAAAATACTGTGGATGCTGGAAATCTGAAATTTAAAAAAAATGCTGGAAATACTCAGCAGGTCAGGCAGCATCTGTAGAGAGAAAAGCAGAGGTAACGGGGGGAATTTTTCAAAAGTACTTAATTGGCTGTAAAGTGCTTTGGGACATCCTGAGGCAGTGAAAGGCACTATAAAAATGGAAGGCTTTTTTAAAAAAGCAAAAAAGTGGTCTCAGCGGGCGTGTTTGGTGGCGGGTCGGGTGGGAAAATGTTTTTTGACAGCGAGTCTGGGCCCTGCTGTCAACCCGCCGCCACGTGCCTTTCCCAGATGTCGGGACTGTCAGTGCTGAACAGACCCGACACGCAGTGGCGGGGAAGGCAATTCAGGTCATTAAGACCTTGTTAACAGCCCATTAAGAAGGATTTTGAGCTCACCGTAGCATTTTACGAGGTCACCCACAGGGTCCACGCTGCTTGGGGATCATGTCAGGTAAGGAGGTCTGGAGTTGTATGACCTGGAATCATCTCATTACTTGACAGCTGCAAATGTGTTAAAAAAAGCTCCCATCTCACAGCTGTTCACTTTCCAAGCTCAGAAGCTGTTGCTTACTGCATTTGGAAGACAGGTTAAGCTTTTTGCAGGTTGCAAGTGTTTGGAGTAAACTCTCTATCCAGTGTCACCTCATTAGAACAACCTCTCTCACCATTGACAGATCGCTTCTGTCATCTCAAGTTCACCTGCCATCTATTACATCAGCATCCGTGCCTTTGAAACTATCTCACCATGGTCCTCAGAATCCCACCACGATCAGCCACAACACTAGCTACATCAGGCACACCAGCAGCACCAACAACACCACCAACCTTCTCCACAATCAACTGATGCTACACAGGACAGAGGACATCATCACCCGACCGCATTGCTGCCTGGGGGGCCAGGGAAGGCCTCACCATGGCCAGATTTACTTCACTTGATGCTGTACACCGTGGCTGCCACATGATGCACCAGGTTGGCACTGCCCCACACCAACACCATAAAGCATCCCTACAATTCCCAAGCCATTCCTTTCACAATCATGACCACTGTGGGGGTACCGTTATGTCTCACCATTCACTGCAACTCACGAAGCCAATTCCAAATGTGCACACAGACCTGTCCAAGAACGCAAAGTGTTGAAAATAAAGGTTTCAATGTTTGATACCACGTTAACAGAAACTTTACATGAACATTGCATAAAATACCCAAGTGCCTACCCTTGTGTGTTAGTTGGTATGATTGCACTAGAATGAGGCTGAGTGTGAGGGGTGGCTAGCGAGATGGGGATGTGATAATGTATATAGAGAGGGACGGGTGGAGGTGCAAGGTAAGTTGGTGTGAGTAAGGATGTGCAGGAGTAGGGTAGGGAATGGCATTAGAATAGACAGGGCTTAATGGCTGGCACGGACACGATGGGCCAAAGGGCCTCTTTCTGTGCTGTATAACTCTATGGGCTGGATTTTGTCAATGAGGACGTGATGGAGGCGGGACTCCCACTTTTTGGGTTGTAGCCCCGCCTCCATCGACTTGTGGCCAACCCACGCTATTTTCCTTTGATTGACCTTGTTAAGCCCGCCCAGTGGGCTCAGCAGGCCAATTAAGGGGCACCTGGTTACTGGTGACGTCAGTGATTGACATTGCATCTGTCAAGAGCTTTTGACAGATGAAAAATCAGCGTTTGACAGCTCTGTGAAGCTGTCAAACACTGACAATCTGTTTTCTAACTTGAATCCTTCTACTCAGACTCAGTTAGAGATCTCTCCAGATCAGAAAGCAGAATGCTGCAGATTTTGACATTTCAGCGGCCATTCTGCTTTCTGTGCCGGTGAACTGAGGGACTCCCGAGAACTGAAGGGGGGAAGCCTGCAGGAGAAAGTAAAGGTAAGTAAAACTTATTAAAACACTTTACACTTACCTCTGCACACATGCACCCATCACTCATCTGCACAACGGACATCTCAACCCCACCAACCCCTTCAGACCGACGGTCCGCCTCGCTAACTTGGCGTGGTTCGGAGCCGTTGGGAAGCCCACACTTCAGGGCTAAAAATAGGGATTAGGCAAAAAAACTGCCTGTTAACTACCTGTTAACAGGCAGTTAATTGGCACTAATCCCCTTCCCGCCTCGGGGAGGCGGCTCCCAGTACAGGTCGGATACCCGCCTCCTGGGACATTGGCACGGAAGCGGGTTGGGGGCGGGATGGGTTCGTGCCCCCCGATTCTGCAATTTTCCCACCACTCCCACCTCCAAACCCACCTCCATGGGGCTTGGAAAATCCAGCCCTATGACTATGACTCTAGTGATGTGGATGCGATGAGTGGCATAGCAGGATGAGGTTGAGTGTGGCTTTGCAGTAACGTTTTGTGATCTGCTGCGCCACTGCAGCTGGTCCTCCTGATGACATCCCTGCTTGTGCCCTCCTGTGCAATGTGCAACCAAAGGTTGCATTGGTCTCCTGGGGGGGTATCTTCAGTCCATTGGAAGGGAAGAGATCCTCCCTGCATGCTGTGACTCCCTCCATAAGCATATGGAGGGAGTCATGGGAGAGCCTGGGTGCAGCAGTGCACCTCTGTGCAGTGCTTGTCATTGTTTGCAGCACCTTAATGTTGTAGAACACTGACAGCACAAATGTCAAAATTAATTTGCACATGGTCCCTTTAAGGAAACCGGCTGATGACGCATCATCAAATGATGTCATCAGACCCACTTCCTTCAAATGGCTGGAAAACTTGCTGGGCGGGCTTAACAAGCCCAATCAGGGGAACGTCATTTTGGACAGTGGGCTGGAGTCAGCAGCGTGGCTGGGACCCGCCACCAACATCACCCGCCACGGACCTGCCGAGGTAGGGGAAATCGCGGCCAACGTTTCAGGTGAATGACCTTTCGTTGGAACTGGAAAAAGTTAGAGATGTAACAGATTTTAAGCAAGTGCAGGGGCAGGGAAAGAGGGGAGGGGAGGAAAGAACAAAAGAGAAGGTCTGTGATAGGTTGGAAGGCAGGAGAGATTAAATGACAAAAGGAGATGGTAATGGGACAAGTAAAGAAACAAAAGATGAGTCTAGAAGAGGTGTAAATGGAGATGGCAGAATCATCAACAGCTGCCATGTGAAAAAATAGGGGCCGAGGTTATAGTCTGAAATTGTTGAACTCAATGTTGAGTCCAGAAGGCTGAAAAGTGCCTAATCGAAAGACGAGGTGCTGTTCCTTGAGCTTACGTTGAGCTTCATTGGAACAATGTAAGAGGCCGCGGACAGAGAGGTCAGAGTGGGAGTGGAGCGGAGAATTAAAGTGACAGGCAACTGGAAGCTCAGGGTCATGCTCACGGACTGAACAGAGGTATTCCACAAAGCGGTCACTCAATTTGCGTTTTTGTTTCCCAATGTAGAGGAGACCGCATTATGAGCAGCGAATACAGTATACTAAATTTCAAGAAGTACAAGTAAATCGCTGTTTCACCTGGAAGGAGTGCTTGGGGCCCTGGACAGTGGGAAGGGAGGAGGTAAAAAGGCAGGTGTTGTTTCTCCTGCGCTTGCATGGGAAGGTACCATGGAAAGTGAAGGGGGTGTTGGGGGTGATTGAGAAGTGGACCAGGATGTCGTGGAGGGAGAGGCCCCTTCAGAATGCTGAAAGGGGAGGGGAGGGGAAGAAGTGTTTGGTGGTGGGATCACGCTAGAGGTAGCGGAAATAACAGAGGATGATTCGATGAATGTGGAGGCTGGTGGGGTGAAAGGTGAGGACAAGGTGAGGGAGGGAAGGGGTGAGAGCAGAAGTGTGGGAAATAGAACGGACACGGTCGAGGACCATGTCAACCATGGTAGAGGGAAATCCTCAATTGAGGATAAAGGAAGACATAGCAGAAACACTAGTATGGAAGGTGGCATCGTCAGAACAAATGTGACAGAGATGGAGGAACTGGGAGAATGGAATAGAGTCCTTACAGGAAGCGGGGTGGGAGGAAGTGTAGTCCAGGTAGCTGTGGGAATCAGTGGGCTTATAGTGGATGTTTGTCGATAGCCTATCCCCAGAAATGGAGACAGAGAAGTCGAGGAAGGGAAGGGAAGGGTCAGAGGTGAACCATGTGAAGGTGAGGGAAGGGTGGAAATTGGAAGCAAAGTGAATGAAATTTTCTAGTTCAGGGCAAGAGCAGGAAACGGCACCAATACAGTCATCAATGTACTGGAAAAAGAGATGCGGAAGGGGACCTGAGTGGGACTGGAACAAAGAATGTTCCATATATCCCACAAAATGGCTGGCATAGCTAGGACCCATGCTGGGTCCCATAGCAACACCTTTAATTTGGAGGAAGTAAGTGGAGTCAAAGGAGAAGTTGTTCAATGTGAAAACAAATTCAGCTAGGCGGAGGAGGGTGGTGGTGGATGGGGATTGGTTGGGCCTCTGTTCAAGGAAGAAGCGGAGCGCCCTCAGGCCATCCTGGTGGGGGATGGAGGTGTAGAGGGATTGTACGTCCATAGTGAAAAGGAGAAGGTTGGGGCCAGGAAACTGGAAACTGTTAAAGTGGCGGAGGGTGTTGGAAGAGTCGCGGATGTAGGTGGGAAGAGACTGGACAAAGGGAGAAAAAATAGAGTCGAAATAGGAAGAACTCAGTTCCATGGGGCAAGAACAGGCTGAAACTATGGATCTATCAGAGCAGTCCTGTTTGTGTATCTTGGGAAAGAGGTAGAATCAGGCTGTGCGGGATTGGGGAACTATGAGGTTGGTGGCCGTGGAGGGAAGATCTTCAGAGGAGACGAGGTCAGTGACAGTCTTGGAAATTATGGCTTGATGTTTGGTAGTGGGGTCATGGTCCAGGCGGAGGTAGGAGAAGGTGTCAGAGAGTTGGTGTTCGGCAAGGTAGAGGTCGGTTCACTAAACAACAACAGCGCCACCCTTGTCAGCAGGCTTAATGACAATGTTAGGGTTGGATCTGAGAGAACGGAGTGCTGCAAGTTCAGATGGAGGTAGGTTGGAGTTAGTGAAGGGAGCAGAGAAATTGAAACGGCCAATGTCACGTCAGCAGTTCGCAATGAAAAGATCTAGAGAGGGTAAGAGGCCGGAGGGAGGGGTCGAGGTAGAACCAGAATTCTGAAAACAGGAGAAGGGGTCAGCTGTGCAGGGGGAAAACTCCTGGACAAAGAAGTGGGCATGGAGATGAAGGCGACGGAAAAAGAGCTCAGCATCGTGCCAAGCTCGAAATTCATTGGGGTGGGGACATAAGGGGATGAAGCTCAGGCTTTTGCTGAGGACTGATTGTTCAGGGTCAGAGAGGGGAAGGTCAGAGGGGATAGTAAAAACAAGGCAGGGGGTGAGATTGGAAGAAGGGATGGGGTCAGAGGAAAGTGAAGGGGAAGAAGGTTCCGAAGTGGCGTTGGTGTCCAAGAGTTGTTGAAGCTTTCGATCCTTGACACCTGAAAGGGAAAAAAAAAGTTTTTTGTTAAAGCGCCGGCTAAGGCGAAGGATGAAATGGAACTGCAGACCAGGGCAGCTTTGAGATAGAGTGAGTCGGTGCTGTTGAAGAGAGAGGTCGAGTGTGTGCATGTGGCGGCGCATGGCATTGGGCATGGGTTTCAGGTTGCGGTGAGAGCAGTGGTTTGAGGACTGCTGAATATGTTGGAGATATCTATAATGCTGGGTGGATCCAAAACATGAAGGGTGGAATTTCAGTTGGAATCCACATGGAATAAGTCGTAGCCGGAGACAGTTGCTGTGTCTTTCTTTTTTTCAGCTCGGTCGGTTTTACTCAGACTGGTTTCCACTCCCTCCTGGCTGAGACCAACCCCAGGTATGGACAGAGAAGTGGGCTGAGACATGGGTCTACTGACCTAGACTGTTAACCTGGGCAAGTACCTGGGAGCAGTAAGTTGAGGCAGCCTTGAGCCCATTTTAATTACACTTTGTTAAAAGGTGGTGACGACTTGTGTAATCACAGTTTCTGAGCAGTGCCTTGGCCTGTCATCCACACAGAGTATTTGTGGGCCTTATGTGGTTGATAGTTGTACATGTTGGGAGGTAGAGAGCAAGAGTTGGTTTCATTGAAAGTGCTGGGGCCGCTCAGATATTCTGTGGGTAGATCAGACACTCGTAGGGTTAGAATGCGGGTTCTGGCCTTGTGATTGGCTGTTGTGCTAATTTTACGTTGCATTTGACTCGAGCAGAAAATGTTGTGAAGCACAGGGCTTGTGCAGCCCCAGTGACTCAGTGGATAAAGGCCCTGCCCAGTGTGATACTGAGCCACACAGACCAGAACATTCCAGCTTTGATTGTCAGTCTGCACCTAGTTAGCTGATCTCAATTGAGGAGGGAAGGGCTATAATTGCCCTCAGCATCCCCTGGGCTTTGAAGGGAAAAATTCATAGGAACATAGGAATTGCTAGACGAAAAAAGACCAAGGTCCATCTAATTCATTTTCTACCATCATGGTAGCTGCATGATACAACGATAATGAAGTTGTTCACTAATCATAGCAATCAATTAGTCTACAACAGACCCAGATATGACACGAGGAAAATCCCAGTGATGGAGAGCTTTGGGAACCATAGGTCCAAAGTCACCTGTTTCTCACTAGCATGCTACCACGTCATGTCTCAAATCCCTCATATACTGTATCCCAAAATGAAAGAAATGTATCTAATTTGCATTTGAATGAATCAATACTAACTGCTTCCACCATCTTCCTAGGGAGCCTGTTCCATAGATTGGCCACTTGGGCTCACTGAAATATTGGGTGAAAAATTCAGGGGCTTTATGCCACCCGTCATAAAATGGCGAAAGACCAGCAGCCAATACTCTTTCACCAGCTGGTGGTGGGTCCCGGAGCGCCCTCCATTTTGGTCCTCCCCGTAGCGCTGCCGATAAGTTTTGGTGCTCTGCAAAAAAAAATGACAGATTGGTGATGTCAGTCGGCATGCACTGTTCAGCACTGGGTCATAACCACGCCAGGGAAACCCAGCGTTTAAAGAGACTGACAGAGGTGCTGTCAACACCTCTTAAAGGAACACAGACATCTTTCAGGTAAGTTTGCATTTAAGCTTTTGGACTGTTTTTTTTATTTTATTGAAGTACAGGCTTACTGCAATAGGTGTTAAAAGTTTTTTAAGAGTGTAGGGAGTGCTGCTGGACACTTTCGAGGCCTCAGATGGTAAAGGAAGGCCTCTGAGAAAACAGAAAATGCTGCAAATACTCAATAGGTCAGGCAATATCCGTGGAGAGAGAAATAGAGTTCAGTTCTCAGGTCAAGATACTGCCTGAGCTGCTGAGCATTTCCAGCATTTTATGCTGTCATTTCAGATTTATAGCATCCGCTCGCAGAGGGAAGAGGAAGACACAGAAGAGGAAGAAGCAGAAGAGGAGGAAGCCGATGAGGAGGAAGCAGAAGAGGAGGAAGCAGACAGAAAGCTGCATCCCAGACTGCCCCTTCTGTGGCCGGGATATCCAGGATGGAATCATTCACCTGCGGTCCCAGTGGCCACAACCCCAATTCCCCTTTCAACATTAGTCCCACACCTTACCTTCCCTCTGTTACTGACCATTGCAGCATCCACTTGGCCACAATGCTGAAATAAAAGCCACCACAAAGCAAACCTTCCAATCCAACTTTATACATCTATCCATCCAATATGACATCAATAAATCAACTCATCACCCTTATGCATTCTCTTAATGACTGTCCTGTGTGTGCCTTTGCCTATCCTACTGATGTCACATAGTACTACCCCAGTGGCTGCAGCATGGCTGGTGGGAGGCTGCTGGAGACACTGCAAATGGCCTTGCTGGTCGACCTTGAGGAGCTGGTGGCTGGGAGTGTCAAATCAATCTTCCTGTTCTTCTTCACTCTCCTCTCCCTTTTCTTGGTCACCCACTGGCTGGGCAGGCTGCATTTCTTGGGTGTGTGAAATGAGGAAGGCACAAGGGTGCAGTTGTGGTGGAGGGAGGGCAGGAAAGCAAGAGGTGTGTGCGAGAAAGAGGATAACATATGAGGATACCAGCATCTTGTATCCTTTCAGCCTTGTTGCTGGCTAAGGGCTCAGCTATGCCCCTGCCAAGAATGGCCTACACCGTCTCCTCCAAGGGGGTGAGGTGAGGCTAGGAATGGGAGATGTGCCTTGGGATTGGTACAGTTTATTGGTAGGTGAGTGATTGCGGGGGGAGTTGTGCATTGAGCAGTGTGTAAGGCTAGTGATGCAATTGGTAGGAGACGGCTTTTGAAGATGCATTCACTGACCTTGACCTGTGGTCTGAGGTCATGAAGCTTCTTTGGGCAATGGAGCCAGGTGGTGGGGGCAACACTGGTGGCAGTGATGGCCTTGGTGATGTAGTCCCACATCCTTCTTTCTGGAGGGCCTCCTGGCTGCTGTGGGTAGAGGACCTCTTTTGCAATGTTGACCCCAAGTGCAAAGCTGGAGTGCTGCCTGCGAGACCCTGGGTGCTCCTTCCCTGGCTTGCTGAGCCATTTGTGTTAGTGCTGAAGCATTTTTCCCATTTTTTGAGGTTCGGAAGGGAATTCAGCTTTAAGTGCTGAAGAATCCCATTTGGGACTTCTTTTTAATGGTAAATTATTTATTGAAAGGCAGTAAGAACTGAAAGCTGCATTTTTTCACTGCATTGTAATTTTCATCACTTCTGAAAGCATTGCCCCTTTAATTCATAGCCCCTTTAATAGCCCAAAATGCCTTGCGAACTCCACAGCCTCGCTCCCACTGGCTGTAAGAAGCTGCAACGCTGACTGTGGATGGGAACTTCGGGTCAGAGGCAACCAGGAGGGCGTTGTATGGTAAGTTTGCGCTACGCTCCACCTCACCAACCCCCAGCGCGAATCTTTCAATGTTAGCGCTGCGGCCATTTTCGGTGGCCGTTAGTTGCTGGTGACAGCGGCAATTCTGTTGGTGTACACGAATTTTTCCCTCATTGTTTCTGGGTTCCTGAGTCACTATCCAGTGACTCCTGCTGGAAAGTGCGCCCGTTTATGGTTACTGATTGGACCAAGTCCCGTTCACCCATCACCCCTGTGCTCGCTGACCTACATTGGCTCCCGGTCCGGCAATGCCTCGATTTTAAAATTCTCAACCTTGGTTTCAAATCACTTCAGTACATTAAAGACACTATATAAATGCAAGTTGTTGTTGTTGAGACAGCTGTGATGCCCTCACTGTTGAATAGCCTGCTGACAATCCCTGTGCAGGCTTGCAAGTGATAATTGGCCCTTTGGGCAAGGTGTGGAGACAGTTGACAAAAGATCCTTTATCAGCTCATTTCTAAGAATTAATTGCAACTGATTTTATTAAATTTTGTGGACATGGAATTATGAGTAATAGAAAGTCAGGAAACATCATTCATCAGCTAGAGTCAATCGTGCTTTGCCTCCTCCCATTAAATCAGTATATTTGAGCCTTTAAGTACATAAATCTCTCTGCACACACGCTGTGACAGCTAACCCTTTGTGCATACGATGACTTTAAGAACATTGTGTGCATAATACAAGCTACCTCTGTGGACTCCATATAAACAGCATTGTAATCATAGCACAGTAAACAGGGTCAGAAGGCCAACTGAGGTAATGGGCGCTGAACACACACCCAGCAACACAGCAGGACTGAGAGATGCCAGGCTAATGAAGGACAAGAGAGAGAGCATTGCACAGCGTTGAACAGCCAGGAGCGGAAACACTGAGACGCGAATTCAATCCACCCCTCACTAATTGGATAAAAGTCTCTCCACTCTTATCAGTGGTAAATATACTGCACTGAAAGGAGTTTGGAACATTCAACCCAGTTTCTAGTGGGCATGGGTACACAGTACAAAATTGGCAGAAATTGCAGGAGATTGGCTCTCACTCACACATGGCACATCTGCGATAGCAGGAAATGCAAATGTGGAAACCGTGCAGGAAGCAGCACTAAACTAAAACTGGGGGCTAAATCACATTAATCGGCCAGTGCAACAGGATCTTTTCTCTGTATCTAACCCGTGCTGTACCTGCCCTGGGAGTGTTTGATGGGACAGTGTAGAGGAAGCTTTACTCTGTATCTAACCCGTGCTGTACCTGCCCTGGGAGTGTTTGATGGGACAGTGTAGAGGAAGCTTTACTCTGTATCTAACCCGTGCTGTACCTGCCCTGGGAGTGTTTGATGGGACAGTGTAGAGGGAGCTTTACTCTGTATCCAAGCCATGCTGTACCTGCCCTGGGAGTGTTTGATGGGACAGTGTAGAGGAAGCTTTACTCTGTATCTAACCCATGCTGTACCTGCTCCGGGAGTGTTTGATGGACAGTGTAGAGGGAGCTTTACTCTGTATCTAACCCGTGCTGTACCTGTTCCGGGAGTGTTTGATGGACAGTGTAGAGGGAGATCTACAGACTCTCCAACCCCCCACCCTTGACACCACTTCTAGCATTTTACCCAGAAATGACGTTGGGTGTATAATGACCTGCCCAAATATAGGCAGGAATGAGGGGTAAATTATGGTAATATTTCACACAGCATAGGGCTGAATTTTCTTGTACCCCAGTGGACAGAACCTTTAGCAAGGCCTTGGCTCAGTAGAGAGTTTCCTTTTTCTAAGTCATGGGTTCAAGAGGCTTGAGCCCATTATCCAGGCTGACACTTCAGTGCAGTACTGAGGGAGTACTGTATTGTCGGAGGTGCTGTATTTCGGATGAGACGTTAAATCCAAGGCCCCATTTACCTTTTCAGATGGACGTTAAAGATCCCATGCACCAATTTGAAGAAGAGCAGGGGAGTTCTGCCCAGGGTCCTGGCCAATATTTATCCCTCAACCAACATCACTAAAACAGATTATCTGGTCACTTATCTCAATGCTTTTTGCGCGAGCTTGCTGAGCGCAAATTGGCAGCCGCGTTTCTTACATTACAACAGTGACTACACTTCAAAAGTTCTTAATTGGCTATAAAGCGCTTTGGGACGGTGCTGTATAATTTAAATTTGTTCTCTTTTTTACCCATTAATCATTAGGGGATCTATAACAATCCTGTCAATGTGTTTGTATATCTCAAGTGCTCCTCACTGGGTTACGAAGCTTTTCAAGATCAAAAGCTGTGATTTCAGAAGATGCAGCCTCTCTGTGCTGTTTGTCACCAGCTGCAGGTGAAGGGGGGGACAGACGACGTTCAGTCAGTGGACAGTTAGTTGTGCGACACACCCTCTTTCACACGTACAGCTTCTTTGCATTTACACCCCGTTAAACAGGCAGGGTTTAAAAACAATCACCGGGGATTTCCCCAAGTGTTCTGCTGTTCGGCTGCTGTAAGTTCGCCTGTATCCGGGGAGTTCTCTGATCTTCCGTCTAAGTTATAATGGGATTTACATTGGGAGATCGTGTTTTTGTTCAGTGTTCGAAACGTAGGAATTGCTTGATGGAAAAAGACCAAGGTCCATCTAGTTTTGCCTTCTATTATCCTGGTAGTCGCATGATACAATGAAGTAAACAGGACGTTCAGTCACATTCAGACTCACAATTTGAACATCCTGTTTACTGCATCTGCTAATCAGGGCCAGACTGACATATTGTTCAGAACTTTCACTGGACTTTGACTGGTTAGTGCAGTGACCAGCTGAGCTTCTATCGCGGCTCTGTGTTGAGTCAGCTGATCTCAGCATGTGCCCCTGGGTTAGAGAGTGGTAGAATCAGCCAGAGTTCCTGCTCCCAATCACTAGAAAGGGGTTGGGGCCGGATTGGGCTAGGCTGCAAGGGAAACAAGTTTAAACATCCTGCCAACACTTGCTGTCTTGGGCTCATGCTTGACTGAGGTAGCAGAGGTGGAACCTGTACACCAGCAAGTGTTAACACCTCTAAGAGAGGAGGAGGGGGAAGGAGAGAATAAAACGAGTTGTACGTGTCTACATTATGTTGGACTCAGGGCCCAGTTGGACTCAGGATCCTTAACCGCGACTCTGTCTTTGACGCGAGTGTCCTCAACTCCATCCCACAGCATGATACCCGCCACCATCTCAGCACAACCCCAGCCTGGCATGAGGTTGAAAAGGCCATCTGACAACTGAAGAACAACAAGGCCTCAGGAGCAGATGCAATCCCCGCCGAGGCACTAAAGCATGGCGGCGAAGCACTACTGGTGCAAATTCATGAACTAATTTCTCTTATCTGGAAGGAGGAGAGCATGCCAGGGGATCTCAGAGACGCCGTAATTGTGACCATCTTCAAGAAAGGTGACAAGTCCGATTGTGGTAATTACAGAGGAGTTTCCCTGCTGTCTGCCACAGGAAAAGTCATCGCAAGAATCCTCCTCAATCGCCTCCTCCCAGTGGCCGAAGAGCTCCTCCCAGAGTCGCAATGCGGATTCCGCCCACTAAGGGGCACAATGGACATGATCTTCACAGCACGTCAATTACAAGAGAAATGCAGGGAACAGCACCAACCACTATATATGGCCTTCTTTGATCTCACAAAGGCCTTCGACACTGTCAACCATGAGGGATTATGGAGTGTCCTCCTCAAATTCGGCTGCCCTCAAAAGTTTGTCACCATCCTCCACCTGCTTCACGACATGCAAGCCATGATCCTGACCAACGGTTCCACCACAGACCCAATTCACGGAAGAACTGGGGTCAAACAAGGCTGTGTCATCGCACCAACGCTCTTCTCGATCTTCCTTGCTGCAATGCTCCATCTCACCCTCAGTAAGCTCCCCACTGGAGTGGAGCTAATTTACAGAACAAACGGGAAGCTGTTCAACCTCCATCGCCTCCAGTCCAGATCCAAGGTCGTCCCATCCTCTGACGTCGAATTACAGTATGCAGAAGACGCTTGCGTCTGCGCTCACTCGGTGGTCGAATTCCAAACCATCGTCAACACCTTCACTGAAGCGTACGAGAGCATGGGCCTTACACTAAACATCCGTAAGACAAAGGTCCTCTACCAACCTGCCCCCGCCACACAGTACTGCCCCCCGATTATCAAAATCCACGACAAGGCCTTGGGCAACGTGGACCACTTTCCATACCTCGGGAGCTTACTGTCAACAAGGGCAGACATCGATGACGAAGTCCAACACCGCCTTCAGTGTGCCAGTGCAGCCTTCGGTCGCCTGAGGAAGAGAGTGTTTGAAGACCAGGACCTCAAACCCGGCACTAAGCTCATGGTCTACAGAGCAGCAGTGATACCCGCCCTCCTGTATGCCTCAGAGACATGGACAATGTACAGCAGGCACCTCAAAGCACTGGAGAGGTACCACCAACGCTGCCTCCGCAAGATCCTGCAAATCCATTGGCAGGATAGACGCACCAACGTCAGTGTTCTTGCTCAGGCCAACATCCCCAGCATCAAAGTTTTGACCACGCTCAATCAGCTCCGATGGACGGGTCACATTGTCCGCATGCCCAATACGAGACTCCCAAAACAAGCGTTCTACTCGGAGCTCCGGCACGGCAAGAGAGCCCCAGGTGGGCAGAGGAAATGCTTCAAGGACACCCTCAAAGCCTCCTTGAAAAAGTGTAACATCCCCATTGGCACCTGGGAATCCCTGGCCCAAGACCACACAAAGCGGAGGAGAAGCATCCGGGAAGGTGCCGAACACCTCGAGTCTCTTCACCGGGAGCAAGCGGAAGCCAAGCGCAGGCTGCGCAAGGAGTGCACGTCAACCCAAGCACCCCACCCACCCGCCCCTTCAACCACCATCTGCCCCACCTGTGACAGAGACTGTTGGTCCCGCATTGGACTAATCAGTCACCTGAGAACTAATTTTTAATGTGGAAGCAAGTCATCCTCGGTTCCGAGGGACTGCCTAAGAAGAAGAAACGAGCATCATGCAAATGTCACATGACAGTGCGTTTGTCGCTCTCATTCCAGTTGGAGCAAAGCAGCAGTGGGTTACCCCTGGCAGACAGGCTGATGCTTGGCACATCTGAAGAGAACAAACTGCACAGTGCTGCAGGCAAGGCTGAGCTCACTATCCAATTACTCTGGATCCACCTACAACTTAGCACAGAAGAGGTTGAAAGTTAAAAAGAAAGGCTACAGCAGGGTTGTGAAAAAGGACAGTTCGCATTGTGCCTCCATCCGTCAGTAGCATTGCCAGTCCTTGGTTATTGTGCAAGAATTGGTGCTGCTGTTACCCTTTAACACTGGCTGAAAGGTGGGGCTGACTGCCTACAACCAATTATTGGCAGCTTTAAACACAAAGGAGCACTGGCACGTGCAGCACACGATCACTCTGACGCATCTTCCCCAACACCCCACCCACTAAGGAATGTACAAGCGAGAATTATTTCAATGAATCAAATCTTGCTGCCAAACAACTGGCCCTTCCCATTTTATAAAAGTAACTCCTTGGCCCAGGGGTCAGAGGTGGCAATGATAATCCTGCTCGCCAGCTCCTGTTCTCCATCCCGTGAAGCTACTGTCAGTTCCGTGAGCTGTAGATTTGTGTTTCATCTCCTGGGTGTTTCAGTTCTTGGGTCTGGAGGAATGGAAAAAGCTGCTCCTTGTTGGGAAGTGATCCAGGACAGAAGGGGAGGAAGCAGCAGAGGCAGCTACATGGATGATCTCAATCTCACGTTTGGTTAATTAACATTTAATTTCAGATCTCTCAGTGGCTTAGTTGCTAACTGAGCTATACAAATCAGCAAGGTCCCATGTTCCATCCCAGGTCGATGCTGCGTTAGCTGATCTCAGCCAGGCTGGTGAATTTGCCTCAGAGCCCCTGGTTAAGGAAAGGGAAAATACCTGGGTTCCTGCTCCTGGTCACAATCCAGTGATCTTTGCTGGAAAGGTTCAATCTTGGCCGTGATGTCCTCTGTACTTGAATAGCCTATCAACACTCATTACATAAGATCACACATAAAGAATAGCTGTTCGGGTGAGATACCAGACTAAACAGCACTAGCGTCTGTGGGATCTGTGTCCTGGCGAAAGGTCACACCTTCAGGTGAGCAAGAGGACGAAGAAATAAGGAGGGAAAAACAGACCAGAATTAGAAGGGAGTGGTCCTGATCCCTCAGACATGTCTTTATCACCTCCCAACTTGATTTCTACCATGCTATCCATGCCAGCCTCACAAGCACCAGCTACATAAAGTCCAATTTGTTCAGTACTGTGTGCTTGCACCCCGCCCCACATGGAGCACTCCTTTCACTCTGATCCTCACTGACCTCCATTGGGCCCCAATCTCCCAGAATATTGATGTCATGATCTTCATCCTCATCTTCAAACCCACCATGTTGCACTTCTCCTTACCTCCGCCACCTCCCCCAATCCTAGGTCCCAGTATGCTCCCCAGGTTGTTTCTATTTTGCTTTACTATGTGGCTTCCCTCTTCCAACTCAACTGACCTGTCCCCGCATATACTGTGACCACCTCCCCATTTTACTCTGTGCCCCCAGTTCTACTGAGTCTTCCTTCGATATGCTCTTTTGTCTCCAACTAACCCCCTGCTCCAGTGTGCCCCCCTTTGCTCTACATTTCCTATCTTCCTCTATTGTACCGTACCCCCACTCCCCCAGCTCTACTGTGTCCCCCCTGCCTGCTCTATTGTGTCCCCTGTGCTATGTCCCCCTCCAACTGCTCTACTGTGTCACCCCTGCAGCCCCTCCCACTCCCCGTGCTCAATGTGTCCTACTCCCTCTGCTCTACTACCCTTCAGCCCTTGCACTCTGGAATTTTCTCCCTAAACCCCTGCCCTGCCTCATTACCTCTCCCCATCTTCAGAAGCCCCCTTCATAGCTAACCCGGAAAGACTGCTGTTGCCAACCTGCCCTAAATACTTCCCCCTTCCTGCTCAGCTCCCTTGCCCTCTGCTCTGATGTTTTCTTGTGTGACAGGTGCTACAAGAAGCCAAGCTGTTGTTTTAGGTAGATAACTCACTGGTTTAATAATGAAATCTCATCACTGTGCTAAGGCGATTGTTCCATGACCTTTATCTGCCAGCCCGTCAAGGCTGGCCTGCTCGGTTCATTCCGGTTTGTGTAGTTTTTTTTTCCGTTAAGGTTTTTTGAGGTTGCTGTGGTTAAACTGACAACCAAAGGGAGGTTGTGTACATCCAGGCCTTTAGCTGTCTAACGCCGCTTCTTTTTCAGAGTTTACACACAAATAAATGTCGTTGCCACGTGACAAAAACAGGTGCACGTTTATCGGAGGAGAGACAGGAGCTGATAAGAGCTGAGCAGTCAAGGCCGATTAACAGCAGACACCCCTGTATGTTGTTGTACAAGACAAAGGGACTGGTGTGGCAGGTTACTCTCTGTCCTGGGCATGCTGCCAAATGTACATAACCCAGCGTTTCAGGTTGCTTGTTTTTTGTTTCCCTGTGGCGTGCTCCTTGCCTGCAGATGGTGGGAGGCTTGGCCACGCGGGACTTGTTTGTGTTCCAAAAAACACTTGCGCAACAGGACCTATAAGCGAAGCCACGGGTTGTGCCTTGCTTCAGTTCCGGCCGTACTGGTATTACCAGATCAACAAAAGACGGGATTTTCTCTTTCTTTTTTTGTGTTTGTCACTAAGCAACCAAGTATTTGTCGCTTAACCCTTAGTTTTCTGAACTCTCCTGCAGAATCTTCTTAAACTTTGCTCTGGGATTATAAGGATGAGGCTCTGGATCCGAGTTTCAGCGATTATTTTTGGCCAAGTTTGGGGCATTTTCATTTTTTTTGCAAAATGATTTTGTTGTGAAGGCTGGAAATTGTTGTGGGCAGCCTGTGGCTCAGTGGTAATACTCTTACCTCTGAGGCGGAAGTCACACCCCCATCCACATCCATGGGGCTGTGGTGGAAAGGGTGGACAGCTTTAAGTTCCTCGGAGTCCACATCACGGAAGACCTCTCCTGGTCCCTCAATACCTCCTCTTTGGTGAAGAAGGCCCAGCAGCGCCTATATTTCCTAAGGAGGCTGAAGGGATGTAATCTGTCACCCCTGATCCTCTCTAACTTTTACCGCTGCACAATAGAGAGCATCCTGACGAACTGTATCACAGTATGGTATGGCAGCTGTAGCTCCTATGACCGGAAAGCCCTGCAGCGGGTAGTCAAAACTGCCCAACGCATTACCGGCACCCGGCTACCGACCATAGAGAACATCTACCAGAAACGCTGTTTACGGAGGTCACTGACCATCATCAAAGACCCTACCCACCCCAGCCACAGTCTGTTCGCCCCCCTGCCATCTGGGAGACGCTACAGATGCATTCGCACCCGAACGACCAGATTTAGGAACAGCTTCTTTCCCAGGGCTGTCATCCTACTGAACTCCACAAATAAACTCTAAAGCCTGCACATCTGCCAATGCACTTTATTATGTTTATGTTAATGTATTACAAGCCAAATGAATGTTGAATGTTTAAATGTCTTAATCTAAATGTACACTCTCGGGAGCCGCAAGCCTACATTTCGTTGTACTGCACTTGTGCACTAACAATGACAATAAAAGTTGATTATTATTATTATGATTATGAGTCAGAAGGTCATGGGTTCAAGCATGGCTGGCGAAATGATGCAGGAGGGAGGACTTCACATTCCTGTGGCACTGGGACCAGTGCTGAGGAAGGGGGGACCTGTTCAAGGTGGACAGGTTGCACCTCAACAGAGCTGGGACCAATGTCCTCGTGGGAAGGTTAATTAGTGCTGTGGGGCAGAGCTTAAACTAATTTGGCACGGGCATGGACACCAGGATGAAACATTAGAGAAGAGAAGCAAGATGCACAGAGGACTGGGAGACGCAAATAGCACTAAAGAATAGTTCAGAAGTAGGAAGGATTATACAGGAGGCAAATGCAAGGCAGTCTAAGAAGGGTTGGAGTGAATGTGTGTAAATGCATGTTGTATGGTAAATAAGGTTGGTGAGCCGCAGGCACAAGTTGCCACATGGGGTTATGATATAGTGGCAAATACAGAGACCTGGCTCAAAGAAAGGGAGGATTGCTATTCCTGGCTACAAGGTATTCAGAAAAGATAGGGAAGGAAAAAAAAGAGGGGGTTCGCAGTACTAATCAAAGAAACTATTAAAGCACTGGATAGGGATGATGTAGTTGTGGGGTCAAAGACAGAATCTATTTGGTTAGAATTAAGGAATAACATAGGAGCTATTACGCTACTGGGTGTATACTATAGGCCACCAAATAGTGGAAAGGAGCTAGAGGAGCAAATTTGCAGGCAAATTACAGAAAGATGCAAGAACTACAGAGTAGTGATAATGAGGATTTCAATTATCCTAATATAGACTGGGATAGTAATAGTGTAAAGGGCAAAGAGTGGGAGGAATTCCTGAAATGTGTACAAGAGAACTTTCTTGATAATTATGTTTCCAGCCTAATGAAGCAGTGCTGGATCTAGTTCTGGGGAATGAAGTGGGGCATGTTTCACTGTATTTGGGGAACAGTAATCATAATATCATCAAGTTTAGAATAGTTATGGAAAAGGACAAGAAACAATCAAACTTAAAAATACTTAACTGGAGGAGGGCTAAGTTCAATGAGTTGAAAAGTGATCTGGCCCAGGTGGATTGGAATCAAAAGTTGATAGGCAAAACAGTAATTCAACAATGGGATGCCTTCAAAGAGGAGATGGTTTGGGTACAGAGTAGACACATTCCCATGAGGGGGAAAGGAAGGGCATCCAAAGCTAGAACTTCCTGGATTTCAAGAAGGAGTTGGATATATTTCTTAAGGCTAAAGGGATCAAGGGATATGGGGAGAAGGCAGGGACAGGGTACTGAATTTGGATGATCAGCCATGATCTCAATGAATGGCGGAGCAGGCTTGAGGGGCCGAATGGCCTACTCCTGCTCATATCTTCTATGTTTCCATGTTTCTATGGATGACTAAAGATATATGAGATCGAAAAAGGAGGTGACTGGCAAATGTAACGTTTACAATACAGTGGAGAACGAATATAGAACGTACAGAGGAAATCTAAAAAAACTGAATAATTGAGGCAAAGGGGGAGTATGAGAATAGATTAATGGCTAACATTACAGGCAACAACTGAAAAGTTATTTATAAACATATAAATAGAAAAAGGATAGTTAAATGAAGGGTGGAACCGATTAGGGACCAAAAAGGAGATATTCTTGTGGAGGCAGAGGGCATGACTGAGGTACTAAATGAGTGCTTTGCATCTGAACATAAGAACATAAGAAATAGGAGCAGGAGTAGGCCAATCGGCCCCTCGAGCCTGTTCCGCCATTCAATAAGATCATGGCTGATCTGATCCTAACCGCCAATCCACTATCACAGAACCATCTCCTGAATCTAACAGAATTAGACACACGAAATAGGAGCAGGATCAGGCTACACGGCCCCTGGGCCCGCTCCGCTACCCACAGGGCCATGACCGATCCGAACCTAGAAGGATTAAGGAGCAGGACCTCAAAGGTTGTAATCTCTGGATTACTCCCGGTGCCACGTGCTAGTAAGTATAGGAATAGGAAGATAGAACAGATGAATGCGTGGCTAAAGGGATGGTGCAAGGGGGAGGGCTTTAGTTTCCTGGATCACTGGGTCTGCTTCTGGGAAAGGTGGGACTTGTACAAGTCGGACGGTTTACACCTGAACCAGGGGGGAACCAATATCCTTGCGGGGAGGTTTGCTAGCACTGCTGGGGAGGGTTTAAACTAACTTGGCAGGGGGTTGGGGTACAGAGTGGAGCTATAGTAGGGGGTGATTTACGGCCAAATACAGAGGGAAAAACAAGTCAGCTGGGAAGGCAGAGCAAATATGTGAAGGCAAAAGAGAATATGGCAGGGCTGGAAGGCATTTATTTTAATGCAAGGAGTCTTGCAAATAAGGTGGATGAACTGAAGTTGTTGTTGAACACATGGGAGTACGATATTGTTGCTATCACGGAGACATGGTTGAGGGAGGGTCAGGACTGGCAGCTCAATATTCCGGGGTATAGAATCTTCAGGCGAGACAGAGGGGGGTGTAAAAGGGGAGGGGGTGTTGCAATATTAATTAAGGAGTCAATTACTGCTGTAAGGAGGGATGATATATTAGCGGGTTCCTCTAATGAGGCCATATGGGTAGAACTTAAAAACAAAAAGGGGGCAAGCACTTTGCTGGGAGTGTACTATAGGCCTCCAAACAGTCAGGGGGAGATAGAGGAACAGATATGTAGGCAAATCTCCGAGAAGTGCGAAAATAATAGGGTAATAATAGTGGGGGATTTCAACTTCCCCAATATAAATTGGGACAGTCAGAGTGTGAAAGGCTTAGAGGGTGCAGAATTCTTAAAGTGCATCCAGGAGAGCTTTTTGAGCCAACATGTCGAAAGTCCTACAAGAGAGGGGGCGGTACTGGACCTAATTCTGGGGAATGTAGCCGGGCAAGTGGTGGAAGTGTCAGTAGGAGAGCATTTTGGCGACAGTGACCATAATTCGGTGAGATTTAAGGTGGTCATGGAAAAAGACAAAGACGGCCCGGAAATAAGGGTTCTAAATTGGGGGAAGGCCGATTTTAATATGATAAGGCAGGATCTGGCCAATGTGGACTGGGAGCAGCTGCTTATAGGAAAATCCACATCAAAACAGTGGGAGACTTTCAGAAGGGAAATAGAGAGAGTACAACGCCAACATGTTCCTGTAAAGGTCAAGGGTGGGACCAACAAGCAAAGGGAACCTTGGATGACAAGGGATATACAGAAATGCATTAGAAATAAGAGGGGGGCTTTTGGCAGTTACAAAAGACTAAAGACAGAAGAAGCCCTAGAGGAGTATAAAAAGTGCAGGGGCATATTTAAAAAAGAAATTAGGAGGGCGAGGAGGGGCCATGAAATAACACTGGCGAGCAAAATAAAGGAAAACCCTAAGATGTTTTATAAGTATATTAAGGGCAAGAGGATAACCAGGGAAAGGGTAGGGCCCATTAGGGACCAAAGTGGCAATCTGTGTGTAGAGCCAGAGGATGTAGGCGGGGTTTTAAATGAATTTTTTGCATCTGTGTTCACTATGGAGAAAGACGATGCAGACATAGAAATCGGGCAAGGGGACTGTGACATACTTGAACATATTAGCATCGAGAGGGAGGAGGTGCTAGCGGTTCTGGCGGGCCAAAAAGTGGATAAATCCCCAGGCCCGGACGAGATGTATCCCAGGCTGCTGTGGGAGGCAAGGGAGGAGATTGCAGGGGCTCTGACACTAATTTTCAGAACCTCTCTGGCCACAGGGGATGTACCAGAGGACTGGAGAACAGCTAACGTAGTACCATTATTCAAGAAAGGTAGCAGGGATAAACCAGGGAATTACAGGCCAGTGAGTCTAACATCTGTGGTGGGGAAATTATTGGAAAAAATTCTGAGGGACAAAATTAATCTCCACTTGGAGAGGCAAGGATTAATCGGGAATAGTCAGCATGGCTTTGTCAAGGGTAAATCATGTCTAACAAATCTGATCGAATTTTTCGAGGGGGTGACTAGTGGGGTGGATGAGGGAAATGCTGTGGATGTGGTGTACATGGACTTCAGTAAAGCTTTTGACAAAGTCCCGCATAGGAGACTGGTCAAGAAGGTAAGAGCCCATGGGATCCAGGGTGCCTTGGCGCGTTGGATCCTAAACTGGCTGACTGGCAGGAGGCAGAGGGTGATGGTCGAAGGTTGCTTTTGTGACTGGAAGCCTGTGTCCAGTGGGGTACCTCAGGGATCGGTGCTGGGTCCCTTATTGTTTGTGATCTACATAAATGATTTGGATGAAAATGTAAAAGGTATGATCAGTAAGTTCGCAGATGACACGAAAATTGGTGGGGTGGTAAATTGCGAGGAGGAAAGCCTCCGGCTACAGGACGATATAAACGGGTTGGTCAGATGGGCGGAAAAGTGGCAAATGGAATTTAACCCTGAAAAGTGCGAGGTGATGCATTTTGGACGGACAAATAAGGCAAGGGAATACACAATGAGTGGTAGGACCCTAGGAAGTACAGAGGGTCAGAGGGACCTTGGTGTACATGTACATAGATCCCTGAAGGCAGCGGAGCAGGTAGATAAGGTGGTTAAAAAGGCATATGGGATACTTGCCTTCATTAGCCGAGGCATAGAATATAAGAGCAGGGAGGTTATGATGGAGCTGTACAAAACGCTGGTGAGGCCACAGCTGGAGTACTGTGTGCAGTTCTGGTCGCCTCACTATAGGAAGGATGTGATTGCTTTGGAGAGGGTGCAGAGAAGATTCACCAGGATGTTACCTGGGATGGAGCGCCTCAGCTATGAAGAGAGGCTGGACAGGCTGGAGTTGTTTTCCTTGGAGCAGAGAAGGCTGAGGGGGGACCTGATTGAGGTGTACAAAATAATGAGGGGCATAGATAGGGTAGATAAAGAGGAACTTTTCCCCTTAGTGGGGGGGTCAATAACAAGGGGGCATAGATTCAGGGTAAGGGGCAGGAGATTTAGAGGGGATTTGAGGAGGAACTTTTTCACCCAGAGGGTGGTTGGAATGTGGAACTCAATGCCTGAAAGGGTGGTGGAGGCAGGAACCCTCACAACATTCAAGAAGCATTTGGATGAGCACTTGAAATGCCATTGCATACAAGGCTATGGACCAAATGCTGGAAAATGGGATTAGACTGGACAGGGATGGATGGGCGGCGCAGACACGATGGGCCGAAGGGCCTCTTTCTGTGCTGTAAAACTCTATGACTCTATGACTCTATGACTCATGTCCAAATTCCTGCCCGCTCCCCGTAACCCTTAATTCCCTTTACTTCTAGGAAACTGTCTATTTCTGTTTTAAATTTATGTAATGATGTAGCTTCTACAGCTTTTTGGGGCAGCATATTCCATGGACCTACCACCCTCTGAGTGAAGTAGTTCCTCCTCATCTCAGTTTTGAAAGAGCAGCCCCTTATTCTAAGACTATGCCCCCTAGTTCTAGTTTCACCCATCATCGGGAACATCTTCCCCGCATCCACCCGATCCAACCCCTTCACAATCTTATATGTTTCAATAAGATCGCCTCTCATTCTTCTGAACTCCAATGAGTAGAGTCCCAATCTACTCAACCTCTCCTCATATGTCCATCCCCTCATCCCCGGGATTAACCAAGTGAACCTTCTTTGTACTGACTCGAGAGCAAGTATGTCCTTTCTTAAGTATGGATACCAAAACTGTACGCAGTATTCCAGGTGCGGCCTCACCAATACCTTGTACAACTGAAGCAATACCTCCCTATTTTTATATTCTATCCCCCTAGCAATGAAAGCCAACATTCCATTGGCCTTCTTAATCACTTGCTGCACCTGCATACTAACCTTTTGAGTTTCGTGCACCAGGACCCCCAGATCCTTTTGTACTTCAATACTTTCCAGTTTCTTGCCATTAAGATAATAACTTGCTCTACGATTTTTCCTGCCAAAGTGCATAACCTCACACTTTCCAGTATTGTATTCCATCTGCCAAATCTCTGCCCACTTACTTAGCCTGTCGATGTCCCCTTGCAGGTTTTTTATGTCCTCCTCACTCACTACTTTCCCTCCCATCTTAGTATCATCTGCAAACTTTGATATGTTACACTCGGTCCCCTCCTTCAAATCGTTAATATAGATTGTAAAGAGTTGGGGACCCAGCACTGACCCCTGCGGAACACCACTAGTTACTGATTGCCAGCCTGAGAATGAACCATTTATCCCAACTCTCTGCCTTCTGTTAGATAGCCAATCCTCTATCCATGCCAGAATATTACCCCCAATCCCGTGATTTTTTATCTTAAGCAATAATCTTTTGTGTGGCACCTTGTCAAATGCCTTTTGGAAGTCTAAATACACTACATCCACTGGTTCCCCTTTATCCACCCTATACGTTACTTCCTCAAAGAACTCCAGCAAATTTGTCAAACATGACTTCCCCTTCATAAAACCATGCTGACTTTGTCCTATTAAATTATGATTATCCAAATGTCCTGTTACTGTCTCCTTAATAATGGACTCCAAAATTTTACCTACCACAGATGTTAGGCTAACCGGTCTATAGTTTCCAGCCTTCTGTCTACTGCCCTTTTTAAATAAGGGTGTTACATTAGCAGTTTTCCAGTCTGCCGGGACCTTTGCCGAGTCCAGGGAGTTTTGGAAAATTATTACCAATGCATCCACAATCCCTACCGCCACTTCCCTCAAGACCCTAGGATGTAAGCCATCAGGTCCAGGTGATTTATCCGCCTTGAGTCCCATTATTTTACCGAGTACCACTTCCTTAGTGATTTTGATCGTGTTTAGCTCCTCCCCCCCTTTAGCTCCTTGTTTGTCCAGTGTTGGGATATTCTTAGTGTCTTCTACTGTAAAGCCTGATGTAAAATATTCATTCAGTGTTCTGCCTTCACTACAGAAGAGGATGCTGCCAATGTAGCAGTAAAGGAGGAGGTAGCAGCGATATTGGATAGGATAAAAATAGATAAAGAGGAGGTACTTGAAAGATTGGCAGTCCTTAAAGTAGAAAAATCACCCAGTCCAGATGGGATGCATCCTAGGTTTCTGAGGGAAGTAAGGGTGGAAATTGCGGAGGCTCTGGCCACAATCTTCCAATCCTCCTTAAATATCAGGGTGGTGCCAGAGGACTGGAGGACTGCAAATGCTACACCCCTGTATAAAAAAGGGGATAGGGATAAACCTGGCAACTACAGGCCAGTCAGCCTAACTTCTAGAGACAATAATCTGGGGCAAAATTATTTGGCATTTGGAAAAATATGGGTTAATAAATTAAAGTCAACATGGATTTGTTAAAGGAAGATCGTGTTTGCCTAACTTGATTGAGTTCTTTGGTGACATAACGGAGAGGGTTGATGACGGTTATGTGGTTGATGTGTATATGGACTTTCAAAAGGTGTTTGACAAAATACCGCATAATAGGCTTGTTAGGAAGCCCATGGGATTAAAGCAACAGTGACAGCATGGATACGAAATTGGCTAAGTGACAGAAAGCAGAAAGTAGTGATGAATTGCTGTTTTTCAGATGGAGGGAAGTATACAGTGGTGTTCCCCAGAGGTCAGTATTATGACCACTGCTCTTTTTGATATATATTAATGACCTAGACTTGGTATAGAGAGCATAATTTCAATGTTTGCAGATGACACGGAACTTGGAAATGTAGTAAACAATTAGGAGGAGAGTAACAGACTTCAGGAGGACATAGACAGACTGGTGAAATGGCAAACACGTGGCAGATGAAATTTAACAGAGAAGTGTGAAGTGATACATTTTAGTAGGAAGAATGAGGAGAGGCAATATGAACTAAATGGTACAATTTTAAAGGGGGTGCAGGAACAGAGAGCTCTGGGGATGTACACAAATCTTTGAAGGTGGCAGGACAAGTTGAGAAGGCTGTTAAAAAGCACATGGGATCCTTGGCTTTATTAATGGAGGAATAGAGTACAAAAGGAAGGAGATTATGCTAAACCTTTATAAAACACTGGCTAAGCCTCAACTGGAATATTGTGTTCAATTCTGGGCACCATACATTAGGAAGGATGTCAAGGCCTTGGAGACGGTGTAGAAGAATGGTACTAATAAATAAGGAGAAACTGTTTCCAGTGGAAGAAGCGTCAGTAACCAGAGGACACAGATTTAAGGTGACTGGCAAAAGAACCAGAGACGACACAAGGAAACATATTTTTACAGAGCGAGATGTTCTGATCTGGAATGCACTGCCTGAAAGGATGGTGGAAGCAGGTTCAATAGTAACTTTCAAAAGGGAATTGGATAAATCCTTGAAGGGAAAAAAATTACAGGACTATGGGGAAAGAACAGGGAGGTAGGACTAATTGGATAGCTCTACCAAAGAACCGGCACAGGCCAGATGGCCTCCTTCTGTGCTGTATCATTCTATGATTCTAAGCCCCACTCCAGAGACATGAGCACATACTCACCTGTTCATCTCAAGAGCCATATGTTTCACATCTGACTAGGGTTGCCAATCCTCCTGGAGTCTCCAGAAATTAAAGATTAATGTCCTGGGCACTGCTGCAAGCAACCCAGGAGAAAAATCATTGGGAAATTGTGTTTTTTTCATTTTCTTTGAACACTTAAGTATATTAGTTGTAAATATATTGATGTTGGGGGAAAAAAAGGCTGTTTGACTGGGTGGGGCAGTTGGAGGTGGGTGGTCACGTGATGAAACCTCCAGGAATACGTCCAGAGTTGGCAACCCTACATCCGACTGCCAATGGGTCATGTGTTGTGTTTATAACACATGACTGCACATTTCCCAAGGAACACTTGGCTAGCCTTACTCTTGCTGTAAGTATGTTGGCCTCAGTTGGGTTCTGGGTGTAGTAATCTGAAGCCAGTGCCAGGGCTGTCCAATACTCACCGTGGGACAATGTCTGGATCTCTGGGTAGCTAGGTCTACGTTCTGGGCACAGGGGCAATTTTCCCGAAGGAGCTGGTTTGGATTGGTTGTTAAGAAGCTGCAGAGTTAGGAGGTGTAAAGTGAATGAAACCTCAAGGCCTGATGCCATAAATTCTAATTAGATGCAAATCAATAAACAGGGAATGGATTTGTGCTGACAGAAGAGATCTGGGCTCAGACTGAAAACACTCAGGCAGTTTAAATGCTGGTCAGGAATAGCTGGCTTGAATTTCGATATGAGATTCTGAGGGACTCTGTTTCCCACACCAAGCATTCTTATGACCTGTCGGAGTCAGACTACCAACTAGTACTTAATTCTTGGCTGCTTGTATTTTGCACTCGTGTCTACCAGGAACTGGATTGTGATTGCCCTGAATTCCAACACAACTAGCAGAGAGAGGCGATTTGATCCCATCAGCCTGAGCTCTGCTCAAAGCCCAGTCTCCAAGGTGAATGGGCTCTGCTCAAAGCCCAGGCCCAGAGGTGAATGGGCTCTGCTCAAAGCCCAGTCCCAGAGGTGAATGGGCTCTGCTCAATGCCCAGTCCCAGAAGTAAATAGGCTCTGCTCAAACCCATTTCCCCACCCAGCTCACGCCACTCATTTCTTGATGCTTCAGAGAGACTGAAACAATATAATTGATTGATTACCTGTTGTAAAGGCAGTAAACGCTCATTACAGCCATTATACAGGGCATGTGATGGATGCGACATTGCAATTTGGCTTCAAACACGAAGGTGCTGTGTGCCGCAGCCACAGAGTGCCCATTGTCTGTGAATGTCAAGAATAAAATGCTTGCCAACCAAACAATCCTTAGTTTAAATCAGCTGCTCTTATAATCAACTCCAATTAATTCAGTAACATTATACTTGAAGAGCCTGTAACTCACTCCCAGGTATCCATTATTCTACTGTATATATAAACCACCCGAACCCCTCAATTAGATTCCAGCCTGTAACTCACTCCCAGGTATCTGTTATTCTATATATAAATCGCCAAATCACTCGGTTAGATTCCAGCCTGTAACTCACTCCTGGTTATCAGTAACTCTATATATAAATCACCCGAGCCCCTCAATTAGATTCCAGCCTGTAACTCAAATGTATCTCTAACATTCCCTGTAGCCCCCCATTATTTGTGCGCTTTGCTGAGCATCTACCCTGTGGGCCTGTAACTGGACCTTCTCCAGTGAGAAGATTCAGGCAGGAGTGTTGTTTTTTTCCTTTTGCTTGATAAATCAGTCAGGGATTTAGAAACATATGTTTTCATTTTTGATTCGCCAAAGGCACTCGCTACAGTCTGGTGAATACACAGTACAACTTCTGTCTCACAGAAAGCACTAACATCACTCAATGAAGTGCATGAGTTTGTAAAGAATCCATTGTATGAAAGTTACAAATTCATAAGACATGTCAAACTGTCTGCCCAACAACTGGGCCCAAATGGTATGGATTGAGTGACGAGGGTGGGGGAGGAGCAGAGATAGCACGTCTGATATTTGGGCAGGAGGCCTTGAATGGTTCAATTACGGTCAAAATTAGAGTACAAACTGGGTTCTCCTGGATTTTATTCCTGAGTCTGTGCTGACATAGCTGATCTCAGTCTGGACTGCTAAAATTGGCCTTGGTGTGTCCAGGCAAGGACGAGAAAATATCAGCCTTTGGGTGAAAGGGGGTCAGGCTCCACCAATGATCATCACAGGTTCACAATATTGATACAGATGAGCAGGATCATTTAGCCAATTTTTGTTTACCCATCCCTGCAGCGCCCCCAAAATAGCATCCAACTGCATCATCCTGGCTAATTTAGTAGCACTAGGCCTCCGAATCCAATGTTTGTTCACTCTTTTTGTGAAGAAGAACTTGGGACTGTACCCTAATGAGTCACATCTCCAGAAGAGGACATGAGTAAAGTGTGTGGGGAAGGACGTGAAAAATAAAGTTTTGGTCCAGCTCATACACTTCAGTTTGGGATGGTTGTGCAGGGTGCTGGTATATGTTACTGACTGATCTCATATCTCTAGGACTCCTGTATTTAATGGAAACCCAATTCTGACAGGCAGGAAGATGGGAGGAGGGGTACTATTTCCAAAACATCAAGCTACCTTATACTTTCAGATACTGTAATTATTAGTTGCCTGACTTTACCTTCAAAGGGTGCCTTTGGGCTTCGATCAGATTGGTTTAGTGATTTAATTAGCAGATCGTTCCTTTGATCTAAAGAACTAGGTTGTTCTATTGTAAGAGCGTGTACATTTGACACAGACATGCAACGAGTTCATATCTCCCCACTGACATCTGGTGAATGAAGACTTGCATTTTGTGAAGTCTGTCTCCTGTGTTTAATTGGATGTACTCACAATGGTGAAATAGTTCTGCGCAATAATTGCAATGAATGTGTTAAAGCATTCATAGGTTGAATTCTCCATTATTTAACGATATTAACCCATTCGTCACTATTATGACAGAGCATTAATTTAATCCAAAAGTATTATTTTTTCTGTTGTTACCATGTCCTGTTCTAATGAGAAAGTTGCATGGGATATTGACTGGTTAGATCTGGTGGAAAACATCCAAAATAGTTGCTTTGTGGAGATCCTAAATGACTCTTGTACAAGAGGTGCATGCTGGAGCACAGACAGGAGGAACTCACAGCTCAATATTAAGGACTTCGCCAGGCAGAGACACATAGGGAGTGAAATTCATCTTGGACGGTAGCGCACAATGGGTGATATAGCGCATTGAAAGCCCGACTTACACCACACCCAATTTTCTTTCCCATGGAAGTAAAGACGCCCAAGACGAATTTCACCCCCATGAACTAATTCAGAAAATGTACCTAAGTAGGATAATTAACCCATATGATAGCAAAATACTGCAGATGCTGGAAATCCGAAATAACAACAGAAAATGCTGGAAAAACTCAGCAGGTCAGGCAACATCCGTGGAGAGAAATTTGAGTTGACGTTTCGGGTCGAAACCCTTCTTCAAAACTGGAAAGAAAAGAAAATAGATCGAAGGCAAGGCTGCGATCGAACAAAAGAGACAATAAAAGGTATTCGAAGCCAGATGAGATGGTAATAGGCCCGTGGAGACAAAAGGCAGCTGAGATTAGGTGTGAAGTGTACTGGCAGGTAAGAGGCAGCTGCCAGGTGAGAGAGAGAAACAAAAGGAAAGGAGGGGGGGGGTGGGTGGGGGGAAAGGAGGACCCAAAACAAAGGGGTGGAAAAAATTATAAGTAAAAAAGTAATAGGGGCCGAGGTTATGATCTGAAATTGTTGAACTTGATATTGAGTCCTCAGTTTGTTTATGTTGTATGTATATTGTATTTTGGATATTTGTTGATTTTTTAAAAATTCATTCATGTGATGTTGGCGTCACTGGCAAGGCCAGCATTTATTGCCCATCCCTAATTGCCGTTGAGAACATAAGAAATAGGAGCAGGAGTAGGCCATTCGGCCCTTCAAGCCTGCTCCGCCATTCAGTAAGATCATGGCTGATCTTCTACCTCAAAACCGTCTTCTCGTACTATCCCCATATCCCTTGATTCCCTTAATAGCCAAAAATCTATCGATCTTTGTTTTGAATATGCTCAACGACTGAGCACCCACAGCCCTCTGGGGTAGAGAATTCCAAAGATCCACAACCCTTTAAGTGAAGAAATTTCTCCTCCTCTCAGTCCTAAATGGCCGACCACTTATTCTGAGAGGGTGGTGGTGAGCCGCCTTCTTGAACCGTTGCAGTCCGTGAGGAGAAGGTACTCTCACAGTGCTGTTAGGGAGGGAGTTCCATGATTTTGACCCAGCGACAATGAAGGATCGGCGATATATTTCCAAGTCAGGATGGTGTGTGACATGGAGGGGAACTTGCAGGTGGTGGGGTTTCCATGCACCTGCTGCCCTTGTCCTTCTAGGTGGTAGGGGTCACAGGTTTGGGAGGTGCTGTCGAAGAAGCCTTGGCGAGTTGCTACAGTGCATATTGTAGATCGTACGCACTGCAGCCACGGGAGGGAGTGAATGTTATAGTGGTGGATGGGGTGCCAATCAAGCGGACTGCTTTGTCCTAGTTGGTATCGAGCTTCTTAAGTGTTGTTGGAGCTGCACTCATCAAGGCGAATGGAGAGTATTCCATCACACTCCTGATTTGTGCCTTGTAGATGTTCGAAAGGCTTTGGGGAGTCAGAAGGTGAATCACTTGCTGTGGAATACCCAGCCTCTGACCTCCTCTTGTAGCCACAGTATTTATGTGGCTGGTCCAGTTAAGTTTCTAGTCAATGCTGACTCCCAGGATGTTGATGGTGGGGGATTCGGCAATGGTAATGCTGTTGAATGTCATGGGGAGGTGGCTAGACGCTCTCTTGTTGGAGATGGTCAATGCCTGGCACTTGTGTGGCGCGAATGTTACTTGCCACTTATCAGCTGAAGCCTAAACGTTGTCTAGGTCTTACTGCATGTGTGCACGGACTGCTTCATTATCTGAGGAGTTGTGAATGGCACTGAACACTGTGCAGTCATCAGCGAACATCCCCACTTCTGACCTTATGATGGAGGGAAGGCCATTGATGAAGCAGCTGAAGATGGTTGGGCCTAGGACACTGTCCTGAGGAACTCCTGCAGCAATGCCCTGTAGTTGAGATGATTGGCCTCCAATTCAATTCAATTCAATTCAATTCAATTCAATTCAATTCAATTTTATGTCATATATGCAACAGACGTGTGTACTGCACAATGAAATGTTGATTTTTACAAGTCCTCCAGCAACCACAACCATCTACATTTGTGCTAGGTATGACACCAGCTAGTGGAGAGGTTTCCCCTTTATTCCCATTGACTTAAATTTTACTAGGGCTCCTTGATGTCACACTTGGTCAAATGCTGCCTTGATGTCAAGGGCAGTCACTCTCACCTCACCTCTAGAATTCAGCTCTTTTGTCCATGTTTGGGCCAAGGCTGTAATGAGGTCTGGAGCCAAATGGTCCTGGCAGAACCAAAACTGAGCATTGGTGCACAGGTTATTGGTGAGTAAGTGCTACTTAATAACACTGTCAATGACACCTTCTATCATTTTGCTGATGCTTGAAAGTAAATTGATGGGGCGGTAATTGGCCGAATTGGATTTGTCCTGCTTTTTGTGGACCTGGGCAATTTTCCACTTTGTCGGGTAGATACCTGTGTTGTAGCTGTACTGGAACAGCTTGGCTACAGACACGGCTAGTTCTGAAGCACTGCAGCCGGGATGTTGTCAGGGCACATAGCCTTTACTGTAGCCAATGCACTCAGCCATTTCTTGATATCACGTGGAGTGAATCGAATTGGCTGAAGACTGGCTTCTGTGATGATGGGGACCTCAGGAGAAGCCAGAGTTGGATCATTCACTTGGCACTTCTGGCTGAAGATGGTTGCAAATGCTTCAGCCTTGTCTTTTGCACTCACATGCTGGGCTGCACCACCACTGAGGATGGGACATTCATGGAGTCTCCTCCTCCCAATAGTTGTTTAATTGTCTACCACCATTCACGACTGGATGTGGCAGGACTGCAGAGCTTTGATCTGATCTGTTGGTTGTGGGATCGCTTATTGTCTATAGCATGCTACTTCCGCTGTTTAGCTTGCATGTAGTCCTGTGTTATAACTTCACCAGGTTGGCACCTCATTTTTAGGTACGCCTGGTGCTGCTCCTGGCATGCTCTTCTACACACCTCATTGAACCAGGGTTGGTCCCCTGGCTTGATGGTAATGATAGAGTAAGGGATATGTCAGGCCATGAGGTTACAGATTGTGGTGGTACACAATTCTGCTGCTGCTGATGGCCCACAGCCCCTCATGGATGCCCAGTTTTGAGCTGCTAGATCTGATCTGAATCTAGCCCATTTAGCATGGCGGTAGTGCCACACAACACAATGGAGGGTGTCCTCAGTGTGAAGATGAGACTTCATCTCCACAAGGACTGTGCGGTGGTCACTGCTACCAATACTGTCATGGACAGATGCATCTGCGACAGGTAGATTGGTGAGGACGAGGCCAAGTAGGTTTTTCCCTCGTGTTGTTTCTCTCACCACCTGTCACAGGCCCAGTCTGACAGCTATGTCCTTCAGGACTCAGCCAGCTTGGTCAGTAGTGGTGCTACCGATCCACTCTTGGTGATGTACATTGAAGTCCCCCACCCTTTATTGTGCTTCAAATTATTGTTTATTTGGACTAAAAGCTAGAAAATTTGCTGTGTTGGGGGCAGAAATCTGGCAGATTGTGAGTGGGGGAGGAAGCAGGAAATTGGGGTTCAACCTGTTTCCGGCAGTATCAATAGGATTCACTGCAGCAACTCGCCAAGGCTTCTTCAACAGCGCCTTCCAAACCCGTGACCTCTGCCACCTCGAAGGACAAGGGCAGCAGGTGCATGCAAACACCATCATCTCCAAGTTCCCCTCCAGGTCTCACACCATCTTGACTTAGACAAATATTGCAGTTCTTTCATCATCACTGGGTCAAAATCCAGGAAATCCCTACCTACAGCACTGTGGCAGTGCCTTTACCACACGGACTGCAGTGGTTCAAGAAGGCGGCTCACCACACCTACTCAGGGACAACTAAGGATGGGCAATTAATATCGGTCTCGCCAGCGATGCCCATATTCCAAAAATGATTTTTTAAAAAGAGGTTCTGGTCTGTGTGGAGTTAGCTATTCACAACCGATGTGGCACTGGGTTGATACTGTTGGACTTGGCTCCCCGGGGCTGGTGATGGGACGATTAGCCAGCATTCCCGATCCTCGTCACTATCCAGTGAATCCTGTTGGAAAGTGACTGTGTATGCACACTGAGAGCAGGATCAGGCTCAGCTGTGATGCTCACCATCGTAGAAAAGCCTTACACACGAAGAATGTCACTTGGGTGAGCTACAGGAGGGCACCGGGAGCCACAAAATTCAGCAGCTTCAGAGAGGAGGAGAACAAAGAGAAAAAAACTAGGGTTGGAACAAACATGCCATAAACTGCACTCCATACAAGGCATACCTGTTAAAGCATCAGATTGATAGGTTCCTGCCACACACACCCTCATTAATTTAGACACACCCAGACAACCAATGAATATTTTCATTGTTTCTGTCCCAGCAGCCACCTTGCTCCTGATGCGTGCTCCTCATCCGAGGAATGTCAGTTCCAGAAACCAGATTGTCCACATAATTTCATGAAAATCTCAGACAAGCACTCTGGGCTTGGTATTTAACGTCAACACATGTCACACTGCCTCTGACACCTCCCGCCTCCCAGCACTTCTCTTTTTAACCCCTCCCTGTCCTTTCAATGTCATTGTTTTGAATACTCTGCAATTGCAGACACCCTCTGTGACCTGTACCAATAACAAGAGTTACTGCATCGCACCCAACTTTTCTGCATTCTTTAATTATCTCACTTTACACTTTCAAGACAGCTGACGAGACAGTTTTACCTGATCAGGCTGCATTACTGGAGATGGGAGGACAGACCTCAATATGGTATTCTCCTATAATGAACAGGCTTTTAAAAGTCACTTCATCACTACTTCTTCATTTACTTCACCTTCTCCCCCACTCTTTCCAATCTGGTTACTGTCCTGCACTACGGGCCTTGGTCCTTCACCTCACTTTCTCAATACTAAATACACAATGTTAACAGAATTCCTGACTCGCTGTTCTTCAAATCTCCCACTAGGATGGTCTTGAAACTGAATGTACTTGGGTCCTTCACATGGCAAAAAGCTGCGCAGCTTACTTCCGTTTTACACCCCACCTCATTTTCTTTTCCATTGACCATCTACAAGATGCACTGCAGCAACTCGCCAAGGCTACTTCGGCAGCATCTCCCAAACACGCGACCTCTACCACCTAGAAGGACAAGGGCAGCAGGCGCATGGGAACACCACCACCTCCAGGTTCCCCTCCAAGTCACACACCATCCTGACTTAGAAGTATATCGCCGATCCTTCATCGTCGCTGGGTCAAAATCCTGGAACTCCCTCCCTAACAGCACTGTGGGAGTACCATCACCACACGGACTGCAGCGGTTCAAGAAGGCGGCTCACCACCACCTTCTCAAGGGCAACTAGGGATGGGCAATAAATGCTGGCTTTGCCAGCAACACTCACATCCCATGAACGAATAAAAAAAACTTCAACAGAAATGAAAATCAGGCGAGTTGTGAAACAAGCTGCTCATTTGCTATCATCCGTCTGTCCAAGACCAATTTCAGTCCCAAAATTTCCCATGGCACTTTTTTGCAGAAGAGCAGGGAGTTCTCTCAGTGTCCTGGCCAACATTCATCCTTCAACCAAAAACAGATTAAAAGCAAATAGAATAGCGGCTATTTATCTCATTGCTGTTTGAGGGAGCTTGCTGTTGATTACAAAACAACAGTGACTACACTTCAAAAATAAATTAATTGTGAAGGGCTTTGGGATGTTCTGGGATGTGGAAAGTGCTGCATAAATGGGAGTATTGGTGTCAGCTGTAGCTCTGTGGTAGAACTCTTGCCTCTGAATCAGATGGTTGTGGGTTAAAGTCCCACTCCAGAGACTTGAGCACAAAATATAGGTTGACACTTCAGTGTAGTACTGAGGATGTGCTACACTGTTGGAACTGCTGTCTTTTGGATGAGATGTTAAACTGAAGCCCCTCTGCCCTCTCAGGTGGACGTAAAAGATCCCACAGCACTTTACAAATAAGAGCAGGACATTCTTGTATTTCTCAGTCTTTTTGGGAAACAAAATAACTCTATAGTTGCTTGTAATTTGGACAACTTTCAGGAAGATTACGGGGCTACTAGCAGCACTCTCTTTCTGAAAATGGGATTTCTTTTTGGACTCGAGGAAGAGGAGCAGCAGCAACAGGGGGAAGGACCACATGGAGCTGCAGAGAGACAATAGAGGAGGAGGACGGCTCACAGACATCCTCACCCTCCCAACAGGGATATATCGGGCCCAAGTCATTGAAGGACCTAGAAATAACAACATAAATGTTGCAAATGGAGGTCAATGTAGGGAAGTGTGAGGTCATCAACCTTCGATCCAAGAAAGACAAATCAGGGTATTTTCTAAATGTTGAGAAACTAGGAACTGTGGAGGAGGAAAGAGATTTGGGTGTCCATGTACAGAAATCATTAAAATCTAGTGGACAGGTACAAAGAGAAATCAAAAAAGATAATGGAATATTGGCTTTTATCTCAAGCGGGGTGGAATACAGAGGGAAGGAAGTTATGCTTCAGTTGTACAGCGCCTTGGTCAAACTCAATCTGGAGTACTGCATTCAGTTTTGGGCACTGTACCCCAGGAAGGCCTTGGAGAGAGTGCAGCACAGATTCACCAAAATTATACCGGGGTTTAAATGGCTAAATGGATGCAGACTTGAACGTCTTTGGTGGACAACTGGTCTAATCATCCATCACCAGCTTTGGCTAGATCATATAAGTCACTACAGGGTCCTCCTCTCCATCATTAAAACCGCCCACTATTCCAAGATCATCCAGGATGACAAAAATAACACCAGGCTTCTCTTCTCCACCAGTAACCCTCTTTTCAAACCACCCTCCCCTGCCTCCTCCAACAATAAATACGAAGAGCTCATGGATTCTTTGTTAAAAAGATCGACAACATCCGTTCAACTACCTCTGCTGCTTCCCTCTCTTACCCAAGCCTACCGGACCTTACTTCCTCTCCATTTCCCCCCCCCCACCTCCATACATAAATTTGCATATTTCTCTCCTATCTCCCCCTTGCACTTTCAAAGCTCATCCTGTCAATGAGACTGACCTCCTGCCTCGCCCCATCTTATCTCTGTAATCGCCTCCAGCCCTATAATTCCCCTAGACCTCTGCGCTCTGCCTATTCTGGCTTTTTAAACATCCCCGATTTTAATCACTCCAGCATTGGCGGTCATGCCTTCAGCTGCCTAGGTCCTAAGCTCTGGAATTCCCTCTCTAAATCTTTCCGCCTCTCCTCTTTCCTTTAAGATACTCCTCTTTCATCTGCCCTAACATCTCCTTATATGGCTCAGTGTCAAGTTTTTTTTTGTTAACGCTCTTGTGAGGCGCCTTGGGATGTTTTATTACATTAAAGGCGCTATATAAATATATAAGTTGTTGTTATTAAATTATGAGAACAAGTTGCATAAACTTGCCTGTATTCCCTTTTAGAAGGTTGAGATGTTTAAAATGATAAAGGGATTCGATAGGGTAGATAAGGAGAAACTATTTTGTCTGGTGGGAAAATCCATTAGAGCTAGGCAGTTCAGGAGTGAAATCCGGAAGCACTTCTTCACCCAAAGGGTAGTAGAAATCTGGAACTCCCTCCCCCAAAAGGCTGTGGATGCTGCGTGTCAACTGGAACTTTCATGACTAAGATCGATAGATTTTTGTCAGGTAAGGGTATCAAGGGATATGGAGCAAAGGCGGGTAAATGGGGTTGTGGTACAGATCAGTCATGATCTAATTGAATGGCGAACAGACTCAAGGGGCTGAACAGCTTATACAGAAAAGCTCTCTCTGCATTATCCCATTAATAATAATACACTGTGCGTCACTGGGTATAATGATATTGAAATTTTACATCCGAGTGCAAGTCCTTTTTCCATTATAAATTCCAATGCCCACATTTAATATGGAAAGTACCTGTGTAAGTTTGTCACACTGTAAATAAATCATCTCCCCACTGGAGGCTCGAAAAGGACCACCACAGCAGGGTGTAATTATATGATAGCACACCATGTCTCTGTGTTACTGGATTTAACACAAAGTAAATATGTATATATATATTCTATAATAACACATCATGTGTTACCGGGTATAACGCTCCTGTATACATTATATAATAAAATACCGTGCGTTTCTGGGTATAATACTGCTGTATACATTATATAATAGCACACCATGCATCACTGAGTATAACGCTCCTATATACATTATAATAATAACACACCATGCGTTACCGGGTACAACACTCCTATATACATTATATAACACACCGTGCGTTACCACGTATAACAGTCCTGTATATATTATATAATAACACAGCATGCGTTACTGGATATAATACTCCTGTATATATTATGTAAAAATGCCTGTGTAACTGGGTATAACACTCCTGTATATATTACTAGCTGAAGTGCCCGGCGGTGCCGAGGGTCTTTTGAGGGCATGTTGTTGTTGGAAGAGAGAGAGAGAGAGCGACTGGGGGGAAGAGAGAGAGCGACTGGGGGGAAGAGAGAGAGCGACTGGGGGGAAGAGAGAGAGCGACGGGGGGAAGAGAGAGAGCGACTGGGGGGAAGAGAGAGAGCGACTGGGGGTAAGAGAGAGAGCGACGGGGTAAGAGAGAGAGCGACTGGGGGGAAGAGAGAGAGCGACTGGGGGGAAGAGAGAGAGCGACTGGGGGGAAGGGGGGGAAGGGGGGGAGAGGAGGGGAGGGGGAGCGAGGGGGAGGGGAGGGGGTTGAAGGGGGGGAAGGGGGAGAGGGGAGGAGGAGGGGGAGAGTCCCCGAGCCCCGCCCCCCAATGTCCCAAGCCCCCGCCCTCCCGAGGCCCGATCTCACAAGGCCCGATCTCCCGAGCCCCGCCCCCCGAGCGCCGATCTCCCGAGGCCCGATCTCCCGAGCCCCGCCCCCCCCCCGATCTCCCGAGGCCCGATCTCCCTAGCCCCACCTGAGCCGGCTTCAAGAGCAGAGAGAGAGACGCCGTCGCGCAACCTACCACGTGAGGCCCAGCCGGACTCAAGTCGCGCGCGCTGACTCCTGCCCCATCCGCCTTTACTAAGATGGTGGCGGGTGGCGATGCTCGGCTCAGGCCCGCCCCCTCCAGCCTTCACAAAGATGGCGGCGATCGAGAGCCGCTTGTTCAGCGCGACGGGAGGTGCCTAGCTCGGGCGTGGCTGGGCAACAGAGGCCCAGGCTTACAGGCCTGGAAAAACGGTTAAAGGTAGGAAAATTCTAGATGTTAGAGAAAAGATTTACAAATTAATTAACTTTTTTAAAAAACAATGTGTGTTTTAAAAGCAACTTTTTTTTTGCTGGAAATGTAGATTTGAAAAGAAACACGCAGAAAGCAGGAAAAAGAAATGAAAAGTTTGGAATCAAGATGGCGGCGACTCACCTCGGTTCAGAACGATAAGGTCCGCCCACACATGCACCGATTGGTCGACTGTCAGGTCACCGAAGCGTAGGGTTGGTCAATCGTCCCGTCACTCGACTCTAGGAGGGCCCGCCCGCACACGCCAGGAACCCGCTCCCGCCACGCAGCGATTGGTCGATCGTCGGGTCGCTCGACCGTACGATTGGTCGACCTCGACGTCACTCGATGCTAATGAGTGGATAATGAGCGGATAATGAGCGGAATGTTGAATGTTTTTTGGATACCGCGGACGCAATTTTTGTCTCGCTGAAACGTAAATACGCTTATGACGGTTCTGGAATCGTAAGCTTTCTTTCGATGTAACACACGTGTAGGTACGCTCTATAACTTTCAAGTTTATACAATACAGACAGACAGACAGACGGAATGACAGACAAACAGATCGACCGCTTTATATATATAGATAAAATAACTCACAACTGGGTATAACACTCCTGTATATATTAGTAGCTGGAGTGCCCGGCGGTGCCGAGGGTTTTTTGAGGGCATGTTGTTGTTGGAAGAGAGAGAGAGAGACTGGGGGGAGTAGAGAGAGATGGGGGGGGGGAGAGAGAGAGAGAGACTGGGGGGAAGAGAGAGAGAGAGAGAGACTGGGGGGAAGAGCGAGAGAGAGGCGGGGGAGTGAGAGAGAGAGAGACTGGGGGGAAGAGAGAGAGAGAGAGAGACTGGGGGGAAGAGAGAGAGAGAGACTGGGGAGAAGAGAGAGACGGGGAAGAGAGAGAGAGAGAGACTGGGGGGAGAAGAGAGAGACGGGGGGAAGAGAGAGAGAGAGACTGCTGGATTTAGTTCGGGATTAGCCTGGAGAGAGAGGGGGGAAGGAGCGCCTGAGGTCCGACCCGATGGACCCCTGCGAAGGAAGGAAGGAAGAAGGCGAGCTCTCCCTCCCTCTCCCACCCCCTCACTCTTTCCCTCCCTCACCCTCTCTCTCTCTCCCTCCCCCTCTCTCTCCCTGCCCCTCTCTCTCCCCTCTCTCTCTCCCTGCCCCTGTCTCTCCCCCTCTCTCCCCGCTCTCTCTCCCTCCCTCTCTCCTCCCTCCCTCCCGTCTCCCTCTATCTCCCTCTCCCCTCTCCTCTCCCTGCCTCTCTCCCTCCCTCCCCCTCTCTCTCTCCCTCCCCTTGTCTCTCCCTGCTTTCCTCTCTGTCCCTCCCTCCCCTCTCCCTCCCTAGCGCCTCAGGCCCAGACACTGAGCCGAGCCCCGGGACCGGGCCAAGGGGGGAAAGGGCCGAGTCGCCGGCCCGCGGCCGCAAACAGAGCCAAGCCCGGGACCGGGCCGAGGGGGGGAAAGGCCGAGTCGTCGACCCGCTGGCCGCAAACGGAGCCGAGCCCCGGGACCGGCCGAGGGGGGGAAAGGCCGAGTCCCCGGCCCGCGGCCGCAAACGGAGCCGAGCCCCTGGGACCGGGCCCGAGTGGGGGGAAAGCCCGAGTCCCGGCCGCAAACAGAGCCGAGGACCGGTCGAGTGACCCCAACTCACCTCCCGCTAGGCTCCGTCCCGCCAGCCTTTACCAAGATGGTGGCGATGGCACGCTCGGCTCCGTCCCGCCAGCCTTTACCAAGATGGCGGCGATCGCAGGCCGCTGGTTTGGAATCGGGCCCAGCGGGACGGGCGGTGCCTAGCTCGGGCATGGCTGGCGAGGAGAGGCTGAGGCTTCAAGGCCTGAGGCCTGCAGGCAGCTCATCCCACGCCGAGGGGGGGGAAAGCCTGAGTCCCTTTGCAAATTGATTTTTTTTTCTTTTAAAGCCAACTTTTTTTTTGCTGGAAATCTATATTTAATGTGTCAATACTAATGAATCAACAATTTCCTCACCTCCATTACCATTTTTTGAGCTTGAGGCCCGGCAGGTGTTTAATTGGCCGCCACTCACCTCAGCTCAGCTCCGCTTGGCAGTTTGAACGATTAGGCCCCGCCTACAAACGCCATGAAATGCCCCCCAATTGGTCAACCATCACATCACTCAACGCTAATGAGCGGTAGAATTGGTCAACCGCTAATGAGTGGATTTTGTCCTTTTTTTGAACATTTTTTGTATAGTGTCCGAACAATTTTTGTCCGACCAAAAAGTAAATACACCTATGAGACTCCCCTAATAATAAGCTTTCTTTTGATATAACATGTGTGTAGGTACGCTCTATAACTTTTGAGTGTATAGCGGACAGACAGACAAACAGACAAACCAACTCTTTTATAAGACTAGCTGAAGTGCCCGCGATGCCGAGGCTTTTTCGAGGGCATGTTGTTGTTGGAAGAGAGAGAGAGAGCGACTGGGGGGAGAGAGAGAGCGACTGGGGGGAAGAGAGAGAGCGACTGGGGGGAAGAGAGAGAGCGGGTGGGGGGGAGGGCGGGTAGTGGGAGGGGAAGGAGGGTGCGGGTGGGGGAAGGGAGGGCGGGGGGGAAGGGGCGGGGGGAAGGGAGGGGGGGAAGGGGCGGGGGGGAAGGGATGGGGGGAAGGGGGGGGAAGGAAGGGGGGCGGGGGGGAAGGAGAGGGGGCAGGGGGGGCGGGAAGGGGCCGCTCTCGGAGCCCCCACCCCGCACTCTCGAGAGCCCTGCTCTCCAAGCCCCAGCCGCCCCGCTGTCCGAGCCCCGCCCCCCCCGCCCCCCACCCGAGCCGAGCGCGGAACACTCACACAAGGGCCGAGAGCACTGTCGAGAGCCCCGCCCCCCCCCCGCCCGAGCCGAGCGCGGAACACTCACCAAGGCCGAGAGCACTGTCGAGAGCCCCCGCCCCCCCCGCCCGAGCCGAGCGCGGAACAGAGACGCCCGCGTCTCACCTGCTCCTGCTGCGCGCGCACCCTGACCCTCGTTGCTGACGCCGTTGCCCTGGGTAACGTGACACGGCGGGGGGGTGGGGTGAGGAGCTTAGCAGAAGCCCAATCACCTAGCTCAGGCGTGGCTGGGCAAGAAAGGCGCAGGCTTTCAGGCCTAAGAAAAAAACGGGGAAAGGTAGGAAAAAGAATGTTCAGGTTAGAGAAAATATTTACAAATGAGTGATTTTTTTAAAAACAATTTAATAAATTCAATTTTATTTTGGTGGAAATGTATATTTGAAAAGAAAGACGCAGAAAGCAGGAAAAAGAATGGAAGCAAGATGGCGGCGACTCACCTCGGTTCAGAACGATAAGGCCCGCCCACACACGCACCGATTGGTCGACCGTCAGGTCACCAAAGCGTAGGATTGGTCATCGTCCCGTCACTCGACCGTAGGAGGTCCCGGCCGCACGCGGCAGCAAGCCGCCGTACGATTGGTCGACCTCGAGGTCACTCTGTCACTAATGAGCGGATAATGAGATGCTAATGAGCGGAATGTTGAAGGTTTTCGGATACTGCGGGCGCGATTTTAGCCCGGCCGAAACGTAAATACGCTTAAAACCGTCTCGGAAGCGTAAGCTTTCTTTGGAGGTAACGCGCGCGTAGGTACGCCCTGTAACTTTCAGAGCGCAAGCCCGCCAGACGCACACGCGATGACAGACAGACAGACAGAAGGACAGAAGGACAGATGTTACCGATTTATACATATAGATATAAAGATATAATAACATAGCATGCATTACTGGATATAATACTCCTGTATATATTATGTAAAAATGCCTGTGTAACTGGGTATAACACTCCTGTATATATTACTAGCTGAAGTGCCCGGCGGTGCCGAGGCTTTTTCAGGGAATGTTGTTGTTGGAAGAGAGAGAGAGAGCGACTGGGGGGAAGAGAGAGAGCGACTGGGGGGAAGAGAGAGAGCGACTGGGGGGAAGAGAGGGAGCGACTGGGGGAAGAGAGGGAGGGGAGGGGGAGGGAGGGGGAGGGGGGGAGGTGAGGGGGGAGGGGCGGGGGGGGGAAGGGAGCGGGGAAGGAGGGCGGGAAGGGAGGGCGGGAAGGGAGGGCGGGGGGAAGGGAGGGGGGAAGGAGGGGGGAGGGCGGGGGGGGCAAAAGGGGGGGGAAGGAAGGGAGGGGGAGGGGGCGTGGGGGGCAAAGGGGGGGGAAGGGAGGGCGGGGGGGAGGGGGGGGTGGGAGGAGAGGGCGGGGGGGGAGGGGAGGGAGGGCGGGGCCCCCCCCCCGAGGGTCGCGCCCCCCGAGGGTCGCGGCCCCCCGGAGGGTCGCGGCCCCCCGAGGATCGCGGCCCCCTCCCCGAGGGTCGCGTCCCCCCCGAGGGTCGCGGCCCCCCCGAGGGTCGCGGCCCCCCCCCGAGGGTCGTGGCCCCCCCCCGAGGGTCGCGGCCCCCCCCCGAGTGAAGACCGCCGATTGCGCGCGCAGCAGGAGCTGAGACGCGGCGTCTCTCTCTGGCTCGGCCGGCGGGCCCAGTTTGCCAGGGTACCGTGACGCTGACCAAGCCCTGCCCCCCCGGACGAGCCAGAGAGAGAGACGCCGCGTCTCAGCTGCTCCTGCTGCGTGCGCGGCCCCCCCCCGAGGGTCGCGGCCCCTCCCGAGGGTCGCGGCCCCCCCGAGGGTCGCGGGCCCCCCCCCGAGGTGAAGACCGCCGATTGCGGCTGTGCGAGACGGCCGGCGGCCCGGTTGCCAGGGTAACGCTGGACGCTCAGCAAGCCCCGCCCCCCGGCCGAGCCAGAGAGAGACGCCGCGTCTCAGCTCCTGCTGCGCGCGCACCCTAGCGGCGCTGGGCTGAGGCTCGTCCCTCCAGCCTTCGAGTGGGGCCCGGGAGGTGCCTAGCTCGGGCGTGGGTGCAGAGGAGATGCCGAGGCTTCTAGGCCTACCTGGAAAAACGGGGAAAGGTAGGAAAATTAATGAGATTAGATAAGTTAATTACTTCTAAATCATTTTTTTTTAAAACAATATGTGTTTTAAAGCAACGTTTTTTTTAAGACGCAGAAAGCGGAAAAAGAAAGAAAAGTTTGGAATCAAGATGGTGGCGACTCACCTCGGTTCAGAACGATAAGGCCCGGCCACACACGCACCGATTGGCCGGCGGCACACGCCAGCAACCCGGCTACGATTGGTCGAGCTCGAGGTCACTCTGTCGCTAATGAGCGGATAATGAGATGCTAATGAGCGGAATGTTGAAGATTTTTGGGATACCGCGGGGCGCGATTTTAGCCCGGCCTGAAACGTAAATACACTTAAAACCGTCTCGGAAGCGTAAGCTTTCTTTGGAGGTAACGCGCGCATAGGTACGCCCTGTAACTTCGAGCGCATAGCCCGACAGACGCACACGCGATGACAGACAGAATGACAGACAGAATGACAGAATGACAGACAGACAGACAGATGTACCGATTTATATATATAGATTTATACATATAGATTTATATATAAATAATAACACACAACTGGGTATAACACTCCTGTATATATTAATGTCAGGCGAATGTATCAGGATTCACATGCAATCCGCCCACATTTTCCAACCATTAAAATTAACGGATGGAAATGATGGGGTTGGGGGATCATGTGCACAGCCTCCCGATACCTGCTCTGTGCTTGGAGGGCCCATGCATAAAACGTATCCTTACATGTCCAACCAAATTCAGGTATCTCTTCAGTAAAGGGTTATGACCTCCGAGCTACATCCTGAGCTGATCCTCCCAGGAATAGCCTCCTCCAGATTATTCCAGAAAGATTTTGAAGATTGATGTGAAATCCTTAGCAGGATCAATAAATAAAATAAGAACAAGCGGCCCCTCTGACCTCATCCAGTTTGTGTTATTTCTCCTTCTTCCTTCCTCTTTCTTTTGTTCAGGTTCTTACTTTTCTCCCTCATTTAGCTCTCATTGTTTCTCTTTTTCCTCTTGTCCTCTTCTTGACTCTCATTTTATATTACTCTTTTCTTTCTTCATTTCTCTCTCTCACCACTGCCCGTCGCACCCCCCGCACCCCCCCCCCGCCGCCATTCTCTGTATAATATGAGACCCAATTCCCCGTCCCTCTTCTGGGGGAAGTATTTCCTCCTCTGAGGCTCGTGTCCTATTTTTGCTATGTTTGCACTAACTCCCCTGCACACCGCTTGTGTAACACTTGTCTATCGCCGCTTAGTCATGTTGCTGCTATTCTCTGACGCTCAGTTATTTTCCTGACTGCAAGATTGCAATTCTATGAAAACAGGTAATTCCTGGACAGGAAATGAGTGAACTAAAGCTTTAATAAGGATGCTGTGTCTGGTTGACTTTTAAATAATTTTGAAATCGGCCCCACTCACAGTAGTGCTGTTATATCTGACTCAGTCCAACTTGGCAAATGAGTAAAATTATTCAGGACCATAGCCAGTGCAGTTGCGACAAGATGAAGTGGCGCTTTAACTGATATCTAATGAGGGAGTGGGAGTGTGATTGCGTGAGGGAGTGTTGGAGAGGGAGTAATATAAATGCAGCATTTAGTCAGCGCCTTCAGGAGAGGAGGGGACCTGAACCCCAGTGAGAGTCAGCACCTTCAGGAGAGGAGGGGACCTGAACCCAGTGAGAGTCAGCACCTTCAGGAGAGGAGGGGACCTGAACCCCAGTGAGAGTCAGCACCTTCAGGAGAGGAGGGGACCTGAACCCAGTGAGAGTCGGCACCTTCAGGAGAGGAGGGGACCTGAACCCCAGTGAGAGTCAGCACCTTCAGGAGAGGAGGGGACCTGAACCCCAGTGAGAGTCAGCACCTTCAGGAGAGGAGGGGACCTGAACCCCAGTGAGAGTCGGCACCTCCAGAGAGGAGGGGAGCTGAACCCCATTGAGAGGTCAGCACCTTCAGGAGAGGAGGGGACCTGAACCCCAGTGAGAGTCGGCACCTTCAGGAGCCGAGGAGAGGAGCTGAACCCCCAAGTGAGAGTCAGGCACCTTCAGGAGAGGAGAGGAGCTGAACCCCAGTGAGAGTCAGCACCTTCAGGAGAGGAGGGGAGCTGAAACCCAGTGAGAGTCAGCACTGCAGGAGAGGAGAGAAGGAAAAAAGGAAGCTGCTTTGTAATCTGTGAATTCACAAGTTCATGTCAGGCAGCAGCTGGTAAACCAGACACAGAGCAGTCCTTAGGCATTTTGCACCTCTGTCTTGTTTACATGTCATTCAGTTTAACACCAACCAATTAAAACATGAGAA